>NC_136061.1:1606739781-1609139781 GCF_964261635.1 Lissotriton helveticus | reverse complement strand
GAAAACACAGTGTCCTGAGGAGGATCAAGTGGTCAGGCAAGACCGGGACCACACTTCAAGCATGGCTGGGCCAGGTACAGGAAGGGAGACTGCCCGCAGAGCTCTCACCCATAAACAGATGATAAATTATTGTTGAGGACCTACAAACCAAGCTCGGGAACCCCAAGACAAAAAATCCTGAGACCGAAAGGGCAACTGAGACAGGAAGCACTTGTCCAAACAACGATATACGCAAATGCAAAATGCTTCTGCGTAAGGCCCACACAGAAAAGAAAAAAGGGGGCAGTCAAACAGAGGGACCATCAATTGCATCGCTGAGGGCATCTCTAAGGAAGAAACTATGGGAACACAAAAAAGCCAACAAAGAAAGCGAATGGCTGAAAGTCTTTTTCCTGCTCAAACAAAAGAACCAAGCACGACTCTGGTGATACATAAACCAGCTGAGCAAATGAGGACCCACGAGAGAAAATGGAGTTGCTGAAAAGGATTGGATGCTACATGTGAAGCAGCTATATGTAATAGTATCCATTAATGAAGACCCAACAAGTGGTAGTGTGGACACAATAGAGCAAGCCGATCTAGTCAGCCCAAAGTCAGGAGTCATGATCCCGAGCCCAGGCAAAGCCCCCATGGGTAAAAGATCTGCGGCGGTCGCCCATGGCACTTCACCAGCCTGGACAAATGCACAAGAGGTTATCAAAACTATTAAGCGTATGAAGAATGACAGGGCACCTAGGCCTAACGGGATTCCAGCACCTGTCTTTAAACTGGCACCAGAGTTCTGGGCATCACTCCTAATCCCGCTCTTCAATCACACCTTTGCGACTGCCACAACCCCTGAGTCTTCGAGGAGCTGCATACTGGTCCCTCTCTTTAAAAAAGGAGATTACCTAAAGCAGTCGAACTACAGGCTTATTGCCCTGCTTGATCTGGAAGCCAAGGCATATGCCCACCTACTACTGGAAGATCTAGAGGAGTGGGTTGAAGAGAGAAACATAATACCCTTGCACCAGACTGGCTTTAGGCCGCAGGCATCAACCATGGATAATGTTCTGGTGCTAGCACACCTCTGAGCCCAGGCAATCCAGAAGAATCATCCCCCAATCTTCTGCTGCTTCGTGGACAACAGCACTGCCTTTGACAAAGTAGTCAGGAAAAGATTATGGTGGAAGCTAGAAAATTGGGGCATTCCATCAAATCTCCTGAAGGCAATAAGTTCATTATACGAGGACACCTGTGTGTGGGTCAAAAGAAGTGCCTGCACGGTTTCCCCCAAAGTAACCACCAGCAGAGATTGGGTTGAAGCAAGGATATGTGCTGGCTCCCCCCCTCCTCAACTTATACACAGCGGATCTGTGGGAAGCCCTAAAAGGAGCCAGTTTAGTAGCCCCAAGATTAGGAAGTGTGAGGCTGACAGTTCTACAGTATGCTGACGACACAGTCATAATGGACCACACAAATGAGGGCCTACAAAGAGCCCTAAACACCCTAAACAGTTTTAACATCATTAACAACTTGATTATTAATCAAGGAAAAACCAAGGTCATCATTTTTGGGTCCTACCACCTGAAAAAGAATGCACTGTGGCAACTGGGAAATGCGCAAATCAATACAGTGGCCTCATACAACTACCTAGGGGTCTGGTTGACGGAACGGGGTAAGGCGAACGTACACCTAAAACAGCAGAGCTCTAAGTCCAGCAAGGTTACAGATCTATTAAAACAACTAAGCCAGCACTTGATGAGTCCGTCCTCCAGCCCAATTCAGATAGTTCGAAGAGCGAAGCTCCTTCCAGCAATTAGCTATGGCCACCTTGCCTTCCCTGGGAAAATGGATGCCCTCCTCAATTCAGCCAAAGCCAAGGCATACAAGGCAGTGATACACATACCGAGGACAGCAAGAAAAGCAAGGCTAAGACTGGAGCTAGGCCTGGTGAGGCCAGATCTGATCTACCTGGGGGAGAACATAAAGCTATATCTAAGGATATTAAGGGCACCCGCTAACTCCCTGAAAAATCACCTGAGACCTATTTTTGAGCGGCCAGGCTCGTCATGGCACACTAGGCTAGAAAACGCAATCAAATTAATGAAGAAAGCATACCGCGGCTGGAGATAACCCTGAATGCCTGGAAGAGGGCTCTTAACAAACAAGTGCGCACAATCTCCTTCAACTTCGATCTTAAAACGCTTTGTCCAGGCTCTCATCTAGATCCGTTGAACAATTCCCACACAGTAGGAAAAGCTCAACCCTACCTAAGCAAGGCTCTCACTACACAGGCCCGAAGTAAAATCCTATTCATGAGGCTGACCATGCTTGGGTTTGGGGATTTCAATCCTGCATGTGCACAAAGAGGGGAATCCACAACTTGTAGACTGTGCCCCTACAGGAGGGAGTCCTGGCTGCAGCTCTTATGCTGCTGTCCCAACCTCAATAACGAACGCCAGCGACTTCTACACCCCATCTGCATCAACAAGGGTATAAAGTGGAGCAGCTAAGCATCAGCCTTTTATTTTTCAACTACTAACACAATGGCTCTAGCGAGACTGGCGAAATGTATCCATCAAATCAGGATAACTTTAAAAGCTGCCTACAAAAGCAGCACAACCTTGGGGAATTGCATGGTAAACTCTGCGGTCGAATGCTGATGGGACCACTCAACGATGCACCAAGGACTGTGCTCCTCTTGCACGCCCTCAAGAGGGCATTTTTACCAGAGAGACACTTAGAGAGCCACAGAGGGCAGTTTAAGAGCTCTGTAAGGTAGATCAACTGCAGGGCACAAAACGGGGTCTTCAAGATCATGTCCACAAATGCCGGGGAAAGTCTGACTACACTGGACTCGGGGAGGGGGGCTACATTTTACCCAGAACAGAAGTTTGAAATCACTGTTTTTAGCTTTTATATACTGATTGTTTTTACTGTAAAGATGTTAATTCATTATTCAGTCAATAAAGTTTTCAAAGTAGTGTTAGTGTGCAGTTAATTAGTGTTTATTAGTTTTATTTTATTAATTACATTTTTTAAATTAATTATTAATTAGGTTAATTATGGAAGTACATTTAATAAAAAATGTTGAAGTGTGTTGTTATTGGTGTGGTGTTATAGGGTAGGAAATAATAAAATGCATTTATGTATTAACAACTGTTGTGTTTGTAAATATTTTATAGCTTAAAATAATTATTTTTTCAAAATGTATTTATTATTTTATATAATATGTGTAGGTATTTGTTATATGTAATTAATAATATGTGTTCTATTTTATAAATTACATTTTTAATTTTTTCAATAATATTAATTTAGTTTTTATAAAAAAATGTTTTAATATATATACATTTTTTTCACTGTTGGAGTGTGAATAGTACTTTTTGCCTCTCCGCTATCCGACACTTTCCCTACTGTTGCACTCACTGGAGTGGGAATAGTACATTTTACCCATCCATTATACAACACTTTCCCTACTGTTGCACTCACTGGAGTGGGAATAGTACATTTTACTCCTCCACTACCCAACACGTTCCCTACTGTTGCACTGACTGTATTGTGAAATGTAAGTTTAAAATTTGTAATAGTTCAATGTTTTAATTTATTATAGATTTTTGTTTTTTTATATTTTAAATCATTGACATATATTTTTAGTTTTTTATATCATTTTAAACTTTTAACAAATTAAAAGTAATAGTTTATTAATTGTTTTAAAGTAAATGTGAATGTATAAATAATTATGTTTGTGTTTATCTTTTGCATTACATTTATTTGTTATATTTTATTAAAATGTAAATTAAATGTATGTTATTTTAGTTAAAATTAAATTTACTATTTAATATATTGAGAAATGAACATCAGTTGTAGTACGTCAGACAAGTGAGAATGGGCAAAATTACAATTGCATCCTCTTTTCAGTTACCGAAAAAAGGCCTCATGGTAGCTGTAATAATTTCAATCTCTACTTGCCAACACTTGCAAAATGGCTAACACCAGGAGAAATGAAGATCAGTTGTAATATGTCAGGCAAGTGAGAATGAACAAAATCACAATTGCATCTTGTTTTGAGTAACAGAAATAGTCCTCATGTTAGTTGTAGTCATTTCAATCTCTACGTGCCAACATTTGCAAAATCGTTAGAGTAGCATACCTGTTGCCATAATGCAGTTCGGATGGATCATACAATTAAATTTTTACACATATAGAGGGGTCCTGGAATTACATTTTCATACATATAAACTTACAGACACCTTTACAACATGTGGCATGTAATGGAGATTGCTACATGTGATCTTGTATGCACTAATGAACATTAACACAGGCAATCCAATATCTCAGATACTTTGAGGATTACAAGTTAGGAAACTAGGTACACAACACAATGGCGAAAGCTGAGAAGAGACCAAACAGGACATTGAGTTATTGTGACAGTTGGTGCCGTGTAACTTACCATACTTCACTCCCCAGTTATTCCTGTCAAGCCTTCAGGATGTAGGATCTGCAAGACCTTCTTCTCCCAAGGAAAAATTATTATTAGGGTGCTGGAAGGACTGCTACCAGTCCGCTGGGCTTTCAGGTGTAGCTTAGAGGTCAGGGAACACAGCTTTGCCCTCAGGTCAATCCACTTCTTCCTAATTTCCCCCTGTGTGTGCAGGGTGTTACTTATAGCATTCGCTCTGTCTACTATTCTGGTCCACATGCCCCTTTCCTGAGTGAGAGCAGTATTTTGGACCTGGGCTCCAAACAATTAAAGCTCTACTCTTACGATTTCATCCACCACAACAGACAACCGTGCATGTGAAAAATGTGGAGTTTTCTTCCTGGCCAAATCCCCAAATTAAAGTCAGTGACGATAAACCCAAAAATACACCAAGGGATGAAAGGAAAATGTGCTTGAAAAGTGGTGGGCAGAGGTAATTAGGGATAGGAAAAAAGGCCTGCCTTCTCTCACCAATATGTTGGCTCTGAATGGCTGTGCGGCAGTGGAGTGCATTAACATGGCCAGTAGACATCAGATGTGTTGTATTATTGTTCATCTAAAGGCCACTGTTATTGTGCTTTGCTGAGAGCGTTCTGCAATGGACTTTCACTGTTGAAGAACCACTGCAAGGGGACCGCCAGCACAGCTGTGTTTTCGTAATCTGCTCAGCAGGAACCCCCAGCCATTGTGGTGACAGAGTGTGAATCTTCAACATTGTAGTCTGCCTCCTCACAGGCATGACACACTCCACTGATGCGGTTAGTTGTTAAGGGTGAATGCATTGTATTAGGATGGGCAGAAGACTGTTGACTCCTCAGTGGTCACCATGGCGGTAGGGCGGTAAGACCGCAAAACTTGTAATCAGGCCCATAGTTGCGCATCCACATAGCAAATATATAGAAGTCAGTAAGATGTTTAAGTTTTACATGTCAAGGGAAGGAAGCTCTCACCACAAAACTTTCCACCTCCTCTTTAAGACCAGGGAAAACTCATGATTAAAATATAGTAACCATATTACGATCTTTGTAAATGTAGTAATGTTTTAAAGTATAAACCAACACTCAGTGCGTCTAAATACAAAGTCCGCCAGCCACCGTATAGGCAAAAGGGACCGCCCGCCATTTGTGCGGCGGTCCCGTGATGCAAATTAGGATGCGCCCGCCAAACTGGCAGGCGCATCCCGCATTTTGTATATTTTTTACATTGCGGTGGGTGGTGCTTTCAGCAGTACCCGCCGCATTGTGAAAAGGGCATTTTGTGCATTTGCATGCACAGCGTGGCAGGTACCGCGCGATGCCTGCCACGTTGTGCATGTAAATGTGGGGGGATATCATAGGTACCCCCCATGTGCACCCCCCAACACTCCAGGGGCCTGCAACGGGCCCCCACATGCAGACACCGCATGCCATTCCATGGCGCCATGGAAAGGCACATCTCCGCCTGCATAATAATAGGGATGGCGGTGTCTTGCAGACACCATATTCAGTCCCTTTCCCGCCCGGTCGACTCTTCGATGGGTGGAAAACTGGCGGACGGTCTTTCCGTCAGCCACGGTTCCCCTGCCATCGTAATATGACAGAGGGAAATGGGAGGCGGGCAGTGGGAAATGGCGGGCGGATCGCCACCACCATACGGGCAGTGGCGATCCGCCCGATATTCTAATAGACCCCTATATTCGATCTAAAAGAAACTAGATCATAAAAGAACAAATGTTTATAAACAATACATCATGTAATAAAATATCATCAATACATATTAAAAATATATTACAAATCCATAAAACAGCAAATAGCAGTTCTAAATTAAAACCTATTGATCCTAACTATTGTTGTATTCTCCAAGTTTTCAGTGAAAAACATAAAAAGGTTGCTACACAGTATACTGCGTAAAATTTACAGAAAATAAGATATGAAGGTTTGATTGACTAGATACTCCCTTGCACGGACAGGGAGGCAGTGCTTGCTGAGAATAAATGCCAAAAGGGCAGCCCACCATACAGGGGATGAGGTTTAGTCCGCACCTTAATATTACAAAGAGATGGAGGGGGTTTGTAACAAATGACAAATAAGAGGCTGACCCCTTTGAGATAGCGGGTACTTTCAAACTGATTGAGACTGTAGATTTATTACAATTGATTGTATATCTTTCCATCTCCATTTTGCTTAAAATTTTTTTTTTTTTAAATATAAGTATACATGTGGCCGGGGTCTCAAACAGCTGTTCTAAACCCCAAAAGATATTTCGGACATAAGAGATCCATGGGATAATATATACTTTCTCAGGAGTTAAGCAGTCTTTGATAATATGCTGTGTAAGATAAACTGACTCCCTTCACCAAATTGAATGCCATAACAAGATTGGGGCTAAGTGCACCTGATCAGATATATAGGGTAGCTGCCAGCTCACGATGGCAATCCAAAGAGGAACAACTACTACGGAGTGCTACTAATCTTTTCAAAAATATGTCCTCTATGGTGTATAGTGAGTCTGAGTTTGTGTATCTCCACACTCCTTTTCTATATGCAGCAACAGAAGTAGTTTTAGCCCTGGAGATGTTTTTAATGATGGCAAATGGTTTCAAACCCAGTTTTTTAATTAAAAAAATGTGTTAATGCTTTTTCCAAGAGAAGGCTTCTATTAGCTACCATATGGATCCAAGAGGGAATTCTATTGAACAATACTCCTAATTACGAGAAGGTATCTGGGTGTTCTACTTCACAGTCAGCTACATTAATGTAGGTAGTTTCTTTCCCAAATGACCGGCCACTAAGATGAAAGATGTTGCCACATTCATCTGTAAATCCATGTTTTACATACATTTCACATACTCCAGTATGCCAGTACGGGCTATTAGCACTGCGTCTTCAGAGGAAAGGAGTATGTAAATGTGCGCCTGGTCTTACTACAGGGACGTCTAGGGGAGGATCTAGCAGGGGTGCCTCTGCGCCGCTCATATACATGGAAAATTGAAAGGGAGCGAGGACGAATCCCTGTCTGACACCCCTTTCAATCTAAAACCACCTAGTGCACTCTCCTTGATTTCAAAATCAGACATACACTGATGCCTGAGTATACAGCTGCCTTATAACTGTGATAATGTCCTCATCAATCCCCATCTCTTCCATGATTCTCCATAGGTGATGATAGTAGACACAATCAAAAGCTGCCGATAGATCCATGAAGGGCATATAGACCATTCTTCTTTTATCTAAGGTGTATTTGTTATTAAGCATACTTAGGTTAAGGCATTGATATTTCCCTTTCTTGAACCCATATCGTGCAGGTAACATCATTTTTTCTGAGCAGCCCATTCTTCTAATTTGTTTAATAAAACTCTTCCCATTAATTTAGCTGTGCCAACCACTAAGGAAATGGGTCTGATTTGTCACTTTTCTTATGAATAGGGACTATAGTTGTTTTTGACCATGAATCAGGTGGCCCACACTAGTTATGGCATTAAAAGCATTAGTTAAAAGGGGTTCCCAAAGGTCTGGGTTTGCAAAGAAAAAATAACTTGGGTCAGAATCTGGGCCAGGGGCCCTATTACTGCTACACTGTTGGAGGGCATATCTAACCTCAGTTACATTAAATAGTAAAGATGATTTGGATGTTATTAGTGTGCCTCTTGGATGGAGTTCCAAAGTGTCACAATTAAGGCTAAAGATTTTATGAAAGTGTTCTATTCAGGTTTCTTCGTCCACATGAGAATCTACTTTAGGATCTGAGTTATCTATCAAGAAGGGAGAATTGATTACTGCCCAGAAATCCCTTGAGTTATTTGTGATCACAGCTTGATGAATGCAATCCCATACCTCTAATTCAGTAATTTCTGCCTGGTGTTCCTCCCCTCTTTATAATGTTGATGAGAAATTCTAATTCAGGCCCTGTGCTTTGGATTTGTTTTAAGGGTGCTATGGAGGTTGGCTAAGGGCTTAGTGCAAGGTGAATCAAGCCAACCTGGAGCTTTGGGCTTATGGGTGGAAACATTAAGCACCAGGTTTGATTTCACCTCTTTCAAAGTTGTCTCGAAGGCTGTCACCACATATACTGAGGGTGCAATTGGGTCGAGGCAGGTCATTACCTCCTTGCATCTGTTTTCTTTATCAATCTTGCCCCATTTAAGAGACATCCCATTTTTCTTCGCTATATAAGACTTTGGGACACACCTCATTTGCATAGAGTGCAACTGTTTCCATTTCATTTGGCATGATATGGCTGCATGATTGCTATAATGTGTGAAGTATGTCTTGAAATACATAAAAAAAAATTGTGGTGCAGATACAACCAGGTAATCAATTGTAAAGCCCTGAGAACTAATACCAAACATTTTATGTGATAAGCCTGTGCTTGAGTCAACTGGGTTAACAATTTCTAGGTCCCTTGTGATAAGGAGTTTGTGGAGTGAATTACCATAGGCATTATGAATAAATTGAGGGATTGCCTCTCCTTCGTTATTTAAGTCACACACCGGTTTCATCGTTGTGCCACAATTATGCGCATTGAAATCCCCCAACCATAAGATGTTCAAAGTGTTATTGTGGTCTCTAGTATACGCTTCAATTGCTTTTTACGACTGAGTCGATAACCTTTCACATCTTACGCGTAAAACTATTATTATAGAAATTAATTAGAAGCGTGTTGCCACCTTAAAACAACAAAAGGTTATAATACGGAGAGTCATTGCAAGAGGCGAGTACATTGAAATTTAGGGTGCTTCTAACTAATGTAAAGGCCCTTCTCGAACGGTCCACTCTAGATGGGGGTGCTGGGGTAGTAAAAGATCTAAATCCATCTAGGTGAAACAAGCCAGTTTCCTATGGCTCTTGTAAGCATAGTAGATCATAGTTGTTTATGTAATTAATCCAGATTTGGTCTCCAAATGTAGGCCTTATCCCTGCTACATTCCAGGTGATTATTTTCAGCCACTCAATTTTTGGGTCAATTGTGGGGGGGGGGCTTTAAGAGGGTACCCCCAGCGTTCTGAGGGGTATTTGGTGACATCCTGTCCTCCCTCTGCCAATTGTAAGCCTCAAGGCCTTCTAAAGGAGAAAATTAGTTGCTGCTAAGTATAGAGGGAGTTACTTGTGATTCGTAAAGCTGGTGTGGCAAAGCGGCAGGAGAGTAAGAGTATTCCTAAATTCCTGTCTCTTGACATTTTGGATTAAGGGTCTGTAAAAGAACCCTAATGGTAACGTGTGAATCTGCGAATTGCAAGAGGGTTGGCTCGGAATTATGTTCAGCAACTTTTGTACCAAAAAGTGGTTATTACATTTTACCACTGTACAGTCCCCTCCTATAGATTTCTCAGAATTACTTACCCACCCCACTCCTCTAGCCATAAAACTGTGTGTGAAACAGTCTAATTCTCCTTGAGTGTGTTTATTCATCAAATGAGGGCTTAGACAATTAGTTTTTCAGTGGATTCTACTTGTGTGCCCTTCAACTCAGGGGCATTAGCCAGGATTACCACATAGGGGCAGGCTGTTGGGAGTAGACCTAATCTTATGTAAGGCTTTTCCTGATTCTCTCTCACCCTTCCTTCCTGCGAGGTATTACCTCTGCCCTCAGAGCTTACTGTTGATCTATATACATTGGGAGCCCTCATACCTTGATTAAATGGGATTTCCTGTGAAGCTTCAGCACTAGTATATGAAGAGGGAGTGACATGGGACGGGTGACGATATTGGATAAGCGTATGTGCTGTTTGTATTTATTTTTGAGTGTATCCCTAGCAAATGCTGTGGATTAGGGTTGTTAGAGCCTTGAGTCTGTGAGACTGCCCTCAACTGTCTCCCCTCTGTGCCCATGAATCAGGGGGCTTAGGCAAAGCAAGGGACAAATAAAGGGGATGGGTCACTGTCCATGTTTAAGGTAGGGGCCTGCAATGTTAACTCTCCCACTTCATAGTTAATGAGGCTAAGATTGAAGCTACATTTCCTTCTATTGTAGTCTCCTCAGGAGGGGTTGTAGCAATTGAGAAATATATGGTCCATTAAAGAACATAAGGGGGTCATAATTGAATGGGGTAGTTAAAGTAGGAGGAGGGTGTGTGTCACAGTTCTTGGTTTAATATAAATAGGCTTTTTTAATGCCCCCCCTTTCTTGGTAGGCAGTTCCATGGGGAGTGGGTTTCCCCACCAGAATAAGGCATGTGATTCATAGATTTGCTCTGGGTGTTAACAGTGTGGGGGTAGTGTCACAAAGGGGTACTGTTCTGTAATTCACAAGGTCCGGTACATGAGGTAACTGTCCTACCTCTCCAGTAGAGACCCTGCTTTCTGTGAGTTCGATCGCCTTTGCCAGGGCATCCGCCGCTCTGGAAAGGAAGAAGTCTAGGATGTTGATTGAGTCTCCACCATGCTCACCCGCTTTAGTTTTCTGTTTCCCTAAAAGACTTTACACTTCGTTATGAGGCTCCTAGATCTACCAACTTAAAAGGGGTGGGGCAGCCCAGCCTCCTCCGGGCTCTGACAGGCGTGAACAGGCCAACGGGGCAGCATCGCACTTATGTGCGATGAGGTGGCAGATGGGAATTGTGTTTCCCCCAGTGGTGCAGTGTGGACTCTCTCCTGCACAGCTTCCCCCCAACAGGTATTCAGCAACAAGCAGGCGTCAAGAGTGAGTCAATTTAGACAGAACCAGTATGTTGTACTCTATATGAGGTCTTCAAAATAGGGTTCTTGGACTAGGACTGTCTCCTCGGTTGCTCAGCAGGTCTGGGCCTAATGGTTAGGTTTTTCTCATAGAATGCGTCAAAACCAACAGAGATGAAGACTCACTGAGACTCTCTTCTGCTTTAGTTAAAACAGCCACCAACACCTGTGATTTTTTGTTCATGCAACAAACAACAAAACAATCAAACAAGTGATAATGAACATGAAAATGTGAGGGGGTGCTCCTTTTCCCGTAAGGCCCTTTTCCTTTTCTTTGTCTTGTCTTGGCCAGTAAGCCCCAGTACTGCCCCCCACAGAACCCAATGTTGGACTTGCTTGTGGCCACATCTCGAAATCTGAGCTGTGGCTTTCTCGGCTGCTTTTGTTGAATGTCGGAGTAATCTTGGCGCTCTTCCGTGTCCCCATCTGCTCTGGCTCTGACAACGGCAGTGACGGACATTCAGTTGTCCTCCTTAGCTGCCCCTGTTCCTCTTTCATGGCCCTAAAGACAATTTTCCTTGGGTGGTGCTGCTCCCCGTGGTTGATTGCTGCAGTGCTCTTCTTCCACTTTAAGGTTTTGAAATGTGGAAGGACCAGTTTGCTGTGGTCCCTCTGAAATGCTGTATTTACCGATAAGCATGGAGCTGTGGAAGTGACGTGAATCCCGCCAATGTCCCGAACAGGTACGCTCACTGGCGCAAAGAACAACACGTGTTCACCTCACACGGGAAAGGAGGCTGGGAGATGGGAGAAAAAATGTGTGTCCTCCTTTCTTCTACAGTGATCCTGGACTTGAGTCTGGTCGCTTTTAGCTGAGTGAATGTTTCCTGAGTAACTGCCCACAAAAGCACCACTCAATCTAGCATGGGTATGCACCTCTTGTGAATTTGTACACTACCGCCAACACTCATTTGATAATGAACTGTTGAATGTCATTAGGTATATCTAAGAAGTTTTTAAAGCCTTTGGGCTATATTCATGACTGCATTTTGTAGGACATTGAGTGGAGCTGCAATATTATTATTATTATTATTGCCCATATACTTTAAAAACAAAGGGTCCTATTCACAAAGGTAAATCTACACATGTGAATTTACTATAAGTACAGTTGTTCTTACGCTTTTCAGTAACTTTCCTATTTTTGACCATTCACAAGTTACTCAGAAGTGTGGATCTTCATATTCCCACCCCACCCCATTAAGGGGTGAAGCACAATTTATGACTAAAAAGTTGCTATTTGTAAATTTTCACATGTATGCGGGGTTCTTCGCCGCCGGGGTGAAGATCTCTGTATGCTAAAGGAAATGGAAAAGTTTAAAAGTTTAAAAACATTAAAAATATCATTGTTAATTCATTTCTTATATTTATTTGAAATGTTAACCAATAAAAACAAGTATAGCATTAATAACCTAATCTTAAAATGAAATATAATTATTTTTAATATAATAAATATTACAAATCAATCATTTCTACATCACACAGAATGTTGTATAATTCTTATCATGTTATAAAAATTATTAAAAGTGATGTATGCAATGAACAAAATGGAATTAAGTTACATTCACAAGATATTAATGTCACATTCATTTTTAGGTTTCGCCCTGGCCGTAGCAACTGCGTAGCAGTTGCTCCGCCCAGGGCGAAATCTTATGTCCTACATATGGGGCTTTGGTCCCGCCTCTGTCTTCCATAAATGGAGGCTAGCCATTGGAAGAGATTGGCTGTCAATCACGCTTTCCCTGTGAAAACGCGATTCGGGGGCGTTTCTGGGTCTTTTTTTTAAGTCCCGCCCTCTCCTCTTCCCATTGGCTGGAATTTTACGTTCCAGCCAATGGGAAGGGGAGAGGGCGAAAAACACGCCCACAAGGAGTTATTGTGCCGTTGTTGTGCCTTCTTTATCCCCCGCCCTCCCTCCCGTTGTCCGTGTCTTCGCCGTTGTGGGGCAGAATCGAGTGCTTGTTATTTATTGGCAGCCCTTGTTTAGAGACAAGTGATCTGCATTGAAGCCTCCCTTGCCTTTATTATAGTCCTCCTTTTGTTGCTTCGTGGAATGTGGCACTGTTGCACAGTACCCTTCATTAGAGTTCTTCGTAAGTGTCTATATCCGCATGTTGATAAAAGGGCTTTAATGACCGCGCCCTTGCCTCTCGGGCTAAATTTCAGATGGAAGCAAAGAGGACTGTAGTGAAGGCAAGGGGGCCTTCAGTGCCTGCTTTTAACGTGTTAACGTTGGGTCTCCGTGCGTTAGTACATTAAACTCAGACCTACTGGCCTTCCCACAGCATGTTTGTTAAGTGTTTTGTTTTTAAAGCTAGGGAGGGGTGTATCAGAGCGTGGAAAGTTCTCTCAGCCCGAAACGGGGCGAGCCACCCAGCCGCTCAGAAAATAGCTGCGGCTGACAGTAGAAATGTTGTTTTCTGAGGAAAGTGGTTGAGTGTGTTTTTTCCTGCCGTGTGGGGACTGCTGTCCAGAGTAACAAAGGCTTTCCTTTTGGCAGCTTGGGATTCTTATGGGATGAGCTGCTTGTTTGGAGAGCCTTTTTTTCGCGCTGTTTTTCCCTTCGCCATGGCTTTATGCCTGGGTGCCTGTGAGAGGTACCAGATTCAGCAGCAGGAAGCGAAACCATCAACGCGACAGTTTGGACCTTTGAACGTTCCTTCCGGTTTGGGACATGCTAGTTCCGGCTGATGGAGTTCAACTGTGTAAACATTTTTCGGACATGAAGGAGCTTTCTTTGCTGCCTGGGATCTTCGAATGAGTAACTGTGCTCTCTTTTGAATGGACCACAAGAAGTTCTCCAAATCAAACATCTCGTTCTCATTAAGGAGGGACTGTGATAAAGTAAGCAGAGAGGTGATTACCAGTACTTCGTTGTGTGTTTTTTAGGTCTAATTTTTTTGTGGTTGTGCATATTATGAGGCACTGTGTCATCGCTGTACATTACTTCCATGTAATGACGTTGCCTAGCTGACGTCATCGCTCAGGGAGTCTCGTGTCATTTAGGCCTCGGGTATGTTGGTTGCCGGAAGTGATGGGGAGGACATTGAAATTCCATAGTGTGGACCTGGGGGACCGATGCAGAGACAAGAGCAGTCTAGCGCTTAGAAGGGAGAGATTCACGTGGTACCGTGACTACTGTGGTTGTGTGTAATAATCACACTGCGATTTTGGGTAATTAACCTGACATGTTTGAAATAAACGCAGAATTCACCAGAGCATGATAGACCGTAGTGAGAGTCGAGAGTGAAGGTTGCCATAAAACAGTAGCGGACATGGAGACCTGGCATTTGATTCTGGCTAAGGCACAGTTTTAACCTTTTTCATGCAGACTTCTGGTAACACTAGCATGTTGTTGGATATTGTAGCCTTTTGTCCCTGTTCATGGCCTGTTCCGTCGGACTCTCCCCCTGATAATCCGGAAAGCTGACCTGTGACCTCTCGGAGGAGCTTGATGCAGCAGATTCACAGTACCACCTTGCCCAGAGCAGACCCTGGGGTGTGCAGTTATGGTCATCACCCCATCCCACTTCCGGCCTGACTACTGACTCTTCATTCGACTGCCATGGCCCAGCTTCTGTTTACCTTCCACCTCTGCTATCACACCTGCTATATGAGTACTTTGAGTCCAGGATAACTTTAGGTCTTGAAATGAACGCCACAGATCGGATCCCTGCGCAAGCACACGACTTGGGCTCAGTGAGGCCACTCAAACATTTCCAGAGAGATGAAAGTAGCCATCTGGTGTTTGAAATCCCAGGCAGAGCCGGACAGTAATGGTATTCCATAGCACGGGCTCAGCTGTGAGGAATGCTTCATGGCTGCTGGAAGCCAGCTGCGCCCTTGGAATCTGAACACGAGGGCATCCCTCAGACGGCATCTTTGTCCTTGAGCTGCTTGATGGTGTAATTGTGTCCAGGGCACAAGTCCAGTAAACCACCATCATTACACCTAGTGTGAATATCACCCACTTTACTGGAAGGTAGTTCATGATTAGCAGACCGTTTTCATTTAATTATTTTAGGTTTGGTGACACATTGTGTAGGTTGATTAATTCATTAAATACTCTTCCATGGCACACTATACGTTGAAAAGAGCGCCTTTAGGCTCCATCTAGGCACTGCACATGGCAAAACCTGGTAAATAAAGACTATTCAAACACAATGCAAAGTTACAGTAAGGGAGTAGATACTACAAAGATAACACCAGTCCATCCCTCCTTTACTTGCACATTTCAGACGAGTAGCTTGCATCATGTAAATCCTCCCATTAATCAGTCTAGGTTTTTGATTGCTTCTACCGACTAGTGGTTAGTGGAGGTGTTTATTTAATAACATTATTTTTATTCATCGTTTAAATTCCTTTAGGTTGCAGACTTGCCTTATCGGGCCATGAATTGCATTTCCGGTGTTCATTAAATAGCACGAAAGCCTGACGGTGGGTGTGTGTGGTCGTTCACCAGTGGCACATTAAGTAAATGACAATGCCATTTATTTATCTGTTTTCAAAACCAACACATAAATAAACAATTTGTCATTTACAATGCCAATAGCTCTAACTTTGTCAAAGGCGAAACCGTTGCATTGTAAATGCTTGTTTAATTTGAAAGAGGTTAATCAGATATTTTTAAATAAAATGTTAATTCTGTTTTATTTATAAGCAATAATTCTTAACATTAATTAAAATATATTTATAATTTTATATGTTTTAAGTAATTTAATTTATCTTAACATTAATTCCTATGGGTTTTATTTTGAGTCTCTCTACCTCCATCATTTTTAGTGGGAGGATGGTCCAGTACCAGTGATTGACCAAGCGTGGTGCTAGACTTAACTCCTGTCAAAATACTGTTTTGGGTCCTTTTTGCCTGTAGTAACCATAGAAAAGTAGTTTGGAAATATAAATGGGAGTATTCATTTTTTTAGATGGGTGTTTTTCTAACCCTCTCCCTAACTCTCTCTAAACCCCTCCTTACTGCTCCCTTAACCTCTCCCCTCTAGTCATAGATATTACCCATTTTCAAGCCACTCCCTTCTTGTCCATCCAATATTTCGACTGAATATATACTTATATATACTTATATAAGCGGACATCTCTAATGTTGGGGCGCTCAGCTACACACAGAAAAGATAGGAGAGTCAAAGCCCTCCACATTTATGTATGAGAATAGCTTTTTGTAATATGTTATTAGTACTTTTGTAGTACTAGTAAACATACTATTAAATACAGTTTGTGAATAAGGTCTTACAACATTAACACATGATACAGCTCTATACCTTTACATTTTAATGATTCTATTTAAATGTTGTAATAGGGCTTGGGCAATTTCTATGTGCTTTTACAACTTTTTGTTTGTAACTATTTGAAATTCTATAACTATATAATTGTTTTATGGATGGATTTGACCCAATAAACGTATTTTTTGACTAACTGACTTACATACCCCACCACTTGCCCTTATAGAAAGGAATACATCAGTATTTCAGGCAGTGCTCTCTACATAATAAGGTATGCTATATGGTCAGGTTCACTGATATTTATGTGATAGAATCACTCATAATCTTACTCATAGTGCTCAACATGCAGAGGAAGATCTCACAGTCTAGGTCACATAAGGATGCACGTATGGAATATGGAACTGTGCACATTCTTGAGAATATGGCTATTATTGGTATTTTTATGACTGCTGATAATCTCAGCAGAGGACACTGCATGCTACTAAATGCCGTAAAAAAAACCTATACAAAGTATCCTGCATATTATGGCCTCACAGTCTAAGGCAAATAGGTCTTTGTTGTAAGTGTTGTAAGGAATGGCTTCCATTGTAGGGTACAGTGCTGTGAGTTCTACTGAATATCTCACAATTTTAGGAATAGTGCTCTTCCTGATAAGGAATGCCTTATTTTTGTTACACAGCTCTACACAAAAAATGTATGTTTTGGAATGCCCAACAGTATTAGAAACAGTGCTCTGCATACTATGGAATGTCCCACAATCCCAAGTGCATTGATCTCAAGTGTTTTGAATGGTGCACACGTTCAGGTAGAGACAGTGCTTATCATCACGAGAAACCTCGTAATCAGATTCACTGGTCTGAATGCTGAGGAATCTCACTTACATAGCAGTACTCTGCCTTCCACGAGATATTTCAGTCAAAGGTGCAATGTTCTGCCTGCAGTGGAATATATCACACTCACAGGCACAAGGCCATGCATGATATTCAGTGATTCCATTTCTCAGTCACTTTGCTCTGCATCCTAGAAAATGCTCCACAAGATCAGGCACATTTGTGAGCCCTGACAAAAACAACAGGGTGGCAAACTGGTGTCTTGTCAAACTTAATATGATCACTCACCTGAGAAAGAAACAGATTGCTAACGATTAAATACAAAATATTATTATGTTCTTGGTCACCTGACTGCTGTTCGATCGATTACGTGGAGTGATGGAATATTAGTTGCTGGCACTTGAAGCATAGGAGAGGAGTCTGACTGACACTAAACACCAGGGTCATTAACCTACAGTAAACAAGACCATATTTTCTTTAAGTACAAAACTGATGGTAGAAAAACAAAATAATTGAAAATAAAATTGTTTGAAAAAACAATTCGTTTGACAGCTATAATTTAGAGAAAGCACCAAATAAAGATATATCAATATCATCACAGTACAGTTAACTTAACTAACATTATTATTTTGTAACTTGAGGAAAGTTGCTGAATTCTATGCCTATGATCTTTAGCCTCCACAATATATAGTTATTATCGTACTTCAGTATTTGTAGTTCCTATTTAGTTCTAGATGTTTCTTTGGGTAGTGCCAAATGATGCTACTTCCAGATGCTGAGAAAACTAACATCTGTCCAGACTGTCTACACATCTGAAAATCTATAAGGGACGGGCTGGGCCTTCCTGATAGTCATGTTATGTGTGATATCAGTCACAGTAGACTCCTCAATGCGATATGCACCGTAATTTGACGGGGGAATAAAGTTAACAATGCCAGCCATTATCTCTCTCCACTTACCTGACCTCATAAATTGCCATCGCTTAAAAAGAAATAAAATGCCAACCCTAAAATAACACGGTCCTTTATCGCATGCTTGCACAATCAAGGGGCCTTTTTTGAATACATGTTTCAGTTGCTTCCAACTAGAACATGTAATTAAAGTGTTTTGGGCTTTACTGGGTGTGGTGCTGTGCAGTGCTTAATCTGTAAAAAATGAGTGCTAGGGCCCTCGTCAGGTGGCCACTACAGCTTGATTTACACTCTGCCCCTGTCAGTACTGCAAATAACAGAATCTACACAGCACTGCTACTAGTGTGACAATTCCGTCTATTCCAGTCCCCCTACGCTATAAGAACGGCGTGGGTGGCAATTATTTGGTATTTTTAATGTATAATATAATACGGAACTGTTGTGCTTGTCTCTAAATTAGACAGACAGGGCCACCATATGCCTGACTGTCCTAAGTGCTGATGTTGACAATTAAGCACCTGTGCAAAGCACCGGAACCTACCGGCTAAAATTAGGCACAGATGCCATGCCAAGTAAAAATAAGAAGCGGGTGATGTCCCTCAAGTATTTTGCAGTGCCCAATTCGTAATGGCACCCTATGTGAACAAACATTCATAGGAATTGATTTTAGGTAGAGAGGACCTTCCATCTAGGTGTTTATCAGTGAAAACAAGAAATCATGAGGCATGTAGTAGCTGAAATAACTGAAATGTAGTTTTATGCAGATTGCTTCGTCCCTTAATAGATAGAGCATTGTGTGCTAAAAATAAGGTTTTAGATTTCATCCTACAAGAAGGCACACTCCAATCTACGGTAGTTTGGGTCTGTGTGAAAATGGTCTTAAAACAAGAGCCTTGATCCAGGGTTTCATAAAAGTGACTGCATTGAGAAAAGGCTCAAAATGTTCTTGGAGAGATGGGTTTCTTATATATTTATTTCCAAGTCACCTGCTTTATGGTTAAATCTAATGTTTCTGACGTCCATTTTACAGTTCCAGACTGTTTAGAGCAGAATTAGAGAATTTAAGAATGTTTCTTTTAATTTACTTGCCAGTAAAAATAGGTCTATTAAGTAACCATATGGTAGGTTCTTTGAAGGCAGATATCCACAGACTCTGCTTTAAGGAAAGCAAATTTGAATTGATCAACATATGGACCCAAAGAAAAAGTACAATATTTGCAGCTTACAGCATATGGTAACTTGTTTGAAAATAAGCACCTTTTAGACCTCAAGAAACGATACCATCCATATTCCTCTACAACATATGTTGACAATACGTCTAATTTGTCCTTCAACTTGCAGGACTAATCAGTCTTTCTGCAGCATTCCAGAATTTGAATTAGTTAGTAAATCTTGCTGAATAAGTAACATTAAAATGTAAGGAAATTGACATTTTAAGACAGTGGTGATGTCATCTAGAACAGCTAGATGAACAGACCAGTTCAACTTGTATTATATTTTATTTTATTTAACTTCCGTTTCCTTAATTTAATCAGGAGAATCCGAAACATTTTTGAAAGCATATATATTAGACAGCTCTAAGGGGCAGAAGTAATTTCCTTTGCCATGTGGGAGGGAGTGGCTGCATAGTGTGGTTCTGGTTGGGTAATGTGCTGTAAATGCATTTTGGTTGATAGGTGGAGAGGAGCAGTGGTGTGTTGAATAGTGTGGTCAAGTAGTTTTCTGAAAACCTACAGGTTGCTTATCATCTAAATTTGGAGTTATAGCAAGGCTCAAGTCCGAAGAGCTGTGGTGAGTAAAGCAAGTGCCAAATCAGCTTAGACTCAAGTAGGAAGCGCACTACACGGGGAAGTCACTATCAGTTATTTCTCTTGGAGGTTGTACTGTATACTGCATACGTTTATATCAAATAAAAAGATTTGTGCTTTTTATTATTTACAGAACTCTTTGTGGGGAAAATCACGATATTCCATTGGGACACTAAAATTAATCTAGATAAGTGGCTGGACAAAAATATTGAGATGTTTCCCACTGCACTAGAACAGAAACCAACTGTGTTACCAGGCCTTGGTTAGATTGGCATGCATATGGATTAAATTAACCTGGAAACAGTATGTCTACTCTAAACATTAGAGATCCGTGGCTTGGGTGCTACGTTAAAGTGGTTTGGAAAGCAAAGTGAATTTTAGTTTGCACAGCTGTTTCCGGGTGTTATGACAGGAACATGCATTTTCTTTTTATTTGTGGTAAAGTGGACTTGATGAGTGAGTTGTATTCTGTCTTGAAATAGTACATATACTACGTTATGTAAATTATAATATTAGGCAGCTGCTCTAGTTTACTTGAACATATCCTGATCAAACAGGTAAGTAAAGTTTAAAATTTAACAGCATATTGCCTACATCTGTAAATACATCGACCAAAATCACGTTTTGTATGTCTTTTAGTGTGTTTTTTGTTTACATAAAATTTATGTCTTAAATTTTTTTTATGAAATACGAAAGAAATACAATTATGGATCAAATAATAATTTTCTAAAAAATATCAAAAATAAATTATATTTCAAACTCATATTGAACCTATCATGTGCTTTGTTTGATTGTCATTTGTTATATGAAAGCGATACGTTGACCATTTTAGGGCAGTAGATATACCATTGTTTGCTAATTATGTCCTTTACTTACCTAATTGATTAGTCCCTACAATTAGCAAACTCAACAAAACGTAGGGGTCCCCTGTTTACAAAGCAACATATCCTGATCAAGGCAGTGCTTTGACCATCCTCCGAAATGAAATGAAATTAACATTTATAAAGCGCGTGCTCACCCATGGGCACCCCGGCGCTAGCGGCAACAACTTATCACTTAAGCGATCATCAAGGGAAGAGATGGGTTTCGAAAGGTCAGATGGCCAGCCTCTCAGCGTATATGAAGGGGCAAAAGTTTCCAAAGCTTTGACACATTATACGAGAAGAGTCGGCCCCCACTTTGAGCTCGTCTAATTTTCGGGATTATGACCAATCGCTTATTTTCAGATCTCAACACTCTATAACGGTGGTAGTGGGGCTGAATGAGGGAACGCATCAAGGAAGAACGTTTGCCAGTAAGTGCTTTATGAACAATGCATAAAGCCTTAAACTGAACTCGTTCTTTGATGGGGAGCCAGTGGAGGGAGGCAGGATCATGTTTGGCCGACATACGCCTGGAAGATATTCAACAACAGACGAGCAGCGCGATTCTGCACAGTCTGCAGTCTTCTAATTGTGGAAAGCGGTGCTCCAAGATATAAGGCATCGGAGTAATGTAACCGTGAAATAATTAATGCCTGGACCACCAGCCTATTAGCATCGAAAGGTAGTAGAGAGAATATCTTTCTGATCAGCCTCAGCATTCCATAACAGCTAGCCGCAACCTTTTGAGCTTGTTCCTTAAAATCTAGGTTACGGTCCAGCCACACACCAAGGCTCTTAATATGTTCTTTGGGGTTAGGGGCTGGACCCAGACACCTGGGCCAAATATGATCCGTGTTCAGGGGGGCTGAATTGCCCAGTAGCATAAGCTCTGTCTTAGCCCCATTAAGCTTTAGATATGATTAATCCATCCACTTAGAGACGGCACCAAGGCATGAAACTAAGCCTGGTGAGGAACTATCTTGCTGATTGATAGAAACCTTCAGCTGGGTATCGTCAGCATAAGTGATTATCTGTACCCCAAATGGCAATACTATTTCAGCCCACGGGCCCAAGTAGATATTAAATAAAGTGGGGCTTAGGGAAGACCCCTGAGGAACCCCACAATTTAAGGGCATCAGATTTGACATAATGTCATCTTCCAAGACTGCGAAAGATCTATCTTCAAGAAAAGACTGCAGCCATTTTAATACGGTTCCTGCCACTCCCGCATTTCTAAGTCGTTGGATCAATAATTGGTGGTTCACAGTATCGAAGGCTACGCTAAGATCTAAGAGAATGAGGGCGGTGCAGCCACCACCATCAAGAATTCTTTTTCCTTCCTGCATTATAATGATAAGAGCAGTTTCCGTACCCTGCTGCGCTCTGAATCCTGTCTGGGTAGGGTGGAAACAGTTATTATTTTCCAGAAAAGCGGAGAGGATAGAGTTCACATATCTCTCGGGTATTTTACTAACTCCAGGTAGCAGGGATATAGGCCGATAGTTTGCCAACTCCGCAGGATCCAAATTGGGTTTCTTTAGAAGGGCTTTGACCATTGCTTGCTTCTAAGCAGGGGGGCAATTCCTGTCTTCAATGAGGCGTTGATTAAATCCAGTATCACTGGGGATTCCGAGACAATAACTTCTTTTTATATGGAGGGGGGAGCAGGGTCTAGAGGGGAGCCAGATTTTAAACGAGTCATGATCCCCTGGAAGGATGTCATATTCAAAGGGGGGAATTCTTCCAGTGAAAATAATTGGATTGGAGTAGCAAATTCTAAGCTGGAATCCATTTGAGGGACTACGGTCTGTGAAAAAGACCTGTAAATCAGTTGTATTTTATTTGAAAAGAAGTCTGCTAACTGGTTACATCGAAGTTGAGTGTCCTCAAAAGTATTAGGGGGAGTGGAAGGGGTAACAAGAGCTATTGCAATCCAAAAGTTTTCCCGGGGGGGAATTTGCTGCAGAAGTAATTCTATCTTGATAATAGAGAGTTTAGGCGCTCTTTATTTTGGCTTTATAAAGTTTAATTGCAGTTCTGTATTCGGTTTGTTTGGAGACCAAATAGTCCTTTCCTCAACTCCTTTCCAATCTCTTACAAGATTGTTTAAGCTCTCATAGTTTCGGGGAGTACCAGGCATTGGTTCCTACTTTTTTATGAATAGGTGTTTTTGGAAGTACAGAGTTGAGGGATGACTCAAGCCACTTGTTGAAATTATCATTGGCTATACCCGGGTCAGAGTCCAACATGGGCACACTATCTTCAAAGATAGCCACCCAAGGCTTCAAAGGAAGTTTGGACCAGGACCGGGTAAAATGTTTGGTCTTTATAGCTGGCCCATCCATAGTATAGGGACGGGGTCATCAGCCCGAAGATTATAAAGGTTAGAAAATAGAGGATCCAATAAATAGCCTTTGGAGTGGGTGGCGCCACTCACATTTTGGTTCAGTTGAAACTTCCCCAGTCCATCAGCCAAGTCTGAGGTGGATGAGGGGAGTGTCATATGAAAATGAAGATTGAGGTCTCCCAGTAATGTAAAATTGGAAAGAGGGGCCACCAAGTTAGCAACTATGCCCGGAAGATCCTGACCGAAAAGGCCTAACGGACCTGGTGGGCGATAAATTAAAATCCCTGAAAAGGAATTTACAAGGGAAACATTGATTGTTACAATAATGCTTTCACAGTCAGGTAAAAGATCATAGGTAACACAACATTTAAAATCAGACTCATAAATAATAGCAATCCCCCCTCCACGCCCCGACCACCGGTCCAGACTCTGTATAACATAACCGGGTGGGAGCGCCTGAAAAATGTAGGGGTCAGCATCCTTATTTAACCAAGTTTCAGTTAAAAATAACACATCCGGATTTTCTGTTTCTAAAGGAAGGCGGATTTCTAAAGCGTGCTTAGGGAGCGAATGACAGTAAAGCAGAAACATATTAATGGCCTTACTGCTAGCAGTTGTGGAGCCTTCAAGAACGGGAAGGAACTTGTAGGAACATCTGGAGCAATGGGTTGTGGGGCCATCCGGAGGCATAGAGTGGGAGCACTTGCCTCTAGTCAATGTCCTGTAGTGTTTCGGCATTTTGGCATTGTAGACACACTTATCTGTAGAAAGTAAAGCATCGGGTTCATCCCTAGACCCACATTCTGCTAGACTGTATAAAGAACTGTTAATATTTGGGAATTCATTGTCAATAGCCATTCCTAATTCACCGCCTTATTTACAAGAGGCCTGACCTGCGCGATCATCACTTTTTTGATGCTTCAGTGGCACGGGCCTCTCAGTCATATCTATGTAGCAACACAAAGCCACCCTGTATGGCTTTGCATGGCCTCCTAGATATGGAGTAAGGCAAGGCAGTGCAAAGTGCTGCTTTGTCTCACTCTGCATCAAGGAGGCATTCCATGGGTGTTGCATGTATGCTCCCATGGAAAAACCCATGGAGTTTGATGCTGCTTAAGATTTACAAAATCACCTATACCTAGAGCAGCGCCCAGCGGCGGCTCCTCCGCTATTGTAGAGGAACATTACACCCCCAAAAGCAGCTGCAAAAATTGAAAAATAAAATGATAACAAACCATGTTTATTATCATTTGATTTTTTTTCTCCTGGGTGAGTCTTGGGGTGGGGCTGTCATGGGGGCAGTCACTGAGGGGGAGTGGTGGGCACTGTTGTCAGTGTGCATGTGGGTTTGACCAGCCATTTTGGGATGGCCAAACCAACATGTGCACCGAACCTGTCTCCAACTCGAGCCATGTTGCTGGGTTGGAGACACCAGGCATAGGCTCCCAGTCTCTCCGGGAGTGCAAATCAAGGGCGCTCAGGCCAATCACGATGCTACTCTCATGCTGCTGAGAGCAGCATCAGGATTGGCAGCAGGGGACTCTCGGAGACTGTGCTGGGGAGGAGCAGAAGAGCTGTGATGCAGCAGGTAAGTTATTTTGTATTTTTTGTTGTTGTTTTATTGTTGTCTTACCTTCCACCTCCCCCTGTCCCACCACTCAGCCCTGACACCAACCACTACTGGCAGTGGCAAAACCTTATGCCTCCCACGACAGGTGTAACAAGGTGAAATCTTTTCATTTCTCCTCATTTGTTTCCTCTTCCCATGTGTGCTGCATTCTGCAGCACAAGAAGAATGAGGAATATGTCTTGATTGATTGTTTTTGTTCAAGAAGGTGTCCCTTCCTGCACAAAAACAGTCAATCCTACAATGCAGACACCCTTACACAATGGTACAAGGGTGCCTGCATTAGTGCAAGGCACTGAAAACAGCAACAATGCAGTAGGAAAGGACAGGAATGTGCTTTATATCATAAATACAACGCATTCTTGCTATTTCCTTGTAACACAAGGCAGGGCAGCAAAGTGACCTATTGAGGTGCCCTCTGTCAAAAACTTGTAAATGAGGCCTTCAATACATAATTAAATCTGGATGTCACCACCATTTTTATGATTTATATTTTTCCCCCAGAGGGCTAACCACAAGTGTTTCCATTTGACTAAGTCTATTTGCATTTGTTATTTCAAAGTCGCTAAGTTATCTCCAATCATGCTATGTACATCACTACTCATTAGAATACCTAGGTACGTTTGTTGGGAATCTAGTTAAAAGGCAGAGCTGCCAGTGAGCTTTCCACAGTAACTCTTGTCATGGGCATTGCCTAACTTTTGAATCAGTTGATTTTGCATCCAGAGAAGGGAGAAATGTTTGTTATAATTTTCATCAGAGCACAAATGTAAAGTTTTTGTGAAGACAGTGTCTGCAGGACACTGGCTACATATAACATGATTCCAACGCTCTAGCAGGTATTCATATACCCTTAATGTTAAAGGGCTGTTGAATTGCTAGTGTAAGGGGTTTGAGAGCCAGCAAGAACCAGAGCGATGATAAGGGATAGCCTTGCCTAGTACCCTCTTCTGATCTTGCTCTCTCCTGATAAGTGTGCATTGCAGTTCATATTGACTGTCAGGTTCTTATGCAATAGTTGGACCAAAATCCCATGTTTCTCATAACTTAATAATGTAACAGGATGTTAGGCGGTTAGTCTTGCACTCATTGCGCTGAGTTCCTTGAATTTGTGTGTTTTACTCAGTATGTATTTTTATCGACAATATGACAATTTGCGGGCATTTTGCTATAGAATTTTTAAGAACAATTTGAACTACTGAGACACTTTTGTTTCAGGCACATTGAACTTTAGTGGGACTCGGAGTCCTGCTCCTTCGGAGTCACATTTGGAGCCGCCATTTCGTTTTTTGCTTGCTCTAGTCTTTTTTGGGCAAAAAGCCATGGACATGAAGTGGGCATGCACAACGGGCGTGCCACAGGTGCACCAAATATAAGCCCATCCAAAGCCATCTCCGCCCGGATCGAAACTAGAGCCAGCCAGTCTGTCCATTTCTTTTCAGGTATTTCTATGTCATCTGACTTTTTTAAATCATGTACAGAGTCTGTTTTGCCTTGTGGTCTCATTTTCACTCCAACTTTTATTGAAGGTCCCATTTCCTTCCTTAAGTGCAAAGGCACTTTCAGAGTCCCCTCAGAACCATCCCCTGTTACTGCTCAAGCATATAATGAGAGGTCATTATCAGTCGGCCTCATCAACGCTCGTTCTCTGACCAATCATGCTCAAGAAACCCATGATCTGATTAAAGACCTTCAGTTTGACTTCTTTTTCTTTAACAGAATCTTGGCCCAAAGAGTGGTGCAATACAGATGTTGCCCCTAATCTACCCCCTGGTTATACCATTCTTTAGCAGGACAGAGTAGGGCTTGCAGAGTCGGCTTTGCTAATTTTTTCTGAGATGTTCTCCAATGCAAACCTTTTGATATAGGTTCACTGAAAGGGGCAGAAATCATGGGGTGTTATTTTAAGATTGGCCCTTCCCAGTTCTTTGTAGGTGGTATAATACATTGGCCCCTCAGGCCCATGCCCTACTTTCTTAGCTTCTCTGGAAGGCGCATTAGCTCCTCCCTCACTTCGACATGCAAACTTTACGATTTTGGCAGACTTCAACTTCCATCTTCAGTGCAGTAATAATCCTGATGTAGCTAATTTCATTAATACATTTAATTTTGTTGGTCTCCACCTACTTGTTACTTCTTCCACGCACAGTGCAGGTCATACCCTTGATGGGGCTTGCTCTGATAACCCCAATTTGGCAGTTGAAGCTCCCATCTGACAGATGTGGACTGATCATATACTGATCCCTTTTAGAATTTGGCTTGAGCTAGATAGTCCCCCTCACACCCCGTCGCTACGTGGTCTCATGCTATACGTAAGTGGGAGAAGTTGCTCACTGACCCCAAACTCTCTATGTGTCTATCCACCTCTACCCCAACTCTGATTGGCCACATGGTGGACATTTTTCATCCTTTAATAACTGGATTACCCGCACAGTTCTTGAATTAGTCCCAGTAATTTCCTCAAAGAAGAATCCCAGATCCCAGTCATTAGCCCCATGGTTTACCCAGGCTGTAGCTAAACAATACCAGTGCTGCAAGCAATTAGAACAGAAATGTCGGAAGGCATATAACCTGGAGGACTTGCTTCATTTTAAAATGGCACTGAAAGCATATCATGGTCAGATTAGGGCTGCCTAAAAAGTCTATATTTCCATTCAGATTGATGCAGCCCAATCCAATCAGAAAACAATCTTTAAGATTTCTAAATCTCTTTTACAACCCAAGGTACTTGTAAGGGATGTCCCGTCCTCTCAAACTTCATGTATGTATGTATGTAACGCATACTTGTAGAGCGCAGACTGTCACCCAGAGGGTATCCTGGCGCTTTGACCCTGTATATATCTGCGCGAGCGCCATTACACTGCCCTAGGGAAAAGATGGCATTTAAGTCCTTTTTTAAAGGAGGACAGATCCTTCAAGCTCCTCAAAGAGAGTGGCAGAGAATTCCAAAGCTTGGCAGCGGTGAAGCCGAAAGTGTCAGGGTCTGACTAAGGTGCCTACCTAGAAATGAACTACATCTCCCAGAATGCCTAGCATGAAGGGGGAGGGCCTCAGAAGGCATATCTTCTCATGGATGCCTGCTACTGGTGCTTGTGATTTGTCCATTGGGAGCTGATGTTGCGGACGCCCTGTCCCCGCGGAGTGGCTGGGGAGGTGTGGTTCGTTTTGCTCTGTGGCTGCGGAGCAAGTTGTGTTCAACTACGCGAAGACAGTTACCGGCTGGTACTGTCTAGAGTTCATTCCGCAAGACGCGTGAGACGCTTGGATTGCCCCCTCCGCGTTCTTGTGATACTGTTTCTCCGATTATGTGAGTGAACAGGAGACGCTTGGATTTCCCCCATCGCTGTCAATCACGGGACGCGGATTCATCTGCGCTGCAGACACCGGCTGGTGCTGCGACTCATAGGTGGCGTGGGAGACGCGGGATTTCACCCTCCGCGCACACCCAGACCTAGACGGTGTTCTCGGCTGAGAACATCGTACAGGAGACGCAGGACTGCACCCTCCTGTTGTTGAACTATTGATTTTGTTTTCCGTTTCTCTAATTGGGAACAGGAAGAGCCTGCTGGCTATCTTTGGGTTTCGTTTCTTTTTTCCTTACATAAACAGCGGATGCTGGTTTACTTTACAAGAAGCGGCTGGGAGAGACTTTATTCTATTCAGACGCCTCTTGAGGATCCCTTTCAGTTTCTCTTTCTTTGGCAAACTGGTGAGTGAATGTGGGTTATGAAGGCGGGTGAATGATGCACATAACACAAGCAGGTGGTAGACAGGCTGTAACGTGTAATTATTCTCCTCAGCCTGAGAAAGACATCAACAGAGGGAAGGGTCGTTTTTTCCTGAGTCTTATCAGGTGAGGGTTCACAACAGCACTTGTGATATAGCCAGGGAAATTAGAGTGCAGTGGGCTAACGTGTCCTTTCTTGTCATTCCAGGTCCTTATCCCTGCTGTTCCTATCCCTTCCCTGTTTTCCCTCGCCTGATTGCCTTTACACTCTGGAAGTTACACAATCAGAGTGCGGGGACGTCAGGAGGTGGACCCCATTTGAGCATCATTCCGACCCTGAGGAATAGCAGCCGTGACAGAATCACAAGCCCAAGTATATACTCCTCCTGGTCGGAAAGAGGCTCAAACCATGGCATCTATGGATGACGTGCTTCAGGCCCTGGTGTTAGTGCAACGGGAACTAGCAGCATCAAAAGCAGAGACCACTGCAGTAAAAGAAAGGCTGGATCGTCAACAGGCCAATCCTTTTGATGCTGCAACCGGTGGCCGAGCTATCCAAGTAACCGTTCCTCCTCCGATACCATTAGCTAGCCCAGAGAGGTATTCAGGCGACCCTCAGAAAATCCAAGCTTTTCTGACCCAAGTCACCCTTCACTTTTCATGTCGACCGGCGTCGTTCCCAAACAATATGTCCCGAGTAGCGTTCGCCATCTCTTACTTATCAGGGGATGCGGCGAACTGGGCAGTCCCTTTTGTCAGAAATGACGATCCCATTTTGAATGATTGGACGGCTTTTCGCCGAGAGTTCGAACGGGTGTTCGATCGGAGAGCGACAACACTGAGTGCAGACAGAGAGTTGCTGGGACTCCGACAAGGGAGGAAAGATTTGGTTTCTTACATGACCACTTTCAATCGTCTTGTGGCCGAAACAGCATGGCCCGAAGAAAAAAGGATGGCGTTGTATTACCAAGGCCTGTCAGACGAGTTGAAAGATGTAATAGCTCAGATTGACCCTCAACCCGCAACCTGTGTCGATTTGATCAACCTCACGCTCCGCTTGGACCATCGTCTGGGAGAGCGAGGAGGCGATCGTAGAAAACATGACGGGCCTTCTGGAACCATGGGACAAGTACTTCCGTCCAGTCCACGGACTAGTGATATTACTTCTGAACCGATGGATGTTGGAGCCATCAGGTCCCCCCTTACCAGAGCAGAAAGAGAAACCCGCCGCACACAGGGACTATGTATGTATTGCGGGAAGAAGGGACACTATGTTAAGGAGTGTCCCTCTAAGCCCAAAAGATCCAAGTCCTTTTTCTCGGGAAAGAAAGTGGCTCTCACCGCGGCCGATTCCGAGAGAAACGTTGAAGGCGTTCCTTCCAGTAAAGGCCTGGAAACGAAGGAATGGAGGCTGACATCGTTGGCTTCGGTTGGGAGTGAACCCCCTGTTACGCACGTTGCCTTGCCCACTTCTCTACTGTCTCAGGGCAAAGTACATGCCGTGTGGAGCATGGTGGATTCGGGGGCAACGGGGAACTTTGTGGATGAAGGCCTGGTGCGTCGTCTAGGGTTGGGAAGGGTGTCCATCGCCAACCCAGAAACCGTATTGGCTGTGGATGGTACTCCTCTCAAATCCGGTCCCATCATTGAGCGTACGGAGGAATTGGTGCTGGTGTTGGAGAACAGTGCCATATCCCACGTTGAGAGCATAGTGCTGAATATAATAGAAGCTCCACAATATGAACTAATCTTGGGTATCCCATGGTTGGAAAAGCACAACCCTTCTATCGACTGGAGAGAGAAAACCTTAGCCTTTCGTTCTGATGAGTGTCAGAGCGTATGTTTACATACATCCACATCACACACTGTGGCTTTGACTCAGCCAATGTACGTCGCTACTGCGGCGGAAAAGGTAACCGTCTTGCCTAAAGAGTATCACAAGTACTGCGAGGTTTTCAGTGAAAGTCAGGCCGAGGTACTGCCACCACATCGGGAGTACGACTGCCGAATAGACCTGGTGGAAGGAGCCGTTGTTCCGTCTTGTAGAGTGTACGCATTGTCCGAACCCGAATCCAAACACTTGCAAGAATACCTGGCACATTTCAGCGCTATAGGCTTTATCAGGCTCTCCAGGTCGCCAGCAGCATCCCCTCTGTTCTTTACGTCGAAGGCCAATGGGGAGCTGCGCACCCTCATTGACTATCGCCAGTTAAACAAACAGACCATACGAAACCGGTACCCTCTTCCACTCATCCCAGTGCTGTTGGACCAGGTGAGGGAGGCTGTGATCTATACACGGTTGGATCTTCGTGGTGCCTATCACCTGGTCAGAATTCGCAGCGGTGATGAGTGGAAGACGGCCTTCAAAAACAGATATGGCCTTTTTGAGTATCTGGTAATGCCGTTCGGGCTTCGTAATGCCCCGGCGGCATTCCAGTACTTTCTTAATGATGTGCTGAAAGAGTATCTGGATCAGTTTGTCATCGTGCATATCGATGACATACTGGTCTACTCTGACACACGAAAACAACACGCCAGTCATGTCCTCCTGGTTTTACAGAAGTTGCTGGAGTACCGGCTCTACTGTAAACTCAGTAAATGTGAGTTCAGTGTGGAGGAGGTGGAGTTCCTAGGGGTTATCCTGACACCAAGAGGGTTTCACATGGCGGAGAGAAAGATCGATGCGGTGCGTGCCTGGCCAGTGCCTACCTGTGTAAAAGAGGTGCAGTGTTTCCTTGGCTTCGCCAACTATTATAGACGGTTTATCTCCCAGTTCTCTTTGTTGGCCTCTCCCATTACTAAACTGTTGAGGAAAGGATTTCCATTCCAGTGGAATACGGAAGCCATGGAGGCCTTTGAGTCACTGAAGGAAGCATTTGTCACTGCCCCAATCCTGAAACATCCTCAATTGGACCTGCCCTTCATCGTAGAGGCGGACGCCTCAGATTCAGCAGTGGGGGCTGTTCTGTCGCAAAGAGACAGGGAGGCAGGTCAAATGCATCCAGTGGCCTTTCTATCCAGGAAATTGAACACTGCCGAGGCCAACTATACTATATCAGAAAATGAACTGCTGGCCATTAAACGAGCATTTCAAGAATGGAGACATTACTTATGGGGATCACAACATCCTATAACTGTGTACTCCGACCATAGAAATCTGCTGTTTATGAAAACTGCTCGCCACCTGTCCCAACGACAAATGAGGTGGATGCTGTTTTTCGCGGAATACAATTTCATCGTCACGTTCCGTCCCGGAACAGAAAATAAGAAAGCGGATTCTCTCTCTCGGCAAGGGGGAGACATGGTGCCGGCAAAGGAGCAAATAAGAGCAATAATCGACCCAGAAAAAGTGGTGTGTCTGATAACAGCAGATCGGTTCATCGAACAAGTACAGAAAGACAGAGATCAGGTCCAATGGAGGAATTGGGCAAGCCAGAACAATCTCCGAACGATCCATCATGGAGTACCCTTACATGGAGGGAAGTTGCTTTTACCCTCCCATGCTCTGCGTCTCCAGGCGTTCAACTGGTGTCATGGGGAAGTTATGGCAGGCCATCCTGGGGTGAGGAAAACAGTCCATCTCGTGAAACGCCATTTCTGGTGGGATACTCTGGCAAAAGACGTAGAGAGATGGATAGGACACTGTGACACTTGTGCGAGAGCGAAGGGGGATCATTCCATGAGTCGAGGGAAACTCAGACCGCTGCCCACTCCATCTCGTCCTTGGCACACCATCAGCCTGGATTTTATCGTTGGTTTGCCCATGGACCAAGGGTACAACGCGATAATGGTAGTAGTGGACAGCTTGACAAAAATGGGGCACTTCATACCGTGCAAGAACCTTCCTACTGCCAGCCAGAACGCTCAATTGCTCTTAACTCAAGTGGTACGGATTCATGGACTTCCACGGGTGATAATCTCTGACAGGGGGCCGCAGTTTGTGGCCAGGTTCTGGCACATGTGGTGTAAGGCACTGAAGGTGGAAGACGCTCTGTCCACCAGTTTCCACCCTCAGACTGATGGTCAGACAGAGCGGCTGAATCAAACACTCAAACAATATCTGAGGTGTTATTCGGAAGAAGCTAGTCGCTCATGGGTCTCTCTTCTCTGGTTGGCGGAGCTTTCGTACAATAATGCATGGCACAGTGCCATAGGAGAATCTCCGTTCAAGGCCAATACAGGGTTCCACGCAAACACCTTGCCTTTGACCATACCCGGCGAAGTCCAGAACCAACCCAACGTGGCGGCACACGTGAAGGCTCTGTTGGAAACACATCGGCAGATCCAAAAGACCCTGGTTCAAGCAAAAGGCTCGTACAAGAAATGGGCAAACAAACATCGACAGGAGAGTCCTGTGTACGAGATAGGGGACAAGGTCTGGTTGTCCACAAGAAACATTCGGTTCAGATACCGCAGCATTTTTCATCCCCGCTTTATCGGTCCCTATGCCATCATCAAGAAAATCAACCCGGTGGTGTACAAGCTGAAGTTGCCTAAGTCTATGCGGATACACCCGGTGTTTCACAGCAGTTTGCTGAAGCCAGCTGGTTCGATGCGACGCAAGGCCGCACCGCCGGTGCTGAGGGATGGACAATTGGAGTTCGAGGTCCGGCGTATCGTGGACTCGAAGTTCCGTCAGGGGAAGCTGTGGTTTCTCATTTCCTGGAAGGGCTATGGCTCTGAGGACGACTCATGGGAGCCTAGCTGTGACGTCCACGCCCCGCGCCTGGTCCGCTCCTTCTTTGCCCGCAACCCGAGGAAGCCGGGCGCTAGGAGGCACAGGGCAGGGGGGGCGTACTGTCAGGGTCTGACTAAGGTGCCTACCTAGAAATGAACTACATCTCCCAGAATGCCTAGCATGAAGGGGGAGGGCCTCAGAAGGCATATCTTCTCATGGATGCCTGCTACTGGTGCTTGTGATTTGTCCATTGGGAGCTGATGTTGCGGACGCCCTGTCCCCGCGGAGTTGCTGGGGAGGTGTGGCTCGTTTTGCTCTGTGGCTGCGGAGCAAGTTGTGTTCAACTACGCGAAGACAGTTACCGGCTGGTACTGTCTAGAGTTCATTCCGCAAGACGCGTGAGACGCTTGGATTGCCCCCTCCGCGTTCTTGTGATACCGTTTCTCCGATTATGTGAGTGAACAGGAGACGCTTGGATTTCCCCCTTGCTGTCACTCACGGGACGCGGATTCATCTGCGCTGCAGACACCGGCTGGTGCTGCGACTCATAGGTGGCGTGGGAGACGTGGGATTTCACCCTCCGCGCACACCCAGACCTAGACGGTGTTCTCGGCTGAGAACATCGTACAGGAGACGCAGGACTGCACCCTCCTGTTGTTGAACTATTGATTTTGTTTTCCGTTTCTCTAATTGGGAACAGGAAGAGCCTGCTGGCTATCTTTGGGTTTCGTTTCTTTTTTCCTTACATAAACAGCGGATGCTGGTTTACTTTACAAGAAGCGGCTGGGAGAGACTTTAATCTATTCAGACGCCCCTTGAGGATCCCTTTCAGTTTCTCTTTCTTTGGCAAACTGGTGAGTGAATGTGGGTTATGAAGGCGGGTGAATGATGCACATAACACAAGCAGGTGGTAGACAGGCTGTAACGTGTAATTATTCTCCTCAGCCTGAGAAAGACATCAACAGAGGGAAGGGTCGTTTTTCCTGAGTCTTATCAGGTGAGGGTTCACAACAGCACTTGTGATATAGCCAGGGAAATTAGAGTGCAGTGGGCTAACGTGTCCTTTCTTGTCATTCCAGGTCCTTATCCCTGCTGTTCCTATCCCTTCCCTGTTTTCCCTCGCCTGATTGCCTTTACACTCTGGAAGTTACACAATCAGAGTGCGGGGACGTCAGGAGGTGGACCCCATTTGAGCATCATTCCGACCCTGAGGAATAGCAGCCGTGACCGAAAGAGCTGCCACCCATCCTCACCCTTTGAATTCTGAAGAGGATCTCAAATTTCTAGCTGCTGAGTACCAAGAAAAGAGGTCCTGCAATAGCACAGGCCCCAATTCATGGAGGGCCCTGAAAACTATGCAGGAGGCTTTAAAACAGATTCGCTGAAGAACCGGCAGTCAATGGAGGTCCTTTAGTGCCAAAGAGGAGGAGGCTCAGCGAGTTTGAGAAAGTGCCAGCTTAGCTGCCATATTTTGGACGTGTTGCAGCTTTTTATTCAGGATGTTGGGAGCGCCCAGAAGCAGCGCATTACAGTAGTCGAGCCTATTGAGGATGATACTGCGCACTAATTCAGGTCTGTTAGAAAGAGGGAGCAAAGGAAGAACTTTTCGCAAAGATCGAAGCAGCATCATACATGTTGCGGTAGTCTTATTAACAAAAGCGTCCAGCTGTAGATTTGGACCAAACATAACGCCCAGATTACGGGCAGAATCTGCTGCGGCAACCATGCCCAGAGTGGACGTAGGCCAGAACTCCTCAGGCAGAGGGCGAGGCGTACGGTCCAGTGAGCAATGAAGCACCTCTGTTTTTGACCCATTAAATTGGAGAGAGTTTCGGCGCAGTCAGTCCGCCATAGCTGTCATGCATTACTACCTTCAAAGGAAAAAATAAGCTGTGTGTCATCGGCATAATTGATGACCGTAATGCCGAAAGACTTGATCAACCGGATCAGCGGGCGGAGGTACAGATTGAATAAAATAGGGCTGATCGCCGAGCCCTGAGGGACCCCTTGTCCCACCCTTCTAGTGCTAGATCGGAAAGGCGGCAGAGCCACCGCCTGTTGCCTATTTTGAAGGTAAGAGGCCAACCAATCTATGGCCAGGCCAGCTACCCCGATCTTCTGAAGTCTGCTAATTAACATGGCATGGTTGACCGTGTCGAACGCGGCCGGCATGTCGAGCAGCACTAGAAACGCCGCTCGTCCCATGTCGACCCGCGAACGCAGATCGTCAAGAACAACCACCAGCGCAGACTCCGTGCCATGAGCTGGCCTAAAGCCAAACTGAGCAACATCCAGACAGGCATTAGTTTCAAGAAAGCTAGACAGAGATATAGTGACCAATTTCTCCAATATCTTTACAGGGAAAGGCAGCAGCGAATTTGGCCGATAATTTGCCGGGCATATAGGGTCCAGAGTAGCTTTCTTTAGCAAAGGGGAGACCACTGCAAGCTTCCAGCTATCCGGGAACGTGGCCGTACTAAGGGACTGGCAGCAGATGGAGTAGAGAGGAGGAAACAATTCCTCCTGAAAAAGTTTCCAGAACTTATGGGGTAGCGGATCCAGGGGAGACCCTGAGGACACACTATTGGCCAGCAGACAGGAATCCTCGTAGGAGGGGAGAGGGAAACAGGTCGATTGCGCCTGCACCAGTTCATCCCTAATTGCTCATGGAGTGCATGGCGAAGAAGGATCGAAAGATGGATCAGGAGGAGGTTGGGGGCCAGGCATACACTGGGCCAAAAGGCCACTCAGGATGTTCTTTTATCAAAGAGAAAATATGAATTGTACAGGATTTCACAACTTTTACACTCCCAGTCAATGTTATGGTTGTGAACACCCCCTCGAAGGTACTGTCTGAAACTTTGACAGCCTTTCAGGAAATCACTTTAGCCCAGTCACGTCTGGTCATCATGTCCTGCAAATCTGGACCTCCTAATGACTTCTGCCCCCTCTCACTCTTCAAAATGTTGTTGACATTGTCAAACAAGTGAAATTTTGAATACCAGGCTAGCTAATGGTGAGATCCCTGTTGATTGGAAATCCTTACCAGACCCTACAATACTGTCCAATTGTTGCCCCATCTCACTAAACATGGACAATAAATTGCCTTTATGGAAAGTACAAATATACTTCATCCACGGCAGTTGGACTTTCGCCCAAGACATTCCACAGAATCAGCCCTGTTGACTTTGGATGCGTGGAATAATGAATGATGTGTTGATTTTATTAGACTTATACACTGCATTTGATACCATCTCACACAGCATCTTGCACCAACATATCAAGGACTGTGGGATTTCCCAACTTGCACTGTCTTGGATTAAATCTTTCCTAACAGAACGTAGACAAACTGTCTTGTTAGAACTTTTTTATCTGCAGAAATACCTGTGACATCAGGAGTTCCACAGGGATCTTCCCTTAGCTCTGCTTTATTTATTATTGACATGACCCCCTTGATTTCTCTGATGACTTCAGTTAGAATAGAAACCACTTCATATGCAGATGACATACAGCTGATCGAATCTTTGGTTAAAGCAGCAGTTGGTTTGGAGCTTAATTTTAAGAACTGCCTTTCCAACGTTATCCGGAGGATGCAATCCAATCATTTAAAAATGTAATACTGATTAAACTGAGATTATGCTGCTTGGAAAGTCACATTCCTTTGCCCCAGCCCAATGGTGCAAACTTGGTGCCCCGCTGCCTGCCACTGTTGGGATCTCAGGAAATCTTCGAGTGAAATTCCATGCTTCCATGTTCTTCCTCCCACAAGCTCTTGCAGCAGCATTCATGTGTTACAATATAATAAAAGCACTGAGAAAAGTTTTTGATTATCTCCCACTTGTGGCTAGCAAGATAGTTGCTTCTGCACTGATAACTTCTAGATTGGACTACTGCATTAGTATGTATGCTAGATCCTCAAAACAAACTATCCATGAACTCCAAGTTGCGCACCATGCGGCGGCTAGATTGGTACTGAATCATCCCAGACGATCATCTGCCTCAGAGGCTCTGAAAGCCCTGCACTGGCTTCCAGTGCACAAAGGGGTTCTTTTTAAAAATTCTTCTACTGACCTTCCGAGCTTACAGATCCACGGTACTGAGATATCTAATGGCCAGATTCATCCACTAATCAACTAAAAGGACCCTGAGATTTTCCCATGAAAACCTCCTTAAGCCCGTTTCTTGTAGACTGAAAACTTGGGGCAGTAAATCCTTCTCAGTTCTGGGTATTAAGGCTTGGAATCCACTTCACAGTCATTTAAAATTCATTGAATCTGAAGCAATTTTCAGGAAGCAATTGAAGACTTTGCTTTTTGCAGCCACTGATGCGCTCCGATAGTCTCTTATTTTCTTACTGGGTATCCCCCTTGGATATGGATTTGCTTGATTGCTCCGCTGAGTCCCTGCACCTCTATCCTTGCACCTGTGGGCGGGGCTTCGCTCCGCTCGTTTCTCTGGCCGGGCTTGGCTCCGCCGAGCCCCCTTTGCCTACAATTCCCAGCAGCCCCATCGCGGCAAGGACGCCTCTGACGTCACTCGGAAGCGCCAGGAGGCGCATAAAGGCTCCCTTGGTGCCGAAGCCGGGGGGAGCCTTACTTGCTGAACTTGCTGTGTTGCTGAGGGCCGGGCACTGCTCCGCTCCATCTCCTTGGCCGGGCTTGGCTCCGCCGAGCCCCTGCACCCCTGTCCTTGCACCTGTGGGCCGGGCTTTGCTCCGCTCATTTCTCTGGCCGGGTTGGTTCCGCCGGGCCCCCTTGCCTACACTTGCCAGCAGCCCCATCGCGGCAAGGACGCCGCTGACGTCACTCGGAAGTGCCAGGAGGCGCATAAAGGCTCCCTTGGAACCTCGTCCCGCGGGCCGCGCACGGGAGCACGCCGGGAGAAGCCCGGGACAAGGGCGGGACCATCTGCGACCATCAGCGGCCAGAAGAGGCTGGGCTGGGCCACCCCCCCTGAGACTGTCTCAAAGGTACCTTATCATTAAATCCCTCTCATTAGCACGAAACTCTGACGGCCTCCCAACCACGAACTGACTGTAAACAGAAAGACAGTACAAATAGCGGACTCAAAAAAATAATTTTGCTACTGTGGGAGGGCGATGTGATAGCTCTCTGTTTGTGTTGTCAGTAAGGAGGATTCACTCACTAGCTTACTAGACAAGGAGGGAGTGTAGTGGTGGGTAGGTAATAGTGTAAGTTCCTACATCTTCCTCTCTTCCACTCTAGTCATGTCTAACAGAATGAAAACATGCTCTGCAACGGGCAAAGCACTTTCGTCTCGCACTCTGAAACCTCTAGGGCTTGAATCAAATGTTGTGTTACAACCCACTGCGATTGACCTGATGTTGAGAAAAGTCAATAGGGAGATTGAGCGCACAGAGAGAAGTTTGTCTATCTTTGATACACCTACACAACCCATTGATTTAAACACATCAGTAATTTCTCACAACAACACTTTAGAAAACTCCACGGAAAGCATCCCTTGTGCGCAGGTGGTAAAGGAACCAGTTACAGACACAAATAAAAAAAGGAATAATACTAAAAGCAGAAAACCAAAACAAGGGGGTTGTAGGAAGGGCCAACCTCGGATAAGTAAGGTCACACATGGTCCAAAGGACAGGGAGGTAGCGGTTACAGAAGGGACAGCGGTACATCACCATACTCCCCCAGGATGGATGGACGAGGTAATAGGAGACCTCCAAAAGTGCCTGGAAACTTTTATTATGAGTCAGTTAAAACCAATAATCAGCAGGGTAGATAAAGTAATAAATGAACTGACAAAGCAGGGAAGGTCAAAGGGGCCTATAGACTTTAATTTTATAGCAAATCGCGCCTCAGCAGGTACCACGCCAGCTGAACATACAGTTGGCAGTAATAACTGTGTGAGTAACGAGCAATGTACTATTATACAAGTCCATGAAACACCTAAAGCTTCAGCCCAGGTAGGGAGGGGAAACATTCAGAAGGGGGTGACAAAGGACACTGATAAGGCCCAACAACGAACAAACACGCTGGTAGCACAAATAGAAAACCCAACAACTAATGTTTCCACTGTAACAAACCCGAGAGGCCATGTGTCGAATGGTAGACTTGATCACCCTCTACCACCACATATTAATCTGCCCCCTGAAGCATGCCCTTATGTTGTTGTCTTTACCGGGGTACCCGAACTCAGGGCAGAGGAGAAAGAGTCTCACATGGAATTAAAAAATAAGATAATTAAGTGGTTCAACATACATAGACCCCTGCAAGGAGGAGAATGTGGGGAGATTCTTCATGTGAGAAGAGTAAACTGGATAGGCAGCAGAAAGAAAGATGTCACAGGTGATTGCATTGTGGTACATTTTAGAAATACCGGTTTAGTGAAATACATACTATGTAGTTCTAATAAAAATCATACTAGCACCATATGCTCCTTACCATTAGGATACTTCCACCCGATGAGACGTGTTGCATACACCTTGAACCACGCAGATCTCAGAATAGGAAGTGCACCAGCAAGACACTGTGCCAGAATGCAAGAGCAGAGAGGACAGGGTTACACTCAGTGGGCAAATAGATTCAGCCCGCTATTGTCCCTCGTTGAAAATGACTGACTATCCCAAATTGGGAAATACCACGAAAAGATGGCTGCAAGGGAGGGAGACAAACGAAGTACATATGGGGTCACAGAAAGCTACCAAGCAAAGATGGTGAATGAATCACGAATAACGGGAGGTGAGGGAGGTCAGGGGGTTACGCTGAGTAGGAAGGATGAGCCCAGGATACACAACCAGGGTGGGAAGGTTGGAAAAGTACAGAGTGAAAGTCTGATTTTGATGTCCTGGAATATTGCAGGCCTGGCGGGGAAATTTGAAAATGGAGATTGGAGGAAATACCTCCGCGGCTGCCATATATTAGCTTTCCAGGAGACATGGGCGGCAGAATCCTCCCCCTATCAAATAGAGGGTTTTAAGTGCTTTTTCGTACCAGCTCAAGAAGGCAGATCAGGCAGAGCTAAGGGAGGGCTAGCACTGTATGTTGATCTGGACGTAGAAGGTTCATGGTCACAACCCTCTTGGACGTCGCAGACCCTTCAGGCAGTTGTATTTCAAGGGCATGGGTTGAGATTACTGATATTTAATATCTATAATTCAGGGCCAGCGGATGGGAATAACTCAGTAATCCAGGAACTAGACTACAGAATCAATCATGAGATTAAGCAGAGGAAAGGGGGAGGAGTACCTGGTGTCCTGATAATGGGGGATTTAAACTGCCATCTTTGCCCAAAATTGTTCCCTGTAAGTGCAGATTGGTCATCGTGTCCGGTAGAGAGTGTGCCACACTTTGAGCATAACAAGGAGGGAACAACATTAATGAAGTTATTAGGTACTTATGCTCTAACACACACAATAGATTTGGTGGCCCCGGGTAGGGATGGCACCCTTACACCAACATTCAAAGGCAGGGATGCCACTCCATCATAGATTATATGATGATATCCACTTTTGCAAAGGACCGGGTTAAAGAGGTGAGAATAGACTGGAGTCCCTTTAGTGACCATAACCCACTGATCCTGGAGTTAATATGTAGTGGTCGCTCCATCAGAAGTTTATCGATAGACACTGAGCTGCGCCTAGTGGACCAGGGGAGGGGACTAAGATGGTCAAAAATTAATGCCCAGAAGTTCTATGGAACCCTAGTAGAAAAAGGCAAAAATCAGATCCACGATTGTCTTGAACCTTCAGTACAGGGAGGTGCGCTGGTCTCAGTCTTCGAGTCTTTAACTAACTTGGTTGATGAACTACTGAAACTAAAAGGTACAAAAAAGAATGGAACACAACCACAATGGTTTGATACTGAATGTTCTCGAGCACTGAGAGACTTAAAATCATGTCTTAAAATCCAACCCAGGGATAAGCAGAAAGTAGCCCTCTGCAGAAATATATATAAAACAAAGATAAAACAGAGGAAGACCAGGCTTCAAGCAGAGGTCTGGGCTGACCTGAGGGAGTCAGGGGCGAAGAGAGATTTTAACGAATTTTGGAAAATCATCAATAGACCCTGCTTTCAGGATAGCAACACCCCGGTGATCAGTAACAATATACTTCCTGAACAGTGGGTGGCTCACTTCAAGGGCCTTTACAATCATAGCTGTGACACTGTTGCTTTAGGGGGCTGGGACGGGGTCCGGTTCACCGAACCAGAATTTTCACTCCAAGAAATTACTCAAGCGATCCAAGGACTAACCCGAAACAAAGCACTGGGGCCTGATGGCACGCCTCCAGACCTCTATTTAAGCAACATTGACCTTTGGGCTCCTATTATGACAAGGGTGCTAAATGCAGCTATAAAATCTGGGCTTCCGCGATCTTGGTCTACTGCATTGATTGTCCCTATCTTCAAAAAAGGGAGTAGGGACAATCCTCAATGCTATAGACCAATTTCGTTGATAGATGTGTCAGCCAAATTACTGGGCAGGGCGGTTTTAAATCGCCTTATGGCCTGGATAGAAGAGCACCACATCATTGCAGACACCCAATATGGTTTTAGATCGGGCAAATCAACAAGCGACCAATGCCTTAACCTTTATTTATTAGTTGCAAAATACACAAAAGCTAGCAAAGGAACAGTCTATATGGGTTTTATGGATCTGGCTGCGGCCTTCGATAATGTAAATAGGAACAAACTTTGGGCCATGATGAGTAATCTGGGAATCGACCCCGGATTTATAAACATTCTCAAGGAATTACACTGGAACACCACTGCCAAGGTCCACTATAGCGCGGGGGGGGGGTACTGATCCCTTCCCGTGCACTAGCGGAGTGAGGCAGGGGTGTATCCTTGCCCCCTTTTTGTTTTCTCTTGATATAAATGATCTGGAGAGAACATTGGTTGCCTTAAATGTGGATTGCCTCAAAGCAGGAACGCGTCATATTCCGGTACTGCTGTACGCGGATGACGCGGTCCTGCTTGCACGAACAGCTTTGAGTCTACAACACCTGGTTGACGGATTTGTGGAATTCATGGACAAATTAGATCTGTTCGTGAATCTGAACAAATCCTTCGTGATGGCGGCGGGCAAGAAACCCTGCAGGAAATTTGTATTCAAAATAGGGTCCCATATATTAGAAACTGTAAGTTCTTTTTCTTATCTGGGTCTTCTGTTTGACGGGGAGATAACGTTCGACTTTTTAATTGAGGAAAGGTGCAGAAAGCTGGTTTCCGCAAACGGTGCGATACTCAATTTTGCCCGAAGGTTGGGTCGCTGGTCACCAGAGCAAGTAATGAATCTATATGAAGCTGTAAGTACTGCAAAGGCTCTATATGGTGCAGAGGTCTGGGGTTTCAGGAATGCACGTTTTTTACAACTGGAGGAAAACAAATTCCTACGTAGGATCCTGAAGACATCACAGAGTACCCCAGCAGGAATTGTACACACTGAGCTTGGGATCCCATTTATTGCAGACCAGGTGAAGGTGAGTCCCATTATGACATGGCTCAGAATTTGGGTGAACCCCGAAGCTGAGCTAAGTAGGGTAATAGTTGGCGATTGCCTACAAAAAGATAAATGCCTCCATATCCCCTGGCTGAAATACGTCAAGGATACATTAGGAATCATTGACCAGCCGTTACTCTTTAGTGATCCGACCTTAATTACCACTTCATGCAAACATCAAATTAAAAAACAGCTACTAGAAAAATTTGATTTGTGTAGATCATGCTCTGACTCAGCAAAAAGATCGGTAGTGGCACACCGTTTAGTGAGTAATGGAGAGGGGATGGAGCCCTACTTATTTGTGATGTACAACCAGCAGGACAGATTTTTAATGTGTCGTTTTAGGCTCAATTTGTTACATAATATCTTAGCTTATCCATCAGGTTTTACTTTAACAATTGAGCAGAAGGGTGCCTGCGGCTGCGACAATAGGTCTCCGCAGGACACCCTTCATTTTGTACTTTTGTGTTCCTTTTATCGAACTCCTCGTCGTAGATTTCTTGTTGATATTTTAAAAGAGGCAAAATTCCGTCAAGCTAAAACTGCCCTACTTTTTTTGCAAAAAGCAAGTGATATGCGCACCTTATGCTCTATTATGAATTTTCTAAAAATACCAGTAAGATTAAGAAACACGAGAGACTGAGCAACGATGTATATATTGCCACATGTTTTAAATGTTTTAACCCTGTTTTTATTGATGAATGGTTCACAAATGTAATTAATGTATTTTGTATAATGTATTTTTATGATGGTTTTTAATCATTGACATAAAGATCTACTGAACTGAACTGAACTGAGTCATTTCTTTTCCCCACAGCACCATTGTGCTCCTTTGTGAGTGGCAGAGCAATTTACAAGTGTCCAATTCAATTCAGTGTCCCGTGGTCAACTGGTCGACATGGAAAACATGGGGGATATACAAGGTATACCACTTGCTGGGGTCGGGATCTCTTTTAACCTTTTGATGACCTACGTACAGAATGTAGTCTTCATAGGACACAACAGTGGCAATATCTACAGATGACACACTGCCTAAGAGGTAGATTAAGCACGGTTCCCATATCCATCTCAGCCTCTCCAAAACGCTCTATTTTAGACAAAGGGTGAAATTCTACCAGGGCAATGTCTTGGATGTACAGGATGTTCATAGACATCAGCTTTCCCACCCACGACCCAAGACTCTTCAAGGGTCTATTAGCAAACAACTGTGGGACTTGACTACTCACCAGGGGCCTGGTTGCCATTATCAACACACAACTTCTCAATCTGAAAAGCTAGACTGGTAATTGGTATTGACCTCCAGCTAAATTTAATATGGCTAGCTTACTTCTGCATACAAGTTGTTGGAGGTGCAGAGAGGACGGTTACAACATGGTGCATGTTTTGAGGAGATACGGCACACTAACTGACTACAGGGAAAAGGTATGGACAGTCCCAACTGAACCCGTTGATGTCACTTTAATCACATCCAAACATCTGCCACTTCCTAATGGCATGACATATTGTATTGTCCCGTTGAAGCATAGGAAAAGGGGGTTGCAAACTGGATTGGCTGCAAACGAAATTATGGGTCCTTGCGTTTTGGAGTAAACTGACAGTCGCTTAAAGGGCAAACTGGTTGTCGGAGCTGTCACAAATTGCAGATTGTGAACGGATCATATATAAAACTAATAATTAGATGGCTCCGTATGATCAGATATGGGAACACTTTGCAAATCCCAGCAGAGAGGTCAGTCCGGGAATGTGCACCAACTGTCTCACTGACAGTCCAAACTCAGCTACATAAACACAGGGGCTGTTGATTGAAGAAGTTATCTATAGCCTCCCCTATGACACAATCTCAGTTGTGGGATACCAAATGTACAAAATTACAGTGTGATGGTATTACATGGGAAGATACCTTGGATAGCTGACTATTGGTATGACAGCTGGCTAGTAAACCGATTTGGATTGTGCAAAATATATTTACATTTCTTTTGGGTAGTGGCCCTGGCTTATTTTTTTGCCTTTATCTTTTGGTAATCTAGTTACATTCCATTACATTAATGCTGCATGACGGATGGTGGCGTTTTACCCTAGGCACAGTAAACTCCTGAATATCATTCTGACGTCATTAAAGGGAGGGTGGATGGGAGAGACATGACTCTCATGTTGTCAATACTCAGAGTTAGAATGGCCTTCACCTAGTATGGAAAATGGCACATATTAACAAATGCAAGGCACTAGTAATTCTATGACCATTGAATTTGGGGTTGGATCTTCCCAAAACATATACATATTTATACCTTAGTTTTCTTTTTTTTTTGTTTTTCTTTTTATTGTGTAGAAATACTCTGGTTGTATCTTGTAAAAAGACTCCATGTATTTTCAAGAACATTAAATAGCATTGTCATGTAATGATTAAGAAGTGATATAGGTCTATTGTTTGAACAACCAATCCTTCCTGGCTTAGGAATTAATGAGATATATGCTTTATTGAAATCGAATTTGAGGTTGTTTTGCTTGATCGCTCCCTGAAACACTTGTTTCAGCAGAGGTTGTCTGCTTTTGATGTAATTTTATTGAGTTCTTCAGGGGATTTGTCTCTTCCTGGGGCTTTCCTGAAGGGCATTAACTGTATTGCTTCTGCAAATTCTTCCCCCTTAAATTCCAGATCTGGCTCTTCTTCAAGTTCTGACAGTAGTTCTGGCATGTGTATGCCTCCTAAAAAAGCAGCTTTCCTAGAGCTTGTCTCTCCTGCCTCTGAGGTTTAAATGTTTTAGTATTAGATGGCAAATGTAATTGTTATTTCTAGGGGGTGAGCCAATAGGACCTTTTATGGATTTCAAATTACCTAAATGGCAAACTTCAATTCTCTCTGATTTAACTGCAACACAAGGGGCCTGCCTGTTTTTTTCTTTGTGTTTGTAAGTAGCCCATCCAATGTGAAGGAGTATTTTCTCTGCTACCATCATAAACAATGGGTTTAAATCATATTTCTTCTGGAACATAGATGTAAGATTGCTGTTCATTGTTTCTTAATTGTATTTTTGTTTATCTTGGTCTATTTCTGATTCTAAGGTTGAAATTCTAGCCATACTAACTTTGTTTTGGAAAGCTGTTTCTTTCACATTAAGCCCTTGATATATGCTTTTTCTGCTGCCATACTTGAGCACATCCTGATCAAGGCAGTGCTTTGACCATCCTCTGTAAAAGTAAAGCATCTGGTTCATCCCTAGACCTGCATTCTGCTAGACTGTATGAAGAACACTGTTAATATTTGGGCATTCATTGTCAGTAGCCATACCTAATTTATTGCCCTATTTACAAGAGGCCTGACCCGCCCGAGCATCACTTTTTTGATGCTCCGGTGGCACAGGCCTCTCAGTCATAACTATGAAGCAACACAAAGCCACCCTGTATGGATTTGCATGCCTCCTAGATATGGAGTAAGGCAATACAGTGCAAAGTGCTGCTTTGCCTTACTCTGTGTCAATGAGGCATTCCATGGGTGTTGCATGTGTTCTCCCATGGAAAAGCACATGGAGTTTGATGCTGCTTAAGATTTACAAAATCACGTATACCTAGAGCAGCGCCCAGCGGCTACTCCACTATTGTGGAGGAACATCACACCTCAGCAGCAGCTGCAAAAATTGAAAAATAAAATGATAATAAACCATGTTTAGTATCATTTTATTTTTCTCTCCTGGGTGAGTCTTGGGGTGGGGCTGTCATAGGGGCAGTCACCGAGGGGGAGTGGTGGGCACTGTTGTCAGTGTGCATCTGGGTTTGACCTGTCATTTCAGGATGGCCAAACCAACATATGCACTGAACCTGTCTCCAACTCGAGCCACGTTGCCCGGTTGGAGACACCTGGCATGGGCTCCCAGTCTCTCTGAGAGTGCAAATCAAGGGCGCTCAGGCCAATCATGATGCTACTCTCATGCTGCTGAGAGAAGCATCATGATTGGCAGCAGGGGGCTTTCGGAGCCTGTGCTGGTGAGGAGCAGAAGAGTGGCGATGCAGTAGGTATTTTATTTAGCATTTTTTATTGTTGTTTTATTGTTGTCGCTTATCCCACCTCCCCCTGCCTCACCACTCAGCCCTGACACCAACCACTACTGGCAGTGGCAAAACCTTATGCCTCCCCACGACAGGTGTAACAAGGTGAAATCTTTTCATTTTTCCTCATTTGTTTCCTCTTCCCATGTATGCTGCATTCTGCAGCACACGAAGAATAAGGAAAACGTCTTGATTGATTGTTTTTGTTTAAGAAGGTGTCCCTTCCTGCACAAAAACAGTCAATCCTACAATACAGACACCCTTGCACAATGGTACAAGGGTGCCTGCATTAGTGCAAGGCAGTGAAAACGGCAATAACGCAGTAGGAAAGGACAGGAATGTGTTTTGTATCATAAATACAACGCATTCCTCCTCTTGTAACGCAGGGCAGGGCAGCAAAGTGACCTATTGAGGTGCCCTGTGTCAAAAACTTGTAAATGAGGCCTTCAATATATAATTAAATCTTGATGTCACCACCATTTTTATGATTTATATTTTTCCCCAGAGGGCTAACCGCAAGTGTTTCATTTTGACTAAGTCTATTTGCATTTGTTATATCAAAGTCGCTAAGCTATCTCCAATAATGCTATGTACATCACTACTCATTAGAATACCTAGGTACTTTTGTTGGGAATCTATTTAAAAGGCAGAGCTGCCAGTGAGCTTTCCACAGTAACTCTTGTCATGGGCATTGCCTAACTTTTGAATCAGTTGATTTTGCATCCAGAGAAGGGAGAATTGTTTGTTATAATTTTCAACAGAGCAGAAATGTAAAGTTTTGTGAAGACAGTGTCAGCAGGACACTGGCTACATATAACACGATTTCCAAAGCTCTAGCTGGTATTCATATATACCCTTAATGTTAAAGGGCTGTTGAATTGCTAGTGTAAGGGGTTTGAGATCCAGCAAGAACCAGAGGAGTGATAAGGGATAGCCTTGCCTAGTGCCCTCTTCTGATATTGCTCTCTCCTGAGAAGTGTGCATTGCAGTTCATATTGACTGTCAGGTTCTTATGCAATAGTTGGACCAAAATCCCATGTTTCTCATAACTTAATAATGTAACAGGATGTTAGGTGGTTAGTCTTGCACTCATTGCGCTGAGTTCCTTGAATGTGTGTGTTTTACTCAGTATGTATTTTTATCGACAATCCGACAATTGACAATTTGCGGGCATTTTGCTATAGAATTTTTAAGAACAAGTTGAACTACTGAGCCACTTTTGTTTCGGGCACATTGCACTTTAGTGGGACTCAACGGCCTGCTCCATTGGAGTCACATTTGGAGCGGCAATTTCGTTTTTTGCTTGCTCTAGTCTTTTTTGGGCAAAAACAATTTTAAGGGTCGGAAGCCATGGGCATGAAGTGGGCATGCACAACGGGCGTGCTGCAGGTGCACCAAATACAAGCTCGTCCAAAGCCATCTCCGCCCGGATCGAGACTAGAGCCAGCCACTCTGTCCATTTCTTTTCAGGTATTTCTATGTCAACTGACTTTTTCAAATCATGTACAGAGTCTGTTTTGCCTTGTGGTCTCATTTTCACTCCAACTTGTATTGAAGGTCCCATTTCCTTCCTTAAGTGCAAAGGCACTTTCAGATTCCCCTCAGAATCATCCCATGTTACTGCTCAAGCATATATTGAGAGGTCTTTATCAGTCGGCCTCATCAACGCTCGTTCGCTGACCAATCATGCTCAAGAAACCCATGATCTGATTAAAGACCTTCAGTTGGACTTCTTTTTCTTTAACAGAATCTTGGCTCAAAGAGTGGTGCAATACAGATGTTGCCCTTAATCTACCCCCTGGTTATACCATTCTTTGGCAGGATAGAGGACGGCTTGCAGAGGCGGCTTTGCTATTATTTTCTGAGATGTTCTCCAATGCAAACCTTTTGATCTAGGTTCACTGAAAGGGGCAGAAATCATGGGGTGTTATTTTAAGATTGGCCCTTCCCAGTTCTTTGTAGGTGGTATAATACATTGGCCCCTCAGGCCCATGCCCTACTTTCTTAGCTTCTCTGGGAGGAGCATTAGCTCCTCCCTCACTTTGACATGCAAACTTTACAATTTTGGCAGACTTAAAGTTCCATCTTCAGTGCAGTAATGATCCTGATGTAGCTAATTTCATTAATACTTTTAATTTTGTTGGTCTCCACCTACTTGTTACTTCTTCCACACACACTGCAGGTCATACCCTTGATGGGGCTTGCTCTGATAACCCCAAGTTGGCAGTTGAAGCTCCCATCTGACAGACCTGGACTGATCATATACTGATCCCTTTTAGAATTTGGCTTGAGCTAGATAGTCCCCCTCACACCCCGTCGCTACGTGGCTTCATGCTATACGTAAGTGGGAGAAGTTGCTAACTGACTCCAAACTCTCTATGTGTCTATCCACCTCTACCCCAACTCTGATGGGCCACATGGTGGAAATTGTTCATCCTTTAATAACTGCATTACCCACACAGTTCTTGAATTAGTCCCAGTAATTTTCTCAAAAATAAGCCCAGATCCCAGTCAGTAGCCCCATGGTTTTACCCAGGCTGTAGCTAAACAATACCTATGCTGCAAGCAATTAGAATAGAAGTGTCGGAAGGCATATAACCGGGAGGACTTTCTTCATTTTAAAATGGCACTGAAAGAATATCATGGTCAGATTAGGGCTGCCTAAAAAGTCTATTTTTCCTTTCAGATTGATGCAGCCCAATCCAATCAGAAAACAATCTTTAAGATTTCTAAATCTCTTTTACAAGCCAAGGTACTTGTAAGGGATGTCCCGTCCTCTCAAACTTCATGTGAACAATGTTCATCTTTTATCAAAGAGAAAATATGAACTGTACAGGATTTCACAACTTTTACACTCCCAGTCAATGTTATGGTTGTGAACACCCCCTCGAAGATACTGACTGAAACGTTGACAGCCTTTCAGGCAATCACTTTAGCCCAGTCACGTCTGGTCATCATGTCCTGCAAATCTGGACCTCCTAATGACTTCTGCCCCCTCTCACTCTTCAAAATGTTGTTGACATTGTCAAACATGTGAAATTTTGAATACCATGCTAGCTAATGCTGAGATACCTGCTGATTGGAAACCCTTAGCAGACCCCATCTCACTACTCCCCACATTGAGCAAATCTATTGAAAAATTGGGTAATGGCCAATAAATTGCCTTTATGGAAAGTGCAAATATACTTCATCCACAGCAATCGGGCTTTCTACCAAGACATTCTACAGAATCAGCCCTGTTGGAAGTGGCAGACACCTTAAAATTGACTTTGCTCTTTTACCAGCAGCTTTATACTCCGGAATCTCCTCCTTCGTCCTCTATGCTTAATTCCTACTTTCAAAAACTCCCTAAACCCTATACTTCTCATCTTAATCTTGCCTCCCTTGATCTTGACCTTACGCTTCACGAACTTTCCGCAGCCCTTTCCTCCCTTACTAAAGGTAAAACACCTGGCCCTGAAGGTTTTCCAGTGGAATTTTATTTAAATTTTTCTGATCTTCTGCTGCCCAAGCTTTTAACTCGTTTTCAATCTTTTGCCTCTACGGGTTCTGCTGCAGGTACTTTTCAAGATGCTACCATTTGTTTGATCCCGAAAGAAGGTAGGGACCCAAAGTTTTGCAAAAATTACCGTCCTATCTCGTTAGTTAATGTGGACTATAAACTCTTCGCGAAATTACTTGCCTTGAGATTGGACTCATTTATGCCTCATCTCATTGGCAAGGAGCAATGTGGTTTTATCAAGGGTAGGCTTACCTCTGACAATTCTCACCTTTTTCTTAATGTCCTAAATAAAGCTCCTGCTCTGTCTTTCCCCTTGGCCGCCATTTCAGTTGATGCTGAGAAAGCTTTTGACCGAGTACATTGGTCCTTTTTATTTGCTTCTCTTGCTTGGCATGGCTTTGGTCCCAAATTTATATCTCTCGTATCTTTATTGTATTCCTCCCCTATAGCTTCTGTTCTTGTTAATGGTCATCTCTCTGCTCCTTTCACCCTTCAAAGGGGCGTTCGTCAAGGCTGTCCTCTTTCTCCACTTCTTTTTGTCTTGGCTCTTGAACCCTTCTTGTCCTCCATTCGCCAGAATACCTCTATCTCCGGCTTTCCCTATGGCGACAGTCAGCTAAAACATTCGGCGTATGCTGATGATATCCTTTTGTTCATTTCAGATCCGGAGTCTTCCATTCCCCCTTTATTAGCTGAATTTGGTGAATTTTCGCTTGTATCTGGATACAAAATTATTTCGGACAAGACAGAGATTCTCCCTTTGATGAAGTTCTGTCTTCCCCATATTTTCTCTTCTACAGTTTTCGCCTGGAATAGCACCAAGATTAAATACCTTGGGATTTGGTTCTCTAATTCCATCATTTCCTCTGTCAAGTTAAACATGTCTGCTGTCCTCTCGCGTATTGACCAATTATTCTCTTCTTGGAACCCGCTTTTTCTTTCATAGTGGGGTAGGCTCGACTCTATTAAAATGATGGTTGCACCTATTCTTATCTATACGCTTTCTATGTTACCTGTCCATATCCCAGCTCTATATTTTAAGCGTCTTGATTCTTCCATTTCAAAGTTTCTTTGGAAAGGCAAAAGGTCCAGAATTTCGCTCGCTTCTCTTCGTAGACCCAAATCCAATAGTGGTGTTAATTTCCCTGACTTCCGTCTATATCATAAATCCTTCTCCCTTCGTCAAGCTTCTCGTTGGCTTCTAGGTGAACCCCCCCTTTCTCTCCTTTATGGCTCTCGATTGAACATACTTTTCTCTCCCCTTTCTCTTTTGAAGAGTTTATCAGTTTTTCTTCGAAATCCCCCTATGAATCTTTCCCGTTATTCAAACATACTTCTTCCCTACTAAGATCGTTATTCTCCCCTCCATCTCCTTCCTGTGATTCCTTTTTACAGCACCCCATCTGGTACAACTCGCTTATTCTTATCAATAATAGACCCATCTGTTGGCCCTCTTGGAGACGAAAAGGTATCATATGGATTCATCAGATTTTTGATGGTATCACTCCTTGTCCGTTTCCGCTTTTCCAACTTCAATTTTCCTGTCCTTATTCTTTTTTACATAAATATACCATTCTTATGGGAGTGATTCTTGAGCGTTACTATTCTCTGCCCTCCTCGCCCTCCCTCGCTCCTCCTCCTTCTTCTCTCCTGCCGTTGCTTTCTACTCTTCCTAAAGCGTCTCTTGTATACAAATTCTTTTCTGCTCCTAACCCGGACCGTCCTAAAGCTAAAGTCGAACTTACCTGGGAGGCTGATCTAGATTGTGTTTGGCCTACTTCCCTTTGGGATAAACTTTGGCTCAAATCCTTGAAGGTTTCTCTCTCTGCTTCTCTCACTCAGTCTCTCTTCTTCTTCTTCTATCGCAAACTCTATCTTTCCCCTCTTTCCCTTTCTCGCTTTTCCTCTTCTTCTGACTCTGCTTGTTGGACTTGTAGTTCACCTAATGCTGATCTTTTACACATGTTCTTATATTGCCCTATCGTTTCTATCTTTTGGAAGAGGGTGTGGCAGTGCATTTCTCAGATTTTCTAACTCTCTGTTCCATACTCACTTTCTATTCTTTTCCTAGGTAGTCTTTCTGAGACACTTACTTTACCGCCACATTCTTCTGGTCTATTTGACCTTTTACTTGCACTCGCTTTTCAGCATATCTCTTCCAATTGGAAATCCCTTGCAAAGATCTCCATGCAACAGTGGCGGAATTCTGTTTGTCACTTTCATAGACTTGATGTTTCCTTTGCCTCTTCCCTTAAACCTCCTTGTAATGTTGAGCTTTATTGGCTTCCCCTCACTGTGTATTTAGATCGTTCAGTTACAAAGGTGAAACCATTACTAACAAACTCTGAGAATTTTCGACCGCCTTAAATGATTACCCTCTGTTGTACTCATATCTCAATGTACTTACCTTTTGATGATGTTTTATTATCTCTCTTAATTCCCTCCGATGTTTATTGAGTTATTATATAGTTTTTTGCAGATTCCTTTTAGTATCTCTACCTCCTTTATTACTTTCCTCGCTTTCTTTTTCTCTCCCCCTTTCTCTCTTTCTTCCCCATTCTTTCCCTTTAAAATCTAATAAAATGCTTTTTTTTGTGTAATTTTGACATTAGGATCATTCTGTTTTTTTTGTTTTTTTTACTTTCCTAGATATATTGTATCTCCTTTCCTTTTGTCAGATGTTACCCTTATTATATTAATAAAGCTCTTCAAACACAAAAAAAATTGACTCTGGATGTGTGAAATAATGAATGCAGTGTTGATTTTATTAGACTTATCCACTGCATTTGATACCATCTCACACATAATCTTGCTCTAACATATCAAGGACTGTGGGATTTCCCAAATCGCCCTGTCTTGGATTAAATATTTCCTAACAGAACGTAGACAAACTGTCTTGTTAGAACTTTTTTATCTCCAGAAATACCTGTGACATCAGGGGCTCCACTGGGATCTTCCCTTAGCTCTGCATTATTTAATATTGACATGACCCCCCTTGATTTCTCTGATTACTTCCGTTGGAATAGAAACCACTTCATATGCGGATGACATGAAGCTGATCGTATCTTTGGAATAAGCAGCAGTTGGTTTGGAGCTTAATTTTAAGAACTGCCTTTCCAACGTTATCCGGAGGATGCAATCCAATCATTTAAAAATGTAATACTGATTAAACTGAGATTCTGCTGCTTGGAAAGTCACATTCCTTTGCCCCAGACCAATGGTGCAAATTCAGTGGCCCTGCTGCCTGCCACTGTTGAGATCTTAGGAAATCTTCGAGTGAAATTCTATGCTTCCTTGTTCTTCCTCCCACAAGCTCTTGCAGCAGCATTCATGTGTTATAATATAATAAAAGCACCAAGAAAAGTTTTTGATTATCTCCCACTTGTGGCTAGCAAGATAGTTGCTTCTGCTCTGATAACGTCTAGATTGGACCTCAGCATTAGTATGTATAACTGATAACTTCTAGATTGGACTACTGCTTTAGTATGTATGCTAGAGCCTCAAAACAAACTATCCAGAATCTCCAAGTTGCGCACCATGCGGCGGCTAGAATCTTCCCAGACGATCATCTGCCTCAGAGGCTCTGAAAGCCCTGCACTGGCTCCCAGTGCACAAAGGGGTACTTTTTTTAATTCTCCTACTGACGTTCCGAGCTTACAGATCCACTGGACCGAGATATCTAATGGCCAGATTCATCCACTAATCAACTGAAAGGACCGTGAGATGTTCTCGTGAAAACCTCCTTAAGCCCGTTTCTTGTAGACTGAAAACTCGGGGCAGTAAATCCTTCTCAGTTCTGGGTATTAAGGCTTGGAACCCACTTCACAGTCATTTAAAATTCATTAAATCTGAAGCAATTTCCAGAAAGCAATTGAAGATTTTGCTTTTTGCAGCCCGATGCCCTCTGTTACTCTCTTATTTTTTGTCTGGGTATCCCCCTTAGATATGCTTTTGCTTGATTGAGTCATTTCTTTTCCCCAAAGCACCATTGTGCTCCTTTGGCAGTGGCAGAGCACTTTACAAGTGTCCAAATCAATTCAATGTCCCGTGGTCAACTGGTCCACATGGAAAACATGGGGTATATACAAGGAATGCTACTTGCTGGGGTTGGGGTCGCTTTTAACCTTTTGATGACCTACGTACAGATTGTAGTCTTCACAACAGTGGCAATATCTACAGATGACACTCTGCCTAATGAATGAAGAGGTACATTAAGCACGGATCCCATATCCATTTCAGCCTCTCTAAAAAGCTCTATTTTAGAAAAATGGTGAAATTCTAGCGGAGCAATGTCTTGGATGTGCAAGATGTGAATAGACATCTGCTTCCCACTCTCGACAATAGACTCTTCTGGGCCTATTGGCAAACAACTGTGGGATTTGACAACTCGCCACGGGCCTGGTTGTCATTATAAACACACAACTTCTCACTCTGAAAAGCTAGCCTGGTAATTGGTATTGGCCTCCAGATAAATTGAATATGGCTAGCTTACTTATGCATGCAAGTTGTTGGAGGTGCAGAGAGGACAGTTGCAACATGGTGCATGTTTTGAGGAGATATGACACACTAACTGACTACAGGGAAAAGGTATGGACAGTCCCAACGGAACAGAACCCAATGATGTCACTTTAATCACATCCATACATCTGCCACTTCTTAATGGCATGACATAGTGTGTTGTCCCGTTGAAGCATAGGAAAAGGGGGGTGCAAACTGCATTGGCTGCAACAAAATTATGGATCCTTGGGTTTTGGAGGAAACTGACAGTCGCTTAGAGGGCAAACTGGTTGTCGGAGCCGTCAAAAATTGCAGATTGTGAACGGATCAAATATAAAACTAATAATTAGATGGCCCTGTTTGATCAGATATGGGAACACTTTGCAAATCCCAGCAGAGAGTTCAGTCCGGGAATGTGCAGCAAATGTCTCACTGACAGTCAAAACTCTGCTACATAAACACAGGGGCTATTGATTGAAGTAGTTATCTATATCCTCCCCTATGACACAATCTCAGTTGTGGGATACCAAATGTACAAAATTACAGTGTGATGGTATTACATGGAAAGATACCTTGGATAGCTGACTATTGGTATGATAGCTGGCTAGTAAACCGATTTCGATTGGGCAAAATATATTTACATTTCTTTTGGGTAGTGGCCATGGCTCATTTTTATTTTTTTCTCTTTTGGTAATTTAGTTACATTCCATTGCACTAATGCTGCATTACGGATGGTGGCGTTTTACCGTAGGCACAGTAAACTCCTGAATATCATTCTGACATCAGTAAAGGGAGGGCGGATGGGAGGGACATGACTCTCATGTTGTCAATACTCAGAGTTAGAATGGCCTTCACCTAGTATGGAAAATGGCACATATTAACGAATGCAAGGCACTAGTAATTCTATGACCATTGAATTTGGGGTTGGATCTTCCCAAAACATAAACATATTTATACCTTAGTTTTCTTTTTTTGTTTTTCTTTTTATTGTGTAGAAATACTCTGGATGCATCTTGTAAAAGGACTCCATGTATTTTCAAGAACATTAAATAGCATTGTCATGTAATGATTAAGAAGTGATATAGGTCTATGGTTTGGACAACCAATGCTTCCTGGCTTAGGAATTAATGAGATATATGCCTTATTGAAATCGAATTTGAGGTTGTTTTTGCTTGATCGATCCCTGAAAACACTTCTTTCAGCAGAGGCATGTTTGCTTTTAAAGTAATTTTATTGAGTTCTGCAGGGGATTTGTCTCTTCCTGGGGCTTTCCTGAAGGGCATTTACTGTATTGCTTCTGCAAATTCTTCCCCCTTAAATTCCAGATCTAGCTTTTCTTCAAGTTCTGACAGTAGTTCTGGCATGTGTATGCCTTCTAAAAAAACAGCTTTCCTAGAGCTTGTCTCTCCTGCCTCTGAGGTGTAAATTTTTTAGTATTAGGTGGCAAATGTAATTGTTATTTCTAGGGGGTGAGCCAATAGGACCTTTTATGGATTTCAAATTACCTACATTTATATCAGTTTAGGAATAGTAAAGTTAGGACTCCTAACTTTAGGACTCATAAATGCCTTCTCTGAATACCGAAAGTCTTAAAGTTGGGATTTTTCTCAATTTAGGAGTAGTAAAGTTAGGACTCCTAACTTTAGGACTCCTAATCTGAGAAAAATCCTAACTTTAAGAGTTTCTGTATTCACAGAAGGCATTTAGGAGTCCTAAAGTTAAGACTCCTCACTTCTGTGTATACCGAAATGAGTAAGTGCCTTCTGTGAATAGCAAAATGGTAGTAGGTTTAGGATTTTGTATTAAGTTAATTCTGTGAATCGGGCCCAGAGTGCATGAAATTTAGAAAAATGCTGAGGACTGCTTCGAATGGTGTTAACAGTCCCGAAAAGATCGTCTTAAATACATGTGCGATGCCACTGGTATCAGACATGTTTAAGATTTGACCTAACATTTCTGCGAAATGTACTGGGCAGTTTGTTGATAATAATGCATGTATCTCTGCAGAATTCCTTGCAAGTTGTAGATCGTACATTTCTCTAGACGAGGTCAGTGGCACAGTTTTTTGCAAAAGAATGGCTTTCATTCTGCTTAAAGTATCAATTCGTATAGAAGAGATATTCATTGAAGGCCATAATGCCATTTCCCTGTCTGTAGTACTCTTTGGATACAATACTTGCATACAACAAGTGACCCTGGCTGACACACTAACCAGATAGACTCTTCCTGGCAACATGCCACAACAGATGTGATTGTTGAGCATAACGTAGCTCCCATTGGAAAGCTGCCTGAAAATTGGTTCTATCACGGCTGCTTGAGTACCGAGCATGTGGCAAGAAAGGTTATTTAAAGAACCTTCGCAGGCTCCATGTAAATTAATACCTTCACCTAAAAGTGTACCGCCTAGTGAGTTTTTACAGTTCTTTGTACTAAGAAATACATCCTTCCCCCCACTCCAACATTTGTGTGTGTATGGTAAAGACCAGGTTGACTTAATGTATCCTTTACCCAACCTTTCATACAGGCCTGCTGGCATATGCTGTAGACAATACTGAAATTGGAAAATCGTCACTGGTATCGAGATGGTGTCATGTATTATCCATTCAACAACAGGTTTTTCAGAAACTATCAGTGGTAATCTTTCAAGTTTTTCAATGCTCAGCACCGTCTAGTCTACTCCTCTTTGTGCCAGAGAGATTTGTTTATCTGTAAGGTTAAAAACAGTAAACAATGACGTGGTATTGATTAGACGCCAAGGCACATAGCCTGAACGGAGATTTTGCAACGTCTAGCCTAGTAGCATTATAGAACACAATTAAGACTGGCCATGTTGTAACATTAGCAAATCCTGTTCTATTATGTCAATGGCAGATGATACAATGCTGTCCAAAGAAAAAATTCTGGAGGACAGAGTCGTTAACCCATTGTCCACTACAGAGAGTGCTTTCTCTAAATTAATACGATCAATTTCTCGTATTTTTTCTGCAGTTTCCATTTGTGTTATTTTCCAAGCTTCATTGTAAGCAGAATATATACCGGCGTATATGAAACATTTTTGTCGTTGTTTGCGAGTCCCGAGTAAGAAGTTTCGCAAGTCAACATCTTCTTTAAGCAAAGTTAAGTGTTGTTTAATTTCTGGAAGTGTGGATGTCTGTAGCCAATCAAGGCATAGTTTTCCTACACTGTATGTGATGACTATCCCTGGATGTTGTCTCTGGGAGTATCTTAGATCTGGCCTATTCATTTTGAACCCTTCTGTTTTGTTCATGACTCTATCTTGACAGGTATTCGCGTCTATGGGCCAGATTAACCATTATTTCCAATGAGGATTGGTTCTGTTCTGTTTTAAAATCAAATCTATTTTACATCTAATTCCCCATCTGTAGTGCCATTACTGTCAGGTGTGGCTTTAGGTATGGACAGATTGTTTAAATCGTTTATCTTAGCTAAGCCAAGACATGATGTTTGTTGAACAGTGTCATTAAAAAATATGATTTGTTCTGGTATAATGCTGGCTGTGAACAAGGCTTCTAAACCCTGTACCTGCCATTCTTTTGTGCCCCAGACAGTTTTTGTCTCTATGTTGTCTTTCCAAAATTTAAAACCTAATGTAGACAGTTGAGCATAAAAGTTTGCAGAAAAAATTTGTTTAGTATTGGTCAACATAGTTTTCATTCCAGTCTTATTCATATTTTTAAAATAAAATGTTTCTGGATTTGTCACATTAAAACCTGTAAAGTATGAACATTTCTCATAAAATGTTTTAGGGCTGCCTTTTAGAGGCGTTGGACAATGTTCCCATTGATTATAAGTAAAAATATTTCTAGGATTTACAGATTTGTGCAAATAATGGTGACAAAAATGATGATACCAATACGGTTCTTCATAACTTGTTGAACCCTCTAAGTGTTCATGTTTTTGAAATGTTGCTGATATTTCTAAGTCTGACGTCATATTATTAACAGTTTCAAAGTCCCAATCATTTGAAAAGGTGCTTGATGAAACACCTTGAATTTTCAACAGTTCCACCGGGCCCAAAATGTCATAATCATTTGAGTCCCATGCTATATCACCAGGTATAGGAACGGCTATTGTATTCACTGATGAGAGGTCTCTTCGCTCACGATGAGATGATTTGTAAGGTTGCAAGAGTAAGTTGCTGTTCTTACTTGCTGTTTCCATTGTACTGTATTTTCCATCTATCATTCGTCCCAAACTTAAAACAAGAATGAGCCAGAGCAGGAGAAAAAGTACACCTAAAACAATCTAAAATTCAACCCATGGTGAAACCAGATATGTTTTTTCAAGTTGATGAAAGAGTTCTGTTCTTTTTTCTTTGAAAGTTTTATTTACTGGCGTGGTTTCAGGTTCACTGGGATCCTCAGAAAAGTTATCGAAGTTGATAAAATAGCCAGAGGCAGTTCTGTCAATAGTTGGTATCGCATCGGATTCTTTGAAATCACTGGAGTTGCTTCCTCATTTGACATGTTTGTATAGTCAGAAGCTACATCATTGTAGACAGGAGTTTCTTGACAAACTATCAAGAGGGACGAGTTGAATAGCTTTGTTGCTTTTTCTCTCACTGTAGGTTTATCAAAGGTGATACGTCTTTCAGTTTGAACCTCTTGAATAGTAGCCAGATTTGGTCGTCTGCTACTTCTTGGGAGTCCACTGGGCCTACTACTTATTATTGGCCACATGATGTGGTTTTACCAGGTCAATTGTTACTGTCGGTTCTCCCTTTTACCAGCAAGCCGCGGTAGTAACACTGATCTTTGTTCCAAGAATTGCTAAGACAGGTACTGCTTTTCTATAAGAAGGCCCAAATACCTTCTTCATCGCGATCTTTTCCCTGACTAGATCCCCAATCTTTGGAATGCAGACAGGTCTTGCTGGGACAGGTGGTTTTTCTTCAGTGGTCGTCGGCTTTTGTGTTGTGTTACTCAGACTTATTCTTGTTTCATTTAAGTCCTGTAAAACAGCCAAATGGTATTTGATATCAAAGGGTTTCTGTTCCACCACTGAAGAATGACAATCAAGGTCCTGGATAAGCATTCTAGTACCAAATAATAATTCATAAGGAGTTATTCCCCCCAGAGTATTTCTTGGCGGATTATTAAGACTTCTTTGGACACTATTTAAATGTTTGACCCACTCATCACCCAATCCTAATACCCTAGCTGTTATAGATTGCTTTATGTCACGTTTTTTCTTTCCACTACCGCATTTCCCTCAGGATGGAAGGGACTCGAAAACCGCAATGCAACAACCAAGCTGGCCATGGGTCCTTGTAAGCTCGAGAGCTAAACGCAGGACCCTGGTCAGATTGCGTATGTGCCGGTAAAGACTCGCAAATCTTTTATAACAGTTCTGGCGTCAGCCGAGCGCTGGGGCCACATCCAAACGAATCTAGTGCAGGAATTCACTGTGACAAGGATATATTTATAGTTACCATCCCTCTGTAAGGGACCACAGTGGTCCAGGTAAACACACGCTAATGGTTTATCTGAAATCAGAAGGGGCGTCTGCGCAGGTCGTTTTACTGTAGAAACGTTTTTTTTTTGGCAGATTTCACATTCTAGAACATAGTTTCTAGTTTGTTTCCTCATGCGTGGCCACCAATATCTCTGTTTTAACAATGATATTGTGGCAGAAACTCCTGCGTGTGCAGAGGCGAGTCCTTCGTGTGCTGCTAAGATTAGTCCTAACCTATGTTCCATGTTTGGGATTGCACTGTCCCCCACTCCAGAGATTCGAGCAAAAGGAACATTATTTGCATCAGTTATATATGAGTAATTTATAGGAAAGCCTTTCAGGAGTGTTTTACCACTGTCTTTTACTGAAGCAGTGACAGCTTGCATTATTTCGCTGTCTATTTTTGTTTTTGTATGAGTGATTGCAGCTACAGAAGCCGTTTGCACAGCGGCCTTCGCTCCACATCAGCCAATGAATTCCCTGCAACGTGAACGCCATCATGCTGATGACTCAGTGTATGAATCACGTGAGTCTTTTGTAGTTCTTTTTGCAAAAGAACTACTTGTTTCCATAGCAGTTTATGCGTAATCGTGCCACCTTTAGCGTCTCTGAAACCGTTTTGCACCCAGTTCTGAAAATATCCATTGTCAGATTGGACGCAGTAATATGAATCACACACTATCAGTGTGGGAAATTCGCGATCTGTATTTTCAAGCGCCATCTTGAAAACCTGTAGTTCAGCTCGCTGAGCTGTACAGTCCCCGAGTGATTGAGTTTTAGTGAGCAAAGGTCTAAATTTACCTTCTCGCTAGCGACCTTTAACAATCGCGCACGCAGCACTGTAAGCTTGTTTACCCCCAATTGCGGGCTGTGCTGATTCGTCTATATAGATTATACAGCTGTAATGTTCTAGTGGTAGAATTTCAGTCGGCAGAGGACATTCTAATTCGTATTGTAGGAATTCTTGTGTTTTTAAATACGGATCAAAAATGTATTCAATGTCTGTTGCAGCAAGACAGTTAACCCATTGTATCCATCTTGGATGTAGAGCTTTAGCATTTGGAATGCTTGCTTTTGCTACTGCCTCTAAGGCAGGTACAGGTGTAACAATTTTGATGCGTTTACCCTGTGCAAGGGCTCTTTCTTTTGCTACTGCAGTCTGAACTGCTATCTGTATCTTTTCTGTTGTAGTGAATTTCATTTCCGCTTGTGTGTTCAAGTGTGATTTGTATGCTATCGGTACCGTCTAACCTTCGTTAAAGGTTAGGTATGTGAATCCGCATCTCCCTGGGATGATTCGCATCACTAGGTTGCGCACGTTGTCGCGTGTTTGTAACTGTGTTTTTGCTAACATGTCAGTTTGCACTGAACGCAAAAATTTCTCTGTGTATTTGTGTCCAATCAGTAGATTTGAAATCAGGTTTAATTAGTTCTTAGAGAGGATTAACCCTTTCTGCGTAGTTTAGAACATAAGTTCTTCCAAAATTCCGGAAACCTAGAATTGACTACGTTTTTCAGCGTATTTGGAGGTTGGAGCAGTGCACATTTCTCTAAAAAGTTTGCCGCCAGGCTTTTGCCTTCACTTGATAACTCATATCCCAAAAATAGGACGTTGAGATGGGCAATTCGCGATTTCTTAAAATTACATTTATACCCTTCAGAAGCAAACCCAAGTATTATGGTGTTCACTCTTTTCAAGTGCACATCCAAATCCTCATCTGTAATATAGATGTCATCGACATAGGACAATGCCCCATCATCGTACATTTGTAGTAACTCCGTCACTCTGGCTGAAAATAACCCTGGGCTATTCTTGAATCCCTGAGGGAGACGGCAAAATTGTCGCTGTGCCCCCATTATTGAGAAACGATGTTATTCATCAGTGCTAAACTATGTGCATTTTGTAATGCAAATGTTTTGCAGCATGAGTTTAGATGTCTGTAATCCAAAACTAGACAATATGAATTGTCTGGTTTGGAGACAGGAAACAAAGGATTGTTCATTGATGAGGAGCATGTTTCAATCACCCCTTGGTATTCAAGTAGATTTAAGATCTCCCTGACCTGTCTTTTAGCTTCCTGTTTTACAGGATATTGCCTTTGCATTTTAGAATGAGTTTTCAACTGGATTTTATGGTGAGGGGAATCCTCTTCATATCCTACATGATTTTTGTATAGTGCTGGGGCCTGGGCTACAGCCCATTTCCTAGCATATGTGGATTTTTTTATGAATTGGAATGTGATTTGAGAAGGCTGGCTTAATTATGTCTTCGCCATGTGGGCACTCCCTGACAAATTTAGGTGGCCAGTCTTTTTCAGCTAGAAGGATGTCATAACCCTTAGACAGCTTCTCCCAAAAGACTGCTCTAATTTTTCTTGGTTTGTCCCCCTCAATTCGGAGTGTTATTTCTTATGTGGTACACTAACCCTGGTATTTGCAGTTTTAACTTAGATGCTTTCATTCAAGTCCACTATCTCCAGAAGATCATTCAGGATCTTGCGAGCTATGGTTACCTCTGCTGCGCTGTCTAGCCTTGTTTGGGCCCACTCCCAGTTCTTGAATTGTGTCCTCAAGATCCTTGGCATGTCTGATCTTTAGACTTGCTACCTTTTTTGGGGGGAAATTGGCTTTTCCTATATTTGGAAAGTGCTGTTCGTCTTTGGACTTCACTCGTTCTTCTTTTTGTTCTGAACGTCCTCTTCTTTCGGATTTCTGCGAGGAAGTCTGAAAGGCACAAGAGGAACGTGTATCATTATCTTGATATCTATCAGGTTTTCTCAAATTATCCCTATTTCTAAGGTTGTATCTTTTTTCAGAGGGCTCCTGTTGAGGAGACCTTCCTCTGGACTGTGAATGCTTCTCTCTAGGAAGTGTCTGTTTAGTGTTTTCCCACTTCTTCTTAGGAGTAGTGAGATTATTTTTAATAAAACATTTTGTAGGATTTTCAGTTATTTGGGGTTTTACTGGTTTCCCACCCAAACTATCTCTACCTAGTTCTTCATGAGATTTTTCAATAATTCTGTCAAGCTCATACGGTTGCTCAGTAATATCTGTGTCTTTTACTTTTTGGCGGATCGCCACTGATGCTGCTTCACCTTTTATGTTGGCTAATAGTATAGCCGAGACCTGTTTGAAATCTTTCAGTAATTTAATACCCAGATTTAAGGCTGGTTCTGGACCGTATTCATTTTGAATTTGTCTTAGAACATCTGGTATTACCGCCATAGACGGAACACCCTGTGTTTTTGTGTATATTGAAGCAAAGACTGTACCCCATGTGTCGCAGTCTTTTACGTGTGGTGCAAACCCCATTGGTAAACAGATTGTTAGAATCCTGTGTTTCTCATGAGGTGTACTATCAGGGAATGCTGCCTCTATTTGAGTAATTCTTTGCGCTAACCAGAACGGAATTTGTTCCCGTTTGGCAGGCAATTTACCAATGACTGACTGTATAGTCTGTGGTGTAAATTTGTTTATGTTTATGTTCCCTTGATAAGGGATGTGCTGTGGAACTCTCACAGCTGGTTGGACTGTTAAAGTCCTCAAGACATATTGAACCAACTGCATATGTATTTTAATCAGCTGTTGTAGCTGAGCCAATAGTTCAGGAGCTGTCATTCTTTCAATGTCAGGATGTGGTGTATAGCTGGCTAGTACCGGCCATATGGCTCCTGGTCTACCTAGTAGACCAAGCCTGGTAATGTGATTTTGATGTTGTAGGGCGCCATTAAATCAGAGCTCATGCTCTTGGTAAGTTAGTGGAATTTCAACGTCCTCGAAAGGAAAGTATTCTGCAGGTGGTTCCTCTAATTTGTAGTAGTGGAACTCGTGTGTTGCATTTGCTGCAGGAAACAGAATCCATGAATAGAATACCTCTGTCTGCCGATATTCATGTGCCTCTATAACAAATATTACTTTACCACCTCTTGGTGATATTCCATTTTCTATAAGTTTTATAGTAATGGTTTTCCTTATATTTTCTGGGATGAGTATAGCATCCGGGTCATTTTGTTGGAGACTTGTGTCGTCTAAAACTGCCTGAGCTGCTAATGCAGCTCTCTCCCTTTCGTCTTCACTCTCCGTCATTTTGTTTGACCGAAAGTGTTGCAGAACAAGTTTCAAGGAGCCAAAGATTAGGTGCACAATATTTTGGTACACTGTATCCTTCAACGTTGAACAAACTAAAAACTAATACATAGCATTTTTTCGTCCTACTTAGTTTAAAGCAGATATTTTATCCTTTAACCCACTACAGACGTCTATTGGAGTATTTTACGGGAAAAAGGGGTGTGTGTGATAAGCATGACTGAGTTACTCTAGTATCTAGTGTTAAATTATCGCCTTACCAAATGTTGGGCACCATGTAGTGTAGTTCCTGTATTCGCAAATTGTCTCTCCACATTGGAATAGTGTATCCTGTAGGTTAGACGTAGGACTGAAGTCGACTAGGTCTCTACCGAATATAATAAACTTAATTGTGTGTGTGCCAGCTAGCTCAGAGGACACTAGAAACTTTCTCAAATAAACAAGAAGGGATTAGTGTCTGACAACCTCTTAAAACATGACAACTTTGTTCCCCAAGAATAAGAAATATATCTCTAGAGTCGCGGAAACAATAGATAGTTATTTCACTCAGTCAATCGTGCATGCTTCGTTTCACCAGAGGTGCAGAGAAATAGAGTGACGGGCGTTTTCAATAAAAGGGTATTTAATGAACAGTCTTCTTTCTCAAGCATAAGAAATGAACTGCTGCAATCGTAATACTTGTTGTAAAGTACAGAGCGTACAATACTAGGAGTATTATAAAATAATACTGTAAAAGCATGATATGGTTTCTAAGCCATAAGATACCTAAAATGCATAAAATACACACAGTTATAAATAATGACTAAAAGTACTCAACTGGTGCTTCTAAAATACGCCTACCCCAGTGTACCTAACCTAGGTCTAGTACAAGGGAAGAAGTAAGTAAGGTGTAGTCTAGTTTTAGTATTATTTGCCAAGAATCTATTCCAAGAATTCTCTTAGGGTCGAATCAGCTCCGTACCTTGGTTTTAGAATGTAGGAGGTCTTGCATCTCTCTCTCAGGACTCTATTTCCCAACAACCCACAAGGGTATCCTGGAAACACTGGAGCTGGATTTCTCGGCAGGAGAAAGTACAGCGTCTCTCAGTGCGTCAGCTAGAGGGTTGGCTTCCTTCGGCACTTGCTGCAGCAGGGAGCGTCGGGCAAGTAGATAGTCGAACTGCTCCAAACCACCATGTGTTTGTTTGGACAAGTGTGGGCATATTTATACCTTGAAGGTGCTGAGTTTGACGTAAGATTGGACATAATAACGTCATCAGAGAGTTAATTCTCTGAAAACTCCATGATTTCTTGGATAACTTAATATTCATGCAGGGTGAAGTCCCTGACTGCTGAAGGCGGGTTTTTCCAAGAAATCGTTGTAGATTTTCAGAACTAGTGGAAGCAGCCAAGCCGTATTAGGACTACTTGAGCTATGTCTTAATATGGTTGTCATTTCTATGCCTATATTAGGATACGGTATTTTATACCTATATAAGGGCATGAATCGGGAAAATTATACAAGGGTCCTAAAACGCTATACAACGGTACAAAGGTAATGCAATGCTCTCATTATTAAGCCCCCATGTGTGTTTGTTGAAAGAATTGATGATGTGTGACTCTGGTAGGGACCCTGGTAGTACAGTGCACTGTAGTGTTGCTGAGCACCCTGAACTGGTACTGTGTCAGAATGGGGAGACATTGCTCAGCAAGAAAGTGAGAAGTGACGTTTGTACTACAAGTAAGCCTGACCAATACACATGGACTGACGTGTCTGATAGTTTCAAACTTATGTCACTGATGGGAAAGTATTACAAAGAAGAGGGCATTGGTGCACTACGTCCTCCATGTGATGTGGACCTAGGTGGATGTTGCAAGAGTTAGGAGGGTGTTGGAAAAGCAAATGGCTTACCATGAACTAGGTTGCCACAACTATGGCCAGGATTCAGGGATGGTTGTAGGGTGAGGTATATGGGCCTCATTGTGTAACAAACCTGGGTAGGTGCCTGTCACAAAATATCATCTTTACTAGCATGTGGGGTACAGCTTGACCTGTAGCCCTCCAACACAGGCAGCCATGTTGGTCAATTGGTTATGGTGACTCACATTGTTGGTGTTGGTGTCACATGAGAGTCAATGTATGGTCTAGGTGCCATCAGTATGTGACAGCAGGGGAAGCCCCTATGAATAAATTAGTATAGCAACAGGAGTCATGTACACGTGTAAGTGAGGGGGCTGAGTAGAACAATGTGGAAGACACTGCAGATAACCAACTCTGGCAATGATGAAATGGCATAAGCATCAGTGACAGCAATCTACCTAGTCAGACTGGGCCTAACCCCTCAGAGTTGATACACAGTGCAGTTAGTCCACACCATGAGCGTATGGACTCACACATATGCGTACTATTAACATACACATGTGACACATCCCAAGTCTACAATCATGTCAGCAAAATTATTTTGAGCAACAAAGGTGACCCCTGGGAGTGCTTACCTGAATTGCAACAATCAATACGCGGCACCACACACAAAGGTTGTGTCAATGAAAACGGTAGTGAGACAAAATATCGAAATTAAAATATCAATATACAATAATTTTGATGGTATAGAATATCGATGTCCAAAATATCGACAGACAGAATATCGTTTTTTTAAGGTATGTATGTTACAAATATCGAAATTTACTAATATCGAAATTTTGTTTATTGTTATGTATCTGTTTGTTAACTATGTTTTGTAATGTATGTTTGAAAATTAGTTTATTTGTTTACATTTTGCGTTTTAGTATCAAAGCGGGTTGTGGGTTTATAGGGGAATAGGGTGGGAAGTAATTTAATAATAATTAATTAATTAATATATTTTTGAAAATATTTTTAATTATTATTTAATTGGTAATTAATTAACATTAATTAGTTAATTACATTAATTAGAGTTAATGTTTTAATATATATAAATTGTTATTATTGTTAATTAATTAATTGGTAATTAAATAATATTAATTAGTAAATTAACTTAATTAGAGTTAATGTGCTAATATATAATTTTTTGTTATTGGTAATTAATAATTAATAGGTAATTAAATGATATTAATTATTTAATTAAATTAATTAGAGCTAATGTGCTAATATATTTAATGTTTTTGTTATTGTTAATTAATAATTAATTGGTAATTAATAATTATTAAGTGATTAAATGATGTGATTTATTTATGTGTAGTGCGTTGTGTGTTTATGGGGGATAGGGTGTGATATAATTAAATGTAAATAATTAAAGAGATTGTATTTATTTGTTGGTATTTACTGTTAATTAATTAGTCATTAATATGTGTTAATTAGTTTATTTATAATTACATCAATTTAGCAATATTAATTGTTATTAATTGATTAATAGAAATTTATATTAATTGTGTTTTTTTGTATGTTTAGTGTGTTGTGTGTTAAAGGGGGAGTAGTGTGGGATGTAATCTTTACCCCCATGCTATCCAACGCTTTCCCTACTGTTGCACCCTCTGGAGTGGGAATAGTAATTTAAACCCTACGCTATCCAACGCTTTCCCTACTGTTGCACTCTCTGGAGTGGGAATAGTAAATATTACCCCTACGCTATCCAACGCTTTCCCTACTGTTGCATTCTCTGGAGTAGGAATAGTTATTTAAACCCCTACGCTATCCAACGCTTTCCCTACTGTTGCACCCTCTGGAGTGGGAATAGTAATTTTTACCCCTACGCTATCCAACGCTTTCCCTACTGTTGCACTCTCTGGAGTGGGAATAGTAATTTTTACCCCTACGCTATCCAACGCTTTCCCTACTGTTGCACTCTCTGGAGTGGGAATAGTAATTTTTACCCCTATGCTATCCAACGCTTTCCCTACTGTTGCACCCTCTGGAGTAGGAATAGTTATTTAAACCCCTACGCTATCCAATGCTTTCCCTACTGTTGCACTCTCTAGAGTGGGAATAGTAATTTTTACCCCTAAGCTATCCAACGCTTTCCCTACTGTTGCACCCTCTGGAGTGGGAATAGTAATTTTTACCCCTACGCTATCCAACGCTTTCCCTACTGTTGCACTCTCTGGAGTGGGAATAGTAATTTTTACCCCTATGCTATCCAACGTTTTCCCTACTGTTGCACCCTCTGGAGTGGAAATAGTAATTTTTACCCCTACGCTGTCCAACTCTTTCCCTACTGTTGCACCCTCTGGAGTGGGAATAGTAAGTTTTTACCCATACGCTATCCAACGCTTTCCCTACTGTTGCACCCTCTGGAGTGGGAATAGTAATTTTTACCCCTACGCTATCCAACGCTTTCCTTACTGTTGCACCCTCTGGAGTAGGAATTGTTTTTTAAACCCCTACGCTATCCAACGCTTTCCCTACTATTGCACCCTCTGGAGTGGGAATAGTAATTTTTACCCCTACGCTATCCAACGCTTTCCCTACTGTTGCACCCTTCGGAGTGGGAATAGTAATTTTTACCCCTACGCTATCCAACGATTTCCCTACTGTTGCATCCTCTGGAGTGGGAATAGTAATTTTTACCCCTACGCTATCCAACGCTTTCCCTACTATTGCACCCTCTGGAGTGGGAATAGTAATCTTTACCCCTACGCTATCCAACTCTTTCCCTACTGTTGCACCCTCTGGAGTGGGAATAGTAATTTTTACCCCTACGCTATCCAACGCTTTCCCTACTGTTGCACCCTCTGGAGTGGGAATAGTAATTTTTACCCCTACTCTATCCAACGCTTATTCTACTGTTGCACCCTCTGGAGTAGGAATATTTATTTAACCCCCTACACTATCCAACGCTTTCCCTACTGTTGCACCCACTGGAGTGGGAATAGTAATTTTTACTCCTACGCTATCCAACGCTTTCCCTACTGTTGCACCCTCTGGAGTGGGAATAGTAATTTTTACCCCTACGCTATCCAACGCTTTCCCTACTGTTGTACCCTCTGGAGTGGTAATAGTAATGTTTACTCCTACGCTATCCAACGCTTTCCCTACTGTTGCACCCTCTGGAGTGGGAATAGTAATTTAAACCCCTACGCTACCCAACGCTTTCCCTACTGTTGCACCCTCTGGAGTGGGAATAGTAATTTTTACCCCTACGCTATCCAACGCTTTCCCTACTGTTGCACCCTCTGGAGTGGGAATAGTAATTTTTACCCCTACGCTATACAATGATTTTACTACTGTTGCAATATGTGGTGTACGTATATATATTAATTTATATGTAGAGTTTTTAATTTATTTTAAAAGTATATGTATTAGTTATTATTTTTTTTATATTTTTTTATGTTGTTATTTAATATTTGTAAAATTATATGTATCTTTTAAATATTTTTACATTATTATTAACACATTTCAAAAACGATATTTTTTATTTCGATATTTTTGTACTACGATATTAAATTTTCGATATTTTTGTACTTACCTTTATGAAGATATAACTCCGATATTTTTGACTTCGATATTTTTGTGTCGATATTTTTGTATGTAGATATTCTGTCTGTCGATATTATGTCATAGATTCAATGAAATCAAATGCATTGCCCATTTCTTTAGCGAGGTGTCAGCCAAAAACAATGCTTTAGTAGGAAAGGTGACACTTTAGTAAGAAAGGTGGAGCTTTAATGGGAAACATGACGCTTTAGTAGGAAAGGTGATGCTTTAGTAGTAAATGTGACCTTTATAGAAAGAGATGCTTTAGTAGTAAAGGTAACGCTTTAGTAGGAAACTTGGCAATTTAGGGAACAAGAGGCTTTAGCAGTAAATGTGACTCTTAAGTACAAAAGGTGATGCTTTAATAGGAAAGATGACGATTTAGGGAATTAGGTGCATTAGTAGGAATTGTGGCGCTTTAGTAGGAAAGGTGACACTTTAGTAGGAATCATGATGCTTTATGGAATGAGACACTTTAGTAGTAAAGGTGACGCTTTAATAGGAAATGTGATGCTTTAGGGAACAAGACGCTTTAGTAGTAAAGGTGACGCTTAAGTAGGAAAGGTGGCACTTTAGTAGAATAGGTGATGCTTTAGAGAACGACATGCTTAAGTAGTAAAGGTGACACTTTAGTAGAAAAGCTGACGCTTTAGTAGGAAACATGGCATTATAGTAGTAAAGGTGATGCTTTAGTAGGAAAAGTGATGCTTTAGTAGGAAAAGGGATGCTTTAGTAGTAAAGGTGATGTTCTAGAAGGAAACGTGATGCACCCAGCCAGGAAATGATGCATGGCTCAGCCATGCTATTGATAACACGCTACACCAAATCAAGGATAAATACTCGATAACATCACATACACATGGCCCATACACATGCACCCAAATCCCTTATGCGCTGGGAGTCAAGTTTTAATGACATTAAATGCTTGTTTTCTTCACAGGTTCATGTTTTAACATTTCTAAATATATAACTAAACCTGTATATCAACTCTCTTTCCTCTGGTCGAAGCATCAATTAGTTGATGGTAATAATAGTACTATCTAATTAACTATTTATTTAGCTAAAAATCACAGACGCTCAGTAAGATTAACTGATTTTATCTCAAATAACTGTGAATTAAAAATGCTCATCGCATACAGGTTACAAATGCAAACAATGAACTTCACAAGAAGGAGAGAAAACATCAGCAAATGCAAACAGTGTCATATTCATCATCAATTTGAATGATATGCACATGAAGGATTGGATAGATTAAGAGATATAAGCTTCAGCAAATAATGTAAAACAACATACATATGACGGAGGGATAGATGAAGAGACATAAGTTTCAGAGGCAAAAATACATTTGCAAATAATTATGCAAAGTACGAGTCAGACGGATATACTAACCCAAAGACCAGTGAAATACCACCCCCCTGCCAAGGAGGTATTAGGGGTCTCCTGTAATAGAGTCAGGGCACAAAGACTTCAGAACCCAAGAATGGGACAGGGACAGGAACAGCTAGGCTTCTCAGCAAACCGACGATCAGCGGCGCATCACCCCTCTCTCTCCTCGCAAGCCTAACCACACCCCTAAAGGCACCGAAGTTATACCCTAAAACCTACATGTCCTACCCGCATCAGTTGAAACAATTCATAAAATTTGACTTCTTATTGGCTGATATGGGAGGTGGTCTGTCACACCACCAGGTTCCTATTCACAATTTGTGGAGTCTTTTGTTTATTCGTTGTTTGCATAACGTAATTTCTGACTCGTGTATTCATTTTTAACACTTGATACGTTAACATTATTTCACATGTATTTCTCAGCTACCACCACGGAAGAAGTCTTGGGTCCCAGGGCAAGTCTCATCCTTTTGGCAGGCAAACAATGTTCTAAGAGCTGAACAACCTTGGACTTATGCTCTTCTTCTGCAGTGCTCTTCATCCCCATCTATTGTGTTAACTTAAGCATTTTCAGGCCCGTTCATCTCACTATGGCAAATAAAACACAAGCATTTATTAATTACACGAAAAATCACATTTCACTGTTTACCATACAGCTTTCCATTATCCCATGTTAGTGTTTTTCCTAACAAAACTATAAGCAAAAGCAGCATTATTTATTATTTTAAAGCAATATGCAAAAATTGCGAAATGCAGCCTAGTCATGCATTATTTCTTGTTCCTTTAAAAGAGCAATATAAAATGTGGCTTTGTTCTTTCATGTATTAGTTCACATTAGTACACACATGCGCAACGCAGTTTTCTGCCTGTTTCATTGTGTTTTTTGACATTAGTATCCACTAAACACTGTTAGTACATGTTATGGGGTGTTAATCCGAGCAGGTTTCTTTTTGCGAAAACCCTGCTCCATCATTGCAAACCAGGAAGTGTGCAGTTCCTTTCACTTACAGTCTTTTTGTCTGTGCTGGCTGTTGGAGGTGTTTGGTGTGATCTCTTGCAATTAGGTATATTATTTGGTCTTGTTTGTGTCTCTGCTGCAAACTGTCATTTATGTTTTTAATTGGAGTTTGTAAACGTTTATCCACTGTATTGTCAGGTGATTGTAAATTTAGGGTTTAGTAGGTTTAGGGATAGGGGAAAGGGGTATTTTTTGAGTTTTTTTTAGTTTAGGGTGGCTAGTGTGGGTAGGGAGATGTTGGGCAGGGCCTGATCTAAGAACCTGTTTGAAGAAGATTTGCTTGCCTGCTGTGGCTGTTGGTGCGACACCTGACAAACATGATCAGCAGAGAAGATAGAGTGAGCCAATGCTAACCTACACGTGAGAGGCAGGAGCATTGGAGAACTTACGATTACAAATGAGTCGACTCTTCAATGTCCAGTGGAGCATCCATCGACTGAAGCACCGATGGGCTGATATTGTCAGCCTGGAGGCAGATCTCCTTGATTACCTGGGGATTGAAGTTGGTGGGCCTACTGGTAAGTCCCCATATTCCATAAGCTTGTAGCTGTGTGGCATTTACACACATCTTTAAATGGTTTTCCTTCAAGAAGGCCCAGATATGTACATGAATTAGTAAGGCATGATATTGGCCAACAAATTTAAGAGAACAGAGCATGCCACAGGGGCCTGTTCACCGGGGCATTACAATAGCCAAAATATACTATGCAATGCAGGAGAGGCCCATAGCTGCTGTTGGACCCATCGGCACTGTGTAGGGAGTATTTCCACCCGGACTGTTAGGTCAGTACTGAGTCCATACTGTGGGGCCACCGCCATGTACGGTGTAGGGGATCACACTCACACTCACATGACACCAGGCCACAAGTTGCACAGGGTGTTTGGTTTACCCCCAAAATGGTCACACATAAGTCTATATAGTGAAAAATGGTAATAACTTCTTTATGAGCCTGTTAAGTCCTTGAATGATCATTGTTCATTTACAGTGCACTGGTCACAAGTAAGGAGCTAAGTGAAGAAGACAAACAAGCATAGGGACTGTCTGATGTGTATAGCATTGTAAAGAACATGTATTGACTTGAGAAAGCCCCAGCATTATCATACTAGTCAGCCAGTGCAGGTAAGAGTGGTGGGGGCTGGGTAGGGGGTTTCAACAGACGACAAGGGAAATGTAACTATTTATGCAATATTCCCTTGTCATCATCTGTCGATATTCCCCCCACACCGCCTCACTGCCTCACCGTTGAAACCTGCATGGGCGGCAGCTGATACTAGGCAGAATCTGGTCAGTCAAATTGAATAGTTCACATAACCATCAAAGCCAGCCACCCTTGCATCGTGTAGTAAGATAGGCTGCTCTTGTCCTTGTTTGTACTCTGTGCACCTGATATGTGATATTGCTAGTATTATCTGAATACACTGCAACATAGCTTACCTCTGTCCATCATTAGGGCAATCCAACTTTGCCTTATGCTACAAGTCCAATTTACACACAATACCAGGCATTTTGTAAGTCAATGTACTGTGCTTCACATGTACACAGTGTACATGTTCAGCATTCACAGAGCAATGTACCATCTTTTTCACTTGTAGCTGGATCCAACATATACACCAGTGGTGAGGTGGGCAGCTTCAAAGATTAAAATACTACCAATCAGTGTAATCTAAAACGGAAATAAAAAAATTAAAAAAAGAAGATATCACTTGTGAGAAAATAACCTGAGTAGTGGTTAAATCCCTCATATATCGTTGCTTGCAATTTTTTAAAATATTAATATCAGGACCTTTTCTTTGCTGGAAAAATCTCCAAAGAAAAAACGGGCACTTTCTTTTCTTGTATAATCACAAGTGATATCTTCTTTTTTTAATTTTTTTATTTCCGTTTTATAATCCTCTCGATCGACGCCAAGTTGCCAGTGATGCCGAATATCGATCGAGAGGATTATAAAACGGAAATAAAAAAAATTCCTGACGAAGTCCATAGGCTTATTAGCCGGATGAAACACTTGTTGGCAACGAATTGTACACTAAGAAAATGATTGGAAGAACTGTGCGTTGTGACTGTATATGAACTATTGAAGAACTAAAGAAGAATATATTTTTTGAAACTACTTTAATGGAAAATCAGTGCTTTTTGATTGGACTCTATTGACTTTTTTACCTAGATTTGCTCAGGTTGAGAATTGTTGAAGATTATATATAACAGTCATACTTTGTATGCCCGTTTGATTACAACTTGTGACAAGGGTTGTATCTCCACCTTAGAGCATTAACTAGATGACCTAATAAGTTGGATCATATAAGAGAACACTATTTATTGCGCATAAGATTCCATCTTGTCAGTTCCTGTTTTAAAAACAATTACTTACTTAGGTTCACCCCTTAGACCACACTCATGATGTGTGGCAACTGGCATTCCGCTTCATAGGTACATACGCTTCCCTCAGAGTACTTCATTTGGGTGGTGTGTTAGATGGGGTGGTAAAGGAGCATTTGCCAACGTGGCACAGTGGTATAAAGGATGTTGTTCCAAAACTCAATGTGCAGATTGAATTGGAGGGATAAACTTCAATCTGCATGTCTGATGTACATTAATAGTGTATGCATGTGCATGGCAATGTATGGTCAATTTTGTGTGGCAGGACCATACAGACTGTGATGATTCCCACCTCAGTGCAGACTGAATAGGTATGAGTCAATGTAGGACACGTCAACAGTCTACTCATGCCAATGCAGTTACATATCTCACTCATGGCCTCTTACACCTAATGTCCTATGCCCTATAATAGACACACGTCCATACCTTTGTATTGTTTTGTGAGGAATAGGGGCAATATGTTAAGTACCACAGGCATGTATGCGCTGTGTTGTCAGCATACAGGCTATTTCACAGTCCACCTACCGCTGCCATTACCAATACTGTATCACCAAGGAATTGTCACCTTTGAACCTTTTTGGCCAAATAACGGCAAGATATGGCACCATATACTCAAATATATGAGCTCTACAGCATGCACGCACACACTCATCACATGGATTAAGTATAAGTTGATGTGCATCTAGGTAACAATCCATACAAAAATGTATATGTAATGGACCACTTGCTATTGGTTGAATTTCATTATGTGATCTATATGAAAGTGTACCAGGTATGTCCAATTGTTGTTATTGGAGAAGTGTCCAAAAGTTTAGTTGATCTGGAGGTAGCTAACCACACTCTGTCTATGTTTCGACTACCTGGCACAGAGTTAATCTATGCTGCAATGTGTGTGGTCTTGTGTATTTGCCATAACTGTGAAGCATTGCTGAGGCACAATATGTATACTTGCAACACATTACTCATTTCACATGGGTGATTGGCCATAGATGTTACCCTCTTGCATTGCATGACAATCCTCTGGGAGTACCTAGATGGAACATGCGTACCATTCCATGTATACACAACATCATAATTCAGAATCTGTCTTCATATGCACAGATTCTGGCCTCATAAATTTATGAGGCCAGACACTGCCATTTTCTGTGCCTACAAAGCCAAGACCTGAGTACTTCTGGATTGTCATTTTTGGTAGGCATGGACTATGAACTTCATTCCGTTCACGGAGTTTGCAGTGTTTTCTGCACTCAGCATTCTGCGGAGCTCCCAGAGTGCAGAAAACTCCACTTTGCGAAGTGCAGCTGTGTTTTTCCCCGCTCGTGATCACATATGGTAAGTTTGGAGCGTGAGCTGCCGCTGCGGTAGAATTTCTACCCTAGCGGCAGAAATACCAGCACAAACTGCAGTTTGCACTGCTCTCCGCCACTAGCGGAATTCCGCAGAGTTTTTTATAACTATGTGGAGGTCCGCATAGCAAAACTCAGAGAACTACACCCAGGCCTAATTTTTGGAGACGGGAATGCGTCTTTTGACACCCGGTCATGATTCTTTTCATAGCTGTCTTTTTTTGGATGGACATGCCACTTGTGGTGGTAAATGTTATACATACATGTAACTGGTGACAACTTGGACTAATTCTGCTTTGTCTGATACAAATGTCCTTCCTCTCCAACAGACAACACGAACCCTGAACAGGAGAAATCGTATTTGATTCGCTTGGAGAGGTACCGCCACATCAGGCCATTGCAGCCACAACGTTGATGATGGCAGGCATAGAACTGCAGGTGGTGACACTAATGAAAATGGTCCGCACCTTGCAACAGTCTGTGGACAGGATTGAGCAGCAACTTTAGGCCCTCCCTCCGACCTTTTGTCCCTCCCCAGTTCATATTGGTTGTTTGTAGTGTACATGATTTTAGCATGGGTTAGAATAGGCATTAGCATAGTAATAGGTTATGTTTTATTTACTGTTGTTATATATTTTAATATTTCTTGTTGTGAGGTAGGGATATGGGTGGGTAGGTTGTTAAGTGGGTAGGGGGTTAATGTTTAGTATGTGTATAAAAATTCAATACAAAAATATGTTTGGGTTTTAATATTTAGGTAGTTTGTGTATAAGTGTAGCTTATGTTTGTCTCCTGTGCAAATGTGTATTCAGTGGGTGGAGGGTTGATGTTTCACCTGTCTGTTGTGGTATATGTGTGGAGTAGGATAAGCAAAGGTAAGGTAGGTTAGGCTAGTTTTAAGTTAGGACAGTGTAGGTAATTTAGCATAGGCTAGTTTAGGCATAGTTTAGATGGGAATAGTTACTGTAGGTTATTTATTTTTAGATTTGAAGAATTTTACGATGTGTTATATGAATATTCTTTTGCACTTTCACAAGAACTTACTTATTAACTGGGTGGCAGTTGTCATAACTGCTTAGGTTGGGTTAAACACATGCTGTAATAATTCCTGCCAGTGTTTTTATACATATGTTACTAAGTGGAGCTCCTAATGAGTAGATCATCTCAAGTTTGCAATGAAGTCACTTGGGGAAGCTTCAAATGTCATTTTGCGCTGTAAGTGGCACTTTTGCTGTGGAAAGAACCCACGCAAAAAAACAATTGATGGACAGAATGCTGAAACAATGTCAAACATTCACCCCCAGTACAGGGATCTGGGCCTAAATCCATCATGTCTTGCACACCATGTCATTCCAGTTTAGACCCAGCAATATGCAAATCAGCTTTGACCCTGCTCCCCATGGGAACAGTCCAGCCCAAACTGCTGGGCCAGGTCCTCCAGGATTCAGTGTATCACCCTTCATCAGAATAGATACACAGCCCCAAAAAGGTATTAACCTGTTGTTGCACTATGTGTGTAAATTATGCTGCATGTTTTGTATGGATGATTAAGTCAAACCATTGTGACTAATCAAGGATGTGTTGGGTGTCACACTGATGTCAGCCACTTAAAAAGTCTTCCTAGCAGCATTTTGTTGTCACATCTCTTTTATTTTCAGGCTAGTATGCATGGAAGTATACACCACCTGTGCAGAAACTACATTCGGTTTTACCAGTAACTGATTGATAAGTGCAGTACTTCATGCATATGACCTTGGGAAACGACTTGCTAGTTTAGATGCACATAGAGATCATATCAACTATTTTGCTTGCCATATGCAGATTTACCCCAGGGTCTATGAAACATAATTCCCTTTATATAATAGGTAGTATCTTTAGGGTCAGTCAAATCATGAACAGACATACAACACACTGGTTCTGGTAAGTGATTTTATTGACTCTTGAACCAAGAAGCAAGTGGCAGGCCTTGTGGCAACAACCCTAAAATACTTTGTGAGCCATTGGATGTCCAGACAGAGTCCATGGGGGAATACATGCCATGGGACTTATGGAGTAGAGGAGTGTTCCAGTGAGGATATGGACCTAATTGCCATTAGGGAAGATAGGCCACATTCACAGTTCACAAATGGATGAGGTAAACAGGTGGGAAAGCAAATAGAGGACAGTACCAGTTGAGAAGTACACTGGCATGGCCAAGCATAGGTCAAAAAAGAAACTGGCCATGTGGCTAATAGAAATGCTACTGCCCAGTTTTTTGGAAGAAAGAGGTGAAGTCCTTTGATGTGCGTGGTGCCTCTGTGAGGGGGGTTTAGGTGCTGGAGGCAATAGAGGCACTCCTACATAATGAGTGAAAGATGTGGAACTCCTGTTCCCAGCAGCATTTCTCTGCACCAAGAAATTAGGCAGGACAGAACTAGGAAGGGCCTGATAGTTTGCAAGCACAACAGCAACATTGTGGTGTAAGCCACCCATTGTTACTATGCAGGGGTCCTGCTTCTGCTCCGTGAACTCCAGGAGGTTGCGGATTGCCTCCAGCTGGTTGGCTACTTCTCAAGTACCACTTTGGCAGGGCAGCTGTTTGTTCCTCCACCTCATGACACCAGTAATGTCAGTCAGGACTAATCCAAGTCATGGAATGGTGGGTAGGTTCCTCTTATAGCTTCAAAGGTGTCCTTATTGGGAGTGAGGCACCAACGGACTCCCTCTAAGGTGCCCACCACGGTTTCCATTCCACCGGCACCACATCTGCCAGCTCCAGCTGGACTCCTACAGCACAGTATTGAAATTCAACTTGGGGGCCCTCAGAGTCCAGAGTCCAGGGCTAAGGGTGGACTGGCTGGCTGGTGGTGTTTGTTGGGTGATATCCCGATCCTCTAGAGACCCTGTGATGCTGTATGACCTTCGTGCGATTGGAGATGGTGTCTGAATGAAGTACAGGATTTGCTAGAGGGTGTCTTAGTGGAGGGCTGTCAGGCTCTCATAATCAGCAGGATCCTCATCAAGAACAGGCAGATGGTCAGGAGTTGTTGTTACATCCTCTGCAATTGATATATGTTGAAGGTGATATATGTTAGATGGTGACATGAGTAATCTGCTTGACAATCAGATTTCCTATTAATTCACTTTCAGGTCAACATTAATGCTTAGGACATCCGTTCTTCAAAGGTTTTTAGGCCACGTTGCTCTATAGTTGCGTTTTAGATGGCAGCACCTCTGCATTGTTCACACAACCACTGTGTGAAAAGGCTGACTTGTCATGGCAAATATTGCAATACAGTTACACAGCTTGCTGGGCCTGCCATTCCTGCACATGTGATATGAGGTAAGGTCCACATCTGTCTTGGTGATTTGCTTTGTTTTTCATGATGCCTATACTCACTGTGTTTTGACGTATAGACACCACTTCTGTGAACATTGCACCTAGGCCCCAGGGTGACTGCATTCCCTGTAACCAATACTTAGCCCACAGCTTCTGTGAAGGTGATGTGGGTGTGGCCATGCATTAGTTATAATTCTGCAGTTGGCCTTTAACACAGTATACAACTGCACACTGCCTTATTGTGCTGTCGTGCATGCACATTGTGCTGTCAAGGGCAGGTGTCCAGTTTTTCACAGATATCCTCACACCTCTACACAGCAGCTAACCTTTTTATACTGCTGGAATGTGTGAGGGCATGTACTTACCATAGGTTTCCTATTCGTGTATACTTATGTGATGTAATTGTAAACACAGTTGGCTACTTATTTGAGGGGATGGTCCCATTCAAACTAGGTAGATTGCTAGCACTGATGCTCACCCCATTTCATCATTGCCGGAATTGGTTATCTGCAGAGTATCACACATCATTTGACTCAGGCCCCCTCAATTCTACATGTACATGCCTCCTCTGTCAATCCGGATTTTGGCCAGGGACTCAACTTACTGCCACACGCTCATGTGCCTACAACACCAACAAAACAAAATGCATGAGCATATCCAATGAGCTGACATAGCTGGCTATTCTTGAAGGCTTTGGGTCAAGCTGTAGCCCACATGGTAGTAATAACTAGCTGGAATAGGTGCTGCGTACCTATCCCGGTTTGGCAAATAACTGGGCTCATTCACCTAAGCATCCAGCCATCCCTGACATCAGCCCTTTGTGGTGGCAAACCAGTTAATCCTATACTTTGACAGATCCCTGTTTGACATCCTCTAACTCTGACATGTGTGGCATAGTGAGACAATTTACCTTCAGACCCTCCTGCCAAGTGATACATCTTCACCCAGGGCCACACCACATGTAGGATGCAGTCCCACAATGGTCTCTTCTCTGTCATTGCTTTCCATCGTGCTATGCACTTTCATGCAATGTACTATTCACGTCGCTCTTGGCATGTTCCTATGTGTTGATCTTTCACATGCCCCACACTTGACCACCCCTCTCGGATGTGCAGTTTATCCTCTAACAAGCCCCTTCCATTGCTTTACAGTTCAGTTGTGTGTGCATAGGTGCAAGTTTGACACAGTGAGCTCATTGTGCAAGATGGCCTGCATTGTAACAGTCAGGTTGGGCAGGGTAATGTGTCCATGCATGGTGTAATATTCCAGTCCATGTTTTTTGCTGTTTATTCTGGGACTTGTAGCTCTGGTGACTCAAGTTGTACATTCCACTACCACTAAGTGCCAGTATACAAAGGTGAACCTTGACTGGTACTGCACTTCATGCATGGACGTGAAAACATGACAGAGCTGTACTGAACTATGCCATATGTAGCTGGGCAGTGTGACTTACACTTATGTGAGGTTTAATGGCACATGATCCAGATTCATAACTTTTGCCCTGCACACAGCACCATGGATTGCTGGGACATAGGTAGCTGCACTGCACAACATGAAATTCTTGCCCACATTGCCCCTTGTTGCAACTTCCTCATGGGCTGCACTGTCCTGTCCCGAAACCTCTGCCTCCAACTCCACTGGGAGGACAGTTTCCACCTGCTCCTCCAAGGCATCCAGGTCCAACTGGGACACTGGGCTTCCTTCTCCCATCTGCATGGCTGCCTTTAGGTTGTTGCCCAGTTTGTCCTTCATACCGTGCTTATAGTTGTGCCAGTGTTTTTTACCAAGGTGACAGTCGAATGTCCTCTTGGCTTGCATTACGTTGTTGATCTTGGCCACTATGGACTGCCAAATAGCTTCTTTCTTGCCTAATGGCAATTTTGAGATGGCAAAAAGCTGATGTTGGTGCTCTGTAACCTCAGTGATTAAGACATCATTCTACTCAACACTGAAATTGCACTTCCTCTTCCCCTGGGACTATTTCTGGACATCCTGGATAGTGCTGGAGATGTTGGGATTGTTGTCCTGGCTGCTGCTCTCTTTTCCCCTCTTCATGGCTGCCTTCTATGAAGTGTGCCGTTTTCTTTTCTCCAAGCATCATTTTGTATATGTTTTAAAAACTTGATGCACTAAAAAGTGACGCTAAGGTGGTTAGCGCCACTTTACATGCAGCTAATCAGCCTTACATCAGTTTTGCTCCCGATATGTCAGTTTCCACTGCAACATCATGTACACTGAAGCATCTAACTTTTTTGACACAGCCTATACCTTATACCATGGTGAACCATACATTAAATTTGGAGCATCCATGGCTTTGAAAAAAGACACAGCGAACCGCAAGTCATTTTGACGCATCTCTACGCAAAGAAGCGCTGCCCCAGTTCTTGTAAATGAGACTCTAGGGTTTTTGGTCAACCAGGAGAAATTGATTCTATATTCAGCCCAAACTATAGAATTATTGGGTTGGTAATAAATACAGTGAAAGTTCAATTATAGTTGCCAGAAAGGAAGTTGGGTAAGATAAAGAAGGAGGTATGTCAGATAATTAAAAGGGAGGAGGTGACTTTGAGAGACCTTGCTTGTTTAATTGGACTTCTGTCTTCTTCAATGCAGGCAATTTTTCCCGGTCGATAACAATACAGGGATTTGCAGTGCTTAAAAGTGGATGGGTTATGACGAGGCCTGTGGTATAAAGACAAGATAAAGATGGGGAGCAATTTGTCTAGGTCAGGAAATGGGAGGGAAGTGGAAAGGACATATACGGAAGTGGAAAGGACATATACGGGAGTTGACGGTTGGTCTGTTTGTTCTAGGTAGTTTCAAGAACAAAATTCAGGAACGTTCATTTTAATTGAAGATGGGCGATGTAGCAGTGGTAACTTAAAAGAAAGGAGTCATGGGAAATTTGTCAGGAGAACAAAATATATGTGTTAGTCGAGTACTTTACATGGAACGAAAATGCAGTGGCGGATTTGAATTCTGTCAATTTGAGTTCCAGCATTTTGCTGCTGCGTGGAGAACTTTTTCAAATGATATAGCCATTTTTAGATCCAATAGAAGTGCATTTATTTGCATTCCGTTTAACAATTCAGATGGAGAAGAATTTCAGCTGGTGCCCTGATCCAGGGACAATGGAAGTGGATGCATTTACTCAGAATTGGAAGGATCTGAGAGGGTATGCTTTTCCAAGTGAGAAGTAAGCGTGGGCGTAAAATCCATTTCGCGGGCGAATTTGCGGATTTTTGATGATTTTGTAATCCGCGAATCGCGCGAAATTGCCCAATAATCTGCAAATTCGCAAGCTACGAATTATTTTGCTCGGACGCGCTTTAAAAATACAATATCGCGCGCGCTGCGTTGACTCTGCCGAGTTGTTTTTCTCCCAGTTTTGCGTGTGCTGCGCCATTTTCGATCTTGCTGCGTGATAGCGCGAGAGTTTTTCGAACGCAATTACATTATCGCAGCTTGCCATCTTGCACGGCGAGAGTTTGACAACGCGAGTACGCCATAAAGGCCCGCGACTGCGCGCAGTTGACTTCCGGCGGGAGGTTTGAACAGCTTGCGTTCCCGAAATTGCAAAAATTGCAATTCTGCACAAGAAATCCACCGCAGGAAGCATAAACCTTGTGAAAATGATGATTTCGATCAGAATAACTCCTCAGATTGACATTTGGCTGCACTTTTTGGTGCAGGAGTCCATTTTTTGGGGTGGGGTGGGAGGAAGGAAGTGCCCCAGAGTCTCCAACTTCCTGTTCCTGTCCAGCAGGCTCCTCCCAGTGTTTTGTCCATGTCCTGGTCACTTTTCATTTGGCTGTGGAGCTGGAAGGATTACTTTTTGTGGCTGCTGGTGGATATTTGTATTTGAGGACTTTTTGGACTTTGGAGTTTGGATCACTTTTGGACTTGAGATTTTACAAGTAAGTTGGTGTTTGTTTGGGGCATTGCAGTTGTGGCAACTCCAGTTCTAAAACTTTTTTCACAACTTTAACAAAATATATATTGTGGTGGGTAGCTAGCCACAGTATCCAGTAGGCCCAGGGTTAGTCATGGGTGCATGATACAACTGTTTCTGTGATTTTTTTTAACTTAATTCTCATTTATGTCTTGGAATTTTAGCTCACTGTTATATGTTGTTTTTAATTTTGGGGTGCCTATAAAGCCTCACTAGCCAGTAGGCCCAGGGGTAGTGAGTGGTGCATGGACCAAGTCTTTCTGTGGGGTGTCTTGAATGTAAACATCATTGAGGGCATGGATGGCATTGGATCGTGGTGATTTTTATGTGTTTTTCGATTTTTGGGGGTGTTGTTTGGGCCTGGCCATGTGGGTGGGGGCCATTTTGAGGGCTGGTACAGGCAGGGCCTGGCCATGTGGTGCCGGTCAAGGGGCCATTTTGAAGGCAGGCAGTGTGCTCAGGCCTGCACCCATTTTGCCTTGCTTTCATCCATTATGCCCAGGGGTACTCAGTGGTGCATGGACCAAGTCTTTCTGTGGGGTGTCTTGAATTTAAACATAATTGAGGGCATGGATGGCATTGGATTGTGGTGATTTATATGTGTTTTTCGACTTTTTGGGTACTGATGGGGCCTGGCCATGTGGGTGGGCGGCATTTTGAGGGTTGGTCCAGGTAGGGCCTGGCCATGTGGCTGGGGATCAGGGTCTCATTTTGAAGCCAGGCAGTGTGCTCAGGCCTGCACCCATTTTGCCATGCTTTCATCTATTATGCCCAGGGGTACTCAGTGGTGCATGGACCAAGTCTTTCTGTGGGGTTTCTTGAATTTAAACATCATTGAGGGCATGGATGGCATTGGATTGTGGTGATTTATATGTGTTTTTCGACTTTTTGGGTGCTGATGGGGCCTGGCCATGTGGGTGGGGGGCATTTTGAGGGTTGGTCCAGGTAGGGCCTAGCCATGTGGCTGGGGGTCAGGGGCTCATTTTGAAGCCAGGCAGTGTGCTCAGGCCTGCACCCATTTTGCCATGCTTTCATCCATTATGCCCAGGGGTACTCAGTGGTGCATGGACCAAGTCTTTCTGTGGGGTGTCTTGAATTTAAACATCATTGAGGGCATGGATGGCATTGGATTGTGGTGATTTATATGTGTTTTTTGACTTTTTGGGTGCTGTGGGGGCCTGACCATGTGGGTGGGGGCATTTTGAGGGCTGGTCCAGGCAGGGCCTGGCCATGTGGCCGGGGGTCAGGGGCTCATTTTGAAGCCAGGCAGTGTGCTCAGGCCTGCACCCATTTTGCCTTGCTTTCATCCATTATGCCCAGGGGTACTCAGTGGTGCAAGGACCAAGTCTTTCTGTGGGGTGTCTTGAATTTAAACATCATTGATGGCATGGATGGCATGGGATTGTGGTGATTTTTATGTGTTTTTCGACTTTTTGGGGCGTTTAACTGATGTTCCTTTGGCTTCCATTGCTTTTAGGTGCACAAGAGAACCACCAGTGCCAGGAAGAAGTCCTGCAGCGGTGTGTGCAGCACAACATCACGTGACGTCACGTGTGGCCACAGACAAGACAACTCTGCAACTCGTGCAACTGCGGCCTGCTGTTCTGACATCTCAAGAAGATGGCCCCAAAGAAAGTTGCCCGTAGTGCCTCAGCGAAAAAAGTTGCCAGTGCCACTGCCAGTAAGAAGGAGCAGAAGAAGCAAGTGGCACCACCTACCAAGGAGACTGGTGTGCCCACCGACACCTTTTTTGGGAAAAAGTAAAGCCGCAAGGAGAGGCGCAAGTAGAGCCGCAAGGAGAGGCGCAAGTAGAGTCGCAAGGAGAGGCAGAAGTAGAGCCGCAAGGAGAGGCGCAAGTAGAGCCGCAAGGAGAGGCGGAAGTAGAGCCGCAAGGAGAGGCGCATGGACAGGTGCATGGAGAGGTGCAACTAGAGGTTCATGGAGCGGCACAACTGCCTACAACGATTGTTCCTCCAGAAGTAGGGCCACATCAGGAAATTGATATTCAAGAGGAGGTATCATCCGAGGAAGCCACTCCTCCTGATGATGATTATCCATTGTCTTCCAGATCCCCAGCAAGAAAAAGGTCAAGGAGGGATACTACTACTACTAAAAGTTATTCTTCAAGCCCCCTTCATTCTGATGACCTTGATCGTGATTGGAACCCAGCCATGCAGTCTGAGAGTGAGTCACGCCATGAGTTGACAAAGGTAGCTAAGCCTAAAAGGAAGGATCCCGCAAAGCTTTGACCTATGGGTGATGACGACGAACAAGAAGTGGTGTCTTCTGCTGCTGATGAACAGTCTGACGATGACCCAGTCATCACTGACGTCACTCCATGCCTAGCGGGCATGCGGCAGACACACATTTTGACCCTATCCCGAATGGCTGCTGAGCGGGATATGGGCGGCGTGGCACTGGTACCACCACCGTTAACTACAACACCAACACGACCTACAGCTATCATCTTTTTTAGTCAGAAGGGCCGGCATGGACCTCCATCCAGCTCGACCTCAAGTAGTGGTACTGTAAGTGAACAACAGAAACAAATTCAGCCACGCCCATCCTCCACTTCATCTGGCATTGAAAGTCAAAGTAGCACCTCCACCTTCAGCAGACATCACCAGTCCCCAGTTTGGGACTTCATTTCTGTTAGCCAAAGGGCAGGAAACATGGTTGTTTGTTTGATTTGTAAAGTATTAGTTAGTCGGGGAAAGCTTGGTACGAACTATGGTACCGGAGGCCAGAGAGGTCACCTCAAGCAACAACACACTATCATTTGGGAAGCACACATGAGGAAGATCGAGGAAGGCAAAAGAAAAACAAATCCAAATGTATCCCTTGATATTGCATCTGATGATGACGAGAGGCTGATCGTGCAGGGGGGAAGTGAAGAAGCGACAGACATTTTTTCTGGTACACCCAGGTCTGCTGGCAGCAGCACTGCAGTGGTATCGCCCACACCCTCTACCCTGCAACATCTATGAGGCACACTAAGAGTGTGCGAGAGACACCTATGCGAAAAACTACATCAATGGGCCTAACTGGTTTGAATACGTCATCATCATCATCATCACGTAAAATTATCCAGTCCACCATTCGCCAAATGTTGTGGTCAGAGGCGCCATTTGAATGCAACCACCCAACGGGACGTCTGTATAACGCAAAGCTGGCTAAAATGCTTGCGCTGGACCTTCTCCCTTTTTCTTTCGTGGAAGGGGTGGGGGTTATAGAATTAGTGGCAACAGTCTGCCCTAAATGGAAGCTTCCTAGCCGGTCCTATTTTGCCAGAGTTGCGGTTCCAGCACTACACCAAGATGTGCTGGAGGTGACTGGCGCAGCTATTCTGAAGAGTGCTGTTCACACTATCCACATGACAACAGACATGTGGACCAGTTGCCAAGCCCTTGATTACATGTGCATCACTGCACACTAGGTCTCTTTTGCAGGGGTCGAAAAACAGTTAAAAAAAAACAGGTGTTGACACGGAGGAAGTTTTTCAAGCTACTCGCAAACATGCAACAGTAGGCATGTTTGCCATGGAGAAATCTCACACTGCACCTAACCTTTTGGAGGAGTTTAACAGGAAGGTCAATGAATGGCTGCATCCAAGAAATCGCACAGTTGGTTATGTTTCCACGGATAATGGCAGTAATATAGTTAAGGCCATGGAGCTAGGTGGCTATTTCAGAGTGCCGTCTTTGGCGCACAGTATTAACATCGTGGTGCAAGGCTTCTTGAAAAAAGAAGAGCCAGTCATCAAATTACTGACCATCTGCCGAAGAATCTGCACACATTTCAGCCATTCTTTTAAGGCCCGAAAGCAGCTGAGGAGCATTCAGCATGAACGTAAACTGCCAGTCAAAGGACTAATCCAAGAGGTGGCAACACGTTGGAACTCAACCTTTTACTTGCTTGAGCGTCTGTCTGAGCAGTGGGAGGTAATAAATGAGTATGTCTATAAACTGGGTTCTACTCACAAAGCGATGAGGCTAGAGTTGGAGGAATGGAAGCTAATTGCAAGCCTGACAGACATGCTTAATCCTTTTGAGCTCTTCACGCGTGAAGTCAGCAGGGAGGACTATTCTTTGAGCAAAGCTATCCCATTGTTGCGCATGCTAGTGTTGAGCGAGCAACTGCAAGATCCCAGAATTCCACCTTGAAGATGACTAGTCCCAATACCTTCAAAGACTAACTAGCGTGACAAGGAAGTACACACTTGCCACTACCAGGTAGCCCTCAAAGGGAAGGGGAAGTGGAAGAGAAACAAGAGAAACAAACAAATACAGGAGCTCTTCAATAATGTTATCTCTTTTTCTCGAGAAGTATTCTGGGCTTTCTTCCTGCGTCTTAACTCGGACTTGTAGTTATTATGCTAAAACAGAACACAACCTTATTCAGAGACACTTTCCTAATTCACATTAGATTAATACTTATACTCTCTGTAGTCTAAATACATACCAAGGAATGAAATGCCCATTCACATACTTCAATGTAGCAAGGTTAACTGACTTTTCTCTGTTTGATTTGTTTTCACCTTAAAAAGAGAGCACAGTCCTATGAGTTTTTCTGCTTAATTGGTCACACAAGAATACCAACTGTAATCGTAAAACTTGTTAGTACAACTCAACTTGTCATGCAAACTTAGTCTTCCTACCTTGCATGAATGTGTTCTTATCAGGAACTGTATTCTGTAATTAAATGAGTGAACAAGAAAGGGAGATATGCAAGAAAAACGCTGAGCAGTAACACACCCTGGAATTATTAGGAATGGCGTCAAAATAAACAATTCAAGTTAACAGTTTCTATTCACTGTAACTGTTATTTTAGATTACAAATTCTTAATCTTCAGAAAAACCAATTATTATTGCCCTCGATGTACTAGAAGTCTTAACTAAACCGATAAGACTCTTAATTTAGTCTTAATTTTGCCAAGGCTTGTTTTTTGTCCAAGTCCGTTCCATCAAAGAAAAGTCTTACTTCTAGTATGAAGCACCGGAAAGAAGTTGAAGGGCGGAAGCCTTTTGCCGAAGGACGGGTTCTGTCCTGAAAACACTCAGGCGCTGGAATCCGGAAGTCCTGATTTCCTGCTCCGACCAAGACGAAGAGCCCTTTCTGACCTCGGGGCTTGAAGCAGCTGCCGCAGCTCCGTGGGCAAGACGAGACGAAGAGAGGATAAGGTAGGGATTCAAGGAAAGGAAGGAGCAAGGGAATGAATAGGAAGAGCCTGGGCAGGGCTGGAACCTCGCAGAGACGCTGTCAGCAGACGCTGTAACCTGAAGCGAAGCGTCAAACTGATTACCAAAGAGGCTTTTATAGTCTCTCAAGCGGCAGTCCCACGTGAGGCTTGAAAACTGTTTGCGCACCTGTTCCATGTGCATAACTTATGAATATTCATGAAAGCAACTGTCCTGACAGAAGGCCCACAGTTACCAAGCATTGCTAGCTGTAACAGTTCTGCTAGTAAGCAAGACAACAAGCATTGCTACCTACAAGTTTGCGTTATACATTATTCATGTAAACTTAAAACATTACCAGGTTTTGAGAACATTACAACATTACAAGATTTTGAGAACATCTGACTAGGTACCCCTAACAGCTAGAGTACCAACTGAAGGACGTGTCTTCAACGTTCAGAGATGATGGTGAAAAGCGAGAAGCATATGATTTGGCGGAGAAGTTATTAAGGTGCCTACTTCGCAATGAAAGGCTTACAAACATACATACAGAACAACATTACATTTGTGCCACTATTCTGGATCCACGGTACAAAAAGGCACTGGCTAGCAAAGCATTCATTCCTTTTGATGAAGCAGATATTTCAAAGTACAAACATTGGCTAGCTTTGTCAGCCACTCGGTTCGAAAAAGAGCGGCAGAACCTAAAAGGAGGCAGCAAAAGTACAACTGAATCAGCAGGCCATCCGGCGTCAAGTTCCACTTCTCAATCCGTGGCAGAAGGAAGTCACTTTCCCTCATTGCCGTTAACGACACCAGCAACCGTATCATCATCCTCACCTGCACCAGGCCGCCCAAAAATATTGTCGGAAGGGGATTGGTTAACTCATCACGGGTTTGCTCGGTCCACTGATGCAAAGTTCGCAGATGTTACGCAAAGTGGATCAACCCTGGAGAACCTTGAGTCGGTGGTGCAGGCCTATTCTGAACATGTTTTCAGTGCTGCTGGTGCCATTGTTACTTCAAAAAGGACCCGCCTTTTGCCCAAAAATGTGGAGAGGTTAACAATAATCAAGATGAATCAGCACTTCATACCACCCGATTACAAAATACGTGAATGCACGCAGGAAGAAGAGGACACCGACTTAGGTGACGCCAACGGAAGTTCTTCTCTGTCACCAGACCTAATCCCGTCTCAATTCATAGACTTGGAGGACGAGCTCTTGTTCCCTGACACCGAGGCCTGAAAATTACTTCCTTTTTTTCCGTACTTATTCAATTTTATTCCTGTGTGTCTTTCTTTGTTTTGCAACTTTTACCACAACAAAACTCTAATCACCTAATCACAACAAGTCCATCATCAGCACTGTCTTCATATTATTTTCCTTATTGATTTGAAGGTGCCGCAGTCTGAATTCCTGATGTTCACAAGTTCACAACTCAATCATGCTCCTCTATCCTCCTCCTCCAGACTCCCCCTATCCATTTCCCTCAAGGTAGATGGATGGATTATGGAGAAAAAACAAACTTTGTCTTCGTAGATGAGTCCCCTCAAGTGGGACTGAAATAACTGACTGACTACATGCTTGCTGATTGTTGACAGACTTACTTCTGAAATTTACAGGAGAGGCTGCCCTGTGGGCCCTCACTTTCCAAAGATGATGCGGACAAAAAGTAGAACAGGTAATGAATAATGAGAAGATGGCATGCAGTGGACAGCAATGGCTGTCTGTCTCTGTTGAAACCAATTGCTGTTTGTTTTTTGTGAACAGCGCAATTTGCCATGTTTTGAATATACCAGTATTGCAGGTTTTTGGGGGGTTCTTTGGTGGTGTTCTAGATTTGCGGTGCTGGGTCGGGGGTCTGGGAGCACTGCTGGCACAGTCTAATTTTGTTTTTCAGGAAATCCATGGTGGAAAAGGGGAGTTATGGCCTAGCTGCACAGCGCGCTTGGAGTGATATTTGAATAAGGCCTAAATATTTCTAAGTGTGAGTTTCTCTGGTTTTGCTTTTTGCCTGTTTGGGGGTCTTCTACTGTTTTTCACCTGGGTTGATGGGTCTGGGGGCATTGCTAGGAAGGTCTAATACCGGATAAAAGTGGTTTGGACTAAATCCATGGTGAAAAAGTTTTTCCGTTTTTGCTCACGTGCCTGTTTTTGGGGTGCTGTTTGTGTGGGTTCCTGGTGTTTGGGGGTGGGTTGGGGGGTCTTGTAGCAATGCTGGGTATGGGTAGTTTTGATTGCAAGTGGTTTGAAGAAAATCCATGGTGGCAAAGGGGAGTTAGGGCCTAGCTGCAGAGCGCGCACAGAGTGATTTGGGATTGAGGGCTAAATAATTCTGTCTCACTTTTTGTGGTTTTGCTTTTTGGCTGTTTGGGGGTGTTAAACTTGTTTCCTTTTGGGTTGACGGGTCTGGGGGCATTGCTAGGAAGGTCTAATACCGGATAAAAGTGGTTTGGAGAAAATCGGAGGTGAAAAGGTTTTTGCGTTTTTGCTCACTTGCCTGCTTTTGGGGTGCTGTTTGGGGGGGTTCCTGGTGTTTGGGGATAGGTTGGGGGGTCTTGTAGCAACGCTGCATATGGGTAGTTTTGATTGCAAGTGGTTTGAAGAAAATCCATGGTGGCAAAGGGGAGTTAGGGCCTAGATGCAGAGCGCGCACGGAGTGATTTGGGATTGAGGGCTAAATAATTCTGTCTCACTTTTTGCAGTTTTGCTTTTTTGGCTGTTTGGGGGTGTTAAACTTGTTTCTGTCTGGGTTGACGGGTCTGGGGGCATTGCTAGGAAGGTCTAATACCGGATAAAAGTGGTTTGGAGAAAATCGGAGGTGAAAAAGTGTTTGCGTTTTTGCTCACTTGCCTGCTTTTGGGGTGCTGTTTGGGGGGTTCCTGGTGTTTGGGGGTGGGTTGGGGGGTCTTGTAGCAACGCTGCATATGGGTAGGTTTGATTGCAAGTGGTTTGAAGAAAATCCATGGTGGCAAAGGGGAGTTAGGGCCTAGCTGCAGAGCTCGCATAGTGTGATTTTGGAATGAGGCCCGTTTTTGTAATTCTGCTTTTTACCTGTTTGGGGGTCTTCTGCTTGTTTCCGTCTGGGTTGACGGGTCTGGGGGCATTGCTAGGCAGGTCTAATTCCGGATAAAAGTGGTTTGGACTAAATCCATGGTGAAAAAGTTTTTCCGATTTTGCTCACTTGCCTGTTTTTGGGGTGCTGTTTGGGGAGGTTCCTGGTGTTTGGGAGTGGGTTTTGGGGTCTGGGAGCACTGCTGGCACAGTCTAATTTTGATTGCATTTGTTTTTCAGGAAATCCATGGTGGAAAAGGGGAGTTAGGGCCTAGCTGCAGAGCGCGCTTGGAGTGAATTTGGAATGAGGCCTAAATATTTCTAAGAGTGAGTTTCTCCGGTTTTGCCTTTTGCCTGTTTGTGGGTCTTCTACTTTTTTTTGCCTGGGTTGATGGGTCTGGGGGCATTGCTGGGAAGGTCTAATACTGGATAAAAGTGGTTTGGAAAAAACAATCCTTGTTGAAAAGCGTTTTGGCACTTTGTTTAACTTAGGGCTCGTTAGGGTTAGCAGCAGTATTGCATGTGTTTGGGGGTGTTCTACATTTTTGCAACTGGGTTCTGGGGTCTTAGAGCACTCGTGGGAATGTGTAATTTTGGTTGCAAGTTGTTTGAAGAAAATCCATGGTGGGAAAGGGGGGATTTAGCTTAGTTAAAGAAAGCGTTTGGCATTATTCTTAACTTAGGGCTCGTTAGGGTTAGCAGTATTGTATTGCATGTGTTTGGGGGTGTTCTAGATTTTTACGACTGGGTGGGGTCTTGGAAAATCCATGGTGGGAAATGGGGGTTTTGGGCATACCTTCTGAGTGCGTTTTGACATGATTTGAAATTAGACCTCTGCGAGGTAGCAGCAGTATTCTGCTCGTTTTTGGGAGGGTAATGTGGGGTGTTCTAGATTTTGGGGATTGTCATCTCTGAAAGTGAAAGTGTAATTTTTGCACTACACAGCGTGCCTTATATATTTTTTTCTCCGAGGTGTATTTATCACTTACTGTTGTGTTTTTCCATCATCAATTACAGGCAGGCTTTTACCCTGTGCCATCAATGTACTACTCAGGCTTACAATTAGCGATCCACAAATCCGCATAAGGCAGGCAGTGGACAGTGTGTCTGGTCACCAAGATTGATCGACGAAGCATCCGATGGAATGAAGGAGTGCCGAGAATAAGAGGAATGGCTGGATGCATCAACTTCACAAATTCAACGGGACAACTACAAAAAACAGTAACAGTTTCCAAAATTCTCCTTATCTTTTAAATGATATTCTTGTGAACTTGAACTTACTTCTACGAGTGTGTCTCTGTGCGTTTGTTTGATCTCTACTTCAAATTCATCCCTCCAGCTATTTGATACGTCTTTGCTATGTTTAACACTAATTTAATGTTCTACGTGTTTATTCTGTCTGAGGGCAGAGAGGCAACTGAAATTGCGTAATGACTGCAGCCCTGTACTGTCAACTTGTTTCTTCGTAGTTACTAGTAAATTGCAATAAGTTGTAGTACTACTTTTCAGTAACATAACCATCCATTTAGTAAACAACTTCTGGCATGCAGTAGTGCACTACCTTTATGTCCCTTTAAAGATTTATCAATATCTTCAAATCCAAAGATTTGTTTCTCTTTATTTGTTGTTTGACTGTCCATGCTGTATTTGTTTGCCTCTCTTCCAAACTTTCCCAAAAAACCCCATTCCCATCCAATTTTCAAACCCTAACCCTCTTCCCCCGGCCTGTGTGGTATTTCATTGAGGTGTGACTGACAACAACAATAAATTCCACACACTTGCTGGGGAGGATAAGGTCAAAGCAACCAGAAGTTCATGTGCGCCATCGTGGATTGATAAGAACATCCTCCTCCTACACAACGTGAACAATCAAATGCTTAATGCTTACCTTACGTTGGCACTGCATAGGCTACAATTTAGGGCACTGTTCTGTACCGTACTATCTATTATACTGTTTCTAATGCTACGCTCAGGCCACTCAATGTTTAATTTCCTCTTTTTTTCATATGGTGATACTGCCAGTGTGTACCACTACTGCTACCAGCACAACAATGATATTGCATCCGTCGAGGATTCAAGTCAACAACCAACCTTAATCACCATTTGCAATCCAGCCAGCCCTGGGGCTACCCCGATTCTCAAACACAAATCACAGGTAAGATAAGCATATTGGAGAGGTAGTAGAATAAGGGGCTAGGAGGACTAAGTTGGGAGGAGAGCAGAGACTAACAGTACTACTAGTAAAGTACAGTAGTAGGGCTATTAAATGTACTAACTCGGTTACTTGCATTTTGGTACATTTCAGGACTAGATGTTTCATTCATGCTGGTAAGTTTGAAGAAAACAAACATCCAGTAACCACCGCCAACCCCCACACAAAATAATATATGAACGCGTATACTGTGTTTTTGTAAGAAAAATAATTATTAAGAAATATGTATTCGTGTTGTTTTCAGCACAATAAAATAAATTACCCGATCTCACCCCCCCTAACCCAACCAATGTCAAAAAGTCCAAAAGTCCCCTTTCCCAAACACCCAATTCCCACCCCCCAACGTCTTTAAAAAAGGGGCAAGGGACATTCACTTCCTCCGGTGGCGTAGTTTGGCAAGCTGTTGCTGAATTGTCCCGCTGCTCTTTGCGGAGGTCCCAGAACTGGCGCTGATGTTTTTCAGCCAACCGCTCAAGGAAGTCCACTCTTCTACGTAGCCGGCGCACACGAACTATCCAGGATCTGGGGGGGGGGGCGCTGATTTTGTTGCTGCTGTGCAGCGGCGGCGGGAGGCTGTCGGGCCACGGCTCCTTTTGGCTGGAGGCTTCTGGCTGGTGGACCTGGGGCAGTGGAGGAGGATGTAGAGGTTGATGTCTCCTCATGCTCCCGACCCTACAACCGCCGATACTCGGCACAAATAGCCTCCAGCTTACGGGCCCTGGCCCGGACAGCCATCTCCCTGCGTGTGAGCTTTTTGGGAGTAGCATCTATGAAGAAAGAAAGAAAAATACTGTAGCCAATAGTCTTTAACATAAAGTCAAAATAATTCAACGGAAAGTTGACACTCAGTAACACTAGCAAGTAGCAAACACAGTATAACATTTTGGCATGTATCTTTCTGCCGTCTTTGTAAGCCTGTGACATTACTGTGAGTTTCAGGAATTCCACTAGCAGCACTATGGGTGAACTCACTACTACATACATAGTCAGAGAGTACTAAAAAAAGGCCTTTTTTACTTTTTTTCTCTTGTTTTGCAAAAGAAATTACTGGTACGTGAACTTGTGGAAGCCGCCATAATGGCAGCTCACTCAGCTTTCACCCAAGAAATACAGACACAGGCCATGATGATGCAGACTCACAGTACTTTAAGCAGTACATGCAGGTGGGGATAGGAATGTCTTACTTTTCTATAGGGGTGGCACTGCCACTGGTCATACTTCATCCACTCAGCGTCTGCTCTACTACATCATACACCTCTGCTATCGACGAGGAGGATAAAGAAGATAACATCCAGGCTTCCAAAGTACGCCTATAATTCTTCTTAATGTCTCAAATGTACCAAAATTTCTTTTTGTCAACAACCAACTAACACCCTTTTCATTATATTTTGGAAACCGCCGTCTTCTTTTGTTGAATTGCATTCAACAAAACCATTCTTTACAGTCATAAATATTAAGACTTGCTCGTCCTTCGATTCACCCTTCTTTAACTTTTCGTTCTTCACATCCCTAAACTACATCTGATATGACTTGGCTTCACAATAAAATTTGCCAGCTGAGTTGAAGTGAAATAGAGGGGGCCATTGGTTACCAGAGAAGTACCGCCGCTAATGCTATTACTAGTCAAGGTTGACTGTCTTCTCCGTGATAGCCCAAAAAGTAGTTCTAAATTAGTAAATGTTCTTAACAGTACAGTGTACTTATACTAGTGTACTGGGTACTACTGTACAGTACATCATACACTCCTTTGCGAGCCTACTAAAAAAAAATTCAATAAGTAAGGAGTATAATAACTTACCACCGTCTGCCGCCGCTGAGTCTTCCCCCCCAGCTCCTCCTGTTGGCGCCGCCGCATCCATAGTGAACCCCTCTGCTCTGCTCTGCTGGCCCCGGCACTGGTGGTCATCTGTGCCGCATCAGATGTTGTGACGTCTAGGAAAAACATGTCATCTTTTCAGATGCCATACGCAACCCCCTATTTTGTCTCGTAATGGAAGAAAATGTTACATAACACATTTTTTATTACTGGGATTAAAAAAAAGTAACGGTTTTGGGGAGGGTGTTAACCTTTTATATGCTTATTCCATTAAATGCTACACTTCTTCTTATGACAACTGATGAATGATTGCTTATCGTGCACCATTTTTCTCATTACAGAAAGAAGATTCCATTGCCCTTCTGCCAGACGATTCACCAACTACTAGTAAGTCATCACCAGCAGTACTTTAAGTACTTTAAAGAGGTGGGGGCTCCCGCAAGTTATTCTAATGATTTCATTTGTCTGTTAACTAATATTAAGTTTGAGTCATACTAATTTCATTCATGGGAATGTTGTTTGAACTTTAACGTCATCTTCATTCATCACCATTGCTCGCTCAGAATACTACGCTATTAAAAATAAAGAAATAATGTTTTCATTTCTTAATTGAAAATAAAACTTTAAAACTAACAAACACTGTGTGGTTTTTGTTCACGAGTGAGTGAGCGGAAAGGTTTGAACTACTGCACTTGGCAGTCATGTTTCTTTCAGTGACTCAGATAGGCCGCGACTCGGGGGTAGTCTTCTTCTGTTCCTCTGGGTCGTAAAATCATTGGTCAGACACACTAGATAGTCGGTCAGGGGATTGGGGGTTCAACTTCTGTTCGGCTTGAGGTATGTCGAAAGTTGAACTGCACCTATCATCAACAATGTCCTATTTATCTTGTCCATACTTCTTTGTGTGCAGAATAGTCCCTGAAACACTAGCAGTATGGGATGTGCTCCTCTTAAATCAAAAAGGCAACTGCTACCTTTTACTTGGTGTAAACAATGACATTTTGTTGTTGGAAATTGTCAAAGCACTTACATTAAGAAGACTGGAATAGACAGCAAGGGCAACCCAGAGGACTGCACTCAGTGCCTAGAGCTATTGCTATATCAGAGTTTTGTTTCACACCGTTTGCCGAATGGGCAAGCTTAGCTACCTACACAGACCGACTCATAATCGTAAATAGTAGTAGCACAGAGAGTGATGGTAGAGGCAGGATAAGAATGTAGAAAGTAGTTTACATTAGAAGATCAAAGACTATTTTGTAAAACATAGAATTATTAGGAACAGTTTTTAATGAAAAGGAGCTGTAAAATTTAGGGAAGTATAAGTATTAATATAACAATAGAACAACTTACTGGGGCCAGCAGAAGAGCCTGCAAGGGACTGATCCTGTCCGCCTTCTGCCACCGGAGTCTCAGTCGCCGCCGGCACCTTGCCCCTGGGAGTTGCTGGTGATCATGAAATAAAGAAACACAACTTGGATGATTGTTTTTTTGGAAATATTTGATTTCTTTGAACACAATCTAAAATGATGTCGGGAAAATGAATTAACAACAATTGCATCTGATCCAGTCAACTAGGAGGATAGTAGTACAGTATTGCAGGATTCGCAGACCGTCTAATAGGAAAGGTATGTAATTCACTCACTACATCAACAACAAAAAGGTTCTACTACGACTGCCATCACTCAGCAGCACGAGACGTCGCGTAACAGACACAGTTCGTCATCATGATTGCAGACCACTAACAAATGTCCTATAACAAGTAATAAATAATATACTCAACGTATCAATCCACCACTATCTCTTCAAAGTGGCAGCAGCTGGAGTACAAAGAAGGACTAGACTTGAGTCTACTGTCTCTAGCATTACGCAGTAATGCTCTCAAATGACTAAAAAGTTGCAAACAAGTAAGCATAGTAGCAACGTCAATAACCAGGCGAGCACCTGCAATGGCAGAAGCTATTTAAACATTAATTTACCTGCAATATAATCGAATCAGCAGCATTCGTACTCTTCATGAAAACAAAAGATTAGCAATATAACAGAGCAGAAGGAAAAACAGTAGTTATTAAATAGCTACTTACCAAGGCCAGGGATCTCCAATCCTAGCAGGTCGAGCATGTCTTGCTTCCGGTCCAGGATGTCACTCCACCGGTGCGTCACTTGCTGGTAGGTGCACCGGACCCCAGACTCCTTACACATGCGCCGGCACACCTTCTCCCACAGCTGGCGACGCTCCCGGAGGCCGTAACCGGAAGCAATCCGCCCACCTGCTGCCACGGTCTTAGGGAGGTGGACTTGAACAAAAACAATCAAGGCGGCCACCTCCACCACAGAGAAGATCTCCCTGGCCTGGACTTCCTCCTCCCTCAAACGCCCGCAAGGGAGCCGGGTACGGGGTGCTGGGCCCTTCCCCTTGCCCTTGTCGCCTCCCTTAGCCATGGTCCTGGGCAAAAGAAGAAGGAAAGAAGAATAGGTGTGAAAAAAAATAAGAGAGAGAGCGAAAGAAATAAAGTAGGTAATAAAGTAACAAAAAGTTATATAGATGTAGGAAATTGTAGAGATAGATAATAAGCAAAAAAAAAGCAAAAAAAAGTTCAGAAAAACAAAGGATTACAAAGATGTAAGATGGATAGAAAGGTAGCATTCCCAAAACCATAGCAGTGAATGAAAAACAAGATGGCCGCGCCCATAGAGGACCACGTGGGTAAGTTTGTGCGATATTTCCCCCGCGAGCACGCGAAAACGCCCGCGAACACGTAATCGCGCGCCGCATACGACGTGAGCATGCAACTAGCACCCGAAAACGGAAACACGTCATTGAAACAAGATGGCCGCGCCCATACACGACCGCATGGGCAACCTCGGGGTCAGTGCCCTGCAAGCGGTCCGTAAATATGCAGAAAAACACGTGAACACGCAAAAAAAGAGAAATCCGCAAATTCGCACGAATTTGCGGATTGCAAGTTTGATTTCGCACGAATTCACGCCCTGCGAATCTCGCGAAATGGCAGGAAAAATAATTTTGGAAAACTGAAAGCACCTAGCAGGTGCAAAAGTTCAAGCTAATTTATAACCATTCCCTGTAGTGCTTCCTGAGGGGCCCCTCCAGAGTTCAGTTGCCTACTTGCAACTGTTCTCTGACCCTGCACCGACCTCAAAGCAGGGTCAGAGAATAGTTACAAGTATGGCACAATGCTCCTGTAAAAAAAATAACTGCAACAGGAAGCACTTACAGCTAAGGAAGCAGGTGCCAGACTTGAAGCACAAATTCAGTGACACATTAACCAGCTCCAAATTAATTCATCTCAGTTGAGGCTGGGCAGGTGTGCTTTCCCCCATAATCTACAGTGGTGAACAAGAGGGTGGTAGTGGTGAACCAGAGGGTGACAGTGGTGAACCAGAGGGTGGCTGTGGTGAGTGCTGAACCTAAGGGTGGCAGGGGTGAACCAGAGGGTGTCAGTGGTGAACCAGAGGGTGCTGTGATGAACCAGAGGGTGGCAGTGATGAACCAGAGGGTGGCAGTGGTGAACCAGAGGGTGGCAGTGATGAACCAGAGGGTGGCACTGGTGAACCAGAGGGTGTTGTGATGAACCAGAGGGTGGCAGGGATGAACCAGTGGGGGACAGTGATGATCCAGAGGGTGGCAGTGGCAAACCAGAGGGTGGCAGTGATGAACCAGAGAGTGGCAGTGATGATACTGAGGGTGGCAGTGGCGAACCAGAGGGTGGCAGTAATGAACCAGAGGGTGGCAGTGATGAACCAGAAGGTGGCAGTGGTGAACAAGAGGGTGGTAGTGGTGAACCAGAGGGTGACAGTGGTGAACCAGAGGGTGCTGTGATGAACCAGAGGATGGCAGTGGTGAACCAGAGGGTGAAAGTGGTGAACCAGAGGGTGGCAGTGATGAACCAGAGGGTGGCAGTGATGATCCTGAGGATGGCAGTGGTGAACCTGAGGGTGGTAGTAATGAACCAGAGGGTGGCAGTGATGATCCTGAGGATGGCAGTGGTGAACCAGAGGGTGGTAGTAATGAACCAGAGAGTGGCAGTGATGAACCAGAGGGTGGCAGTGGTGAACAAGAGGGTGCTAGTGGTGAACCAGAGGGTGACAGTGGTGAACCAGAGGGTGCTGTGATGAACCAGAGGGTGGCAGTGGTGAGTGCTGAACCAGAGGGTGGCAGCAGGGGTGAACCAGAGGGTGCTGTGATGAACCAGAGGGTGGCAGTGGTGGGTGCTGAACCTGAGGGTGGCAGGGGTGAACCAGAGGGTGTCAGTAGTGAACCAGAGGGTGCTGTGGTGAACCAGAGGGCGGCAGTGGTGAACCACAGGGTGCTGTGATGAACCATAGGGTGGCAGTGGTGAACCAGAGGGTGGCAGTGGTGAACCAGAGGGTGGCAGTGATGAACCAGAGGGTGGCAGTGATGATCCTGAGGGTGGCAGTAATGAACCAGAGGGTGGCAGTGATGAATAAGAGGGTGGTAGTGGTGAACCAAAGGGTGACAGTGGTGAACCAGAGGATGCTGTGATGAACCAGAGGGTGGCAGTGGTGAACAAGAGGGTGACAGTGGTGAACCAGAGGGTGGCAGTGATGAACCAAAGGGTGGCAGTGGTGAACAAGAGGGTGGCAGTGGTGAACCAGTGGGTGGCAGTGGTGAACCAGAAGGTGCTGTGATGAACCAGAGGGTGGCAGTGAAGCCCCGCAAACACGCAAAAAACCCCAAAATTCGCAATTTCACACGAATTTGCAAATTATGCGGATTGCAAATTCGCTTTCGCACGATTTCGTGGACCGCGATTTCGCAGATTTCGCCCATACTTAGTGAGAAGACAGAAGAGTCAGATTGCGTTGGTGACTCCTTTTTGGGTAACAAAAGTTAGGTTTCCATCAGTGTTGGAGTTGGTTGTAGAAGAAACTCTGCGGATTTAGTCATACAAAGGAATGTTTATTGGTTCAGATGGGGAAAAACATCCTCTAGTAATGTCAGGTTTGCTCAACCTTCTTGTCTGGAAGATATCAGGGGATCAAGAAGATTCCTTCATAATTGCATAATGAATAAAAATATCACAGGACTAAAGAAGAGGTGTAAAGGGGCATGGAATGTCTGGGTATGTTGTTGTGTGGAAAGTGATTTGGATTCCATGGAGACTGATATGGTTTATGTAGCTAATTTCTTGGCATTATTATTTTATGAAGGTTTTTTATACAGGAATGTAAATTATTACAGGCCAGCTGTTGCAACAGGTCATTCGATGGTGCCTGGTTCCGATGGAGCAAGGTTTTACACGTAAAGTGACTTGCTCGTTCTCAACCCTCTCGATAACAATATTAATGTACTAACATGTTTTGTCTTATTATTATTGCATTACATGACATATTAGATATCTAGGGGAAGCTTGTCAATGTGCTTTTACTAACTATAATCCGCTTACATTAAAATGGCTGCTGCTAGGGGGGATATTCTACTGCGCATGCGTCTGTCATGCCCACATGACATGCTTGGTGGGAAAACCTTTGCTTCTGCGCAATAGAACTAAGATGGCTGTTATGTGTCCTAATGTGCAAGAAACTTGCATCGCTGCTTTACTAAGCTGTTTTTTTCACTTAATATTTAATGCAATAGTATAAAACAAAATAATGGGAACAGAGTAGAAAGAAGTGGTATACAGTGTATTCATTTATTCTCTGTTTCTAAAACTGTTTCGTTTCTATTTTTACATGTCTCCAAAATTATGGGCCTAAATGCTTTGCTGAACTCCATCTTTGGAGAAACTGCGTCTGTGCGACAAATGTCCTGAAGCAAAAGAAGCTGTAGCCTTGAATCAAGGCCAAGACAGGCATGGAAGGCGGAGACGAGTGAACTCCTTGCCTTGATGGAGGAAGCTGAATTGATTCAATTGTTTTAAAATAATCATTGATACATTTCACTACCGGGAGGAATAAAGAACATGGGTAGTTAAAATTATGGGAGGGAATGACTTGAATACATGATTGACAAGTTGCTTCTAGAAAAGTATGGTGTGATGGCTACTCCTCGTTCTTTGTCCAATAAAATTGTGGGATTCACACATTTGCAACATTTGGGGGTGGTACACTGAGCTGAAAAATAGTATAACTAGGGTAGGCTTAGTTAGTTAGGTTGTCCGACTTGTCCGAATAGCTGACCTGTCACTGACCCAATGCACTCAATAGATGATGGGGAGCAGAGTTGCTGACAGAGCACTCTGTCAGAAGATTTGATAACCCAATCGGGGTTCTGGGAAGGAGATCGATGACCCAATCGGGGTTCGACTTTTAGCTGTAGAGAGGGTTTACAATGCCGGCGTTTTGAACTTTAACTGTGGTGCCGGTCTTAGCCTGTGGTGGTTCTATCCTGATCCTATTTGGTCCGTAACCTGTCCTGATTCTGGCATGCACCTGTTCTTTCCTGTTGGCACCTGTACTTTGGGATTCTATTTATTTGTCTGAGCCTATGACCATTGTTGGTCATCACACCGAAATAGGTAACTATTAATTGTGGGTTTGTCATTGTACTGTTTTCCCTTTTTCTCTTACCCACCCTCTGTTTAAATGCTTTAAAACATTTTCTCTCCAAAATCATTTAAAATGCATTCATCTAAACAGAATAAGAAATTAATTTGAGTTTCAGGTTTTATATGTTTTCAAAGATCTTATTTAGATAAAGATTTATACCTTTCCTGAGTTTGTGGTTATTTACGAAATGCTAAATTTTATTATTGCGACCTATTTTCTCTCTAACTCCCTTGATCCTTTAGGACCATAGGTATCGGTGACTTGGATTGGTAAGATAAATGGTAAAAATTCAAACTTTAAAACCCCAATTGATTTGAGTGTAGGTTTACCTGTTTAATGTATATATAAACATATGGGCCAAGGTGAGTATGTTGAGCAGGTGAGCCTGCGCTCTATCAGTTATTTTGGTAGCAGAGGCAAGGTTAGGGATAAGTATAGATAGATAATTAGTAGATATTGATTATTGATTGATTATTAGTTATAGATGTTATGCATTAACCAAAACTGTTCGCACCTGTTTTTATATTTTGACTGGAAACCCCGGGGGGAGAATAACAGGTGGTAAATGGAAGCCATTCTGTAGTGAGGTCACTTGTTCGAGGTAGTAAGTGCATGGTTAGGTAAAACCGGAAGCACTGTTTTAGGAATTTTTCTGTATAAAAGTGTGAATAATTGATAGCAAAGAGTTCGCTAGTAAAACTTTGGTGTGATATCACCTAGAAAGGGTCACACTGAAGGAGTAGCAGGTTCTTCTGAGCTTGATTGACAGCAAAGGGGTTAGTTGGTGAAACTTTGACCTTGCATAACCTAGAAAGGGTAAGCCCGAGAGAGTAACAGGTTCTCCGATGCTTGTGTGAAAGGTAGACGTAAGGGATCTACTTGTAGTGCATGAAGAGTAAACAGAAGGGAGTTACACGCAGTGAATATAAATCATTATTTTGTTTTGAAATAGTTACTCGGACACAGTGGCAAATGTTTTTTAAGTTGTTAATTAATGAAAATGAGCATTTAAAAATCTCTCGTATTACCTTGCAAAGGGGGGAGTCATTTGCGGAGCTGCGCTGATGTCACTCAGAGCCACGCTGGTATTGGTTAATACAGTGGGTGTGTAGCTGAGATAATTTAGTAAAGGAGGGGTGAGTACAGGAGCGTGAGAACTCGTTGCATGGGAAAAGCCCCACAACCATTGGTTGAATATATTTTGGATTCTAATTGTTGATTGGTCATTGAACATAAGAAGCATTTTGGTATTGGAGGTTTCTCGTAAACAAACTGAGTGTCGTTACGAAGTAAAGCGGCATAAAATATATGTGGCATTTAGATCCAGAATTCGTAGGAAATAGACCAGATAGAAAATATCTAGGTTTTGCTAAAGAACAGATGATAAGAGGGAGACCTCATATCATGTACGAAGACAAAAGAAAAATGTCATTTGTCAAGAAAGTTAAACATTTCTTTAAAAAGGATAAACCGATTAAAACCAGAGAAGGGATTATTATTCCACCACCGAATACGCCCGCATCATACATGATGGTTGAATGGGGCTACCATACTTGCATATGGTTAGAAAACTGGATAGAATACACAAAATATGATGGAATTTGGGCATTTCCAGAAAATGGTACCTTTAATGGTAGAGTTTTATATAATTTAAGAGCACGCATGAATGAATTAGATCCAAGACCTAGGTTAACCCAATATGAGGCATTGGAGGAATGGGAAACAGAGGCTTTTGAGCGAGACAGATCTAGAAGTGATAAAAGTATTAGTGAATATTATCCTAAATTTCCTAAAGAAACAAGAGATAAGCGGATGAAACAATGGAGACAGTCTATGCTGGTGGAAGGATTATATCCTGTCCGAGCATTAGAAGAACAAACAGGGAGTAAAAGTACTGAGAAAAAGAAAAATTTAATGACAAGTGCTGATCCAGAAGATGATTACTTGGAGGATTTATTAATGAAAAATCCGCCACCTTATAATGAGGAGCAGAATCAGACAAATGCCAGTGCTCAGTTTTTAAAGCCTCCTTTAGTGCCACAAGTGTTACATGAGGCATCGTTAGAAAAAGTGCTGCAGGAAAAGGAACGAGAAGCAATAATTAGGCAAAGGAATGAGTTAATTCAGAAAATTACACAGTTAAATATCAGTCCTGAAGCCTTGACAATTCCAGTAACTATAGGTCCAGTTGTTCCTTTTATATGGAGAAAAAACAGACTAGTCCCAGACCTCCTGTTTTAACTACACATGTAGTGCATATAAGGAAAGAAGCATTAATAGTGGATGACCAAGCAAGTGAATGTGGGTCAGAAATTTCTTTGATGAATTTACCTATAAGAGAACCAGTAAGTAGCTCAGCACCTGTAAATACTAGAGAAGTGCAAATAGAAACCTCTTTAGGTACGAGAAGTGCAACTTTAGTTACACAAGAAGAAATTGAAAGATGGTCCCGAGAAATAGAAAAAAGAAAATCACAGTCAAAAACATTGGATATTTTTAAATTAAGAGTTGAATTAGAAGAAATGATTGCTGGGAATGTGAGATTAGATCAATTGAATGCATTACATGAAGATGAATTGTTGTTTACATGTCGAAGTATTACTCGAAATACAAAAACACTTCCTGAAAAATTAACGAGTTTAGCAAGTGAAAAAGGGATTGGCATTGGTAAATCAAAAGTAATACAGAAACCATATGGAGCTGAATTTTCTGACAAAGATTTAGAAAATATGAATGCGTCAGGTCGTAAATTGCAAATAAAAGAACTATTATCATTGCTGCAAAAATGGGGTGACATAGACAGATGGAAAGCTAGATGGTTAAAGAAAAAGGAAGAAGCTCAGGGAAAAGCACTGTATCAGAATATATGTTGAAAGAAACAGAAAAAGTGGAAATGTTGTGTCCAATGAGAGAAGTACCAGGTGGAGGTTATGTGCATGTTCCATGGTCTCGACAAGATATATTGTCATTTACAAATGAATTTCCCAAACTCAGAGCGAAACCTGTAGATTGGTACAGAAAGGTCGAGAGATTTGTAAAGGTTTCAAAAGTGTTATTAAAAGATCTAGATGTGTTATTTGACATTGTTGTTCCTGTCGATTTATGGACAGAATGCAAAATTGCAGTAATGGCCAAATGATGAGTACCCTAGAGACCCGAAAACAGGAGCACCATCAGACGAGGTGAAGAAGTATTATCAAGTTATACTGTATTTGAAAGGGAAAGTATCACCAAAAGAAACAGACTGGACTAGAATAGACAGAACTACTCAGAATAAAAATGAATCTGTGCATGCATATTATGAACGTCATTTACAAGTTTTTAAAGAGTATAGTGATTTAAAAATATTGACACCAAAGATATGACGCATTTATCTATCGGTTTGTGTCTGGATTAAGACCAGAAATTTCACAATGGATTAAGGATAATAAAATCTCTTGGCAGGCCAAACCTGTAGATGAAATACTGAAATATGCAAAATATTGTGAAGATGAATTGGATAATAAACAAAGAATTTGGAAGAGAAAGTAATGTGGCCACAGGTAAAATTAGCAGAGCAACAAGAACTTCAATTGAAAAACATTCAGACCCAAGGAGATGGAAATGGTAATAAACCTAGAGCTAAATTTAATCAAGAAGAAGCTAAGAAGAAATTTCCTTGTCATGGGTGCAGCAAGTTGGGACATTGAAAGAACGAGTGTAAGGCTGTGCTAAATAATAATAATAATTTGAATCCACAGACGCAGAATGAGGTATCAAAAAAGCAGCAAAAACAGGTAATACAAAATGAGTTGCTATCAGCGTCTATGCCAAACCATGGGCGACAACCAGCATACAGTATAGATACCACAAGTTGGGAAGGAAGTAGTAAAAGGAACACAGTGACACCCCAATTTTGAGCGATTCATACTTTGATGAAGATAGTTTCTGACTTTGCCAGAGGGGGGAACACCAGGAGTGCGTACTTGGCGCATTCTTGCAGGTAGATCAGTCAGGTCCATACATTGAGGGAAAAGTTGAAGGAAATGATGTTACCTTTTTGTTGGATACTGGTGCTACCCATTCTACAGTGAGAACAGCAGACTTTACAAACTTACCTCTCTTGGGAGAAGTGATTGAAGTAGTGATTGTTTCTAATAAACAAATTAGTGCCCCAGTTACAGAACCAATGGAAGTCAAAATAGGCAATTTTAAAGAAATGCATACATTTGTTGTATGTGACAGTCCTGTAAATCTATTAGGCAGGGATTTGTTGTGCAAAATGAATTGCACTATCTTTTGTACACCAAATGGAGTTGAAATTTAAACTCCAGATGAAGATGGAATTTATCAAATTAAGTTAGCAAAACAAGAAACTGAAAAACAAAAGTTTACCATAAAAGACTTGCCAAAAGAATTACAACATACAGTAGATCCTAAAGTGTGGGATTTCACAGGAAAATATGTAGGATTAATGGCAAATGTTGACCCAGTAAAAGTGACAGTAAAAGAAGGTGCAGTTGATCCAAATATTCGACAGTATAAAATGAGCCCAGAAATAAAAGCAGGAGTCACACTAGAAATAAAACGTCTAGTGGAAGCAGGAATTTTTCAGAAAATAATGAGCAGTCCATGTAATTCACCCATAATTGGCATCAAGAAATCAAGCTGAAAATACAGGGTTGTACAGGACCTCAGCACATTTAATCAAATTGTCGTCCCATGTTGTCCAGTTGAGCCAAACCCTGCTGTGATTTTACATCAAATACAATGGGCAGCAGGCTGGTTCACCGTAATTGAACTTTGCCACACATTTTTCTCAATACCATTGCACCCAGATAGTAAGTATCTTTTCTCATTCAAATTCGATGACCATATCTTTGTTGGAATCGTGTCCATCAGGGGTACACAGAAAGTCCATCGATCTTTAATCAGATCTTAAAAAAATGTCTTGAATCTTTGATATTGCCAGGACAATCAGTCCTGTGGCTTCTAAGAATCGAAAAGACTGTGTTACTGATACAATTGCTTTGCTGAATCATTTAGGAAAATGTGGACACAAAGTATCACCTGAAAATTGCAGTATTGTACTATATCAGTGAAATATCTGGGGCACCAGATAGAGAGAGGTGTCAGAAGGGTTACCTCTAAAAGAATCAAAATAATTAAAAACATGAATCTACCTTAAACACAGAAAGAAATTAGAATGTTTCTTTGAGTTGCAGGTTACTGCAGGCAATGGATTGTGGGATTTGCGGTCCTAGCAAAACCATTAAGACAAATGACAAGGAAAAGAGCAAAGGACCCAGTAGAATGGGATGATGAAAGCATGTCATCTTTTCTAAAATTACAAGATTGTTTATGTTCAGCTCCAGCATTAGGGATGCCAAAGATTTTGCATTGTTTTGTGACACATGAGACAATTGTGCACTTTCAGTTCTGACTCAGACCCATGGTCTGATGAGATGACCTGTTGCATATTTTTCCTCTACTCTGGATCCAGTGGCAACAGCATTGCCACGAATTCTGAAAGCAGTAGCAGCAACTTGTGCGAGTCTTGAAAAAAGTGAGTCCATTATCATGGGACATCCAGTAACAGTGCATGTTCAACATGCAGTTGTGATTTTATTGACCAGGACTAAAACTCAGTATTTAACACCTAGTCGGCTGACTAAGTATGAACAAATTCTTGTAGGTGCAGAAAATGTGACAATTGTTAGATGTAATATTATGAACCCAGCAACATTGTTACCTGAATCACAATTTGCAGAAGTTAAAAATGAAATCGAACATAATTGTATTGATCTTACAGAATATTGTACTAAACCACGACCAGACATAAGAGAAGAGCCACTAATAAATTCAGAACATGAGCTATTTGTAGATGGTTGATGTATGCGGCATGAGGAAGGAGGTTTGAGTGCTGTTTATGCAGTTTGCACTTTATGATGTCCAGTTGAAGCATCGTATTTACCTGGAGTAAAATCTGCAAAGATAGTAGAATTAATTGCATTAACAAAAAGCTTGTAAATTTGGGAAAAATTTGAAAGTGACTATTTTTACTGATAGCCAATATGGCTATGGAGTTGTGCATGATTTTGGCCAACTCTGGATGCAAAGAGAGGTTCTGACTTTATTAGGTACTCCGATTAAAAATGGACATTTTGTGAAATATTTACTAAAAGCAATTCAATTACCAGAAACAGTAGCTGTGGTCAAGCGTGCTGCTCAGCAATCTAGCAATGACAAAGTGACGGCAGGTAACCGATATGCTGACTAACTAGCTCAATATTGTGCCAAGAATAAAATGGCAATAAACACGAAAATTGAACCAAAAAGAAACAGCTGCCAATTTATGTTGCTTGAGAGAGCGAAAACGTGGGAAGAAGTGAGAGATTTGCAAAATGATGGAGAACAGGAAGAGAAGGAAGAGTGGAAAAAATAGGATGTCAGAGAAGGGCTGAAGATGGTGTCATTGTTTACCTTGATAGGAGGCCTTTGTTGCCAAACTGTATGCTTGCTCCTATGGCTAGGATGTATCACGGTGATTCTCTTCTAGGGTGAGATGTTATGGTAAGACTATTCAGACAAACTTGGTTCAATGCAAAGTTCAGGAACGTAGCAGAGAGTCTTTGCCATAGGTGTTTGGTATGTCAACAAATGAATCCTGGGAAAAGAACTGTGGTTTTGTCAGGAAAGATTGGAAAGGCAGAAGGTCCATTTATTCGACTTCAGATTGATTTCATTCAGTTACCCCCTTGCAGAGGAATGAAGTACGTCCTTGTCATTGTCTGCCTATTTTCAAAATGGGTGGAAGCTTACCCTACACGTAGGAATGATAGCATCACAGTAGCCAAACTACTACTAAGAGAGTTTATACCATGTTTCGGTTTTCCAGTAATGATTGAATCAGACTGAGGAAGACGTTTCACTAATGAAATAATGGGTCTAATCTGTGAAGCATTTCAAATTGAGCAAAAGCTGCACTGTGCATACCGCCCAGAGGCTTCTGGAGTGGTAGAACAACTGAATGGCACAATCAAATCAAGATTGGGAAAGATTTATGAATCAACTCGATTAGAATGGCCAGATGCTTTACCTCTTGTTCTGATGGGACTCAGAAGCATTCCAGACAGAAAGACAGGTTTGAGTCCTCATGAAATACTCATGGGAAGAGCAATGAGGCAGGCATGGGTGCCAGGCAATAAGTTGATAAATATATCTGATGACTCGTCAGTACTAGAGTACTGCAAAGAACTGGCTGATCAAGTGCGTTCTATCACTCACCAGGTTGAAGAAAACGCTGTCACCAGGCAAACAACTCCAGTACACAATCTGATTCCAGGTGACTGGGTTGAAATAAAAGAACATAAACGAGAATCTTGTCTAGCTCCAAGGTGGGGAAAACCAACACAAGTGATATTGGTTACCACTATAGTAGTAAAGTGTGAAGGAGTTCCAAATTGGATCCACGCGAGCCACACAAAAAGAGTGACTGAACCTGATGAAACTCAAGCTGAAGGTTGTGCAGCCGAGGGGTCTCGAAAAAGTGAGTCCGAAGTAGTTGATGATGAACAACCGAGCACCAGTCAGGATGAATGGATTCCAGTGATTGATATTCCTGCAGATGTTGTGAGAACCAGAAGCCAGACCTATTTAAATAGACAAAGTGATAGTGAGGATGAGTCAGGAATAGAAGAACGTAGTCAGATTACACAAATCAAAGTCAAAAGTAATTAGAGTAGGAACAGATAAGGAAAGATCAATATACTCAGACATTCCAAAAACCTGTTACAGTTCTAGAGCCTGAGAAGGGACGGATAGGTAATAGGGTGAAAGCTTAGGAAGAAGATGAGCAAGAGATCGAGATACCTGAGCAGGATCAGATAGATGTAGATAAATGTGTTCAGGAAGAAGAAAACAAACCAAATCAAAGTCAATTGCATCACATACCTGAACAAGGCCAGATTAGTTTCCAGGCAGAAGAAACAGAAGAAAGACCTGGACCAAGTCAGATAGAGAGGGATACAAACGACGAAGATATTCAAATTGTGACACAACTGAATGAAAACAAAGGAATAATTGAAGAAAAACAAAGCATAGTGCCAGCTAAAAGATTCAGAAATGTAGATAATTGGCCTGGTTTTGTTAAGAAACTAAAATTTTGTCTTAAACCAATGAATAAAGAACCAGAGCAAGTAAACGAAATATCAAGTAAAACTGTGCTTTCCACAGAACAACCAAAAAGAAAAAGTCAGAGATTGAAAAGACTGAATAATAAGTTCAGAGGTCCTGAATGGACTTATGTCATCCTTGAAGATCTTGAAAAATTAGAACTAAGCAATGAAGATGATGATGAATTAATTGATGAACCAACAGGAATCGGTATTTACCGAATTTTACCGATTTGGTAAAGTTTACCGAATCATTAGTTACATATCATTTACCGATTGTAAAATACCGAATTGGTAAAATTTGGTATTTTAGAATCTGTAAATAGTATTTACCTACATACGGCCCCTAGTCTTTTCTCTATAGGTAGTTGGTTTTCTGATGTAGGGAAACGTTTTGTAGGTAAAATACTGATGCCAATGGTGGGAATGATTTTAGGGATAATAATTTGTTGTAGATGTCGCCAACATAAAAAGATATATGCAATAAATGATAAGGGAAAGAAAAGAAATATCAATGAAATAGAATTATAAGAATATAAGAGAAACTTGTACAAAAAGTTGAACGACCTCCATATGAAGAATGAAAAGAATATTAACAGAAAGTTTAAAGAAATTGAAATGGGTGAAGTGTAAAAGTTGGCATCTGTTTAATTAATTAGTGATAATCTAAAATATCATTGATTGATGAAGCAAGGTTTTACACATAAAGTGGCTTGCTCGTACCCAACCCTCTCGATAACAATATTAATGTACTAACTAACATGTTTTGTCTTATTAATATTGCATTACACGACATATTAGATATATAGGGGAAGCTTGTCAATGTAGTATACTTGTAAAGCGCACAGCTGCCCCAGCAACGGGGCGTCCCGGCGCTGTATAACTCTGGGGAACCCGTCCTGGCTTTCCCTGTGGGATGGTCCCTTGCTGGGAGTCCACAAGGTGGAGCCAGGCATCCCCGGAATTGGTGGGGCCGTTGTGGAGATTAGGCAAGCTAATGCCCAGAGTTGCCGAGTGGAACCCCTGATTAGAGTAAGCACCGTAGCGAGAATTATCGAGTCCGCTGACCAAGGTCCACGACCCTGCCGCGTCGGGAATTGAACCCTGGTCCCAGGCTGACTTCTGCTCTCAGGCCTGCCGCCTCTAACCAGTGAGCCACACTACTCCACAATGTGCTTTTACTAACTATAATCCGCTTACACTAAAATGGTTGCAGCTACGCGGGAATTTCTACTGCTCATGTATCTGTCATGCCCACAACGACATGCTTGGTGGGAAAACTTTTGCTTCTCCGCAATAGAACTAAGATGGCTGTTATGTGTCCTAATGTGCAAGAAACTTGCATCGCTGCTTTGCTAAGCTGTTTTTTTTTCGCTTAATATTTAATGCAATAGTATAAAATAAAATAATGGGAATAGAGTAAAAAGAAGTGGTATACAGTGTATTCATTCATTCTCTGTTTCTAAAACTGTTTCTTTTCTATTTTTACATGTCACCAAAATTATGGGCCTAAATGCTTTGCTGAACTCCATCTTTGGAGAAACTGCGCCTGTGCGACAAATGTCCTGAAGCCACAAAAGCTGTAGCCTTGAATCATGGCCAAGACGGACATGGAAGGCGGAGGAGAAGAGTGAGCTCCTTGCCTTGCTGGAGGAAGCTGAATTGATTAAATTGTTTTAAAATAATCATTGATATATTTCACTACCGGGAGGAATAAAGAACATGGGTAGATAAAATTATGGGAGGGAACGACTTGAATACATGATTCACAAGTTGCTTCTAGAAAAGTATGGTGTGATGGCTACTCCTCGTTCTTTGTCCAATAAAATTGTGGGATTCACACATTTGCAACATTTGGGGGTGGTACACTGAGCTGAAAAATAGTATAACTAGGGTAGGCTTAGTTAGTTAGATTGTCCAACTTGTCCGAATAGCTGACCTGTCACTGACCCAACGCACTCAATAGGTGATGGGGAGCAGAGTTGCTGGCGGTGCACTCTGCCAGAAGATTCAATAACCCAATTGGGGTTCTGGGGAGAGGATCGATGACCCAATTGGGGTTCGACTGTTAGCTGTAGAGAGGGTTTACAATGCTGGCGTTTTGAACTTTAACTGTGGTGCCGGTCTTAGCCTGTGGTGGTTCTATCCTGATCCAATTTGGTCCGTAACCTGTCCTGATTCTGGCTTGCACCTGTTCTTTCCTGCTGGCACCTGTACTTTGGGATTCTATTTCTTTGTCTCAGCCTATGACGAGGGTTGGTCATCACACCGAAATAGGTAACTATTAATTGTGGGTTTGTCATTGTACTGTTTTCCCTTTTTCTCTTACCCACCCTCTGTTTAAATGCTTAACAACATTTCCTCTCCTAAATCTTTTAAAATGCATTAATCTAAACAGAATAAGAAATGTATTTGAGTTTTATGTTTCATAAGTTTTCTAAGATCTTATTTAGATAAAGATTTTAAACCTTTCCTGAGTTTGTGGTTATTTATGAAATGCTAAATGTTATTATTGCTACTTATTTTCTCTCTGACTACCTTGATCCTATAGGACTATAGGTATCGGTGACTTGGATTGGTAAGATAAATGGTAAAAATCCAAATGGTAAAACCCCAATTGCTTTGAGTGTAGGTTTACCTGTTTAATGTATATATAAACATATGGGCCCAGGTGAGTATGTTGAGCAGGTGAGCCTGCGCTCTATCAGTTCCTCTATTGGGAAAAATCCTTTGATTTGCAGAGTATCACAAGGGATTCATCTGAAGAGACATCCTTAGTCTCATTATGAGAATGTTTGGGATGTTACCTGGGTTTTAAGGATGTTTGAAACTTGCCCACAGAATCAATATTTAGCAATAAGGGAACTGATGTGGAAGTTAGCAACTTTACCTAGTTTAATTTCCTTTTCAAGAGTGTCTGATGTTGAAGTGCTAGATGTCACAAGTAGATTTTAACAACCGGAAGGAGGTTTTTTTGAAGTATGGAGAAGAACAAGGACTATGTATGTTTCAATTTTCTATCCGAAATTTGAGAGCCACCAGAGATATTGTATGGTGGAATGCTTGAAAGTGTTTGAGTCAAAAGTGCACAGCAATTGTTAATTATGTAAATCAATTTAGAGCAGTGTTTGCTGCTACTATTGTAAGATTGGTGAAAAAGGTCTTGAAAGAGTCTGGTGTGACCATTGAAAGGTTTAAGCCACATTTGATGGAGGCACTATGGCTTCTATGGACTTTACAGCAGGGGTGCGCTTGGATGAGGGGAAGAGAGAAGCTGATTGGTCAAATGCTGGGGTTTTCAGGAAATGTTATTTTAAACTTGAGGAGCATGTTTCAAATTGTGCTTTTAGAGACTTTTAACATGTATAATGCAAGCCTCCTGTATTGCCATGAAATGTCGATTTTCATAGTTTAGTGAATAGAGAATCATCAATCAATCAATCATTTGTGAAGCGCACTACATACCTGCGAGGGTCTCAAGGCGGTAGGGGGGGCGCTACTGATCGAACAGCCATGTCTTGAGTATCCTCCTGAAGGTCAGCAGGTCTTGGGTCTGTCATAGGCTCAGTGGGATGGTGTTCCATGTCTTGGCGGCGAGTGGTTGTTCTTCCACCGGTGGTTGTTCTTCGGAGGCGCGGGATGGTGGCGAGTGAGAGGTCGGCGGAGTGTAGCTGGCGGTTGGGGATGTAGAAGGAGAGCCGTCTGTTGAGGAAGGCTGGGCCGGTCTTGTGGAGTGCCTTGTGTGAGTGGGTGAGGAGCTTGAAGGATATCCTCTTGTTGACTGGGAGCCAGTGCAGGTTTCTCAGGTGGCGGGTGATATGGCCGTGGCGTGGTACGTCGAGGATCAGTTGTGCAGAGGCGTTTTGGATGCGTTGTAGTCATTTGATGAGCTTGGTCGGGGCGCCCGCGTAGAGGGCGTTTCCGTAGTCGAGTCTGCTGCTGACGAGGGCCTGGGTGACTGTCTTTCTTGTATCTGTCTGGATCTATCTGTAAATGATTTTATTAAAGACAAGAAGGCTAGAAAAAAGCTTTCCTCCCTTGAAAAAAAGGGAGAAAGTGGATGTTATTGGTAAACAGAGTATACAAATGTGAATAAATAAGGAATAGGTAAATATTATAATATATCCAACACCTACTGATTCTAGGGCTGTATTAAGAAGATATATTTTTGTGTGTATTAAATAAGTAAGATATTAATGGTTTTGTTTAGATCAGTGCCAATAGAGGGAGAATAAGCAATGTTGCTGTGTTTTATGGACCATGGCCCTGATTACATTGCAGTTTGGACCGCAACCAACAGCCCGTCAATTAAGGTCTGAACCGCGTCTATTGCTGCGGTCCGACTGATGCATTACTAAGCGTGTGGTCAGAGGCAGCAGTTGGAGGGACTGACCAACACAATCCGACAGGCTCATGAAGATGTCGGTCAGTCTGAAAGGCCTCATAATCCCCTAGGAATGGCATTTGCGCCATCAGTATCATGATGTTGATTTCTGACAGCCTTTCCATGTCGTCCTTCCCGGCATGAAAAGGCTGTCGGAAAGCGACATTGGGGAGCCATAGCAGAGCCTCATTCCCCCCTGGCCCTCTGCATATGTGCTGGGGGGAAACTATGGTGCCCCCTGAATATCCCTGCACCGTTTGGCAGGCACCATAAGGTGCCTGCCACACGTTGCAGGGATGTTCAAAAAATTCCATTTCTCAATGGAAGCTTGTTTTGCAGGCGGTTTCTGCACCATGTGCGGTCGATCCAAATATTGTACTCAGAACCGCCCACCTTAGGTGGGTCAGTCCCCAATCTGTAGTGATGTCAGTAGGAGGCAACTCCCACCGACATCGTAATCAGGCCCTATATGTTCTAGACTTTTATTGTGACTCAAGTATTTTTCTTCTTTGGATCTTTAAAGTGTTTGCTGCTAGGCAGTAGTAAATAAAAGTTAATGCATAATGCTAGGCTCCTTGTCTTTAATAAAGTCACAATCCTCTATTTACTAAAGCTATGAGAATCAACATTTCCCACAAGGTTCTAATGGACAACCAGAGTGCTAACATTCTGTATTTATGGGAACAGTGTGACACCCTTGAACACCATAGTAATGGAATCAAAGCTTTAAATTAAGCAAAGTTCCCTACAGAGGAGAAAACACTAAAAGAAAAAATAATGGATTTTTGTTTCATATAAACTATGGTTACTACTTAAGAAGCTAAAATTAGGACATATTTTCTGTTGCTTCAAAAATATATTGCTCATTCATGTCAGAAAAATATTTTGAAATGCAGAAAGGAACATATAATTCCAACACCAGCACCAGTATGTCAATTAATCCTGGTGATCAACTGCAGACTCCCTATAGGGTTCTAATGAGAGACTAGAATGCTGACATGCTGCGCTTATGACAAAAGTGTGGCACACCTAAATGTCAATTTGTTGAGGAAATCAACGCAGTAAAACTGAATGGAATTACCTACAGAGTATAATGCAGTAAAGGAAAAAGTCTGTGGTTTCCTTTTGTCATAGAAAGTTTGGTTAGCGCTCCATAAAGCTAAAATGAGGTCACATTTTCTTTGAGTTCTCAAATATCTCCCTCATTCATTTCAGTAAAACATTCTAACATGCATAGTATAAGATGTGCTTTCAATACTAGCAGCAGTCTGTCAGGTAACTCCCCCATAATCAACTGCAGGTTCATTGTAGAGTCCAATAAAGTGATTTTGGGTAGGTGTGAAAGGACACCTGTAGAAAATACCTGTAGAGAAGTGTTTATGTTGTTTCTTTTTTTTACACTCAAGGGGTATAAGTGATCTCTTATGTAGTAATAGGCATGGAAATTGATTTGATTTGATTTTATTTTAACCGCATGCGCGCTAGCGGTTTTCCCGCTGTGCGCTGCGTTTTTTTTAAAAACGCGTTACATGACGAGCTGAGCTCATCATGAGCGCGGAAGGGGTTAAAGAAAATTACTAGCGGTGCACTTAATTTGTCAATAAGATCAGAAATGTTAAACGAAGGATTTATCGATCATAATTTTTTTTAACGGTGTTCAGATGTATAAATAATTTTATGTTCAAATGCTTTACATTGTCTAAAAACGTAAAAATAGCTCAACATAGGAAGTACCTTAAGGTAAAATGGTGTAAGCTTCTATATAGACATTCGATTTAATTAAAGCAATAAATAAACCACCTGAAAACAAACGTGCGATTCAACCAAATCGCTATGCATACTTGTGCCTCAAATTGTAACTATGTGGAGCGTAACTATTTAAAACTAAAGGGACAAACTTGTGTCTAGTGATGCCCAATCACATGCCCAACTCTCATTCTTCGTCACCTCTTGGTTTATAATCACGCCTCACTAGCTCTACACAAGGCACCTCAAGTCCCCGTCCCTCTTGCCTGGCAAAATAGTGACCTTTTTAAAGCGCCTCAGTGTTTCATGTAGCTGGGTCAGCGCTCTACTAAAGGCCCAAAATAAAAATAAATAATATTGACAGTCAACAATGATTCTGGAACAAAGATTACTTATAATAATATTTTGAAACCGAGAAAATGCCAAATCAGGAACAAACTAGTGTGGAGGCACGATAACAGCGCATGGGCCTGCAGACGCCTAATCTGGCGCCTGCAGGCTTGCACTTTGTTGCGACGGCTCTGTCTGGGGATGCAAATGAATGCAGTGCTCAGCCGAGGAAGGCTTGGGAAATACTTTCTAAAGCTCCAGCCAGTTAGAGCCACGTGCATCATTTTTCTTATCCGTATTCTGCAAGAACCTGGCAGGCTTAGCGAAGAGCTCATAATCAATATGCTATTTTTGATTTACACCAGGCATTCTGGAGTTTGTATTTGCCAAATGTTTTTCACACCTGGGTAATAATTTACATTTTATTCCGAGTGAACGATATTATGTCATGGAAATAAAAAGATGAAGTAATATAGATTCACCATTCATTACTCGTATGTATTTTAAATACATATTAACGTCTAAAACTATGTTTGGGGCGCATAATATTTCCCAATTGCATTTTGGCTGATTGTTACTGTGATTTGTTGTATCATTCAGGTATAATGAGCGGTAGAATTATTTTTCATAGGCCTCATACTCATATACCTATGCTGCAGGATCTGTTGCGATTTCCAGATCATGAGCTTGAATCCTGTCAAGCCAACCTAAATTTTCATTCCTTTAGAATTTAAAATTAAAGACATTTAAAATGAAAGATTTTCGGTAACGTGTTAATTAAAACACTTACAATAGATAAACTGTGGTAGCATAACATACAATACACATAATTATTACTAACATGTTGCAGAATGATGAAAAAACGTCTTCATTAAGATGGTGAACAGTAAGTACATTTACATCGCAACAGTAAGGGCCGGTGTTTACTTTCTACCTTGTGCTTGGCTGTCAGCTGCTACAAGGAGGAAAAGTGTGGTTTATTGGCCTGGTTGTTTATCGGCAATTATCATTACCTCATTGTCTGTCTTCCTGTCCCAATCCCTACGTAGTGAGCCAATACCCATACATATTTGGATCTGACTTGAATACATTTAATAAACAAGATACATTATCATTTTTGATGCTTCACCTCTGAATTTCAATGAAAAATGTAAAATGTAAAATTAAATCAAATGGTGATGAATGAAAGACAAAACAAGAGTTCAAAACTCTATTGATGCTCCTCTATTTATTTGAAGTTGATAATGACACATAAAGGTGTGCGAAGAAGCCCAGGTGGCAGAGCAACAGATGTCTTTTAGGGAGCTCCTTTAAGCTTTGCCCATTAGGAAGCCATACCCCTCATGGATTTAACCTCAATGGAGGAAAGAGGATCCACATTGGGCATTTCATATTCTTTCCCATTTGCTAGATTTATCCAATATGAAAGATGGAAGATGTGGCACAAAGACCTTTCTCAGAAAGCAGATAGATGACAAAAAGGGAGTCTATTTTTCTGAAGGGCTTAGTTCTATCAAGATAGATGAAGATAGCTCAATGTGTATCTAGAGTATGCAATTTTTCCTCTTCTAAGGTGGAAGGGTTGCAATAAAAACAAGAAGAACAGTATCTTCCTCGCAAATGCATTTTGGGGTAACCATGGGAAGCCAAAGGTGATTGGTCTAAGAGGAAACGCATCCTGGAGTACATTTTGAAAAAGAGGAAAAACCAGAAAAGCCCTGATTTCTACAATTCTTTGCCTTGAACAGATGGCAACTAGAAAACATACTTTAGCTGAAAGGAATTTCAGATCTGATGATTGCAGACCCAAGATGGAACCAGACAATGGAGTATGTGACGTCGAAGAAAAACTCTTCGAAGGCGGGAAGCTAGTGGAGCCACTGAGGCTATCTTAGAAGACTTGGCTGTTTGAATTGCTTCCCACTGGGCTCTGATAGTGGACATGCAAACCCCAATCTGAAACCATTGCTAAGGCAATCTAAGGCTTTAGATAGGCTCACAGGATTCCTGGGAAATCCTTCTGCCTCTGCACCAGGATTCAACCTTTCACCAATGATGACTGTAAGATTTGAGAGTGGAAGATTTTCTTGACAGTTGGATGCTTGTGTTCACTTCCATAGAACCCCCTTTGGCCAAAAAGTTTAAATGTTTCAAGAGCCATACACCTCAGATTGAGACTATGAGAGAGTGTCTTAAGTAGAGGAGATCTCAATGGTGAAGGGAAGATTGGGGTTTGCCAATGAGTATGAACCTCCATCCTCAATAAAAGGTGAAACCACTTTCCACTGGACCATTTTGATACCACTAGGAAGCCTTCAGCTGAGAACTCCAAAATATATTTTTATTTTATTCTGGGAATGAGGGGAAAAGGAGAAAAGGCATAGAGGAGACCTTGAGCCCAAGGAACGGTTATGACATCTATCTCCCAGGCATTCCTTGATGGTACTAGGCTGCTAAATCGCAGAAGTAGCAAGTTCTCCTTCATGGCAACCTGTTCGAGCCAAGGTTGACTGAACCTGCAGAGAAATTCCTGAAAAATAAAAGTAACCATACAGAGAGATATCGAGGATGATAATGTCCTGTTTAAAGAGTTAGGAGGGGGTGTGGTTTGACACACAGTAAAGATGGCTGCCTTTACTTGAGCTCCGCGACACTCCGGGTGCAGATGCTCAATTATCATGTATTAGGGGTGATTCTTTGATCATCCTTGGACACCGGAGAGTGGCATAACAGCTGGTGAGCACCAAGGAGTGTTTTATTTTACTCGGTCTCAAAGCTGCTACGCTAGAGGTTGCGACATGTAAGAGAGCTCAGCCACAGTATTGCTCTGAAATGGTGACCGCCGTTCCAGTTTTGACCCAGCACAACATGTGTCCTCTGTAAATTTAAGGTTCACTCTAATTAAAGGTACTGAGCGCACTATTCTTGTTTGTTACATCACTGAACTTATATTTATCAAGTGCTGTGGAAGGCTGTTATTCTTCACAATTGGAGGCTCCAAAATGGTGGCAGCTGACTGGAACTTCGTTTCATTCTGAGACCCTAACTGAAAAGTCTACAAGTTTATTATTAAGTCTTAACTCACTGCTGGTTGTTCATTACATGGGAGGTGTTTTGACCATGATATTGCCTTGCTTTGGTGGTCCTTATTGCATGTTCGTCATGGCACGGCCGAGGAGAACTCTGGTCGGCTTCTAAGAGCTTTAAAGTGGTTCACCCTTTTTCTAACAAGATCCTTTGTGCATTAATTCTGCTCATTAAGCCACAGTTTTCTAAACCTACTCGCTCAAAACTAGGTGCGCTTATTCATTTCAATTATGGCGGGTTTGAAATGGTGGCTGCTGACTGAATCTTGCTGTCTTGTGCTATATTTGTTGATGGACTCTAATCTGATTACTGAGTCAAAGCTCAGTGTTGCAACAGTGTTGGCTTACTACTCACCCTGATCTTTGTGAGTTGGTGGCTCATCCATATTGCCCTGTATGGGGATATTCTCAAAAACGTGTGATAATTACTGCAAAAGTAGCTTAACGCAACTCTTCATATCGCAGTCTATTGCGGGAAAACAATGCTGTGTTAACTCAGTTTTCACAACACGAAGGTAATATAGGATAGACCCACGAAAACGTGCCAAATGTCCACAATAAACCCAACGCCACGCTGCAAAAATGTGAAACACCAACGCAAAAAAAGTTGCGATGAGGCCAATCGCGATACAAAAAGCAGCAAAGACCAGCGACAGGCCTGTAGATTCGACGCGTCAGGCGGGAAAATGCACTATAAAAGCAACAAAAAGAATACAACAAAAACAATTCAACTTGCGTAGCACCATGGATGCACCAGGACCTAGTGCAGAGGCCAACGCAAACCCCACAAGCCCCACAGACCTCCAGCAAGGAACCTCGGGCTCGGGGAAGGGCAAGGAGAAGAGGAATACGGGGTGCACTCCGCAGCAAAACTAGATCAGCGTCACAGAGGTGACAGTACACTACCAACAACTGACCCACAATGGGACTAATGTGAATGCAGTCGGAGTGTCGAGGAGGTCAAGAGGTGCAGGCATGATGTGAAAAGCCACTCCAAGCACAAACCCGCTGCCAACAGGAAGGCAGCAACGGTGACAGGAGGTGGGAGTCCTACACCACAGGAGGAGCTGGAGGAAATGGAGGGCACAGACACCAGTGTGGAGATGGTGCAAGGAGGTGGGAGTATGGACACAGCTCAAACGGACCTGACACAACATCAACAGGGTGAGTAACGACCAGGGACAGCGGGGATGAGGGAGATGGGCACAATGACACACATCCACAACGATGTGTAGCACACTGCACACCCATATGACCCAGGATCATGCCCCTGACCCCCATTCCACACTGCAGCACACACACATAGCAATCACAGCACATCACACTACAATGTGGTACAAAGTGCAACACCAACACTGCAGAATAAGGCACACAACTGGGTCTGCTCATGCTCAGAAACAGGCCAATCACATCTAACATAGCAGGAAACAGTGAGATTCATATGTACGTGTACAACCTCATATCCGTCACATAGTCCAAAGGTCCACTGTCCCGCATCAAATTGCCAGCACCGCCCAGTCACAATGTACATTGCCATACAGTCTGCATGTCAACAAGAACAATGCACCAACATACATGTCAACACAATGTCAACATGCATCTCCCCTTCACATTGCAGAGGGACAAACAACAACTCCAGCAGAGCAGACCAGACACCTCATCATTGATGCTGGAGACGACCACCTTCAACAACGACTCACTACAACAGTTCATGGACATCTTAGGCAACCTACCCCCAGGAGCAGGGCAGCTAAGCCACACAGAGGAGACCCCAGCCCATGCACAGACCACACAGCAGGACGCACCCGCCACCACGGCTGGCACCGAGCACTCCACTGAGGCACACATCGCATTCAGAAGACATGTGTCAGAATGCCAAAAGGAGGTGGCCAGACAGGTGCGGGTGGGGTCAGAGCTCATGGAAGCCAAACTACATCATGTATGGGTTGTCTAAGTCCCATCAGGGACCACCTACACCCCTCAAAGGAGACCCACACTGCAACATAGACACATGCATTTGCACATTTCCTGTACTGAACTACACCCAGACCCCCTAAATTACCATTACACCCACGCTGGACCTCCATACATCGGCCCAGTACACTCCTCTTACGTATTGAGTGGCTGATGAAAAAGCTACATGTCCAAGGTCGTACCCGCTGCCAGCGTGGGCATGGTTGCATCCGCTGTACACAGCAAATTTAGTTTGTGGAACTGGCGAAGGGCATGTCTGCCCGGCCCCATCATGGGCAGGGACACATGTACAGTGACGCCTGTGCTGGATCTGTGTGGGGTGAGTGTAAGCCAGCCCTCATTGAGTTGCTGGTGCTGGCAACAAATACAACAGTGAACACCATTAAAACGGAAACAGAAAACACCAGCATTACAGAGACAACAGCGGAGCATCATGGTGGTAGCCGGAGCAAGTACAGAGGTCACCCATTGAGCAAACAGAAGTGTCCATGAGTTGCAGTGCACTGAGGTTGGGGCACTAAAGCTGAGTGCTTTCATGTGAGGAAAATGTCTAGCATTGGGTCCCTTCAGGATATTCCTGATGCAGCTGCAGCGGGGGTGTCACACATGCATCATCTTCCTCATTATCATCCCGGGTCTCCCATACAGCCCGAGGTGACACTGCTGCCTGAGCTCTCCATAGCACATAACCAAAACAGAAATGGACGATGACTCGCGGTGCACTGAGTTAGTGGCACCTGGAGTGCTGAGCAGGGTATCAGACAGATGATGGCATCCACGACAAGTGTGAGCAACTCCATTAGTCTGCCAGTATGAATGTTTCGACTCTGGCAGTTGGTGGTTGAAGGTGGTCCTGGCGGTGATGGAGTGTGCCTCCTGTGGTGATGCGATTTCCGGGCCAGTCAGGACTCGATTTGATGTGTGAGCACTGGTGGACCGCAGTGTAGGCTGGAGGCGCGGACAGCACAGGGCCACAGACACATGGCGTTGATGACCCATGGCCATCGTCTCAGAGGCCATCCAATATCTCAGAAGACCGGGTCCCTGACTTGAGCTGCACTGGGTTAGTGGCCCAGAATGCACTACGGCTGGCACTGGCACACCACCACGGGATGGTGATGTGCGGTACACTGAAGAAGGGCCACGTGGACTGAGCGGGTCCTCATCGATGTCCGAGGTGGATGTGGCAGAGGGATGCGGGGACAGTGGAGGGTGTCCTCCAGGGCATGATGCAGAGGGCAGAAGCCATCCGGAAGCAGCAAATTGAGAGTGGAATGCTACAGCCTCGTCATTACCTGCACGTCGGTATCAGCTACATGAGGATGAAGACAACCCCCAGTCCATCGACTCAGATGCCAACAAAGTTCTATCAGTGAGTGTCCATGAATTTCGGGAACAGACTTAATGTCACTGGGGCTGAGAGGGGTTGCTGTCTGCGAGTATGCCAGTGCAATGTAATGAACTCGGCCACTGCATAATCAAGACTCAGTTCCAAGTGTGTGTCCTACCGGTAGAGTACGTCAATGAGAAAGGAGTACTGCGAGCCTTGCTCGCGGAGGCCGTGATGGTCGTAGCAGGTTGCCAGGGTCACAGGCCTCGGGCTTGTAGCTTGCACTGACAAGTGGTGGGCCCTCTTCGACACACGCCTGTGTGCGCTAGGGTGGGCAAGACTGGTTCGTGGGACCAGCGGACTGGGGTGCAGCAGGCGCACCCGGATCACAGGCAACACCGCTCACGGCGACTGCATCAGCCTCTTGGTGGGGTGAGAAGTGCCACCCTGGCAGAGACGTTGGGCATTCCGGAAGAGGACAGCGCCCATAGTTACGTGCCTTTTATTCACACCCCTATGCTGGCTTGGCATACGCCGGGCCTTCCCACTCCACTCATGCTTACTGGGGGGACGAAAAAAGCTAAATTTCTGCGAGCTTCCCAAATGGCTGGGGTGACATGGTTGCGTCCACTGTCCACTACACTCCAAAAACCAGCAGTGTGTGTCGACATGGATATGTGTGTGGTCTGCATACTGCAGTCTGGCCAGCACATCCACGCCACACTTGGCATTGTGTACATTCTCATTCATGGGTCAGTTGCCTCCTTTGCACATTACTGGTTCCCACCTCCCCCCATATTCTGCTATGTTGTGACTGAGATGCCATGCCGTTGATGGCTTATGTACATGGCTGGCCCAGGTTCCCAGAGTACTTTGTGCAGGCATGTCTGGTGAGTGTGCATGTTGTTTGGCATGTAGTATGTGAGTTTATAACATGTGCATTCCCAGTGGTGTGCGTTGCATGATTGTGGAGTTGAGGTGTGTGATGTGTTCATTTGGTACTTGCCAACGAGCAGTGCTTTTACGTAGGTGCCATCTTGGTAGCGCTGGTTGATGATGAACTGTCGGAAGATGTAGGAAACATGCACACTGCCTGGGTGGTAGGCGTCAACGTTGTTGGAGATTCCCGGGTTGTCCACTATTGCCTGCACATTGATGAAATACGTGTGCTTTCTGTTGCGGTTATTGTGTGCAGTGTTGCCAGGGGGCACAAGTAGGACATGTGATCAGTCGATTGCACCCTCACATGTGTGGGAAGCCAGCTATGGTGTAGACACCTTGCTTGGTCTCCAGTGTTGTATAACATTTTAGGACCCTATTGTAATTTTCCCGACTCATGCCCTCATATAGGTATAAATCACCATATCCTTATATAGGCATAAGAATCCTAACCATATTTGGACATAGCTCATGCAGTCCAAATACAGCAGGGCTACTTCCACTAGTTCTAAAAATCTACAACGATTTCTTGGAAAACTCGGCTTCAGCAGCTAGGGACTTCCCCTTGCTCGAAAACTGACTTGTTCAAGAACTCATAGAGTTTTCAAAGAACTGAGACTCTTTGATGACGTTATTATGTCCACCTTTACGTCAAACTCGGTACCTTCAAGGTATAAATATCTCCACACTTGCCATAGCAAACCCACAGTGGTTTGGAGCAGTTCAACTATCTACTTGCCCGACGCGCCCTGCTACTGCAAGTGCCGAAGGAAGCCGTCCCTTCAGCAGACCCACTGAGAGAGACACTGTCTTTTCTTGGGCCGAGAAATCCAGCTCCAGTGTTTCCAAGCTACCCTTGCGGGTTGTTGGGAAATCGAGTCCTGAGCCTGACCTTCTTCATTCCAAATCAAGGTACGGAGCTGATTAGACCCTAAGAGAAATCTTGGACAGATTCTTGGCAAAAGAATACTACATTCATGCTACACCTCACCTACTTCTTCCCTCGTACTAAGCTTAGGTTAGGTACATCGGGGTAGGCGTATTTTAGAAGCACAGGTTGAGTACTTTTAGCCTCTGTTATTTATGTATGTATTTATCTATGGTTTAGGAACAATACAATGCTCTTACAATAATTTTTTATTCTATTCTTTTTACTGTATGCATTATATTTTACAACCTGTCTTACGATTGTAGCAGTTCATTTCTTATTACATCTATTTCTCTGCACCTCTGGTGAAACGAAGCATGCACGACTGACTGAGTGAAATATCTATCACGACTCTGAAGGTCAGTTTATTCTTGGGGAAGCAAAGTTGTCATGTTTATGTGGTTGTCAGAAACGAATCCCTTCTTGTTTATTCGAGAACGTTTCTAGTGACTTCTGAGCTAGCTGGCACTCACAATTAAGTTTAATATATTCGATAGAGACATAGTCGACCTCAGTCCTACGTCTAATCTATAGGATATATTATTTAAAAGCGCAGAGCCTATTGGGAATATAGGAACTACACTACACCAGCTGTTCCTGCACAGTGTGGGGGAAGTATAGATAGTGGGGTACCAGGCTGAGGATGTCATCCACGACCGTTCTGTGGAACCTGTATTGGGCTGGCTGTGATACTCCACCGACTCTGGCGGTTGTTGGTTAGAGGGTACCAGTGGGCAACACGTGCAGCAGGGCCAGCAGGTATGTCTGAGGTGGTATGTTGGTTGTTCGCTGTGTTGGTACCGTCAGCCTGTAGGCAATGGTGGTCAGGATGCAGAGGATGGTTCTCCCCTTTGAGCCTGTAGTGAGCAATGGCATTCTCTGATGTTGGGTCTGTGAGGTTGTTGCGTTTTCTGAAGGTCGCTGTCTTTGTCTGCGCTGTCTCAGTGTTAGGCGGGGCGGTGGGGGTCCAGGGGGGTAGGGTGTGGTCCTGGGGGTGGTGGCTGTGGGTGTTGAGGCCCTCTTGGGTGTCTGGCCTGCATGATCAGTGGCTCCATGGCATCTGGTGCCCTTCAGGTGTGGCTCTGGCCTGGGCTCCCTTTTGTGGTTCCGGCTGTCATCCAACTGTACACCAGGTCAGAGCAGGTGTTATTTCATGCAGCTAACGTGCCTTACTGCCTGTTTTGGGTTCTTATCATTGATCTGGCTGGTCGCTGAGAATGTTGCGGAGTGGTGTTGTTGCAGCTTTTTGCACAGGAACGCCTACTCTGCATCTCATTAGCGATAGTTGCGGGGGTCATCTGTGGCGATGTTTTTTGCGGTTGCTATCACAGGTAAACTGGTCGTATGGGCTGTTAGCACCAGCTTGTGAATGGGGCGTTAGTTTAATCGCAACTTTGGCTGCAATAAAGTGCAGATAACGCGGCGATAGTTCCTTGAGAATATGCCCCTATGTTTTTCTCAGTTTATATTAAAGTTCCACTACGATTACTCCCAATGGCGTTAGGTTTGGGTGGCAACACTAAAGGCAAATATTCAAAAGGAAACCTGAAACATCCCAAACATTCCTCACCTATCATGGATTCGCTGGCTAAAGGTAGGCCTGTCTCTGCCTCATCTCTAAAAGCTATATTGCTCAAGCTCAATACCGTGCATGATATAGCTCAAAGTACCAAAACCAATACAGATCTGCTTCTGGTGGAGGTGGCCGCAATTCATAACGACCTTAAAAATCTTTCATAATGTGTTTCTAATGCTGAGACAAGAATACGTTGCGTGGAAGATTATACAGATAAATAAGCAAAACATATCCAAAACTTGGAACCCTCATCATTAAGGAGAGACCTAACAGAACAGTAAGATCTTAATCGCAGAAGTATCCTTTGTATTTTTGGATTACTAGAGGGAAGTGAAAATGCTGCTCCTTCCATAATTGACTTCTTACTTACTTGGATCCCAAATGTCCTGAATCTTTCTTAAAAAAAAGCCTTTTAAATAGAACAAGCTCACAGAGTTCCAACTCTTAAACCCAGAAATATGTCTTCTCCAATGACATTGATTTTTAAACCCGTGCGACATCAACACGTGGTCAAATCTTAGCACAGAGAGGGAGATAAAGACAGTCTAATGGGAAGAGCATAAAATCTCTATTTTGCAGGATTTTGCCAGAGACACCATCGTTTGTCGCAAAGGCTTCCTCAATCTACGCAGGAGGCTTTCTGATATGGGCATTCCATTTTCTTTCTCTGGGCCCTCAAGATTCTGGAACATTTTCAAACGTCATCCACAGATCTTTTATGAACCCGTAGATCTATCAACGTACTTGGACAATCAATCCGAATCCCATATGGACTCTGTTGGACCTGGGGTTACCAGTTCACATTGGGTAGCCTGGCACAGAGTAGGAAGGTCTAACCTAAAGGCATTAACTAAGTTAAGCTTGCGACACACCCTTACAGTAACTCAGTGCCCATCCATTCAAAAACGACACTACGCCAGTTTTAGAAAAATACGGGTTGTTTTATAAAATCTCTTCGTAGTTTTCTTTTTACTTCTAAGCAGTGTTTCATAGAATAACTCTACCTTAGTTCGTTAACATATGCACAATGACATTTTATCATTAAAAGAAGCAATGTGTAATACACAACTCTTGCTGAGGTATTTAGTAAACATGGAGGTCCCTTGTAATCATACACGACGGTACTTTACCCTTGAGGGTTCAAAGTTATCAATAAGGAAAATACAGATTTTCAGTCACCATTCAACAATTAGCTAACTAGTACTGGGGTTACAGAGGGGTATCTGAACTTAAACAAGCAAGGTATTTCAATAATTATCCAGCCATATAGCTGGATTTACACCCCCAATGTGTTGACAGTTTGTTCCAATGACTTTCCTAGGTTTTTAGACAACTTCTGAGGGAAAGATTCCCTTCTTCACCAAGGTTTTCCTTTTCCCAATACAGCTCTGCTATCTTGGCAATAAATTAAGTTCCCTCCGGAATGGCTTCAAAACAAATAACCTCACAACAATGAGAAAGATCCGAAAACCTTCAGTGGCGCTTTTCCTGAGGTATCGATTGAAGCGCAGGGTGTCACGCGGAGATAGTCCCAGGCCTTACTGTCAAGTTAGCGCCACCGGTTACGGTCAGTTAAGTGACTTTTGCTGGTGTACCAGGATATGCTGTCGCACCCCTCCCGCTACCCCTCTTGAGGCAGCCACGAGGCCCACTTAGCCCCAGGGCCCCACTCTTCTCTTCACAGTCTTACCGGATTGTCCCGGTCAGCTCCTTCGTTAGCGCGACCTTCACTGAACACGTCGTTCGTTGAAGTTCCCCGGCCCCCGCACTGCAGATTCCTCGCAGCGTACCAGGCCGGAGCTTCCTCGCCTCTCCCCTGTCACTTCCCGCAGCTCCGTCGGAAGAGAGGGAGGGTGCTTCAGCGGGTCAGCCTCTTCCAGACTCCGCCCCCTGCTTAGCACTCTCGCGTCAGCTCCTACTTGCTTCGCTATCGTGCCGCTCGGCTGATGGTCTCCGGGCCCTCCCCACGGAATCTCCTCAGCAGGGGCCCATAATTGAGTCGTCGGAAATCTCGAAGCAGTTACCTTGGCTAACAGGTGGGTCTCGCTTCGCGGACTTTTGGCCTCAGACTGTGCTTGGGTTTAGTATAGAATCTTCACCAGTTTCCTGCCCTCCTCTTCCCCGCTCAATGAGGGTGTCTCAGGTGGGGACTCAAGGGAACGGGAACCACCAGTCAGACTCCTCTCCCAATGGGATCCCCCAGCTAGCTTCCCACAGCTCTCCACTAGCGCTTTGGGGTCATTCCTCTCCGGAGTTGCCAAGTTCAGAGAATTAGTGGCAATAACTCCAAGGCAGGGCTCAGTCGATAGGTGGGGGGCACGTCAACGAGTAGTGCGGCCGGCCCAAGGGACGATCTATACACTAACAGTGCGCCTTCCTCCCCACACTAACGCTTCACTCCACACCAAGTCCTCTCAAGTTCTCTGGTCACTACTAAAATGGCCGCCCCCCCCACTAGCCTTTATATAGGCAGGCCTCAGGCTACTGGAACCAGCTAGAAGGTTCTAGAGCATCCCTATGCTATCCTATGGGCCCCTTTCCTGAAGTAACCGTTTTGGCAGTAACCGGCCACCATTTTGTGTGACTAAGCTTGCCCTCAGAAAAGGAGGGATTTCTAGGCTTATGAGGAACCATGGGGTCAAGGAGTACCTAACCCCCAGGTCAACACCTTAAAAATTCCAGTGGACATCAAAAATAAAAGGAATTGAGGGCAAAAAGGGGACAAAAATAAATAAATAATAGGAGGGACCACCCAAAGGGCTGACAGGTCTAACAGACTCGTATTCTCGATCTGGTACTTCTAGCTCCTAGTTATCTGTATTGGTTGACCTAGCCTGTTTCCTATCTTTCCAGATTTCCAGATAGCTAATTTCTTATTATCACTGACTAATATTGGATGTGTCTTTTCAAGTTTTTAATAAGATTCCATATAACTTTGTCTATGCTGTTCCTATTGTGTGCTTTATAATACCCTCTGTTGGGTTTTTGCTCGATATTGAGGATATAATACATTTTGCTGTAACTGTGCTGATGCTCTCCATCCTCTGGATAGCCAGATTTTGATATTTTATACAGTACCATACAGTACGTTAATTTGAATTTCGTTCTTTTTGGGATCAATCTTTTATAGATATGGCTTATGCAGAGTTGGTATACCTAGCTGACATGGTCCCCTTAAAGAATTTTGTTCTAATTGATTGCCATTGTTTCTGAAATTATTGTCCTATTACTCTTGCCATAGGTGAGTATTCTACCTTCTGCCTTCTACCTCTTATCCTTTATCTTTGTTCCTTCTTTCTATGGAAGTCTGTTGCCATTTAATGATTTCACTGATCACTAAGGAAATATGTTTTTATCTAATAAGAATCTTCTTTTTTCTGATCTCAATGCCACAATCTAGGTTATGTTACATTCTTACGGTCTGTCACATTTTAGAGAAAGCAACATTTTCCTAATTGCCCTCCGTGGCTAGTGGCCATGATGCTGATAAGGCATTTGACAAGGTGCCTTGGCCTTTTTAACACTCTGTGTTGGAATCTCACAACCTTGGTAACCATTTTATTACTGTGGTAATGGCTCTTCATGTGCAACCTAAGGCTACTATTGGGATTAATGGCTCAGCGTCCTCCTTTTTTAATCTTCGCAAATGTACTATACAAGGATTTCCACTTTCACCCCTTCTTTTTCTCTTATCCATTGATCCACATCTCTGCTTGCTCAATCCGAACCTAAAGATTAAGGGGTTTTAATTTGGAAAACATATACTTAAAACGTCTGCTTAGGCTGATAATGTACTGATTTTTTCAGAAGACATTGAAATAGCGATCCCTCTTGCACTTGACTCCTGCTCGTTTCCACAAGCTGAAATTATGAGATAGTGATCTTTGTTGGAATTGCACCTTAGAGCCAGATACCCATCAACATATGTTCTTTGAATGTACATTATCAGACTCCTTTTGGGGCCCTTTACAAAAACATTCATCACTAATCTTTATTACACCCATTGTTCTTTCTTTACCTATGTTTTTGCTGGGTCCATGGTCTGCAGTTTCCCCTTTACCTCTTGACAAGGTGGACTTGGAGCTCTTATATTTGCTCCTATCTATTGCAGTCAAGACTATACACACAGAATGGAAATCTTTTCATCTTCTCTCTTAAAATACCTGGTGGGCATGGGTTTCATATCTACTTGGAGCCCATAATTGTGTGGAAAGAAAACATTATTGCCTTCTATTGCTAGTAATGTATGGCATTTTTTTGATAGTTATATGGTCTTATCGACTCAGAGGTTAGAAGCTCAATATCCTTGAGAACATGTCTCTCGATTTAGTCATTATAGGTGTAGCAGTTGTCCCTTCTCATCATCCCTCCCTCCTTTCTTCCAATATCCTTTCCTCCTCCTTTTTTTTCTCTTCCCTTTTTTCTTCTTACCTGTTACTGTTGTATCTTATTTACCAAGCAATACAAACATGCATATTACTTTGCTGGGATATATGTAGATTTTCCATCTGTACAATTTTCCTGGGGACCATACTTAGTACTTGATGAATTTGTAGTATCTGTTTGTCATGATAGTTATCTGACCATTTCTTATATGATAACATTTTTATCTTTTTATTCCAGTCTAGATTTTATTTGTCATGCATCCCTTTTTAACTTTTTAATTCCTCATTGTTATATATCTATTTCTATTTTTTGTGTTTATTTCTACTGTCTTGTAACTTTATCTCTTTTTATCTAAAACAATAAATAATTTGAACACAAAAAAGAGTTAGCAGGCCCATTCTCTTTCGCCCGAAGAGAAACTTCTGTCCCAGAAAGTGGAGATTGTTCAACGCCCACAGACAAATCTCTGGTGAAAGGAAAAAGAGGAGATATTTCTTCCTTCGCTGGCAGCTAATAATTGCTCTGAATACCATGTTCTCTGTTTAAACAGAAACAAAGTGTCATACCAGGAAGGGGAAAACAGAGAAGAGCTTTCTGCAGTGCAGCCAGCTCCCTCCAGTTGAAAGAGTGAGAGTTTTCATGATTCAACAGTTTGTCCATGCCTGTAACCCTCACAGCTTCCCACCTAAAACCTCTGGCATCTGTTGTTAGGATTGTGACAGGAGAAGGACAGTCACCTGTGGAGAGATACTCCAGGACTAGTCACCACTGTTGATACTGACAGATGTTCAGTGGACAGGTATCAAGGCTTTGTATTTCTGAGATATGATGTCCTAGTACTGCAAAAGATGGTGCACCACCACACAAATGTTTAGGAGACCCCACAGAATTACCAACATTGACCATCCCCCCATGGCTTCTTAACAGGAGCCTTTCTGATTCCTGAGTCCTTGACAGGAGATCCGAGAGATAAGGTACCTAGGATCTCCTCTTCCCTCAGTCAGAAACGTCTTCTCTGAGTCTATTTGAAACAAGGTCCAGATGCACTGGAGTGATTGAGAAGGCTGGAACTGGATTTTTGTATTTCAAGAGCATTCCATATCTTAGAAGCAGATCCCTGACTTGCAGAACATGATCCTGTGTCTTACAAAAAGAAAAAGCACCATTTATCCAATCATCGGAAGTACGGATAGACTTGAATTCCTCTTGAATCAAAAATGCCCATCAGCAGTGCCAAGAACTTGGCAAAAACTCTTGGAGTGGGGGAGAGATGAATGGAAGTGCCCGTAATTGATAATGAACTTTCCCCACAGTAAAGCAAAGATCTTTTTGGAAGTCCAAGTGAATGAGTATGTAATGATAGGCATTCATCATATCAATTAAAACCAAAACTTCTTCTTGTTTGTTCAAAAGCAGGTGCTCTGATTTGTCACTCTCTTGAATCGTACTTGAGGAATGTGAAGGCTCAGCCCCATTAGATCTAGAACCAGGTGAAAGTCTTCCAATGCTTTCTACACCAGAAACAGGATCAAGAAAAAGCCTAAGAGTTTATCACAGGGAGGAACAAGAGCTACTGCCCGCTTGTCCAGTAAAATTTGATTCCTGTTGAACTGGATCCATTGAAAGAAGGGTTTGACAAAGAGTTGTCCTGGCAAATTGGAAAACCCTATTTGATATTTTCTGAAACTGACTGCTCGTCTCAGGTGTCTGTGTCTGCTATGGCAATGTGTCCCCTGTTTTGGAAGAATAAGAGATGACCTCCAATAGACAGGCTGCTTTTGGAGGGGCAGGCATGGTAGTGGCTGGAGACTGGAGCTGGGTCTTGTCAGTGGCCTCAACTCGTACCATGAAAGGGCTGGCTGTTTCCCCTCAATGAGCCTGTTCCAAATCCTATCTAGGAACACAACCAAATATGACACCAAGCCGCTATACCTACTCTGCAAGTAGGGGAAGAAGCACATAAAGTGAAAAAGTCATACCTGTTCCAACATGGATAGTAAAGCAGATGTATCTAACTGTTGTTTATTAATTGTCACAAATACATTTCCTTGGAGAACTTGTTCCATACAACTCGCCTACCATAAACCTTTTAGAGTGTTATCTCTCCATTTACCTTATGTACTTATGTGAGCTTTGTTGCACTTGTTTTTAGACTGACTAGAATTTTACTGACCAATTGATTTGAGATAATATTTCATATTAAATTTGGTGATATAAAGCGGTTTGTTTTGTATTTTGCCTTTTCAAGACTGGATCGATGAAGGTGTAGTGACTGAAAATGTTTCTGGAAGTCGAGTTGTGTGATTCAAGTTCTGCATAATATGTAACCCTACCTCTCGGAGTAGTGGGGCCTCTCTCTTTGCTTTTATTAATTGTTCCAGGGCCTGGAAATTCTTTAGAAGCAGTTGGACCATATAAGTCACATAAGTATTAGCCTGAACAGAAAGTTGAGTACAGAACACTTTCTTTTTACTCTTCCCTCCAACTTCTTGTCTGTATGATCTAAAGGAAGGGTATCCTCTGCAACTACATTAACTACCTTAACAGCAGAGGAAATTCCTCTGAGAAACCCTCCAAAGGATATTGTTTAGAAAGAAATATTGGAAAGGAGAATTTAGCAATGGCCCTCTATTCAAAAGGACCCTCCTTACTGCACTATGAAGAGGTAACGATTCTGTATCCATCATATGTTATGGACTTAAAAAATATTCTTCATCTCCCCCAGAAGCAGGTGCTGGAAAGTTTAGATTGTCTGAGAAAAAGTTCAGAAACTTCAGTCCTTTGAGCAACACAACCTCTTTTTTTCAAATTGTTGTGGGTCGTCAGAGGTGTCAGGAATCCTTGGAATTTCTGATCGAGGAGGAGCATAACCCTTTTGAGCTTTAAAGGCAGCTTCTATTGCATCATTAATTATGTGCTGCAGCACTGCCATGGAGGAAATCTCAGTCGATGGGCCATGCTCCAAATCCATTGTTGGTTCACAAGAATCCTCTTCATCTGTGCTATCCATGCTGACACAAATTCCCTGCGTTGCCTCTGTATCTAAGCAACAAAATCCCGAGACTCCTGAAATCTAGTTGGAGATGAAATTTTAAGGTCAGGCAAGATGGGCATGAAAGCACTAGCGCATATCATTTTAATCAATATAGAAACAATGCTTGGTGATTCTAATTTAAATGTGTTGACATCGGTCTTGCCTGCTGTGCAAGACGATAGGGACCTTTCTAGATAATGATCGTAGATAATCAGACTGCTAGACCAAGTCTCACAAAGCAAAAAAGAAAAGCATTATTCATGTAAACAACAAAGAAAGGATGGGGCCGGTAATAGAGCCTTCTTTTTTCTCTTCTGTTTGTTAGCTGCTGTAAAGCAGGAAAGTGTTATGTTGTGGCATGCTTTTTTCCTTGTGAATACATCTATCATTGCTCAACCTAAAGCTGTTGTGTTCTATGGAATGCTAGTTGGCTACATCACCAGGTGACATCTTGTAGTGAGGGGAAGTGGGGCTGAGGCATTCTGTGCCTTATCCTTCGGGGTAGGTACCCCTTTTACATATTTACTAGATACCTGTTTTGTAGCAACATGAAGAATACCTTTTCTACATCCTATGCTAGGACTGTGTCATTGGTTATGCATCTTCTATACAATTATCATTTTTCCTGTGCAATAATGGCTGTAGATGTAATGCCAAATGCACTGTGTACAAGTTGTGTTACTTAATCTTGATCTATGAGGAACAGGTTCCCTCATAACTGAGGATGTGTTCACAACCATACATTTTTTTAAACAAACAATTTGTGAGCTTTACAAAGTGCTAAGCTCATAAAGATTTAAAGAAAGAGAGAAAAGTAAAAAGTGTTGTATCTTTATTGAACATTTGTGGCAGTGGGAAAATATTCCATGTGCTGAGCAGCAGATGCACTGGGGTGGCTTGGCTTCCTTCTGCACTTGGCTTCCAGAGCCCCTCTCTGGACAGTAACGTGAGTGCAGTGGGCCCCACGCCACACTGCCCCAGCTTTCCCAGTCCCTCACCCCATATCTGTCACCATCACCATGAGTGTTTCCCCCTCCTACAGCAGCCTGTACTACAGATCCCCCACTGATGCAGAGCAGTATGTTACTTCTACTCCTCCCAGCACCCCCTCCTAGAATCACTACTCACATAGCCCCCACCTACACAATCTCTTCTTCCCACACTATTCCAACTCCCCCTCTAACGTACCGGTCACAAACATTGAATCATCTGGACTTCAGTTTGTCAAAAGAGAGGTTTCTTCTGCAGGATGTTCTGTGCACTAGTCAACATCATGCAGAATGAAATCCTGTTTTGGACATGGGCATGTCTAATTTTATCTGATCAAAGATGAATGATGTTGATAAACTTCGCATAGCTTCAGTGACAATGCTAAAGAGTTACTGGCATCTACTCGGAAACCGGCCAACTCTTGCAGTGCCAAATCAAATGTTTTATTTTTCCTGTTCTAGCCAGGCTGTTATCGTACATTCACTGATGCCAATTCTGATGCACTGTATTGTGAGGCAACATTCTGTGTCATATACAGACATGTTTTAAAACAAACATTACTAATGAGATTAATCAGAAAGTAATCAGATTTGTTTCACTCTTTAGTTGAGGATGCATATACTGGTCCCGATTCACCAAAATAAAAGAGAAATTGAATTAAACACATGTTTATGTGTGCACATGTTGAACTGTTACAGTTAATAAAGAGGATAAAAACAAAAATAGTTTACTTGTGCGAAGAAATCTGAAACAAAAATCTATATCCTTGTGATTAGCAGGCTGAAAAATAAAATACTGAAGCCCTCTATTATTTTATTTCAAGACACACAGGTAAGTCAAAAAGATTCTTCAGTGCCACTATCTTAGAGATTTCCTCAGGACACAATGAGGAGATTCATCTTAACATTCTTTAAATTGCCAAAGATGGTATTCAATGGGAGAGGGTCAAGGAGGGAGAGAGAGGGAGTTAAACCACCTATTTTAAACGTGTTAATATATCAAATAAATACAAAACCTATATTGAAATGTAAAATTAATTATAAAAACATCTTTCTTCCCATAGGGATTATTTAGCCCATGACAAAACCTTTATGTCATGTTGTAGGATAACAAACCCTAGTGCTTACTGAAGGTACATTTTCTTGATTTCTACCAACCACGATTGATATTGATGATTTGTGATTGGGTAATTGAAGCACTGGAAATTTTCAATAGGACATTTCTATACCTTTGTCCTTTAGATACATACTTGTAATATTAGATTAACTTTTTCAACCAATCCATTGTTATTCAGACAATATAGGACATTTCCCAAATGACTCGAGACATTTGAGAGAGAACATATTTCACCTCCTGAGAAGTCAGTTGTACACCATTATCTATAATGAGAATACTTGGGGATCCTCCCAAATGGAAAGCATCTTGTAAAAATGTGATTATTACATATGTGTTAATGCTATTTTCATGGAGTGTAACCATCCAACACAGAAACTACTAGAACTAGCACATATTCTTTGTACAAAATTGAACAATTAAAATGACCTCTAATAATTAAAGCCAATTTGTCTCATACATTTTTAGGATCCTCAACTGGAGAACGAGCAGCTTTTTTGTATTTTTTGTCACTATATACACAACCACTACAGCACTTACTAAGATTTTTTTTAAATAAAGGGGCATATTATCAAGGGGGTTTATCTCCGCTTTTTTGGCTTCAAAAGCCAAGAAAGCGGAGATAAAATGATCTCCCTATTACCTAGCTGTCGCTAACACCAGTTAGCGACAGCTAGTAGGAGATAGCGACCATCTTGGGCCCCGCTTTGCATGTCAGCAAAATTTATCACTAATGATATGCAAAGTGGGCGTACCAAGATGTGAGCGACTGGAAACAGTCGCTAACGTCGCTATCTCCTATTACCAACTTTTGCAGATATTCGCGCTAAGCGCGAATATCTCCAAAAGCTAACACCTGCCCCTGAACAGTTCTTCGCCATGTTATCCAATGTTAGGTGGATAACATGGCTAAGAGCATTAGCTCGGTAATGCATGAATATCGCTGACTTTTCAGCGATATTCATGCATTTCGGCCGATTTTTATCGCTTAGGAGAGAAACCTTGATAATAGCAAGGTTCCTAAGCGATAAAAATCGCCGCAGCTTGGCTATAAAAATATTGCCGCTAAGCCAACATAGCGATAATTATCGCTAGTTGTTGGTAATATGCCCCAAACGATTCATATCTAAAGATTTTGGTTTAGTCAAGATTCTGCACAAACAGCCTTCTTGGGCAAATTCAGCTATTGTGCCATAATTCTTTTGGTTAGACCAATTTATTTCAGTGGGATAACATGGCCCCTAGACCCTTTATCATGGCATCTGTACTGGAAATAGTTTTTTTATTTAAATCCAATTTTTCAATTGAAGGTGTTTTGACAGTGGAATCTTTAATCTGATCAAAGCCCAGGTGACACTCTACAGTCCGTCCAAGAAAATGGAACTGCTTTTTTGATAAGCAATCCTAATGTGTCAGCAAGATACAGAACATTTTTCATGAATTTAGACATATACTCTACAAGACTAGAGTTAGTTTTCTACAAACAGTTGCACCATAAACTAAAATATCATCTGGGGACCATGTGACATTTTGGGTCCCCTTTAAAAATTTAGCATACCTCTTTGAAATACTGCTGCTCTAGATGCCAATCCAAATGGCATCCTGCAAACACTGTATGCTCCTACAGCTCTCATGAAATTTTTTATTGATCTTGATTCAGAATGTAATCCTATCTGATGATATGCCGTGAACAACTCTATGTCACTAAAACAAGTGATATCCAGCATGGAACCACATCACATCATTAATCGTACGAAGAAGGTGTCTATCAACACGTATTTAAGCATTTAGATCAAGCAACTCAACATCCAAGCAAATGCTAATGTTCCTTCTCAAGGAAGTCTCTCATTAAATGAGGAATGTGAAGTGGTTTGTGTATAACTGGGATAACATTGGTTTTAAGTTTGATTTCATGTTGAAACTTTTTAAGTAAACCCACTTTATCTGATAATAAGTTAGGAAAATAATTACAACTCTGTTCTTTATTGGGATATCTGTCTATCAAAAGATCTTGCTTGTCATTGTTAGAATCAAATTGCATCCCAAGCACTCTCTGATGCCTCCATCCTAACAGAATGATTTTGCAATATCTGTTTTCCCTTTTGTGGACCATCCTATAAATGATATACCCATTCTAGCCTATGTCTTTAAAAGGAATGGGATATTTGATATATCCCCTTGGATTTATATCTGGTGGTTCTTAGATATAACCCTGATCACCAAAAAAGGTACAGAATCTTTTCATATTCTTTAAGAGTAAAAGACGATCATGAATCTGTAGAAACAGTTATATTACATCCAACAGCAGAAACATTAGATTTAGGGTAAATATGTTCACTATTATTTTCCGTTTCTGATAACTGGAAAAATAATTTTGTAACTTATTGTTCAATATGTTCTACTTTATAAACTAATTTCCATTCTTGTTCTTTGCATACTCAAAATGCCCTTTTTCTTGCTTTTCCTACATACATATTTTCGAGTTATGGAGGTCAAACTATTAGCTAGATGATTCTGGTTACAACATTTGTATCACTTTGGTTTTCTTGAGTCATTATTTATTTTCCCTTGAGGTTTTTGGGCATTTTTGGTTTTATGGATGTCTTAAATTATAATACAAGAAGGTATTTAATATAGGGGGTCTTCATTTTGCTCCATTTCTTTAAAACAGTCTGCTGTATGCTGTGTGTTGTTAGCAATATCAATTGCATTTTTTTTTACTTAGTTCAAAGTATTTTATTAAGTGCATAAACATACAATCAGATACCATGTGATACAAGTACAAGGTATTCTGTAGTACAATCATTCCAAGTAGGCTTGATATTACAAGATATCCTTCTTAAACAATGTTAATGGTATATTGGAATACATGAATATGTAAGAAATGTATGAATGAGATCAACCAACATGCATCTTTTAAATTTGAATAGTGAGCTCTTGAATGCAAGAATTATTTGTGCTTCTTAATTATTGACCTAAAATAAATAAGTCACACGACTCACCAAATTCATATGTATTTGGCTGGCCTCTGAAGACAGTAATGCAACTGGTTAGTTTTTCAGTTTTTCCCTGATTGAAAAAATGCATGCCATTCCAGGACAGGATACACTCTTTCCCCATTAGAGAACTTTAAAAAACGTAAGGATCTTACGTTTTTTAAAGTTCTCTACTGCTTATCCAACAGTGCCACATCCCTCTTTCTCCTCAGTAAAAAAGGGATCTTGTTCATTTTTCAAAAACGTGTTTCCTAGAATGCCAGGAATATGCTGAAACTAACATTGTTTTCGTAATGGTGAAAACCTTTTTCCACCAATTACAATTAAATATGATTCAAAACGTTACACACACTCTTTCGACAGTGGCATGGGTTCTCCTAGTTATAAAAGAAAGGTGGTGGCTGGGACAGGCTAGCAGCTTCCATGTTAAATGGGAACAATAGCTGGCTGGGAGATCACACAACTCTGCAGAGACATGTAAATTATATAAAACTGACAGGATTAGCATTTGATTTTTTCAATGAGCATCTTGCATCATATATGCCTGTATGTGGTGCAGGAAGTTATGTTTCACTCCGACTTTGTAACATTTATAATCAACTATACAATAAGGGCGTAATTGTACCTCAGTGTGTGCTTTGCAAGCAAGATATAAGCAATAGAATGCTGGAATGCCTATGCATTGAGTAATATAATCTGAGAGGGGCAAATGGAGATATCGTGGATACCATGGCTAAATAGTTGCGTGCCATTTTAACAAACACATGTAAGAACAATTCTAAACTATATGTAAATCATAAAGTTATCATGAGCACATGACACCACACAGTGTATTCAAGAACTCTGTATGTGTCCCAATTGGAACACGCAAAATGCTTTATGCATTATGACACGTCTGTCTTTTCATGTATCTACGTAGTAATGGCACATGAATCACTGATGTAATTTGTAGTTTTGGTAAGAATGTACATTTGAAAAGGAAAGAATGTTTCACAGTCTAATAATATCACAATATAGAGTCTTGGGCTAGGGAAAGCCACTCTGAAGGCAATTTAACTCATGGCTTTCTTGAACCAGGGCCCATCTTTGTAACACTCCAGTTGGTACTCCTTCTGCATGCACGTCAGGGAAAATAGAGGAAGAAAACAAGCTGTTAGCGCCAAATATTGACAGGCCTGTCTTCTATTGAACGAGAACCAGCCTTTCCATTACAAGCCAGTAGGTGTCAGGGCAATGTAGAGATAGTTGAAAAGCTAGATTAACATGCCAACTTCTTTCAGGTAGAGGTGCTGACACCGGAAAGGTTAATGCAAAGAAAAAAACGAAATATTGGAAAGGTTCATATGGCAGAAATAAATAAATGCACCCTTGCCATTCCTCAGTGTACAGATCCTGAGTGCATACACTTAGAGAGGTGGTCAATCACTGCAAGAGAGCTCTGAGTCATGACCACCTTTCCAGTTTGGGCTCACAGACCTGAATGATGGGAAGTTAACAGAATCATTTTTAGCAAACTGATTGATTGCAGCGCTGGTCTTTAGACGGCTTAAAAACACAGATGCACAGCAAGGACTATGTGAGGCTTAAAAATGGTTTATAGAAAGAGTTAAATCAACAAAATCCACTGGGAGAGAACACTGGCTCAACGCATAGGAGCATAGAAGTGCCAAACATGCACCAAAGCACAGTACCTAAAATCTGATGGTATGGGGTGAACCTGTCACCACAAATGTGGAGGATAGAAGAATTAAAGTAGGGGTGAAAATGATAAGTTTCTGTTCTCCGTACAGCACAAGGCAACTTGTTGCCAATGTCATATCGGAATACACAGGTGAGTCAAGAAGAATTGTTAATGCCACTTTCTTTAAGCTCTCCTCAGGACACTCTGAGGTGATTCATCCTAACATTTAAAAGAGCCAAAGGTAGTGGAATGTTCAATGGAAGAAGTCCAACGAGAGAGAGAGTTGAGGATGTTTATACAAACTATATTAAATATCTAAATATATAACACAATTACAACACCTACATTGAAAAGAAAATCATAAAGTTATTTACAACACCATCCTTCTGAATGGAGAGGTAATACTGATTTGGTAGGTAACAAGTAGTGTTTGCTGAACCAGAATTATACTAAATGTGGGAACACCACACTCCTACATTTTTTCCTGAGCTTATTTTGCCAGTCTGTGTGGGATCTCTAAATATGGCTCGGTTCTTCACCAGGGATGTGAAGGCAAGAGTCTCTGTTGACATTGTACACTGGGAGACTAACCACCAAATCATAAATTAGGCCCTTAGTTAAAAGAACACAGCATTTTAAGTCATAAACTTTCATTTGTGAACTGGGTTGTCTATTTTTAAGTTATATTTCCGCACAATGTAGTGCCCTTTCCACCAACATAATGGTCCACCCGCCTGATTTATATACGGGTGGACTTTTGGTATAACCATGGCAGAAACTCATTCTCTGCAGTGGTTACACCCCTCTAACAGCCCTATAGAGTAAGTGTTGTTGGAGGTCGACCTGCATGTCCGCCCACCTAATTTAGATGGGTGGACATAGAGATCAATTATCACTGCCTGTCTCTCCTAGGTGACTGCAATTTTTGGGCCAGATAACGAATCTACAAAAGTGATACACCATTACATCGGTCAATTTGTTCTAGTCACAAGGATATATAGTGTTGTTGATTATATATAAAACACACAAAAGGTGATAGGAAAACACTTTCAATAAGTCTATCCACTAGCAATTGCTTGGGGTAGCATCATATTGCATAAAAAAAATTGTCCACCATGCCATATCAGTTTGGACTCTGCAATTGGCAAATCAGTCTTGACACTGTTCCAATAGGAACGGTCAGCCTGAACTGCCAGGCCAAGTGCTCCATGAACTAGAACACAAGCAACCCAAGACCTGTTTTGCCCTGATTGGGGTTTTGTAGTTGGTGTTGCTTAGTTCCAGTGGCACAGTGACAAAGGGACTAATGTTTGGGCTTCCCTGTGCCACTCAGGGCATTCCATCAAACACACATAAGATAATGGGAGGAACACATGCAATATGTCTAGTCACTGGTAATCACTTGGTGAAACACTCCAACTCATCATTCTTTTATCCACCGTGCCACCTCAGTTTGGACCCAGCCTTATACAAATCAGTCTTGACCACGCTCCAACTGGAACAGTCTAGCCAGAACTGCAAGGTCAGGCTGGGCCTGAGCATAACATTGAAAAAAGGAATGTAAATCTTGGCATCAGATCAGATTTTTGATAATAGCCTGGTGTGCCCACCGGGTGTCAAAAAAATTGTAAGGAACAGAAGGAGTGGAAGGAAACCCAATAATATGTTGGGAGAATGTCTAGATCCCAGAGTTTAGTTTTTTTTTAAACTTGGAGTCTAGTGAGGTATCTGATGCCTTGGGGCTGATTGGGGGTAAACACTGTGCGCTCCCCAGGGAGGTAGAAAGACTGGGAAAATACTTTTTTTTAAGAACACTTAGCAATTCTTGGTAACATCCCGTCTCAGGGGCAGCCCTCCAGCATCAGCTCTAGAGCATAGATCCACTAGCAAGAGGCAACTTTAGAAATGGCACATTCCCCCTTTTTAATGGTACTTCTTTACTGGTGATCAGTGCTCAAGGGTCTGAGATATGCCTTAGGTAATAGACTCTTGCTGTGTCCAATTTCCATTAGCAAGCAGGGCGCAATACACTCACAGAGTTAAACATGACATCTCAGACTGTGACAGAAGCTCCTAACTTGGAGCTAAATACTATACTAAAATTGCAAAGTCCATCTTGTGCGTGCGCCAGAAGAATTATCCTTCTCCACACTCGGTAGGTAGTGCAGAGGACTTGATTGGAATATTAGAAAACTTAAACTATATGAAGTCAAAGTGTATGCATTATTAATAGTTCTTGTCTTAGTTTATAGACAGAGCCACACAAGTGGAGTACTGTTTTTATTGGGAGAAATGTGGTAGGTATGTTGAGGATCCCCTCAAATTCCAGAAATTTCCCTCACAGTAATATGAGAAGAATATATGATTTTAGGCAAGTGTCAGGTTTGCAAGGCATTCTTGGTAGGGAAATTATATGGGATTCATGCAAGCCATATCACTTCGGATTCAAATGCATCCGGAGGGTCCCATTGTTGCCAGCTAACTCAGAGCATGAATAATGTGGCTAATCCTCATGGCAAGTGAGAGAACATTGGGATTTATCCCTATAAGCCAGCCCATATGTCAAAAATATTCCCATAAGCATACAAATTGACAGGGATCTGGGGCTGCCCTAGGCCCCATTGTGCAGAGACTTTTAGGCCTTTAGAGGTGGAGGTGCGGTCTCAAGTAAGGGTGGCCCAGAACCCTCGCCTTTTTTCAAATTATCCCTGACATTTAATGGCCGTTCTATTTCCTGGGGGCAGATCGAGATAACACTCTGTTCCTCCTGGGTTGTCAGAAAAAGTGTTAGGCCCATTACAAGTTAGGTGCAAGGCCTTATGACTGGGATGCCATCTCCCTACTTCTTTTATTAAAAATAATATTTACCCTGAAAATAAGTTGCCTTCCTCCTTGAGGGAACAGATTGGGGTAAACAAAATCTGAATCTGCCCCTGGGAGGCAAAAAACCTGTTTGACTCCTTTTGTGGTGGGGGCATGTGGTGATGCCAGGGTAGGTCACACCACCCTTCCTTTAAAAAAAAAATGTGTTAGCCTTGGCGATCTAATTGTGTTTTTGCACCCAAGTGGGGACAATTGGGAGTATCCCTCCAATTCGCCCTCCTAAAGGACAGAAAGACTGCTAAATGTTTTAGGGGAAAATGTTCCCTTGACCTGTGGGGGTTCTCTCCCCCAAATGTGTCCCTCATAAACAATGCATGTATCCCTGCCTGGGGTGATTCCCAAGAAGGAATCCAGTAGAGTGTGGTACTGCTGGAAATGGGACATTCCCTTCTTTCTAGCAGTTCCTCTCCTGCACTAAACAATACTTGGAATTGAATCATGTCTCCTGAGTCCCAATCAAACTGGAAAGTCAGTGCTTTATGGTGTCAATTGCTTTCATGTTCAATTGTGTGAGATGGGGCGTGGCCTATTTAAGGATAAAGGGGGTACTATAGCCCTTTAATTACAAGCTTTATCAACAAACTCCGCTGACCTTTGATTATCAAATGTATTTTCTTCAAGGTACACCAATTAATTGTGACATTATTGGAAAAATCATACTCATTAATTATAAAACGGACAAACTTTTAATTTTAAATATATAAAACATATTGGTACTCACCCTTTTACTATCATCAGACCAATCGATCTGCATGAGCCCCATGTCCTGGCTCAGATCCTTATAGACAGTTTAAATGAGTCGAAATATGTAGATGAACTGAAAGAGAACCATTTCTTCTTGGCATTCATTTGATCAAAAGAGACAATGATGAACTTTGGAGGGAAATGCACCTCTATTCTCTTTCAACTGCCCATTTTCTGGAATTACCTTTAATGACTTTTTCCACCACACTGTTTGAAATTAGAACTCTAGTTGACAGACTTTTGCACCCTGAACAAGTTGGGACCCTTATCCTAGTCAGGGTAAGCTAGATACACACTGAAAGATAACCTGTGCTCACCCTCTAGTAGCTTTGCAAAGAGCAGTCAGGCCTATCTAAATAGGCAATGTGTAAAGTATTTGTGCAACACACACACACACACACAGTACTAGAATTAAAACACCACAAAAAGAATCCCCACAGGTTTAGAAAAATGGAGAATGTGTAGCTGAGTAAAACAAGACCTTAAATGTCAAAAGTCCAGTCAGTAGAAGTTGGAATATGAATTTCTAAAGAATAAATGCAAAAATAGTGCTTAGAACTAGAAGTCACTAGCACTCAAATGGTTTCTTGAGGTTGCGAGGGTTAGGTACAAATCCAAAGTTTAGGCTGACCGCGATGGAGGGCAGGATGGTTACAGGACCCAGACAGGTCCCGTTTATGAAATACCTTGATTGGACCAATTGTCGAAATCGAGGGCCTACTGCATCCTTGTCGCACCTAGCTCCATTGAAATGAATGCAATTCATCACTATAGAACCACGTACATCGTCGTCACCGAGCTGTGCAGGCTTTGAATCTGCTGTCATCAATCAGCCTCTGCCTCAGCATTGAAGGCCGATGTGGCAGAATTTCTAACGCAGTCGGGACAATGAGTCAGTTTCTGCAGAAATCAGCTGCAGAACCCACTTCTGAGGCCAGGAGCAAAGGGGGCACTTCAGAAAACAATAGGGAAGGCATCACGCCCTTGGATTCACTCTGGCTTCAAATAGGATGGGTCCAGTTCTTGCCCTCAGCAGGGCACAAATCAGCAGGCATGAGGGCAGTTCAGCAAAGCAGGGAAGCAGTTCACCTAAAAAGTCAATCAAGGCAAAGTTGCAATCCGTACAGCACAGCAGTCTTTACTCCAGCAGAGGTCTTCCCGGGTACAGTGGTGTACTGATTTGCTAGGATCAGAGCTCCAGTACTTAACCCAAAAGTGCCTTTGATGTAGGGCATGACTTCAAAGGAGCTTTCTGAAGTGCATAATGACTCCTTTCAATGCAGTTCTGTCTACCAGGCTATCAGTGGGGGTAAATACGTGCTTTGTTTGTGGACAGTATCAGCCCCTCAAATTCCTTCCTGCCCAGGAAGACCCATTAGAAAACAGTTGAGGGCTCTGAATGCAGATGCGCCTCACCTCCCAGTGTTTGTGGCTGTCTAGAGAGAATGCACACAGTGTAGCTGTTACCCAGCCCAGAGGTACATTGGAGACAGGATGCAGACACACAGAGCAAAATTAAGTGCATAGAAATGTCCACAATCTGAAAGTGGCATTTCTAAAATAGTAATGCCAAATCTAACTTTACCACTAAATTCCCAATACTAGCCTATGAGAGAAGTAGGTCTCACAGCAGTAAAAAAACATGTAGCTGTCTCTATTAGGGCATGTAAATCTGAATAGTACATGCCCTAACTTTTAGTTACACAGCACCCTGCCCATAGGACTATCGAGGCCTACACTAGGGGTGACCCATGTACAATAAAAGGGGTGTTTCATGCTTGGCTAGAGGTTTTAAATACCAGGTCAAAGTGGCAGTAAACTGCACAAACAGGCCTTGTACTGGCAGACCTGAGACAGGGTTGAAAGGCTACTTGTGTGGGTGGCACAACCAGTGCTGTAGGCCCACAAATAGCATTTAGATTACAGGCCCTGGGTACATGGTATACCACTTTACAATGGACTCATAGGTAAACTAAATATGCTAATCAGGTATATACCAATGTCATCATGTTTTAGGGATGAAGCACATGCTTCAGCACTGGTCAGCAGTGGTAAAGGGCTCAGCATCCTAATGGTAACAAAAAAATAAGCAAACTTACAATGGGCAATAAACACAGCTCCGCTTGTGGAGATTTGCTAACTACGCATTACATTAAACACATGGATTTCTTGCAAAAACTCTGACACATAGCGGAGTTAGCTACTGCACCCACAACCCTCTGATAAAACAACTTTACCGTTTCATGCTAAAAAGCATATAACCAATTCACAAAAGTGAGCTACGAAAAAAATCAAGCAATGAGAGAGGTGATGATTTTGGTGCGCCCCTAACCTAGGGGGAGGACCAAGTAAATGCCTTGAACACAAAGGGCATACCATGCTGAACGATTCGGTGGTGGTCCCATCCTCCTAGGACCACCCCAAGCAAAGTTATGGGCAAAAATACAATGCCAACCAAAGGCCCAGCAAAGCATTATGGGGCGAGATTCTAGAGTGCAGTGAATATTATAGTATTAGCTCTCAGCTAAGTCGGGAGAGCCCTGCCGCTTGAGGAATGTTTTGATATTGGATACTATAACATTCACTGCATTCTAGAATCTCGTCCCATAATGCTTAGCAGGGCCTTTGGTTGGGATTGTATGTTTGCCGATTTCACTGTTAAATGTGGACCTTAAAATCTTTATGGGTATCTTGGCGTCATGCCTAAACCTGTTCCTCCCGGGCCTAATTGACCCGTATCAGGCCGGATTTGTCACCCAACGTCAATGAGGAGATAATACTCATAGAGTTCTCCATCTCATAGACAAGACGCAAATAGATACACAGGAGCAAATGCTCCTAGTGGTGGATGCAGAAAAGGCATTCAATAGAGTGCACTGGCCGTACCTCGAGGCTGCACTAGAGAACTTTGAGACAGGTTAAGGAGCTGGATCTTTAGCACCTACGATCGTGCTAATGCCATGGTTCGGGTTAACAGGCACACATCCACATGCTTCCAAATTTCCAGAGGCACCAGAAATTCCCCCTCTGTTGGGCCCCATCACATATTTCTTATCTGAGACTTCAAATTGCCCTCACAATTCCCATGGCGGCCACTCTTAACTACTGCACCCTGACTGCCAAATACGTGGTGACCTTCACCACTGAAGACACCACTCGCTCTCTTGGGTGGGGAGAATTGAGGCTATTAAAATGAAGATCCTTTCCCAGATCTTGTATATGTTCCAAGCCCTCTTAGTAGAACCTCCTCGGGGTATGCTCCACACCTTCCAAGACGAGGGGAATTGCTTAATCTGGGCAGATAGGCGCCCTTGCCTCCATAGAGACATCGTCTTTAGCTACTCGCTTCAAGGAGGGCTGGGTTTCCCAGATCTAAAACAATATTGTCAGGCTACACAGTTGAGAATATTTGTGGAATGGTCCCTTGCAGAATTGGAAAAATACAGGTTGTTTATGGAAAGGGCCCTGGCAGGATAACCTCTATGAAGGATCTCCTTCCTCCCTGAAAATGCTCATCCTACTTACCTCTACCTTTCCTTTATCACCAAACCAGCACTAATTGCTTGGGATAAACTAGCGACTCAAAGAGACCTTACTAACTTCCCTTCCCCACTAACCCCTAAAGAAGGAAACCCAGAGATTACACCAGCTCTAAACAACACTGCTCTTCACTGTTGGAACCAGCCAAGATGTAGATCATTCAGACATTTGTTCAAAGTGGACGGCCCTATCCCATTTTGAATCACTCTGGGAAGAATCAGATAACCCTGAAAGTGAACGATGGCACTTCACACAAATACGCTGTTGGGTGATGCAACCAACAGTTCACCCAGGGGCACAACAACAGCTCACCCCTGATGAACGCTGGCTGCTTTCAACCCCTACAAACTCACGTTTAATCACACAGTTATATAAATTCCTGGGACTGCCGAGTACACCTACTAAAATGGCAGGTCAACTCCGATGGGAGTCCGAGATCGGGTGGGAACTGACACCGAAGGAATGGGTAGATATCCACTATGGCACAAGGCACACTGCTTTTATTACACCAGGGAAATGAAACAGCGACAAAGATTATAACATATTGGTACCTTACCCCAATCAGACTCCATAGCTTTGCTCAGTCCAAATCTCCAGACTGCTGGTGGCAGTGCGGCCTCCCAAGCACCTTACTACACATTTTATTGGACTGCCCGGTAACAGCGCTATACTGGACAAGGGTGCTTAACAATATCAACACTTATCAGGACACGGAACTCCAGAGATTTCCAGCCTTTATCATCCTGGGCCTTCCTAATGCCCCTCCCTTCCCATTAAAATCTTGTAGAGACAGGCAGATTGGTCTAGCTCTTCATCGCAGAACATACTGTTGAACTGGGGCACAGATGACATTCAACATACCAAGCATGGTTGCACAGACTGTGGTAAATCATGGGAATGGAACGAGTGAACTTAACACTTAACAGGGGAGAGGAGTTGGCCTAACGGCTAGGGCGCTCGACCTCGGACCTGGGGATCTGGGTTCGAGTCTCGGTAACGACGCCAAAACCTCCTGTGATTCTGGGCAAATCACTTAATCTCCCCGTGCCTAAAAATGAAAGTAAATGGAAAATATGTAAAGCGCTCTGATACCTGATTCGGTTCGGGTCTAGTTCGAGCTATATAAAACTCTGCAACAAAAAAAAAACACCTTTGAATCAAAGCGCAGTGTTTCACAAACTAAGAAAATCATTTCTGAATCTCCTGATATCAGAATTCCGTGAACTTACCTGCCCTAAGTACCTTCACTTACTGTGCCTTTTGGAAGCCCCTACAATTACCACTCCAAAACCTTGAGACTGGGCATGGCGGGTGGGGGGAGCATGCTACAATCGTCACTATTCAGTTTAAGGCAGCCCAGGTCCGGGTTGGAGTGGGAGGGGGTGGTTCAGGGGAAGTTAGATAAATGTATGTAAAGCTTCCTGTGCTCCACAGGCTATATCGCTAAAGTTGTTGCTATGATGAAAATTGTAATAAAGAGATTTAAACCATAAATGAAAATCAACCAAACAAATAAATTAAATTGGATGTACGCATGGACAAACATGTCTGAGAGTCATGGTGGTTACACTGTGTGGGAAATAACTTTACAAATCATATTTTGACATGCAAACCATATATATTAGAATTGCACTTTTGAATGCATTTAGGGGCACATGCATCATTCATACATTTTGCATTTCTTAATTTGCGAAAAATACCGAATCGCAAATTAAGAATTGCAAAATGCTATGCATCATTTTTTTCGGTATTTACTTGTAATTCGGTAAAAATCGCAATTTTTACCGAATTGCAAATAAATACCGAATTCCTAACTGCTTTTTCGCAAATCCCATTGATTCATATGGGCCGAAAGGCCCATAGGAGTCAATGGGAAGGCATTTACGAATTCGCAATTTGTTGATGCATTCCAAGGGTGCAGGGGGGGGTCCAAAGGACCCCCCCCTGCACCCCTGAAATGTATTTGAAAGTGCATGTTTCAAACACACATGTCCTAAGGACATGTGTGTCTGTAACATGACAGTATAAAAAATGCATTTTTTTGCATTTTGAAAGATTTTCGCAAATTAACACGAGGGTCAACCTCGTGTTAATTTGCACTTCCAATTTCAAAATTCGCATTTTTTTTTAAATTGATGCATTGCATTTAAGGAATCGCACAAATGCGATTCCTTAAATGCATTCGCATTTTTAAGAAATGCAAAAAAATGCGAATATTGGAAAAGTGTTTGATGCATCCCAAAAACGTATTTAGGAAGTGCAAACGGCCGAATTTACCGATTCGCACCGTTTGCACTTCCTAAATAGGTTGATGCATGTGCCCCTTAAAGTGTTGCTGAAATATTTTCCCATCGAAAATGGGACGTAGAAAAATTTGCTGTGAAATAATTCTTTAAAATGCCTTTATTAATGTAGCAAAATAATTCATCAATGAATAACAGAGAAAACACGTGTACCTAAATGTATACAAATTAATGCTAAGAAAATGTTTGTACTAAGCTATCATTCATAAATGTACCCCTTTAGTTGGCTCAAAAAGCAACTTCTTTTGACTCCTGCTCACAGCTTAATAGAAGTTTACTTAGAACATTTTGCACAGCTCCAGCATCTGCCTTAAGAATGTGTTGGCTTCAAGCTTATGTTTTCTTAGCATCATCATACCACATTAGCTCATTTTTGTTGAACAAAGAACCTTGCTATGACTGTGAGAATAAATAATGATTTATATATATTTTATGTATGCCTCACGAGCACATATTACTAGTTTTGTTTCAGCATATTCAACTCGCATTTGTATTCACAACGGAAATAGAGAGCATCTTTCAGATTAGGTACAAAGGGTCGTATGAGAACTTTTCTCTATGTTACGAAAGTATGCCACAAAGTATTACTACATACCAGCATGAATGTTTACTTTAGGAATCAAGAGACAAGAGGAGATCTACTAGCTATTTATAGGTTTCGATACATTATTGTGTAATTTTATATTAATAAGTGTTCCTAGCTAGATAGAGTAGGAGTATGGCGGAACTAAACTACAGAGTACTGCAGCAAATCTGCGGGCTCCAGGCCCTCTTTGACTCTGCAGAGAGTAATTTCGTATTGTTTGTTACTGACAGTTAATGCTAAAAGTGACTTTACTCTTTACCTTCTCCAAACATTTTTCTGATCAATGCAACTGCAACAATCCTTCCTTATTCATTGATTTATTTACGGTGGCTACTGCGAGTGCAGGGAGCTCAGCTTAGTTTCTAGAACGACTCTTCATGAGGAGTTCTATCTTGCTTTTTCTCAAAAAAAGAAAAAATAACTCTTCATGGGTTCTACTTAGGGTGGAGTAGTCTCTTAGCTAGTTTAATGACAATTTTCCTGTATGGAACACTTTCTTTAATTTGGCATTTTTGTAAACTGAACTAATCTGAATAAAGTTGTCAAACTATGCTAATCCTTTAAGATAAATAAAACTTATGAAAACTCTATCCTCCTCTCAACATTGACTGAATATTATGAATCTAACAGTTGATGATAAATCCAGGATTTGAATTTAACGTTTCAGCTTAATTCGCACCTAGGTGGCAATGATCCATTGACCTGTCAGAAAGCCATCAGGTTTTCCAAGGGACACAATCTGTAAATTGGGATGTATGGTCTTAAGAGACCCTTTGGAAAACCTCCTGGAAGAAATTTCCAACAGCTGCAACTATGAAAGCATACCTTTAGCACAGCACACACTATGCGCCTGATTACAACTTTGGTGGTCTGGCCCCGCCGCCGCACCCTCAAATTCATGGTCGGGCTGCCTGCCAGATTAGAGTTTCGTTCTCTCTGGTGTTTTTTTTGTTGTTGTACGTTCCCACGTCGGTGCCCTGAAAATGGGCACCAAAATGGGAATGCCAACAACAGTTCCTGCACGGCATGGATTGTTAAGTCCTTGCAGTGCAGGAACTTTGGTCAATGCATACAGGGGGAAATTGCTGTTCCCCCTACATGCATCCCCATGCATAGAAGGCACAGGGAGCCCTACTGGGCCCGCTTTGTTTCCTGTCTGCCTCGGTGTTCATGGAGTAGGTACCTCCACGCCACCACCAGCAGAGAGGAAACTTGTAATGTACTTGGCAGGACAACAGCGGCCCTGCCAATCATATTTTGACCTCCTGACACCGCAACACTGCCAGGGAAAAGTGGTTCCCTGTAGGCTGTGGTGGGGTAACAGCAGTCCGACCACCCCAATCATAATAGGGCAGTCAGGAGACCGCCACCACCACTCCCCCATGAGTCTGGCATTACCTGGACTGACAAACCCATAATCAGCCCCTCTGTGTGAAGAAAACAATGTGTGCACAAATCATGTGAATACAGCAAAACATGCTCCAACTAAAGAGTCAAAAGAACATACCTTCCACTGTTCAGACATTAGGAATGAACCTAGGGCCATATTTATCATTATATCACACAGTGCAGCAAGTCACATTGATGCACTGCATGATAGGGAAAGGGCAGGAATGTGCCGTATTCAACATTGTATGGCACATTCCTGCCTTTTACCTGTGCTGGTGCACCATGGGCTGCCTTGTGCCAACACAGGCACTCTTGCACCATGGAATAAGTGTGCTTGTGCTTTTAGCAGGATTATTTCTGTGCAGGAAGCGGCTCCTTTTTTCACACAAAAAAATCCCCTGAGACAATTTCCTCTTTCTATGTCTGCTGCAAAATGCAGCAGACATAGTAAGAGGAAAAAACAAGCATATTTGTCCTTGTTACACCTCACCTGGGGAAGTGTAGCAGTTTTGGGACATTCCCAGGTCTACCACTTATGGTAAATCTGGGAATGCGTCCAGTGCTTAATTTGTAAAATATTAAGTGCTCAAATTTTTGTAGGAGGCCCATCCACTTTTCCCGGCTCTACCCTCTTCCTCCACTGACTCCACCTACTTACTCTATTTGCTCCACACAAATCCTCAACTGGCACTGGTGAAAGTCAAATGTAATACACAATCTGAATTTCAGCAAGGGAGCCTTCCTTAAGTAAGGTTTTAATAGGAGGTGACCCCGCCCATGAACATTTTGAAAAAGATGAACTCAAAAGTGCTTTTAAAGCACAATTTTGGAATAAATTGTCTAAAATGACTAATGCCTTGGAAACGGACATGTGAAATATTCCAGTGCTCTATGTGCCGATTTGGGGGAACGGACAATACTGGGGTATGTGCAAAGGTGCTTTGTGTTCTTATCAATGGCAGAGTCTAATTATGTGTCACAAGTTCAAAGATACAACTTTTACTTATCTTTCATGACACAAATAAACCAAAAGTCTCTGTCAGAGAGAAGAATCTCACCATAAACGAAAAAAGTGTGCAAATGATGAGTGCAACGTATTTGCCATAAGTGCACCCTCAAGTGCTTCCTTGATTTCATCTCTTGGGCTTTTGAGAACATTTTCATGTGAGTTGCAAAAATTTGAATTAGGTGAAGTAGGAATAATGTTTTGTGACCTTGGATTTAAATATGTACACTAACATCTTTGTCCCTTCTAGCACAGGATGTATGTGCCATGTGTCCTTAGCAGTGGGCAGTACAAAGAGCAGGACTCACAAGTCAGTTGTCCCATAACAAACCATAATGTGTCTGAGGCACCAACAGTGCAGCAGGACCGCCATCCCATGAAGTCACACTGAATGTTTTGTTAGGAATACCTCTACTACCACAGATCTTTGTGCGTATTGAGGAAGGAGAAACACACCTGGGTTACCCCATGTGCAAACTAAATAAAAAACGTAGCATGTTTTTTCCAGAAGCCCCTCCTCCAAAAAATAAGATCCTATATTCGTAGTAGGTCTTGACTGTGGCAAAATCCTTCTGCATAGTATATGGCGAATACAGGCATATTCCAAGAAGCTGAAAGTGGGGGGTTTATGACAACCATCAGTCACTTTATAATAGCCTTCAACCCTACACCCTGGTGTTCTGCTTTGGACCACTTTCGCAGAAACCAACTCCAGAGACTACAAACTATCATACCACATTGTAGGTTTCACAATACTACTTAAATGTGTTCCTATCCATGCAGGCTCTCTACAAATCTTATACACCCTAGCTGTGCCACTGCAACATCACTCAACCCTGGTCCCTGGCTCTCTCAATATGGAAAAACACAAGCGTAACCTTTTATTCCTCAAGTCAACAATCGAAAATGGTGGATATTAGACTTTGTGTGATAACTTAGCGGCATGCAGCCCCCACAAACTTGGCACACTTCTATGTCCAATAAGACTCATTTAATGGCGCGCCTTTTAGATGCAGCAGAGGAAACACAAGGCGGAATGAAAGATGAAGTGTGGCTAGCAAACAGCATGCAGCACCCCACCTTTGCTTTATCCAGTGGCTCCCAGCCCTAATGGCTGTGCCACCAGAGCGACCCAAGACTCTCTGTGGCTGGATCCACTCACGCTGGGCTCCCATGTTATTTTCAAAGATTTGTAATCACGACTGGAGCAGCTTGATCAGTGAAAGAAATGAGCAACAACGTTTGCATGCTAACAGTACAGGTAGGAGTTGATTTCGGAGATAATATTTCTCGAGTAGACTCTGAAGTGCTGCTGTAGGCATGAGTAGAACGGTCGGGCATGCTGACCACTGTATGTCTAAGAGCCCACGCCCATATACCTGAACAGTAGCAGTGTCTAAAGCAGGCCCAGAAGAGCTGGGTCCATACCAGATTCTAATAACTACCAGTGATTATCTAAATGAGATCCTTTTACAATCTTTTTATGCAAGTCGATCTTATATTGATATCCTAAGATTGTAAGCTGGCTCCAGCCTTCTTGGACCAATATTTGACACCCTTGAGATATAAGTTAAATCCTGAACAGCATCAACACACAGGTAATGACTACCTGATCCTGGGGTGGGGGAAGCCATCTTAGAATAAAAACATGAAGGATATAGGTCATTTTCATTAGAATGGTTATCACCTTGGCATTATTCAGCAAGATAGTGCCTATCATTAACAGGCAGAGTGGCAATTCAGTTTCTGATGTGCAGGATGTAAACGGTCAATATTAGTGATTTCCAGCTCCCCATCTGCATCTAATTTTATCAAACAGAGGTCGAGGCTTCAACAAAAATTGCTTCTAGTCAAATCAAATCAAATCAAAAGAGACTTTATTTTGGTTATATTTCAAACCATAAAAGTGTACATATATACAACAGTTAAAAAGCATTACACACATTATTGCCATATATAAAATCATTATGCAATACAAATTTCCTTTGTCCCAATATCAGTATACATACAGGATAGTTATAAAGTGCAGACAGTGCTTAATAAAGTGCAAAAAGCGTAATTTAAAAAGAAGTCCAATGAATTTGGCAGTTAGACAGAAAAAGTATATAGGGTCATTGATCCAGACAGGTTCTCATTCTAACGGTTAATTTTAAAAATGATATTATTTGCAGAACACTGTCCTGATGCAGAAGCTGTAGGTAAATAAGAGCTGGTCTGATTTGATTAAAACCAAGTTTTCTTAGTAGGGCAACAAGATAACGTTGGCGGGGATATTCATAAAACCTACATAAAAACATAAAATGCAGCATATCCTGTGGAGACTTCCCGTCGCAGCCACAGGGAGCTGCACATTTGCTAAAAGTATCCGACTTGGGTCTAATTAAAAGGTGATGAAAGATGTTGAATCTAAACCTCGACAACAGAAATTTTTCATGCGAACTGAATGATCCTGCCAGGTAGGGCTCTATGCTAGCACATGTCGTTTACATAGCATATTTCCTAACACTTGGCTTTAACAGTTCCACACTCTCTCTGTCGGCCAACTGATACTTACAAAAAGCAGTTTTAATTGCTGTTACATCCCCCTTTACAATCCCACCGGGGCGAGTAAACAGATCTGAACGCCCCAGCTTTGCAAAACAGTTTTTCAAGTATTTTAGCCAGGGGATGCACATGGAGTTATCCTGATATACAAGATCTCTCACAATCTGATGTGTAAGAGGTATTTCCTCATTTAACCAGATGTTAACCCAACAAATCAGTGGCCTTAGAGCAAAGTTGTCACGTAGGTACTGTGTCCCTAGTTCCTCATGAACTACAAAGTTAGGGGTACTAGGGGGGGCACATAGAAGGCGTTTAAGAAAAATATTTTCAGAAACCTGTAGTTGTTCTCCTGATAAGTAGCCCCATAGTTTGCTGCCATACACTGCAGTAGCAACTGACTTGGCGTTATACAATTTAACCATTGCACTAACTGGTTTCTTCCCCAGTTTTTTTGCAAGGTTAAAAATTGATGCATTGACCCTCAACATTTCCCCTTTTTTTCTTGGTCAAATGCGGGCCCCAACTAAGTTTAGAGTCGAATAAAACGCCAAGATATGAGAATGTTTCTGTAACCGGGATAGGCACATCATCAAGTTTAAAAACAAATTTCCTTTTTGGCTGCCGGCCAACATGCATAATATACGATTTAGAATTATTGACCAGAAGATCCCTGTCGGTCATAAAAGCATTAAAAGCATTTAAAAGCAGCTGAAGCCCCTATTTCGTCCTTGAAATTAAAACAGCATCATCTGCATATAAAAGAACAGGAATACCCCGCCTGCCCACTCTCGGACAGTCTGACTGTACCATCTGTAGAGCAGCATCCAATTCATTTATATAGAAATTAAAAAGAAAAGGGGCAAGAATACATCCTTGGCGTACTCCCTTCTTTATGTCAAACTTATCAGTGGTATCACCATTTGCAGAGTATCTAACGTTTGCGCTGGTGTGATTGTGCATGTCCACCAGGAAGTCAACAATCCCTGTGTCAACTCCCCTCTCCCTCATGTATTGCCACAGCCTTCCCCTGTTGACACAGTCGAAGGCTGATGACAGGTCCATGAAGGCGAGATGGACCGTTCCTTTCTGCGCCACGGTATATTTACTAAGAATAAGAAACAAGTTAAGACACTGGGTTGTGGTAGAACGCCCTACACAGTACCCATACTGGGAGATAGACATAATATTATTATCATTTGCCCAGCATGTAATTCTCCGCAGAAGGATTCAAGATAGCCTGGCTGATGAGGATTATGAATCCGAAACCGGTCCCAGGATGCTTGTTTCCGGTCAATGGAAGACATGGCTTGGCAGTTCGGGCTGGACTGTTCCCATGAGGCACAGGGTCAGACTGATTTGCATATAGCCATGTCTGAAATGGGGTGGCTGAGTGGGCTAAAGAATGGTGATGGATTAAACCCAGATCAGTTGACTGGGGGTGAGTGTTTGATTTGCTCAAACGCTCCGTCCATCATCCCCTTTTGTATCGCTTTGTTCGCCCTAAGTGTGGCAGGGTATGCTCAGACGTGAGTCCCTTGCTCACTTGGCCACTGCATTCAAGATAGCCTGGCTGATGAGGATTATGAATCCGAAACCGGTCCCAGGATGCTTTTTTCCGGTCCATGGAAGACAAGGCTTGGCAGTTCGTGCTGGACTGTTCCCATGAGACACAGGGTCAGACTGATTTGCATATAGCCATGTGTGAACTGGGGTGGCTGAGTGAACTAAAGAATGGTGATGGATTAAACCCAGATCCGTTGACTGGGGGTGAGTGTTTAATTTGCTCAAACGCTCCGTCCATCATCCCCTTTTGTATCGCTTTGTTCGCCCTAAGTGTTGCAGGGTATGCTCAGACGTGAGTCCCATGCTCACTTGGCCACTGGATTCAAGATAGCCTGGCTTATTAGGATTATGAATCCGAAACCGGTCCCAGGATGCTTGTTTCCGGTCCATGGAAGACATGGCTTGGCAGTTCGGGCTGGACTGTTCCCATGAGGCACAGGGTCAGACTGATTTGCATATAGCCATGTCTGAAATGGGATGGCTGAGTGGGCTAAAGAATGGTGATGGATTTAACCCAGATCAGTTGACTGGGGGTGAGTGTTTGATTTGCTCAAACGCTCCGTCCATCATCCCCTTTTGTATCGCTTTGTTCGCCCTAAATGTGGCAGGGTATGCTCAGACGTGAGTCCCTTGCTCACTTGGCCACTGGATTCAAGATAGCCTGGCTGATGAGGATTATGAATCCGAAACCGGTCCCAGGATCCTTGTTTCTGGTCCATGGAAGACATGGCTTGGCAGTTCGGGCTGGACTGTTCCCATGAGGCACAGGGTCAGACTGATTTGCATATAGCCATGTCTGAAATGGGGTGGCTGAGTGGGCTAAAGAATGGTGATGTGAAGTACTGGGTTTTTCAGAACCAGTACTAAACCGGTAACCCAGCGGTGCCAGGGACAACACCTTATGACTTCGGGTCCTTCCTGTTTCAGACTACAGAAACACAGAGTCTTCTAGGTGAAGTCAAAGATCGAATTTATTGGCTGCAACCAAGTAACAGATGTCCTAGAAGTACAACACAGTGTAAATTCTCAGGAGACTGCTCCATCTTACAAAGCCAGCCTTCTCTTTTATACAAAATATTATGCTTCAGGCAAACATTCTTTACAATACAGTTGACCATTCACATATTTTCACTACAAAGAAAAAGCAGAGTCATGATGACAATCCCACATTTCAGTTTGTTCAGCCCATAATCAATTACCCGGCAAGGCCCAGTATTCTCATCAGATATCGGCGAAACCCCAATAAAAACGGGCACCTCCTCCTCGTAAAGCAAGTCATAAAGTAGGAAACAGGGACAGGTGTGTGCGAGATTAGGAGTGGTTTGTGTGCGATGAAAGGTTTATGGCACGTTGTGCCTTGTTGCTATCTCGTTCAGCCACTGGGAGAGGAACTGACCGAACAGGTTTGGTCTTGGGCGGTGGAGTCAGCTTGCCCGGGTCTCAGAGAAGTCAGGAAAGGTGTACGTGTCCTTCAGGGTCGTTTTTGGCCTAATCATTGGCCTATGTGAGGGCAACTCACAAAATGGTTGCCGTACACAAAATGGAACCCGAGGGTTCAGGACGAAAATGACGATTTCACGGTGAAATCGTCACTCGAATATGACGAAAATACTTGTGCATAGTGTACTAGCCATTCTCGGTCTTCTGATATCAAATTCGTCATGATACGAATATGTTTATGACACAGGTCCAACATTTTCAGTACCACAGACCCTCCTTTTGCCCTTACATAGGCAATAACCTATACTCATGTTAATCTGAGTCCAGGTCTATATTCGTAATTCATTGAGATGTTGCTGTAGCATCATCCTATTACTTAGCTCGTCCCTCGATACAGGTTTCCTTACACACGATGTAGCACAGAGGCCACATATAGCAGGAGCACACTGTACACACAGACAGAACAGGAAAAGAAAGGCTAAGATCATCCCAATGACCATCAAAATTTTCCATCCCCAGCCGGATACCAGTTCCCAGAACCATCCCATTAACGACCAATCTCCTTTTTCTACATGAATAGATTCGGAAATCTTATGTAGTTTGGAGATGGCCTGGTACACTGTTGGAGCATTATCTGGAATGAAAACACAGCAACTCGATTGGATCAATTTACATACCCCACCTCGGTCTGCAAGTATGACGTCTAACTCGACCCTGTTCTGAAGGGTCATAAGACGATCCGACTGGAGCTCAGCAGTCAAGTTACTAAGGGCACCAGCAGTTTCAACCACGGTGGATTTAACCACCCTTGTGAATTGCCTTATGTTCCTGCTGTTAACCATGGGTCCCCAGAACGGCAGAAAACCCCTCACGAAGTCTCCAAATTCTTGTTCTGCAGTGTCCTCTTCACTGAAGACACCTCTAACTATCCTTGTCTTATGGTAATCTGCCGACGCTGTGTAGGTGGGAGGCAACAGGAATGAAACAAAGCATGTGCCCGAAAAGTCAGGGGGCAACCATGTATAGGCTCTATCATGGCAGATGAAATAGGTACCCTTAGCTGCTGAGAACGGAGGGGAAGTCTGAGACGCAAAAACATATGTCTCAGTGCAGATACTCTTCCCTAACTGAGCTCTGGGATTCTTGCCAATACCTTGCAGACATAAGTGACTCTGATGGGGTACTATCCAAATCGGGGAAGATCTCTTAGCTTGCTGTTTCTCACTCAGAGTAACCCCATATCCGGTCACGTTCCATCCCATATATACTAGTGTCTCTTCCCTCGGGATAGTCTCATAGGAGATATCTTCCTTAATCATATCTACTATACCCTTAACTAGAGCACTATTTTTAGGATTATCTTCCACAGAATGTAGGGGGTAGGTCTCATGTGCGTAAATGAACATTGTTCTGTATGCCCACACGGAACCATTATGGCTGAAAGGCAGAACCAGATAAGGGATACCTTTATCCGTTGTGTGAGGCATAAGACCACACACCCAACAGTTAGTCGTGTTCATTACTAGTTGGTGTTGGTGTAAAAGCTGAATGAAGGAGTTATTAATAAACTCTAATCTCCTAGCAGATTCATGTTCAGGAAGAGGTTGAAAAGAATGTGAGGAAATAGTAGTAGGAGGAGGTATGGGTGATGAAGTGGGTGCAAATGTCACTCGAAAAGAGAATAAAACATATCTTGTTAAAAACATCATTATACTGAACAACATAAAAATGCATAGTATCAAAAAACGTTTCTTGGTCATCATTCTGCAAATTGTAGTCTTAAAGTTCATTTGTTTGGCAGGTCTCTCCATCTCGAAAAACTCCATCCTCTCTAAAATGCTGCTCGCGATGGTAGGGTGTTCTATGCTAAAGGATGCTTCTGTCAGTCCAGGGCAACTCCCTTAGACCAACCAGAACCGTCGACCTAACGTCTTCGGCTGCACCCCAAAGACTTTGGGCAACCGCGACTCTACAGCTGAACCCGGATGGTGGTTCGAAAAACAAAAATAAAAAAGTTTCTCAGATGAGAGAGCTGCACTTTCAAAAATAGCAAAGAAAAAGGAATATTTATTTGTCCATAGTTCTCGGCCTCAGATTATATCTTTTCTTTCCAGGTACTGTCTGGTCTTGAAAAAGGAGTTCAGGCTGTGTAGTGTCCAATCGAATTGACGGTGGCACAGCTTCTTGCAAGAGATTGTCACTTTCTTGTTCAGAGATTGTTCCTTTTATGTGTGCATCACTGAAAGGCAGAAATCGAGGCACAGTTTCAGTCTCTGAGTCAGCGACACCCTCATGGACCCACCGGTCGTACGGTAGAGGCAAAGGCACCCTCTTGCAATGTACGCCGTGGATTCAGTTTTTCTTCCCTTCCACTCGAACGGCTGATCTTGTTGAGAGAAGAACTAGATGAGGGCCGGTCCACCGGGGCTGGTCATTCTTTGTTCGCTGGAAGTTTTTCACCAGAATCCACGAACCAGGATTGATGGGGTGACCCGGATCTTCAGAGACCTGAGGCAGAGAATCGTGAACCTGTTGATGTAAAACACGCAATTTAGCCGTCAATTCGTATAAATAATCAAGCAAAACAGGATGTTCGATTTCACTGAATTTGGTCGGCCTTGGCACTCCCCATATGTTGGCCAGACAGCCGAACACTATTTCGTACGGACTAAGTCCCACTCGCGAGTGCGCAGTCATTCTGGTTGATAGGAGTGCCAAAGGCAGAGCGTCAGGCCATTTAAGACCAGAGCTCGCTTGAATTTTGGCCAATTTTATCTTTAACGTGCTATTGTAGCACTCTACTAGTCCAGCTGATTGGGGGTGATTTGCAGCGTGGAACTTCTGATGGATGCCTAGCCCTTCACATACTTTCTTCATCACTTGACCCACAAATTCACTCCCATTGTCACTCCAGACCATTCTCGGCATTCCAAACCTAGGGAAGAACTCTTTGACAAGGGCTTTAGCTGTGGACAAGGCAGTGTTGTCTTTTAAGGGATATGCTTCTACCCATCTTGAAAAGGCACAAACAACAACGAGTACGTATTTCAGATTGTTGCACCTTTCCATATGGATGAAATCTAGCTGCAAAACCTCGAACGGAAACGTTGGAGGCGCAAAATGAACAGCTGGAGTTGGGGTTCCCCTACCAGGATTGTATTTCAGACACACCATACAATTCTTGACCATCTTCTCTGCACACTTGGGAATTCCAGCATTTTGCCATACTGGAGCCAACAACTTGCAGATCCCTTTCACACTGATGTGAGCCATTCCATGAGCCATTGTAACAACTGCAGGCACATACGCATCGGGTAACAACCATCTCTGATGCTCTGACAATTCAACCCAACAACCATGCGCATCCAATTTACCCGTACTTTCTCTCCACACACTCAACTCTTTCTCTGTAGCTTCAGCTTGAATAGATTTCACACTTTCTATCGTGTCTTCACACATTCCCACGTAGCCAATCCATCTTGCAGGGCCTGCAACATGCATTTTGCTCATCACATCCCTCGCTGTTTCTTTTGTGACTTCGTCAGCAAATGCATTTCCACGACCAACATCGTCAGTCACCTTCTTGTGTGCACTGCATTTTACAATCGCGACTTGCAACGGCAGAGTAAGTGATTCAAGGAGCTCATTCACCAATTGACCATGTTGAATCTTAGTTCCATGCGAAGTCAGGAACCCACGTTCTTTCCACAATCATCCAAAACAATGGGCCACACCAAACGCATACTGGCTGTCGGTATATATGGTCACTTTCATTCCTTTCGACAACACACACGCTCTCGTAAGTGCAATCAGCTCTGCTGCTTGAGCTGAATTATGTGGGATACATGCAGCTTCAACAATCGTATGCAAAGTCGTAACAGCATATGCTGCGGTCGTATCTCCATTCGGAAGCTTGAAACATGAACCATCCACCCATAAGGTACCATCACACTTCACAAGAGGAGTGTCCTGAAGGTCTATTCTCCCTTTCGTTTCTTCTTCTGTTCTGAGGAAACAATCATGCTGTTCAGAAGTATCTAACTCAGTTTCAATCGGCAACAACGTAGCTGGGTTAAGCGTGTTGCACCTTTTTATGTGCACATGACTCGCTAACAGTGTCAACTCGTAACCTGACAACTGAGCACTAGTTAAGTGCTGTGTCTTGGTTCTGTTTAACAACGTGTCCACTGCATGTGGAACCATCACAATCAACGTATTATTCATGACTAAACCAGCAGACTGCCGAATAGAAACAGCTGCTGCCGCTGTCGCTCTCAAGCAACTTGGCAACGCTTTAGCTACCGGGTCTAAAGTTGACGAAAAATACGCACATGGACGCTGCCTGTTCCCAAACCACTGTGTTAACACTGATAATGCACAACCTTCTTTCTCATGGACATACAATGTGAAGGGCTTACCGAAGTCGGGGGTACCCAACACAGGAGCCGAACATAATGCATTGCGCAATTCGGAAAAACTTTTCTGACACTCTTCAGACCATGGAAGGGGATTTGGTGTATCTTTACAAGTTAATGCCACCAAAGGTTTGGCTAACAAAGAAAAATTTGGTATCCATTGTCTACAATATGATGTTATACCCAAGAAAGCACGCACTTCTCTCTGTGTCCTAGGCACACTTAGTTTTGCTATTGCCTGAATTCTCTCTGGGGTCAGTTTCCTTCCCTCCTTCGATAAGAGATGACCTAAGTAGGTCACTGCTTGTCGACAATATTGCAATTTCGAAAGGGACACTTTGTGATGCAAATCAGACAAATGATGCAACAGTGACAATGTTGCTTCTTTGCATATTTCCTCAGTATCTGCAGCGATGAGCAGATCATCAACGTACTGAATAAGGGTAGCGCCATCAGGTAAGACAATTGTGTCAAGCTGTGCTTTTAAAGCTTGACTAAATATTAATGGACTTTCACAGTAGCCCTGGGGAGCGTGTTTGAAGCGGAAGCTTCGACCTCCTAAACTGAAGCCGAAAATATCCCTACTCTCCTCGGCAATCGGGATGCTGAAGAAAGCATTCTTCAAGTCAATCACAGAGAACCAAGTAGCGGAAGCTGGAATCATAGTCAATAGGGCAGTGATATCGGGGACAACTGGATATTGTGGCACAACTATTTTATTCACCTCTCTAAGATCAATCACAAATCTGTAAACGGGTGGCTGAGAAGGATCGGTATGCTTCAAAACAGGCAGAACAGGACTATTGCAAACGTTGCCTCTTGTCTCTTCGATTACATCTTTTTCAATCAAATCGTAAATGATCGCTAGCAACGCTTTCTCAACTTCACTAGATATTTTATATTGGGGAATTCGTGGCATTTTAACATTGGCTTTCAATGTCTCAACATATGGCGGTATTTCCAAAAGACCCACATCATTAGGACCAGTAGCCCAAAGAATATCAGGAAGAAGCGACAACTCTGTCGGAAATTTATCCTTCGACAAATACATTGCAGAGACTACTTTCTTACCTAGTGTAAGTTGCACTACTGAAGGAGAACAATACAAAGTTGCATACAATCTTTTTAAAAGATCCAATCCTAACAAATTTTCACCACAACCTGTTGTCAGAATAAGGGGTGCTTCTAATTCACAAGGTCCAACAGAAAGGGACATAGGACTAGAAATCGGAATCCTAACCGGGGCGCCAGAAAAACCTACTGAAACATTCATTTTGCCAGACAAAGGTGCGCCAGGGAGTTTAGAGTGCATAATAGAACTCTTTGTAGCACCAGTATCCAACAGAAAAGGCTCTGGGACACCTAATGTAATCACCTCAACGTAAGGTCCACTCTGATCTACTGGAACTGAAACAACTCCCTCTCTTTGTCTATGGCTGTCCTAGCAATCATTATCTTCCATATTCTCATCTTCTGCATAGTAGTCATCAGCATAGTACTGAGCTGTCCTATTAGACGCGTTATTCTGCTGATCAAACCTATTCATTGAATTCTGAGGTGGAAATGAGCGCGCGCTCTGGGGGAAATTTCCACGTCCTCTACCTCTAGGCGCTTGTGGAGTACCTCGACCTCTTACGCTAGAAACACCATTCATACGCTGTAGCAGAGCAGGGCAACTACTTTTAAAATGGCCCTCTTCCTTACAATATGCACACTGATTAGGGCCCACAGGAAAACGTTGTTGAGGATATTCGGTCCTTTGCATGTTTCTCTGAAACTGCTGAGGCTGCTGATAGTTACTTTGGCCACCACGAGGCGGGTACGCCTGTTGTAATAGGACCTTTGTTTTTAACTCTTTCGTTTTCTTTTCTACTCTATCTTTCTCGTCCTTGTCTCTATTTTCGTAATACTGCGCAGAAGCCAATATCTGTGCTGAAGAGGAAACGGCCCACGAACTTTCTGAATCTTTTAATTTCTTACACAACTCGGGAAGCAAATTATGCACGAACTTGTCAACGAACAACCGTTGACCACCTTCTGTACTCATATCTTGACCACTGTGGTCGATAAACGTTTCTTCGAACCTGGTGAAGAAATCAGACACTGTTTCTTCTGCTTACACGCAGACAACTTGTCCCAATTCACTCGCATCGCAGGCATTAAAGTCTTCATGTAATTAATGATCCTACTAGGGAGCTCTGCTACTAAAGGCTCGGGTTTAGCACCACCAACTTGTCGGTCATTAGCAGCACTAATATTAGCCCATGTGTCACCTAACTCTTGATCATGATCCACATGACAAATCTTTCCCCATAAAGGCTGTGAAACAACATTTCCAAATAACATGTCTATATCTGCTAAATTCATAATACAAGAGCCTGCAGTCTATGACAATTCCTTGTAATACCCTGCAGGATTTTTACGGGGATCAGGTAATGTCTGCTTAAGGGCCAATACTTCAGCGCGCTTCCATGGAACATGTACCCAAACACGCTGAAAGTGCGGCTGAATAGGTGGGTTAGCTCCTGGGTCCCCTTCCCTCCATTGTGGGGGGACTTCTCTAATGGGATATTGTCTCACCTTCTTCTTAACAGAGGAATCAGACTCAAACAACGACCGGGAAACACCTTCTCTCCTAAACGACAACAATGTCGCAACTGCTTTCTTAACATCTGAACCCACAATTGCGCCTTTCCCAAACTCGAACCGTATATGACATAACTCAGGTGGATTGGGCTCCAAATCATTCTCCTCTAAATCCTCACTCAGGAAAGTACACATTTTCTCAAAAACGTATCTCTGTTTTGGTGCTTCCCACTGATGGAAGACATCCATAACAGACTCCAGCTCATATCTTATCGGGTCAGTAACCCATTTATGTGCCAAATAATTCAATGTTTCCTTCTCCCTAGAATCAGGCAGTTGACTACGCAACTGTTTGCGCTCTGAGACAGGGGTTGCACCTGTTGCTCCAAAGAGAGGATATAGAAGGCTAGCAACAGTGCTAGTCATTCTCTGGCGAACAGAGGGAGAAGTTGATGAAAAGACAGGCGGAGGAGCAGAGTGAGGCAAGGCAGATGCAGAGGCAGTGTCAGGAGGAATACCAGGAGTGGTAGTCGATATAGTGGTCAAAGTTGTAGGAAGTAAAGGCAGAGCAGATGTCAAAGCCGGAGGCCCTTGAGGAGGCTGCACCGGAATAGTAGGAGTCAACTGAAGAGCAGCTGGTGGTTGTGGAAGAACCTGAGGCACAACAATCGGGGGTTGCACAACTAAAGGTTGCGGAGGTGCTGTAGCACTCTGCGCATAGGGGGGGTGGCGAACTCAATAAATGCGACATTAGGGGGTCTTTTTCAAGTTCTTTTGCTGCATCCTGCTGAAGAGGTGGCAAAACAGGGTAACATTTATCGATAACCATTTTACGTTGCCTGTGCAACTGCTCACTCGCTAGTTCTTCCTCATCATCTTTATATTGCATAGCAGCTTGCATTATCGAAATACCCTTTTCTCTTTTGTTCTTCCTAGCTTATTTAATTTCCTTCTGCTTGGCTTCCTTACGCCATAGGCGGAAAGAGTCAATCATCGCCGGCCGGGCTTTCTTCTTGAAAAGTCTAACTTCTAGATTATCTAGGATTTCCGTGTCAAACCTACCATATGGGGCCATTTTAAAACACCATCCTTTCTGGTATATTTGATCCACACTTCATTATATGTGATGGGGCCTACTACATGTTTCACATACAGTTCATAAGTTGGAGTTCCAATCGGAGGAACCGGACACGAGTCCTCCAATCGGGAATCCCTATTACAACCAAGACAAAACAAATTTCCAAGTCTGCTAAGACCAGGCATCTTCGCTCACTAGTCTAGCTTCAAACTTCAAAGGATTATCGATTACGATAGTCTCGTGAATACACGAGTCCTTCAGCTTTGGTACTTGCAAGTTCCAAATCAAAGATCCAGAAGGGATACTCAAACTAAGAACTGGGAGACGCTCCACTTATACTTAACTGAGGTATCGATGACTGCACCAGAAGACTCGTCTATCGTTTCGCTCTACCAATCATCAAGGGTCCAAAACAGGGCGATAGTCAGGGCAGCAGTCCTTCGTAGTCGTCGGGAAGTGGGGAACCTCGCAGCAAAGACTTTCGGACCACGTCGACATGCAGGGGTCGATGAAGTGGCGGCCTTCCTCCAGAATTTTCACACGAAGCTCCTCACGAACCTCTGGCTTGGACCGGTACCGCTGATATCGCCCCACGTTGGGCGCCAACTGAAGTACTGGGTTTTTCAGAACCGGTACTAAACCGGTAACCCAGCGGTGCCAGGGACAACACCCTATGACTTCGGGTCCTTCCTGTTTCAGACTACAGAAACACAGAGTCTTCTAGGTGAAGTCAAAGATCGAATTCATTGGCTGCAACCAAGTAACAGATGTCCTAGAAGTACAACACGGTGTATATTCTCAGGAGACTGCTCCATCTTACAAAGCCAGCCTTCTCTTTTATACAAAATATTATGCTTCAGGCAAACATTCTTTACATTACAGTTGACCATTCACATATTTTCACTACAAAGAAAAAGCAGAGTCATGATGACAATCCCACATAAGGGAGAGGTGTGGCGCCGCGGCCAGGCGACTGACGCTGGAATCTAGGGACCACGGTTCGATCCCCGGCTCCGGCGGCAGGTTAGCCCAGCACCATGTGACTCTGGGCAATAGCTCGCTTAATCTTCCCGACGGCCCCCAGCGCCTAGAGACCCTTACGGGTGATTGTGCGCTTTACAAATGTGGACTTTACTTACTTTACTTTACTTTTACTTTTACTTTACATTTCAGTTTGTTCAGCCCATAATCAATTACCCGGCAAGGCCCAGTATTCTCATCAGATATCGACGAAACCCCAATAAAAACGGGCACCTCCTCCTCGTAAAGCAAGACATAAAGTAGGAAACAGGGACAGGTGTGTGCGAGATTAGGAGTGGTTTGAGTGCAATGAAAGGTTTATGGCACATTGTGCCTTGATGCTATCTCGTTCGGCCACTGGGAGAGGAACTGACCGAACAGGTTTGGCCTTGGGCGGTGGAGTCAGCTTGCCCGGGTCGCAGAGAAGTCAGGAAAGGTGTACGTGTCCTTCAGGGTTGTTTTTGGCCTAATCATTGGCCTATGTGAGGGCAACTCACAAAATGGCTGCCGTACACAAAATGGAACCCGAGGGTTCAGGACGAAAATGACGATTTCACGATGAAATCGTCACTCGAATATGACGAAAATGCTTGTGCATAGTGTACTAGCCATTCTCGGTCTTCTGATATCAAATTCGTCATGATACGAATATGTTCATGACACAGGTCCAAAATTTTCAGTACCACAGATGGATTAAACCCAGATCAGTTGACTGGGGGTGAGTGTTTGATTTGCTCAAACGCTCCGTCCATCATCCCCTTTTGTATTGCTTTGTTCGCCCTAAGTGTGGCAGGGTATGCTCAGACGTGAGTCCCTTGCTCACTTGGCCAATGGATTCAAGATAGCTTGGCTGATGAGGATTATGAATCCGAAACCGGTCCCAGGATGCTTGTTTCCGGTCCATGGAAGACATGGCTTGGCAGTTCGGGCTGGACTGTTCCCATGAGGCACAGGGTCAGACTGATTTGCATATAGCCATGTCTGAAATGGGGTGGCTGAGTGGGATAAAGAATGGTGATGGATTAAACCCAGATCAGTTGACTGGGGGTGAGTGTTTGATTTGCTCAAACGCTCCGTCCATCATCCCCTTTTGTATCGCTTTGTTTGCCCTACGTGTGGCAGGGTATGCTCAGACGTGAGTCCCTTGCTCACTTGGCCACTGGATTCAAGATAGCCTGGCTGATGAGGATTATGAATCCGAAACCGGTCCCAGGATGCTTGTTTCCGGTCCATGGAAGACATGGCTTGGCAGTTCGGGCTGGACTGTTCCCATGAGGCACAGGGTCAGACTGATTTGCATATAGCCATGACTGAAATGGGATGGCTGAGTGGGCTAAAGAATGGTGATGGATTAAACCCGGATCAGTTGACTGGGGGTGAGTGTTTGATTTGCTCAAACGCTCCGTCCATCATCCCCTTTTGTATCGCTATATTTTACATGTTTCAACTGTTTAATATTTTCTTAAACTCTTTAATACATGTTTTTAACATTTCAACAGAAATTCCTATTAATTTCTATAGGGGATACACTCTTTTTTTAGGTTCACTTAGCAGCCTTTTCTTTTTACTGCTACCTTCTATTTTGTAATCCATTTGCGGTATTTCTTGTAATTTCTTCAGGAACCAGGTCGCGGTATGATGCTGCAGTTTGCCAAAACACATAAATCCTTTTTGAGATGATTTTTTAAGGGTTTTGTGGGTAGGGTGGGTTTAGGATTAGATCTAGTATTTAGGTATAGTGTTCATTTTTGATTTTTGTGCATTTAGATGCATACATAGTAGGGTTTTTCACTAGTTTGTAGTTTTGGGTGAACTTATATTTTGATGATTAAGGTGATGTTTAAGTACTTTTGGGAATGTAATGTGTTTTGTGGATGGGTTTTCTTATTTACATTGCAGGTGTTTCTCTATATATGTGCCCGATGGACATTGGGAGTTACCATTTTTAATGGTTAGCTACCTCTGACACAGGGACATAGGTTAGTGCTATAATTATTTTTAATCTGAAAAGCAAATTGGCTGTTTGTAGAATATTCTACACAAAGGGCCTCATTACAAGTTTGGCGTTCCTCCTACAGCCCTACCACTGCTGCGCTTGTAGGAGGACCTCCAAGTCAGTGGTGCGCCCACCCACCGAATTATGAGTTTAATCCAGATCGGGCTGGCAGTGTTGTGACAGCCTCATGGCTGCCACTTTGGTAGGCAATAGGGGAGTCTTAACAGCAGACCATCACCGGGACAGTGCCTGCCACATGTTCTTGCACATTGTGGCATAAACCATGTTATGCATGTCACACCATGCAGGAACGGAGGTGCAATTCCATGGGAACACAACACGTCCCCCGCACAGGCCAAGAAGTGACCAGGCCATTTTTGCACCTTCACCACCATTTTCATAGCGGGATCACCGCCATAAAATGGGTGTTGGAAAAGCCACTTGGAATATGCTCGGCGGTGCTGCAGCAGTACCACCAGCGTATTCCTGCCTCTTACCGCTGCACCACCACATTGGGATCCTGGATCCAGGTGGATGTAGCAGTCCGGTGGTGGTCCAACTGCCACATTAAAAATACGATAACCAGACCCGCAGTGGTCGGATCACCACTGCAAATATGGCTGTCCTAGGACAACAAAACTTGTAAAAAGACCCTTAGTGCAGATTGCTGGAGGTGTCTCCATATCCATTCATTGAAATGGTAGTAAAAGCTTTGTATAGCTGTGTGGGGGGTAAACATTTTTAATGGTTTGAGTCATGGCTTTCTTTTTGGGGTTAGTAGTAATTTGTTTTATGTTTAATGTGGTTTAAGATGTCGTAGTAGTGCCTCTTTGTTTATTTGGTAGAAGGGGATATTTAAAGGGATATTTTTGATTTGATATTCACTATTGTATGGTGAATGGTTTGGAACACGGTTTGGGACACATTTTGAAGGTCCTATCCATCATCCAGGTTTGACACTGGCTTACGGCTTTATTATGATTCTGGTGGTCCAAGTTGGCGGTCTCCCAACCACACTATTACAACTAGAGCAGTTGGAATGCCCTGGGACCACCACAACCACTGCGGAACCGCCACTCCCTGGTGGTTATGAGGCTGCCCTGAGGCCGTAATATGCTTGGTAGGGCTACTGTGGCCGCAGCAAGCATATTACGAGTTTCATTACCAGCACACTTTTCATGGCGGTGCAACCGCCATGGAAAGTGTGGCAGTGAGCAAATTATGTATGGTGATTCTGAATCTGCTATCTCATCTATCCTTACACCACTTGTAGACAAATTCTATATGAATTTCCTTTTTCTCAACCTCTTAACAGAATTGGTTAGTAGTATCACACTAACCTCTCAGAGCTCCATTCTCACAATTGCACCAATTATCCTCACTCAATGATGACTCATCTTCATTCATACTCTTCACTTAAAATTTCATGTTTTTCGTAACTTTTTTTTTAGAAATGGCCCATAATGCAGAACAAACAGCAACACTATTTCAATGCAGCGCAAGTTTTTCAATATCCCAATGACATTGACTATCACATCGGTAACAAGACTGTGAGTCTTCACAATTTTTTCTCTTTTCTTTTTCATCACTCGAGATTTACCTTCCAAACCATCTCACTTTCAAAAGTTCTAGATCCAGTTTTAGCAGTATCCTCCCATCTTCCCCATAACTTTCATTCTCATACAATCATCAGGATCTCCCTCAACTCTGAATCCCCACTCTCCCAATACTCTCCCCCGTATGCTAGGAACAGTAGCGTGTATCACTACTTGATCTCCAATCAACTCTTCGTTAATGCTCCAAATCTACACTTAATTTCTTCCATAAATTAGCATACTTATGAATATGTTAATGTCTTCCCTGTTTTCTCTGAAATAAGTAAAACCTGTACCTGGGTAGGCCTATGCATACTTTAAGAGCAAAATAAGCATTCAAGTCCTTCAATGAAGAAACAAACACATTAACATCCCCACACATCCTTCCTTGGGTGGCTGGTTATTTATGTTCAAACCCTCAGGACCAACAGAATAAGTTTTTTTTACTCTTGCAAAAACTTGTTCTCTTCATCAATTGTTGCAACATAATTTAAAAAAAGATTCTTTCTATTCCTCCAAAATCAAATTAGGCGCATTAAGCAGCACACATAGAAGTTTCAAATTGCCATTTCAGATTGTTTATGTGCAGGAAGGGACAACTTCCTGCACATAAACAATCACTCCCATCAACGCTGGCACCCTTGTACTATGGTGCAAGACGTGCCTGCGTTGGCGCTAGGCAGCTGCAGTTAGCACCTGCACATGGGGAAACGCAGGGTAGCACTATATTCTAGTAAATATGGTATAGCCCTGCGTTTCTGAAGTGATGACGCATATTGTTAGCCTACTTGGCTTAATGACACGCTTTGCGACTTTATTGTATATATGCCCCAGTGTTTCAACACCAATTACCAAATGTTTTCCTTGAAGTTTCACACAGACATGTCAACAGTGTTCCACCACTGAGATCTCAGAGAGAAAAAAAACCCTTTTAATTCCAATGGCCCTAGAAATTCTTGTTATGAGGCGCATCAGACTTTATTAGCCTCTCATAATGAGGGGCACGACCCTCCTGGTCCAATTTTTTTTTTTAGTTTAATAAAAGGTTTATTAAAGTGAAATACAAAGGTACAGCATTATCTGTTGTTTAAAGTGGAAAATCAGGTTAGGAAATAGAATACTTAACAGAAAAGGCAAAATTAAATAATACCTAAAATACAAAGGGGGAAATTGTACAATAAACTTAATAAGACAATATCCTTATTCTGCACGTATGATATCGCAATTTGTTGTATTTTGAGGGAAAAAAGGAAGAAGAAAGTAGAAACCAGAAGAAGCTAAAGGAGAGAAGAAAGAAAGAGAAAGGAAGACGAAAACAACCATTTGCATTGCATATCTGTACATGTATCCCATAATACACCTTATATCATATAATAACTTGTTCCGCATAATACCTTCATGTCCTATAACAACTTATCTCATACAATAATAATGGCAAAATAACTATATATGCTTATTAAACAAGAAGGGATAAACAATCATGGAGCTGGAAGAATCATTGGAAGGTTTAGGTTTTTTGTTTAAATAACCAATAAGCAGAGACCAGAAGAGGTCTTTATTTATCATCTGTAATGTAGATGTAGCTGATGCTGTATCAAGCCTATGATGAGAACAAAAAAGATTCCACCAACTAGTAATATTCATATTCTTGACATTCTTCCAGTTTGATGTAATGACTTGAAAAGCAATAGCAATTGAGAAAAATTTACCTAATTTAGAGTGTACCGGCCAAGAGCAGGAGGAGCTTCCCAAAAGAATATGGTTGATATCATAGGAGAAATTAATAGAACAACTAGTGGCTATAGTTCTACAGACCTACAACCAAAAAGCAGTGGTTAGCAGACAGTGAAAATACATATATAGATATGTGTCAGGGAGGGTTTTACAAGACCAACACATATTTGAAAGATTTGTGTTATTTTTTTTGTAAAGAAAGCTTGTTAAAAAAATAATAACGGGTTGTGTAGTGCTGGAATTAGGTGAATTGTGGTGTATTTTGCTCTGAATTGAACCCAAACACTTAAAGATAAGGAATGCTGACGATCAGATTCCCACAGTGCTTCAATTTTAGACTTGGGACGAGAACGGGTAATGCACTGCAAATATATTATATATAAATGATGCTTTAAGTGATGACAAAAGCAAAATTGGATTAGGAGGTGAGGAACTTATATGAGGTTGCAACTTAGTGAGTGTGGCGATAGCTTGCAGGAGAGCTTCTTTGAAAGACTCCTACTTAATGGCATAAGTAGAAGAAAGAGCGAATTTGGTTTGAATTACGGAAAAAGGAAGAGGAGTCATATCACATAGTAATTGTTTTATTTGAATTATACCTTTCAGAACCCAATGTTTCCCAGAAATAGTTACATTTGAAATTTTGAGAAATTTATTATGCCATAAAGAGGATTCCAAAAATTCTTGTACTGGGGACAAGGGCCTTGTTAGAATACGAGAAGATACCGTCCTAGAATATTTAATAGGTGGAGAGGAGAAGGCTTGAGGAGTTTTTGAAAAATATGGTAAAGAATAAAAAGGGAAAGGTGACACAAGTGAATCCTCCGGTTTTCCATAAATGGATGAACATGTTTTAAGACAAAGGCATTCTGGTATTACTGAAAATTTTGAAAAATTAGGCACCCTGACTCTCTTGGTTTGCATAGAGATGCTAAAGAGATGCGTGCTTTTTTACCATTCCATAAAAAACGTAGCAATCGATTTATTCGATAATTTAAAAAATGTGAAAGGTAATTTAATAGGCATGGACAGGTAAAAATGAATGACCGGTAAAAACATAATCTTTATGGTAGCTAACCTACCCCACCAAGGCAAATACTATGGGGATAATTTCTCTGTCATTTGAAGGATTTTATGATGATCATCCTCTAGGTTTATCTGAATTGTCTTTGCCATGGAATTAGAATATTTGATTCCCAAACACTTGATAATGTGGGGAGACTATTTAAGCCCAGTGCCATCAAACATAGCCTTCAGACAATACTTATTAAGAGGGAGTACCTCCGATTTTAAAAAGTTCAATTTATACCCAGATAACTTAGAATACAGCCTTGCCAAACAGGAGTAACTCTGTTTTTGAGGAATTTAGTTGTAAAAAGTTTCTCCTCATCCAATCTGCTATGTTGATCATGCACTTTAAAAACGTAGCTTTCGTTTCGCCAGGATCCTTCTCTATATAAACAATCAGCTGTGTGTCATCAACGTAGGATATAGTTCCAAACCCACAGTTCCTGATGATTGAGGCCAGGGGGTAACATATAAATTGAATAATGTGGGACTCAATATAGAGCCCTGCGGTACCCCCTTGTCCACTGCAGCTGTAAATGACACAAAGGATTCTAACTGAACAGATTGGGTTCTATCAGAGAGACAGCTCAGAAACCATTTAAAGTCTAAGCCTCCGACACCAATCTCTCGCAGCCTGTTTAACAGGATACGATGAGAGATGGTGTCGAAGGCTGCCGGCAGGTCCAGCTAACATAACTGGAGAATCCCTGTCGAGCGACATCCTAAGCATATCCGTGACTTCGAGCAAGGCTGCCTCCGTGCTATAGGATGCCCGAAAACCTGACTGAGAAGGATCTAGTATCCTATTCCGTTCTGAGTAATTAGAGAGGTGTTGATTTATTATTGTTTCCATGATTTTGTACCAGCATGGGATAAGAGATAAGAGAGATAGGTCTATAATTTTGCGCGTCCGTAGGGTCTGCTAGTGCCGTTTTCAGCATAGGTTTAATATGCGCGACTTTCCAGTTATGTGGAAAAGTGGCTGTAACTGAGGAGATGTTACATATATCTGCCAAAGTATCTGCCAGTGTAGGGGCAAGCTCGTTCATAGCCCTGGGTGGTAATGGGTGTAAAATCGATCCTGATTTGGCCTTGGGCAGTATGGCACCCACCTGTTCTCCCGTGTTGATGGGAAATTCTTCTAGGATCTGCGAGCCGGGGATTGCCTTAGGAGCCCGACTCTCATAAATATCCTCAGCTGCCCCAAAGGAACAATATATAGTGTCGATCTTATTAGCAAAATGGGACGCTAGATGATCACAGAACTCCTGTGTTGCTGGCGGGAGCGGGTTGTTGGCCAGCGGGCTTGTAAACTTTCTAAGAATAGTAAAAAGCTCCTGTGATGAATGTTTAGCCTCCCTAATCCGGGTGCCTAGCTGAACTCTCCTGGCTGCATTGCAGCTGTTTAGATAAGTTCTATGGGCCTCCCGATAACAGCGTTCATCTGCTGCAGATTTGGACTTTCTCCACCTTCTTTCTAGTGATCTACATACAACCTTCTCCTTTTTTAGGGTGGCTGTGTATAATGGAGCAGGGGCTACTCTGACCTGAATTCCTACCCTTTTCACAGGTGCGATCACATCAAGAGCTTTTGTGATAGAGGCCTCAAATACCTCAAATTAATGCTCTTTATGGACCAAATATTCAATCCAGGCTGTGTAAAGTGTTGATGTTTTGACCAAGCGAAAGGGAGAAGGGCCAATCTAAGCCTCAACAGTGAGTCTTCATCAGGTGGCTAAATGGAAGGGGAGCACACTGGAAATATCAACTATTCGATGAGTGATTTGAGCAATCTGATGAATTAATCATATAGGTGATGAAGGCCAACAGGCTTTTCATCTTCAGGGAAATTCTTCAAAGCCCTGATTTGAAGTTGCCATGAAGAAAGACTCAAGCAAAAGTTCCTGATTAAGTTACTGCCGATTCTCTCAGTAAGTCTACATGCAGCCTCAGCATAAATTGTTTCCTCTTAATTGCAAAAATCCCTTCGAGCTCTCTGTCTACTGCCAAGTATATTTCTGACTGAAATGTACGCAGTAGATTTCTACAGCAAGAGACCATCCTAGAGAAATATGAGTGAAAAAGCAGAGATGCAACACAACAAAGTCTTCTCAAGACATCAAGATAAAGTCATTTAGAAGAACTCAGGTCATGAATGCACAACAGATAAGACAAGATAAGAACACTCAAGGTCCCTCACCAAGCCGATAGCCCTGGTATTAACAGTATATAATAGTAAAGTTGTTAGTTCTACCCTATATGGAGTTGAAATATGGGGTTTGAAAATTTAGGGGGAATGACAGTTTCTGAAAATCGTTTCTTCAGGAATTTAATTAAACTACCCTAGAGCACTCCCTTGAGCCCCTTATTTTTTGACTTGGGGTTGTGCCCAATAGCCCTTATTGCGTCCCTGCGCCCAGTCTTATACTGGAGGCGGATATTGTCTACACCCGAACTGGAAATATATACTAGGGGGCTGTTGGACGTAATTAGGTGTGATACCTCCCACAAAATTAAGTGGTTAGTTAATATCCGGGGTGTATTAAGGGATCTAGGACTCGGGGAACTGTGAGAAGATCCAGTAAATGCTAGATTTCCACCTAAGAAGGCCCTAAAAGACTTGTACTGGAAGTCAGTGGCCTCTAAAACGTTTAGGAACATTGCTCCTCTCTCTTTGACTGGTATGTTTTTGGACTTCAAAGACGGGCCCAACTTTGAAGCCTTTTGGGATGTTATTACCAAACCCCTAGACCGCAAACTCTACTTCCAATTGAGAATTGGGAGCCTACCAGTAGAAGTGTTTACCAACAGATGGTCCAGTGGGGGGAAGGCTGTCTGTCAGGCTTGTCCGGCATCTATGGAAACTATTAATCATTTACTGTTTGGATGTCCTGTGTATGCAGTGCCCCGCCGGATTTGGTTACGCCCAATGTGTAGGTCATTGGGCACTAGGAGTGGGACGGTTGCTATTAGAACAATTCGTACTTGTACCAACCCACCCTTGTTTATAGCTGTGGCCACATTTTTAGGTTGGGCATGGACAATTAGAAGTAGAATGATGGCAGTATAATTTTCTTTCCAGGGTGTTAATAGTTTGTGGTCATGTAACATGTGCAATAGTACTCTCTATGGATGTATTATTAATGAATTTTATGAATTGGTAATTTTAACAATATTTATTACTTTTATTAATGTATTTTATATGTATCATATGCTTTTATGACAACCGTCGAATAAAGCTTGTTTGATGATGATGATGATGACAAACTATTTGTATGCTCTATTTTATGAATAAAAGAGAACTCTGTCAAGCACACAGTGGAGCGGTCCAGACTAGAAAAAGTATAATTGACCATGAAGATGTCTTACCATCTCTACTTAAAAAGGACTGTAAATAACAAGAAGAAGCAGTACAACAAGCAATCAAAAGGTGGGTTACACTCAGGAAGTACTAGAAGTACCTGTAGAAGTCCAGTGGAAGCAGAGGAAGGGTGACAAGGAAAAATGAGCCAAACAAGTAACCCAGAAGAGGGTGGAAACAATAAAATGTGAGAGGTGGAAAGTGCTAAATGCAACAAACCGTTGACCAAATTAAGAAGCCGAAACAACATGCTAAGGTGACAGGCACGTCTTTATTCTCAAAGTGGGGTTACACACTGCTTCTTCCTCTCATCACCCTGAAAGGTTCAGTGCCTAAATGATGTGTGCTACCTAAAAAAGAGGAATTTCCCCTCAAACTGTCTCAAATTTAGTGGGGAGTTCATCACAAGGGACTTACGGATGCAGGTGATCCCTTTCTAAGTCAGCTGTTCATCAATCCTTTGTGTAGTGGCGGCCCGTGCAGGTAACCACAGTGGGGAGGGTGTGGTAGTTTGGGTGAAAGGGACAACTGACAGAATAGGTAAGATGGCAATGTGGCAAGCGCAAGGTATATGGTTTTATTTATTTCATTTGACCTATTCCATCATTTGTCACTTTCTCACTCCACCACCGCATCCCAGCCCCCAACCCACCGCGCTTACCTGCATGGGTAGCTACTGCCTTTCAGTTCAATCAAGTTAAACTCAGGCACACACCCTATAATGTGTTCATGTTGTAGGAGACTTTAAGAACTGGGATTTAGGTAGAGTGAGTTCTGCCAGTTGATCAAACAGCCTAGCATGCTTTCCTGCCCACATATCTCCAACACTTGAAATACCAATCTGATTCACTTTAAAGCCCACCAGGCCTGACCCCTGAGCAACACAGAAGCCCCCTCAGAAAGGGGATTCTTTACTGATACATTTAATCCATTTGACATGCTTGAGGGCATTTTGCCAGCAGACTAAGGGGGGCCCTTGTTGGTTCCAATATCCCCCTGAAGACCAAAGACATATACAATACTGATTCCAAGTCCCAAACCAGCAAGTCATTTCTCTCTAGTTTATAAGCCAGTTCCCCCATCCCTGAAAAGCGAGTTATTCATTACTACGCACTGTGATACTTGTAATACATGTGCATGTGCAGGATTCCCAATCCACATTCACAAGGACCTGTATACACTTGGTAAGGGAGAGCTTGAGCTGTGTACCCACCCACAGAGAATTATTCACTATCATTTTAACCTCTGTGAAGAGGAACAAGGGTATCTCATACAGAGAGTTCTAGAGATTATATAGAAAGCATGGCAGAGGCACAATCTTGAACAAGGCTCCTGACCCATGATTGAAAGGGCGAATTTAATGCAAACAAATGCTTCCTGCATTTGTGTCTTTTAGGGCGGCAATATCACATGTTCAGCATTGCTGCAGGTCCCTAGTCAAAAAGACTCACAGGTTTTTGAAGTGACTTTCAATTATCCTCAAAGATTTATGGGCAGGGAAGTCTGACAGATGCCCTGCTATTGGAACATATTTTGATTTTGGAGGAGTTTAATATTCAGCCTGAATCCTCTCTATAAGTATGCAACTTATCCAGTAGCCAGGAGACCGACTGTTCAGGCCTCTGCACACAGACCAGAGGATTGTTGGTGGAGAAGTGTAATCTTGATTCCATCTGAGATATTATAGGAGTGCATCATGCTCATACACACTCGAATATATACTGTGTAATTAACATTAGGGTTGGAGAATTGCATATTTAAAGTATTCCACATGACATACTTGTATATAGAACGTGATTAATTAGGGTTTATGTGACACTTATACATTAATGTAACAAGATAAGTTAACATAAATGTGTTCCATTGTGAGGTTATTACATTTTGGTATGTGTAAATGAATGTTTAAGCATTCATATGTGTAACTAGAATTTATTTCAGGCTGGTGCCTTTAGAAAGACATCTTCGTAATTCTTTACAATTCATACACGTATTGAGAGCTGCATTTATTGTGTGTGTAGAAATGTGCACGTATTCTGTAATTCTATGCACTACCAAAGTAGTCTAGAATGGGCCTCGAGAAATAGTTTGGTCCATGCTCACATTAGGAGTTTAGCATGTCATTTGTATTGAACCTTCAATGTAGAATGTGTGTATCTGTATTTTGTTTCCACTGCAGGTATGGAGAGACAAAGACTCTTTAGTTAGCATAGGAGGGTTTTGTTTTCTTTTGGTAGCAAGGTATGAGAAGATGAAGTTGGCAAGTAGAAGAGCAGTAACGAGCAAGGAGGAAAGTTCTCACGGGAGAGGAAAGAAATGACCAAGGGTAAGCGAAGTTACAACTTATCAATGTGGGAAACATGTCCAGTTGTACTCGAGCTATAGAAATTCACTGGTAAAAATCACATGGGATTGTGTACTCTGACTGTAATTCATATTTTATGCTGACCGAAGGGGGGGGACAGGAGAGCCATTTTAGGATTTCACAGAGATCAGACCTATGCTTCTGCAACGTTATGCTAGTCGACCCATGGTTGAGGTGTCTTCTACTGAAGACTCTGACAGCTGCCGCCTTTCTTATTTCACTCTTATTGAATGCTTCTTAGCTTAGGGTTGCCCTTTTGCTTGCTTATGCTTACTTTTAAGACTCATCTGATGAAATGTAATCTTACATTATTTTTCCTGTTCGTCAGATTCACCGTCAAGGAGCTATTCATCTGCTTTGTATTATATAGGGAAATCTCTTCAGGAGATTAGGTCTTATCTTGGTGTTTCTGGACTTTTATAGAATTATGTTGAGATTACCTACATGGATTTGTTTCTAAATACTTAAAGCCTACTAATCTCAGATTAGGTTGTCGAGTGAATTATTGTGTGGCCACATGAGTTATACTGAAATAAGACGTTAACCCGTGATAGTTTCCCCCTTTACCTCTTGTGCTGCTAGAAAGGTCACCCCTCTGGAAATAAATGTTTGACTGGGCTCAAGCTCCAACATTGTCATTTAGCGACACTCGATCGACGTTTTCTAAACTGAGCCGAATTCCCATCAGTTTAGTGTCCCTGTGTATCCGCTCAGCCACTGGTTTGACCACGAGTGTGAAGAGGAAGGACCCCATTCTAGTACCTCTCTCAATTATGAAAGGAGGGGAAAGCACCCCATTGACCCTATATCTGTATCCAAGGTTTACAGTACGATGTTTGGTCTAAGCAGATGATTTGGGGTAACAAATTCACTATGTGCAGGTTTTAGTACATAAAAAGAAGGTGGATGGAATTGAAAGCTTTCTCAAAGTTGATCAACACTAGAGCTGTTGTCTCTTATATCCCCATTGTTCTAGCCATAATAATTTACAGTTGACAAATGCAGTCGTTGGTCTCATGTTTAGGCATAACCCCATTTTTAGCTACATGCACAAGAGACTGTAAAACTGCAACAACTGCATGGTCACCATTTCCTGCCAAAATGTTGTTCTTAGGATTGATCAATTACATTGGGGGTGGGGGGTACAGTAACAACCAGTGGCATCCTTCCCTAGCATGGGCCATGACCATCCCCTCAAGTCGTATAACATTTGACCCTCCAGTACCACCTCTACTAATAGTGCCAATAGGTGTGGGGGCTAACAGTGATGAATAGCATTTTGAAAAAAACTCTGTAGGAAACCCATTTTGATCCAGAATTTTACTGATATTCACAGTGACAATGGTCTCTTGAACTTCATCCAGGGAAAGCATGCATCCAGGTCACCTCTCTGGGTTGAGTGCAAAGGATGCACAATTAAGTCAGTTGCAATGGGGGAGGACTGCTTGCGTGATTGTGTTGTCCAGGCCAAGTAGAAAGTGGTGTAATATTCTGGAAAAACAAAGCTATGGATACCGCATCTGAGACCAGTTTTCCACAGCTAATTGTCTTACTGTACCCTCATTTCTATTTATGTAGGGATTTGACCTCCAGCTCTATTATTTCAGTAACTAAGGTGTTGGCTTCCTTCCCTTGGTCTTTACATCACCCCCAGAAAGAGAGCTCTGATGTTACCCAGGGCTACTGGCTTAAAGACTTCCCATACCGTGACTGTTGAGTTCAACATTGACCTCAAAGTATATGGACACTTCAATCCTGAGGTGTTCAATGAAAATGCTTGTTTTTGAGCCCTCATTCATTGAGATGCCAACATCCCAGGCTGGCCGTCGCCTCGCTCTAAGGTGTATCTCCACTGGGGAGTAATCTGATAAGCTGTATGGAAGAGCTTTAATATCCCAAACTGCAAATAGATCGCAATCTGAAGAAATAGCGAGGCACAAGATGGTCAGAGTGTAAAAAGAAAGTGAATTGGAAAGTAACTAGGTGCCCATGATGCAAGTGGGGTCACTCTGTACTTCACTCTGCACATAGAGTGTCTTGCGTAGGATCATACCACTATTAGAGTCACCCCCTATTTTGAAGACTCTGGTGGGCATCTGCTGTACTTCCAGAACTGTCAATGTGGACTCAATGATGGACCACATCCCCCTTCCAGAGATCCAGTAAGGGTAATGAAGTGCCTAGCAGTTCGGAACAAACCTCAGATAGAATCAGTTGAAAAAACTTACAAAGAAGTATGACAGCTCCTCTCTCACCTCTCACCTTGAGGGCCTGATTATGAGTCTGAAGACTACCAGACTCGTGGTAATGCGGCGGTGGCCGTCTTGTGACCACCATGTTACTACCCTAGTCATCTTGCCACCCTGGGACTGCGACTCCACCAGGGAACCGTCATCCTCTGGCAATGGTGCACCGATTAAGATGTATCAATATGCTTGGGGGGAAAGCCACAGTCCCACCAATCATATGACGACTTTCATCACAGCCACTGATTTTATGGAGGTCTTTCCTCCATGAAAATAGTGACAGTGAGGAAATAAAGGGGGATCTGCAAGGTCCACTTGTGCCTCACACCTTGTGGATGCACCTAGGAGGGCACCAATTTAATTATAAGGCGGGTGTTCCTCACTTGGGTTTGGTGGTGTGGCGTTTTGGTGGTCCCGTCGCCGCGCCGTCAAACTGTTAATCGGCCCCTTAGTGTTTACCGCATGGTATACATGTGGAGAAGTGTGGCTCAATGGTTAGAGCAGGCAGACCTCGATGCAGAGCACTGGCCAGGGACCAGAGTTCGATTCCCGCCTTGGGGGTCTCGGGCTCATTAATTCCCCTGACCGGATATTCTCGCCTCATTGCCTGTTCTGATCATGGGTCCCACGCTGCAACTCTGGGCAATAGCTTGCTTAGTCTCCACAACGGCCCCCACAACGCGAGGGATGCCTGGTCTGCACCATGGGGGTGCCCAGGAGTGGACACTTCACAGGGAAAGCCAGGAAGGGTTCCCTTGCGGTATTCGTACAAGCGCCGGGAAACCGACAGCGGGTAGCTGTGTGCTATACAAGTACAAAAACATTTACATTTACATTTACATGATTACAGCCCTGCCTACCTAGGAATATACAGTTATTACCAAGTAAGTGTGTATCGTGCAGGATAAGAACAGCAGGGCCTACTTTCTAACCGAGGACTTCAGCTCTCTTAAATTAATTATTAAGTATCATGAGACCTAAATGAACTGAAAATAGGCAACACATTGAAAGTTGCCCCATACAGTGTGCTCTAAAATGTGTCTTACTTAAGCCACGAAAAAGTTCTTGAAATGCCCTGGGTGCCTTCAGAGCCACATTTATATCCTAGAAGCGATTTGTAATGCGTGACACCTATTACGATATATGGACAGAAGTATTCGAACAGGATGGTGTAGATGTGCATTAAAGCGAAACAGAATGCCTTAGCATGCCCCTTGCTGTTTACAGCTTCTACCAATCACTCTCCTTCGAGTTTACAGTTATGTCTCCTCTCTAGTCCTTTGTGTCCTCACGCCGAACTGGGAAAAACAATAGTAATTATCTGCGAAAATAAGCAAAAGCATATCTGGACCTCAAAATAATGTAGGAAGGCAGAACAACACAGTTAGTCATGCCCATGCATGTTTATTCATTCCCAAGTGCCCACCCCTCATTAATCTAGTTTTTTTCTGTTCGGCGCACTGCTGCTTCCCTCCTCTCGTTCTCACCTGTAACTATTGTTATTCGATGTGTTTCTTTCCACACTGAGAGTACACGTTTGCCCCTTCATAGGCCTTATTATCATTGCCATGTTAGTTCTATTTTATGATACCTCACGGAAAGGCAAATATTTACTTTTTTCTTCGGTGCTTGGTTAGCTTTTAAATATAGAATATTGCTAGGGAGGATATAGTACCAGAAGTATTTATTTTTTAATATATTCTTATATTACATCATATAATATTGTTAGGTAGAAAATAGCGTCTTTTACATTGCATTTATTAAATAAAGCAATATTGTAATGAAGAAAGTGCACACCTGAAAAGGTTTGGAGTACATGTTTATCACCTTGTGAGATCAAGTCTTTGAAAGCAGAGAACCACTTGACCCAGGTAAGTTGTCATGCTTATGCATCCAAGTGCGATGAAGTTGGGCGACCAGCGGCCTACTGGGCCATGTAGGCTTTTTGCTTGCTTGTCATAATGTATGCTCAGGATTTTTCAACTGGTTGGTTGCCTGCACCAAGCAATGTACTGCTTCAGATGTGGGCTCTATGCAAGGGTCTCATTTTGCATGTTGAGAAAGAGAGGCACCTTATTGAGAAAGGAGAGAAGCAGTTTCTGACGAGGGGCACATTGATTAGCTTGCGATGAGGTGAGCAATGTTCAGTCTGTGGACTGCAGGCAATTTCTGTTTTGTGCAATGTTGGTATTTGCACTAATCAGTTTAGAAGAAGGTATGTTTTGGGCAGTGCTGAAACCCTAAGGCAGATTGGCGTTGAAATGACTGCACAGCTGGCGGCTAGGAAGCACTATGTATGCTGCTTTAAAAGATTTATTTCTGACGCATAATTTCAACGCCATTTAACTACCAACCATCCTGTTGATATGTCAATGTACATATGTGAGGATTCAGGTGTATTACATGGTATAGCTGTGTGGCTTTGCTGTGCAATACACTTGTAAAAACTGTCTGGGGTCCAGTCAGCTCATTTGCAAAATCTTATACTTAACCCTTAGGTAGCTTGGTATGCGAGCAGCCAGGCTTAAACAAAGGAACTAGGGTACAGCATTTAACAGAACCAATCGATAAAATAAGAAAGCCACACACTCGAAAGAAATCCAACACCAATTTATGAAAAAAGATTTCCTGTCCAGGTCCAAACTTTAGCTCACAACTACGATAGAGTTAAATGGAGTGGTCCTGATGCTCTGGATGCAAGAGATGGGAGATGCTCATGGATGTTCCGGGTGCTGTGTGGTTGATTGGGATGACTTTGTGGTTAATCCTCAGTCCACGGGTCAGGTGGGGTGACTTGGCCAAATAGGTCAGCATCTCTCAAAGTCCTCTTTAAGACAGTAGCAGGCCAGATGCAGCTGGGCTACCGAACTCTGTGCACAGAGGTCCCAGCTACCTCTTTTGCTGGAGGCTGGTGTCCCTCTAGGGTGACCAATCTGGACTCCGGTGACTCTCCTAACTTTGGCTGTCTCGGGTGCAACTTTGGACTGTTGAGGATTGATCTCTTGTGGCTTCCTACGACAGTCAGTGGTGATTTTTTCTGAAGTGCCTACTGACTTGGTCTACAACAGCTTTGTTGGCCCTGCAGCTGGAACCAGGGGTCAGCTGGCTGACCCTTTAAGTCAGTTAGTCAAAATTACTTTATTTGGTTAATTAAAACCATAAAAGTACTTTACAAAATATCTGAAACATTAAAAACATATACATATTTCTTTTAAAACATGATCTTATGCACCAAAAACATCATGATAAGACCCTCCAAGCTATTTTTGGATCAGTGTCTTGAGAATAACTTTTACCCAAGCCAGGAGTCACAGGCACAGTCCTCTCTTTGCTACTTCAAGGTGTGGCCCATGCGGTATACAACTGTTACAACGCATTTTTTAGCACGCAATACAATTAACACGCATCTATTACAACGTAAAGTCTTTAACACGCATACTTTTACAACGGACACTATTACAACGCAAGTACTTTTACAACGCATGTACTTTTACAACGCATTTCGCAAAAAATGTTTAGTTTGGGTTTTGGGTACAGGGTTATTTTAGGGTTCAGCGATAGGTTTGGGTTTTGGGGTACAGGGGTATTTTTAGGGTTAAGGGCTAGGTTTGGGTTTTGGGGTACAGGGGTATTTTAGGGTTAAGGGCTAGGTTTGGGTTTTGGGGTACAGGGGTATTTTAGGGTTCAGGGCTAGGTTTGGGTTTTGGGGTACAGGGGTATTTTTAGGGTTCAGGGCTAGGTATGGGTTTTGGGGTACAGGGGTATTTTTAGGGTTCAGGGCTAGGTTTGGGTTTTGGGGTACAGGGGTATTTTTAGGGTTCAGGGCTAGATTTGGGTTTTGGGGTACAGTGGTATTTTTAGGGTTCAGGGCTAGGTTTGGGTTTTGGGATACAGGGGTATTTTAGGGTTCAGGGCTAGGTTTGGGTTTTGGGGTACAGGGGTATTTTAGTGTTCAAGGCTAGGTTTGGGTTTTGGGGTACAGGGGTATTTTAGGGTTCAGGGCTAGGTTTGGGTTTTGGGGTACAGGGGTATTTTAGGGTTCAGGGCTAGGTTTGGTTTTTGAGGTACAGGGGTATTTTAGGGTTCAGGGCTAGGTTTGGGTTTTGGGGTACAGGGGTATTTTTAGGGTTCAGGGCTAGGTTTGGGTTTTGGGGTACAGGGGTATTTTTAGGGTTCAGGGCTAGGTGTGGGTTTTAAATAAAATAAAATTAAAATTAAATTAAATTAAATTAAAAATAAATTATTTAAATTTTTAAAAATATTATATACTTACCAATACTTACGTTGTAATGGTATGCGTTGTAATGGCATCTGCGATGTAAAAAAATGCGTTGTAATGGTAGTTCGTTGTAATGGATCCTGCGTTGTAAAAATTGCATTGTAAAGGTATGCGTGCTAAAAGTATGCGTTGTAACGTCATACATCCGGCACATGCAGTCCAGAAGACAGTGCAGCCTCTCTTTACCAATTCCAAGGGCCAGAAGGACAGTGCACCATCTCCGATATGAAGTGAGGTTCAGGGTGCAATGGGGTGGCATATTTATTCCCAGAAAGTGCCCTTGGGAGATAATGCGGTCATTAGCCAACGGCTACCAGGTCCCCTCCCTCTTGGTGCAGACTTTCCAGCTATGTGTGACATCTAGCATTCCCAGAGTGCACTAGTCCATCCACTCTTAAGATGTTAGGAGTTTGGTAGTCCACCCTAGAGGTGTGGCTATCTGGGAGCTACACTCCAAAACCAGTTTAGGCACTGGTCTTCCCTCTCTGTCCTATCTGCCAGCCTGTCTCCCTGAACAGAGGGCAACCCCTCAGGAATGTGATTGCAATTTGCCCACCAAAGGCGGTTTCACCTTTGAAGCTCAATTTGGACTAACACTTTGAGTGGCTTTCTGCAAAGGGGAGGTAACACCTTGCCCTGTAGCAGGCTGCTATTGTTCCTACGCCTGAAAGTGGCTCACACTACTCCCTGGGAGCCAAGAATGCTTCCTGGTGACTGGTGACCGTATGAGGGCACTGGAAGAAAGGGATCACAATGTTCAAATTTCTAAAACTTGCATTTTTAATAGTGACATTAAATTGAACTTGATCAAGTCAGGATCAATGCACAAATATTTTGATACCTTACAGTACCCATCTCAGTAGTCCCATTCAGAATTTAGCCAAAATAAGTGGTCAGCCGGTAACTTATATTCTCCAATGGGGCTACTAACTCTCACAAAGCAAAACAACAATTTGGAGGCGTCGCTGCCTGGAAATGAATATAAAATACATCTCCCACTAAATAATATACAGCTCGCGGCCTTAGGGCTATTTAGGCTTTCCTTAGGGGAAACTTACATATATATTGTCAATGGAAGTGGAGTCTTTACCATTGGTTTGAATGGCAAAGTTGAACTAGCAGTGTTACCACTGCCCGTCCAATCTGCAGTGGCAGAGTGGGAGCTATTTTGTATCTTGTCACACACAGGGTGACACAATCAGTGCTGGAGCCCTAGTTTGACACTCTATCTTACATACCCTGGGTACCATATCTTAGGGATTTATAAGCAAGACAGTCTCTGCAAATGGAGAGGTAGCAAATTCGAAATTCACTTTGTAAGGGTTACGAACACTGGCACTGGGGTCTGGTTAGTAGGCCTCAGTGCAGTCTCAGAGTCGAAAACCCAGCAGCATCAGTCTAAAATGTGGAGGTGAACATGTAAAAATAGTCATTTCCTCACAACTTATTTCTGCAAATATGTTTAGCTGCTTACAAACCTGGCTCTAGTGAGTGTTTCATGATAAGGGGGTGCAATTTATTTCCCTCATAAATCAAAACTTTACAAGATAGTTTATGGAGATGTGTACATAAATGTGCATGGGATTAGCCAAGAGCTGATAAGGACCATATGAATTGTACCAAAATGTTCAATCTGCATTAATAGCATTCAGAGGGGTGTTTTTGAGGTCTCTCTTGCAACAGTGGATGCTTGCCAGAGATATTGTATTTTGCAAGGGGTCTTGGAGCACCACTCACTGCTTGCCATTCATTTTCTTCATTTTCACTCTCATTTGCTGCCTCGCAATAGACCAGAGCATGCTGGCTCCACTTCCTCTTCTTTTGTGTGGAGCATGGCAAAGTGCTAATTGCTGTTGATGTGGGTAAGGTGCACAACCTAAACATTTCAAAAAATGTATATTTATCTAATTTATTAGGTTCAAAGTGTTCAAATATAGATCAGGTGCTCCAAACAGGTGATGAAGCCGTCCTGCTGCGTCCTTAGTAAACTTTGAGGTAGGGCGCACATTCACTGTGAGCGCATCCCTGTATGTGGGCACACCATAGGTTCTCAAACAAAGACTCCTTTATGAGTTTGATATACAATGTTCGTTCTATTCATCACGGTAAGTGTCTTGATTAGATATTAGTATTCATATCCAATTTATCCTTATTTTCCCAAAAATCGTTTTACTTTTCATCCAAATTCACTTTTAGATTCATTTTAACACGCTCCAATGCATTTCGGGCACTTTAGCCCTTTATCCAGGAGCACTACAAACTAATAAACTCCCACCACCATCTCTTTGGTCTGCCTCTGTCTACAGCGCCGAGGCGCCCTTGGGCATTTATTTGCGCTTAATAAATGTCATAAATAAATAAATAAGATATCCCATATAACTTGTACATTCAGAATTCGTAAACAGGTGTATATATATGCATAGGTTAGGTGATTACATATGTGTGTGCCTCATGCAGATGGTAAACAAAAAAAAAAAAAAAAAAAAACAATTCCCAACAGGTATTATTGAGAGACAATTTCAATTGTGCATGCCTGAAGGCATTACAGAGAACAGAGACAAGGAGTCAAATTGGATTTTGAAGAGAGGTGGTATTATTCACCAAGGACAAGGGGTATTGGACGTACATTTACAGTTTGGAACAGCACTGTAAAGATTAGATCTTGTGACAACCCAGTGGCACTTGGTGCAAGGTGCTATATACAGTTAAAGTGAAATGAAAAAAGTGCAAGTGCTTAAAAGAACAGCATCGGTGGCGCATAGAATATATTATATACATCAATTACAGCTTCAATTACAGTACAAGTTACAGTCACTTGGAAAGGGTTAGTTTCTTGTAAGAGCTGAATGTGTCATATGCGTCTTTTAATTCAAGCTGTGTGGTCGACGGCGTTTCGATCCCCTTTAGTCGGGATCGTCATCAGGACGGGGTTGTCGATAAGTACAGTGCTGTGGAAAGAGGAAGGGAAGAATGAGCGTGGTTCGCCTGGGGGGCGGGAGGAGAGGGTGAAGGAGCACTCAAGGGGGCTAACTCGTAAAGGTATACTGTGTTTAGGGAATGATGGTGGTGGTGGTGGCCGGAAAGGGAAGAAGAGTGAAGTTGGGGGTGCCTATTGGGAAGGTGGGGCAAAAGTCTAAGTGGGATCGTGTTCCACAAAAATAAATAAATTGGATGAACACTTACAGGAAGCCAAGCAGGGATGCGTGGCTTGTGGCATTCGGGGGAACTGTGCGCCGGTAACTGGAGGAAAAAGTAATGGTTGGTATAAGTTTAAGTACGCTTACGTGAAGGGTGAGAGTAAAAAGTGGCGCAGGGGGTATTAGTACCTGGTCGCGGTTAGGTCCTGGGGCTGCTCACGTAGTTGGGCAGCGTCTGTATGAAGGGAGACAGATAGCGCGCGGTCAATGAGGAAAAATGCCACCGTTGTGGAACAGGCGTGCAATTGAGCAGCGCGAGCTAAGGGCGTAGTCTCTGGCCAAGAGAGAGGCTCTTACCTGAAGATTTAGAGGCACAGAAGGCGGGGGCTCATCTGGCGAGGCCGATCAGCAGTAAATGCGATAACAGACCGCATCTGCACTGTGTCCTGGGAGATATGAAGGATACCGCGAGGTGGAGGCGGGGGAGCGGGCGTGTGCCGGGGGCGGGATCTGCGAATGAATGCAGATGTGTCGCGAGGTGATTGGAGTTGTGCTGCGGGGTGGGCGGGGTCAGGACAGGGAGGCGAACGGTTCCTATGGAGACCGGAGAAACAGGAAGTGTCAGAGCCAGGGCGGACACATTGGAGAAGGGCGCTTGGTAGCGGGGCACACGATTGGACAAAATTGCGTTAGTTACATATCAGAGTAAACGCAAAGAAGGCCGAAGGGTACAAGGTAACCATTACACATTACAAACGTTTGGTACATTGGTTAATAAGCTGGCGCTTAGAGGAACAATTCTGAGTCACGTTGTAATAACGTTCCGCAACACAGATTCACAAGATATTACAAGTCAATTAAAAATTGGTTAACATAAATTCGGTCAGGGTATGAAACCGGGTGGTTAATTACAAAGTCACATTATGGGTGGGAAAAAACCTTTCATAAAGAGGGAACTGGATTTTAAAACAATGGTCGATCATCAGGTTACGGCACAGGGATAGTATTATCTTAGACCATTCGTGTTGACACGGGGCGTGAAAGCAGGAGGGGAAAAGGGCAAGGAAGGGGGTTAGATGGAAATAGTACTGGTCCATTCGTCAAGGGTGTTGAGCCCATGATTCACCGAGTCCACCCTAGCGATCCATTTACATTCGGCTCTGTTGAGCAGGGCAGTCATGTTACCTCCTCTGAGGGGTAAGGTGGGTTTCTCAATGACTTGCCATTTGAGATCCGAGTCCGTGTGAGAGTGCTCAATGAAATGTGAGACCAGGGGTGCTGTAAGTACCTTGCAGTTGATTCTGCTCTTGTGTTGTATGATCCGCTGTTTTACCATTTGGGTTGTCTGGCCGATGTAGATCAGGTCACATGGGCATCGGATGGCGTAAATAACGTTTTGAGTTTTGCAGTTGGACCTCTAAGCAGTTGTTCCTCTAAGCGCCAGCTTATTAACCAATGTACCAAACGTTTGTAATGTGTAATGGTTACCTTGTACCCTTCGGCCTTCTTTGCGTTTACTCTGATATGTAACTAACGCAATTTTGTCCAATCGTGTGCCCCGCTACCAAGCGCCCTTCTCCAATGTGTCCGCCCTGGCTCTGACACTTCCTGTTTCTCCGGTCTCCATAGGAACCGTTCGCCTCCCTGTCCTGACCCCGCCCACCCCGCAGCACAACTCCAATCACCTCGCGACACATCTGCATTCATTCGCAGATCCCGCCCCGGCACACGCCCGCTCTCCCGCCTCCACCTCGCGGTATCCTTCATATCTCCCAGGACACAGTGCAGATGCGGTCTGTTATCGCATTTACTGCTGATCGGCCTCGCCAGATGAGCCCCCGCCTTCTGTGCCTCTAAATCTTCAGGTAAGAGCCTCTCTCTTGGCCAGAGACTACGCCCTTAGCTCGCGCTGCTCAATTGCACGCCTGTTCCACAACGGTGGCATTTTTCCTCATTGACCGCGCGCTATCTGTCTCCCTTCATACAGACGCTGCCCAACTACGTGAGCAGCCCCAGGACCTAACCGCGACCAGGTACTAATACCCCCTGCACCACTTTTTACTCTCACCCTTCACGTAAGCGTACTTAAACTTATACCAACCATTACTTTTTCCTCCAGTTACCGGCGCACAGTTCCCCCGAATGCCACAAGCCACGCATCCCTGCTTGGCTTCCTGTAAGTGTTCATCCAATTTATTTATTTTTGTGGAACACGATCCCACTTAGACTTTTGCCCCACCTTCCCAATAGGCACCCCCAACTTCACTCTTCTTCCCTTTCCGGCCACCACCACCACCATCATTCCCTAAACACAGTATACCTTTACGAGTTAGCCCCCTTGAGTGCTCCTTCACCCTCTCCTCCCGCCCCCCAGGCGAACCACGCTCATTCTTCCCTTCCTCTTTCCACAGCACTGTACTTATCGACAACCCCGTCCTGATGACGATCCCGACTAAAGGGGATCGAAACGCCGTCGACCACACAGCTTGAATTAAAAGACGCATATGACACATTCAGCTCTTACAAGAAACTAACCCTTTCCAAGTGACTGTAACTTGTACTGTAATTGAAGCTGTAATTGATGTATATAATATATTCTATGCGCCACCGATGCTGTTCTTTTAAGCACTTGCACTTTTTTCATTTCACTTTAACTGTATATAGCACCTTGCACCAAGTGCCACTGGGTTGTCACAAGATCTAATCTTTACAGTGCTGTTCCAAACTGTAAATGTACGTCCAATACCCCTTGTCCTTGGTGAATAATACCACCTCTCTTCAAAATCCAATTTGACTCCTTGTCTCTGTTCTCTGTAATGCCTTCAGGCATGCACAATTGAAATTGTCTCTCAATAATACCTGTTGGGAATTGTTTTTTTGTTTACATAACATACCCATCCCAACGTGGTTTATGGGTTTCCTCCTGTTCTTCCTATAATAATCATGCAGATGGTGGCTTTTACAAAACGGCATGCAATGTAAAAAAGGTGGGCGCAAAAAAATGAAGCCGACGTGGCTCGTGTGAATCGATCACGTGAGGGAAATGTAGGTAGTAATACTTACAGGAACTCAGTCACGGCGAGCTCTGGAGTCCTAAGGTGCAAATAATGACAGTATGGTCAGAGCAAAGTCGTTTGCTCAATATAGAAATAAAGGATCGGGTTTACAAGATAAGCGTGCTCTTGGCATGATCCCACTTACTTGAGGAACGCAACGCGTTTCTTCGCGGGTCGTAACTGAAGTTACCAGCAGTGTTTGTAGGGGTCTGTGGAGACTGGCAATGCTTGTTCAGCATTCACGGAAGTATGGGTATTCATCACGTGATACATGTCACGTGGGGGTCTATACGGAATCCTAAACTAAAAAACATAAAAAACGGACTACCACTACTAGGCGCCATCATGTATGTGGGTTTATAGCCGAGTGTGTATGTTGTGTGACAGAAGATTATTACATAAAAAGACTATGCGCACATTCTACATCACAGCATCTTGATTAAATATACGAGCAGTAAGCAGCAAACGTACAATGAGTCAGTATACCATATGTATGGCTAACTAAAGCAGCTGAATTCAGTCCGATCATTGAGCCCATAGGGCTTCATCGCTTGGAGTCGATATATCCAAGCTGTTTCCCGTTGAAGTAGGGTCCTGTTATTGTCTCTTCCCTCACGTTTCTCAATTATTTCTAAGACCAAATATTTAAGTTGTGCAATGTTGTGTTTTTCTTCCTGAAAATGTACTGCAATGTTGGATTTCATATTTTTGGTACGTATGTTCGATTTGTGCTCATTGAGACGTATTTTGATTTTCCTTTCCGTTTTCCCGACATAAATTTTCCCGCAGGGACATTTAAGCAGGTATATTAGGTTTGAAGAGTCACATGTGGCCTTCAAGTGGAGTTTAATTGTCTGGCCTTTCATGGGGTGTGAGATGGAATTGCCTTTGATCACATTATTACAACTGTTGCAGTACATGCATGGGACAGTTCCTCTTGTGTTTTCATGGGTGAGGGTTTCTTTAGATAGGATCTCCTTGATGTTATTGCTTCGTGTATACGCAAAGATCGGAGGTTGGCTGACAATGTTGTTGAATTCAATTTCAGATGTAAGGATTGCCCAATGGCGCATAATGATTTTCCTGTATGTGGAACTGACTGTAGAGAATTTTGATGCAACGACCATCCTAGTGTCTTTTGGTTTCATTGATCTTTTCAGTGCTTGTTCTCTAGTGATTGTTGACACTCTTTCTCGGCTTTTTGTATGACTTCATTGGGGTATCCTCTTTCTGCGAATCTACTGCCCATCTCTTTGATACGTTTTTCACTCAATTCTGTGTTAGAAGTGATCCGTTTGGCCCTTAACATCTGAGAATATGGAAGGTGATTCTTTAAAGCACCCTGGTGAAAACTTGTGAAATGCAGTGTGTTATTATGATCAGTCTTTTTACGACAGATATCTGTTTCAAACCCTGTCGGTATTTTCGAGATGGAGACATCCAGAAAAGTAATGGTCTCATCATTTATTAACCATCTTAATTCAATCCTGTCGTCTTTGATATTGAGTTCAGTTAGTAAGATTTTCCTTGGTGTCCTTCCAGATGAAAAACAAGTCATCTATATATCTTACGTACATTTTCAGGTTGTTGGACCAGGTAGCGTTACTATAGATATGTGTGTCCTCAAACTCTTTCATATACAAATTTGCATATGTGGGCGATGCGCAGTTGCCCATAGACATTCCAGATAGTTGCCTGTACCATACCTTTTCATGTTCAAAGTAGCTATGATACAGCGTGATTATCATTAACTCCATAAGGAATTGTTGCATTCGGGTTTCAATCTCACTGTTAACAATCGTTTTTTCAAGGGCCTCTATTCCCCCTCCATGGGGAATCGATGTGTACAACGATTTAACGTCTGCCGTACACATGATTAGTTGTTCATCTTCTTGTATTAGGATCTTTGATAATTTCAAAAGAAAGTCCGTGGTATCTTTTACGTAGCTTCTCATAAGTTGAAAAAAGGGTTGCAAATGTTTATCTAGGAATTTCCCCACAGGTTCATGTAGGGAACCCCTAGTGGAGACTATAGGTCTAAAAGGGGGATCATCTAAGCTCTTGTGTATTTTTGGGGTCATTTGTATGGAGGGACTTTTCAGATAATCAATCAAAAGGTATTTAAAAGTTCTCTCATCAATGGTACCCATTTTTAATGCATTCGTCAGGGTCTCTTTCAAGGTGTTTTTAATTGACATTGTTGGGTTGTTTTCCAACCGCATATATGTTTCTGAATCTCCTATGTGTTCATAAATTTTGGTTTGATACATTTGAGTATTAAAGACGACCAGTGCGCCGCCTTTGTCAGCTTTGATGCATTTAATTTCTTTGTTGTTAGCAATGTTTTTTAATGTATCCTGGTCTTTCCTAGTTAATTTAGATCTGATTTTTTTGTTGTAATTCAGTTTAGCTAGATCCAGTTTTACGAGTGTTTCAAAGGTGGCAATACAGTTATGACTGCATGGAGGTACATATGAGCTCAGAGGTCGTAAGCCCATAAGTTGGTCTGGTTTATTATCCATTTTTGAAGGCAAAACATTGACAAAAAAGTGGCGTAACCGTAATTTTCGTGTGAGCTTGTATGTACTAATTTCTAATTCTAGAAGATTAGTTTTGGCCGTTGGGATAAATGACGTACCTTTTTGTAGTATAGACAACTCATATGGTGTTAATGGTGTTTCTAAGATGTTGATTACTAGGTGTTCCGTTTTTTGTTGTCTTTTTTCTGAAGTGTACTCCTGGTGTTGGGGGGGGGGGGTTTCTCTTTTGCTTTTTCTTTGGCCCCTCCTGGGTCTTCTTTTTCGCTCTGGCCCTCCTCTAAAAAAGGCTCCGTTGTGGTAGGAATATTTTCTGTATCTTTGGTCTGTTTTCTTGATATAGATGTACCAACGGTTGTTTGGGTTGTTCGGCGGGTTGATGATTCACTTCCCGAAGATGAAGTGTCTGTCTGTTGGTTATACGGTTTGTTCCTACGTCTCTGTGCGTAGACGTCCGCCCAGGTGTAAACTTCTCCAAGTTTATAGTCTAAAGTGTCACGTCTAAATTTCCGTATTTTCCTTTCATTGACTTCACGAGTCAATGTAAGTGGGATCATGCCAAGAGCACACTTATCTTGTAAACCTGATCCTTTATTTCTATATTGAGCAAACGACTTTGCTCTGACCATACCGTTATTATTTGCACCTTAGGACTCAAGAGCTTGCTGCGACTGAGTTCCTGTAAGTATTACTGCCTACATTTCCCTCACGAGATCGATTCACACGAGCCACGTCGGCTTCACTTTTTTTGCGCCCACCTTTTTTACATTGCATGCCGTTTTGTAAATGCCACCATCTGCATGAGGCACACACATGTGTAATCACCTAACCTATGCATATATATACCTGTTTACGAATTCTGAATGTACAAGTTATATGGGATATCTTGTTTATTTTATTTTTATGGTTCAGGGCTAGGTTTTGGGTTTTGGGATCAGGGGTATTTTAGGGTTCAGGGCTAGGTTTGGGTTTTGGGGTACAGGGGTATTTTAGGGTTCAGGGCTAGGTTTGGGTTTTGGGGTACAGGAGTATTTTAGGGTTCAGGGCTAGGTTTGGGTTTTGGGGTACAGGGGTATTTTAGGGTTCAGGGCTAGGTTTGGTTTTTGAGGTACAGGGGTATTTTAGGGTTCAGGGCTAGGTTTGGGTTTTGGGGTACAGGGGTATTTTTAGGGTTCAGGGCTAGGTTTGGGTTTTGGGGTACAGGGGTATTTTTAGGGTTCAGGGCTAGGTGTGGGTTTTAAATAAAATAAAATTAAAATTAAATTAAATTAAATTATATTAATTTTAATTATTTACATTTTTAAAAATATTATATACTTACCAATACTTACGTTGTAATGGTATGCGTTGTAATGGCATCTGCGATGTAAAAAAATGCGTTGTAATGGTAGTTCGTTGTAATGAATCCTGCGTTGTAAAGGTATGCGTGCTAAAAGTATGCGTTGTAACGTCATACATCCGGCACATGCAGTCCAGAAAACAGTGCAGCCTCTCTTTACCAATTTCAAGGGCCAGAAGGACAGTGCACCATCTCCGATATGAAGTGAGGTTCAGGGTGCAATGGGGTGGCATATTTCTTCCCAGAAAGTGCCCTTGGGAGATAATGCGGTCATTAGCCAATGGCTACCAGGTCCCCTCCATCTTGGTGCAGACTTTCCAGCTATGTGTGGCATCTAGCATTCCCAGAGTGCACTAGTCCATCCACTCTTAAGATGTTAGGAGTTTGGTAGTCCACCCTAGAGGTGTGGCTATCTGGGAGCTACACTCCAAAACCAGTTTAGGCACTGGTCTTCCCTCTCTGTCCTATCTCCCAGCCTGTCTCCCTGTACAGAGGGCAACCCCTCAGGAGTGTGATTGCAATTTGCCCACCAAAGGCGGTTTCACCTTTGAAGCTCAATTTGGACTAACACTCTGAGTGGCTTTCTGCAAAGGGGAGGTAACACCTTGCCCTGTAGCAGGCTGCTATTGTTCCTACGCCTGAAAGTGGCTCACACTACTCCCTGGGAGCCAAGAATGCTTCCTCGTGACTGGTGACCGTATGAGGGCACTGGAAGAAAGGGATCACAATGTTCAAATTTCTAAAACTTGCATTTTTTGATAGTGACATTAAATTGAACTTGATCAAGTCAGGATCAATGCACAAATATTTTGATACCTTACAGTACCCATCTCAGTAGTCCCATTCAGAATTTAGCCAAAATAAGTGGTCAGCCGGTAACTTATATTCTCCAATGGGGCTACTAACTCTCACAAAGCAAAACAACAATTTGGAGGCGTCGTTGCCTGGAAATGAATATAAAATACATCTCCCACTTAATAATATACAGCTCGCTGCCTTAGGGCTATCTAGGCTTTCCTTAGGGGAAACTTACATATATATTGTCAATGGAAGTGGAGGCTTTACCATTGGTTTGAATGGCAAAGTTGAACTAGCAGTGTTACTACTGCTCGTCCAATCTGCAGTGGCAGAGTGGGAGCTATTTTGTATCTTGTCACACACAGGGTGACACAATTAGTGCTGGAGCCCTAGTTTGACACTCTATCTTACATACCCTGGGTACCATATCTTAGGGATTTATAAGCAAGACAGTCTCTGCAAATGGAGAGGTAGCAAATTCGAAATTCACTTTGTAAGGGTTACGAACACTGGCACTGGGGTCTGGTTAGTAGGCCTCAGTGCAGTCTCAGAGTCGAAAACCCAGCAGCATCAGTCCAAAATGTGGGGTTGAACATGTAAAAATAGTCATTTCCTCACAACTTATTTCTGCAAATATGTTTAGCTGCTTACAAACCTGGCTCTAGTGAGTGTTTCATGATAAGGGGGTGCAATTTATTTCCCTCATAAATCAAAACTTTACAAGATAGTTTATGGAGATGTGTTGCATACATAAATGTGCATGGGATTAGCCAAGAGCTGATAAGGACCATATGAATTGTACCAAAATGTTCAATCTGCATTAATAGCATTCAGAGGGGTGTTTTTGAGGTCTCTCTTGCAACAGTGGATGCTTGCCAGAGATATTGTATTTTGCAAGGGGTCTTGGAGCACCACTCACTGCTTGCCATTCATTTTCTTCATTTTCACTCTCATTTGCTGCCTCGCAATAGACCAGAGCATGCTGGCTCCACTTCCTCTTCTTTTGTGTGGAGCATGGCAAAGTGCTAATTGCTGTTGATGTGGGTAAGGTGCACAACCTGAACATTTCAAAAAATGTATATTTATCTAATTTATTAGGTTCAAAGTGTTCAAATATAGGTCAGGTGCTCCAAACAGGTGACTAAGCCGTCCTGCTGCGTCCTTAGTAAACTTTGAGGTAGGGCGCACATTCACTGTGAGCGCATCCCTGTATGTGGGCACACCATAGGTTCTCAAACAAAGACTCCTTTATGAGTTTGATATACAATGTTCATTCTATTCATCACGGTAAGTGTCTTGATTAGATATTAGTATTCATATCCAATTTATCCTTATTTTCCCAAAAATCGTTTTACTTTTCATCCAAATTCACTTTTAGATTCATTTTAACACGCTCCAATGCATTTCGGGCACTTTAGCCCTTTATCCAGGAGCACTACAAACTAATAAACTCCCACCGCCATCTCTTTGGTCTGCCTCTGTCTACAGCGCCGAGACGCCCTTGGGCATTTGTTTGCGCTTAATAAATGTAATAAATAAATAAATAAGATATCCCATATAACTTGTACATTCAGAATTCGTAAACAGGTATATATATGCATAGGTTAGGTGATTACATATGTGTGTGCCTCATGCAGATGGTGGCTTTTACAAAACGGCATGCAATGTAAAAAAGGTGGGCGCAAAAAAAGTGAAGCCGACGTGGCTCGTGTGAATCGATCACGTGAGGGAAATGTAGGTAGTAATACTTACAGGAACTCAGTCACGGCGAGCTCTTGAGTCCTAAGGTGCAAATAATAATAGTATGGTCAGAGCAAAGTCGTTTGCTCAATATAGAAATAAAGGATCGGGTTTACAAGATAAGCGTGCTCTTGGCATGATCCCACTTACTTGAGGAACGCAACGCGTTTGTTCGCGGGTCGTAACTGAAGTTACCAGCAGTGTTTGTAGGGGTCAGTGGAGACTGGCAATGCTTGTTCGGCGTTCACGGAAGTATGGGTATTCATCACGTGATACATGTCACGTGGGGGTCTATACGGAATCCTAAACTAAAAAACATAAAAAACGGACTACCACTACTAGGCGCCGTCATGTATGTGGGTTTATAGCCGAGTGTGTATGTTGTGTGACAGAAGATTATTACATAAAAAGACTATGCGCACATTCTACATCACAGCATCTTGATTAAATATACGAGCAGTAAGCAGCAAACGTACAATGAGTCAGTATACCATATGTATGGCTAAATAAATATGAGCATTTGCCCATAGACATTCCAGATAGTTACCTGTACCATACCTTTTCATGTTCAAAGTAGCTATGATATAGCGTGAATATCATTAACTCCATAAGGAATTGTTGCATTCGGGTTTCAATCTCACTGTTAACAATCGTTTTTTCAATGGCCTCTATTCCCCCTCCATAGGGAATCGATGTGTACAACGATTTAACGTCTGCCGTACACATGATTAGTTGTTCATCTTCTTGTATTAGGATCTCTGATAATTTCAAAAGAAAGTCCGTGGTATCTTTTACGTAGCTTCTCATAAGTTGAAAAAAGGGTTGCAAATGTTTATCTAGGAATTTCCCCACAGGTTCATGTAGGGAACCCCTAGTGGAGACTATAGGTCTAGAAGGGGGATCATCTAAGCTCTTGTGTATTTTTGGGGTCATTTGTATGGAGGGACTTTTCGGATAATCAATCAAAAGGTATTTAAAAGTTCTCTCATCAATGGTACCCATTTTTAATGGATTCGTCAGGATCTCTTTCAAGGTGTTTTGAATTGACATTGTTGGGTTGTTTTCCAACCGCATATATGTTTCTGAATCTCCTATGTGTTCATAAATTTTGGTTTGATACATTTGAGTATTCAAGACGACCAGTGCGCCGCCTTTGTCAGCTTTGATGCATTTAATTTCTTTGTTGTTAGCAATGTTTTTTAATGTATCCTGGTCTTTCCTAGTTAATTTAGATCTGATTTTTTTGTTGTAATTCAGTGTAGCTAGATCCAGTTTTACGAGTGTTTCAAAGGTCGCAATACAGTTATGACTGCATGGAGGTACATATGAGCTCGGAGGTCGTAAGCCCATAAGTTGGTCTGGTTTTTATCCATTTTTGAAGGCAAAACGTTGACGAAAAAGTGGCGTAACCGTAATTTTCGTGTGAGCTTGTATGTACTAATTTCCAATTCTAGAAGATTAGTGTTGGCCGTTGGGATAAATTACGTACCTTTTTGTAGTATAGACAACTCATATGGTGTTAATGGTGTTTCTAAGATGTTGATTACTAGGTGTTCCGTTTTTTGTTGTCTTTTTTCTGAAGTGTACTCCTGGTGTTGGGGGGGGGGGGTTTCTCTTTTTCTTTTTCTTTGGCCCCTCCTGGGTCTTGTTTTTCGCTCTGGCCCTCCTCTAAAAAAGGCTCCGTTGTGGTAGGAATATTTTCTGTATCTTTGGTCTGTTTTCTTGATATAGATGTACCAACGGTTGTTTGGGTTGTTCGGCGGGTTGATGATTCACTTCCCGAAGATGAAGTGTCTGTCTGTTGGTTATACGGTTTGTTCCTACGTCTCTGTGCGTAGACGTCCGCCCAGGTGTAAACTTCTCCAAGTTTATAGTCTAAAGTGTCACGTCTAAATTTCCGTATTTTCCTTTCATTGACTTCACGAGTCAATGTAAGTGGGATCATGCCAAGAGCACACTTATCTTGTAAACCTTATCCTTTATTTCTATATTGAGCAAACGACTTTGCTCTGACCATACCGTTATTATTTGCACCTTAGGACTCAAGAGCTCGCTGCGACTGAGTTCCTGTAAGTATTACTGCCTACATTTCCCTCACGAGATCGATTCACACGAGCCACGTCGGCTTCACTTTTTTTGCGCCCCCCATTTTTTACATTGCATCCCGTTTTGTAAAAGCCACCATCTGCATGAGGCACACACATGTGTAATCACCTAACCTATGCATATATACACCTGTTTACGAATTCTGAATGTACAAGTTATATGGGATATCTTGTTTATTTTTGTTTGTAGTGCTCCTGGATAAAGGGCTAAAGTGCCCGAAATGCATTGGAGCGTGTTAAAATGAATCTAAAAGTGAATTTGGATGAAAAGTAAAACGATTTTTTGGAAAATAAGGATAAATTGGATATGAATACTAGTATCTAATCAAGACACTTACCGTGATGAATAAAATGATCATTGTATATCAAACTCATAAAGGAATCTTTGTTTGAGAACCTATGGTGTGCCCACATACAGGGATGCGCTCACAGTGAATGTGCACACTACCTCAAAGTGCTAATTGCTTCATCTTCATTAGGGTCCTTCCACTGCTGCCTCTGTGACTGAGGTACTATTTTTAATTTTTTCTTATTCTTACTGTTGTGTTGCATTTTCCCTGCCTCCCCAAACCTCCTGTTGTCCATATTGTTTCTCCCATCCCATCACCCTCCATGCCACTGTCCGTCTTGCTATTACTATCAAGTCCTAACAGCTCCAGCCGGAAGCCTAAAGAGCATGCTGAAGCCAATCTACAGGGCGTCAATTAACCCTTGGTGTCGTCACACAGAGGAAGCAGTGGAAACGTTGGGATTAGCAACTGAAAATTGGGATCAGGGGACGATAAATTATCTGGCCATCAAAAATTCAATTAATAAACATTGTTACCCACTATCGCATAGAAGTGATGTAGCAGAATATGCAACAGGAAGAGGTTCACCTTGGCTGATCACATTGTTTGCTGTGAGCAAAATCCGGCCCTATCTCAATAAAGCTCTGGGAAGGAAAAAACTAAAAAACATTGTATGGGCCAGACTTGTGCCCCTCCCAATTAAAGAATTAAACCCCGGGTGGAAATCTCTAGAACACAAAATCACATGTAGAATCTGTGACTTTAAATTTGAATCTTTGCTACATTTGATTTGTTGGTGTCCCGGTATGTTGCAGCCTTGTCAGAACCTTTTAAAACAAATATGGCTGCGTAACGGGGTCCGGACAGTGAAAGAAGCAACTTCGGTTCTCTTTCCCTGCACCATACCGCTGGACTTGGCCAGATTTGGGAGATACATGGCTGTGTTGCGTCTTAGGCATATGGAAGAAGAGGGGCCAGGCAATATTAAAGGCAAGCTGGTTTGTTAAACAAGTATTCTCCAACAAGGTTGAACTGACAATCATTTGCTGATTTATACATTTAAATAATATTTCTTCTTATTCGGTATTTATAAGGTTGTATGTAAACCAATTTTTATAAGAATGTCTTTTTTAAATAATTGTTCTAATTTTCTTTTAAAACTGCATGTAAGTCATATTGCAGATGGTTTTAAGTAACTGTGCAATACAAAATAAATACTCAATACTGCTCAAACACTCTCAGTCTTGCTTTCTCCCTACCACCCGCACCCTCCTGCTGTCCATATTGCAGATTTCCACCCAAAACCACCCTCCAGGTTTCTGCTTTTCTTATTACACCCTCCTGATGTATGCGTTGCTTATTCCCTCCAACATCAAAGTTGTCTGTGTTCTTCCCCAGAAAAAAATGATATGACGATGTGTGTCTGTGTCATTGCGACTTCCCTCCCAATGTACATATCCTGCTTAACCTGATGCGTGCGGGCGGAATTCAGCTGGCACGCTGAGAATTTGTAAATCCCATTATTCATGACGAGCTGGGCTCGTCATGAGCGTGCGAGGAGGCTACCTCATGACGAGCCCAGCTCGTCATGAGCGTCGAAGGGGTTAAGGTGGGCAGACAAATGGTCTGTTTTCACTGTCCGTCACTGCCAGGTAAAACCTGGCGGTAAAAGACAGTAAAAATTGTAAAGTGACCCCCACACCAACGGAGAAAACTCCCATAGTGAGGGAGTCATTGCTTTTCTTTTTATTTTCAAAAAGAAAATTGTGCTTTGAAGTTTTCTTTTTTGAAAATGAAAACAATCATTAAAAGTTTTGTCACACAGCTCCATCATATTGACAGCTGTTCATCAAACATTCAATGCATTTAGAGGCACTGCTGTGACATGGGTTCTGTAAATGTAAGAGATGTCCGCTGGGCTGATGCAAATCTCTAAATTTGGTAGGCGGGTACTCTCTCAGGATGATGGAGCACTCTACTCTGTCACCATGACCCATCTGCCAAACTGTTAATAAGGCCCAAAATTACAAGTTTTAATGCCCATATGTTTTATACATGCGTTGATGGTAAAACAAATTTGCAACCTAAACACTATGCCTCATTTATGAGATTTTGCCATAGGGAAGCACCACAGGCCTTCCTGCTGCGCTGCCCTACGGCAAAAGAAAATGTCAGAATGCGCTGTATCTATTGGATACAGCACATTCCTGTCCTTTTCCCCTGCACCAGCACACAATAGGCTGCTGTGAGCCAATGGAGGTGCCTGCGTTGCGGGGATGTTTATTTTTGTGCAGGAAGGGAAACCTTCCTGCACAAAAACAATAAGAGGTTTTTTATGTGCACCATGTTGTGAAGCGTCCCTCCAAAGAAGACCAGAAGGCATATGCAGAGAATAAGATCTTTACTGTAAAGCACAACTTGGCATCTGAGCACCCCACGACATAGCTGCAACTGGCAATCGTGGAGTGCTGTCAGCCTAACATTCTAAAGGAACACGGTGAGAGTGAAGACTCCAACCACGGTAAGATGCATGACACCAGTAACAGGGAGAAATTAAAGAGGTAAATAACATCACAACATAGCACACATAGACAAGGAAAACTGAGGAGTAACATAGATAAGTCTCCTCGTTGTGACTCCCTTACGCCTCCTCTGGGCAGGCCTTTGTTTTCGGCGCTGCCCCATATTTTTGATTTCTCTTAAATCTGGGGCAGTGTCAAAAACCATTGAGGTTGCTGGGGACACCCCCAGCAACACCCAATGCAGGCCCCTTTAACACAGAAAACTATGATAAAGGGAACAATATTTACGAGGCAACAAAAGTGGCTATGTTTTACCTCGCTAATACGGAGCAGGCTCCTGCTCGATGGAACGTCACAAAAAGTGACGTTCCAGCGGCACAAGAGGCCTCATAAATGAGGCCCACTTTTGCTGTTATTCATGCTATTAGCTTACTTTACAACATTTCGGAAACATTGCAACCAATGTATATTTATAAATTTGCAATTACATAATAGGTAGAAAATAAACCTTGTTTAGAAAGTTTTTCCTATTTGACTCCCCTTTTTCTTTACTATCTGTTATATATCAAATGAGTATTGTCATTTAAAGATAAGAAAAATATGAAAAGAGAAGAACAGAGAAAACCATGTGGACTAACAAATCAGAATGTAATTGGACTTAAAGGGAAATGACACTTGGCAAACTGATTCATAAACTTGCAAAATAAACCCTTATCTCATTTTACTGTCAGCTTTAGATGAAGCACAAAATGGAAATATTCCTAAACAAAATGTTTTGAATTGGGACCTTGTTGGGTACATTCCAATGAGTAACCATAAGACTATTTGAGCTCTTTTTGTCTTTTTTTCATCTGGATCAATAATCTGTTGGGTACACTGTGAGCAGGGCCACTGGAAAAGCGTAATTGTGTGGCTTAGTTTTTTCCACATACAATTTTACATATCATATGCTATGCTACATAATATGCACAGTTTACCAAAAAAGAACTATGTTCAAGCTTAGCTGCAGCAAAATTAATTAGAGCAGCACCCTCTAAGATTCAGGATTTAGCTGTTGGTTGGTGAATTCTGGCTTTTATAGAGGAAACAATTTTGAATTAGCTGAATATCCCTAGCTATTGTACTGAGGCAAAAGGTTTGGTGTGGATTAGGAAAGAAACAAATACAATATTTAAACCTGCAAATGAGTATAATTTTCTTTCTAAACAAACCCAATTATGTTTTAATCGCTAGTATCCCTTTTATATCATGGTGTAGCAATGTTCTACATATCTAAATAATAATGCCCAACTGATTTTCCTGCAAGAGCAACAAAATACCTCCCAACACCCAGGCCCTTGATCAGTTATGTGAGCAGTTTTCATACTTCATCAGTGCTTTTCACCAGCTGGGTGATAGTTGGAGGCTAATTAGACTCCAGGTGCTTCAGGCAGGGAAAAGGTTACTCTTTAATAATCAAATGACATATGATTCTAGCTGACCCCTAGCCTGATATGCTAAAATTAAAAATTAATATTGCTTCTCAATGTTCTGTATCGGCCAAACAGCCTTCCTGCAGTGAAAATAGGCTTTGGGCCCTCGTCACTATAAGGACATGTCAACTTAAAATTTCTACATGTCCTACTTTTAAATAGCCATGTACCCTGCCTTGGTGGCTACATGGCCTACATAGGGGTAACTTGTTGATATTTGAAAGGATGTTTTTCTCCTACCAAAATGGTTAGTTTAACGGTTTACTGACAAAATATCGACTACCAAAATATCTACATACAGAAATATTGATTAAAAAATATACATCTTAAAAATATCGACTCCATAAACTTATAATTAAAATTTCAAGCATATCCCACAAAAATATTGTTTTCACTAATATAGTTGTCTAAAATATTGATTGTAAGTATATATATTTAAAAAATAAACATTAAAATAATTAAATATGAATACTAACATAATCAACATAAATATATTTAATATATTTTATAAATATAACAATTATTGTCATTTATATGAATTAAAACAAACACTTATATAAAAATACATATTTTATTTGCATAGATCTAATTTAATAATATTACTTAATAAATATGTCTAATTTCTATTATTTGTTAATACTTTTTTTAATGTAATCATATAAAAATAAATATATATTCATATATCCAGTAACATAAAAGATTTAAAAAACAAACCAACGTAATTACAAATTGAGTCAAACAAAGTACAAAATTACAATTTAAAGAATAATAAGTATAAGTATTAAAATTGTAAATAACCAAAAACATACTAATATGAATGTAAACATTATAAAGTAAACTACAAAATGTAAACATTTATACATATACTATTCCCGCTACAACTTATAAGTAATAGACAAAGTGCCTCTTTACAATGTCGATCGGTAAGCCTCCGACTGCTCATCGGAGGCTTACCGACCAACACGTAGGTTTACAGTCTGACCGATGAATTTCAATGTTGGTGGCCGGAGTGTAAAACAGGCAGTCAACCTGACTGTTCTACGATAGGATCAAGGAGCCCGTCGCCCAGTCACATACCTATCATAATTCCTTACGGACAGCTTTTCTGCCGTCGGCATTATGATGCTGGTTTACAACAGCCTTTCCAAGTTGGGCTGTCCCACTTGGAAAGGTTGTCTGGAAGCAACTTTGGGGCCCCTTCCCTCCGTGGCCTACGGTTGTTAGCCTGAGGGGCATCTATGGTGCCCTCCTGTAAATCCCTGAACCGCGTGTGCAGGGATTTGCACAATTTCCCGTTTCTTAATTGGAGCTTGTGCTGTGGGCTGTTTCCACCAGCTGCACAAGTTCCCATAGAGATACGGGAGTTTGCGACTGCACAATGTGCAGTCACATTGTAATTCTGTGTTTAGAACAACTGACATATGGTCAGTGGCGGCCGTCATGGTTCTATGGTTGCGGGGCTGGGGTGGGCACAAGGGGGGTCATTGGGAGAGATAGCGCGGGATGTGCAATATTAAAAAAAAACGTACTCTTGCTGCCGGGTCCTGCCCCTCTGCTCCTGCTCTACTGTTCGAATGTGAGGAACAGGAAGCACAGCCAGGCCCCCCTGACCAATCACATCACTGAAATGCATCATTGTGATTAGTCTGAACGTCCTAGTTCGATAATCAGCCAGGCAATTGGGGCTTGGGTATGTGGAGAAGGTGACACTGCCTATGGTCGGTCGGTGCCCACACTGAGACGGTGTAGTTTGGATGCAACCTCGACTGACATCGTAATAGGGCCGAAAGTGTTGAACTCAGGAGGTGTTAAATTGACCACTACCACTACATACAATGCAACAGTAGAGAAACTGTTGTATGTGGGAGAGGTAAAATGTACTATTCCCACACCACTCTTTACTACAGTAGGGAAAGTGTTGAATTGCGGAGGGGTAAAATTTAATATTTCCACTCCAGTCAAAACAACAGCAGGGAACGTTTTGGATCGCGGATGGATAAAATGTACTATTCCAACTCCAGTCAGTGCAATAGCAGGGAAAGTGTTGGATTGCAGAGGGGCAAAATTTACAGTTCCCACTCCAGTCAGCACAAAAGTAGGGAAAGTGTTGGATTGCGGAAGGACATGTAATATTTCCACTGCAGTCAGTACTACTCTAGAAACAACAAAATAATAAAAAAACTAAATAAAAAAAATGAAAATATAAATACAAAAAACACAAAAACATATTTCATATGAACATTATTTAAAATAAATACATGTTATAATGTTCAATACTTATCATAAATAATTACAAATATTATAAAAATTAAATTAAAAAATCATTCTCAAGTAAAAAACATTATTTATTAACAAAAAAATAATGGATTAAGTAATTTTGTTTTCGTTACCACCCACCATATAGCTCCAAAAAACTTAAAAGCAACACCGAAAATGTAACTTTAAAAAGCAAATTATTTAAACTATGAAAATAAATATTTACCAATAATCTAATTAGCAATAAATTCAAATAACAAATAATTCTTATTTAATAAAATGTAATTTCTTTTCTACAATATACCCCCACAAAATATACAACAAATTCCTACAATTTACAATCATTTTCATTGCACCTTTTACAGAATACATTGTAATTTTAATGCTTATTATCAATTAAAAAATTAATTCTAACCAAATTAAAATTTAATTTAATTCCTACCATATACCCCAACAAACCTTATCCACACCAAAACTTTTAGTTAAACAAATGTAATTTCACAATTAACATAGTTAACGATAAATCAAATAATCATTATCAAATACAAATATTAATATGAATTTATTAAAATTAATTTACTTCCGACCCTGTACCCCTATAAACGCCACACCTAAAACAATAATATTTGCACAATTAACATAATTAATTTTCATTTAAATAATTACTATTAATGACAAATTATGAAATGATTAAAATTACAAAATTTCCCAACCTGTACCCCTATAAACTCCACAACCTGCACATAAAATTTTCATTAATTAAAACATTATTACACTATTAAAATAATGAATTAGTCATTAAAATATAATATGAAATAAAAATGAATCATTAGTTTATTATAATTAGATTTCTTCCCACCATGTGCCCCTAAATACCCACAACCCACTAGAGTACTAAAAACAACAAAAAGTACTTACATTACATTTAATAACTACACATTTGCTTACAAATACATCAAAAATCACAAAAAAATAACTAAACAAAAACATTACATCATATACATTTTAAATATCAACCAAAATACATAATGATAACTTAACAATACGCTCAAGGAGGTGCAACTTTGGCTCACAAACAATCACCTGAAACTCAACCAAGAGAAAACGAAGTGCTCCTCATCTCCGACAAAAACGACAACCCCCAAAATAAAGAATGTCTCAAAGCCATTGACGCCCTCAACGGCAACCTCGCCCTGGCGGATTCAGTAAAATCACTTGCCATCACCATAGACTCGAAACTGGACATGAAACATCATATTTCAAGATTGGCCAAAAGTGCCTTTCTCAACCTGAAACTACTTTACAAAATCAAACCCTTCCTTCCCCCCAAGGACCTTCAACAAGCCACCCAAGCTCTGGTACTCTCTCGAATTGACTATGGGATTGCAACCCTAACCGGGACAGCAGTATCACACCTCGCCCCCCTGAAGACAACCTTCAACGCATCAGTGAGGATGGTCACTGGAACCAGGAAATTCGAACACATCACTCCTACCATTAGAGAACTTAAATGGCTCCCAATTTTGCTGCTAGCCAGCTTCAGAACAGCCTGCCTCACACACAAAGCCCTGCACACAGGCAAACCTGAATACTTAGCCGCCAAACTCAAAGGGGCCGGCCAGTCCAGCAGCCTCAGGAGCTCCAACCCCATGCTACTCATCCCTATGAAAACAAGTAGGAAAAAAAACGCAGCCAAAACATTTGCTGGAAACGCTCCTAAAATCTGGAACTCCATTCACCCCCACATCAGGATGACCCCCTTGTTTCCAAAATTCAAGATCTTACTCAAAGCCCTCTTCCTCGAACGATCACAAGGGAACAGATAGCAGATGACACCGCCCCAAACCAAGAAACCCTTCTGAACATTGAATCCGCTCAGAGACTCGTTTGATTTGTTCTACCCCCTCCCCACTTCCCTCTTCCCCTTTCCTTCTATGTGCGTTCGTTACACAGCCACAACCCTCATGTTATTTCAAATATGTGTACCTCTTTTTGCTCTTAATGTACATGTTGTTAAGCGCTCTGATACTCTTGGGTCCAGCTAGCGCTATAGAGAGAGCATGTAGTGGGGAAGGGAATATGCCAAAGTTCTATTACTCCAAGTCAGGATATTGCATGCAACAAGATGTGACAAGACTGACGGACTGTCAGTGCCCCTCTGCGTTATGGAGACGGGGTATGCCCTGGAACTTTGACACTCAGGGCCTAATTAGGATGTTGGTGTGTAAGCATCTGACCGCTTGTTGGAGGCTTACCCACCGACATCCCTGGTTTGAATTCCGACCGCCTAAATACAATGTAGGTGGTTGGAAGTTAAGCCAGCTGGTTATTCTGGCTGGATTCTGACAGGCTCAAGGTGCCCGTCGTCCAGTCAGAACTACCACATAATCCCTTAACCCCTTCAGTGCTAATGACAAGGGTAACTCGTCATGGAGTTTCCATTGATTTCAATGGAAATTCAATGGGAGTGTGCGGCATGCCTTAGCATCCAAGTACAGCGTTTCCACCTTCGGGATTATGATGTTGGATTCCGACAGGCTCTGTATGTTGGGCTTTCTGACATGAAAATCCTGTCAGAAAGTGATTTAGGAGACCCCTGCAGGGTACCCTTGCCTCAGTGGCCTTCGTTGGGGGCCAAGAGGGCACCATAGGTGCCCCCTCTTAATCCCTGGACTGTATGGCAAGCACTATTCTATGTGGTGCAGGGATTAACAAAAAAATAATTCTCTTTGGAGTTTGTGCTGCAGCCGGTTTCTGATCGCAGCACAAGCTCCAATAGAGAAATGTGAGCTTGCAACCACATCATGCAAGACAACTCCAAAAGACATCGTAATTAGGCCCTCAATGACTTCTGTACAGGGGTGTGGCTCACTATGCAATGTAAATAATGTCAATGCCTTTGCTCTTTCTTCAGCCTCTGTATTTGTGTCTTCAGGGCAATGTGTACTATATGGCACCTGCCAGCCATGTGTACTTTGTGGCAGTTGGCATGTGTATTTGTTCAAGGTAGCTCCACATTTGTAAGCATCTTACATACTCTTTTGTGTCTTGGTAGTTACTGGGAACTGAAGTTCATCTTTCTGTTTAGCTACCATTTTGTCATCCTGCCACACACCCTAGACGCCTGTTTCTCAGAGCTCTCTTCACTCTACTTACGGTTCTCCAAACGTGTGCCTCACCCCCAAACAGCTCGCTGCTTTCACTGGTGGTATGTCAATGACTCACAATCACACCAATCTTGGTTACCTGCTTCCCTCTGTGGAGGTTGCAAAAAGAACTATTGATGGACAGAATGTAGAACAATGTCATACATTCACCCCAGTACAGAGATCTGGGCCTAAATCAATCGTATTTTTTGCTCACCATGCCATTCCAGTTTGGAGCCAGCCATATGCAAATCAGTCTTGACCCTGCGCCCAATGCAGTTTGGAAACTCCAAAACCGGTCCTTGGATGCTTGTTTCCGGTCCAGGGAGGACCTAGCTTAAGAGTTCAGACTTGACTGTTGCCATGAGGCACAGGGTCAAGACTGATTTTCATATGGCCAGGTATAAACTAGGGTGGCATGGTGAGCAAAAGAATGATGGATTTAACCCAGATCTCTTGAATGGGGGTGAATGTTTTGATTTGTTCTGCATTCCGTCCATCAATTATGTCTTTTGCTCCCTCTGTGGAGGGACAAGCATTGTCATGATATGGGCCCCATCCAAAATTTAGAAGTCAGATTTCTAACCTCCGGTGCAAGGTCTTACTTGAATTAATCAATTAACAATCCAGTTGGACTGAAACCCATATACATCCGACTTAGCAGTACTGTGTAGAAGTACTAAAAAAATAAACAGAGGATGAACTTCGGAATATTTATATCTAAAACCTGAGTCTAGTGCATAAAATATGAAACCATAAAGAATGAGGAAATAATGTTGCAACGCATAACATGTCCAGGGAAAATGATATGAGCATTCCAAACATGATTCACAAGTTCCTAGCGTCCTAAGGCCCTATCGTTACTTCTAAGCGCTATGCTAAATTTCAGTTTAAGAAATCAATAGTAAGTATATAAATGGAGTTTCTTAAATTGGATTTCACAGTATGCCTTCTCACTGAAAAAAAATAGCTGTTTAGCTATTATCAATCACAGCTTTTGCCTGGGATTGATAAGCAGTTTAAGATGAGGGTCACTTCTCTGCTCCGTTCCCAGATCCGCCTCTGACCAAGACTTGTTGTCCTTGAAAACCGGTGCAGCCTCCTGCGCGATAGTCCTAGTGCAAAGCCCTCTGATTATTGGTTAGATACCTAGGTTTTTATACTATCTCATCACCGATTTTATTCCATGTTTATTTCAGAAACTGTACTTGCAGACACAAAAACCTCAACAAGACTAAACAAACATGGTGATAAATGCGCCATCTCGATTCACAATAGATAATATGCACCTATAACTAAAACAATAAAAACATGTCAACTTCCTCAGTAAGTGTTCATGATCTTATGGCAGTATCCATAACAAAAACAATAAAAATATGTTTGCCTTGGAGGCAGGCATGATACTAACATTGTTGTGCATTTCTACAACTTCACACTTTCGACTAAAGTAATAAAAAAATCCTCAGACAAGCACATAATGATAACAGATGAGGTTTAAATTGCATTTGTCCCAGTGTTCACAATATACCCGGATTGTTATTTATGAGAACTGCATTTTAACAACATCTATGGTATCATGAAGAACAAAATTAATTTGTAGCACTTATATTTGAGCAAATAGTGCATAAAACGAAAAATCAGTTATCATACGCGCATTGATAGAGTAAAAGGCAAACCAGGCAAATCCACTTGTCTATAGCTAATGGCACTGGGTGCAAACGAGGATGCAAATTGGAAAACAAAGTGCACAAACTGTCCTTTAGCAGACTCTTTCTCATTTCATCAAGGAAAAGTAGAAACAGTCTTTTCCTGTTACACTGTAGAAATAATTTGAATTTGGTGCATTTCCTTCCAGTCGGTCATCAGTGATGATATCATGAAGATCTTCTTACTTTCAGGAAGCAGTTGAAGACCTGTTTTTTTCTGCAATAGCCTGGTCTCCTGCCATCTATCATGTAGGGGTGCTAATGACTGTCTCGTGGTCCTGTAGTGCCGGGACACTCTGTGGAGTAGCCGTGCACCCCTTAAGTACCTATTTACATTACATGACATGTAGCCTCCATTATATCCAGGGGTCTTTGCTCTAGAAGGTGAGGCACTTAGAATAATATAGGTATGTTCATTATGATTAACATTGGGCTGAGAACTCCGCTCCGCCTGCGGAGTGTGCAGCGTATTGCCTCCTCTGCGTTCTGCGGAGAACGCGGAATAGGCAAAACTCAGCATACTCCGCAGCGGAGCGGAGTTGGCCTGCCGCCCGCCTCCACCCCCCTATTAATAATATTACTTAAAAGTACATTAAAGCAAGTTAAAACTACTTACCTTTTAACCGCAGCGTCCCCGGGCTGCCCTTCTCCTCTTCTTCGCCATTAGGAATACTGATAAGAATGCTTTTTGTCAGTAGTTCTAATGCCAAAGAAGAGGAGAAGGGCACCCGGGGACATCGTGGTTAAAAGGTAAGTCTTTTTAACTTGCTGTAATCTACTTTTAAGTTATATATTAATAGGGGGGCTGGATGCGGGTGACATAGCAAAGCTACGTGGAGTTCAATGGACTTTGTTGCCAACTCCGTGGCACTCCGCGTAGCCCCGCTACGCGAACTCCGCCCAGGCTTATGATGACCTATGACCTATCGCCTTTGGTTTGGCAGTGATGATGAAAGAGATGTGCATATGCACTGGAAAGCATCCTGTGGGCCCAGAGAATCTAGGAAAGATGACATATCTTGTGCATTGATTGTTATTAGCTTCTAAAGTTCAAGCATTGAAGTTATCATTGGCTCTGACAGTCGAAGCCCATCATACTGAGCATATTTCACATTCAGTACCTGAATGCTCAGCAATAGGCTTGGTGCATCTTCAGTGGTCGGATCAGTTGTTTCACAATAATAAACTGAATTGGTGGCAATTCCAATGGAACTTTCAGAGCTGTTTCTTGCCTACATGTGATGTACCAACAAGCTTTGAAGCATCCCTTCTTCGGTAAGATAGAGTGCAATGCTCGCTTTAGACAGGCAAATACTCAAGAGAGAACACTAGGTTTTCTCTGCACTGCTTTTCAGTATGCTATTCATACCCACAATTAATATTAGAATTTGGAGTGGTTTTATTTTCTAACAGGAGAAAGATGACAATGCCACAACCGATGATCAGAAGGATTGTTGGAAATTTGCATATCCGATTGGGGAACAGTGAATGAAAAAACTAGGGAATTAATCCAAAATTAGTCTTGCAACAGTCAACAAATGAGATCAATGCTTCTCAAGAAATGCTCTATGCCAGTTGTGTTGAATGAATTAAAGATGGTGGGCGCACAATCCGCGAAGTGAGTATGCAAATAGGTTTGTAAACGTTTTTGAAACTGCGATGCAGAAAGTGTTGTCTGTAAGACATAGGCTTCTGCTGCTGAGGATAAGGGAACCTCTTTCTGCACTATTCTTGCAAATTGCTTGTTCAGCTCAAAAATCTGTTCTAGGCCAAGTAACATTTTTAAACACTCTTTGGGGAGGAGGATACAAGGTTACACCAATATTTTTTTTTTAATGCTTTCTGATGCAGTTAATAAATACAGTTCACCTTGAACCATTTGGCAACTTTTTCTATTTTGCAATTATTTAATTTGAAGGAAATTTTAAGAGTAGGGGGGCGGCTGAAATGGATGTGCAGCTACCAATGTATAGCTTAGTCCATGCTTCAAAGGGTTACACACTCTCTGCATAGTAATAGAATAAGACTGGAGTAAGTGACTCAGAGGAATAGAAAATCCAGCTGTACTTATCAATGTGGGATTCTCTTGGGTGTAAAGTAGAAATCAAACAGCATCTCCCCACGTGGTGGAGGAAAGTGTTGTGCTTTTGTCACACCAACCCAATGACTTATATTTCTGATATTAATGAAAATAAAAGGTGTTAACAGTCAGTGAGCTTACTCCATGTGGAAGGCATGTGATATGTGGGTATTCCTCTATGAAAATCTGGGTATCTTATATTTCTTCTATGCGTAATAGGGTGTAAGTGACTTTTTCCACCATAATTATTTGTGCAGAGGTCATATTATGAGTTTCCAATATGGCACTCAGGTTAATGAGCTGCCAATGTACTTTGCTAAATTTTAATGTCTGTAGCACCCAATTTAGCTGGTTAAGAGGCCTGTTCAATTTAAAAATATTTAGGTCTTCTTTTAGAAGGTCAAGGGCTGATGACATTATACTGTTTATAGAATATACTCGCCATTGTCAATAACTTTGAAAGTTGATAGCACTGTTTATTTGTCAATTCTTTTAGAAGCTATTTTTTCCGAATATCTTTGTAAAATTCAAATTTTCACTAATCGTGGAGAATTCCTTCACCGCTGTAAAGCTAGATTGTCCTAGCCATTGTTGACACAGCTTACTCACATTGTATGTGGTGACAGTTCCATGTATATATTCATCACTATGCCCAGCAAGATTTTCAACAAATCTATAGTAATATATCAACTTGTAATTAATAATCAGGTTCTTTTTAGGTCTTTCTTCTTCCTGTAAATAATAGACGGTTAATGGATCTGACCTGTCACTTCTTTTGATACATGGGAATTTCTTTTGACAATGTGGATGGCTGTTTATGGGTGGATCCCCGCAATTCTCCCACAGTCTATAATTATTTATTTCTCCGGGAGTGCTCATTGTGTGTATGTAGCAATGTCCAAGGTGGCGAAAACAAAACGTTTCTTTATTATTGTCAGCATGCACATAAGGGTCCACATTCCCTGTTATAGAATATGTGTGTAAGTTTTTTGTAATTCTTTTACCAGTTTTTGTGTCTTATTGAACTGATGAGGCACTAGGTGTTCTATGCCATTAATTAATTTAAAAAACATTAGAGAGCTGTAACGGTTCAATACGTCCCATGATTCAATGGGGAACCTTTTCACAAACTACACCGCCTAGCACGGGATATATGGTGATGTTCAAGCCATGATGATCCCAATCATGCCCTATGAGAAGAAGAACAATGTTGCACTTCTAGAACTCCTGGAAATGACGCAATCTTATCTGAAATGTATTGTCCATTTATCGATTGCAACATTGTGAGCAGCATCATGATCCACATTAGGACAGCAGCCTAGAGCATCATGATCCACATTAGGACAGCAACATAGAAAAAAGGTCCACAATAGTCTGAGATATGTGCCACAAAACCGGTAGCAAAGCAGTGACATTGAGCAATTGTTAACAAAAGTGTTATTTCTTGCAAAATAATCATTTCAATTGGTGTTATCTTATTTGATGGCTCATAGTGAGCCAACGTAGCAGTTGAAACAGTTGAGATTGTTAAAATTGCGATATCAGGTTCCGCAATGGAATCTGGCATTTGACACAGTTAGCTTTACAGCCTCGGATTGGGACTCACAATTTCAGTGTGGCCACTCTCTTCTTGGGGTAGCACATTCAAAGTAGAAAAAGTCAGTAGGTTAAATTTTGAAGGCACATTGGAGTCAAAGGGTGTATACCAAACAATTAGCAGACAATATTGTTTTAATGTGATTGGTGGATGCCTTCCTGTTCTTCTTTGAACCAGACAGTGGAGGTAGGATTATACTTTGTAAGGAAGTGGGTTGTTGGTTGACTGAGCTGTGAGCCCTGGAGAAGGCGCAATGACAGTCCTTGTCAGGTTGAGACCCAAGCCAATACTAAATTAACCTGGTTGCTTGCCACAGAGTAGTCAGGCTTACCTTAGAGGCAAAGTGTAAAGTATTTGTACAACACTTCAAACAGCAAAACATTGAAAACGCCAGACAAAAAGGTTCCCACACCAGTTAAAAAAAATATAGGATTATTTTTAATAAATAAAACATTACCATAATGACAAAAAATCCATTCAGTAGAGCTGTAGATATGCACTTTTACATTTTTTTAATGAAAATAGTGCCAAAATGAACAAAGCGCCGACTGTGGATATCTGGTCACACTGGGCTGGAACAAAGTCACAAGTTCAGGCTGACTGCGATGGAACACAGGCTGGTTACAGGAACCCAGTTAGGCCAGCTGAACAGAGTACCTTTAATCCTGGTTTGCAGAGCACTGTGAACATCCAAGTCGAGGTTTGTCATGCAGCTTAGGCAATATGTCAGTTCCGAGATGCTGCGAGGATGCGATGGAAGGTCCTTCCTCATTGTCAAGGATGCATCATGCTGTGGAGGCATGCGTCTGTTTCAAGGAGCTGTGAGGCTATGATGAGGAGTACAATGTCATCATCAAGGACCAAGGATATGTAGCCCAGCAGCTGTTCCGAAGAGGCTGTAGGCTGCCAATATGATGTGAGTCTCTGCAACAGGTCCAATTCACACAGTAGCAGTGCTGTATCAGTTCTGCTCGGTGTTGCACCATGCAGCAGAAGAGATGTGTTGGCACCTCTGAGTCTATAAAGGCTGGTAGAACAGCTTAGGCTCCCTTCCAAGAGTCAAGGACTGGGTGACACCACTTGGCAGGGTAGAATAACAGCAGAGTCCAGTTGCAGTTGCAGGGTGGTTGGACGCCTCAGCTCAGGAGGTCAGACAACTAGCCCTTGGAGTCACTCTGGGGTTCTGAGCTCAAGAGATGAAGGTCCAGTCTGTCTCACCCAGGCAAGAGGGCAGCAGGCAGCAGGTCAGCACAGCAGGGCAGACGTTTCTTTATAGCAGCAATCAAGCAGAGTGGCAGTACTTTCAGCAGCACCGCAGTCCTTCTTCCTGGCAGATTATCCACAGGGCCAGAAGTGTACTGAAGTGGTGTTACCAGAGGTCCAGTAAATATACCCAGTTCTGCCTTTGTAGTGGGGAACCATCTAGAGGCTTGCCTTCAAAGTGCACCAATGGCTTGCCCTCCTGGTCCCCAGCTCCAGACTAGCTATGGGAGGTGTGCTTACCTTTGTGTGGATACAGGACACAGCATATTGAAGTGTAAGTAGGGCTATGCCCAGCTCCTCCCCCAACCTGACATTGATAGCCCACCCAGGCACACATAGGATCCTTATATTGTGTGGTGTCTCAGAGGAGTGAACAAAGTCCAACTGTCAACTACACCCATTCATGTGACCCAGAGACAGTCTGCAGGCATTAAATGGTTATGGCAGAAATATGCAAACTGTCTGAAAGTGGCATTTTCAAAATTGTAATTTAAAATCTGACTTCACCATGAGCTAGTTTTTTTTTTACAATTTCAAAGACACCAAACAAGAGCCCTTTACTTGCTTGCATTTGGAAATTACAGCGTACTAAATGTAATAAGATAACTCCAATGGTATCCAATGGGAGAGGTAGACCTTGCTGTATGAAAAACAAATGTAGGAGTTTTTCTCAACCACGATATGTAAACTTATAAAGACAAGTATTGCTTTTTTTATGTGTTGCTCCCTGCCCTCTAGGCTGTCCAAGACCTACCCTAAAGGTGACACATGTATTAAAAATGACAGTTTGGGCCTGACAAAAGGTTTATTTTGCCAGGTAGAAATGGCAGTTTAAACTGCACACACAGGCTGTAATGGCAGGCCTGAGACATGTTTACAGGCCTACTTAATTTGGTGGCACATTCAGTGCTGCAGGCCGACTAGTGGCATTTAATTTTTTAGGCCCTGGGCACAGGCACCGCACTTTACTAAGCACTTAAAAGTAAATATGATATGCCACTTGGGTATAAGCCAATTCTACCATGATTTAAGGAGAGAACGCAAGCACTTTACCACTGGTTAGCAGCTGCAAAGTGTGCAGAGTTCCAAAGCCAGTAGAAACGGTTCACTGACTATCGAGGCCACTAACTTCGTCCTCAAAAAATAACGACACCAAAATATTGAGCCCAAAAACAGTCTATTCTCATATTTTAAATGGCAAAAATATTGAAACAGAAATATTGATATCCCACATACAGTTGCCAAGAATATTGTTTTTATATATAAACATATATGATAAACATTAAATATATTTAAATGTAGCAGTAATATAAAAAATGACGTATTTTCTTAATTTAAGAATAATATAGAAAAGTAACATATATATAGATATATTAATATATACATTTACTTATATATATTTAATTTCAAAATATTATTAAACTAATAATTTGTATTAATATGACAATTTAATATATTTTTATATAACAATATAACAAATACATAGGTACATATACCCTATAACATAAAAAATTATAAAGAATAACTATTTAAATACAAACAAAAAATAAACAATATACACATTTACATTTACTAAACATATATTACATATTGAAAACATTACTAATTAAAAATATTATAATTTTAACTAGGCAAAAACACAGTCATATAAATTTAATTAATAAAAGCTAAACTATAAAGTCGCACAAATAAAACATATAGTATAGCCACTCCAATTTATAAAACTGTACAAAAATAATGAAAATCACGTAAACTACAATTTACTATTCTGACTACAATAAATACAACAGTAGGGAAAGTGTTGAATTGCACAGGGGTAATACGTACTATTCCCACACCACTCAGTGCTACAGTAGGGAATGATTTGGATTGCAGAGGGGAGACATTTACTGTTCCTACTCCAGTCAGTGCAATGATAGGGTAGGTGTAGGATTGTTCAGGGGTTAAAGTTACTAATCCCACTCTAGACATAACAACAGTAGGAAAATTGTTGGATGGAGGAGGGGTAACATTTACTATTCTCACTCCAGTCAGTGCACGAGTAGGGAAAGTGTTGGATAGTGGAAGGGTAAAATGTACTATTCCCACTCAAGTCAGTGCACCAGTAAGGAAAGTGTTGCATTGCGGTGGGGTAAAATTTACCATTCCCACACCAGTCAGTGCAACAGGAGAGAAAGTGTTGGATTGCGGAGGGGTAACATTTATTGTTCTCACTCCTGTCAATGTTAACAGTAGGGAAAGTGTTAGATTGCAGAGGAAATATATATACTATTCTCCCACCAGTAAGTTCAACAGTAGGGAAATTATTGGATTACGGAGAGGTTACATTTACTATTCCCACTCCAGTAAGTGCAACAGTAGAGAAATGTTGAATTGCAGACGGGTAAAATGTACTATTCCCACTGCAGTTAGTGCAACAGTAGGGAAAGAGTTTGATTGTGGAGGGGTCAAATTTACTATGTTCATTCCAGTCACTCTTTGCAACATTTAAATCACTATTTTAAAAACATTATTAAATAACAACATTTGTCATGATTAAATAGAAAATGTATATATATAATTTTAATTTAAAAATAAACAAATTACATATGTGTTACAATCTTTAATACATATTATAAATAAATACAAATATTATGAATATAAATAAAATGGCAAACTATATTCCCAAAATAACAACAAATAAATAAAAAAAATTTTTTAAATAGGAGTACAGCACAATTAACATATAAAAAACCAAAAAGCAACATTAAAAAAAGTATTTGAATAGTTTAGACGTTCTATTAATTAAGTAACTTCCTACCCAATACCTATACACACGACATAATACATACCTAAAATACATTTACAACATTATACTATTTACACATTTTACCCAATTATTTATCAATCAAAATATGAATAATAATTACCTAATAGCAAATTCATTATATTTAATTACCTTCCCACCCTTTATCCTTAGAAAACAAACAACCCACACCCAATATATATATATATATATATATATATATATATATATATATATATATATATATATATATATATATATATATATATAGATATATAGATATATATATCTATGAAGTATGTAGACGTCCAAAGCAATTCAGCCAAAGTAGACGAGGCAAGACCCAAGATTAGTGCAGAGTATTTATTATTTAGCCCAACACCAATATATTGGAAAGCATATTAATATCATAATTTACATGATTAATTATCAGTTCATACTAATTAAGTAATAATAAATTAATTATATTTAATCAACTCTCAACCATTTACCCCCACAAATACAACTGACACCTAATATATAACACAAACAATATCTTAATTATGCAATTTACAAAATGTATTAACAATTGAATAACTGTATGTATGAACATTAATTATATACTAAAATGTATTTCCTGCACACCCTTTACCCTTACAAGAATAGCAAACTATACAAAAAAAGAATTAGTACACAATTTACATAATTAATTAACAATTAATAAAGTAAATATTATATTACATAATGGTTAATTAATTATAATTAATTTACTTCCCACCCTATATGCCTATAAACCCCATTACCCGCTATGCTACTAAAAATGACAGAAAATATTAAAATAAATTTAAACCAAAGACATTAACAATATGTATACAATTTATAACATTGCCACAGCTTCTTCTCTCCACTTCTTACGGATCAAAGGACACGGCACAGCAGCAGTAGTTTTTTAGCGTTTTATTATTTACACACCAGTGCAAACATAACGTGCAACAAAAAAGGACGGTCTACGCGTTTCGGCTCCTGCCTTCAACTGGACCATAGAGTCCCTAGGTCTAGACCTTATTTAAGTAGTGTGTTGTAAGTGTAAGTACCCTCTACCATTTCCATGGTCATCTTGACCAACCCGCCCAGCAGTATATACATGGCTTATACATGTTAAAGGTATATACACAAACCTATGTACAATCAATGTAAAGTACTTTACTGTATGTACTGTTCTAGTCACTTTTTAGAAAATAAAGTATTTACAATATCTCTCTTTTGTACATGTGTTACACAATTATAAGATTAACGTAAAGTACCCCTAAAAATAAAGTATTTACCATTTCTCTCTTTTATACATATTTGTGTAACCAAATTAACGTGAAGTACCACTGAAAGTAAAGAAAGAGTTGAACCGGTAATTTGGATGAAGTATTGACAGTTATTTACAATATGGTCCTTTTAGTGACATGTAGTATTTATCCAAACACTACGCAATATCAATAGAGAGAGTGAGGGCTATTTAACCTAATGGGTAGGGCGGAGGTTGTACGGTGATGGCATAACGGGATGATAATGTGGGAATCTAAGAGAAGGTTGGGTGAAATTTCTATATTAAATAAAATTAGGATTCTAAAGTCCTCTTTTAACCCAATCAACTTCAAAGTTATTCTTATAAACTTTTTGGAAGATTCCTATGGTAAAGTACCAAAATCATTACATCTCATTCCAATAGTACCATACAATCTCAGTTTTTACAAAGCAGCCACAATGTCTCTCTCCTCAGTGGGAACATTCTGTGTGTTGGGCCATCAATGTTAACCGGTTCAATATCTATATAGGTTACGGCATGTACATTTTCGAGCATTCATTAGGTAAAGGATATCCTTCCTAGGAGTTCAATCTACTCATATGACTTCATTATCATTGGTTCATCAGGAAGTCACAAATGTACATGAAGTTCAGCGTCCAAATTATGGCCGAACGGTGCCTCCGTTCCCATACTCAATATCATTCGGGATTCTAGACGCCTTAGAAGTTGCAATTGATCTCCACCTCGTTCTGGTGTTTTACATAGTCTGATTCCCGAATATTTCAAAAGAGTGGTGTCACTTTGATGGTGTTTAGTGAAGTGGGAGGCCATTGGGTAGCTTGGGTCTTTGTTTTTGATCGCCCTAAGGTGTTGTAGTATCCTCAATTTCAATTTATTTATAGTGCTCCCAATGTAATACTTTTCACAAGGACATTTGAGTCGATAGACAACACATTTGGATTCACATGTAATGTGGTCATAGATGGTTTCTTTTCTTCCATTCTGAAGTACATAGTGCTTGATGTTCTCCCCATGTTCACAGGCCTTACACTTATGACATTTCCAAAAGCCAGGTGTTGTCAGCCATACCTGTTTCTTCTCCTTGCATAATCCCAAATGACTCTGTGTTAATATGTCTCTTAGGGATGAGGTCTTTCTATATGTTATGCTCGGGTTGGCTGGCAGGCTTTCATTCAAAGTTTTGTCCATGCGCAAGACTGCCCAGTGTTTTTTATAGGCTTTCTTCAATTGTGTGCTCTGATTGTCATATTCCACAATGATTCTAGTTGTTGTGCTACTCGAATCTGTGTCATGTTCCTGGTTTCTACGCAATCTCTTATCTTTAGGTGTCAGTAATTCTTCTCTCTTCTTTACATGCATCCGATTTCTAGCAGAGATGATGACTTCCTTAGGATATCCCCTCTCGAGGAATCTGAGACTCATGTTGTTCACCTCTTCCTCTAAATCATCTACTTCAGAGCAATTCCTTTTTGCCCTCAGCATTTGTCCGTACGGGATGCTCCATTTTAACCTAGTTGGATGTCCACTGTTAGCATGCAGGATGCTGTTGCATGCAGTTGGCTTTCTGTGGATTTTGGAGCATAGTTTGTTATCCTTGATGAATACTTCCACATCTAGGAATATCAATGATTGGGAGCTTGTAGTTGATGTAAATTTTAGAGTGAATCGATTGTTGTTCAAGGTTTCAGTGAATTTTGTTATCGATTCCTCATCTCCTTCCCAGATGACGAATAGGTCGTCAATAAAACGACACCATAGTTTGATTCTGGGTCCATCCGGATCTTCTTGGTCTTTCCTGACCACCTCAGTTTCCCATGCCCCCATCACGATATTCGCATATGTGGGCGCAAAAGATGTCCCCATAGCGGTCCCCTGCTTTTGGAGATATGTGTCTCCCAGGAAGAGGAAAGCGTTGTGTGTTAAGCAATATTGGAGCATGTCCAATAACATTATTGAATGTTCCAGGAAATTGACAGACCGTGTCTTGAGGATTTCTTTTACAGCCTCAATGCCATCCTCGTGGCGAATTGAGGTGTACAATGATGTCACATCAATTGTTGTCATTTGATAAGTTGATTTCCATTCACAGGTGGATATTCTCTGCAAAAAATCCATTGTGTCCCTTAGAAAGGAGGGCTGAGTAGTCACATAGTGCATCAAAAAGATGTCGATGAATCTCGAAGTTGATTCTAATAGAGACCCTATTGAGCTCACAATAGGTCTCCCTGGTGGTTTTACTAGTGACTTATGAATTTTTGGTAAAAAATATATGGTGGCCATAATCGGGTTATTTGTTTTCAGATAGTTGTATTCATCGAAGTCCAGCAGACCCCTATCTTTCCAGTTTAGTAGTTTTGCATGATATTCATCTGTCCAATTTTCTAGTGGATTAGTGTTTAGTTTCTCATAGTGATCCTGGATGAGGAGTTGCCGATTGGCTTCTTCAATATAATCTACAACGTTCTGAATAACAAGGTTGCCCCCTTTATCAGAGGATTTGATGATTATAGAAGTGTCTTTTTTTAGGTCTATCATCGCTCTCCGCTCATCCAAAGAAAGATTTTGTTTTTCACTTTGTCCTCGTTTCATGGATCTATTTGAGATCTTCATTATTTCCTCCGCCATAAGTTCTTGGAATAAGTCAACCTTATTCCCAGGGGGCAGTTGAGGACAGAATTTGGAAGTTCTTTTAAGTCCACTATTTCCACCTATGTTGGTGGGTAGACCAATATTTTCACAGAAATCTTTTTCCATTTCCGGAGTGATGGTATTGTCACTTTGGCTTTCAGAAGGGATCTCTTTAATTGATGTTAAGGTAATCATAGCAGTTAGATCTTTCTGTGTAACTGTTGAAATTTTATGACTCTCCAGGGCACATGTTTTTTTGTTTTTGTTGGTTTGAGTTCTCTCAGCAAAGTGTTTCTTAAGTTTCACCTTCCTGCAAAATTTGTAGAGGTCGATGCGAGCATTTGGTGTGTTCATTGTCTTTGTTGGGCAAAAGGAAAGGCCTTTATTCAAAAGTTTTAGGTGACTGTCCGATAATTCTTTCTTTGACAAATTCACTACTATGTCAGGCATGGACTTTTGCTTCTTAATCTTCAATTGTTCTTTCCTTTGCCTCGTTTTGGTTTTACTACTTTTTCTGCCCCTTCTGGTTTTTGGCTTACCGGTGGTTTCTTCGGGGGACGTTGTTCTTTTCCCCAAGTGCTGGCTCTGCCTCTTCCTCTTTGTCGCGTTATCATGTGCGCTAATTTTATCTCCCCCTGAAAATCCAAAGGGGTTACATTAAGATCTCCTTCAACTGAGCTTACTTCCGAACTTTCTACCTCCTCTGTTGGGTCATTGGGTTTATCCACGGTCTTATCCATGCTAACGCGGCTCCTTAGTGTATCGTATTTTCGGGCGAAGGTATAGATTCGACCATTCATGTAATCAAGTCTATCTCTCATAAATTTGTTGGCCTTCCTTGTTTCCACCTCCATTTCATGTTTGGCTATCTTTTTCTCCATAGCCTCCAATGCTTCTTTGCTTTCTTCTGATGTGGGCATGTCTTCGAGTTCTGCTTCCAAGGCCACTATTGTGCTTAAAATCTTTTCAAGTTTCCTCTCTGCATGGATAATCAGGGTTCTCATTAACTTATAAGAGCATTCGTTTGTATCTGTTTGCCAAAGTTTAATAAGGTCGGTGTCCAGATCGTTTAAGGTGGGCATTATTAGGATCCTCAATCCTCGCGGTACTCTTTTATATTCGATATATTTCTCCAATGATGTCTTCTCCCACCATTTATTTATTTCCTGGATACGCTGAAATTGTAGTTCCCGAATTATATTGGCCACTGTTCTCTCCTTTGTTTTATCTCCCCCATCTTTCCCATTTTTCCTTGCATTCGAGGTCATTGGTGTTTTGTCATCATTGAGAAGCTCACTCGCCCTCTGCTGGCGATTCTTTGTTTTGTCAGCCATGTATTTACTTGTAGCTGAGACGGGTTATTAATTTGAATCTGTTTGATGCACTGTTGTACTTGTCTGGTGTGCGATTTGATTGTAATAAGGTTGGGTTTGTCCTGCTGTCCTGATCCCAGGTTCTAGCCGGGCCCAATTCCACGCTTACTTTTGCTTCTCTGTGAGACACCTCCGTGCTCACACGATTATCCGAAAATGCTGCGTTGCCCCTTTAAGGATTTTCAACCCGTCAATCTCCTTGATGACGGTGTGTTTTCAGCTTCTCCTCACCGGGCAGTCAGTAAATACGTTTCCCTGTGTTCCCGGGAGTTTTGGACCAGGCTGTACGTTGGTGATACGGTGAGTAAATTGCGGATTGTCTGGATTAATATCTCCCTTTTGACACGCTAATACTACACCACACCAAGGCTTCCCTCGCCGGGGTTTGTTAAAGCCGAAGGGCGGTCGCTTCCCACCCCACCCGAACACAGCCTCCGCTGTGTCCCAGAGTTAGGCGGTCTGACAACCACCACGACGCTCCACTCACCCCAGCTCCGGTCGCCTCCGTACTCTTCCGTCTGCTTTCTTGCTTCGAGTCTCCACGGAGCAATCCTTCCACGGATCACCTGGTCTTGCAGCAGAGGCGTCGGCCGTTATCGCAAAATGTAATCAGCTGGATGTTGATCTGAAGATCAGTTACGGCCGCTTCACCTCGTCTCGGAGTGCCTGTGTTGCGCGTCCCAGCTTGCGCGCTCGAAATTTATAACATATACAATTAAAATATATAGTAAACTACAAAAATAGTTTAAAAATATTTTTATTAACAACATTTTTAACATTGATATTAACAGCAAAGTTATTTTTGTAATCGATACTAACCCTTTCTATATTTATAACATTGATATTACTTACCTCAAAATCAATATTCTTGTCAGCGATATTCTTGATGATGATATTTCTGACTGGCGATATTTGCAACCTATTATTTCTGTAGGTCAATATTAAAATTTCGCAATTTTATCTGAATACCAGCAAAAATGTAGTCAGTAAACAGTTGGATTGAAGGCAAAAGTTAGGGGGTAAACCATGCTAAAGATGCCAGGTCTAACATAGTTGATGTGTATTCTACCACATTAACTCGAAAGGGTATTCTGTAAGACAACCCAAGCACTTGTTTATTTGGAATATTTTCTTGAACCAGCTGACCTACTTTAGGGAGACACCCGTCAGCAGTTTTAGAACCTGTATATTCACCAATGGCAGAGCCCAACTGCTTCAAATTAGATTGCCCTCTCTGACATATTGGATGGTATGCAAGACTTTCAAATGATGGTCCAGAAAATGATGTTCTTTACTGCTGTCATGATTCCTCTGCTAAAGCGCAGAGACTTAAGTAATAAAAAAAACACCCTATCCTGTACAACCAAGCACGACCAAAGTGTAGTGAGTGTGATGTCGTAAATATAAATATAGCATTGTGTTTAGGTATAAAAAAAAACAGGTGGTAGTTTAAAAAGTGCTTTTTTTTACCAAGAGTGGTTATGTGTGCGAACAATACGAAAATTTTTTGTTAATCAGAGAAAGTCTGAACTTTGTTGTTGTGTTGATTGACTCACAAGAAAAGGTGACTACTGATTGTGGGCACAGACCTAGTCAGCCTGGCATCTGCGCTGAAGTTTCCGCTGGAGAAGAGGAGGGAGTTCAAATCGCAAACCCGATCTGCTTCGCATCTACGATCAGTTCTTAATAGAACTGAAGCAGTTCAGGAAAGTTGTATGTCATGTTACGCAGAGCTTGCGTAGTGTGACGGCCATCTTGGGTGTGGCTTTACTATTAAAGCCGCACCCAACTTCGGAAAAACGCTTTGCCTTCCTCTAGTTTCCAGGGAAGGACCAGTAACCAAGGACGCTTACCGGGGCAACTCTTCGGATCCTGCTTTTTCTTCCGGAACTTCGCGCTTCAGCAATGCTACTCGACTTGCAGTCCTGCAGAACCTAAAAGGGAAAAAACTCAAAGAGAAGCTAAGTAATTTCTCTAATTAAGGTGCCCATCGCAAGACAGGTATTTGTTACAAAATCATAGTCGTAATTCCGGTCAATTTTTGGATCGATTTTTCCTTCTTACAGAAAAGACAATTGCTAGAAGGAGAAAACTAGAATTTTTGGACAATAGGGATTCTTAAAGCTGAAACTGACACTTACCTTGATATTTTATCCCTTCTGTGTCTAAGTAGAAGTTTGTTAGTTTTTGTCTTTGTAAGTTTATTATTTCCTAGTGATAAAACACATCAAGGGGAACCTTAAAGAGAAAAAGTGAGTGTTACACAAAAAATAAAAATACATTCAACGAATAATGTAAAAGTCAAATATTTGATCATAATAAGCGTGCAGAGAAATAATTGTTGTTTATTTCTTCAGAAAGAGGCGTTTGTGGGACAGCATGCTTCATATACACATCCCCTAATAAGAAGGTTCCCCAGAGAACGAACATCACAAGCGTACTGGGATGCAGTGCACACCAGCTCGAGATCGCAGGTAAGGAAGCTAACCAATATCATTACAAAATAAAAAAGGAAACTGAGAGTTATATCAAAATACAACAGTTATTCCAAGGTTAATCAGGATCTTGTTGCCTCGCAGATTGACAAGAAGAGCCCTCACCAGCATCCAGTATCCGGCCCTCCTCCCTGAATCCTATTGAGTAGCCTTAGTGGATATATATATACGCAGAATATAAGGTAGGGTACTGGGAAGTTGGTCCATGGTGTCTCTGTGAAACTTAAACAAGCACTCTGAAGGTAAGAGTGCATGGTTGGTCAGACAACTGCCACCTTTCCGGGACTATCAAGAATAGGGACATACATAGATATTCCAAAAAGCATCTCATATGAAGAGTGACTAAAAAAAGCTCCGCAAGACAAATTATTTAATGCTTGCTGAACTCTATACAAATTATATAGCCAACTCAGTCCTTTACTTTCTACCCTAGTAGTCAAGGCTTGCTTAAGTATACTGTTGGCCCACTCTATTAATCCGTTGCTTTCTGTGCAAAGTGGGTGTGAGTAATACAGACATGCTGCTAGAGCACATATAGCCTACTTTAAGACCATTGTCTGAAAGACCACTCCAGCAGCAACATTTCTGGCCAAACTCACAGGAATCTAGAGCATGAAATAACAGTAATCAATATACATTTGGATTGAATTAGTGGATTGATTGGCCCTATATGGCAGCTAATAATTATACAGAATGGATGATTGGCGATAATACAGGGAATGTGAGCTGGTCTTGAAACAGCAGAATGTTTTATTGTATGGCAGGTATTATATTGCAATACATAATGTTTAGCTTGTCTAGTTAAATAAGGCTGCTCGAATCTTTGATGGAGCATGGCTACCGTGACACTAATGCCAGCATGGGCAGATGCTAGCCTCTCAGTAGGACTTTGAAGATCTCCCAATCTTTTCAAGGATACCATCGGGGACTTATCTTGAGTGAGGGTATAGGAGTAATTACAGGGCAACATATCAGGAACTTTTCACCCTTAGTTGCTGTTTGAATTGCTGCAACACTATCTGTGTCCAATTTGGTTTAAGATCTGGTTACTGCTAACACTTTACAAATATGACCAAGTCACCTGCACAGTTTCGTTTAGTGTGAATTCCTTTTTGAACATGGGCCAAAGAAAGCTTTTGCTGTAAGACAGCCACCTTTCTCCAAAGCTCTTTATTATTTTGTTTGATTTCCCATTTTTTAATAGCTGAATCCGTTCAAATGCTAATGTACTAACTCATCAGTGTACCCTTGCGTTCGGAAAAGAGGCTCCCATTGAAGTCAATAGGAGTCCAACCAAATCGTCTCTGGAAGCATCCAGATGCATCGTACTCAGTCGGTTGGACTCTCCCAATCCAAAAACCATTCCCAAACCCATTTGGTCGGGAAGTTTTCCAAAGAGTATCAGAATCATGCCCTAAGAGTTTTTGGTATGTTTTGTTGGTGTTGCAAAAATTCTTGCATTCAGAGAGTTGGATCGAAACATTTTTTTTGTCTGAATTTCACTAAAACACATGACCCACTAAATCCAAAGAACGTGTAGAATGAGAGCTTTAGTAATGCTTCCTTTTGCCACCACTTCTAGTATAGGAGTAGGAGAAACTGTAATGATTAGTTTCCTCTGCACCAATTGGAATTTTTTTTTTTACCTATCGGAGCAAAGAGTGCTTTAGCTGTGAAAAAGAAAAGTGATTTGTAAACAATAGCAACTGTCTGTCTCTCGTTATAAACTATATATGTGTAGCTGAGGAGCTAGGAACAATTCTTATAACTAGGGGGCAGATTCACAGAACTAATCTGAGATAAAATCCTAAACTTACTACTTTTGGTATTCACAGAAGGCATTTAGTAGTAGTAATGATAGGACTCCTAACTTTACTACTACTAAACTGAGATAAAGTCCTAAACTTACTACATTTGGTATTCAAAGAAGGCATTAAGCAGTAGTAAAGTTAGGACTCCTAACTTTACTACTACTAAGTGCCTTTCGTGAATACCGAAATTCTTGTTCACAATGAGTGATTTTGTTATATACTTTCACCTTATGAAGGAAAGCTAATGCAGCTGAATATAGTTTTAACTGATTCCGACCGTAATGGTAAGCAGGACCAACCGGCAGAGGTGCGGCGGTCCTGCTATGCCCATTAGGATGCGACCGACACCCTGGCGGTCGCATCCCGCCTATTTTACATTGCGGCGGGCATGGGTCACCACAGCCAAAGACCACATGCCTTTCCATGGCGGCGATGCCTTTCCATGGCCAAAATCCGGACATATCATAATATGGTGGGTGGTGCCTGCTAGGCACCTTCACCATAATATGGCCCAGGACCGCATGGCAGGCAATAGTAACAATTGCCTGTCTGCTGTAAAACGTCGGACGGTCTTTCCGTCCGCCGCTGTACCGCTGCCATTGTGTAATATGGCTGGGGTAAATGGAGTGCGAGAGGAGAAAGATGTCGGGTGGATCGCCACCGCCGGTCAGGCTGTGGCAAACCGCCTGACATCATAATGACCCACTTAGGGACCCATTATGATGTCGGGCAGATTGCCCCCGCCAGGCTGGCGGTAGCCACTGCCAGCCTGGCGGGGCAATCCGCCCGACATCCACACTCGTTTCCCCCCCGCCATATTAGTATGGCGGGGGGGACCTCGGCGGACGGAAAGCACGTCCGCCGCTTTCCCACCCCGGTCGCCTTGCGGCAGGCGCGGAAAAGGAATAATATGGTGGCGGTGTCTATCAGACACCTCCAGCCATATTATGATGGTTGTTTTTAGGTGCTTTTCCGCGGCGGCGATGCCGCCACGGAAAGGCATGCGGTCTTCACTCGGGGGGCCCCCTTCCGAGCCCCCAGAGTGAAGTTTAGATGGGGGGGGCACCTGTGGTACCTGCCGCTTTGTTAATGCAAATGCTGAAATGCATTTTTAGCATTGTGGTGGGCGGTGCAGAGAGCACCGCCCGCCACAATGCTAAAAATGCAGGATGTGCCCGCCACAGTGGCGGGCACATCCTAATACCCCCCACGGGACCCCCGCCCATATGGCGGGCGGTCCCGAAGTCCGCCCGTGATCCTAATGACCCCCTTAGTCTTTAGAATGTCTGCTTGGAGTCCATGTAAGATAGCTGGGTGTTCTTCCGTCCAATGTTTTCAGAAAAAGTGGGAGAAATAAGGTTGTACAAGAGCTTCACTCTCTCAATCTAATGTCTCAAGTATGTCCTTCTAAAGTTAAGAAATCCTAAAAGGGCTTGTAACTTTCTTAACGTATTTGGAGGTTGTAGGGTGGCGCACTTCTGAAATAAGTCCAGAAGATAATATTGTAACATGTGGGTCAGTGTCGTCACTGTCAGGTCCACTCTAGTTAAGTGTTGTTCTAAGTCATTGTCTGCAATATACTTATTGCCAATATAAGATAGTGCCTCTGGATCTTTCTGTAAGATCTCTATATTGCGTGCTGAAAAAATTCAAGGACTTGTCCTATAGCTCATCAGCAATAATTTAAAACAGAACTGAAATCTGTTGAAAGTAAAGTAGTTAGATATTCACTTTCTGGTTTTAAGTTTTGACTGAAACACCTATTGGAAACGTCCAGGGTGGTTTGCACTTTTTATGCACCAGGTTTTCCATGAGTCCTGTACTGTGAGCATTTTGTAAATCATAATTGCTTGTGGGTGAATGTAATGTTCTGGAATCTCTATGATCCTTCCGGAATTAAAACTGGGACAGAGGGGTGTTCATTATAGAACTACAAGATGCTATCATTTTTTTTAATTGGAGCTGATCAAAGATAGCTTTTATGCCATGTTTTGTTTCAGACTTCAGAGGATATTGAGCCTGTATTTATGACTCTATCCCACCTGAAGCGTTTCTATTCAATGCTGGAGTGTGTTTTAAAGCCAATTGTGTGCATATTTTTCCCTAAGATCTTCAAGTACTAAGTGAATGATAATATTATTACCTCCTCCCCTCGTTGCACATCTCTTATAAAGACTGTAGGCCAGTCATACTCTGCAAGATTAATGTCAGAGGCATCTGATTAATGTGGTCAGAATTCTTAATTTGGGTTCCCCACCAGAAGCTCTCTGTGAGTCTGCCATACTATTCTAACTTATGCTGCTCTCTCCAGAAGTGCTGCTGTCCATGTCCTGTTCCACAGAAGTATCTGTCATTTGCAGGGCATGTTTTCAGCTAGTCCTGTTACTTTTTTCTTTATAAAGTAAGGGCCATATTTATCATAGTATTGTTTTGCCCTTGAGTCACGCATGGCAAAGCAATACTAAGGTCAGATTTACCATGAAACACAAGGCAGACCTGTGCTCTTCCTTTTTGATGACCTGCGCTCTGCCTTTGATCTGGTACCGATATCAATGCTTTCACAGGTCCTTCATGAGATGGGTGTGCCAAGTTATTTCCTAGACACCATAGTCAGGCTGCATTACAACAAGTATGAGCAGGTGAGACACAGCAGAGCGGGAGATATAATTGATCCCTTCCCAGTAACTAGCAGTGTCAGGGAGTGGTTTGTGCTGGCACCCACGCTCTTTACACTCTACATTGATGGTGTAAACCAGTTTGAAAACAACACACCTAGATCAGCAAACATGAGTGTTCCTGCCTTCATTTTTGCCGATGATACCTTATTTATCCCCGAAATCCCGATGGGACTCCAGAAGCTCCTGGATCAGTTTGATTGCTTCTGCAAACAGAGGGGATTGGAGATCAATGTGAGTAAAATCAAGCACATGGTCCTGAACCTGGGTTCTCTACTGGAACACATCTCCCTCTAGCCTGGGCCCTATTAGAATGAGTACATGTGTGTATTTAGTCCTCAGTCTCACTGAACATCTGGGGTGGCAAGCTCACATTACACAGCGACAATTAAAACCAAGCAAGTAGTAGGTGGTATTTTAAAGATGTTGCGCAGTTCAGAGTATCGCCCTATCCTGCCAGCAATTCAGATTTTTAACAATAAAGCATTGCGGACAGCTGCCTATGGTGCTGAGCTGTGGGGGCATCTGGGTGCAACCTCACTGGAAATGCTAGCAAATCGCTTTATGCAACAGTTGGTCAGTTTACCTGTAAGCACTCCTTTGCTCCCTCTCAGGCTGGACCTTGGGGCCAGAAAATTCTCCTAAAGACTGACATTGCACCCCGTACTATATTGGAGGAGGATTTGGGCTACCCCAGAGCTCTGCTTATCGACAGGGGTTAGAGGAAAAGTATTTTCCCAAGAAGGCTCTAGTAAATTCCATGGCTAAAGCAAGTAAACTGCATACTGGCAACAAAGAGATAATCACATGCATAGTCAGTCGAGCCATGGATCTCAAACAAATGCTTTCCTGACAGTTAAGGACTACTTTAAGTAAGAGTGCTTCCTGGAGGAAGTAGAACCACATCTAGCCAGGCGTCTCCACTGGCAGTTCTGGTATGGAACTTGACCTCTCCGGGCCTATACTCCCAAGTGGGAGCTTACACAGTGGGCCAACAAGCTGCAATGTATGACCTGTTGAGAACAAAATGAAACTATAGAGCATATTATTATTTTTTGCCCAACCTATGTATCCCAAAGAAGCTGTTGAATAATCCTGCTTTGTCGGAATCTGGAAGTTAGGGAAGACAAGGAAACACTCAGGATTCTAAGATATAATACATGCAGGCTGTCAATCTTTTCTCTCATTTTCTGATGAATGTGTGGAGAGTAAGTTATACGCTGAGTATCTCTTCTGCAAACTTGTATAGTGGTGAACAGTAATATGACAATTGGCACAATCCTTTTCTTCTCTTTAACTCTCTGCTTCTTTTTAGTCTCCAACATAGTTTTATCCCTACTGGAACCCTCAAGCTCACTTTTGTTTTGAAATGCGGTTTGACAGCTCATGGTCCCAAGGTGTCAAGGCGCACAGGTGTATACATTTCAGAAATAATTTTCAGAAGCTCCTGTTCATATTCTTGAACAGGGACCTCTGGAAGTCTCTGGCATATGGCCAAGGATGATGCTCCTCCACAGATGTTGCTCAGAATGATTTAGGACTATTTTTCAAAATTTACCATTGATTTCATTCCTACATTTAGAGCCGGTACAGCTCTGTGCTCATTTGGACTTAATTTAATACATCTGGTAACACCGCAAATGAGGGTGTTCCAAGTATAGTAGTATAGATACATGCAAATATGCTTCCCTAGGTGTTTCACTCCTTTACGGGGGGCACCTTCCCAGGGGAAATACACAACAGATTGAACACTATTCTTGACTTGTGGTTTTGTATGAGGATAGACTCCTTCCAAGTGGTCTTGCAAGCAATCCAAAATGCAATTTTGTCACGTTCTTACAGGCTCTTTGCCTGTAATAGATTTTATTGTCTAAAACAACCAGTGCCTGTGGTATATGTTCCGCTGGAACTGCTCTGCTTCCTATTGACTGTAGTATGTATTTTTTTTAACTCGCATATAATGGTATTGTCTTATTTAATATGCCTACTATTTCCCTAGCCTGAAGATCTCCTGGAGTAGGAAAAGGCATAATCCTGGCCAATACGAGTCAGTTTGGCACTGGACTGATGCCAGATGTCATAGTCTGGGCCACCCCCAGAGAGACAGGGGTCTGATTTCTTACCCCCAGTACAAAGACTTACAGCTAGATTCATCAAAGACCCGTTTTGCGAGTCTTTAATAGCGATTCATAAGGAATTGCTATTAAGGACTTGCAAAACGGGATTCATGTAGGAATTGCAAAAAATATTGCGATTCCTACATGTTCCTTATTTGCGATTAGCAAATTGCTAATCGCAAATAAGGATGCGATTTCAGGGTGCAGGGGTGTCCAAAGGACACCCTGTAGCACCCCAGAAATGTGAATTTACACTGATGTTGTGCACACACATGTCCAAAGGACATGTGTGTGTGTAACATGCAACTTAGAAAAATGCATTAAAATGCATTTTTCTAAGTTTTCGCTATTTACCACGAGGTTTGACTTTGTGGTAAATAGCGGTCCTAAATTGCGAATTCGCAATTTTTAAATGTTTCATGAATGGCATTTAAGGGATCTCTAATAGAGATTCCTTAAATGCTAATCCTCGCAAATTTGCGAATTCTTTATTAGCGATTTTTGCATTTGGGATGATGAATCCCAAATGCAAAAATTGCTCTCGCAAAGGGCCAGATTCTGAGAATCCGGCCCTTTTGCGAGCGCATTTCGCTTGATGAATCTGGCTGTTAGTTCAATGTGCCAATCCAGTTAGACTGCGACTGAGCAGTAGTTTGAAGGCAGTGTTTTCTGGTCATGATATACTGGAACTCCAAACCCTCTTTCCTAATTGAATAAAACACTCACAATAGCACTAACAAAAGAAACTGGGGATACACTTTAAAATGTAAATTTTCTAAGACCCAAGTCTAGTGCATAAAATATGAATGGTAACCAAGCAGAATAAGAAAACAAAATGCAGCAATCCATGATATAGCCAGCGAAAACAATGTGAACATTCCTAACATGGCTTGTTAGTTCCTAGCTTCCTAAGGCCCTATTGTTCTTTCTAAGCACTATGCCACACTGTAGCAGGAACAATAAACTTTAGCAGAATCAATAAATGGCAGGTCTTTAATTTGAGGGTCTCATGTATAAAAGACACAAATAGTAAATAGCAAAATGTGGATGATACTGATTCGTCATATGTGGTGTCTTAATTAGAATGTATGAAAAGTTACCCTCCAGTTTTAACAAACGGCTGTGATTTGGTATTTCTAAATAAGGGATCAGTGACACAGAATCGCAAATTGCGAATAGCAGTTGCTATCTTTGAATAGCAGTCACAAATTGCAGTTGTTACCATGGGGCTTATGTATCATAGGATACATTTGCGATTCTCAAATTGCGATTTTTAGAGAATCGCTATTTAAGAATTGCAAAACACTATGGCATAGATTCATCAAGGTAAAATCCGCTCACAAAGGTGCAGATTCACAGAATCTGCCCCTTTGCTACCGGTATTTTTGCATTTGGGATGCATCATCCCAAATGCAAAAATCGCAAATTAAGAAATCGCAAAATTGCGATTACACTTGCATTTAAGGAATCTCAAATTGAGATTCCTTAAATGCAATGCATTAAAGTTTAAAAATAGCGATTTCGTTAATAGGGCTTGCAAATTACCATGAAGTTGAACTTCATGGTAATTTGCAAAAAATTAGAAAAATGCACTAAAGTGCATTTTTCAAAGTTTCATGTTGCGCACACACATGCCCCAAGGGCATGTGTGTGTGCAACATATGTGCACAGATCAATTTCAGGGGGTGCAACAGGGTGTCCTTTGGACACTCCTGCACCCTTGAAATGACATTCTCAATTTGTGATTCGCTAATTGCGATTCGCAAATTGAGAATGTCTTCCCATTCATTCCTATGGGCCTCTAGGCCTATAGAAATGAATGGGGAGGTATTCCTTAATTGCAACTCGCAATTTGTGAGTCGCAATTAAGGAATTTTAAGATATCGCTATTTTTTTTTTATTTCTTACTGCATTGCATTTTGCTATTCCTTAATAGCGAATCGTTATTTTTCGCTATTAAGGAATAGCAAAATGGGTTCTTGATGCATCTGGGGGTATGTATGTAGGATTTGCAAATAATTTTGCAAATCCTACATATTCCTCAATTGCGAATCGCAAATTGCGATTCACAATTAAGAATACCTCCCTAGAGGAGGAGCTTCGCGCGCAACCAAGATGGCCACGTGAGCTTAGGGCTCTCGAGACCCTCGTAACCTCCCGCATCATTCATGTCGTTTATCCTGTCCCTTATTGATGTCTTCGTGAAGGCGAACCACGACTGAAACCTGCTTTCAGATTTTGAATCGAACCCCGGGAGCTGGAGTTACGGCGATTAGAAGATTGCGGCCTACATCTCCGTCATGCTGTGGAGTTGGCATGGTGACCGGGCCGTAGTTGAACAACATCGGTTTGAGGGGGCTGGGACGTCCGGTCCGGTTGCTTTCACTTTCAGTTTTGATTTCAGAGAGAGCAGTGACTGGAACCGTGCCCACCCCTGAGCCTGAAGACGGCCGCCCAGTGATACCCGCAAGTGTGATTTCTCATTGACTTGCCGAATTTGGAGGACATTTGGCCTGTGCCCCCTGGCTGGGGCTGCCTCCGCCCGAGGGGACCAGGGGCCGCCATCTTCCTGACTCGTCTCTCCTATTCAAGTTAACCTATCTCCCGCAATGACGGGGAAACCAGAGGGCGAAAAGCAGAAACTTAAGACCACTTGGCGGGGTGGCTATGCCCAGACTAATATCATGGATCGATATGCCCAAGCTAAGGGATCTCCCGGCAGATCTGGTAGGTCGCAGGAGGACACTAGAGATCCACCAACTTCGGCCAATGACCTGACCCTGCAAGATGTCATGGCCGCTATTGACGGGATTAAATCCTCATTAGGGCAACAAATGGAAACTCTCGCCCATAAGCTCGATACTGTGGCGATAGATGTCAACCTGATCCGCACAGACCTGGCAAAAACGAATGAGAAGGTCAAATCACTGGATATCAAGACTTCTAGTCTGACGGGTGATGTCGCTGACCTACAGGCGGAGGTCCGTCACCTAAAGACCACCAGTGATCTCCTCACACGTCGTCTGGAGGATTATGAAGGAAGGACCAGGCGGAAAAATGTCCGTATTATTGGTGTCCCGGAAAAGGCGGAGGATCCTGCAGCCGACCTCTTTGTTGAGAACCTTATTGTTGGACACCTCGCACCTAAAGGATTGAGTACGTTCTTTATGGTTGAACGAGCTCACAGAGTTCCGGGCGGCAAACCGAAGCTGGGTGCCCCACCGCGGCCTATCATTGCGAGAATTTTCAATTTTCGTGATAGAGACGCTATCCTGCAGGCCTCACGGATGGGCGGACCTACAAAGTTCGAAAACACAAATATCAGCTTCTACCCATACTTCACCCAATCTGTCCAGAAGCAGCGACTCGGTTTCCTGGGGGTGAAAAAAAGACTGCGTGATATGGGACTCAAATATGACATGCTTTTCCCGGCCAAGTTGAGGATTGAACAGGCTGAGCGAACTTATTTTATTGATTGACCGGAGGTGGTGGCCAACTGGCTGGACACTCTACCTAACCAACATCCATCGGAGGAGCGTACTGGCGGAGGGGAGGGCGGACAGGCGGAACAAGAATAGTCGCCGGTTGCTTGGTTCCTGGGATTTTCCGTGGACCTTAGACTGTGGTTCAATAATCCTGACATGAGAGTTAATGTACATTTGGGGGGTTGCGGGGCTATTGGTGGGTCTTTTTTCCTCCTCTGAGTGTCTTTTTGTAGTTTAGTTAAATGTGGGGGCGACAGGCACACTGCAAGTTTGGGTGGCTTTTTAGTCTTACGCAGGGGTGCAGGGTGGGGGGCTTTGTAACGGGATGTTGGTGGGGGGATGAAAGGTTCTATTGGGGTGTGTGTATGTTTTCTTGCAAAGTACTGTATCCTTAAATCGTTTCATCGAGGTGTTGAGTTCTTACTGGGGTTGGATTTTCTTTCTTCTTCAGGATTGGGGTAGAGGGCTGAAACGAATGAGTTGGAATGTGAATGGGCTGGGGGATAGGATAAAACGTGGGGTGGTGTTGCAACTATTGAAACGTCTCGCCCCTGATGTGGTCCTTCTTCATGAGACGCACTTGATTGGTAATACTTGTCATGCTATGAATAGGAGGGGGTATCGTCTGGTTGCACATGCTGGGTTTTTCTCTGGCTCTAGAGGGGTTGGAATCCTCATTAAGAATTCTCTCCCACTGGAGATTGACTCCATTGTTCTCGATGATAGAGGGCGCTACGCCGCTCTTACGGGAAGATGGGAGGGCCGCACCCTCTCTCTGGTTTCGGTATATGTCCCCCCTGGCCTGCAATCAACTACTTTCGCGGACTTGGGGCGGATTGTTCTGGCTCTCCCTGAGGGGTCACTGCTTCTGGGTGGTGATTTTAACGCAGTAGTTTCCGGTGTGGTCGATCGACACCCGCCCAGAGATCTAAAGGGATCACAGAACTGGCTCCATGGATTCCTTGACACTTTGAGCCTGGTAGATTGTTGGAGGTTGTTACATCCTACTCAACGGCAATATACGTTTCATTCGTAGCCTCTCCAGGATCGACTATGTTTTGGTACCGGCTGTGCAGGCTCTTTCTGTCACTGAGGTCAAGCATTTAGCTCGGGGAATTTCGGATCATTCTACACTATGGCTACGGATAGATTTAGATTCCGGGTCCGAGGGACGGATTGCCCCGATTAATCCTTGGTATTTCCGAAACCCTACAACTCGCGCTGCCCTGGTAAAATCTCTTGAACTGTATTTTTTGGAAAACGAGGGTTCTGTTTCATCAGCAGTATCGCTTTGGGAGGCTTTCAAGACCGTCCTTAGGGGTCAGGCCCTGTCGTTGATAGCGGGTGCTAAGAAACGGAGAGATGAGGAGGTGGTTAGACTTGAAACATAGATCGCGGACATGGAGCTTGACCTGGAGCGGGGGGTCACCCGTGCTAAGACCCATGTTTTGCGACTAAAACAACTTGAGTACAGGACATTGGTTACCGACGCGGCTAAGGCCATGAGTAGGGAGCAGCATGGACGTCTGTATGACGTGGGAGACAAAGCTGGTAAATTGATGGATAAGAAAGATCGAGCTAATCGGGTGGTGCCTGTGATTGAGACGGATGCTGGTGTTCGGATCTCTGACCCTAAGGAGATAGTTCAGTGTTTTGCAGATCACTTCAAAGCGGTGTACTCCTCTGTATCTGACAGACCGGAGGAGGACTCACATCTATTGTTGCGAGATATCGCTTTACCGCGTCTCTCCGACGTTGATAGAGACCAAATGGACACCGCTATAACACCTGATGAAGTGGCGCTTGCGATTCGTTCCTTGCGTTCCGGGAAAGCAATGGGGCCCAATGGCCTGCCTATTGAACTTTACAAGTTGCGCCCTGACAAGATGGCTCCCTATCTCCGGGATATGTTTCTGGAGTCTCTGGAATGTGGCTCTCTCCCCGTGATCAGCGTTTAGCGACTATTGTGGTGATCCATAAGGAAGGGAAGCCGAGAGATAAGTGTGCCTCGTATCGATCTATATCCCTTTTAAATGCGGAAACTAAGGTCCTTGCGAAAGTATTGGCTAACCGAATGATCACTGTAATTAGCGAGTTGATACATCCTGATCAATCCGGTTTTATCCCGCATGGAAATACTGCCCTGAATCTTAGGCGACTGCATGGTGTTCTCGCGAGAGCTGCGACGCTGCGTGAGCCGGCCATCTTGGCATCGTTGGATGCCACGATGGCTTTCGATACTGTGGAATGGCCGTATTTATGGGCCGCGTTGGCTAAGTTTGGGTTTGGACCCGGTTTTATAGGCTGGGTGTGGCTGCTCTACGAGGACCCCCTTGCGCAAATTGTTGTGAATGGCCGAGTCTCGGCTCCGTTTGGTCTTGGGAGGGGAGCTCGTCAGGTTTGTCCTTTGTCGCCGCTCTTGTTCGCTCTAGCTCTCGAACCCCTTGCCGCGTGGATCCGGTGGGAGCCCTCGATGAAAGGTATTCGGTGGGCCCCGGAGTTTGAAGATCGCATCTCGCTTTATGCAGATGATATCTTATTGTATTTGACTTCGCCCCGGAAATCCCTGATAGTATTGTGCGATGTTTTGAATTCATTCGGCAGAAACTCAGGTTTAATCATTAACTGGACCAAATCCTATCTATACGTCCTTTCAGGTGATGTCCCTCTTCTCCCAAATAATTGTCCCATCCAGATAGGGCACACAGGGTTTAAATACCTCGGTATCTACATTTCATTGGACCCCACCACTCGGTAAGAACATAACCTCCTCCCTCCCTTATCTAGATTGAAACAAGATGTCGCAGGTTGGCGTAAGCTTCCGCTTTCACCGCTAGGTCGTGCGGCTCTCTTTAAAATGATGTCTCTGCCTCGTTTTCTCTATGCACTCCAAAACACTCTTGATGTAGTTCCGGCTAGCTATTTCCGTGCAGTCGAGGGTCTTCAAAGGAAGTTGATTTGGGATGGTAGACCTCGTATTGCACTTGCTAAACTGACGCTCCCATGGTATGACGGGGGGATCGCTCTCCCTGATATAAAACGTTACTATTGGGCGTCTCAATTGGGAGCTATCAACCATGGTACGTATGGTCCCAAATTAAACCCCGCCTTTGCAATGGATAGATGGCTGTTACCTGGGGGTAACTATTACAGGGCACTATATTCTAGATCAGTGATTAAGGACTTGTCGGGACCTACCAAGACGGCAGTGCGTCTGTGGCAGGATGCAACTAGTTCGATGGGGTGGAAAGACCGCTTGACTCAGGCGACCCCGCTCTTTGGCTCTTATAAACTGGGTACCTGTGGAAGACCAAGGGATTTGATAAGTGGGATCTCATTGGTATCTGTAAGGTGGGAGACCTCTGGGGGAAGGGCCAGATTAAATCGTTTGAATCGCTAAAGAAGGAGTATGAACTAGCTGATTCAGAGTACTTCCGTTACGTTCAAGTTCCCCATGCTTTGAGGTTGGTTTTCTCAGTGGGCGAGCTAATTCCGGAGTCGTCCCCGCTCGAAGATAGATTGTTAGACGGTCATGTGCCCGATAGTACTATCTCCCTAGTCTATAAAAAATTTAATAAATGATAGGTCGGATCTCCTTTTGCGTCTTCGTGACTTGTGGACCCGTGACGGCCTTGAACTGGATTACGAGGACTGGCAATCTGCGATCTCCTCTACCAAGGATGTTGCGATACCAGCTCGACTCAGACTGGTTCAACTTAAGATTCTTCATAGGGTATATGTCACGGGCCCCCGATTGGTACACATGGGCTTTTCTGAGGAGGGTTTGTGCAAGCGAGGATGCGGCCAGATAGGGACATTTCTTCATATTATCTGGGAATGTCGTGAGGTTGCCGCCTTCTGGAGTGGGGTACATGATGTAATGAAGGAAGTAACGGGGGTTGCCCTCTCACCGGAAGCTAGGCAATGTCTATTGAATGTTTGGGAACCCACGGATTATAACGTAGCCCAGACACAATGGGCGACCCTGGGGGCCATGATCGCCAAGCGCGATATAGCTCAATTGTGGGGATCCCAAAAGCCACCTACAGTTGAATTATGGAAGGAAAATATGGATTGGTGCATGTTCAGAGAAAAAACTGTGTATTTGGCCCGGGGTCGGCCCCGGAAGTGGTGTAGAATATGTGGACCCTGGAATACCTACCGTGGAGATATTTGTGCACCACCTATCGCAGATAATACTGATGTCCCACCTTCCCCCTGACCATGCATTCTGACTGCTTATTTGTATGTGTATTGATTTTTCCTTTATCCTCCCCCCTTCCCCTTCTGTACATGGATTGCTGATTTCATTGTATTGACTTCTCCTTCCCCATTTGAATTGACACTTTGAGGGATATATTCCTTACCTTGCTGTTTTTATATTTTCAATAAAAAGAAATAAAAAAAAGAATACCTCCCTATTCATTCCTATGGGCCTAGAGGCCTATAGGAATGAATGGGAAGACATTCTCAATTTGCTATTCTCAATTAGAGAATCGCAAATTGAGAATGCAATTTCAAGGGTGCCTGTGTGTCAAAAGGACACCCTGTTGCACCCCTGAAATGTACATGCGTGCACATGTGGCACACATACATGCCCTAAGGGCATGAATGTGCCGCCACATGGCACTTTGAAAAATGCAAAAAAGTGCTTTTTTCAAACAAATCGCAATTTGCGATTTCTTTAGGAGAAATCGCACAACTTGGGTGCTTTTTACATCGTATTTAAGGAATCGCAAATTGCAATTCCTTAAATGCTTTTGCAAAATAAGGAATCACAAATTTTGCGATTCCCTATTTTGAGAGGGCCTTTTGGGATGATACATACCAAAAGGCTTTTTCCCGTTCGCAAACGGGCCAATTTTGAGAATCGTCCCATTTGCGAATGGAAAATGGGCTTCATACATATGCCCCATGTCCCTTTATGATAACATCAGCAAACCAGGAAGTAAAAAGGCAAAATGCCTGTGTTTGCAGCAGAGGAGCAAAGAGGTTTGTGCAGTAGGTGCTAACACTGTCCAATTTGAGTGGCGAATGGCATACCAGGAAGGTCCATAGGATGCAATGGAAAAAGGAAGCACACGTGCAACGATGTTGAACCTGAACTACTGGCTTGCCCCAACCCTCTTTTCATTATAGATTAATGATATACTCAAGTATTGCACATATGATTTCCCTAAACTATGTAGTAAATTCATACTAGGGCTCTTATTTGCTAATGATACTCTACTAATCTTGCACACTCCTATGGGTCTACAAAATCTGAACCAATGTACATCTTTCTGTAATGATAGAGGCCATGAGGCACTACTTAAAAAAATATATGTTTCAACCCTCCTAGATCCCATAGAGGCGCTTTCAGCATGGAACAGGATCCCCCCACAAAGAGAATTTAAATTGGACTAATTGGGTATCACAATTGGCAAATATAGTTCTTGGGTGTCTCATCTAGATTAATCCACCACAAATTAGCCCCATTATCCCTTTAGTTTTGGAAACTGGCTTTCAGCAGATCAGAGACATCACAGATCTTCGCACCCTGTTATTTTGGGTGTGGTTGTGGGGTATGCCTGAGCTGAAACCATACTGTAATATACTAACCAAGGTCATGAGAATTCCTAATTCCGAATCTAGTGGCTTTTGCATGTAAAAGACCCCCTTCTAGCAATAGGCATGAGCCAACTCTGGTTAACTCCATCTGCAATACAACTATTGCAAAACAAGTTGTTACAAAAGCATATTGGTCATACGTGACAGAGCAGTGCTATTGCAACGTTAGACAGGGTTAGTTGACATCAGTGTTTCTTCAGTACTGCGAACACATTGATCATATTTTGTTGTTTTGCCCTGAATAGAAATATTCCTGTGGGTAATGGATTTAACCTCTTTGTAACAACCTGGGCCTTAGAAGTTACCTAACAGCTTTGAGGATACCAAGTTTAAATACTGATGGGTCTATTGTATTTGCTGTTAAGAGATAACTGTTCACTGTGTGGCTCATAAGAAAACACCCCGGTAGCCTATTATAAACATCTACCTCCATTGCATTCTTTATCCAGTCTGTTTGTTTTAAGGACATTTGACTTCTGAAAGATGGGTTCTCGTCCATTATTATTATCAACATTTTCGAGTATCAATTTGATATTGAATCTGATTGAATCAATGTTATATTTTTAAAATTATATTACAATATTTAGGAACTGCCTATTAGTAATCATAAATACAATTATGGATGTTCACGCACTTTATGTAACCTGTGCAATATGTTAGGATAGGTTGTCCTGCAGTTGTATTACATTTTCTAATTGTATTATGTATGTGTTGGATGTTTTATGATGAGATTAGTTTTGGCTCGCATGTTTTATGGGTTCATTGAAACCCGAATTAAACTATTTTGATGACATCAGAAATATGAGAGTATTCAAATGGGATGGAAATATAAATAGTTGATAATCTTTTCTGTTAATATTTTTGTTGTGCAAAAACAAAAACACAACACTGTCGCTGCAGAACATCAAGAAGAGGCAGCAGCAACTTTCAAAGCAGAAGAACTACAGCTTACTCCCACAAAAACTGCGGATGATGAGCCCTACACAGCACTGAATCTGGATGGAATATATCGAACCAGAAGACATCATACCACCAACAACGTTCACATTAATAGCACTTCTGCAACTGTTTCTGTCACATAGAAACAGTCTGGACTGGAGTCTCTGGCAAATAGGTCAAGGCCTCAGAGACGTAAACAAAGTGCACAGGAGGATGCAGGGCCCTTAGCACAACATTTTCCCAAACTATGCTATGTCAACTATCCAACAAAAATACAGCATAGAGCGATATGTGATTGTCACGTAGAGTAAGTGATTTACAAAAAACAAATCACAGGTTTTCTATCATTGTCCAAGAGTATTTCAGTTATGACAGATGCTGTACAGGCACTAAATCAATCATTTCTAGAACAAGGGAACAAACAGAGATGTAAGCAGCTTCTCGGTGATATTTCCATTAGAAAATGGACTGAATCTGTTGGAAAACTAACCACTAGCACTACATCAATGTGCCCCAGATCACTATGTTTGCAGGCCCAATTAACTAGATTTAATATGAATAAGACCTTAAAACAATGTTTAATGTCTTGGAGGTTAAAGTGAGCCCAACTACTTAATAAAGGTCTGCCAATACAACACCACATAGAGATGAAGGTACAAGTGGCACTAACATATCTGTGCATGACTTGTTAGAAATGCAAAAGTAACAATTGATGGACTTAATGCTGAACAATGTCAAGCATTCACCCCCAGTACAGAGATCTGGGTCTAAATCCATTGTTTCTTTGTTCACCATGCCATTTCAGTTTAGACCCAGCCATATGCAAATCAGTCTTGACCCTGCTCCCCATGGGAACAGTCCATCCCTGGACAAGAAAAAAGCTTCCTGGGACCGGGTTCGGGGTATCACCCCTCATCAGCCAGGCTAGTTTGACTCCAGTGGGTCAAGACTGATTTGCATATGGATGGGTCCAAACTGGGATGGTGTGGTGAGCAGGAAAATGATGGATTAAACCCAGATGTGTGACTGTTTGATTTGTTCAGCGTTCTGTCCTTCATTTGTTCTTTTTGCCCTTCTTTTTGCTTCTCTTTTTTGCTCTCCTTTTTCCTCATTTTTAGAGATTCGTCATGTGAGTCGAAGTGCTAAAGTAATACCTCCATGTAGTCAGCAGCCAATCAACAGAGAAACAGGTAGTAGACCAACGCATAAATAAATGTACACTATTACAGAGACGTACATTTATGTTGGAATATAGAGATTGTCAAATTATATTTTCTTATTGTTGTGTTAATTGATGAACAAAAAAAAAACACACATGTTTGTGATGTAACAGAAATATGTTAACCTTTTGATTCAATATGAGGTACAAGTCTAATAATCTATTTTTTATATAATACATCTCATTAAAAATAAGCATATCTGATCACTTTTCTCCGATCTCTTCCTTCAACTGAAGGTTAATTGTCTTTCATCATTCTTTATTGGTTGGGAGGGAGGGGTACTCTCATCACCATCAGGGTCATCATCAATTATTACTTGTGGTAATCCTCTTCGCAGTGCTATGTTATGCAATATTGCATATACAGCTACTATTTTACATTACTTTTAAGATGTATACTCCTAAGCACCCCCCTGTCTATGACGGAATTAAAATCTACCCTTAAAAATCCCAAAGGGTCTTTCAAGCACGTTCCTGGTTTCTTTCTGCACATCATTGTAGCATATTTCCCTGGTAGACCTTAGCTGCAAATAAGGAGTAAAGGTCCAAGGACGAATGGCATAAGCAATGTTGCCTGTAACAAAACAATTGAAAGTGGTAAATCTTAAGTACAGTGTTCATCTTCTGTGACATGTAACATACTTTAAGTTCAGTTTCCTAGCAGGTACCCATCTCCCTTATCTCCTCAGGTTAGTTGACTGTAGTTTGCACAATTGCAAACAATTAAAGAATCATGAGAGCTCCCAGGATAATGGACAAGAATGTCCTGCATAATATAATCTGCATTGCACACCACTTCAATATTGAGTGAGTGCTGATGCTTCCTGTTTCTGTAAAGGAACTATGGGAAGGCTCCGAACGGCATTTGGTTTGTCCTAATCCGTGTCGGAACCCATGTTTCAGACCGACTTGGAAACATTTCCGACTGCCTGATTCCGATGAAAGGTAACCGTTTGGTCTTTCTGACTCGGTTCCGAGCGGCATTCATAGAAACCGAGATGGTCTGAGCAGACTCGTACAGCTCTACAGACCGCCTTTCCGTTTGAGCGATTACGACGTCGGATTCAGGCAGCCTTTTCTATTTGGTTCATCTGACATGGAATGACTGTCCCTTTTCGGCCTGAGACCTCCGGTTGGGGCTGGTGGGGGCACCCATAGGTCCCCTCTTTACAACCATTCACAGTGTGGCAGGCACCATGGGCTGCAAGGTTTTCCGAAACCACCCCTTTTTTCTATGGGTGCCTGTGTTGACATTCGGAACACATTCTCCCATTGACATCAATGGGAGACCGACTGAACGGTGTTCGGAACCATCGTACTCAGTCAGTCGGACTCCCAGAATCCGAGTCGATCGGAAACGATTCCAACAAGGAGTCAGTCGGAATACTTTTCAACCAACATCATAATGAGGCCCTCAGTTGCTGAGCGTGGAATTATAAGGATGTGTGTACCATGCTTACATTCTATGACTTTAGGAAGTTGTGCAATTTGATAAAAATTTAATTTAGCAGACTGCAAAGCAGCAAGGCTACTTGTAAAATTGATTTTTGGAGAGCATTACATCCAACTATTTTTTTTAAAACCCTAGACAACACACTCTGGGATATACCACCAAAAATGCAACAGTATTTTGGTAACTCCCTGACACAAGCAGATGTAGGGAACATAAAATCTAAATGTGGATTGTGATGGCTTGTGTCCAGTAGGCCTTGTAGGCCATGCAAATATTCACTCCAATTCATTCATGATATCCATAAGGACTGCCTTTCTGAGTAAGTATGCCTCATACACCTCCTCAGTTTGATCAAATAAAGTTATACGCTGCATGTAAATGCCCTGCTGGCTCCTTTTTTTCCTATGTAGAGCTACCAGCGCACACCTCCATCGCAGAGTCCAGCCATTGTCGATGTTAGCCCTGGAAGTCAGCTGCCATTTTATACTTGCCACATGGCTCCCGCCTGCTTTCATTTGGTAGTAATTGATACATGCTATTTCCTTAGAGGAATCACAATTCACGAATGTTTGTTGTTAGACCTGTCAGTTATACAGTGGTCTTCCACCCATTTTTTAGCTTTCTTCCTCCATTTTCTGACCTCATTTTTGGTGGCCTCAGGACTCTGAGCAGTTTACCACTGCTAATCAGACCTAAAGTACACGTGTTTTCTCCTTTAAACATGGTGATATTGGCTGATACCCAATTGGTATATTTAAGTCCCTAGTAAATGGCAATACCTGTGTCAGGGCCTGTAAATTAAATGCTTCCAGCAGGCCTGCAACAATGACTGTCCCACCCACTTAAGTAGTCCTTTAAAAATGTATCAGGCCTGCCATTCCAGAGAATGTGTGTGCAGTTTAAACTGTCATTTCGATCCGGCAAAATGAATCTTTTGTCAGGCACAGACCTTCCTTTAAAATAAATACAAGTTACCCAATGGGTAGGCCGTTGACAGCACAGAGGGCAGGGTGCAATGCATTTTAAAATGTAGGACAGGTAATTTTTAGTTGTACATGTCCTGTTAGTGATAAATTCTTAAATTCGCTTTTTCACTAATGCAAAACATATATCTCTTATAGGATAACATTGCGATTGTCTTATAACATTTTATGAATGTACTTGCCAAATGGGAAGATATTACTTTTTCATATTTGGTGTCTCTGGAATTTTAATTTAAAGTCCTAATTTATGATGAAGACAGATTTAAAATTAAAATTCTGAAAAGGCCTCTTTTCTTGCTTAGCCATTTGGTGCCTGCAGCTGTCTCTGGTCACATAACTGGGTGTTTGCAAATGGCCATTCGCACTTAGGGAGTGCAAACCACTCCTCACTCTGCACTGGCAAGCTCACCCTCGCCCCGACCAGCCTCAAATCCTGCATAGAAAAATAAAAATGAAAATAACGTCTTGTTATTATCATTTTCGTTTTATGTTTGCGCTGCTGAAATAGCAGTGGCCCTAAATAACGGGCTTGCTGCTTCTGGAAACCATATTAATCATTTTGCAAACACTGTCGCTGCCTGCTTTGCCCGCACAACAACAATTTGACAGGCAGAAGCATAGCACAGCATTCCCATGCCAGACTGTGCACCTTAGCAATTTATAATAAGGACATAAAAAGGATTACATCTCATAATTGTCCACCCCTTTTGTATTCTCCTAATATAATATACATATATTATTTCATGTACTGTTGTTCTCACTAATAATAACTTTCTTTGAACTCATTTGAGATAATCATTCTGAAATTATAGATGTCTCACTTTGCTCAATTTTCATCAGTGGTTTTATATTAAACAATGGCTTTGTAATTATAAAGAGTACAGTTTTGATAACCTAATATTATTTTGGACTGCGTTGATGAAAAAATATTTTATTAATTTAGTGATGTTATGCATTGCACTCTGTGAGACGAACTGATAGTAGCTCACGTGTGTATACAATATAGAATTAAAGTTGTTTAGTTAAAAAACGAGTGCGTTCGAACAAGTGAAATGTACGTTTTGTTACTTGCTTCATGGATGAGGACTTACGACTGTAAATGGATGAGGATAGACATTTCTCCTCCTGTTTGTTTGTGGCTCAAAATCTTTCGTGGTTGGGTCAATCATGGTTCCTTCCTTTAGAGTTTTTATAGAAAGCATCCCTCTTCTCTTAGTCTTGAATAAAGGAAGCAGCTGCTTGCCATGTATCAAAATTAGCATTTAAGTGACCATTTTTAATAATTATTTCCGGTCTCTAACACAGCTTTAATAGCATATTATTTCAATCAGACACGTGCTGTTAAACCTAGTAGATCATTAGATTTCTTTCCTTAATTATTAAAGGCAAGGCATAACGGTGAGTATTTAACTCATTAATCATTCAGAAAATCATAAGCCCAATTGCACGGCCTGAAATCGAAATTATTGCAGTCAGTTTTAATGGATGAAGTATGAATTAAGAACTTTTGATATACGTGAATGAGCCAGAGTTAAAGAGCTCAGACAATTAAAGTTACCAGTGGAATTTACAAGATTTTAGGGATTAAAATCAGTTGCGTAAATGCTAGCTACATCTGGTTGTTAAACTGTAGGTGTTATTGCCTTTTTTAGTGGTTTCTTTATGAACAACTAATGTAAAAATTGGAAAAGCGGGGACCTTCCCATTTCATCACCCTTTACCATTAAATCCACCAGGTTCTCTATCTCAGTGTTTAAAATATAGTTGATCCTAGTGCATACAACCTTACTGCACTTTCCACACATTTTAAAAGGACATTTCCCATGTCTCTTCAACTCGTATTCCTGTTAGTTGTTCAGAAATTATTTCTTAGATGTATGAAAGCAAATGTTTATTAGACTAGGAATTTTATTTTTAGAATAAGAGATGCTGCATTTTATTCAATTTTTAGCATGATTGCATGGCAATGATGATACAGCCAAATTAACACCTTGGTAGGTCAAGCTGCAAAATAACCCCTGCTTTATAAAATTTCCTTAGGGGATTTGTTTATCAAATCTAACAGATTTGTGAAGAAAACACATCGACTCATGACTAAAATGGATCAATGCGGTAGGAAAACAAATTAATTCATGAGCAAAACCAACTAGGAGGACATTTAGCAATCAAACAAGTGAAACATTTCCTATCGCACAATCGACCTTCAAGATGGTAGGCCTAATTTATGAGGAACTGGTATAAAGCAGCAATGCAAAACTTCTTGCTTTGGTGCCCTACGCCAATGTGAAAGGGCAGGAATTCACTGTATTTATGGAATATGGTGCATTCCCGTCCTTTTCCCCTGTGCTGGTGCACCATTTGCTGCCTTGGGCTAACATAGGCCCCCTTGCACCATAGAGAGAGGGGGTCTCGATTGCAGGCAGGATAGGGCACCTTCCTGCAAAAAATTATTCCAAGAGGCATTTTCCTCTTTCTAGGTGTGCAGCAGAATGCAGCACACACGGACAGGTAAAAAAAACGAGGAGAAATAAACATGTATCTCCTCTTTACGCCTGCTCTGGGGAGGTGTAAGGTTATCGCTGTGCCCCAGGTTTACATGATTATGTAAATGTGAATCAGCATCAAAATCCATGGATGTTGCATGAAAAAACCTACTGCAACGCCCATGGATGCCTCCTTGACACAGCGTAAAGCAAGGCAAGGATTTGCGCTGCTTCGTTCTTACTCCATATCTATGAGGCCATGAAAAGCCATGCTGAGTGGCTTTGGGTCACCTCATAGATGTGATTGAGAAGCTAGCATCACCGGAGCGTCAAAAAAAGTGGCACTCCGGCAGCATGAATCTCTCATAAATAAGCCCCTGTATGTGTGTAGGATACATATATATGGTGAATATCTATCTATCTATCTATCTATCTATCTATCTATCTATCTATCTATCTATCTATCTATCTATCTATCTATCTATCTATCTATCTATCTATCTATCTATCTATCTATCTATCCATCCATCCATCCATCCATCCATCCATCCATCCATCCATCCATCTATCTATCTATCTATCTATCTATCCATCCATCCATCCATCCATCCATCCATCCATCCATCCATCCATCCATCCATCCATCCATCCATCCATCCATCCATCCATCCATCCATCCATCCATCCATCTATCTATCTATCTATATATATATATATTCACTGAAAAAAACCATAGGTTTCAGGCCTTATATAGATAGGAATCAGCATTTAAAAAACCTTTGAAATTCACTGAAAAAACCATAGGTTTCAGGCCTTATATAGTTAGGAATTAGCATTTAAAAAAACCTTTGAAATTCACTGAAAAAACCATAGGTTTCCTGAGTTATATAGTTAGGAATTAGTTTTTAAAAAACCTTTTACATTGGGCTACATTTGGGCTCTAACATATATATAGCCCAATGTAGCCCAATATTTTTTTTTTCAAAGTTAATTTTCGTAAAAACCACTGGAGCACATATCTTGAGACATAGCAAAGGCACATAGGGCTACCAGTCCCTACAATTTTGCCAAGTTTGGTGGAAAACCATTCAGCCGTTAGGGCTAAAAGTGAGTCCAACCGCCCTATGGAAATTAACATGGGGAAAACACGTTTTGGGACCCCCCTTTTATCTCGGCCCCCGCTTGACGAATCCCCCCCAAACTTTCAGGGAAGGAGCGGAGCGCCACGAGACAAAGTTAAGGAAAATCTCAGGAAGATTCCTCAACCGGCGCCAAAGTGTTTCCCAATAGAATGTTGCGATTTCCCTATGAAAAACAATCCTAACTATATATACCTACTGGCTATTGCCAGTAGGTAATATATATATATATATGTATATATATATATATATATATATATATATATATATATATATATATATATATAAAAATATATATATATATATATATATATATTCACTGAAAAAACATAGGTTTCAGCCATGTTTTAGTTAGGAATTAGCATTTAAAAAACCTTAGAAATTCACTGAAAAAACAATAGGTTTCACACATGGTATAGTTACCTGGAGATTTCACTCATACAAAACCATTGAAATTCCTCCGTTATAGTTAGATCAGCTAATTATAACTCGCGCGCCCGCAATGCACTGCTGATGACGTCACATATTACATCACTCATGACTTGGTCAGTGACATCACTCATGACATTACTGATGACATCTCAAATGACTTCACTGATGACATCACTGATGACATCATCCAGTGAATGTGTGTCTTTCTGAAAAATAAATATTTTTTATATATGTATATCTAAAGGTCAATGGAAGAATAAATGGGTAAATAAGTGTCTAAATGGATGTTTTTTTGTAGAATTGATTGCATAACTGACTTATTAAGTGTATCTTAGTGAATACTAAGCATGGGCCGAATTTTGCAAATTCGCGATCCGCAAATTTGCGGATTTGCTAATTCGTGATCCGCAAAATTCACGAATTTGTGCGAATTTGCGGATTTTTATATTTTTGCGTGTTCGCGGGGCTCTTGGCGTGTTCGCAGGGTGCTTTGCGTGTTTTTTTGTGCGAGACCGCAATGCGCCCTCTGGTTCATCACTGCCACCCTCTCGTTTTTTTTTGTGCCCTTCTGCCCTCTGATCCACTCGTTTTTGTGCCCTTCTGCCCTCTGCCCCACTCGTTTTTGTGCCATTCTGCCCTCTGCCCCACTCGTTGTTGTGCCCTTGTGCCCTCTGCCCCACTCGTTGCTGTGCCCTTCTCCCCTCTGCCCCACTCTGTGACCTTATGCCCTCTGCCCCACTCGTTGTTGTGCCCTTGTGCCCCTTGCCCCACTCGTTTTCGTGCCATTCTGCCCTCTGCCCCACTCGTTGTTGTGCCCTTGTGCCCCTTGTCCCACTCATTTTTGTGCCATTCTGCCCTCTGCCCCACTTGTTTTTGTGCCCTTGTGCCCCTTGCCCCACTCGTTTTTGTGCCATTCTGCCCTCTGCCCCACTTGTTTTTGTGCCCTTGTGCCGCTTGCCCCACTCGTTTTTGTGCCATTCTGCCCTCTGCCCCAATCGTTGTTGAGCCTTTGTGCCCCTTGCCCCACTCGCTTTTGTGCCATTCTGCCCTCTGCCCCACTCGTTTTTGTGCCCTTGTGCCCCTTGCCCCACTCATTTTTGTGCAATTCTGCCCTCTGCCCCACTCGTTGTTGTGCCCTTGTGCCCCTTGCCCCACTCGTTTTTGTGCCATTCTGCCCTCTGCCCCACTCGTTGTTGTGCCCTTGTGCCCCTTGCCCCACTCGTTTTTGTGCCATTCTGCCCTCTGCCCCACTCGTTTTTGTGCCCTTGTGCCCCTTGCCCCACTCGTATTTGTGCCATTATGCCCTCTGCCCCACTTGTTTTTGTGCCCTTGTGCCCCTTGCCCCACTCGTTTTTGTGCCATTCTGCCCTCTGCCCCACTCGTTGTTGTGCCCTTGTGCCCCTTGCCCCACTCGTTTTTGTGCCATTCTGCCCTCTGCCCCACTCGTTGTTGTGCCCTTGTGCCCCTTGCCCCACTCGTTTTTGTGCCATTCTGCCCTCTGCCCCACTCGTTTTTGTGCCCTTGTGCCCCTTGCCCCACTCGTTTTTGTGCCATTTTGCCCTCTGCCCCACTCGTTGTTGTGCCCTTGTGCCCCTTGCCCCACTCGTTTTTGTGCCATTCTGCCCTCTGCCCCAATCGTTGTTGTGCCCTTGTGCCCCTTGCCCCACTCATTTTTGTGCCATTCTGCCCTCTGCCCCACTCGTTGTTGTGCCCTTGTGCCCCTTGCCCCACTCGTTATTGTGCCATTCTGCCCTCTGCCCCAATCGTTGTTGTGCTCTTGTGCCCCTTGCCCCACTCGTTTTTGTGCCATTCTGCCCTCTGCCCCACTCGTTGTTGTACCCTTGTGCCCCTTGCCCGACTCGTTGCTGTGCCCTTCTGCCCTCTGCCCCACTCTGTGACCTTCTGCCCTCTGCCCCACTCAATAAAATAAAGCAGGTGCTCAAGCACCTGCATTTTATCTATTAGTGCTTCCAGTTGAAGCTAACTTAGTAACTATTTTAGAATGGTGCTGGCAGCTTGCCGGCGCCGTTCTAAAATAGTTACAAGCTTGAAGCTTAAACTTTTGCCCCCCGGATCCGTTCCGCTCGCGGATTCGCGGATTTTCGGCAAATTCGCAGGAATTCGCGGATCGCAAATTTGCCGAAAATCCGCAAAATCCGCAAGCGGAACGAATTTTGCGCCCATGCTTAGTGAATACATGTATTAGCGAGTAATGTTTAAATAGGTAAATATCTGTATCAGTGTCTCACTTTGTCTATAAGTGGCTGCATGGGTTGGTGAGCAGCTACATGAGTGTCTATATGGGTTATTAGATGTTTTTTTGAGTATCAGTATGAGTGTCTGTATGGTTCGGTGGGGAGTATTACTTAACGCATAGATGCATGAATGAGTGACTCACTGTATGTGTTTTGAAGACAGCATGTGTGCAGGACTATATGGGTGGATGAGTGTGTGTATGGGAGTGTTAGTGAGTGAATGACTGTCTCAATAGTATCTTTATGAGTGACAACATATGTTTTAATCTAGTATATGTGAGTATTGATGTATACAAGTGATTATATGTGAGAGTGAGACATTGGAAGAGTTCCTGTATAAATAAGTATGTGTTTTTATAAGTGATTGTTAAAGAGAGTAAGTATGTGTACGTTTCTGTAAAATTAAGTGTAGTGTTTTGTGTATAGCTGTATATGCAAATAAATGGATGTTTGATAGTTTATTTGCATGTGTGAGTATGTGTGTGAGTAAATCTATGGATGATTGTCGGTGTGTAACAGGATGTATAGGTGTATGAGTACATATGATGAGTGAGTACATTTATGAGTGACTATATAGAACTGTTGGTGAATGAGTGGATGTGTATGTAGATGGTGGAATTACTGGATAGGTTGTTGTAACTGGTATTGGTATCTCCATTTTTTGAAAATTGTAGTTTATAATTTTGAATGTGTGTATCAAAGGTTATATTAGGGTGAGAGGAGGTCTGCCACTCTTTCACAAGGATGATGTCATCAGTAATGTCATCAGTGATGTCATTTGAGATGTCATCAGTGATGTCATGAGTGATGTCACTGACCATGACATGAGTGATGTAATATGTGACGTCATCAGCAGTGCATTTGCGGCTCGCAAGTTATAGTTAGCTGAACTAACTATAACGGGGGAATTTCAATGGTTTTGTATGAGTGAAATCTCCAGCTAACTATAACATGTGTGAAACCTATTGTTTTTTCAGTGAATTTCTAAGGTTTTTTAAATGCTAATTCCTAACTATAAGGTGACTGAAACCTATGGTTTTTTCAGTGAATTTCAAAGGTTTAGTAAATGATAATTTTAAAATGTACTAATTATTATATTTCTTTCTTTTCATAGTAATTTCCTACATTTTTATTATAAATACTTATATTTATTTTATTTTTAAAGTTACATTTCATATTTGTAATGTAAAATAATAACAAAAGTAAATTGTAAAAGAATACACTGCTAGTGAAACTGCCTGGGTGAATTTGTAAGTGTTTGTTGGGGGCAGATTTTCAACAACCTTATGCCTCTTTTACACCGCCATTGCATCACTTTTCTGATGAAGCGGTGGTGCAAAAGATGAGCCATGATATGTGGTATTTAGAATGTGACGTATCTGGGAGGTGCGTCACATTGTCAATCCCTGTACCAGAAGGAGACATTCCTACATGGGGGGGTGGGGCATTCTGGCGCAGGAACACCTCCTAAAAGTGGCTGACTAAAATCTACAAGATTTCACTTTGTCACTTTTGAGTTCATGCTGTGTCAAAACCCTGCACTACCTTGAAGCAGGTGTAAGGATTGACACAGCAGTCTGAGCATTGGGCCCCCAGAGCATTGCTGCAGATGTGTTGCACTTGCAACATAACTCAAACAATGCACCACCTTTACAGCACAGATACATCACATATATTTGCCATTTTTGTCCCATGGTACACCGCATTGTAAATACGGCGCATCCATGGTGGTGGTGTCACGGAGCACAATAACTGACATATTCCTGGGGATATGCCAGTTATTGTATATGTGCCCATTAGTGTTTTAATGTAGTGAATGGATTACTACATACCGATGAATGAGTCACTGTAAAACTAAAACAACAGTGACAGAGTGTTTGGTGGAAGTGTAAGGATACAAACTGGTAAATTGAACGTATAAAAGACAAATTTCCAAGTACATAGAAGACTGCATACATAGTCTATAAGGGTTTGAAGCAGTCTATGCCCTAAGGCCTATTTTAATGCATGAGTACGTAGGTAGTGAGTGGATGATTACAGTTCTGCAAGGAAAGAGCCTGATTGAATTTATACCAACCAAAGTTTTACCACAGTATACAGATAAACACATACTGCTGAATGGCTCACTACAATATTGAAACAGTAGTGTGAGAATGTTTGCTGGAAGTGTAAGGATACACATTGAGGAATTGAACGTATAAAATATAAGTTGGCTGGTGCATAGAACAGTGCATGCACAGTCTATAGGGGTTGAAACACTATATGGACTACGGCCGGTTTTAATCCATGTGTATCTAGATAGTGACTGGATCATTAAAGTTCTGCAAAGAAAGTTCCTCACTAAATTTATTACAGCTTCAGTTTTCCCACGGTACAATGGAAACGAACATACTGCTGACTGGCTCACTACAATACTAAAACAGCAGTGTCAGAGTGTTTGGAGGAAGTCTAAGGCTACAGACTGGGGATTTGATGGCATAAAACACAAGTTTGTAGGTGCATACAAGACTGCATGTATACTCCATACGGATTTTAAGCAATCCATACCCTCAGACCCACTTTGCATATTTCAAATCAGTACAAACATTTAAAGAATATATAACTGAATCTATTCGTGCTTCACTTTTAGTACAATAAATACATGCGTAGATAGTGCTCAAACCTTTATTATTTAAAAAAATAAATGTATTCTTGTAACATCCCATAATTTAACACACATTCCAATACAGGTTCATCAGATATGATATTCAGATCAATTCCCTCGTTAGCAGTTTCTGAATTAATTTGTTCTAAAATTTCAACATAATTTAATGCGGCCAGAAAATCTCCATCAAAGCTTTCGTCTTCGAAATCACACCTCATGTCTGCAGCACTAATTTCCCTTCTTCACTCTCATTGCCTGTGACAGATACGATTAGTTCTTCAATTATACTCAAGGTAATATCCAAAATCTCTTCACTATGAGGCTGTTCTCTTTCCATATTTTTTCCTTTATTTTCTTGCTCCTTGTATAAAAATATAAACAGTTAATTTTATCACTTTTCGTAATATGTAATACAAAACTACAGTTTTTACCTATTTTTGCCTACAAAAAATACTCTATAAATACTATTATCTAATAACATTCCATTAATAGAGTTTTAGTCCTTTGCAAAGATATATAAATATAATTACTTATAAAGATATCCTGTTCTTAGCTTTTCTTAAATTTTGAAACCAGTCACTCCTTGTGACTATAGAAAAAGACTCAGGCTATTATAGTAAAATACACTACTAAAAAATGTAGAATATGTCTATTCACCTTACCCATTCCAAAATAGTAAATGTGTTTTAGTAAAATGCAAACGATACTATTCATTGTCCAGAATAACACTGTGTATATGTGTATATTTAGGCATCATTATCACACTACTTTTTGAATACTTCATGTGTTTACTCTATCTCTATTCCTCATCTATAACTTAGTCTAACCCTACTAATTACCTACCCCTTCGACTTTCGAACTAGCCTCTCCTCTAGTATTTATCTGCAACCTTGTAGCTTGCGGTTCTTTATTTTTCTCACTGCTTATAACCTATAATAACGTAACAGTCATTAACCTAGGCCTCTCAGTTTATTGTCAAATTTTTATATTATTAATTCCCTTGTGTTCTTCTACTAACCTTTCTTTATGCAGTTGCTTGTTATCTATTCTGTCAATCCTTGAATATCTTGTGTTTTTCACTAATGTTCCTTCTTAATTCAACAGTGTTTCTGGTATTCCTTACTCAATGTGTTCTTTTCCCTTAAGACCTTGCTTATCACGAATTGTATCGTTTTTTGTTTTAGGTTAGAGAAAATACATTGAGTGAATATATTCAATATTCTCTATAATGTCAGGTAAGTTTAGTCACTTAGTAACTTGTCATACGATTATTTTCCAAGAATATACCTTTGTCAACTATAAGGTATCACTTAGGTTTCTTGTATGGTTTCTTGTTCTCTCTGCTCTTCAGGTGCTGAACACGACTGACTCCCTCTGCCCTGAAGGAGCCGCAATGGGAAAATCAACCGCTGTGCAATGTGCAGGCGTCTTCTAACTCGGAAGCTGAATTCCAGTTGCTGTCACGATACTAAGGTAAGTTTAACCGGGAACCTTCTTTAACTCTCTCACAAATATTTGTGCTTTCTCTTCAGGAATATCTATAAAGCAATTGAAAACGGGTCTGAACTCAGGAACGTCTTAGGTAAAGTGAGCACTCATTAAGGAGCGCGTGCCTCACCAAGGATTCCCCACGGGTGTGTGGTAAATGACTAGACCACCACCGTGTCTTTCCTCGAGGCGGCCAACTTAGAATTCCTCTGTTACACTAAAGTACTCCAAGTATGTTTCCCTACAGATTCTACATCTCTCCTGCAGCAGCTAGGGTTTAGATAAGTCATTATCGTATCCACTGATTGATGAGGGGTTCTGACAGGTACACTCAGTATATACTATTTTGAAATATCTTTAAAAGATACAAACCATCCGTACACACTTACCTTCTCCGTCCAGGTTTTGTTACTTCAGCTCGGTTGAAGTACATTCCATCGACCATTTTTAACAGTAACTTGTACTTACCTTAAGCATAATAAATAATAAAAAAATTATATATTATAAAATTACCATTTGGGGAAGACACAAAAAAATACAGTTACAATATATGTTTTACAACACAAAATAATTTGTAAATTATTACATTTGCCTTTTTTTCTGTTCTCAGAATATATTGAATTTCACTAGAAACAGTGAGTTCAATAGTACTCATCACATAATAGCGGGCAAAAAAAAGACAATCAATAAGATTATCTTAAAAAAAACATTCAAGATTCTCATTAACAATATAAAAAATAGAAATAAAACATAGCTTAAATGTTTTTTTAAGAGCAATTTCTTACGTAAATATGACACATCTCAAACAATCATAACATAACAAAACATTATGATTAATTTTCATACACTGTAAATAATATTACTTACAAATATATGCTGACAAAATATATAACAACAAGTCCTTTTTGGTTTCATTTACTTTTCCACATGGCCAAATAGTATGCGTCAAATTCTTACTGTGGTAATTTTTCAATAGTAATCCTGAGCGTCTGCCTCCCAGCCTTCTGATCCAAAACTACCTACACCATTTGCTCCATCTCCCAGTGCTCATCCCTCAGCCTGACGCTATTCAACATCTACATGGCCACCCTCACACAAGTAGCCAACCATCACAACCTCAAAATGATCTCCTACATTGACGACACCGAGCTCATCCTCTTCCTCACCAAGAATCCACATACCACCAAAAGCAACCTCCACGACACAATGAAGGACATCACCAACTACATAAAGAGCAGCTCTCTAAACATGAAGTCGCACACAATGAAAGTACTCATCCTCAGACCCACCCCCTCAGTCTCAGACAACTCCTGCTAGCTCATTACACTGTGGACAGTATCAACACCTACCAACCGTGTCCACAACCTAGGATTCATCCTAGACTCCTCCCTCTCCATGTGTAAGCAAATCTACACGTCTCCTCGTACTGCCATAACACCCTACACATGCTCTGCAACATTTACAAGTTGATCCTTACCAAAAGAAGAAGAACAGTGACACAGTCCCTCATCAGCAGCAGACTACACTGTGGCAAAACACTCTACACATGAATTCCAGCCAAACACCTACAACAACTACAACAAATCCAAAAGACCACCACCTGACTGATTATGAATGTTCCCTGCTGCAGCCACATCACTCACCACCTAATACACCTACACTGCCTCAATATCAACAAGAGGATCACCTTCAACCTCCTCACACTCACTTCCAAAATACTCTACAACACCAGAATAATGTACCTTAACAGCAGTAATCCTAAAAGGCCAAATTTTGAACTTAAAATGTTGGCTTTAAAAATATTAGGTAAGAATTTGGTAACTCTTTAGGCAAACGTTGCTTAAAAACGAATTGACCATCATTACAATGTAGCCAACCTTTCAGACATTTTAAATAAACAGTGTAATGTCCAGATGTTGTAGAAGGTCCATCATGAAAAATAATTGCAACAGCTACCAAAGTTCTTCCTGATATTGAAACTTGACCAGCTACAACATCTTTAATTAAAGTTTCCAATTTTCTTCCATCAGCTCCACAACTTTGCAGCATTAAAATGACATACTGTCCATATCTTTGTATAAACAATGTTGAAGACATTTCTGATTTACAATGGCTGCACTCCATGTTTTGACTTGCTCCTCTAATTAGATTGTTAAAAGACACTGATTCACAGTCAGGTAAAGTCAAATATATGAATATTTCAGTGTCTATGTTAGTACTACATGTAAACAAACAATTTTGACAGTCATGTTGCCATGTATAAGAAAGTCAAAAAAGGTTTTCAATATCTATACCTTCATCTTCCAGTACACCAAGCATAAACAGCAAAAATTCCAGACAATCTTGCTGAATATTCTGCCTGAATTGACTAGAACCAGAACATATGTCCAAAACATTTAGAATACCAGAAACACTTTGCGTTTTACTTTTATCACTACTACATTTCTCATAAACAGAATACAACAATGGACGTAATCTTTTGTCCCGATTTACAACAATTTGCTGTTGCAAACTTTCAAGAAAAAAACAACATTAACAACTACATTAGCACAGCATTAGACACCACAACTATTTTCAAACCGATAACCAACATTCTCTTCAATACTGTCCTTTTTCTTTTTGCTTGCAGGCGCAACTTCATCTTGTTTTTTTTCTTTCTCTACAGTTTCACTACAGATAATCTCAAATCATCTTTTTCTACCTACCACATGCTTTTCAAATACTGGATATTGACCTAAATTGGGTGCATATTCTCTTCTTAACCTATTATACTCTTTCACACAATTTGCATCTGCACTAACCTTTGTCTCATCAAAATCAATCAAGTACAATCCAGATAAAGTTCTGACTCGAGACAAAGCAACATATGCCATACCCTCTTTAAACACAGTACTTCCAATATTCACTAAAGCACTATCTACACTTAAACCTTGAGATTTATGAATGGTCACCACATATGCCAAACAAACAGGAAACTGTTTTCTGCGTACATACACATCTTTCACAAGTAAAAACCGAGATGAACAACGACTAAATTGTTGTACTTCAGCAATTTCCTCAAATTTGATTTTCAAAAATTCAATCCCATCTCTATTTACATAATTAACAAAATCAACAATTTTACCTATTGTTCCATTTACTAAACCTTTTTCCACATTCAAATTACGTTGTAAAATTACCCCACAGTTTACACATGCATACAAATTCTTCTCTAAACCAGCAGTTTTACTTATCGATTTCTCTAAAGAATCCAATTTCCTCTTCAACTTTTCAGTCAAAATAATAGTGATTCCTTTAAGTTCTTTTATATCAATAGCTTCCAATTATATAATTTCTTCATTTTCCAACTTCAACATTTCTTCATTGAATAAAGAACATTCACGTAGTGTTGGCATTAAGCAGATTACAGATTTGTTTTCTGCAATTCTCATGTATATTTTCTCTGGGACAATATTTTCATTTGGAAACAAATTGGAAAGTAATCTTCTCTGTAAAGCTTGTTTGCCATGTTCAGTCATTTTTCCAATTCTTATATCTTGAAGAATAGTTCCATAATCAGCATCATTTGCCTGTCACATATTTGTAATAAGTTCCTTATACTCAAAATATGACGAAATGTTTACATTTCCAATGCTCCCCAAAGACTTTCTGGTATCTTCATGCGACAGTGTTTTAAACACTGGCTGTCCTTTTACAGGGGTAAGTTGTAGAAGATCTCAAAAAACTATGACATGTTTTCCTCTGAATAATATGTCATACTCTGTTTTAAGAACTTGCTGCATTCTTAAATGCACAAAAGCAAGCATTAAGTTTGATACCATGCTTACCTCATCAATAATGAGAAGTTTCATTTTCCTCAAGACTCTTGAAACTTCACAAGAATCTTCTCCAGATAGCTTGTGGTATTCTAATCTATTTTCATGCTCTACTGGTAGCATTAATAAACGATGTAAAGTAATTCCTTTAATATTGTGGGCTGCTAATACAGTTGGAGCAGTGACAACACAAGATAAATGCGACTCAGTTGTGTTCTGTAGAAACGTTGTAATAACTTTAATTAAAACACTTTTGCCTGTTCCAGCTTGTCCACTCACGTACATTTGGATAGGTTCAAGTGATGAGCAATAGCACTCTATCTTCTCATGAAGTAATCCATGGTCAATCTGTTCTCTCACTTGCTCATATATTTCTTTCGGCTCAAGATTTAGTTGTTCTTCCAAGTTTCCTAAGTTTGTTACATCTTCTTGACCTTGATACATTGCATTTTCCACCTCTTCCATAGCAGTTGCTACTACATTTAGAACAATTGCTTCTCCTAGTGGGTCCTGACTCAATGGAGCAGAAGTTTGACTGTCTTGAGAACTGTCTCTAGCAATTTCAGCTGCAATTCTAGCTTCTTGCTCAATTTCGTCATTCAACATTTTCACATAATGAGCAAAAACAGGACATTCTATAGTATCTTTAGTTGCATTGAAGGAATCTTCATAGCTCTCGAAATCTCAAAGTAATTCCAATTCTGAACCCCATGGCTTGAAATGTTGCAAAGGACCTAAATAGTAAAATTCCCTTTTGTCATGTGTTTTGCAACTCAGTTTACGGTGATTAATCAAATGTCCTTTTCTTTGTTTCACCAGACGTCCTTCAGAACCAATAACGGCATATAACGCATTAGTAATGTTTTTGGTAATATTCCGTTTACAAATATAGTTTTGCAGCACTTCATAGAGACCAATTTTCTCAAGATGATGACTTCTATTTGGATAATATGTATCCAACATATTTGTTTTCACAATATCTGTACTTTCTGGCTCTTTTTCAGCTAAATATTCAATTTCATGTACAGATTTAAGAACTCGGTTTCGTGTTGCAGCAAGACCTAGACTCACCCAAATGATTCTTCTAAATTTGGAATATAGACTTGCAGATGATAACCGATCCGAGCATTCATACGCTCCAATTTCTTGATGAGCTAACATCTTCAAACTGTAAGTATATAACTTCATACTTAGACTCTTTCAATGGGAAATCTCTTCCCACATTTCCTTCAATTCCGTCTTTTCTGATTTTGTTATGTAGGATGTTACATATCGAGCAACAGCAATGGGATTGTCCGCAACATATTGAATATCCATATTAGCATTCCACATGGACAAAATGAATGGGTTATAGTCATTTATATATTTTGAGTCTTCATTTCTTTTTAAGTTGTAGGTATCTTTAGGAGACTTTCTTGTGATAGTATGTCGCAAAGATGACATAAAACTGTTCACTCTTCCTTTTGATATCACAGGTCGTGGAAATGCAAAACGGCATTTGGTGTAGAATTGACCTTAGATTTGTACTTTCGACGACAGTATTTCACACAACGATGGCTTTGGAATCGTAAGACTTGTTGTCTTAAATACTTATCTTGTGTACTTTTGGGTATATCACATGTAGCATATTCTTCAATAAAACACAGTAATATCTGAGTCTGTTCCAAATTTGGGAGCATCTTTGATCCATATTAGCATGTGTATATGAGGAGCACCTCTTGCTTGATACTCCTTTCTCCAAAAGAAGTCCAGAACCTCTCCAAGAGGAGGATTTTTTTTATTAGTGATAAAAGACATCATAGCTTCAAATCTATGATTGAAATACCTGCATACATTAACTGGATACAAAGAGCACAATTCTCCAGGTGTCTTGTATTCAATATTTAGTATGTTTGGATTTGCCTCTCGAAGAAATTAAAGTAAATCATCCCAAGCATATTCAGCACAGCTTAGAGTAAGGAACCATGTACGAGTTCCTAAGTCCCTTAGCATATATTTCAGTTCTCCATGACGACAGTACCAGTACTCATTAGTACCACGCTGACATGCCATGAGATTAATTAGCTGAGATTCCAAAACATTATCTTTCTGCAGTACTTTATCCATAAATTCATTTGCTGAAACATTTTGCAGATGTACACCTGTTTTCAATATATGGTTTACTGCATAAGAAAGTCCAGGCAAATCACTCTCAAACAAAAGATGAAACAAATACGGAATACATTGTCGAAATCTTGGATCTTCTGCATATAATCTTGATGTCCGATATTCAATTGCAGGAATCTGCACAGGTCGGTCATCATATCGTCCTCCTTTTCCTGTGGGAAACAATTGAGGGAAACAACATGCTTCCAAAAGTTATCCTTCTCTTACCAGCACTTTTTTTTCTTTTTCTTAACACATGGTTCTTCATGAAAATCTTGTGGATGACTTCTCTTTAAATAAACACCTTTCTTTCGTTGTTTCCTTCTCTGACTTTTGGTAGGCATGATACTGTTTTTTCAGTATTGATCGACAGAATCTATTAAAAAAATATATATAACATTACAAAAATAAATATATGAAATATTCTATAATATTACTTATAACAACAGAGGCAGCATTATGACGAGAAACATGAGACTATGAAAATAAAAGTACTTACAACAAGAGAGGAAGAAGTATGAAACAAAGGAAAATATAACCAAAAAGGGGAGTATATACAGACACTGTAATATAACGGGATGAAGGAAGTATGAATAAACTGGAAAGTATCAATAGGTAAGGGAGAGTATGAAGAGAAAGATGGAAATATGAGGAGAGAAGAACAAGTATAAGAAGAAAGAAAGAGAGTAAGAGGACAGAGGGGGCACTATAAGAAGACAGAGAAAGAGTCTAAAGAAAAAAGAAGGAATATGTGTAAAGACACGCAACTATTACAACAAAAAAGGAATACTAGCAAAGGACAGTGTGTATAAGGACAGAGAGAACAGTACCAGAATAGAGCACGAAGATTGTGGGGAAAAGTGGAGCATAAGGAAAAAAGGGGTGTACAAGAACAGAAGATACAGATTGAGGAGAAAAGAAGGAGTATAAACAGATGGAGGATTATAAACAGAGAAAAATGTATGACAAAACAGGTAGAAGAAAGACAAGAGAAACAAATATAAAGAGAGAGATCATTATGAGAAGACGGAGAAAATGAGGAAACTGCTGCAGCGTGTATGCAGGGAGTCAAAGAGGAATAAGAGAAGAGAGCAAACAATATGAACAGATTTAAGAAGTATAAACAGAGAGGACAGAAAATTAAAAGAGAAAAGAAATATAAAGAAAAAGAGGAAAATATGAACACAGACAGAAGGTGTATAGGACAAAAGGAAATATAAGAAAATCTCCGTAGTATGAGGAGACATGGAGAAGTAAGAGAACAGAGAGGAGAATATGAAAACGGGGGAGTATAAGAACAGGGGAGAAAATGATGAGAGGAATATGACAATAAGAAAAGACGGCAATATTAGTAGAGAGTGCAAAGTATAGGAAAAGAGAGGAGAAATGTGACTACAGAGAGAAGAGTATTAGAATAAAAAGAAAAGTATGAGAAAACAATACGGAGTACCTGCAAAGAACAGCGAGAAGAAGAAGAAACAGAGAATATAAGAACAGAAGAGTATATATGAAAAAAGAGGAAAGAATGTAAAAAGGCACAGAGACAAAAATGTGGAGTAAAGACAATTATAAAGGAAGACTGACTGTATAACAAGAGAGGGAGTACTATGAGAACACAGTAAGAACTATGACAACAGTGGTGAATATAAAGACAAGAGAGAATATAAAGAGTAGGACAAATATGCAAAAAGAGGAGCAAGTATGAAAAAAGTATAAAAAGAAAACAGAGTATAGGAAAAAGAAGATATTATAATTAGAGATGAAGGAGTAAGACGAGACAGGAGGGAGTATGTCAACAGAGTGCAGAAAATATGCAAAAAATTGCAAATATACAGCTAGATGCATCAAACAAAAATCCGCTCGCAAAGGGGCAGATTCTCAGAATCTGCCCCTTTGCGACCGGTATTTTTGCATTTGGGATGCATCATTCCAAATGCAAAAATCGCAAATAGAGAAATCGCTAAATTGCGATTATTTGCATTTAAGGAATCTCAAATTGAGATTCCTTAAATGCAATGCATGAAAGTTTTAAAAATAGCGAATTCGCTAATAGGGCACGCAAATTACCATGAAGTACAACTTCATGGTAATTTGCAAAAACTTTTAAAAATGCTCTAAAGTGCATTTTTCAAAGTTTCATGTTGCGCGCACACATGCCCTAAGGGCATGTGTGTGCGCAACATATGTGCACAGATCAATTTCAGGGGTGCAACAGGGTGTCCTTTGGACACCCCTGCACCCTTGAAATCGCAATCTCAATTTGCGATTCGCTAATTGCGAATCGCAAATTGAGATTGTCTTACCATTCATTCCTATAGGCCTGTAGGCCCATAGGAATGAATGGGGAGGTATTCCTTAATTGCGACTCGCAATTTGCGAGTCGCAATTAAGGAATTTTAAGAAATCGCTATTTTTTTTATGATTTCTTGATGCATTCCATTTTGCTATACCTTAATAGCGAATGTGTATTTTCTGCTATTAAGGAATCACAAATTGGGTTGATGATGCATCTGGGGGAAAATTCCTTAATGTACACACATACACAGTGTGATATTACCTCAAAAAATTATAAGACCATGCATTTTACCAAAACACATTTACTACTGTAAAACGTTTAAAAAGAAGCGAATATAGGGGCATATTATTAAAGTGAAAATTATCGCTGTTTTAATATCGGCCGGAAACTGCCGATAAAATGGACGATAATGGGCTTGATAATACGCCCTTGTTAATTCCCATAGAAACCCATGTTCTGTTGTTAACATGGGCTTCTATAGGAAATAACAAAGGCGTATTATCAAGCCCATTATCGCCATTTTGACGGCAGTTTCCGGCCGATAAAACAGCGATAATTTTAACACCGGTCCTTGAAAATATGCCCCCTAATTCCTTTATGTACACACAAAAACAGTGGGATATTACCCCAAAAAATTATAAGACCATGCATTTTACCAAAACACAGTTACTTCTGTAAAACGTTTAAAAAGGAGCGAATATAGGGGCATATTATCAAAACCGGTGTTAAAATTATCGCCGTTTTAATATCGGCCGGAACCTGCCTATAAAATTGACGATAATGGGCTTGATAATACGCCCTTGTTAATTCCCATAGAAACCCATGTTCTGGAGTTAACATGGGCTTCTATAGGAAATAACAAAGGCGTATTATCAAGCCCATTATCGCTGGTTTGTCTGCAGTTTTCGGCCGATAAAACGGCGACAATTTTAACACCGGTTCTTGATAATATGCCCCCTAATTCCTTAATGTACACACATGCACAGTGTGACATTACCCCAAAAAATTATAAGACCATGAATTTTACCAAAACATATTTACTACTGTAAAACGTTTAAAAAGGAGCAAATATAGGGGCATATTATCAAAGACCGGTGTTAGAATTATCGCCGTTTTAATATCGGCTGGAAACTGCCGATAAAACGGACGATAATGGGCTTGATAATATGCCCATGTTAATTCCCATAGAAACCCATGTTCTGGTGTTAACATGAGCTTCTATAGTAAATAACAAAGGCGTATTATCAAGCCCATTATCGCCGTTTTGTCGGCAGTTTCCCGCCGATTAAATGGCTATCATTTTATTACCAGTCCTTGATAATATGCCCCCTAATTCCTTAATGTACACACATGCACAGTGTGATATGACCCCCAAAATTATAAGACCATGCATTTTACCAAAACAAATGTACTACTGTAAAACATTTAAAAAGAAGTGAATATAGGGGCATAATATCAAAGTTAAAATGATCGCTGTTTTAATATCGGCCGGAAACTGCCGATAAAATGGACGATAATGGGCTTGATAATACGCCCTTGTTAATTCCCATAGAAACCCATGTTCTGGTGTTAACATGGGCTTCTATAGGAAATAACAAAGGCGTATTATCAAGCCCATTATCGCCGTTTTGACGGCAGTTTCCGGCCGATAAAACAGCGATAATTTTAACACCGGTCCTTGAAAATATGCCCCCTAATTCCTTAATGTACACACATAAACAGTGGGATATTACCCCAAAAAATTATAAGACCATGCATTTTACCAAAACACATTTACTTCTGTAAAACGTTTAAAAAGGAGCGACTATAGGGGCATAATATTAAAGACCGGTGTTAAAATTATCGCCGTTTCAATATCGGCCGGAAACTGCCTATAAAACAGACGATAATGAGCTTGATAATACGCCCTTGTTAATTCCCATAGAAACCCATGTTCTGGAGTTAACATGGGCTTCTATAGGAAATAACAAAGGCGTATTATCAAGCCCATTATCGCCGTTTTCTCTGCAGTTTTCGGCCGATAAAACGGCGACAATTTTAACACCGGTCCTTGATAATATGCCCCCTAATTCCTTAATGTACACACATGCACAGTGTGATATTACCCCAAAAAATTATAAGACCATGAATTTTACCAAAACATATTTACTACTGTAAAACGTTTAAAAAGTAGCGAATATAGGGGCATATTATCAAAGACCGGTGTTAGAATTATCGCCGTTTTAATATCGGCTGGAAACTGCCGATAAAACGGACGATAATGGGCTTGATAATATGCCCATGTTAATTCCCATAGAAACCCATGTTCTGGTGTTAACATGGGCTTCTATAGGAAATAACAAAGGCGTATTATCAAGCCCATTATCGCCGTTTTGTCGGCAGTTTCACGCCGATTAAATGGCGATCATTTTATCACCGGTCCTTGATAATATGCCCCCTAATTCCTTGATGTACACACATGCACAGTGTGATATGACCCCCAAAAATTATAAGACCATGCATTTTACCAAAACACATTTACTACTGTAAAACGTTTAAAAAGGAGCGAATATAGGGGCATATTATCAAAGACCGGTGTTAAAATTATTGCTGTTTTAATATCGGCCGGAAAATGCAGATAAAACAGACGATAATGGGCTTGATAATACGCCCTTGTTAATTCCCATAGGAACCCATGTTCTGGAGTTAACATGGGCTTCTATAGGAAATAACAAAGGCGTATTATCAAGCTCATTAACGCCGTTTTGTCGGCAGTTTTCGGCCGATAAAACGGCAACAATTTTAACACCGGTCCTTGATAATATGCCCCCTAATTCCTTAATGTACACACATGCACAGTGTGATATTACCCCAAAAAATTATAAGACCATGAATTTTACCAAAACAAATGTACTACTTTAAAACTTTTAAAAAGGAGCGAATCGAGGGGCATATTATCAAAGACCGGTGTTAAAATTATCGCCGTTTTTATATCGGCTGGAAACTGCCGATAAAATGGACGAGAATGGGCTTGATAATACTTACTTGTTAATTCCCATAGAAACCCATATTCTGGAGTTAACATGGGCTTCTATAGGAAATAACAAATGTATATTATCAAGCCCATTATCGTCGCTTTAGCGGCAATTTCCTGCAGATAAAAACGGCGATAATGTATTGCCCTTTCTTGATAATATGCCCCATAATTCCTTAAAATACACAGACGCACAATGAGATATTAAGCAATAAAACATAACAGCATGCATTATAGCAAAACACATTTACTACTATAAAACGTTTAGCAAGGTACGAATATAGGGGCATATTATCAAGACAGACGATAAAATTATTGCCGCTTAATCGGCAGAAAAATGTTGATAAAGCAGCAATATTGGTCTTGATAATACGCTCTATGCAATTCCAATCGAAGCCCATGTTAGATGTCCCTCACATCTAACATAGGCTTCGATTTGAATTGCATACGCTTCTATCGAGGCACAAAATGGCTGCCAACACTTTCGAATGTTGACAAAAACTTGACAGCCAATTAGCATTCATCACGTGTTCGGGATGGTGCACTTAGGGTGTGCTAAGGGTGCGTGGATCCTGCGCGGCAATAGATATATATGTACTTTTAAATGTCAGTTTCTCAGGAACTACTGAACAGATTTAAACCATATAAGCAAAAGGCATGAGTCTGAACGGTGGACTACCTTTTTTGCCAAATTTGGCGTAATTCCGTTCAGCAGTTCGGGCTGTAGCCACGATGAATGCTTCCTATGGGAAATTACATGTCAAAAACATGTTTTGGGACCCCCCTTTTTTCTCGGCCCCCGCTTGACGAATCTTTCAGAATAGGAGCGGACCAGAGCGCCCCACAGGTTTTGAACATTTTGCAAAATTTCGTGAGCCGGCGCCAACCTTATTCCAAATAGAATGTTGCGGATTTCCTATGGAAGATAGGTCCTAACTAAATACCTACTGGCGGTCGCCAGTATATAGTTATAGTTAGGACCTATTATCCATAGGAACATCGCAACATTCTATTCCCAATAACTTTAGTGCTGAACGACGTGGCCCGCTCCGGTCCGCTCCTATCTTGAATGTTTCGGGGTGATTCCTCAAGTGGGGGCTGAGAAAAAAGGGAGGTCTCAAAACATGTTTACCCCATGCAATTTCCCATAGGAAACTTTAGACACGGCTACACCCTGAACTGCTGAACTGAATTACACCAAATTTGGCAAAAAGGGAACCCTTGGTTCAGAAAGATCCCTTTTTGTTAAATGGTGTAAATACATTCAGTAGCTGCTGAGAAAATCAAAATGTAAAGGGTTTTGATATCTATGGCCGCGCATGATCCCTGCATCCTCCAGATCACAATCTTTATGCTAATTGGCTGTCAAACCAGGAAGTGGCTCCCGTGCTTCGTTAATATTTAGGCCCCGGGTGGACCAAGTCCCGGGGGGATTGGTAAAAAATATTTGCGGGGGCCCATGGGGACCCCCGCATCCCTGGGGACTGCCACCCCTGCGACTTTCAAACATTAATGTGCGGGAGGGCACTCAGCCCTCCTGCAGCACCGGGGACCGCCACCCCAGGGGCTTTCTTTTTAATGCGTGGGGGGAGCCTCCAAGGACCCCCAAGCCCCCGGGGACTGCCACCCCTGGGGCTTTCAATTATTAATGTGCGGGAGGGCACACTGCCCTCCCGCAGCCCGGGGGCTTTCTTTTTAATGAGTCGGGGAGCCTCCAAGGACCCCCAAGCCCCGGGGACTGCCACCCCCAGGGCTTTTCTTTAATTTTTACAGGGGGCACATGGCCCCCGCAGCCCTGGGGACTGCCACCCCCGGGGCTTTTTAAAAAAAGAAAAAAAAAACCTGTGTGGGGGGCTTGAGCCCCCCACACATGCCCCGGGGACCACCACCTTCCCAGGGCATAAGAATGCAAATGTGGGGGTCCGTTACAGACCCCGAGCCCCAGGGACGATCCCCTACCCGGGCTTTGTAATTGAAGGGAGGGGGGCCACGCTGCCCCCCTCCTGGAACCCTCTATGGCCCTGTAGACCACCACCCCCACAAGGCCCACCCCGGTACACTGCTGCTTGCTATGGCTTTTGGAAGAGAGAGCAGGACACCTATTCTCTCTTCCAAAATCTAAAGCAGATTGCTTTTCCACCTGGGGAGCTGCATCTTAGCAATGCCGGTTCCCGCAGGAGGCGGGGAGGAGGCAGGGACGGTGGGGGCATTGGGGCTCCCGGACAGTCCCCAAAGGGTGGCCAGGCCCCGGGGGATGGAGTCCCCGGGGCCAGGAGTAGCCCGTGAGGGGGGGCCACCCTCCCCCAAAAATGTTTATTTTTAAATATAATTAAGTAAAGGCCAGCCTCGGGGGATGGGGTCTTCAGGGCCAATAGAGACCTCAGGAGGGGGGCCATGTAGCCCCCTCCATTAAACATTTTTACAAATGTGGCCATGCCCCGGGGGATTGTGTCCCCGGGGCTGGAATGGACCTCAGGAGGGGGGCCACGTGACCCCCTTCCTGTTCATTTTTTTTTTTATTTATGGAAAAAAGGGACAGGCCCTGGGGGGTGGGGTCCCCAGGGCCCAAAAAAGGAAAAAAAGAAGGCGGGTCACACAGCCCCCCTTCTAAAAAAGAAACAAAACAAAAAAAGCGATTGTGCGTCAGGCCCCGCACACTCCCTTCACCACTCTGCAAACACACCCTGTGGCGCGTTTTTAATTGGGGAATTAATTCCCCTTCAATACTGGGAGTCCACCAGGAACCTCCAGTATGCACAAGGGAGCTGCGTTGCAGAGGGGTGTTCTGAGGCAATTCCCCTTTTTACACCTCTCTGCAACACAGCTTTGTGCGCTTCATGGAGGTACCTGGTGGGCTAGTTGCACCCCAGGGACACTCAGGATTCAAGGGGAGTTAATCCCCCAACTTAAAACGTGCCACCGGGTGTGTTTGCACAGTGGTGAAGGGAGGGGGTGGGGCTTGAGGTGACATGTGTGCAAACACTCCAAGTAGTCCACCAGGTGCCTCCAGTAAGCGCAACGGAGCTGCGTTGCAGAGTGTTGCAAAGAGGGGCGTGGCCTCTGATCACCTCTCTGCAATGCAGCTCTCTGACACATACTGGAGGTACCTGGTGGGCTAGTTGCCACCAAGGCACCCTCAGGATTGAAAAAGAGCTTAAAAGGCGCCACAGGGCATGTTTGCAGACATGTCATCTCAGGCCTCACCCCTTTCCTTCACTATTGTGCAAACACGCCCCCTGGCGAGTTGTAAGTTGGGAAATTAATTCCTAATGGAAACTGAGGGTCCCTGAGGGCCAACAAGCCCACCAGCTACCTCCAGTATGCACCAGGGAGCTGCGCAGCAGAAAGATGTTTAGAGGCCACGCCCCTTTTGACACCTCTCTGCAATGCAGCTCTGTGGCGCTTATTGGAGGTACCTAGTGGGCTAGTTTGACCCTAGGAACCCTCAGGATTCAGGGGGACTTAATTTCCCAACTTAAAACAGCCACAGGGCACTTTTACACAGTGGTGAAGGGAGGGGACGGGGCATGAGGTGACGTGTGCAAACATGACCTGTGGTGTGTTTTAAGTTGGGGAAATAATTCTCCTTCAATCCTGAGGGCCCCTGTGGGCCAACTAGCCCACCAGGTGCTTCCAGTAAGTGCCACTGCGCTGCGTTGCAGAGAGGTGGCCCAGGCTGTGCACTTTTAACACCTTTCTGCAACGGCGCTTACTGGAGGTACTTAGTGGGCTATTTTGACACAAGGCACTCTCAGGATTCAAAGGGAGTTAAATAATCTCCCAACTTAAAATGACCACCGGGCGTGTTTACACAGTTGGGGAAGGGAGGGGACGGGGCCTGAGGTGACATGTGCAAACACGCCCTGTGGCACATTTTAAGTTGGGGAAATAATTCCCCTTCAATCTTGAGGGCCCCTGGGGGCCAACTAGCCCACCAGGTGCTTCCAGTAAGCGCCACTGTACTTCCTTGCAGAGAGGTGGTCCAGGCTGTGCGCCTTTTTGCACCTCTCCGCAACGGCGCTTACTGGTGGTACAAGTGGGCTAGTTTGACCCTAGGGACTCTCAGGATTCAAAGGGACTTTATCCCACAAATTAAAATGGCCACAGGGAGTGTATGCACACATGTCACCTCACAACCCCCTCCCTTCACCAGTGTGCAAACGCACCCTGTGGTGCATTTTAAGAAGTAGTTTTAATCCCCCTGCCCTATTATGCACTAGGGTATAACAGAGGAGGCCATGGTAATCACAGGGGTACCGTAACGCATAGTGTTCCCTAGTGCATGTAGGTGTTTTCACTGTATTCTAAGTGTCTGGCTCTAGGACTGGTTAGTCAGAGTCAGTTATCACCAGTACCCATCTGAAAAAGTTGAGGGTACAGGATGATTTTGCAACAAGGCTTCTTTCTTCTCCTCTGTGTGTTCTTTCCGCATGTTTTCCTTCTTCCTGCACTTTCCTTCATCTATGAGGACTGCTGTTGCTTCTTTCTGCATTTATTTTTTTTCTTTCTGTGCGTTTTTCTTCTTTCTTCACAAGTCCTACCTCTGTAGGCATGGTTAGAAACTAGCATTTAAAAAACCTTTGACATTTACTTAAAAACCATAGGTTTCAGTCACGTTAAAGTTGGAAATTAGCATTTAAAAACCCTTTGAAATTCAATGAAAAAAACATAGGTTTTACGCACGTTATAGTTAGGAATTAGCATTTAAAAACCTTAAAAATTCACTGAAAAAAACATATGTTTCAAGGGCGTTATAGTTAGCTTGACATTTGACTCGTACAAAACCATTGAAATTTCCCTGTTATAGTTAGATCAGCTAACTATAACTCGCGTGCCCGCAATGCACTGCTGATTATGTAACATATTACATCACTCATGACATGGTCAGTGACATCACTCATGACATCACTGATGACATCTCAAATGACATCACTGATGACATCATCATTGTGATAGAGTGGCAGACCTCCTCTCACCCTAATATAACCTTTGATACACACATTCAAAAATTGAAACTAACATTTTCAATTCAAGTTAATAAATTCTTTATTTTGATTATTCATCATAAAAGACAAGTTCATCCAAATTTAAAACTAGTACTTAAAATACATCATGTAAATAGGAAATGTTATACAAAATTCTTACTCCAAATATCATCATATATTATTAGATGAGTATATATACATAATAAAACAGCATCTTAAAATGAGATTTCAATAGTTTAAAACCTTTGTGCAGACATATTTTCAATAACAGGTACTTACAAAGGGAATAAATTATCTGCCTTAAGTAACAGAACAGATCAGAGCTCAGACTCATATGAAGTGGAGCCCAACTAAACTTGTTGTACTACTTTACCCCCCTTTTTATTACGAATGGCCCATGCCTAACTCAGAAACTTAGCCACGCCGATCACTATAAGGGCAGTGGTTTCTGATTTTAGGATTCTGCTCGCAACCAATGCCAACCTAGTGTTCATAGACCTGCATACTGGCTTAAGCCATTTTAACCGAGACAGGTGGTATGCAGGACAGACAAATAGAAAGTGATCTATGTTCTCAATATGGTCCTTACAAATTATACACTCATCACGCCTGTTAGGGTTCCATTTACCTGTTAAGCATTTTAATGGCAGCGTGCCTTTTCTAAACTGGTGGTAGAGCTTCCTTGACAATGACTGCCTTGTGTGGGAAGAGTATCTCTTTGTTTTAACCATTTCCCAATATGCTGCTCTGTAGATCATTTTAGATGGAAATTCCGTATCCTCCGGATGGTCCCATAGATTACTCATCCCCATTTCAGCCAGTAGGGACCTGATGTTATTCAGCCATGGGATCATATGTGATCAGTTCAAACTCCTCACTTCCAGTAATGCCTTGGCATACATGGAGAGTTCCGGAGTGGTCCAGAGACGCCTCCAGAATGCCAAGGGTCTATAGCGTGCTGCATCTTCAATGGTGTGACAACCCAAATCAAGAAAAAGCGGTAACAGGGGTGAAGATTGCAGGAGGCTGACTATCGGTCTCACAAACTTGTTTTGGGCTAAAGTTAGTGGGGATAAATTGCCTAAACCCCATAGTTCGGCTCCATACAATATTGCTGGACTAATTTTGATGGTATAAATTCTTAGCATGAGGGCAATAGGCTTGGTTTGGGAAAGCCTGTGTACCTTAATGAGGGCGCAGGCTAGCTGCACATGTTTTAGTGCCAGCAACTTGATTTGGGGCTTCCAGCTTAATTTGCTACTAAATGTAACACCCAGGTATGAAAACACGTCGGTCTGCTCCAACAGAGTCCCACCCATATAGACACTGGCATTAATGGTTTTAGTTTTATGGAGCACCATAAACCACTAGCTCATGTTCACGGCAAAACACCTCAAAACGAGACTGCGCCGCCTGCAGCCCCTGTCTCGTCTTGGATATAAGCAGGGTGTCGTCCGTGAACATGAGAAATGGTACTTTTCAAAACAATGGACATACCAATACCAGTTACAACAATCTATTCAGTATTTCCAAGATCTACATACACATCCACTTATTCACCAACAGTCCTATACGGTCACTCGGTTCGGTTCGGTTCGGTTCAAATAACTTTATTTCGATTCCTCAAAGGAAATCATAAAAGTATACAATATTTTTGAAAATAAACCAACAATAAATCACAATACATTTCTATGTAGTCTAAAAAAGAGAAAGGGAAAGGAAAAAAAAAGAAACATCATAATACATTATTACATAATTCCGGTTTACACAAAATAAAATCAATAACGGTTTCTGATTGCAAGAGCCGATCTAATAAAACTTAATACAGCATTACAGATCTTTTCAGTTGACAATGATAACAAATATTCATAACCTTCTTTATAATAAGGCGTTCCAAGGGATAATAATAATGGTCTAATGAAGGAATTTCTTGGGTCTTTATACAAGGTACAAAATAAAATAAGGTGCAAAGTATTTTGTGACACCTTATTATTACAGGGACAACAAGGTAATGTCACCTTCCAACCCCCCTGCTTTGGAAAAGCAAAAAGGAAGTGTAAGGTTCCGAGACGAAACCTGGTAAGATAGAAGCGCCCTTGCGTATTCAGGATATATGTTAAGTAAAATGGGCGCACTAATCTTCCCTGAACACGTAGTACCTGTTCGTTCATTTTCAAGGATCCCAATTTTTGGCTATATGCTTTTTTTATGATTCTCTTAGAGTCCTTTTTCAGAATATCAGGATTTTTAAACATAATGTCTAACCCGATTTTATCAAAAGTATCTCTGACATATCGGAGCCAAGGGATTTCCCCAAAATGCTCAAGTTTGAGACAATCTGAAAGGATATCTTTCGTCAATTTCAAGTCATCGGATTGCCAAACTTTAGACCATAATACTAAGGGTGCAATATGAATAGTATCACAGACAAACTCAATTCCAACCTCACCATGACAGAAAGAGTTTGAAGTACCCGAAGGAACGCATAATAAACGTTTTAAGAATTTGTTCTCCATAATCTGTATTTTGTCACAATTCTGTGACCCCCAGACACCAGCACCATATGTTATAGCAGAAACGCATTTGGCTTGGTACAAAGATATCATTTCAGCAATGCGTCGTTGTCCTAACTTACTAGCAAAGCGAAAGAGAGCCTCATTTAACTGTGAAACCTTTTGAACTCGGTTTAACAACAGCGGTTCCCAATTCAGTTTTTTATTAAAAAGGTGACCCAAATAATTGAAGTTATCAACTTTCTCTATGCTAGAATCCCTCACCTTAAAGTTGCGCGTTTTTACATTCTTTGAACCACACATCATGGCAAAGGATTTGGTCAAATTGACCCCAAGATCTAATTCTCCCATGAACGTAGCAAAGGCATTCAGACAAGTCTGCATGCTATTGGGGGTAAGGGTCATTAGGACAGTGTCATCTGCGTATGACAACATTGGGATCTTTTTGCCATTAATCTTAGGGAAATCAGCACCAGTTTCAATCAAAAAGCTTTCTAAACCATTTGTATAAACCAAGAATAAAAAGGGAACTAGTATACATCCCTGACGGACTCCTTCAGTGGAAAAGATGTGTCTAGTTTTTTCACCTCCAGGACCATATCTAATCCTAACTGTTGTAGCAGCATGCAACCTGCGGAGCAGAGTTACCAAAGGCTCCTCAAACCCCATAACCTCCATCATACACCACAATTTCTCCCTGCATACTGTGTCGAATGCGCTAGACAAGTCCATAAATGCCAAACAAATAGGATTTTTTTTTTGGCACCCATGTACTTGCCCATAATCAGTGCTAAATTCAGGCACTGCTCAGTAGTACCCTTCCCTTTTCTAAACCCATACTGTGACTCTACAATAATCCCCGCTGATTCTGCCCAAGTTTCCAAACGGGCCAATATCACTCTACCCATTAATTTACAGGAGGCATCTATTAGAGATATTGGCCAATAACAGCATGGATTCGACTTATCTCCTTTTTTAAAAATAGGCACCACAACAGCCTCTGTCCATGAGGTCGGTATCTGCCCTAACACTACCGCCTTAAAAACATTCAAGAGCAACGGGCACCAAACTTTAGGATTATGTTTAAATAAATCTAAGGGGATTGCATCAGGCCCAGGGGCTTTTAACTCCGCCCCCTTAGTCAGAGCTGACTCCAATTCCATAAGTGTTAATCAATCACTAAGTATTTTTGCTGATTCTATATTAGAATCATCACATTCACCATCTCCTAAGGTAGCAATTTGAGTTATTTCTTTGGGATTAAAGATTTTATTATAATGCTCTACCCAAGAGTTTTCAGGGATATGTACCCGAATTGTATTGTCTTCCCCTGTTTTTAAAAAAGGCCTATTAATTGTCTCCCAGAAAAGTCTGTTATCCTTTAGTTCCGCAGCTTTATCTAGGTCATCCCATGCCTTAGTCCTCAAATCTTTTTTCCTCTTTCTAATTGCATCACTGTATCTCTTTCTGGCCAGCCTAACCATATCTTTGTCACGTGGATCTTGGTGAAGGGCCTTTGTTAAATAAGTTTGAGCAGATGAACACTCGGCATCAAACCATTTGGGGCCTTGATGTCGATTACTACCCCCTGTCTTTACGAGACATAAGGCAACCTTTCTCAACAGTGTCTCAAAACTTTTATTATGTAAATTGGGTCAACTATAGGTGTCAGGCAAGCTTCTATATGATCTATATTATCCTTAAAAATGTCCATCTCTAACTGCTTTACGTTTACTTTATCCCACCTTACAGTAACACCCTTATTTTGGTTGTATACTATTGGCTGTTCTTGGCACATTTTTTCCCCAGGAGCCAGATCAAAACTCAAAATTAGGGGGTTATGGTCACTAGCTGGGTTCACCTCAATTTTGAAATCTTTCACAAAACGAGAGAACTCCCTAGAGACCATAGCAAAATCAATTGTGCTCATTCTACCGCCTGTGCCTTGAAAGGTGGGAATACTAGCTGAACCTGAAAAATTGGACATGTCCAAGATGCATAGGTCATTATTCAAGATAATACTATTAAGAGCTTCCCCTTGTTTAGAATGTTTAAAATGGGCCGTAGGTTGGTCCTCTAAGTCCAACAGGCCACACACCCTGGACCCACTAAACTTACATAACTCGCAATTAAAGTCACCTAGCCATATGATTGCGAGAGGAAAAACACTATTTGTCAGTTTTACTATTTCCTTTTGTAGGTTATCAATAATTCCAGTTTCATTGGGGTCAAAAATATTATAGTACCAATTAATTAGAAGAACGTTTACCAGAAAAAAGTCCTTAATCATAATTAGCTGGTACCAAGGTGATTCCAACACTCTGCTCACACGCATTGATTTGTGCCTTACAGAAATCGCTGTCATTAACCCACCCTTTGCTCTCCCTGATTGTGATGGTATTGCAGGAATATTGAACGTTTGAAACCCATCCAGACTCTGATCTACAGTACTCCATTTCTCCTGTAAGCAGGCTATGTCAAAAAAATCTACATAATTCAACCACACTGGATCCTCCAGTCTGCGGGAATAGCCGGCTATATTCCAGGATATTAAACGAAAACCTCTAGACTCCTCTTGTTTATCTGCTTTTTCCTGTTCTGTTACCGTTATAGAATGGGTTCGCTCACACCCCGCTAGCTTATTTCGTATAACATCATCTCCTACATCTATTTCCCGATCATTGTTTATGTCTTTATTTATATCTTTAAATGTACATGTACCCTCCACACTACCCCCATCCAGCTGAAAGTTACATTTCATATGATCCAAGGGGATGGAGATGGATTTATTATCACAAACTGATATTATTGGTTGTAAAATTGGATACAGTCAATCATTGAGACTCATGGGGGTCAGTGGATGGAACATATTTGATAAAGGAATATTCCAGAATTCTTTTGGGTTTGTAGGAAGATAGTTATTTAGCCCAGGGTAGGCCTCACGATAGCCCACATGAGAGAAGAAGTCAGTATTTCTGTTAAGAATTGGTTGTTTCCTTAAGTGTTTCAATTGAGAGGAAATATCCAACCCAGAACAATTCCGAGCTCCTTTCATGGGAGATAACATATTTTGTGGATAAAAATATGTTAAATTCCGGGTTGACACTCCCCCATTGCTGCCATTCACAAACCAATCACTTATATAAGGTACTACCCTGTGATCCCGGAAGTTAACTATAACCAGGTCACCTTCTATATCCTTAGGGCGTATGCCCACCCAATGACATCTTCTAACTGAGACTATGTCTCCATTCAAATGTGGTGGTAGTGGTCTATTCGAGCTTAACCAGTGAATCACTTTATTTTTTAAACTGGTATTCGATTCAATTACTCCCTCAGGAGCAGAAGGGACGCCCGTTAAGGCAATGACAAAATTGAAAGAGTCCGGCGGCAGATCTACAATATTTTTATAGTTGGGCTTACTTCTATTAGGATATTTTGTTTGAGTAACAGGAATCCTATTTGGGACTGTCTTTGTCAGCACTAAAGGTGCTTTTTCCTTATTTACTGTTGTCGGAACTGTCCTAACAGTTGGGCCCACTGGAGCACTACGTTCTTTATTAGCAGGATCAGTGACAGTTTTTTTTGAGGAATTTTGTTGACTTATTCGATTATTTTCAGGTTTTCCAGCTTGGTTTTGGGTTTTATTTATATTTTCAGTTGTTTTCAATGGGGAGATAACATCTGGTAAGAGGCGATCCAGTTTTTCGTCTATCCTCTTGAGTCTTTCAACAAGAGGAAGAACAAAAGCCTTTAAGAGACTTTCAATAGCCTCCAAGATTTCTTCATTAGATGTAATTTTATTTCCGATATCTACATCCCTTTGTTTTAATTCTACCTCATCTATGCCTTTATTCCCAGCTTGTTGTGGTACAAGTTCTTTAGATGCTGTTACACGTTGGGGCAACCATGGGTTTATAGACCCATTATTACTTTTCCCTCCCTTTCTCCTTCTTTTCCTAACTGGCGAGGATACCACACTTTTAGGATTTTGGTTGTCACATGCTCTACTTTTTTTGGTACTAGGCTGAGAAGCACGCAACGTCACAACCTCAGTTTGTATCTTTAGTGGTGGAGGTAAGATATTACTAATAGTATGGGAATCTGTCTCCTGATGAAGAGGTGTATTAAGATCAATAAGGTTATCGGATGTTACTGGGGACAGGTCAATAATACCATCCGCAGCTACATCCAAATCCCTTGGTGATGACGGGGTTTCTTGAAAAATGAAAGGTATACTATCTGTATTAAATAACTCCGCATCCAACTCCGTTTGTTCTGTAATACTAGCAGGTGATTTCAATTTACTAGGAGGAGGAGCTTGTTTCTTTAAAGACTCAATTGAGAGACGACGTTCCGCCCTCCTTTCAGCTAAAGCTAACTCTCGGTCAATTTCTTTAGTCGCCTTAGCAAAAAATGTATCCAGGGGGCCAAGAATAGATGTATTTACATGATCAGGGAGAGGGTTAGGACCAGAGCTAGACATTACTAAAAATAGTTAAAAGGGTATCACCTAGATAAATAAAAATATAAGTCAAGTAAAAAGAATATTTAAAATACCCAATAAATATAGCAAATATTAAAAACCTCACAGTTTTCCCCTGAAAGCAGTTGGTATTATACGGGATTAACAAACAAATGACCAATTAAATAACTTTATCAATTTAGTCTGCGAAAAGCCACACCATATGACAAACTTATCAGAGGGGGGGCCCAGCCCAGCCTCTGCCGGCCCCTGACGGCCACAGACGGCCCCGCCCTTGTCCCGGGCTTCTCCCGGCGCTTCCGCGCAGCGGTGGTGGCAGTGTCTATTTATCTATCTATAGGGGAAGGGGAGGAGCAGACAGGGAGAGCGGTCCAGGTGTTCTGAATTGGGGCTGGCAAGCGCTCCTGGGAACAGTAGTCCCAGCCCAGCGCCTGCTCTCGCTCGCAGCCCCGCCTGTCACTCGCCTTCACAGGGACACCGTCGTGGTCCTTAAAGATCCTGGAGTCACCCCACACGAAGCGGGACCCGCGGAGCGGGTTCCGCGAGAGGTAGGCAGGTTTTGAAGGATTTAAAAATGCTCCGTCCAGAGGGTTGCTGCGAGTTGCAGATTAAGCGTCCCAAAGTGAGCCACAAGCGCAAGAGTCTTAAAGCGCAGGGGAAGGGGAGGAGCAGACAGGGAGAGCGGCCCACGTGTTCTGAATTGGGGCTGGCAAGCGCTCCTGGGAACAGTAGTCCCAGCCCAGCGCCTGCTCTCGCTCGCAGCCCTGCCTGTCACTCGCCTTCACAGGGACACCGTTGTGGTCCTTAAAGATCCTGGAGTCACCCCACACGAAGCGGGACCCGCGGAGCGGGTTCCGCGAGAGGTAGGCAGGTTTTGAAGGATTTAAAAATGCTCCGTCCAGAGGGTTGCTGCGAGTTGCAGATTAAGCGTCCCAAAGTGAGCCACAAGCGCAAGAGTCTTAAAGCGCAGGGGAAGGGGAGGGGCAGACAGGGAGAGCGGCCCAGGTGTTCTGAATTGGGGCTGGCAAGCGCTCCTGGGAACAGTAGTCCCAGCCCAGCGCCTGCTCTCGCTCGCAGCCCCGCCTGTCACTCGCCTTCACAGGGACACCGTCGTGGTCCTTAAAGATCCTGGAGTCACCCCACAGGAAGCGGGACCCACCGAGCGGGTTCCGCGAGAGGTAGGCAGGTTTAAAGGATTTAAAAATGCTCCGTCCAGAGGGTTGCTGCGAGTTGCAGATTAAGCGTCCCAAAGTGAGCCACAAGCGCAAGAGTCTTAAAGCGCAGGGGAAGGGGAGGAGCAGACAGGGAGAGCGGCCCAGGTGTTCTGAATTGGGGCTGGCAAGCGCTCCTGGGAAAAGTAGTCCCAGCCCAGCGCCTGCTCTCGCTCGCAGCCCTGCCTGTCACTCGCCTTCACAGGGACACCGTCGTGGTCCTTAAAGATCCTGGAGTCACCCCACACGAAGCGGGACCCGCGGAGCGGGTTCCGCGAGAGGTAGGCAGGTTTTGAAGGATTTAAAAATGCTCCGTCCAGAGGGTTGCTGCGAGTTGCAGATTAAGCGTCCCAAAGTGAGCCACAAGCGCAAGAGTCTTAAAGCGCAGGGGAAGGGGAGGAGCAGACAGGGAGAGCGGCCCAGGTGTTCTGAATTGGGGCTGGCAAGCGCTCCTGGGAACAGTAGTCCCAGCCCAGCGCCTGCTCTCGCTCGCAGCCCCGCCTGTCACTCGCCTTCACAGGGACACCGTCGTGGTCCTTAAAGATCCTGGAGTCACCCCACACGAAGCGGGACCCGCAGAGCGGGTTCCGCGAGAGGTAGGCAGGTTTTGAAGGATTTAAAAATGCTCCGTCCAGAGGGTTGCTGCGAGTTGCAGATTAAGCGTCCCCAGTCACTCATACATGCACTCACTCATCATATGTACTCATATACCTATACATCCTGTTACACACCGCCACTCATACATAGATTTACTCACACACATAGTCACTCATGCTAATAAAGAATCAAACATCTATTTACTTGCATATACAGTTATACACACACCACCACACTTACTTCTACAGAAACTTACACATACTTACTCTTTTAAACAATCACTGATAGAAACACATACTTAGTCATACAGGCACTCTTCCAAGCTCTCACTCTCACATATACTCACTTATATACACCAATACTCCCAGCGCTAAAGGCAACAATAAAGCAAATAAAAAGTCCTTCAGCAGTCCAGGGCCTCAGCAGTCCAGGAGTAAGAGAGGGAGCAGCATAGCCCCCAGCAGGAAAAGTCCATCAGGTGTCCAGGGGCTGGGCAGGGCCCAGGGATTCCCCTGAGCCCAAGCAGCAGCACGCCCCTGGCAGATTCAAGTTAGAAACAAGAACATTTTGAAAGGGGACACAGCCCCTTCTTATACACAGAAAAGTCTTTGAAGTCTTTGTGCAGGCAGTGTGAGAACCAGCTAGAACTGGTTATAGGGAAGTCCTGTCAGTTTCAGGGACAGAGGTGACAGTCGCCCAGCGGGGAGGTGGAGCCAGCATTGTGGCAGGCAGGCACAGCCTCATTCACTCTCAGGTGCTATCTCCACCCACTTCCTTGGCAGCAGATTCTGCCTTTCATCCACGGGCTGACTCAGACAACCTCCTAGGGCTCTGCAGCCCCTGTCACCCTCAAACCAGACAGTCAATCCACAAGCAGGCCCAGGCACTCAGGGCCAGGCTCACCAGCCAATCACACGCCAGCCACAAACTACACAAATATGCCAAGTGGCACTTCTGGACTACACACAACCATGCTGCATACACCATTACGCAGCATTCAATCTCATGAGTTCACACATATCAAACTCGACCCTGCACTCCCCACACATCAGGAACTACCATGGGCATACATATTCCCCATTCATTCCTATGGGAGGGCAGTCACTCACCACACATACACAGAGAGCTCACGCACTTTACACTGTACCACAGTGAAAAAGTGCGCAGAGTTCTAAAATCACCAACACCAGGTTCCAGAAACAGGCTAGGAAAAAGCAAAAAGTTTAGGGGTGAACCTGCCAAAAGGGCCAGGTCCAACAGTTGCTAATGACGTTGTACTTTTTATTCTTTTGAATTAGAACCGTAAGTTGTAGCTATACACTCTGGTAAAGATCTGGTGAAGAACTAGCCTCAGAATTATATTTCAAAGTATAAATATAATTTCTATTGTGGACTGCTACCTCCACAAAAAAAGACGCATGTACTTTTTTAATTCACTTTTATTAAAACAATAAAGAACTGGAAGTATAACTAAATGATAACTATACAATAAATAACTAGAACCATAACTTTAACAAAACAATATAGCAAACAACATATAATATGGACTCCAATAGAAGTAGTGTAGTTAATCTGCAAAACAAAAAAGAAAATTAGCCTTTAAAATCAGATCGATGTGACTAAATGAGGTCACACATTACAAGTCAAAGTAACACTTGATGATATTTTCTAGTTTTTTTAATGTGCGCAGTGTACCTGATAGATTTCACTTATGTTATAGGTTTGCATTCTATCGGTGTTTGTATAAAAGTGCCTAGTGCGTCATATTTATATTACAGATGAACAGGTCTTTAAAATGATTTACAGATGAGACAGAATTAGGTGATAGATGAAGTCATTATGCAGGACAATATTTTTTAGGGCTTATTTACAAAACTCTTGTGCTACTTTTGTGTTACGTTTCTCATGTTGAAAGTGACGCAAAAGTGGCACAAGGAGTTTGTAAATAGGCTCTTTTATTTCTAATGCATTTAATTGGAAGTATTGAATATCTAGGCCGCTCTGCTTACCTTGTGTAAACACTGTGGCCAACAGAGTTCACAACTTAGATCTTCGCTTTGGTTTGTTACTTGCCGGATATGCAAGACTGCTTTCAAGAGGAGACCCCAATAAATAGTACTGTTGTGGAACGGTAAGTATTCGGAAGGACTTGCAGAATAGGATCTGGTCAAGTTTGGAAGGGAAGAGTTAAGGATATTGAGAGAGGCTCCCTCTGCTTCAAGAGAAGGCCCAAGTACCAGTGGTGCAACACCGCCAACCTCTACTGCACAGCCTAATATTCATCCCCAATTTGGAACCCTTTAAGAGAGAAAGTAAGAAGGTTGGGAGCTTTGTATGCCTAATAATCCATTAGTTATAAAGAGATCCACCCTGTATCAGACTCATTCATACAAGTATGAATTGGAGATTATCTGATACCAAAAACCCCTCAAGTGCTTATATCTGTTACTTTTTAACTTCGTCGACTACTCATATTGAGACTATTTACCTTAATGTTATCTGTTAAAAATTTGTGAATCTGCATTGTTCAGACAACTAGTAAATGCCATATTTGAGACATCGGTGTAATCAGCTGGAAGAGGAGGATATACTTTTTTTTAACCTCGGCAATTTGCTGCTGATTTATGTAACATTCTGCAAACTGAAAAAAGAGTTAAAAATGTATATGTTGTACATATGTCCAAGATTAATTTTAATGTACATAAAAACATTTGTTCTCAATAGGATTGGGGTTAAAAAGCAATCATCGGAGTTTATATTTGGCAAGCAAAATAGGAAATAGCATTGCAATATACAAATGTTAGGCCGAGATTGGTCACTCACTTCATTTACAAACTCCTGGCCTTGATCTGATAGCATATGGAGAGCAGTCAGTGGATCTGGTATGTCGAGTGGTTGACCACCATCTGGTATAGTGCATGGGCTGGAATAAACAGCTTGTGGCGGCCAGTACGTCTCATGGTTGCGATATCTGTATAATGAGATAGAACAGGGGACAAACCAAGTTTAAGGTTAGTAAAAAACTTGGAGAGCATTGTAAAATACAACATTGGTCAATCGATTACATGTGCACTGCATGAGGAGGAAGCAGCACGTGGCGCACAACTTACAAAATTGAAGGCGGCAGGATTAAGTGATTTGCTCAGAAACAAAAGTTATGAAGTCAACTTTAGATATAAAAAAGTAGGAAAGCGTGCTTAAAAACAACATTGTCAAATCGAACAAAAATTTAATTATTCTTAAAAAAAAAGTGTTCACCTACGAAGAAGTGGATACAAACACTATCAATGGCTCTGACTGCGGAATAGGAAAAGTTTGAGAAGGTTGGCAGGTTATAAATGCTTTGCAGAAGGATGATTGGTTGCCACTGGGTGTGAGAGCTGTGATTGGGCATGTTGTAATTGAGCATGCGCTAATAAAATGAAATACATTAGGGGTACATAGCCAGACGGTGGGACGTATTGTGCGCATACGTAATATTAACACGGATGTGCTATCACAAACATGCTTGCGGAAAGTGAAGGCAACTCCTTGGTGGTACATATAAAGATGGACTTTGGATGTCGATAGAACACCGGCTCCCGCAGGAGGCGGGAGGCGGTGGGACAGTGGAGGAATTGAAAACCTTGCACCGTCCCCAATGGTGACGGCCATAATCAATTTTTTAAAAAGGCCTTCCCCGGGGAATGGGGTCCCCGGGGCCTTGAAGTGGCTTCGGTAGGTGGGCTATGCAGCCCTCCTCCATAAAATAATAATATATAATTAGCCATGCCCCGGAAGGTGGGTAACCTTGGTGGCCGGAATTGACCACGGGAGGGGGGCCACGCTCCCCATTCCTATAAAAAAATTGAATACGGATACTACGCTTATTGTCATCGTACCATAAGGGCAGCCTTCCGATCACGCGCTGAATGCTAATTGGCTGTCAAGTGCTTGTCAACATTCGAAACTTGAAACTGTTGGCAGCCATTTTATGCCTCGGAAGAAGGGAGGCTGAAGAAGCGTGTGAAATATGAGTTTAAAACATGAAACAGGGGAGGGTGGACACACCATGACCCTCTAGGTCTGCTCATGTGGTTCCACAAGACCCCCACGGCCCCAATTTTTTTTTGTGTTGGTAAAATCGCGGGGTGCGCGTAAGATCCACACAGTCTAGTGATATCTTTTTTTTAAAAAAAGAGACATGGGCTTCTGCGCGTCTTTGGTAATTTGCATTCTTTCAACTGTTTGGAGGTGATGCAGCAGTGCTGGATTCAGGATCCATCCCTGAGTAAGAAAAAGTAATAATATCACTATTTACCTGCTAAGTGAATTTCCTTTCATAGGCTGACATTGACTGGTTTCAGTTGCAAATTCTTCTAAGTGTGCAGTTTTCGAACTTTAAAATATTCACCTTAAGTCATCCGAAGAACGAATTCCAATTTATTTATTTGATTACCCTTAAAGAAACTGATGCAAAATCTGTTTGCGGGGATTTTATTATCAAATTTAACAGAGTGGGTAAATGAAAAGCAGATATTGCCCTCGAATCAAACAGGATTCATCAAAGGTCTAGGAACTTCCACAAACATCCTAATACTAACATTATTAATGGATAAGGCAATTTTAACAAGACACCCTTTGTATTTTGTTTTGTTGATTTTAAATCGGCTATTCATTATGTTAATTGACAACTGTCGTGGAAAAAATTAGAGGACCTTGAAATTCCAGGTTTACTTTGAAACTGATCCAATTTTTGTATACTGATACCTGGATCAGGGTGAGGATTGTTGATGGTCGGACGCTAACAAAAGGAATACCCACGACTGGAGGATTAAAACAAGGTTGTGTCCTGGCCCCCCTGCTTTTCAATTTATTCTTAACAGATCTCTCTACCTCACTGAATGAAGTAAATGCACATCTGCCTAGTCTAGCAGACAATCAAATATCCAATTTGTTGTATGCAGACAATGTTATACTTCTAAACCAAACTAAAGTTGGACTGCAGCGATTAATTGATCGTATATCAACGTATGCAAAAGAAAATGATATAGTAATAAATGAAGCAAAGACCAAACTAATGGTTGTTAACAAAATACACACGACTGAAATATAAATACAAATGGTTGTTGGAAGAGACTCAATTAGAACAAGTTGTATCTTACAAATATTTTGGTGTTATATTTAATGATAGTGGAAACTTTCTTCTGCAAAAAAAGGATATTACTAGAACAGCAAATACTTTGATTGCCACATTTAGGATCTTACAGAAAGCTATAAGTGATTTGTCTTACCATCCTTTTTTAAAGGGTATTTCGGTAAAATTATTACCTACTCTAACATATGGAAGTGAGGCACTAAATGGTAAAGATGCGGAGATCATTAATAACACGGTTGCTAAAACTTTATAAAATGTTATTTTGCCCACCGAACAATGCCTCGCAAGCGCAAGTGAGGCTGGAATTTGGGTTATTTAATAGGCTATATGCAAGAAAAAGGCAAGCTCTCAAAGTGTGGAACCGAATAAAAAATTATCAAGGAAACCAAATTTCTCAGCTGTTATGGCAAGTAGTAAATGTTAATAGGAAACTGCAGGTTTGGTCCTATTTAAATGCAGCGGTAGAAGAATTTGGCGTAACACTGATTTGGATGAACAGAATTACCCAGGAAAGCTTAAAAAAAACAATCAATAAAATTACTAATCATCTTTCCCCGACAAAAGATAAAGATATATTTGTAAAAAGAAAACATGCATGGCCAATCATAGACTGATTTAGGAAAAAAAGGGTCCAAGATTATCTTGAAACATCGTGGTTGCAGAAAAACAAACATATCTTTATCAAAGCAAGATTTGGCCTACTGCTAGGATTATGTCATTTACCACCGTGGAAATACTCAGAAGAGAATACCCAATGCAGGTTATGTAAATCCGGTCAAGAGAACATTATACATTTATTGTTTCTTTCTCCTGAAATAGAAAATGAAAGGAGTATTACTCTTGCGAGACTATTTAATGATTGGGGATTAAGGACATGTAGACAAACTGTGATAGCATGTTTAAACTCTGAGGATATATTTATGAATACTGCATTTGTAAAATGTTTGTGTACCATTGGAAAGAAATTGGAGGAATGTAATTTAAATTGCTAATTGAATGTATAAAAAAAATGATACTGCCTATTCTATTTTACGATAACAATCTTATATCTTTTTTATTGCATTTAAAATTTTATATTTGATGACACTTTTAGTACTTTTTGTGAGATTTTAATTAATCAAAGAAAAAAAAAACTTGAAACTCAGTGAGAATTTGATAGAATTCTTTATTTGCACATTTAACATTTTGAATTTTGTCTGATTAGTACCTTTTCTTAGCTTATTTGATTGCTGACTTATATAATCTGTTAAGTTTCTATAGGCGAAGTTTGTCTTGATTGGTGTTTGTTCTGAGCCTGACCTGTTGCAGCCTTCTAATTTGCTGTTGTATCTCTTTTATTTCTGTATTTCTCCATGGCGTCTGTTTTCTTTTGTTCTGTTGTGTAGTGTTTAGTAGTATTAGGATATCAAAAGCTTCCTGTAGCCACTCATATAGTTTTTTAACAGAATTTTTGGTGTACTGGATGTTAGCTCTATTTCAAGTGTTTCAAATTGAGTTTATTCCACGGTCGAGGATGCACGTAAGGTGGTTTTAGGTGTGTCGCTTTGTGTTCTTTTATTTTGGAAAGCAAGCAAATGGTGGTCTGACCATGTGAGTGGAGGTATTGTTTGAAAGGCAACTAGTTCCATATTTTCAAAATTGACATCTAGGATATATCCAGCAATGTCTGTGTGTTTGTGGACCTTCTGTTGTAGGTTCAGTGTGTCTAGGCCAATGATGATTGTTTTTGGATGAGGCATATTGAGTTTGTCAAACCAAATGTTGAGGTCACCCAGGATGCATAGGTTGGGGTGTAGTGTTATCAGGTTTGAAATAGTGTCTAGAGGTATGTCTAGGAATGTCGCATTGCTAGGTGGAGGTCTGTAAAGTAGCAGGAAGTTACAGGAGGAAGATGGTTTAGGATTGCATCTGGTGAAAAGGGCCTTACAACCTTGTTTGGAGATGTTGTCAGCTTTAGTGATATGTAATGTTTGCCTGAACACAGTAGCTAGGCCATCTCTTCTTTTGTCTATACCTTGTGTGTGATAGTTTGATAGCCTAGAGGAATAGATTTGTGTAGAACTGGAGCCATATCATCTCCCAACCATAATTCAGTTATGAAGAGTATGTCTGGTTTTGTGTCAGTTAGAAAGTCGTAGATGTGATGCTTGTTTTATAGAGAGTGATCAAGCATTTACTAGAAGGCAGTTTTGTAGCAGGTGTGTCCTTAGTGCTGTGTGAGGAGAGCAATAGTGTAGCTGTTCTGTATGCTGTTCCTCCTACAGAAGGCTAAGCATTTTGATGGGTCTGCATGTGTAAGGTGGTGGAGACAGTGGTTAAAAGTGAGTTGGTGAACTGTGTTCTTTTTGCAGTGTAAAATGTGCTGCTTGGGATATGGCTGCAGTTCGGCTAAACTCATGCAAGTGTGCTGCTGTGGACACATCTTCAGTGCTGCTACCCTCATGCAACTGTACTGCTTTGGACACAGATGCAGTGCGGCTATACTCATGCAATAGAGCTGCTTTGGAAATGGCTTCAGTACTGCTACACTCATGCAAGTGTGCTGTTTTGGACACAGCTGCAGTTCTGCTACGCTGATGCACGTTTACTGCATTGGACATAGCTGCAGTCATACTACACTCATGCATGTATGCTACTTTGGAAACAGCTGCAGTGCTGCTGCACTCATGCAAGTGTGCTGCTTTGGACAAAGCCGCATAGTGGCTACACTCATGCAAGTGTGCTGCTTTGGACAAAGCCGCAGAGTGGCTACACTCATGCATGTGTGCTGCTTTGGACACAGCTGCAGTGCTTCTAAACTCATTCAAGTGTGCTGCTTTGGACACAGTTGAGGTGCTGCTACACTTGTGCAGGTTGCTGCTTTGGACACAGCTGTGGTGCGGCTACACTCATGCAAGTTTGCTGCTTTGGACACAGGCGCAGTATGGCTACACTCGTGCAAATGTGCTGCTTTGGACAACGCTGTAGTGCTGCTACACTCATCAAAGTGTGCTGCTTTGGACATGGCTGTGGTGTTGCTACACTCATGCATGTGTGCTGCCCTGGATGCAGTTGCATATTTTGGTAGCACAAACCATGAATCAACCATTGAGGGTGTAAGTTAGGGCCACTGGACCTATGCGGCAGGGTGAGACCAAATTCTGTAGCAGGATTGTATTGGCAAAAGTTTCACTTAATTAGTGCCAGTTCAAAACCCACACACGTCAAAAAGTAGCTGCAAGGTGCACTCAGTCAACCTTCGAGAAATGCCCCCCACTGTGCTGCAAAAGGTTACTACATCTTTAGTAGTTGTAATCTGTATGAGACACAAACATTTTTTTTGTAAAAATTAAAACGTTATTACTTTTTTATAATAATCATGATTATTAAACATTGCATTGTCTGAATTATTGAAATATACATTAAATTGAAACCAATGGTGATTTTTAGATAAAGATGGTAGATCTGCTTTATATATATTGATATGTCCACCTCTTGATAAAGCCAATAGGCTCACTTTCTTATAATTGGTGTTGTGACTTTTTTGACAGTGAGTAAACCTGCCTGAGTGTGGCCAGGACCTGTGAGACCAACCACATGCTTTGCATTGCAGAAAACTATGTCTGGCCTGTAATTGCTTGCCTGTGAGAGGTTGGAAGTAGTGGCCAGACCCTGCAGACAACCCCACACCATGCACAGTTGAAGCCATAGCTTTATGTATGGTTATAAAATGTTAATTTACGTTATTAAAACCCTAGAAATTCCCAGGAAAAAACGAAGGTCAAATAAACTTTATAGTTAGATGAAAATCTCACTGTAAATGTAATGCTTTGAGCAAACAAAATATGAAATTCACCATATAGAGATAACTCAAGTAACTAGGGGAACTATAACTCGTGCCCTCGTCATGCAGTGTTAATTACCCCACATAGCTTCTCTCATGACGTGGTCTATGACATTTTTGACAACATATATATGTGGAAAATATGTTGTTTTAAAATATATATACATTTTTTTCTCTCTCCCCTACCTTTTTAAATGTATCACTCACTATTACTCATGCCTACTCATATATATAGCTCAAAATACAATTAAAACCATTACTGACCCATACCCTTACCCATCTCTGAACCTTAAAAACAATGTACAAGCCATACTCTTATCCATCCCTATACCATTAAAACACTTTAAAACACCTTAATACCTTGTACCTTTACCAACCTCTGAACCCTAAAGCGCCTTCAAAACCCAACTACCCTGTACCCTTACACACCCCTGAACCATAACACTCTGTTTAAAACTGCTACCATCCTGAACCCTTACCCCTTCTACAAACATTATATCCCCCTTTTATAAGTGACATAAATGTATCATTTAAAAACAATTACCTGCATTGTTAAGTGCAGCATGGCAAAGTACCACGAAAAGGCCTGCAAGGTACTTTCCTGCCTGGCTACGGCTTGCGTGATGATGTCCTGCTGGGTGAACATTGCATAGTAAAGGCTGAATACTCTTTAGATCGCCAATCCTTGCTAACTGGCCTGTTCTTCTTTGGTTCAGAGCAGGCTATTGTAAGGTGATGTACTATTATGTAACGTGGATTTGTAGAGCACTGCTTGTCACCCGTGAGGATATCCAGGCACTGAGTAGGTGAGTGTAGGCATATGGTAAGGCTAGGCCTGAATACAGGCAGTCTCAATGGTCTCGCAAGAAGAAGAATTGAATAGCCAGGTCTTCAGCTTCTTGCGGAATTCAAGAAGTGAGGAGTGGGCCCTGATGTGTTGGGGGGGATGTTGTTTCAGGAATTGTCTCATTGGTAGGACAATGATCGACCTTTCATTCTGCTTCTGTGAATGTGGGGTGTGTGTCCGATTGAGAGTGATGCTGAGCAAAGTTGCCGGGGAGGTTGGTGGAATTGAAGCCGGTGATTGAGGTGTACAGATCCTGTGCTGTGTATTTACCTGAATTTGTGTGTGAGAAGTTTGGCTGGCAGAGCTTCTGGATGGGGAGCCACTGGAGCTGAGGAGTGATATGGTTCCGGTTCAGCGCGGGAGGTCGAGAAAAAGACTGGCAGTGGCGTTTTGGATAGTTTGTGTGAAGGAGTTGGGTTGGAATGCCGGTGTAGATTGTTGCTGTAATCCAATCTGGTTTTGATTAGTGCCTTCATGATGATACATCTGATGTCCAAGGGAAGCCACTTGAAAATTCTACGTAACCTGCGGAGGATGTGAAAGCATGCAGAGGACCTGGGAGTTCATGGTGAGGTTGGTGTCCACAATGAGGCCTAGGTTACTAGTGTGATAATTTGTGGTGGGTGTGGGTCCAAGATCGGTGGTCTACCAGGTGGAATCCTAAGGTGAGCTTTTATTCCCGAAGACCACTGAGAAGCCAGGGCTCAACTTCTGGTAAATAAATGTTAGGGGCAGATACTCAGTTTCTGGTTAAATCCTTTTTATTACGAAAAAGAAACTCCAGCCACTGTTCAGTGGTAAATCCATTTGCCTGATTCCCAAACACCTTAACTACCACTGCTTAAAAGGTCATATTCCCTAATAGAATGAGGTTTGGAACAATGCAATATAAGACATAGCGGATGAGGGAACATACCAATTACATGAATGAACTAGTAGTAACACACACCCACTCCCTACCCCAAAAATATATATGAACAAAAAAGACATCAACGCAAATGAACAGTACAATTGAGGAATTAAATGTAACTTTTTGAAACAATTACCACAATGTTAAAGTTCCACATTCTACCATCATCCACCTTGACCACTCCCTTCAAAACCCTGATCACCTTGAAGGGTTTACTAAAATGTGTTGAAACATTCCCTGATTTTGTAGGCAAGTGTACCTTCACCACATCAGGCACCTTAATATCAATGTTTTTTAACAGCTTTGCGAAGATCATACCTCAATTTTCTATGTTCCTTCATGCAAACTTCTTTCAACCTTTCCCCTTCCATCTGATCAAATACTTGGGAGTGTTCTCAACAATCCACCGTCCTCCAAGGTGGGTATACTTTAGTATGTGGATTGAGTTTTCTAAATTGCACAAACGGACTGATCCCTGTGGTCGAATGAGGCACACATCTATACCCCTCGAATCTACATCTCACTATATCAATATAACTCACCCCTTTCTGTTTAACAATCAGAAAAGTTTCCTTCTGTGTCCTGTTAAATCTTTAGACCATGCCATTGGTCTATGGGTGATACAAAGTGCATTTCCTTTGTATAGCACGTCTCGCCTCCTGAAACTCTTCCATTGTCTTCAATGTCAACTGCACTCTATCATCCATCAAAATACTTTTGGGATTACCTTCTGCGGCAAAAATATCAGACAAAACATATTAACAGACATAGTTGTGATTTCAGATGTTACCATGACTTCTGGTTGTCTTAAAATAGTGTCCATCAGAACCATCACATATGTTACAGTGAATCACACTTTATGGGTCCCATAATGTCCAAAGCAACATATTCCCGCACCACTCTGGGAATCTCATAGCATATCATAGGAGCAGTTCTAACCTTAATAGTATCAGATCAGTTACACTCCACACAATCTCTGACCATTCTCTCCTGCACTAAAACCATCCCAGGCCACCAATACTATGGGCCAGATTCATAGAACTAACTTAAGACAAAATCCTAAACTTACTGCGATTTTGGTATGCACAGAAGGCACTTACTCATTTTGGTATTCACAAAAGGCACTTACTCATTTCGGTATTCACAGAAGTTAGGAGTCCTAACTTTAGGACTCCTAAATGCCTTCTGTGAATACCAAAAGTCTTAAAGTTAGGATTTTTCTCAGTTTAGGTGTAGTAAAATTAGGACTCCTATCTTTAGGACCCCTAAACTGAGAAAAATCCTAACTTTAAGACTTCCAGAAGGCATTTAGGAGTCCTAAACTTAAGAATCCTAACTTTACTACTTCTAAACTGAGAAAAATCCTAACTTTAGGACTTTCGGTATTTACAGAAGACACCCATTTTCCCCATAGCAGCCTGTGTTGTCTGTCAGATCACAGGCTTCCATTGAAGTCAATGGGAGTCCTTCCGAATGATGTTCGGAAGCAACGTAATCAGGCGGGCGGAATCTCCGACTGTGTGTCAGTCAGTCACGATTCTGAGTTGGTGTTGGGAGGAGGAAACTCCAACCGACATCATAATGAGCCCCCAAGTTGGAGCTATCTGACAGCAATATGTTCAGTATGAGTACAAAGGCACTGGGACAGCAGCGCGAGAAAGACACCACCAGCATAATGAGCATGTGAGGAGGCAGGTGCACCAATGAAATCCTGCAGAAAACAATGGAGTTTTGCAAACACACTCTGACAGAAGTTTTAGAAAGATTCCAGCAGCACATGAGAGCAAAAACTCTCTGTCAAATTGTAGAGTGGGACAGCCTTTTGAGGGATGTCAATATGCAGCACGTGCAGAAAGGAACAGGAAAATATAATCCCAATTATAATCCCAAAAGGAAAGCAGGCCATGCAGCTCTACAACCAGTACCTTACTGAATAAAGTGATATCCCAGAGAGCTGTCTTGCTGAGTATTGAAGTTTCTTCAAATACCCAGTCATCGCCAATGTGAAGCCAGGGATCAGCTATGGTGAAATAAATGTTAAGAGCAGATACACAGGCTCTTGTTGAATCCTTTTTATTGCGAAGAAGAAACTTCAGCAACTATTTAGTAGTACATCAATACGGCTGCTTCTCAATCAGCTTAACTGCCACAGTTCAAAATATCACATTCCATAATAGAATGAGGAATGGCACAATAAAATAAAATTAATAGGGGAAGAGGGAATTTACCAATGACATGCATACAGCCAAAACCACAATCAGCACTTCAGTTTTTTCAGTGTTGAGCTTGAGGCAGTTTTCTTTCAACCAATTGGCTATGCTGGTCATGCATTGTTTGAAGTTTGTCTTGGTGATGATGGTGTCACCTTAGAGGTAAAACATGAGCAGGGTGTCATCAGCCTAGGAGAAGATGTGTTATTCTGTGGGATCCGATGATGTTTGCCAGAGGAGTTATGTAGATGTTGAAAAGTGTGGCTGAGTGATAAACCATATGGGACTGAGCAGATGAGGTCCTTGGGTTCTAAAGTAATCGTCAAAAGCCTGAAGCATTGGGTTCTTACAGTGGGTAAGGAAGCTATCCATTTGAGTGTTGGTCCTTGTATTCTTGCTGTGTGTAGTCTGGTGATGAGTGTGTGGTGGGAAACAATGTTGAAAGCAGCAGAGAAGTTGAGAAGGATGAGTGGTCTGTTCACAGTCGAGGATGATGCATATGTCATCTGTGGCTGCGATGACTGTTAATTTGGTGCTGTGGTTGTTTCAGAAAACTGATTGTGATTCATCCCGGAGTCAAAGGCATTCTAGGTGGTCAGAGACTTGCCTTTTGATGGTTTTCTCTATGACTTTCGCTGAGAAGGGTAGCAGCAATATGGATCGGTAGCTACTGAGTACTTCGGGGTCAGCTGAAGGTTTTTTCATGAGGGCGTTGTCTTTGGCGTGTTTCCAGATATCTAGGAAGGTGGCTGTCTTAAGGAAAGTGTTAATGATTGAACTGAGTACCGCGCTGATTGTGGCTCTTTTCAGGTTGTAGATAATGGGGGGGCAGGGGTCTGTGGGAGCCCCTGAGTGACCTTTCTTCATTATTGCTGCAGTGTGCACAATGAATAGAGGGTTCCATTCTGTCAGTTGGTAATCTTTATTTGATGAGGTTAGCAGACTGGTAAGGTCGATGGGGGATGGATGGGATGTGATGTTGATGTCGATTTTGGTGATTTCTTCATGGAAGAATTTGGGGGGGTTGTTACAGAGTGCAAGTGTAAAGGTGATGATTTGGGTTATGGCTGTCGGTTTGGTGAATTCCTTGATGATAGCGACATGTTTCTTGCAGTTGCTGGACCTAGATTCAATTCTCTGGGGCACGGCCTTTTTCTTGTACAATTTAACTTGATGGTGATAGTGTCTCAGTGCGGCCTTGCAAGTGTTTTTTTGTTGTGTTTCCACAAGTGATTCTCCATTTCCATTCCCTATCAAATTGTTTGTAAACTTAATTCAGTTCTCTGAGGTACGCGTTGTGCCAGCTATCTTTTTTGTTGGATATTTTGGGTTTGGTATTCTTCAGGGGCACCAGGGTGTTGGCACAGGAGGGGATCCAGTTATTGAAGCAGTTTGTGTCATTGATGAGGTCAGTGCTGAGGTCTGGGTAGTTTAGTTGGAGGGTGCTGAGCCATTTTGTTTCTGTAACTTTCTTACAGATATCATATCGGACATTATGCTCTCTTTCCTGGAGTGTTTCTCTGACAGTTTCTGGTGCCTTGTTTTCTGAGGACATGTCTGATGCTCATCGTGCTTGGTGTTTCTGATGCCCCCCCGGGGATTTACCTGAGATGGAGACCGTGGGCCATGGCTGGCAAACCATAGAGGTGGAATTCTGAGGCTCAAAGAGTCAGGGAGGAGTCCCTTTCTCTTTATCCAAAATACTTTATGGTAGTGCAAGAGATTGATCGGATTGAAACAATTCTGATTGTAAATTAATATTGGATCATCGTTCTTGTATTTGTGCAGCAGCCCCTGGAATTATTTTGCGCTTCGTAAAAAGAAGATATTCCTTAGATTTTCCTTGATTGGGACTCTCCTCGATATTTTATGCTATCCCACTGTCTTAGTTGGAAATGACCCCTTTACCAGCTAGGCAATTTTGAGCCGGAGGTTGCCCCTCTGAGCCTCCTTCTCCTGCCGGCCTTTCGTGCTGAGAAGTATCCAAAGCTCGGACGTCCTCTTTCGCCCCCACTCCCTGCTCCACCATATCGTCTTCTGAGCTCAGGTTACTAGGTTTTGGGACTGACCCTCGACGGGATTAAGTTAAATCTCATTCTTGATGAGTTACTTGAGCTCAAAGCAACACAGGCAAGTGCGATCACATTTCTACATCAGTGCTTGTCACAAATTGAAAAAGCAAGCAGTCAGTAGCTATCAGGCTAGAATACAAGAGGACAAATCTTGGATCATTCAGCTTGAAGATCAAATGAGTGTGATGCAGCATCAGGCTACACAGGACAAAAATTGAAATTCTTTCTTGAAAATAAACTTAAGGAGCTGGAAAACCATTTGCGATGTTCCAACTTGCGCTTAGTGGGAGTTCCAAAATGGTGTGAAGGCTCCTAACCCCACAAATGGGTTGAGGCATTCATTAAAAAGTACATCCTGCCAGAATTTACAGGTGACCTTACAATCACAAGAGCACACAGGGTACTAGTGCAGCTGTTCCCCAATTCAAAGCTGCCTCAAACAATTTTAGTCAACTTTGCAGATTTCAAGTGAAAGAACAGATACTTACATGGGACATTCAAAAGAGAACATTCTCAACCAGCGAAGTTTCTAGATGCCATATCTTCTCTGACATATCAGCCGCAGCTGCACGTCAGCACAAGGAATTTGTTAAACTCTTGTATTTGTTTAAAGCACAGGGTGCTCAAGAAGCCATTGCTCAACAATCCAAGTTACGAGTCTTAGTTCAATGTAAGTTCCATATGTTTGCAAATCTTGCCAATGCTCAGAAGCTGCTACAGGAAATTACTACTGTAAAGTAGATAAGGAAAGATGATGGGGGTTTCTTTCTCTAAATCTGGTTTGTAATACATGGGATGAGGGGGGAGGAGTAGTTCACTCAGTGTGCAATACCATTGCACCCAGACCTAGGTCTATTCAGGGGAGGCTGGCTTGGAGTTTGATGGGTAATTCTCATTTGTCAAGGGAGGGGGGTGCATGGTGGTGGTAAGGGTTGGGTGAGCAAGGGGAACTGGGGGTAGAGGAGAGGTTTAGGAGCAATAGTGAAAAAAGAGCAGAATTATTGCGAGCAAGAAGAACAGAATACGAAAAGTGGGAAAAGTGTACTTTTTTATAAAGAAGCCTCAAATTTCTAAATGTGGTTTTACGCTAAGATACAATGATTCTTAAAGTGCATATGGTATCGGTAAATGTAAATCGATTTTCTAACAGACAAAAATATTGTGCAATGATTGGATGGTTAATTTTTTTTTCTCCTCAAATTTCATTTTTCCAGGAACCTCATTAAAAAAACAAATACACCTAAACTCTTCATCCCCAAATATTTTTCTCAAGCGTAGCTATTTATTTTTGGCAAGGGATCAATTGGGAGATCTCGCAAGTTCTGAGAGACCCTCAGGGTAGGTGGATCTGGGTGGTTTCCGGAATGAATGGGATGCCTTATACCTTTGTGAATTACCATACCCCAATAAAAGATGATCCCAAAGCCATTATAAAGATTAATGAGATGGCCAGAGGGGCAGTAGGCCCAATCATTTTAGGAGGAGACTTTAATTGTATTCAAGATTTGAAAAGGGGTTCCTCTAGTAAAAAAAACAATTGAAACCCAAGACTAAAAGAGTATTGAACTTTATGAAACAGGATAATCAACTTAATCGCTCCATGGCTGAGGGCCCACCCGGAAGTGTTACTATTCAATTGCCACTCTTATTGATTTCAGTCAGCCTTGCCTATTTATTTTTTTCTCCTTTCTCATTATATTAATTGTTTAAATGTAGAAATTGGGGCTAATTCTTTCTCAGGTCATTCACTAGTTAAAATGGAAATCGAAATAGAGGCAAAGAGGAGGGAAAGTCTAGGTGGCAGATGGATTGCCTCCTTCTTTCAAACACTCAATGGGTTGAGAATACGAAGAAATCGATAAACTGATTTTTCAGGAGAATAAGGGTACCGCAGCACTGTTCTGGGTTTGGGGAGACTTTATGGCAGCAATTAGGGGGCAGATGTTGCCTATTATTGCCGCACAGTCTAAAATTAGAAGAGCCTTCATAACAGAAACATAACAGATAGTTGATTTAGCTTTAATGCTGAGAAATAGTTGCCTGGCGCAACATTCTGTTGCCGAGCAGCACTTAACCAAAGCTAAGCAAAAGTTAAGGGAATTTTTTTGTCCTTGAAGAGATAAGTAGTTCAAGAATGTTCTAGCAGAGTGTTTATGAGGAAAGTCAGATGGTGGGGAAACTACTGGCTTGGTCAAGCAGAGTTAAACAGGAGGCTGCAGTAATATCAGAATTCGAGGAACCAGGGACCGGGCTTTTGGTTTCCCAAAAAGGAAAAGATTGCTAAAAATGTTCTAGATCATTATCATATGGCATCAAACGAGGCGATTGGCCAATACTTCTATAGCACCAAGCTCCATCAATTAACAAATACGCAGGATGAGGAATTAACAGCCGAAATTACAGCTGAAAAATTCCAGTGTGTCCTTACCTCAATGCTGGCAGGAAGGCTTGTGGTAATGATGGCCCTCCTACTGAGTTTTATAAAGTATTCTCTGATGAGCTAATATCATTTTTGGTTGAGCTTCTTAATTTCATGCAAGCTGGAGGTGTGTTTCCATCTACTTTTAAATAATTGATCATAGTCAGAACTGGGGTGGCAAAGAACGATGATGGATTCAGCCCAGATCTGTGACTGGGGGAGAGTGTCTGAAAATTTTCAGCACTCCGTCCATCATCTCCTTGTGTTTGCTTTGTTTGCCCTAAGTTGGCAGGGTATGCCCAAACAAGAGTGCCTTGCTGACTTTGCCACTGGATTCAAGTTAGCCTGGCTGATGAGGGCTGTTAGACCAAAACCGGTCCCAGGATGCTTGTTTCTGGTCCAGGGAAGACATGGCTTGGCAGTTCGGGCTGGACTGTTCCCATGAGGCACAGGGTCAAGACTGATTTGCATATAGCTATATCTGAACTGAGGCAGCGAATTGAGCTAAAGAATGATGATGGATTCAACCCAGATCTGTGACTGGGGGTGAGTGTCTGAAAAGTTTCAGCACTCCGTCCATCATCTCCTTGTGTTGGGGTTTTAGTCCAGGCACTTGATTTTTTTAACACCAACCAAACCCCTGCATGAATTATGACGATTGATGCTGAAAAAGCATTTGATCTTGTAAATTGGGATGCACTTTTTTATACTCTTAATATGCTATTGAACCTATTATAGGTTATTATAACTTCCTGTCCAGTAGGGATGATTGACATAAATCGAGGCACCCATCAGGGCTGCCCTCTTTCTCCTGTGTTATTTACTTTTTTTCATAAAACCCCTTCCGATTAGGATCAGGAATAACCACAAGATAAAAGCCCAAGAGAGTGTATGTCTAAACTAAAACTGTTTGCAGACAATATCAGTCTCTATCTTAGTCCTGAAGAGCAAAATATCGAGACCACGTTGACACAGTTTGCACATTTTGAGTCAATTGGGGGCTACAAAATCAACTGTGATAAAACCGAAATTTTGCAATTCAATTCTGGGTGCTAATTTCTTCCATGCAATCTTGAAAGGTAAGCGTGCTCCCATGACCGAATTCGATATTTGGGGATTTATGTTACTAATCATTATGAGAACCTTTTTTAATTGAATTTTGGGTTAATGCTTACCAAGATTAGGGATTTACTGGATAGATGGAACCTCCTCCAGTTTACATTAATCAGCTGAATTGCTGGTATAAAAATGTCGATTTTACAATTATTGATTTTTTTCTTTTTTTAAATGTCCCAATCAAAATCAATATGCCGTATTTCAAGGAATTAGAGGCAATATTTCACCAGTTAATTTGGAGCAAGAAGGCTTCAAGGGCAAAACTCCTGGTGTTTGAATTAGACTTTAGCCAAGGGGAGTTGACAGTCTCCCAAGTTTGTACTTATAAAGCTTCTTTTTTAGATATAATGGCTCGTTTGATAGACTACAATGGTTCTCTGGACAGTTTATGGGAGATACCTTGGTGCAGGAAGCAGGTTCTCAGATTCCGGTTTTTAGAAAAACAGCTAAACTCCCAAAGAAATCTAGATACAAGACTCTACAGGAATATGGGCTTAGACTATTGTCATTTTACTCCAGGGATATGAATATTTGAAGCTTTCAGAATGCAAACGTCTGGACCTATATATACAGAATAGTCAGAGAAAGTTCTGGGAAAGAAAGGGTTTTAAAGAACTTGGCCATTTTATTGTAGGGGGAGGTTTTTAAATTGTCATGAATTACAAGCAAGGTGTGGAAAGCGATGCAAGCTTTTTTTTTTGGAGTACCTTCAAATTATTCAACTGATAAAAAATGACTGCCTTTCATCTAGTCACACCACAGTATTTGCTGCCCTTTTTAGATTTAATCTAAGGGGGGCAGGACATTGGTAGAGGCTTTTACGTAGAGAGTCCAAGCCCAGCTGTGAACAAGCCACCCAGCTTGAGTTGGCAAGGATGTCGAGTGAACAATCGGGTGAGGTGATTTGTTTCTGACTAGTGCCATTGTGATGCGTGGCTCCAGTGGCTGTTTTCATTTGAGGTGTGTTCTTTGTGATGTGTAAATGAGTCAGAGTGCACATCCAAAGTAATCATTTGAAGTACTCAGTGTATATATCTTACTTATCTCTTGCAGGACATCCTGTATATTTGCTTGAGTCTTAGTTCATATTATTTGCTGCAGGTATTTCATATCCATGCATTAAACTGTTGCATTTACCAAGTGCGTTATTATTGCTTGCATATAAATATATATCTCAATGATTATTTGAATGTAGTTCATGTGGCATCTGGGAAACCCCTTTTGTTAGAGAGCATTGCATTAATAAACCCCAAGCCTTATTCTAAAAAGAGAGTGTTTTAATTTTGTAAAATAAAACCCTTTTCTAGGTGTTGTGTTGTACGTTTTGCTTCGCCGTGTTTGCGACACCGTGTGGTAGATTCTGTACTATCTGAAAGGCGAAGCATGACAGGGGCTAAATGTAAAGTTTAATCATTGCTAGGAATATGTGATCTCGCATTCTATAAGTAGGGTAAGGGGACTTGGCACTTTAAAGGATCAGAATGCACTGCACTATTAGACCTTTATCTACTTTGAAGTTCGCTTAATATTATGTTTATTAAGGATGAAAATATGAAATGTTGAATGTACCTTTAAAAAAAATTAAAGTATAAAAAAGTATGTTTATCTTACGAGCTTTAAGTAACTACATTTAATGTGAAATTAACTACTTCGAGATGTAAGGTTTTTTTCTTCATAATAATTCTGCTCAATAAAAATAAAGGAAATAAAAACTTTCTTCCAGCAGCGGCTTGGGGAGTTGCTAGACTCTGCAGGGATGGTTGCCTGTTTACTCTCCTAGCAAAGGATGTGTATTCAAACTAAGATTGTGAGATGAGTGGCAGGCCTGGTTTTAAGCCACTCGTGGAGCAGGCAGATCAAAGTACTATTTTATAAAGTTACTTTCATCTAAATTTGCCAAAATCTGATTTCACTATTAAATCAGATTTTTCTAATTAAGTGGAAAGTACATATTCTATTCACTGCTGTTTTTGTCTCATAGAAAATGCAGTTGATCATGCACAGAGAAAATAGATTTTAGGCATTCACTCAATGTGAGGACACTCTTTTTAAACATATAAGCCCTCATTACCAGTGGCCTCTTAATTCCAATCGGGTAGGTAAAACCATGGGAATTATGAGATCTGCAGAAGCACCATAAATCTCTTAACTTTCACCCAGAGAACTCAGTAGCTAAAGGCAGTTGGAATTTCCACATGAAAGCCCAGCTGAAATGAGGAATTACCGGGAAAATTGGACCTGAAATTACCAATCTACTCCGTAATTAATATATATTTAGCGGACCCTGAGGTTTCAACTCATATTTTGACAGATTTACCCCAACATAAGAGTTACTTGTACCTCCAGAAGTGAGGGTCGCCGTGTGTCACTTTTTTACATGCTAAGCACACCCTGCCTTTTAGGCTTTACATGGTACAGTGTAGGGTGATTTATTAACATATATAAATAGGTTTTCTTGTGTATCAAATGTACTTTCCATTGCTATGTGTTACTGCAGCGCTTTTAAACTGCAGCCCAGCCAGAGAACAAGGGTGCACCTGTGATCCATATATTTGTGACATATATATGGTTGGTGTCAGGGCCGGCTCTAGGGTGGTGTGATTGGTGCCTGTGCAATGGGCGCTGACTTGGGGTGGGGGCGCCATGTTAATTGTTTTTAAAGCACCAGATGCCACGTTCCTTGTCCCAGCAATTTTCAAGCATTAATAAAAATATTTCGATAACTCCGGTGATTAATGTTCTTCCTCCAGAGCAGAGAGACTGGAGCTTTGTCTGGTAGAGTCTGGTAGAGGAAGTTTTGACTCATCATAGCGCAGCCCCAGAAGGTTAATGTGCCTGCTGCAGAGAACGTGTCCCATTCGGGCAGTATACAAAGGGCAATGGGTTATCGTTTAGTAAGAGAGATCCGTTTGTTACTCGCCCTTTAAAAGATAAAATCCTAATATCGAGCAGTGAGCTATTAACTGTCATCTAAGAGCTGCATGCAAGGAATATATTACAGCTTCATATTTTTTTTGCCCTTCCTTATCCTAATATTGCTAGAAGGGTTCATTTAGGTAGAAATCAATTCCTATTATTAAAGAAAAACCCTAAAAAATGGTTTTACAATTTAAATTCTGAATTTGTGCTTTTCCAGACCAAGGACTCTTAAACTGTACTGCTTACCAGTATGGATGACATGTGACTCCTACACATTTTAGACCTCTGTCTTATGTAACATTTCCTATACACCTATTTACACACGTATGATTGTCTCCATGCAATGTATGTGTGATTTAAACTGGTATGAGTAGCGAAATAAAACGAAATGAATCTAAGAGACAGTGGTTACACACACTTGGGGGGCATTGTCAAATGGTGGTAGTGAGGGAATCTGTGGCGAGGTGGTGGGGGCACTAACAAATATTGTCGCACAGGGCGCCACCAGTACTAAAACCGGCCCTGGCTGGTGTAAATCTACATTATCCTTTACAGAAGTAACTAAACAATAGCTTTCTAGACAGTAAAGTAACTAAGTGCATTAAGATGATTAATCACAAACGTGGTGTTCTTGTGTGTTCACTTACCTTCACTGGGGACCCATGCGGAAAACTCCGACAAAGCTGCAAATAAGAGTATTTTTGCTAATACAGACAATCTACCATGCTGGTTTAATTACCGTATGAACACATTTCTTGTATAATAGCAAAGAGAGATCTCTTTGTTTTTCTGTAAATCAGAAATTAGATCTAAGTTAAGTAAGTTAAGCATTACTGAATTTTATTATGGCACACACCAAGTTTAAATCATCAGACCTTTAAATCATGCTCCCAACGTGCCAAGGTCTGATGAGAGTCTGATTTCATAAAACTATTTACAATACATATAATGGGAAATAAAAATGTGGAAATACGATATAGATGATCTTTAGGTCGATGATTACCCACAGACTGATTCAGTTGTTCAATCAATTAAGCCTAGATACTGGTTTATGCTCCAAACGAGCCCACACCGCCTTTCATCCTTCTGAGGTCGATATATTGGAAACTAGTGCAGTAGGTAACCATAAACATCTGTTAATCAGTACAAGATTCCCGAAGGGATAAATGCATGCCTTGCAAACACAATTCTTATCTTATTTTTTGTCAGGTGCTTTGATGTGGAGTGGTGTGGCTCACTGGTTAGAGGCGGCAGACCCGTAAGCAGAGGATGGCCCGGACCAGGGTTCGATTCCCGACGCGGCAGGGTCGTGGACCAGGGTCAGCAGGCTCGATAATTCTCGCCTCGGTGCCTACTCCAGTCAGGGACCACACTCCGGCAACTCTGGGCATTAGCTTGCCTCATCTTCACAACGGCCCCCCAGACCGCCGGGGATGCTTGGTCGCACCTTAGAGATACCCATTAGGGACCATCTCTCAGGGTGAGCCAGGACGGGTTCCCCAGCGGTCGAAGCGCTGAGATACTCCTCCGGGAGTTGATTCTAGCGCTATATAAACCCACAATTAAATTAAATTAAATTAAATTAAATTAAATGTTATATTATGTGTTGTGTCGGTTATCTCATGTGATGGCATGTCCTGTTATTGTCTGTCATGTCATGCTGTTATGTTATATTGTGTTATGTACATACACACCTCTATTCGTACCCTTGGGAGTGGATGTTTACTGTATCTTCATGGGTATGCACTGCACTTATTTGTTCATGTAAAGTGGCAGTGTACGCGTGTCATCTGTTCCTTTTAATTCCATTTACTTTAAGAGGATCCTGGGTATTCATTTTTTGGGGTCAACTTTTAAAGATCACATTCATTGAAGGGTCTCTGATGAAGCACTCTCTGTATTCTGTCATTCCGCACGAGCTAAAGCTATTGAAGTTGGAACAGGTTGTGGACAGCACTGAAAAGACTAACCTGCCCTGTACTGACACGTCTTCCTCAAAATTGTATTATTTCAGCAAATAGCTCTTAATAACGACGCACTCAATTTCCATCTAAATGGAAATATTAACCTCTAGATCTCAATATGTACATATGCACTCTCAGCAGAATAATACAGGGTAATGCAGCTCTTGTTCCGCCTGGTTTGATTGTTCACTGTAGCTCACAGCTCATTGTATGATTGTCCAAACGCCGTGGCATGCATGAATAGACAGAGCAGAGCTGTCCTAGGCAGCTTGCGATTTGCAGAATCAGAAACAATTGTGCCATTCATTGTAAATATGTCAGGCACTTGTTTCCATTTCCATCAATGTGGGTTTGGCAGTTAAGAAGTAGGCTCTGTTTTTTTCGTATTTTATTGTTTTTGTATTAGGAAGTCACTGTAAAGTACCGAGTCAATTTTCCAGCTTATCCTGTGCCACATGGTGTGAAACAGTGAGTTTCCCAGACCAGATGAGAGCTATTGTGATGTCTCTGAGAAGGCTTATCCAGGCCTGGCTAGAGGTTTGCCCAGAAAGACTACGGGAGATATTCTCAAAAACGTGTGATAGTTACAGCAAAAGTAGCTTAACGCAACTCTTCAAATGGCAGTCTATCGCGGGAAAACAACGCCGTGCCAACACAGTTTTTACAACACGGAGGTACTATGCATTAGTCCTACGACAACGCATCAAATGTCAGCGTCAAAATCAATGCTACGCCACAAAAATGCGAAACGCGAAAATAGTAGCGATGAGGCCAATCGCGATACAAACATCAGCGATAAACAGCGACAGGACTGCGATTCCCACGCGTCATGCGTCAAAATGCCCCATAAAAGCAAGGTAAAAAATACAGTGAGATGGCAACGTACGAGCACAACCCCACATCCGTGACGTAGAACAAATGACCATTGTCCCACATCAGATAGGCATCCCCTCACAAACAGTCACAATGTACTGTGACATGCAATCTGTATGTAACCTGGCCAATGCGGGAACATACATGGGACACACGGTGAAACCGCATCTCCTCTTCACAATTCAGAGGGACAAACAACACCCCCTACACACAGACGTGCCATGTCCATGACCAAACAATAATAAAAGCATGGACTAATGTATGAGCAGTGACTCCCCCTTACGTACATGTTACCCATGTCATGAGACTTGAGTCACAGGGTGCATCCCTGCATCATGGCGGCACATATCAGAGCCCAAAAGAAGCCATGTTGACACTTGCAGGCCACAAATGACATGGAATGAATGACATGGAATGAATTGGGACACATGTGAAACGCTGAAGAGTGGTTTTCCGTGCCATTGTGACACACAGAACTGGCATTTCGAATACGTGACACCCTAAACAGCCCCACTGCACAGAGGTGACACACCCTCCATCCATTACCAATTACCAAAATTGCTAGCCCTACATGAAGCACCCACACTTGTCTGAGTGATGTGCCTGTACAGATGAGTGACATGCACGCCAGAAATGTTGTTTGGAATGCATTTATTTGCACATGCTGTGCCTGTTGTCATTTTGTACTGTCCTATGATTGCTAAGGACCTTCACAATGTGACATCAACATGAGAAGAAATTGTCAATGATGGTGTTCCTACCGGCAATTTCTGCTGCGGTTGCAGTGGGATGTGATCCACCTGCCTCATCACACAACATGCAACGATCATCTTGCACACGATGTCTGGGCTGTACAAGAGCCTTCCACCTGTGATGTCCAGGCACCTGAAACGTGACTTCAAGATGACAAATGTGTGCTCCACGATGCCCCTGGTGTGTTTGTGGGCCAAATTGCACTGCCTCTTGGCCTGTGTGTTTGGGGCTCGGAGGGGTGTCATCATCCAAGTACAGAGTGCATGTCCTTGGTCACCTGTGACAGTGCAGAGAGACATGAGTCAAGACTACGCACTGCATGATGTGTTGGCAGGATCACTGGTTGATTGGTGTGTGATATGTGTGACTTAGTGATTCCTGTATGAAATGAACTGCCTGTTGCAAATGAGCACCATCAATGTTAATTACGTAGCCTCACTGCTGCTCCTCCCTCCCCCCAAGCATAGTCACTAGTGTGCGCTGGACGGTTGCATCACTTGCACCCCCTACGGCACAGCATTGTCATGCCTGTCTGTGCATGTCGACAAGCCTCACCATGACACAGTGATGATGTGCACTGAAGGTGGCCGGCCACGTATGTGTAGGCCCATTTTCAGGACAGGACTGACACAGATGCAGAGCACCTGCTTGGCTGAACTCGCCATGCAGTTGTGGGTAGACATTTGGCTTATGCTACGTTAATTTCGACACACACAATAGTTGGCATGTGTGATCCCTGACCCTGAGCATGTATGCCCACCCTAATGTAACCCTTAGGCCGAGCCCGCATTCCGGGGACATACCACATAGTAACATTGTCCGCTGCGGGACAGGTGGCGCAGACAATACAACAGAAACACACGCAGTAGTCACTTACTTGGCAAGGCCTAAACTTAACTACGCCCAGATCCACGTGGGGAAGAGCCATATATCTGTCCACTCCGCTTACGCTCACAGGGTGGTCTGACACGGCTACATGTCCCAGGTCTACCCCACTGCCTGCGTGACATGGTAGCCGCCGCTCCACACAGCACAATGTAGTGTGGAATGGCCCATGGCTATGATGCATACATGATGACCACACGGCGACACTGAGTAAGTTTGTGGGACTGACTGCGAGCTCGCGCGCCCGGACCCTTTTTTTGCCAGGGTCACCTGTCCAGTGACGACTGTGCTGGATGGGTGCTGGGTAGTGTAAGCCATCCCTCAGGGGTTGGCTGGTGCTGGCAACAGTGACCAGACAATCAGCAGTACAAATACAAGATTCAAACGGCAAGGGTCCATGACTTGAGCTGCACAGAGTTAGTGGCCCAGGATGCACAGCGGCAGCCACAGGCACACCAGCACATGACGGTGACTTGCGCTGCACTGTGGTGGGGCCACGCGAGCTGTGTGGGTCCTCGTCAGTGTTCAAGGTGAATGTCCCAGAGGATTGCAGGAAACAGTGCAAGGCGTCCTTCTGGGCATGATGCAGAGGGCAGAAACAAGCAGAAACAGGCAAATGGCCGAGTTGAATGCTACACACTCTTTACCACCATGTCAGTATCAGCTAAATGATGACGTAGACAACCCCCAGCCCATGGACTCAGACGCCACCAAAGTTCAACCAGAGAGTGCCCATGAATTTTGAGTTACATACTTAGAGGCACCAGCGCTGGAAGGGTATGCAGTCTGGGATGAGGCCTGTATAATGACATGAACTCTGCCATGAAGAGAGCAGCACTAAGTTCCAATTGTGTGACCTACTCCACCACAGTGTGGCCAGAGGCAGCGGTCAGTGCGGGTCAACTGCTGTTCAGCCAGCTCCTCCTGGATCTCTAACACACATCTTTGGAATGGCATGTGGAGGAGAAATGTGGCTGATGGAGGTAGTGGTTCCAGAGTTGAGTGGGTGTTTAGCCAGTGACAATGCCGTGTCCTGCCTGATACGGACTGCATTGGATTTGTGTGAGACCTGCAGGACCGCAGTGAAGGCCAAAGGCAGCAAGGGCCCAGCGACACATGTGGTTGGAATTCTATGCATGGTGTTGGAGTCACCACATCGAAGAGAGTATAGTGATTTAAAAACAGCTGTAATAAAATGTCCTCTGCCATAGTATAATCAAGACTCAGTTCCAAATGTGTGAACTACTGGTCCACTGTGTCAGCCTGTGAAGTACGTAAATTAGAAAGGAGTACTGCGGGCCTGTGTCACGGAGGCAGTGATGGTCTGATGAGGCTGCCAAGGTTGAGGTCCTCAGGCTTGGAGCTTGCACCAGCACATGGTGGGTCCCCCGTGACACACGCCGGTGTGGGCAGGTGAGCAGTGAGGCCTGGGTGCGCAGGGGCAGGCAAGATGGGTTTGGGGACCAGTGGCACCCTGTGCAGCAGGCACACAGGATCTCAGGCACCACCTCTCAAGGCATCGGCCTCGTGGCGGGGTGAGAGGCAACGCCCTGGCAGAGACGTTGGGCATTCCGGAGGAGAACCACACCCAGAGTTACGTGCTTTTTATTCACACCCCTATGCTGGCCTGGCATACGCCGGGCCAGCCCTCTCTGCACAAGATTACGGGGGGGCGTCACATTCTACATTTCCATGATCTCACACACTGGCTGGTGTGACATGGTTGCGTCCACTGTCCACTACACTCCAAAATACCAGTAGTGTATGTTTGATATGGATGTGTCTGTGCTCTGCATACTGCAGTCTGTCCGGCACATCCACTCCGTACTTGACATTGTGTACCTTCTCATTTATCGGTCACTTGCCTTTTTCACACATGCCTGGTCCCCACCTCTCCAGACATTCTGCTATTGTGTGGCTGGGGTGCCATGCCATTGTTGGCTCATGTACATGGCTATCCCAGGTTCCCACAGTAAGTTGCGCTGCCGTGTCTGGTGGATGGGTATGTTGTTTGGCATGTTGTATGTGACTTTGTGACGTGTGCATACCCAGAGTTGTGAGTTGCATGATTGTGGATTTGAGGTGTGTGGTGTGTTCATTTAGTAATTACCAACGAGCATTGCAATTCCGTGGGTGCCATCTTGGAAGCGCTGTTTGATGATGGACTGTCAGAAGTTGTAGGAATCATGCACACTGCCTGGGTAGGTGGCGACGACATTGGTGAAGAGTCCCCGGTGCTTAGTCTTATGGTGTGGCTGTGGGCTGTGCTGCATTTCCTGGTGCAGGCTGTCATCTAACTTTACTCCAGGTCAGAGCAGGTGTTAAATCTCTGCAGCTAACGCACCTTATCGCCTGTTTTGGGATCTTATGGCTGATCTGGCTGGTCATTGAGAATGTTGCGGAGTAGTGTTGTCGTGCCTTTTTGCATGGGAAGGCCTACTCTGCATCTCATTAGTGATAGCTGCGGGGTCATCTGTGGCGATGATTTTTGCGGCTGTAATCACAGGTACACTGGTGATATGGGCTATTAGCACCAGCTTGTGAAAGGGGTGTTAGTTTTATCGCAACTTTGGGTGTGATGAAGTGCCAATAATTTGGTGATAGCTCCTTGAGAATATGCCCCTACATTTCTCTGAATTTGACACATGGGGCCCGATTCACAAAACTAACTTAAGACAAAATCCTAAACTTACTGCCATTTTGGTATTCACAGAAGGCACTTACTCAATTTGGTATTCACAGAAGGAACTTACTCATTTCAGTATTCACAGAAGTTAGGAGTGCTAACTTTAGGACTCCTAAATGCCTTCTGTGAATACCGAAAGTGATAAAATTAGGATTTTTCTCAGTGTAGGAGTCCTAAAGTTAGGAGTCCTAACTTTACTATGGTAGTAAGTTTCGGATTTTGTCTTAAGTTAGTTCTGTGAATTTGGGCCCACTGTGCCATCCAGCCTCAAAGGCAACAAGGCGGCGTAAGGGTACCAGAGGCAGAAAGTTAGTCTATTGGAACTGGAAGGTAGAAAGAACTTGTGAGCTCTGCCTCTCTTCTTTGGTTACTAAACTAAGTCAGACATTTCCCTTGGATATAAAAGCATGATGGTTCTTGATTTCTAGTGCAAACTTAAAATCTATCGTGATAGATTTGAAGTTTAAGTCTTTCTAGCATGGAATATTTGTCCTAAAAAAGACCTGGAGATAACCTTTTATAAAATATAAAATCTTCATCTCATCATTGAGCAAAATGAATGAATTATAGATGTCCTCAAACTTTGAGGTTGAAAAGTAGAGTAGAAAAAAAGAGGAGCTAGTAGAAAGAGGCAAACACTTGTAGGGAGACAGATAGATCACATATGCATATCTAATTAGGAGGTACAGTAGACAAAGTTTGAAATTCTAATTGATCAGCCTATAGAAATCAAATAAAAGTGATTTTGAACACACGTGAGCAGCAGATTCAGGCAAAGATTTATCTGAGGCGTCCATAATCTCAAGTTATTCCCAGCATTTCACGTTCTTGTTCTACAAAATGCCTAAGATTACACCATTACAAAACATTGTGTAATTCAGATTTTGCACGGGTAACAATGTAAAACAGCAAAATGAGAGCGACTGTTGTTCATGTCACTCCCAATTCTCTGCTTCTTTTTAGCGAACAGTGCATCCTCAGGGGGAGAATAAGTTGCTGTACATCTTGCCCTTCAACAAGCTATGGGAACACATCCTCACATGTGAAGTTCCAGTTTAGTTCACATTTGTAGATTACCCAAAACCCTGTAAAAATATAGCTACGGGTAGCAATATTTTCAGATAAGACCATTTTCATCGTTATCTCAATTCAATGACATTATGGGGCCCATTAGGGTCACAGTCGGATCGCCACTGCCCGCATGGTGGTGGCGATCCGCCAGTGATCTGACCCCGCCCGCCACCCAATTCCCCTCGCCATTATTACTATGGCGGGAGGACCACGGTGGAGGGAAAGACCGTGCGTCGCTTTTCTGCCAGGTCAACGAGTTGACTGGGCCCGAAAAGGGTTTAATATGGTGGAGGTGTCTGTTAGACACCACCATCCATATTACTATGTAGGCGGGTACATGCCTTTCCGCGGCGGCAATGCCGCCATGGAAATGCATGCAGTGTTTGACATTGGGGGCCTGTTGTGTGCCCCCAGGGACTCTCGGGGGTGAGGGGTGCACATGGGGGTACCTATGGTACCCCCCAGCAGTTCCATGCACAACATGGCAGGCACCGCGCGGTGCCTGCCATGTTGTGCATGGAAGTGCACAACATGCCTTCCTGGCACTGTGGCGGGCGGTGCTGAGTGTACCGCCCGTCACAATGACAGGAATGCAGGATGTACCCGCCACTGTGACAGGCGCATCCTAATTGCCCCCACGGGAACCCCACCCTTATGGCGGAATGTCCCGTTTCCCAATAGGGTGGCGGGCGGACCAAGTCTTCCCGCCATCCTAATGACCCCCTATGTTGTTTAAGAAATGTTTACTAACTCGTTCCTTTCATTTTTAAGGGTGGGCGTAGAAGTGCACTTCGCACTACGCGAACTTCAGGTAACACTACGCGAGCTGCGTAGTAGCATGTTCGCACTGTGCAAGATGCATTTTCAATGATTGCACAGTGCGAACAAGCATCCGGCACTGTGCAATCATTGAAAACGCGAACTGGTAGTTTCTCATCGCAGCGGTCGCGAGCATGCACGACCACTCGCAATGAGAAACCTGACCTTCCCACGTTGAGAGAGTCTCGCCGGGATGTCATTTTGCTTGCTCGCAGTCGCGAACATGACGTTGAGGACAGCGAACAAGCAAAAAATGTCCGCTGCACTACGCTACGCTGCGCTACGTGTGTTCGCACTGTGCTACGTGCAGCTCGCGAAGTGCGAAGTTGCGCAAACTTCGCAAACTACGCGAGCGTAGCATAGTGCTTCGCCCAGGGTTATTCATTTTCCACTTGTTCCTTAATTTCTCTCACTCATCTTTTTAATGGAACTACACCATTGCACATTGATTCTCCATGTGACGCTTGATGAAGCATGATTTTTGTGAAATAATCTTGCTTGATCAAATCTGCTGATAACTGTGGGGCCGATTCACAGAACTAACTTACGACAAATTCTAAACGCACTAACTTTGGTATTCACAGAAGGCATTTAGTTGGCTTAAATTAGGATTTTGTCTTAAATTAGGATTTTTTTTTATATTAGGATGTTGTCTTAAATTAGGATTTTGTCCTAAATTAGGATGTTCTCTTAAATTGGAAATTTGTCTTAAATGAGGATTTTGTTCTAAGTCAGGATTTTGTCTTAAATTCGGATTTTGTCTTAAATTCGGATTTTGTCTTAAATTAGGATTTTGTCCTAAATTAGGATTTATTTTACGTTAGGATTTTGTCCTAAATTTTGAGTTTGTCTTTGTTAGACCTGGCATCTTTGACGTGGTTTCCCCGATCTTTTTGCCTCTACCACCTGTAACCTGTATTTTTGATGCTGTGCTGGATTTCGTTTTTGCTGGTTTAGATGCTTTGGACACTCTGCCACTGCTGATCAGTGTCGGAGTGTAAGTGCTCCCTATGTAAAGTGTTATTCTGATTGGATATACATGTTTGGCATATTTGTATCACCATGAAGTCCCTAGTAAAGTGCACTGGGTGTGCCAGGGCTGGTGATGACAAATGCTACTAGTGGGCCTGCAGCACTGATTGTGCCACCCACAGAAGTACTCTAAAATGGTATCTCCAGGCCTGCCACTGCAGTGCCTATGTGCAGTTTAGAAACTGCCATGTCCTCCTGATCAGTGTCCCCACTGACCAGGCCTACCCTTCCCTTTTTGTGCACATCAGTCACCCCTATGGAAGACCCAAGGTACCCCCCTGGGCAGGGTGCAGTGTATGTAAAAGGTAGAGCATGTACTAGTGCAGGTGACATGCTCTGATAGTGAATGGCAGCCATTTTCGTTTTTCACTATTGTAAGGCTATCTTGCTCCATAGATTAACATGGGGGATGCTGGCTACAGTGGTTAACAGCATTTCTTTCCATAGGAACAAAATAGGACATAAGTATCTAGTATCCCTGAACTCAGAATTTAATGACACATCTTTTAGGAAAGGTTGTTTTTAAATCCTGTGTTTGAGAACAGAACTTTTAGAAAGTTGCTGTTCTCTTGTCTGACCCTTCTGTGTGCCTTGGCCTGTTTGTGTATTGACTGTCTGGTTTGAGAGTGACAGGGGCTGGGGATTCCCCAGGAGGCTGGCTGAGTCAGCCCTAGGCTGAATGAATGCATTTGCAACTGGAGTGGAGGGAGGAGTTAGCACCTGGGCCTGAATAGGGCTTTGCCTGCCTTCCACAATGCTGGCTCCACCTCCTGCTGGGTGGCTGATGACCCTGCCCCTCACTCTGAAAGAAAAGAAGAAGCCAGCAAAACAAAGTACTCAGGAAACACCCAGAACTGGTTCCGACCGGGCTCAGGGCCCACATGCACAAAGAGAACAAAGACTTTTAGGGGTATAAGTACAGAACCCCTGACAACAGAAAATTAGATCATCCTGGAATCAAGAAGGAACCTCTGCCAAGGAGAAAGCTGAAACTGAAGAAGGAAGACTGTCCTGCTGTTGCTCTGCTGGACTGACCTGCTGTTGCTTTGCTGCCAAGGAGAGGGGAAGGACTTTGCTGTTGAGCTGTGTCCCCTGTCTTGAAGGAATCTCCAAGGGCCTGAGAAGAGCTATCTCCCTGTTCTGAAGTCCCAGGAACAAAAGGACTTCGCCCCCAGCTTCCCTGAACTCTGCTGAGAGAGTTCTCTCCTTCCTAGAGTGCCTGATCCAGTTGTGGGGCCTCTGGAAGTTGTACCTGAGCTGGGAAGCTTGATACTAAGCTTGAGAGACTTTTGCAATCGAAAAGTGTTGCATCGCTCGCTTGCGGAGTGCATCCCCGACAGTGCAAGAAGTTTCCCGCTGCTACAAAGGTCGAGATCGTCGCAGCGCCTGACGCCGCTGCCAGAGCCGTCACATCCGTCGTTTGCGGGACGCACCAGACCGGTGCGGGAATGTCGAGTGTCGTTGCAGAGCCTGTCGTCGCAGGGTGAGATCGCCGCACCGCTTGCTTGCGGACCGCATCACGTCGCTGCGAGTATCGTCGCAGAATCATCGCATCAAGGAGCTGCGAGAGAGAGGATCACCGCTGGACCGTGCATCGTCGCACCGGAGATCGTCGCAGCCCCTACGAGATCGTCGCATCGTGCCTTTTGCGAGAACAGACTTCCTACGGAACCTACGCACCGGAATCCATACAAGTGGCCTTCCTCCCCATACAGACCGGATTCGTCGCAACACGCCCGCTGCTGCAGCGGAGTTGTCGCATCGCCTCCCCAGGGTCTCATTAGCAACGCATCGCTTGTTTTCCACCGCACCAGCTTCTGCTTTTGGAACTTTGTTGCAACTAAAAGGTACTGTGAGTAAACGTGACGCAACTGTGAACTTTTCACGCATCTGTGGTGTATTCTATCGCAACTTAAAGAACTTTATCGCAACCCTTAAGAATCCTTTTGAAACCATATTCTTGAACTGTGTATGTCGGATTTTTGTCGTTTTGGTCTTGTGTAGTTTAGATTAAATACCTTTATTTTTCTAAACTGTTGTAGAGTCAGTTTGTGGTGTTTTCACTGTGTTACTGTGAGTGTTGGTACAAATACTTTACGCATTGCCTCTGGTTAGCCTAGACTGCTCGTGCCAAGCTACCTAGAGGGTGAGCAGGGGTTATCCCAGAGGGTTATCTCCTTGCCCTGACTAGAAGCAAGGCTCCCTATTTGGACAGTGGTACCTACCTCTGCCAACTAGAGACCCCCAGTCCTAACAGTCTTAAATTAGGATTTTGTGCTAAATTAGGATGTTGTCTTAAATTAGGATTTTGTCTTAAATTAGGATTTTGTGTAAAGTTAAACTTAAGACAAACTTAAGTTAAACTTCAGTTTAATTAAAGACAAAATCCTAATTTAAGACAAAATCATAATTTAGGACAAATCCTAACTTAAGACAAAATCCTAGTGGTCGGAGCAGCCTATTTTGCCACTCAGGCAGTACCTGTGAGGCTGGGCATGTTCTCCAATGGGCTGTGCAACACAGCCCAGTGGAGAGCATGCCAAGTGTGCATGACTGTTTAACTGGCTTGGCCAGAGGGTAGGCCAAGGCGTCATGCACACTTAGCGAGGGACTGAAAACCACTCCTGCTCTATCTGCCTGTGGGGATCCCCAGCCTTGCCAAGGTGACCTGTCTGGAGTCCTGCAAAAAAAAAGGATAACTTCTTGTTATTATCATTTTATTTTTATTTTCCACTGCTCAGTGGGGCGACGCTCCTCCAATTTTATGGAGGAGCCACCACTGATAACTATTCAGCTATGATAGAAGATAATCAGCTTTGATCCTGTCAGATAGATGAAAAAAGCATCTACATAGGCGAGGGGCTAAGGAGCTGAAGACACTTCTGTATCATTATACAGTAAGGCTCAAAGAAAGTGCTGCACAGGATTCATCTTTTAAACAAGAAATAATGGTATTAATGGGAATAGATTGTTACAAAGGTACTTTCCACTGTGGAAATATAAATTAGTCTGGTGACGTATTCATTTATACCAAGCAAAATTTATTCAGATTTTCTAACATGCAAAGTAATCTGCACTCCGGGTACAGGTACCAGAAGTGTGCATAAAATAACAGTTATCACATATAACTATACATATAATACACCCAAGAACCAGGCAAAAAGTATATAATAAACAAAACAATATAGACAAATTATACTGTGCTGTACAAATACTCAGTATTAGACTTGTGTATCTACTAGAAACTTTGTTCAGTCTTCCAGTTGTTAATATCTACTATGGCCGTGCTGCTCCATTTTTGCAGAGTCCATACAGGTCGGTAGTCTTAGAAAGAACAACCACAGAGGACAAATTTGCCCTCAGTTTCCTAGTGTGTGTTCACAGAATTAACCTTTATAATGTTATAAGTGGAGCAAATAAGACGCCTCCAGATAGTGGTGTCGACACGTTTCGGCCCTTTAGAATTGAGAGCCTCTTCAGGACAGTGGAAAACAGAATAACCTATAAAGAATAATGCATATGTTATCTTATACAAAAGTGCACTGCCGATAGAGGGTTAAAAAACGTGTCCTGTTAATATCCGGCATCAATGTGGAGCATGCAGAGCTGAAACCTATACAGATGGATGAAAAAAGAATCAGCAAGTAAAAGAGTATTTGTCTGCTCATAGACTGCACCAATGGGTTAATTGTGCCATGCTCATTATAAACTTGAATAATGCCAGCAGCATAGTAATGGTGCCAGTGTACATGCCTATGAATAACTCTTGAGGCATGCTTGGGGGTGGCTTGTGCATGTCATGTAAAAGTTTATAGTCGGCAAGCGAAGAGGCAACAAATGGGCCGCACCTGTGGAGGCGGCATGCATGAGAGAAAGTGCAGCAAGGTGTATGATAGACACTAAAAGTGGTGCAGTTACCAGACAAAATCCGGGTGAACACCTTATTTTGAACTGAATGTGGCATCCGTTGACTCTGCATCGGTACTCTGGGAGGGTTTTAAGACAGTCATTCGGGGAGTGTGCATCTCCAAGCCGGCCGGTGTTCCTCGTTCCATTTCCACCACTCGTGCAAAGCTGGAGGCTGAAATAAAGGCTCTGGATGCAGCCCAGGCTGCCCACCCCAGTCCTGAGACTCTAGCAACTATACGCTAAAAACACACGGAATTCTCTGAAGAAGCGGACAGAGAGCTTTCCTTTTGGGCTTTTCCTTCTTCGGCGAAGGGGACCATCCTGAAAGAACTTTAGCAAACCTCTTACTCCCTCCTCATGCTGCCTCCTATATTACGGCTCTTATCGATGGAGGTTCGGCTAGAACCACCTCTCCGGAGGAGCTTAAGTACAGCTTTCTGGACTTTTATTCACAACTTTATACTGCTGGTACCCCCCGTCAGGCAATACCTTTGAACAATACTTCAAGACTATTTTGTTTGTCTGGCTTGAGGATTACCATCGGGAAGTTCTAGATGCGCCATTAACTAGGGAGGAAATACTCGCCATCATAAGTGGCTTAACCGGGGAAAAGGACCCTGGTCTCGGTGGTCTTCCAGCTTCCTTTTATAAAACATATGCTGATCTCTTAGAACCACTTGCCAGCTATGTATAATGAATCCTTTGATAATGGCCTCTTCCCTCAGGTCGATAACTGGCTGGAGGACGCCTCTAGGTTGTCAGACTTTGCTATCGGAATTCTGGGATTTATTACCCACGAGGTCCCGTCCTGCTGACATATGGGGACCCTTGGTAACTTACCTTCACTTCTTTGCCCCCTCCAGTGGCGCTGCCTCTCCCACACTCCCCCCAGCAGCCCGCCTGCGGCCGCCGCCATTGCTGGTCAGTAATTGCCTTCCCTTCCCTCTCTGTCCCCGCCAGCCCGCAGCACTTCTTTGTGGCAATGCAGCCGCGTTTATGACTCCCACTGGGAGAGGGACACACCGTGCAATCTTATTATCTTTACAGTACCACAACTGACTTGTTTCTTGCAGGAAGGAGTTGCTTCATAGTTCTGATGTTTGGCTCGAAACTTACTGTGTACTCGGATCTGTTATATCGCACAATGTAACGTGTCTGATTTGAATTTCCTAAATAAAGGTGTTGAAAAAATAAAAAATAAAAATTTTTTAAAATCTGGGCGAAACCCTAGCGCGATTAAAGTAACCTCCCATGGTCCAAGGGAGTCTGGGCAGTGCTCATTGTGTGGAAAGCCTGGATTCCGTAGTTCCTAATGCAGATTTTTGGGGTGCCTTAGAAGTGTAAAGGATGGAGGGGTGAAGATCTGAAACGATTAGAAGAACACACATCTGGGGCATACCACAATATGGAGGTAGACCCGGTATTACATCTTACTCAAACAATTTGTCGCTATAGGATAAAGCGCTCCCAAGCCCAAGGTGGGGGTTGAGTGTGGAAAAAAAAACACAGAAGTATATATAAAAAAATATATATATAATGTTTGCCAATGGGTTAGTGTGGTATTCAAAATATGGTAAAAAGGCAACATAAGATGTCTAGGACTCACAGTGTGACAGGGCTGGCCCAAACGGGTCACGCTCCATGGCGTTCAACAGCAATTTATTTGTAATACAGAGTCCGGTTCAGGGAATAGCATCTAGCCGTTACTCTGGGGCAGTACTGAAGGAGGAACCGGCTATATGAAGCGTGAGACTATGTAGTTTCCAGGGGACACCCTAGTGGGGAAATAGAAGTTCCTGTGCATTAGGGATAAATAATTGACCTGGATCTCAAACGTTACCACTTGCACTTACACATTCTTTGCAGCACATCAGAAACAAAATTATAGCATCAATGAACTGGAGGAAGGGGCCTTCAAAGATGTCCTATATATGTGTGGTAACAAACAAAGGGTTTCACTGAAGGCCAGGGGATGCTCTGAGGCAGGCTGTCCAGTGCCTCGTCTTGTGGGATATATGTATGTAATGCTTCGATGTTGAAAGAGACAAGCAGCTGTTGTGCTTCATCAAAAGGGAGCACTTCTACTTTGTTGATGACGTCCATTGTGTCTCTTTTCTTATGTATGCCTGCGTGTTTAGCACCAAAGATTTGAGAAATACATCGACGTATTGTGCTAGGGATCCAATACTGATCAACACGTGGAAATAATAGGTCTTCCTGGTGGGTATGTGGAGATCTTATGGATCGTGGGCAGGATACATATTGAAGATGTTCTGCACTCCACTCTATTGAGGAATTTAAACTCTTTTTTACATAATCAATGATTGTCCATGGCTTTGCTCATCGTTCATTGATCCTGTGGTGTATTTCTCTAGTGGGGTTCTTTTCTATCTGTCAGTAGTGTGCTGGTTAATTGAGTTGTCAGGTGACTTCTTGGTCATATTGGGCACTGTCCTACACAACAATTCCTCCCCCTTGTTCAGCCGGTTTAATCACTATGCATTTGTTTTTGGCTAGGTTCTGGATAGCTAAGGTCTCAGCTTTAGTGCCGTTTGTTTGAAAAAAAAAATCTTATTGTTTAGTTGGTCAATTTCTCTAATACCAGTATTTTCGAATACCCGAACTTCTGGGGGCATGCAATTACCTTCCAGACAAAATAAGGACTTATTTTCGGGTTGACTAGAGTTAGGTTCAGAGTCATTTGCATTATCTGCAAAATATATCCTAGGTCTAACTTTGCGAAGTAACTGTAATACCTCCGTTTTAGTTACCATAGGATCTTGTATGTTCAAAGTTACAAAGGATAAACCTTTGCTAAGGAGAGCTGGTAAGTTGACAAGTTATAAATAGGGATTGTTTCAGTGTTAGTGGTGGGGTCAGCTATCATCTGTAAATCCTACTCCTGGTCCTGAATTCTCCCTGGTCTGAAGGTGGTCCTCTCAATTCCCCTCCTCTTCTGTCACCTCTGTTCTTAAAAGATTGGGCCCTTGGGTATTGGAAGGTGGAATTAGATGGTTATGGTGTATCTGAGTCAGAAGAGGTCTCCTAGAATTTAATAATTCTCATTTGAGACCTGCCTTGATATTGTAAGTTTGGATTACTTGGATTAATATTTTTGTAAAAATCGTCTTTAAGGAAGGGATAGAAGGTGTCAATTTTAGAATTCTTAATGTCCCTTGTTAACTAGGTGTTTTTTTTTATTTACTGTGCGCATTTTGAAGTCAACTATAGTTTTTGGTACTATTTCAAGCAATTGCTTGGCATCTCTGATCACGGGAATTGTAGCTATTTCTCTTTCTAGTATTTCAATCTCTTTTATCATTTAAACAACAGAGGAGTGACTCAAACAGTGAAACATGACAGAATGAGACGTAGAAAAAGCACGTGGGTGTGTAATAGAAAAAGAATCACAGTGATTTTTTATAAAACCCTCACTCACCCATCTATTGGGTGACATGCTTCATCATTGGGTTGTTCACCGGGTATGCCAAGTGCATGCCCGGTGTGCTACTACACCTGCAACTGCAGTGGAGCTGGTTACTAGAATAAAAGCAGTGCAAAAAAGTGAGTCAAACAGTCCTGTTTTATGGTTCATATGGACCATATGAACCATAAAACAGGACTGTTTGACTCAAATTTATTTTCAAGCCTGTCCGCCAAACCTTTTAACATCGTGCATGCTTCAACCTTTATTAAAATTAAGTATAGGTTGGAACACGCACTTTTTTATTCTGACACTTTAAATTCACTATCACTTTTTTGCACTGCTTTTTGAAGCATGTCACCCAATAGATGGGTGAGTGAGGGTTTTATAAAAAATCACTGTGATTCTTTTTCTATTACACACCCACGTGCTTTTTCTACGTCTCATTCTGTTATGTTTCACTGTTTGAGTCACTCCTCTGTTGTTTAAATTATATTTTGACTGGGGTATAGGAGTGTCCCTGAACCCTTCCTCTCTTGTTGTTTCTACATCAATCTCTTTTATGTCATCTTCACTAATTGGTAAAGCTGCCTCTATTGATAGAGTGAGCCAATCTCTAGAGCACTTAGTGCCTACTCCACTAAATTGTAATAGGTATGATTTTTCAAAACTGAAAATGACTGGTATGTCACTAATATGCAAACCCAGGGGAATTGCGTTATTTTTTTAAGTGTTCCAGTAATACCTGAGTGTGTAATTGTGTTCTGATTTTCTTCTTTTTTAACTGTTTTAATTTCTCAGCTTTGCCCAAGTTCTTTATTGTGGGAGTTTTTAAGTCACCACCAATTAAGGGTTTTCTAGCAATTTATTTATTTGGTCATCAGTGTAACTGACTATATGGGGCTCTGACATGTCTCTAAAGAATACGGAGATCCAATTACTGTCAGTGTGCTTATAAGTTCTTTTTCATGTGTGCCTATCAATCACAGAGTATATCTTCAATAATAACCTTCACACCTGAACTGGTGCAATATAACTCATATACACATATAGAGGTTTGTCCAAAAAGTCTAAAGAAGAAATAATGGTATTATAAGAAAATAGATTGTTAAAAAAGCACCTCAGTCATTTCCACCTCAGAACATTTTTAGACCTTGGAAAACTTCACTTGAGGAAGAACGTCCAGCTGTAAGAAGACTTCAGACTCCTGACTTCTACTGTAAAAAGAGGATTCACATTAGGATTCAAGGACTCAGACTCCAGACTCTTTCTGGCTCCCAGTGGCTTGAACAGCTCTCCTAGTAGTTAGCCTCTTGAATGTCTAGTTCAGGGACAGAAAAAGCAGATAAACTTGTGATTCTAAGAGGGCCCCAATGACCACAGAGTAGTGAACTCTGCAGGAGACCTGGCCTGAAAGAGATCAGGTGTCTAAAAGCCTAAATCGAGGAGGTAGGGACTGCAGGACTCACCAGTGGGACGTTTCCCAGTACTTTGAAACATTTGAGACTATTTTGGTCAATTTTTGCATCTCTGGAGGACTGATTCTGCGGCTTGCCATGAAGGCCACCCCAAAGTTGAGCAAGAAATAGGTTTGTCCTGCTTGATCTTTTTGCTGGTGTGTTAACTGGTTTGGGAGTACCTCTGGGTGAAGGTATTGAACATCATGGAGTCTTTACCCATTACGGCTTCCAGTCTTGCCCTGCTTGCTGGAAAATTCTGAATTCTGACTTCCAAAAAAGTGGCTAAGACTGAAAGTAAAACCTTGAAATGGGGCTAGGTGGCAAGTCTGTCCAACGTGTGAAGTGTCTTTAGCAGGTGTGGAATCCAGTCTTGTCCTGCTCACAGTTTTTGGCACCAAAACCAATGGATTCAGTGGGAGCTTGACAATGGAGTATCTGACTTTGAGGCAACTTCACTGGCCACAATCTTGGATCTTGTCCTGCTGGAAGATTTTGTTTTACATTTCAGTCCAGAGGTAAAACCTTTGACCTGGATGACACATTTAGTGAATCTAACCTGTGGTCCATCTCAACCGAACGAAACTGTGCCTATGAAATTGGTCAACTGCAAACTGATATTTTTGATACCACTGCTAACCAGGGTGAAAGTGCTTGTGCTCACTCTCCAAAAACATGGTTAAATTGGCATATAACTAATTGGCATATTTAATGTATTTATAAGTCCCGTGAAGAGTGGTATACCATATACCCAAGGTCTGTAAATTAAATGCTACCAATGGGACTGCTACAAAAACAAGTTGATTCACATAATATTTTGGATATTTATGAAACAATATCTATATGTGAAATTGATTTGTGTATTGGATGCAACAGACCACATGTGGCATCTAAGATATTAGGATGTTTTATTGAAGATTTTTCACACTAATGATTTTTTCACAAGAACATTGATTTAGATTGTGCAGTCAGAACACTATTTTTTGTTTAATGTTTGGTTTATTATATGCACATAAGTATTTTCTGTACATAGGCTTTATTGTCTTTTTCTTTTACAAATGTGCAACAAAGAATTCTAACAAAAAGTTGAATAAAAAGGTATAAATAAAGTACCGGAACAAATGAAAGAAATAGTTTGGTCTAGTGTCAATTATAAACGTCAAAACAACATAGGTCCTGGCATACTTTCCTGTTACGCACTTTTAGAAGGTTGGCATTTATCTGCTTTAGCCTATTTGTGACGGAAGCCTTTCTTGGGTCACATGACTGGGTGTAACTGGTATGCTTTTTGAATCCCAGACAGTCAATCTTTAGAGGGATTGTGTGTAGTTGGTTGGGTCATCTGCTGGAAGGAAACTGAAAAGTCTATGCTTCGCCTTCACACAGAGCGCCTAACAACCACACATTGTCAGGGCAGCCAGTTTGGCGCTAGGGTGGGGGAGCATTTCATGCACTTCACTGTCTAGAAGGTTTTCTCACCTTCGTGAACCAGGGCACCAGGTTATAAAAGGGGACCTCAGACATTAACTCTTCATACACTTCTGGACCTGTGGATACTCTGCCAGGAAGAAGGACTTCTGTGCTGCTGAAAGGACTGTCACTCTACTGGACTGCCACTCTGAAGGAACGTCTGTCCTACTGTGCTGACCTGCTGCATTGTACCCTCTTGCCTGGGAAGGAAGGACTGTACCTGCAACTTTATCTTGAACCACAGTTACTATTGTGACTTAATGGGACAGTCTGCTGGCTACTGATCTGAGCCTCAGGGACATAAAAGGTTCCCCAACATCCTGCACCAGGCCCTCGACCCAGTGGAAGTTCCTGACCCTCAAATGGTGCCTCTCAGGTTCTGGACCCTTAGTGTGGCTCACTGAGCTGAAATCAAGCTTTTGGGCTCTCCCCCACCACGAACGAGTCCATTCACACCGAGACATTGGCACTCAAAGCCCTGTCAGCCAGATTCTTCACGCTCCAGCATCTACCCCCACAGGGACTGCCAATGTGAAGCTTCAGCAATGCATGCCTGAGATGCTTTGCCTGCTCTTTGCGCTATACTGGAAGCCTATCATAAAGCCCCCCCCCTTATCCCCTGGGCCCCCTCCAACATGAATGGGACTCTTGGCAAGGACATTGAGAAGTTAAACTTTAGCAGGCCTAAACTGGTGACTGAGTCTGGCCTGCGTTCCATCGCTTTTGGCCTGAAAGTGTGACTTTGACCTGGTCCAATGCAACCAGATATTCTGTGTTGGCACTTTGTTCTTGGTGCTATTTTGGCTAAAATATTAAAAAATTCATAACTTCAGTTCTCAGATTGGATTTTTGTCTTTTTGGTCTTGCTATATTTATTATATTTTGCTCTGTTTGTCTAACATAATGTGGGATTCATTTTGTGTGGTGTTTCTCACTTTATTACTGTTTGAAGTGTTGAAGAAATACTTTACATCGTGCCTCAAAGTTAAGTCTAACTGTTCTGTGTCCAGCTACCAGAGGGTTGATCAAACGCCAATTTAGGGTTGACTTGAGCCTCACCCTGACAAATATTGTGGTTTCTGCTTGACCACCGCTCATAATTCAGTCAACCAGCAACGCAGTTTATAACATGTTGCACTTGAGATAAGCTACTTGGTAGATAACAATATGCTACCACTGTGGGTTCATGCATCAGTTTTTGAGATCTGTCCGACAGCACCAACACCATAGCCTCCCTCAAGAAGAAAAACTACACACATGTCAAGAAAGCCAGATGGTTTACCACTGAACTCAAAGAGTCCAGATGCCCAAGACGCCACCTCAAAAAGGGCTGGAGGAACTCCAAATCCACAGAAGCCCACAACAACTTCAGAATCTGCCACCAACGCCCATCACCAACTCATCAGATATACGAGAAAAACAGTGATCGAAGACAGAATCTCCACACACGCACACAACAGCAAAGAACTCTTCAGCATCATCAAGGAGTTCGCCTAACCCACCAGCGAGCCTACTGACATTCCTCCCTCACAAGACCTCTGCAACAAACTCAGCGCCTTCTTCCACCACAAAATCAAGAACATCCAGGACAACTTCAACGAAGACAACCAACACACTGAACCCTCACAAGGCCCCCCGATACCTTTGAAACAAACAATTGGTACCTGGACAGCCCTCACCACCGAAGACACACTGAAGACGATGAAGTCAATCCCCTCCGGGACCTCCATGACCCTACCACAACTTCAACAGAGCCGCCGACACCATCGTACTCATGCTTCACCACACCATCAACCGCTCCCTAGCAACCGCGTCCTTCCCTGATGACTGGAAACACGCCAAGGTCAACCCCCTCCTGAAGAAGCTCCTGTCGGACCCCACAGACCTCAAAAACTACAGACCCATCTCCCTTCTCCCATTCCCAGCGAAAGTCATTGAGAAAGCCATCAACAGCCAACTCACCACCTTCATCGAAGAGCACACCATCCTCGACTCCTCCCAATCAGGCTTCAGAAAAAACACAGCACAGAAACCACCCGCCTTGCCGCAACCGACGACATCCGCACCCTGCTGGACAAAGGAGAAACAGTAGCCCTCTTCCTCCTCGACCTCTCAGCGGCCTTCAACAGTCTCCCACCGCACCCTAACATGCAGACTCCACGATGCAGGGATCCAGGACAAGGCCCTTGACTGGATCAACTCTTTCCTCTCTGGCAGAACACAGCGGTTCAGACTCCCTCTTTTCCTCTCGGACCTTACACCAACCATCTGCGGAGTCCCCCAGGGGTCCTCCTTCTGCCCCACGCTCTTAAACGTCTACATGGCTCGGCTCGACCCCATAGTCAGAACCACGGACTCAACCTTGTCTCTTAGGCAGACCACACCCAACTCATCCTCTCCATATCCAACGAACCTAATGCAGCCAAACACAACTTTCAAGAAGGCATGGAAGCTGTCACCAAATGTATGAAAAGCAGCTGCCTTCAACTCAGCACTGACAAAACAGAAGTACTCATCATCGGCCCACACCCTGACACCTAGAATAACACTTGGTGGCCCCCCGTCCTTGGAAGCCCACCTACCCCCACAGACCACGCACACAACCTTAGAATTATTCTGGACTCCGAGCTCAAAATGGACCGCCATATCAACTCCGTCGCATCCTCCTGCTTCCACACCCTCAGCCTCCTACGCAAGACCTTCAAATGCATCCCCCTTGAGCGCAGAAAGCTTGTCACTCACACCCTAGTCACCAGCAGACTCGACAAGGCCAACGCACTCTGTGCCGGAATAAACAAAGACCTCACCCGCAAGCTACAAAACATTCAGAACACCGCCGCGAGACTGGTTGTCAACCGGCCAAGACACTACCACATCTCCCAACACCGGTGCACACTCCACTGGTTCCCCATCGAGACTAGAATCACCTTCAAGATCCTCACCCACACACACAAAGCCCTCCACAACATCGGACCAGCATACCTGAACAGCCGACTCAAATTCCACGCACCCCAAAGGACCCTATGATCAGCCCAGCTCTCCTACTTCGCGGTCCCTCGTGCCAGAAAGATCAGATCCAAAGGCCACTCCTTCTCCTTCCACGTGGCCCAAGCCTGGAACGCCCTACCACTCCACCTCAGACAGACAACATCACTCTCCATCTTCACGAGAAACCTCAAAACTTGGCTCTTCGACATACCCCCTCCTTGCTGGACTGAAACTAAGCATGGGCGTAAAATCCGTTTCGCGGGCGAATTTGCGGATTTTTGACGATTTTGCGATCTGCGAATCACGCGAAATTGCCCAATAATCCGCAAATTCGCAAGCTACGAATTATTTTGCTTGGTCGCGCTTGAAAAATACAATATCGCGTGCGCGGCGTTGACTCTGAGCCTGCCGAGTTGTTTTTCTCCCAGTTTTGAGTGTGCTGCGCCATTTTCGATCTTGCTGCGTGATCGCGCGAGAGTTTTTCGAACGCAATTACGTCATCGCGGCTTGCCATCTTGCACGGCGAGAGTTTGACAATGCGAGTACGTCATAAATGCCCGCGACGGCGCGCAGCTGACTTCCGGCGGGAGGTTTGAACAGCTCGCGTTTCCGAAATTGCAAAAATTGCTATTCTGCACAAGAAATCCACCGCAGGAAGCATAAACCTTGTGAAAATTATGATTTTGATCAGAATAACTCCTCAGATTGACATTTGGCTGCACTTTTTGGTGCAGGAGTCCATTTTTTGGGGTGGGGTGGGAGGAAGGAAGTGCCCCAGAGTCCCCAACTTCCTGTTCCTGTCCAGCAGGCTCCTCCCAGTGCTTTGTGCATGTCCTGGTCACTTTTCATTTGGCTGTGTAGCTGGAAGGATAACTTTTTCTTGCTGCTGGTGGATTTTTGTATTTGAGGACTTTTTGGACTTTGGAGTTTGGATCACTTTTGGACTTGAGATTTTACAAGTAAGTTGGTGTTGTTTGTTTGGGGCATTGCAGTTGAGGCAACTCCAGTTCTAAAACTTTTTTCACAACTTTAACAAAATATATATTGTGGTGGGTAGCTAGCCACAGTATCCAGTAGGCCCAGGGTTAGTCATGGGTGCATGATACAACTGTTTCTCTGATTTTATTTTTACTTAATTCTCATTTATGTCATGGAATTTTAGCTCATTGTTATATGTTTTTATTTTTTATTTTGGGGTGCCTGTAAAGCCTCACTAGCCAGTAGGCCCAGGGGTAGCTAGTGAGTGGTGCATGGACCAAGTCTTTCTGTGGGGTGTCTTGAATGTAAAGATCATTGAGGGCATGAATGGCATTGGATTGTGGTGATTTTTGTGTGTTTTTCAATTTTTTGGGGTGTTGATGGGGCATGGCCCTGTGGGTGGGGGCCATTTTGAGGGCTGGTACAGGCAGGGCCTGGCCATGTGGTGGGCGTCAAGGCAGGGGCCATGTTGAAGCCAGGCAGTGTGCTTCGTGCCATAAGCCTGCATCCAATGTGCCTTGCTTTCATCCATTATCCCCAGGGTTAGTCAGTGGTGCATGGGCCTAGTCTTTCTGTGGGGTGTCTTGAATGTAAATATCATTGAGGGCATGGGTGGCATTGGATTGTGGTGATTTTTGTGTGTTTTTTGATTTTTTGGGGTGTTGATGGGGCATGGCCATGTGGGTGGGGGCCATTTTGAGGGCTGGTACAGGCAGGGCCTGGCCATGTGGTGGGGGTCAAGGGGCCATTTTGAAGCCAGGCAGTGTGCTTTGTGCCATAGGCCTGCATCCAATGTGCCTTGCTTTCATTTATTATCCCCAGGGTTACTCAGTGGTGCATGGGCCTAGACTTTCTGTGGGGTGTCTTGAATGTAAACATCATTGAGGGCATGGATGGCATTGGATTGTGGTGATTTTTGTGTGTTTTTCGATTTTTTGGGGTGTTGATGGGGCATGGCCATGTGGGTGGGGGCCATTTTGAGGGCTGGTACAGGCAGGGCCTGGCCATGTGGTGGGGGTCAAGGGGCCATTTTGAAGCCAGGCAGTGTGCTTTGTGCCATAGGCCTGCATCCAATGTGCCTTGCTTTCATCCATTATGCCCAGGGTTATTCAGTGGTGCATGGGCCTAGTCTTTCTGTGGGGTGTCTTGAATGTAAACATCATTGAGGGCATGGATGACATTGGATTGTGGTGATCGTTGTGTGTTTTTCAATATTTTGGGGTGTTGATGGGGCTTGGCCATGTGGGTGGGGGCCATTTTGAGGGCTGGTACAGGCAGGGCCTGGCCATGTGGTGGGGGTCAAGGGGCCATTTTGAAGCCAGGCAATGTGCTTTGTGCCATAGGCCTGCATCCAATGTGCCTTGCTTTCATCCAATATCCCCAGGGTTACTCAGTGGTGCATGGGCCTAGTCTTTCTGTGGGGTGTCTTGAATGTAAACATCATTGAGGGCATGGATGGCATTGGATTGTGGTGATTTTTGTGTGTTTTTTGATTTTTTGGGGTGTTGATGGGGCATGGCCATGTGGGTGGGGGCCATTTTGAGGGCTGGTACAGGCAGGGCCTGGCGATGTGGTGGGGGTCAAGGGGTTATTTTGAAGCCAGGCCGTGTGCTTTGTGACATAGGCCTGCATCCAAACGGCCTTGCTTTCATCAATTATGCCCAGGGTTACTCAGTGGTGCATGGGCCTAGTCTTTCTGTGGGGTGTCTTGAATGTAAACATCATTGAGGGCATGTATGGCATTGGATTGTGGTGATTTTCGTGTGTTTTCCGATTTTTTGGGGTGTTGATGGGGCATGGCCATGTGGGTGGGTGCCATTTTGAGGGCTGGTACAGGCAGGGCCTGGCCATGTGGTGGGGGTCAAGGGGCCATTTTGAAGCCAGGCAGTGTGCTTTGTGCCATAGGCCTGCATCCAATGTGCCTTGCTTTCATCCATTATCCCCAGGGTTACTCAGTGGTGCATGGGCCTAGTCTTTCTGTGGGGTGTCTTGAATCTAAACATCATTGAGGGCATGGATGGCATTGGATTGTGGTGATTTTTGTGTGTTTTTCGATTTTTTGTGGTGTTGATGGGGCATGGCCATGTGGGTGGGGGCCAATTTGAGGGCTGGTACAGGCAGGGCCGGGCCATGTGGTGGGGGTCAAGGGGCCATTTTTGAAGCCAGGTAGTGTGCTTTGTGCCATAGGCCTGCATCCAATGTGCCTTGCTTTCATCCATTATGCCCAGGGTTCCCCAGTGGTGCATGGGCCTAGTCTTTCTGTGGGGTGTCTTGAATGTAAACATCATTGAGGGCATGGATGGCATTGGATTGTGGTGAGTTTTGTGTGTTTTTTGATTTTTTGGGGTGTTGATGGTGCATGGCCATGTAGGTGGGGGCCATTTTGAGGGCTGGTACAGACAGGGCCTGGCCATGTGGTGGGGGTCAAGGGGGCATTTTGAAGCCAGGCAGTGTGATTTGTGCCATAGGCCTGCATCCAATGTGCCTTGCTTTCATCCATTATGCCCAGTGTTACTCAGTGGTGCATGGACCTAGTCTTTCTGTGGGGTGTCTTGAATGTAAACATCATTGAGGGCATGGATGGCATTGGATTGTGGTGATTTTTGTGTGTTTTTCGATTTTTTGGGGTGTTGATGGGGCATGTCCATGTGGGTGGGGGCCATTTTGAGGGCTGGTACAGGCAGGGCCTGGCCATGTGGTGGGGGTCAAGGGGCCATTTTGAAGCCAGGCAGTGTGCTTTGTGCCATAGGCCTGCATCCAATGTGCCTTGCTTTCATCCATTATGCCCAGTGTTACTCAGTGGTGCATGGGCCTAGTCTTTCTGTGGGGTGTCTTGAATGTAAACATCATTGAGGGCATGGATGGCATTGGATTGTGGTGATTTTTGTGTGTTTTTCAATTTTTTGGGGTGTTGATGGGGCATGGCCATGTGGGTGGGGGGCATTTTGAGGGCTGGTACAGGCAGGGCCTGGCCATGTGGTGGGGGTCAAGGGGCCATTTTGAAGCCAGGCAGTGTGCTTTGTGCCATAGGCCTGCATCCAATGTGCCTTGCTTTCATCCATTATGCCCAGTGTTACTCAGTGGTGCATGGGCCTAGTCTTTCTGTGGGGTGTCTTGAATGTAAACATCATTGAGGGCATGGATGGCATTGGATTGTGGTGATTTTTGTGTGTTTTTCGATTTTTTGGGGTGTTGATGTGGAGTTCCTCAGATGGGGCATGTCCATGTGGGTGGGGGCCATTTTGAGGGCTGGTACAGGCAGGGCCTGGCCATGTGGTGGGGGTCAAGGGGCCATTTTGAAGCCAGGCAGTGTGCTTTGTGCCATAGGCCTGTATCCAATGTGCCTTGCTTTCATCAATTATGCCAGGGTAACTCAGTGGTGCATGGGCCTAGTCTTTCTGTGGGGTGTCTTGAATGTAAACATCATTGAGGGCATGGATGGCATTGGAATGTGGTGTTTTGTATGTGTTTTTCGACTTTTTGGGGTGTTTAACTGATGTTTCACTGACTTCCATTGCTTTTAGGTGCACAAGAGAACCACCAGTGCCAGGAAGAAGTCCTGCAGCGGTGTGTGCAGCACAACGTCACGTGTGGCCACAGACAAGACAACTCTGCAACTCGTGCAACTGCGGCCTGCTGTTCTGACATCTGAAGAAGATGGGCCCAAAGAAAGGTGGCCGTAGCGCCTCAGCGAAGAAAGTAGCCAGTGCCACTGCCAGTAAGAAGGAACAGAAGAAGCAAGTGGCACCCCCTACCAAGGAGACTGGTGTGCCCACCGACACCTTTTTTGGGGGACCAAGCTGGAAGCAGCACCTCCCCTTCATTGGGCTCAGTGCCATCACGCCAAGGTAGGTCCAAGACCATGAGTGCTGCTGCCGCAGCCACTTTGGTTGTTCAATCACCATCGACCAGTGATGTTGGCTCATCACAAGAAAGTACCATCCAATCAACGCCGGGTGTAACTCTGCTGACGAGTGTTCAACAACCACAGCCGCAACGACAACCACAAGTGCAACTAGTACAAGCGCAAGTACATGGGCAAGGAGAGGCGCAAGTACATGGGCAAGGAGAGGCGCAAGTACATGGGCAAGGAGAGGCGCAAGTACATGCACAAGGAGAGGGGCAAGTAGAGGTTCATGGAGAGGTGCCACTAGAGGTTCACGGAGCGGCACAACTGCCTACAACGCTTGTTCCTCCAGAAGTAGGGGCACATCACAAAATTGATATTCAAGTGGAGGTATCATCCGAGGAAGCCACTCCTCCTGAGGATGATCCATTGTCTTCCAGATCCCCAGCAAGAAAAAGGTCAAGGAGGGTTGCTCCTACTACTACTACAAGTTCTTCTTCAAGCCCCCTTCATTATGATGACCTTGATCATGATTGGAACTCAGCAATGCAGTCTGACAGTGAGGCACGCCATGAGCCGACAAAGGTAGCTAAGCCTAAAAGGAAGGTTCCCTCAAGGCTTCGACTTATGGGTGATGAAGACGAACAAGAAGTCGTGTCTTCTACTGCTGATGAACTGTCTGATGACGACCCAGTCATCACAGACGTCATTCCAGCCACAGCGGGCATGCAGCAGACAAACATTTTAACCCTAGCCCTAATGGCTACTGAGCGGGATGTGGGCGGCGTGGCACCACCAACGCAGTTAACTACAACACCAACTCGACCTACAGCTTCCATATTTTCTCGTCAGAAGGGCCGGCAGGGACCTCCATCCATCTCGACCTCCATTACCTCAAGTAGTGGTGCTGTAAGTGAACAACAGAAACAAATTCAGCCACGCCCATCCTCCACTTCATCTGTCATTGCAAGTCAAAGTAGCACCTCCACCACCAGCAGACATCTCCAGTCCCCAGTTTGGGACTTCTTTACTGTTAGCAAAAAGGCGGAAAACATGGTTGTTTGTTCGATTTGTAAAGTATCAGTTAGTCGGGGTAAGCTTGGTACCGACTATGGTACCGGAGGCCAGAGAGGTCATCTCAAACAACACCACCCTATCCAGTGGTATAAGCACCTAAGTGAGATCGAGGAAGCCCAAACAAAAACAAATCCAAATGTATCCCTTGATACTGCATCTGATGATGACGAGAGGCGGATCGTGCAGGGGGGAAGTGAAGAAGCGACAGACATTTTTTCTGGTACACCCAATACCCCTGGCAGCAGCACTGCAGTGGTAGCGCCCACACCCTCTACCCCTGCAACATGTAAGAGGCACACTAAGAGTCTGGGACAGACACCAATGCAAAAAACTAAATCAATGAGCCTAACTGGTGTGAAGTTTGCATCATCATCATCATCATCAAGTAAAATGGTCCAGCCCACCATTAGCAGAATGTTCTGGTCGGATGCGCTATTTGAACGCAACCACCCAACGGTGCGTCTGTATAACGCAAAGCTGGCTAAAATGCTAGCGCTGGACCTTCTCCCTTTCTCTTTTGTGGAAGGGGTGGGTTTTCGTGAATTGGTGGCAACAGTCTGCCCTAAATGGAAGGTTCCTAGCCGGTCCTATTTTGCAAGGGTTGCTGTTCCAGCACTACATCAAGATGTGCTGGAGGTGATTGGCGCAGCTATTCTGAAGTGTGCTGTTCACACTATCCACATGACAACAGACATTTGGACCAGTTGCCAAGCCCTTGATTACATGTGCATCACTGCTCACTGGGTCTCTTTTGCAGGGGTCGAAAAACAGTTAAAACACAAAGATGTTGACACGGAGGAAGTTTTTAAAGCTACTCGCAAACATGCAACAGTAGGCATGTTTGCCATGGAGAAATCTCACACTGCACCTAACTTTTTGGAGGAGTTTAACAGGAAGGTCAATGCTGCATCCAAGAAATCGCACAGTTGGTTATGTTTCCACGGATAATGGCAGTAATATAGTTAAGGCCATGGAGAACGGTGGCTATTTCAGAGTGCCGTGTTTGGCGCACAGTAATAACATCGTGGTGCAAGCCTTCTTGAAAACAGAAGCGCCAGTCGTCAAATTACTGACCATCTGCCGAAGAATCTGCGCACATTTCAACCATTCTTTTAAGGCCCGGAAGCAGCTGAGGAGCCTTCAATATGAACGTAAACTGCCAGTCAAAGGACTAATCCAGGAGGTGGCAACACGTTGGAACTCAACCTTCTACATGCTTGAGCGTCTGTCTGAGCAGTGGGAAGTAATACATGAGTATGTCTTTAAACTGGGTTCTACTCACAAAGACATGAGGCTAGAGTTGGAGGAATGGAAGCTAATTGCAAGCCTGACAGACATGCTTCGTCCTTTTGAGCTCTTCACGCGTGAAGTCAGCAGGGAGGACTGTTCTTTGAGCAAAGCTATCACATTGTTGTGCATGCTAGAGCACCAACTGAAGGAGGTGTCTTCAACGTTCCGAGATGATGGTGAAAAGCGAGAAGCATAGATTTGGCGGAGAAGTTATTAAGGCGCCTACTTGACAATGAAAGGCTTAAAAACATACATACAGAACAACATTACATTTGTGCCACTATTCTGGATCCACGGTACAAAAAGGCAGTGGCTAGCAAAGCATTCATTCCTTTTGATGAAGCAGATGTTTCAAAGTACAAACATTGGCTAGCTGTCTCAGCCACTCGGTTCGAAAAAGATCGGCAGAAACTTCAAGGAGGCAGCACAAGTACACTGAATCAGGAGGCCATCCGGCGTCAAGTTCCACTTCTCAATCCGTGGCCGAAGGGAGTCACTTTCCCTCACAGCCGTTAACGACACCAGCAACCATATCATCATCCTCACCTGCACCAGGCCGCAAACAAATATTGTCGGAAGGGGATTGGCTAACTCAGCAAGGGCTTGCTCGGTCCACTGAGGAACAGGTCACAGATGGTACGCAAAGTGGATCACCCCTGGAGAACCTTGAGTCGGTGGTGCAGGCCTATCTGGATGACATAATGAGACATAATGGTCTGTCATAATGAGAACCCATTGGGATATTGGTATACGAAAAGCTCTGTATGGCGACTGATCACCTACCTGGCTCTAAATTATTTGTCTTGCCCACTCGCAAGCATGTCTTCTGAACGTGTTTTCAGTGCTGCTGGTGCCATTGTTAGTTCAAAAAGGACCCGCCTTTTGTCCAAAAATGTGGAGAGGTTAACAATAATCAAGATGAATCAGCACTTCATACCACCCGATTACAAAATACGTGAATGCACGCAGGAAGAAGAGGACACTGACTTAGATGACGCCGACAGAAGTTCTTCTCGGTCACCAGACCTACTCCCGTCTCAATTCATAGACTTGGAGGACAAGCTCTGCTTCCCTGACACCGAAGCCTGAAAATTACTTCCTTTTTTTCTGTACTTATTCACTTTTATTCCTGTGTGTCTTTCTTTGTTTTGCTACTTTCCCCATAACAAAACTCTAATCACCTAATCACAATAAGTCCATCATCAGAACTGTCTTCATCTTATTTTCCTTATTGATTTGAAGGTGCTGCATTCTGCATTCTGATGTTCACAAGTTCACAACTCAATCATGCTCCTCTATCCTCCTCCTCCAGACTCCCCCTATCCATTTCCCTCAAGGCAGATGGATGGATTATGGAGAAAAAACAAACTTTGTCTTCGTAGACGAGTCCCCTCAAGTGGGACTGAAATAACTGACTGACTACATTCTTGTTGATTGTTGACAGACCTACTTCTGAAATTTACAGGAGAGGCTGCCCTGTGGGCCCTCACTTTCCGAAGAAGATGCGGACAAAAAGTAGAACAGGTAATGAATAATGAGAAGATGGCATGCAGTGGACAGCAATGGCTGTCTGTCTCTTTTGAAACCAATTGCTGTTTGTTTTTTGTGAACAGCGCAATTTGCCATGTTTTGAATATACCAGTATTGCAGGTTTTTGGGGGTTTCTTTGGGGGTGTTCTAGATTTGCGGTGCTGGGTCGGGGGGTCTGGGAGCACTGCTGGCACAGTCTAATGTTGATTGCATTTGTTTTTCAGGAAATCCATGGTGGAAAAGGGGAGTTAGGGCCTAGCTGCACAGCGCATTTGGACTGAATTCCAGGTTGGCCCGAAATTTGCTAAGTCTCACTTTTTAAGGTTTTGCTTTTTGGCTGTTTGGCGGTGTTAAACTTGTTTCCACCTGGGTTGACGGGTATGGGGGCATTGCTAGGAAGGTCTAATACCGGATAAAAGTGTTTTGTATATAATACGTGGTGAAAAAGCTTTTCACTTTTTAGAGTTTTCGCTCACTTTCGTGTTTTCGGTGGCCTGTTTGGGGGGGGTTCCTGATGTTTGGGGGTGGGTTTTGGGGTCTTGGAGCAACGCTGGGTATGGATACTTTTGATTGCAAATTGTTTGAAAAAAATCCATGGTGGCAAAGGGGAGTTAGGGCCTAGCTGCAGAGCGCGCACGGAGTGATTTTGGAAATTTGCCTAAAAATTTCTAAGTCCCCATTTTTGTATTTTTGCTTTGGCTGTTTGGGGGTCTTCTACTTGTTTTCGCCTGGCTTGACGGGTCTGGGGGCATTGCTGGGAAGGTCTAATACCGGATAAAAATGGTTTGGAGAAAATCGGAGGTGAAAAAGTTTTTGCGTTTTTGCTCACTTGCTTGTCTTTGGGGTGCTGTTTGGGGGTTCCTGGTGTTTGGGGGTGGGTTTTGGGGTCTGGGAGCACTGCTGGCACAGTCTAATTTTGATTGCATTTGTTTTTCTGGAAATCCATGGTGGAAAAGTGGAGTTATGACCTAGCTGCACAGCGCGTTTGGACAGAATTGAAAGAAGGCCGAAAATATTCTAAGTATGAGATTTTCCATTTTTTCTTTTTGCCTTTTTGGGGGTTTTCTGCTTTTTTGCAGGTGGGTTGGCGGGTCTTGGGGCATTGCTGGGAAGGTCTAATACCGGATAAAAGTGGTTTGGAAAAAATCCATGCTGAAAAGCGTTTTGGCACTTTTCTTTAACTTAGGGCTCGTTAGGGTTAGCAGCAGTATTGCATGTGTTTGGGGGAGTTCTAGATTTTTACAACTGGGTTCTGGGGTCTTAGAGCACTCGTGGGAATGTGTAATTTTGGTTGCAAGTGGTTTGAAGAAAATCCATGGTGGGAAAGGGGGGATTTGGCCTTGTTAAAGAAAGCGTTTGCCACTATTCTTAACTTAGGGCTCGTTAGGGTTAGCAGTATTGTATTGCATGTGTTTGGGCGGGAGATCTAGATTTTTACGACTGGGTGGGGTCTTGGAACACTTGTTGGAATGTCTAATTTTGATTGCAAGTGGTTTTGAAGAAAATCCATAGTGGGAAAGGGGGGTTTTGGGCATACTTTCTGAGTGCGTTTTGGCACAATTTGAAATTAGGCCTCTGCGAGGTAGCAGCAGTATTCTGCACGTTTTTGGGAGGTTAATGTGGGGTGTTCTAGATTTTGGGGATTGTCATCTCTGAAAGTGACAGTATAATTTTTGCACTACACAGCGTGCCTTATATATTTTTTTCTCCGAGGTTTCTTTAACACTTACTGTTGTGTTTTTCCATCATCAATTACAGGCAGGCTTTTACCCTGTGCCATCGATGTACTACTCAGGCTTACAATTAGCGATTCACAAATCCGCATCAGGCAGGCAGTGGACAGTGTGTCTGGTCACCAAGATTGATCGACGGAGCATCCGATGGAATGAAGGAGTACCGCAAATAAGAGGAATGGCTGGATGCATCAACTTCACAAATTCAACGGGACAACTACAAAAAACAGTAACAGTACCCAAAATTCTCCTTATCTTTTAAATGATATTCTTGTGAAGTTAAACTTACTTCTACGAGTGTGACTCTGTGTGTTTCTTTGATCTCTGCTTCAAATTCATCCCTCCAGCTATTTGATACGTCTTTGCTATGTTTAACACTAATTTAATGTTCTTCTAAGTGTTTATTCTCTCTGAGGGCAGAGAGGCAAGTGAAATTGCGTAATGACTGCATCCCTGTACTGTCAACTTGTTTCTTCGTAGTTACTAGTAAGTTGCAGTAAGTAGTAGTAGTACTACTTTTCAGTAAGCTAACCATCCATTTAGTAAACACCTTCTGGCATGCAGTAGTGCACTTCCTTTATGTCCCTTTAAAGATTTATCAATATCTTCAAATCCAAAGATTTGTTTCTCTTAATTTATTGTTTGACTGTCCATGCTGTGTTTTTTTTCCTCTCTACCAAACTTTCCCAAAACCCCCCATTCCCATCCAATTTTCAAACCCTAACCCTCTTCCCCCGGGCTGTGTGGTATTTCATTGAGGTGTGACTGACAACAACAATAAATTCCACACACTTGCTGTGGAGGATAAGGTCAAAGCAACCAGAAGTTCATGTGCGCCATCGTGGATTGTTAAGACCATCCACCTCCTACACGACGTGAACAATCAAATGCTGAATGCTTACCTTACGTTGGCACTGCTTAGGCTACAATTTAGGGCACTGTTCTGTACCGTACTATCTATTGTACTGTTTCTAATGCTATGCTCAGGCCACTCAATGTTTAATTTCCTCTTTTTTTCATATGGTGATACTGCCAGTGTGTACCACTACTGCTACCAGCACAACAATGATATTGCATCCGTTGAGGATTCAAGTCAACAATCAACCTTAATCACCATTTGCAATGCAGCCAGCCCTGGGGCTACCCCGATTCTCAAAAACAAATCACAGGTAAGATAAGCATATTGGAGAGGTAGTAGAATAATGGGCTAGGAGGACTAAGTTGGGAGGAGAGCAGAGTCTGACAGTACTACTAGTAAAGTACAGTAGTAGGGCTACTAAATTTACTAACTCGGTTACTTGCATTTTGGTACATTTCAGGACTAGATGTTTCATTCATGCTGGTAAGTTTGAAGAAAACAAACGTCCAGTAACCACCACCAACCCCCACACAAAATAATATATGAACGCGTATACTGTGTTTTTGTAAGAAAAATAATTATTAAAAAATATATATTCGTGTTGTTTTCAGCACAACAATAATAAAATAAATTACACCAACTCACCCCCCTCCCGAACCCAACCAATGTCAAAAAGTCAAAAAGTCCCCTTTCCCAAACATCCAAATCCCACCCCCCCAACAGTCTTTAAAAAAGGGGCAAGGGACAGTCACTTCCTCCGGTGGCGTAGTTTGGCAAGCTGTTGCTGCATGTCCCGCTGCTCTTTGCAGAGGTCCCGGAGCTGGCGCTGATGTTTTTTGGCCAACCGCTCCAGGTAGTCCACTCTTCTGCGTAGCCGGCGCACACGAACCATCCAGGATCTGGGGGGGGGGGGCGCTGATGTTGTTGCTGCAGTGCGGCGGCGGCGGGAGGCTGTCAGGCCACGGCTCCGTCTGGCTGGAGGCTTCTGGCTTGTGGACCCGGGGGCAGTGGAGGAGGATGTAGATGTTGATGTCTCCTCATGCTCCAGAGCCCACAACCACCGAAACTCGGCACAAATAGCCTCCAGCTTACGGCCCTGACCCGGACAGCCATCTCCTTACGGGTGAGCTTTTTGGGAGTAGCATCTATGAAGAAAGAAAGAAAAATACTGTAGCCAATAGTCATTAACACAAAGTCAAAATAATTCAACGGAAGGTTGACACTCAGTAACACCAGCAAGTAGCAAACACAGTATAACATTTTGGCATGTATCTTTCCGCCGTCTATGTAAGCCTGTGACACTGTGAGTTTCAGGAATTCCACTAGCAGCACTATAGGTGGACTCACTACTACATACATAGTCAGAGAGTACTAAAAAAAGGGCCTTTTTTACTTGTTTTGCAAAAGAAATTACTGGTACGTGAACTTGTGGTAGCCGCCATAATGGCAGCTCACAGCTTTCACCCAAGAAATACAGACACAGGCCATGATGATGCAGATTCGCAGTACTTTAAGCAGTACATGCAGGTCGGGACAGGAATGTCTTACTTTTCTATAGGGGTGGCAATGCCACTGGCCATACTTCATCCACTCAGCATCTGCTCTACTACATCATACACCTCTGCTATCGACGAGGAGGATAAAGAAGATAACATCCAGGCTTCCAAAGTACGTCTATGAATCTTCTTGTTGTCTCAAATGTACCATAATGTCTTTTTGTCAACATCCTTTTCATTATATTTTGGAAACCGTCATCTTCTTTCTTATGTTGAATTGCATTCAACAAAACCATTCTCTACAGTCATAATTATTAAGACTAGCTCGCCCTTCGTTTCACCCTTCTTTAACTTTTCATTCTTCACATCCCTAAATTACATCTGATATGACTTGGCTTCACAATAAAAATGTGCCAGCTGTGTTGAAGTGAAATAGAGGGGGCCATTGGTTACCAGAGAAGTACCGCCGCTAATGCTATTAAAAGTCAAGGTTGACTGTCTTCTCCGTGATAGCCCAAAAAGTAGTTCTAAATTAGTAAATGTTCTTGACAGTACAGTGTACTTATACTAGTGTACTGTGTACTACTGTACAGTACATCATACACTCCTTTGCGAGCCTACTCAAAAAAAATTCAATAACTAAGGAGTATAATAACTTACCACCATCCGCCGCCGCTGAGTCTTCCCCCCCTGCTCCTCCTGTTGGCGCCGCCGCATCCAGAGTGGACCCCTCTGCACTGCTGGCCCCGGCACTGGTGGTCATCTGTGCCGCATCAGATGTTGTGACGCCTAGGAAAAACATATCATATTTTCAGATGCCATACACAACCCCCTATTTTGTCTCGTAATGGAAGAAAATGTTACATAACACATTTTTTATTACTGGGATTGAAAAAAAGTAACGGTTTTGGGGAGGGTGTTAACCTTTTATATGCTTATTCCATTAAGTGCTACACTTCTTCTTATGACAACTGATGAATGCTTGCTTAACGTGCACCATTTTTCTCATTACAGAAAGAAGATTCCATTGCCCTTCTGCCAGACGATTCACCAACTACTAGTAAGTCATCACCAGCAGTACTTTAAGTACTTTAAAGAAGGTGGGGGCTCCCGCACAGTTATTCTAATAATTTCATGTGTCTGTTAACTATTATTAAGTTTGAGTCATACTAATTTCATTCATGGGAATGTTGTTTAAACTTTAACATCATCTTTTTGTTTACGAGTGAGTGAGCGGAAAGGTTTGAACTACTGCACTTGGCAGTCATGTTTCAGTGACTCAGATTGGTCGGGACTCGGAGGTAGTCTTCTTCTGTTCTTATAGGTCGTAAAATCATTGGTCAGACATTCTAGATAGTCGGTCAGGGGATTGGGGGTTCAACTTCTGTTCGGACTGAGGTATGTCGAAAGTCGAACTGCACCTATCATCAACAATGTCCTAATATTTATCTTGTCCCTATTTCTTTGTGTGCAGAATAGTCCCTGAAACACTAGCGGTATGGGATGTGCTCCTCTCAAAACAAAAAGGCAACTGCTACCTTTTACTTGGTGTAAACAATGACATTTTGTTGTTGGAAATTGTCAAAGCACTTACATTAAGAAGACTGGAATAGACAGCAAGGGCAACCCAGAGGACTGCACTCAGTGCCTAGAGCTAATGCTGTGTCAGAGTTTTGTTTCACGCCGTTTGCCGAATGGGCAAGCTTAGCTACCTACACAGACCGACTCATAATTGTAAATAGTAGTAGCACAGAGAGTGATGGTAGAGGCAGGATAAGAATGTAGAAAGTAGTCTACATTAGAAGAAGATCAAAGATTATTTTGTAAAACATACAATTATTAGGAACTAGTTTCTAATGAATAGGAGCTGTAAAAGTTAGGGAAGTATAAGTATTATTATAACAATAGAACAACTTACTGGGGCCAGCAGAAGAGCCTGCAAGGGACTGCTCCTGTCCACCTTCTGCCACCGGAGTCTCTGTCGCAGCAGGCGCCTTGCCCCTGGGAGGTCCTGGTGATCATGAAATAATGAAACACAACATGGATGATTGTTTTTTTGGAAATATTTGATTTCTTTGTACTCAATCTAAAATTATGTTGGGGAAACAAATTAACATCAATTGCATCTGATCTGGTCAACTAGGAGGATAGTAGTAGAGTGTTGCAGGATTCGCAGACCGTCTAATAGGAAAGTTATGTAATTCACTAACTACATCAACAACAAAAAGGTTCTACTACGACTGCCATCACTGAGCAGCACGAGACGTCGCGTGACAGACACAGTCTGTCATCATGATTGCAGACCACTAACCAATGTCCTATAACAAGTAATAAATAATATACTCAACGTATCAATCCACCACTATCTCTTCAGAGTGGCAGCAGCAGGAGTACAAAGAAGGACTAGGCTTGAGTCTACTGTCTCTAGCATTACTCAGTAATGCTCTCAAATGACTAAAAAGTTGCAAACAAGTAAGCATAGTAGCAACGCCAATAACCAGGCGAGCACCTGCAATGACAGAAGCTATTTAAACATTAATTTACCTGCAATGTAATCGAATCAGCAGCATTCGTACTCTTCAGGAAAAAAATTAGATTAGCAATATAACAGAGCAGAAGGAAAAAAAGTAGTTATTAAATAGCTATTTACCAAGGCCAGGGATCTCCACACCGAGCCGGTCAAGCATGTCATGCTCCCGGTCCAAGATGTCACTCCACCGATGCGTCACTTGCTGGTAGGTGCGCCGGACCCCAGACTCCTTATACATGCGCCGGCACACCTTCTCCCACAGCTGGCGACGCTCCCGGAGGCCGTAACCGGAAGCAATCCGCCCACCTGCTGCCACGGTCTTAGGGAGGTGGACTTGGACAAAAACCATCAAGGCGGCCACCTCCACCGCGGAGAAGATCTCCCTGGCCTGGACTTCCTTCCCCCTCAAATGCCCGCAAGGGAGCCGGGTACGGGGTGCTGGGCCCTTCCCCTTGCCCTTGTCGCCTCCCTTAGCCATGGTCCTGGGCACAAGAAGAAGGAAAGAAGAATAGGTGTGAAAAAAAATAAGAGAGAGAGCGAAAGAAATAAAGTAGGTAATAAAGTAACAAAAAGTTAAAAACAACACAAAATATAGATGTAGGAAATTGAAGAGAGAGATAATAAGCAAAAAAAAACAAAAAAAAGTTCAGAAAAACATAGGTTTACAAAGATGTTAGATGGATAGAAAGGTAGCATGCCCAAAACCATAGCAGTGAATGAAAAACAAGATGGCCACGCCCTATATAGGACCGTGTGGGTAAGGTCGCGCGATATTTTCCCCGCGAGCACGCACAAACTCCCACGAACACGTAATCGCGCGCTGCATACGACGCGAGCATGCAACGAGCGCCCGGAAACGGAAACACGTCACGCAAACAAGATGGCCGCGCCCATACACGACCGCATGGGCAACCTCGGGGTCGGTGCGCTGCAAGCGGTCCGCGAATAAGCAAAAAAAACACGCGAACACGCAAAAAACAGAAATCAGCAAATTCGCACGAGTTTGCGGATTGCAAGTTCGATTTCGCACGAATTCGCGCCCCGCTAAAAAACAGAAATCAGCAAATTCGCACGAGTTTGCGGATTGCAAGTTCGATTTCGCACGAATTCGCGCCCCGCTAATCTCGCGAAATGGCAGAAAAACGAATTTTGGAAAACTGAAAACACTTAGCAGGTGCAAAAGTTCAAGCTTATTTGTAACCATTCCCTGTAGTGCTTCCTAAGGGGCCCCTCCAGAGTTCAGTTGCCTACTTGCAACTATTCTCTGACCCTGCTCGGACCCTCAAAGCAGGGTCAGAGAATAGTTACAAGTATGGCACAATGCTCCTGTAAAAAAATAACTGCAACAGGAAGCACTTACAGCTAAGGAAGTAGGTGCCAGACTTGAAGCACAAATTCAGTGACACATTAACCAGCCCCAAATTAATTCATCTCAGTTGAGCTGGGCAGGTGTGCTTTCCCCCCATAATCTACAGTGGTGAACAAGAGGGTGGTAGTGGTGATCCTGAGGGTGGCAGTGGCGAACCAGAGGGTGGCAGTAATGAACCAGAGGGTTGCAGTGATGAACCAGAGGGTGGCAGTAATGAACAAGAGGGTGGTAGTGGTGAAGCAGAGGGTGACAGTGGTGAACCAGTGGGTGCTGTGATGAACCAGACGGTGGCAGTGGTGAGTGCTGAGCCAAAGAGTGGCAGGGGTGAACCAGAGGGTGTCAGTGGTGAACCAGAGGGTGCTGTGATGAACGAGAGGGTGGCAGTGGTGAACCAGAGGGTGGCAGTGGTGAACTAGAGAGTGGCAGTGATGAACCAGAGGGTGGCAGTGATGAACCAGAGGGTGGCAGTGGTGAACAAGAGGGTGGTAGTGGCGAACCAGAGGGTGGTAGTGATGAACCAGAGGGTGGCAGTGGTGAACAAGAGGGTGGTAGTGGCGAACCAGAGGGTGGCACTGGTGAACCAGAGGATGATGTGATGAACCAGAGGGTGGCAGTGATGAACCAGAGGGGGACAGTGATGATCCAGAGGGTGGCAGTGGTGAACCAGAGGGTGCTGTGATGAACCAGAGGGTGGCAGTGGTGAGTGCTGAACCAGAGGGTGGCAGCAGGGGTGAACCGGAGGGTGCTGTGATGAACCAGAGGGTGGCAGTGGTGAGTGCTGAACCAGAGGGTGGCAGCAGGGGTGAACCAGAGGGTGCTGAGATGAACCAGACGGTGGCAGTAGTGAGTGCTGAACCTGAGGGTGGCAGGGGTGAACCAGAGGGTGGCAGTGGTGAACCAAAGGGTGGCAGTAATGAACCAGAGGGTGGCAGTGATGAACCAGAGGGTGACAGTGGTGAACAAGAGAGTGGTAGTGGTGAACCAGAGGGTGGCAGTGGTGAACCAGAGGGTGCTGTGATGAACCAGAGGGTGGCAGTGGTGCGTGCTGAACCAGAGGGTGGCAGCAGGGGTGAAGCAGAGGGTGCTGTGAAGAACCAAATGGTGGCAGTAGTGAGTGCTGAACCTGAGGGTGGCAGGGTGAACCAGAGGATGGCAGTGATGAACCAGAGGGTGGCAGGGGTGAACCAGAGGGTGTCAGTGGTGAACCAGAGGGTGGCAGTGGTGAACCAGAGGGTGGCAGTGATGAACCAGAGGGTGGCAGTGATGATCCTGAGGGTGGCAGTGGCGAACCAGAGGGTGGCAGTAATGAACCAGAGGGTGGCAGTGATGAACCAGAGGGTGGCAGTAATGAACAAGAGGGTGGTAGTGGTGAAGCAGAGGGTGACAGTGGTGAACCAGTGGGTGCTGTGATGAACCAGACGGTGGCAGTGGTGAGTGCTGAGCCAAAGAGTGTCAGGGGTGAACCAGAGGGTGTCAGTGGTGAACCAGAGGGTGCTGTGATGAACCAGAGGGTGGCAGTGGTGAACCAGAGGGTGGCAGTGGTGAACTAGAGGGTGGCAGTGATGAACCAGAGGGTGGCAGTGATGAACCAGAGGGTGGCAGTGGTGAACAAGAGGGTGGTAGTGCTGAGCCAGAAGGTGACAGTGGTGAACCAGAGGGTGCTGTGATGAACCAGAGGGTGGCAGTAGTGAGTGCTGAACCTGAGGGTGGCAGGGGTGAACCAGAGGGTGGCAGTGATGAACCAGAGAGTGGCAGTGGTGAACAAGAGGGTGGTAGCGGCGAACCAGAGGGTGGCAGTGATGAACCCGAGGGTGGCAGTGGTGAACAAGAGGGTGGTAGTGGTGAACCAGAGGGTGACAGTGGTGAACCAGAGGGTGCTGTGATGAACCAGAGGGTGGCAGTAGAGAGTGCTGAACCTGAGCGTGGCAGGGGGGAACCAGAGGGTGGCAGTGGTGAACCAGAGGGTGCGGGGATTAACCAGAGGTTGGCAGTGGTGAACCAGAGGGTGGCAGTGGTGAACCAGAGGGTGGCAGTGATGAACCAGATGGTGGCAGTGTTGAACAAGAAGGTGGTAGTGGCGAACCAGAGGGTGGTAGTGATGAACCAGAGGGTGGCAGTGGTGAACAAGAGGGTGGTAGTGGCGAACCAGAGGGTGGCAGTGATGAACCAGAGGGTGGCAGTGGTGAACAAGAGGGTGGTAGTGCTGAACCAGAAGGTGACAGTGGTGAACCAGAGGGTGCTGTGATGAACCAGAGGGTGGCAGTAGTGAGTGCTGAACCTGAGGGTGACAGGGGTGAACCAGAGGGTGGCAGTGATGAACCAGAGAGTGGCAGTGGTGAACAAGAGGGTGGTAGTGGCGAACCAGAGGGTGGCAGTGATGAACCAGAGGGTGGCAGTGGTGAACAAGAGGGTGGTAGTGGTGAACCAGAGGGTGACAGTGGTGAACCAGAGGGTGCTGTGATGAACCAGAGGTTGGCCATAGAGAGTGCTGAACCTGAGGGTGGCAGGGGTGAACCAGAGGGTGGCAGTGGTGAACCAGAGGGTGCGGGGATTAACCAGAGGGTGGCAGTGGTGAACCAGAGGGTGGCAGTGGTGAACCAGAGGGTGGCAGTGATGAACCAGAGGGTGGCAGTGATGAACCAGATGGTGGCAGTGTTGAACAAGAAGGTGGTAGTGGCGAACCAGAGGGTGGCAGTGATGAACCAGAGGGTGGCAGTGGTGAACCAGAGGGTGGTAGTGATGAACCAGAGGGTGACAGTGGTGAACAAGAGTGTGGTAGTGCGAACAAGAGGGTGGCAGTGGTGAACCAGAGGGTGGCAGTGGTGAACTAGAGGGTGGCAGTGATGACCAGAGAGAGGCAGTGATGAACCAGAGGGTGGCAGTGGTGAACAAGAAGGTGGTAGTGGCGAACCAGAGGGTGGCAGTGATGAACCAGAGGGTGGTAGTGGCGAACCAGAGGGTGGTAGTGATGAACCAGAGGGTGGCAGTGGTGAACAAGAGTGTGGTAGTGCGAACAAGAGGGTGGCAGTGGTGAACCAGAGGGTGGCAGTGGTGAACTAGAGGGTGGCAGTGATGACCAGAGAGAGGCAGTGATGAACCAGAGGGTGGCAGTGGTGAACAAGAAGGTGGTAGTGGCGAACCAGAGGGTGGCAGTGATGAACCAGAGGGTGGCAGTGGTGAACAAGAGGGTGGTAGTGGAGAACCAGAGGGTGGCAGTGATGAACCAGAGGGTGGCAGTGGTGAACATGAGGGTGGTAGTGGTGAACCAGAGGGTGGCAGTGATGAACCAGAGGGTGGCAGTGGTGAACAAGAGGGTGGTAGTGGTGAACCAGAGGGTGACAGTGGTGAACCAGAGTGTGCTGTGATGAACCAGAGGGTGGCAGTAGTGAGTGCTGAACCTGAGGGTGGCAGGGATGAACCAGAGGGTGGCAGTGATGAACCAGAGGGTGGCAGTGGTGAACAAGAGCGTGGTAGTGGCGAACCAGTGGGTGGCAGTGATGAACCAGAGGGTGGCAGTGGTGAACAAGAGGGTGGAAGTGGTGAACCAGAGGGTGACAGTGGTGAACCAGAGGGTGCTGTGATGAACCAGAGGGTGGCAGTAGTGAGTGCTGAAACTGAGGATGGCAGGGGTGAACCAGAGGGGGGCAGTGGTGAACCAGAGGGTGGCAGTGATGAACCAGAGGGTGGCAGTGATGAACCTGAGGGTGGCAGTGGTGAACAAGAGGGTGGTAGTGGTGAACCAGAGGGTGACAGTGGTGAACCAGAGGGTGGCAGTGGTGAACAAGAGGGTGGTAGTGGTGAACCAGAGGGTGACAGTGGTGAACCAGAGTGTGCTGTGATGAACCAGAGGGTGTCAGTAGTGAGTGCTGAACCTGAGGGCGGCAGGGGTGAACCAGAGGGTGGCAGTGATGAACCAGAGGGTGGCAGTGGTGAACAAGAGTGTGGTAGTGGCGAACCAGAGGGTGGCAGTGATGAACCAGAGGGTGGCAGTGGTGAACAAGAGGGTAGTAGTGCTGAACCAGAGGGTGACAGTGGTGAACCAGATGGTGCTGTGATGAACCAGAGAGTGGCAGTAGTGAGTGCTGAACCTGAGGGTGGAAGGTGGTGAACCAGAGGGTGGCAGTGATGAACCAGAGAGTGGCAGTGGTGAACAAAGAGGGTGGTAGTGGCGAACCAGAGGGTGGCAGTGATGAACCAGAGGGTGGCAGTGGTGAACAAGAGGGCGGTAGTGGTGAACCAGAGGGTGCTGTGATGAACCAGAGGGTGGCAGTAGAGAGTGCTGAACCTGAGGGTGGCAGGGGTGAACCAGAGGGTGGCCGTGGTGAACCAGAGTGTGCGGTGATAAACCAGAGGGTGGCAGTGGTGAACCAGAGGGTGGCAGTGGTGAACCAGAGGGTGGCAGTGATGAACCAGAGGGTGGCAGTGATGATCCTGAGGGTGGCAGTGGTGAACCAGAGGGTGGCAGTAATGAACCAGAGGGTGGCAATGATGATCCTGAGGGTGGCAGTGGCGAACCAGAGGGTGGTAGTGGTGAACCAGAGGGTGACAGTGGTGAACCAGAGGGTGCTGTGATGAACCAGAGGGTGGCAGTAGTGAGTGCTGAACCTGAGGGTGACAGGGGTGAACCAGAGGGTGGCAGTGATGAACCAGAGAGTGGCAGTGGTGAACAAGAGGGTGGTAGTGGCGAACCAGAGGGTGGCAGTGATGAACCAGAGGGTGGCAGTGGTGAACAAGAGGGTGGTAGTGGTGAACCAGAGGGTGACAGTGGTGAACCAGAGGGTGCTGTGATGAACCAGAGGGTGGCCGTAGAGAGTGCTGAACCTGAGGGTGGCAGGGGTGAACCAGAGGGTGGCAGTGGTGAACCAGAGGGTGCGGGGATTAACCAGAGGGTGGCAGTGGTGAACCAGAGGGTGGCAGTGGTGAACCAGAGGGTGGCAGTGATGAACCAGAGGGTGGCAGTGAGGAACCAGATGGTGGCAGTGTTGAACAAGAAGGTGGTAGTGGCGAACCAGAGGGTGGCAGTGATGAACCAGAGGGTGGCAGTGGTGAACAAGAGGGTGGTAGTGGCGAACCAGAGGGTGGTAGTGATGAACCAGAGGGTGGCACTGGTGAACTAGAGTGTGGTAGTGCGAACAAGAGGGTGGCAGTGGTGAACCAGAGGATGGCAGTGGTGAACTAGAGGGTGGCAGTGATGAACCAGAGAGAGGCAGTGATGAACCAGAGGGTGGCAGTGGTGAACAAGAAGGTGGTAGTGGCGAACCAGAGGGTGGCAGTGATGAACCAGAGGGCGGCAGTGGTGAACAAGAGGGTGGTAGTGGAGAACCAGAGGGTGGCAGTGATGAACCAGAGGGTGGCAGTGGTGAACATGAGGGTGGTAGTGGTGAACCAGAGGGTGGCAGTGATGAACCAGAGGGTGGCAGTGGTGAACAAGAGGGTGGTAGTGGTGAACCAGAGGGTGACAGTGGTGAACCAGAGTGTGCTGTGATGAACCAGAGGGTGGCAGTAGTGAGTGCTGAACCTGAGGGTGGCAGGGGTGAACCAGAGGGTGGCAGTGATGAACCAGAGGGTGGCAGTGGTGAACAAGAGCGTGGTAGTGGCGAACCAGAGGGTGGCAGTGATGAACCAGAGGGTGGCAGTGGTGAACAAGAGGGTGGAAGTGGTGAACCAGAGGGTGACAGTGGTGAACCAGAGGGTGCTGTGATGAACCAGAGGGTGGCAGTAGTGAGTGCTGAAACTGAGGGTGGCAGGGGTGAACCAGAGATTGGCAGTGGTGAACCAGAGGGTGGCAGTGATGAACCAGAGGGTGGCAGTGATGAACCTGAGGGTGGCAGTGGTGAACAAGAGGGTGGTAGTGGTGAACCAGAGGGTGACAGTGGTGAACCAGAGGGTGGCAGTGGTGAACAAGAGGGTGGTAGTGGTGAACCAGAGGGTGACAGTGGTGAACCAGAGTGTGCTGTGATGAACCAGAGGGTGGCAGTAGTGAGTGCTGAACCTGAGGGTGGCAGGGGTGAACCAGAGGGTGGCAGTGATGAACCAGAGGGTGGCAGTGGTGAACAAGAGTGTGGTAGTGGCGAACCAGAGGGTGGCAGTGATGAACCAGAGGGTGGCAGTGGTGAACAAGAGGGTAGTAGTGCTGAACCAGAGGGTGACAGTGGTGAACCAGATGGTGCTGTGATGAACCAGAGAGTGGCAGTAGTGAGTGCTGAACCTGAGGGTGGAAGGGGTGAACCAGAGGGTGGCAGTGATGAACCAGAGAGTGGTGAACAAAGAGGGTGGTAGTGGCGAACCAGAGGGTGGCAGTGATGAACCAGAGGGTGGCAGTGGTGAACAAGAGGGTGGTAGTGGTGAACCAGAGGGTGACAGTGGTGAACCAGAGGGTGCTGTGATGAACCAGAGGGTGGCAGTAGAGAGTGCTGAACCTGAGGGTGGCAGGGGTGAACCAGAGGGTGGCAGTGGTGAACCAGAGTGTGCGGTGATAAACCAGAGGGTGGCAGTGGTGAACCAGAGGGTGGCAGTGGTGAACCAGAGGGTGGCAGTGATGAACCAGAGGGTGGCAGTGATGATCCTGAGGGTGGCAGTGGCGAATTAGAGGGTGGCAGTAATGAACCAGAGGGTGGCAATGATGATCCTGAGGGTGGCAGTGGCGAACCAGAGGGTGGTAGTGGTGAACCAGAGGGTGACAGTGGTGAACCAGAGGGTGCTGTGATGAACCAGAGGGTGGCAGTAGTGAGTGCTGAACCTGACGGTGACAGGGGTGAACCAGAGGGTGGCAGTGGTGAACCAGAGGGTGGCAGTGATGAACCAGAGGGTGGCAGTGATGATCCTGAGGGTGGCAGTGGCGAACCAGAGGGTGGCAGTAATGAACCAGAGGGTGGCAGTGATGAACCAGAGGGTGGCAGTGGTGAACAAGAGGGTGGTCGTGGTGAACCAGATGGTGGCAGTGGTGAACCATAGGGTGCTGTGATGAACCAGACGTTGGTAGTGGTGAATGCTGAACCTGAGAGTGGCAGGGGTGAACCAGAGGGTGTCAGTGGTGAACCAGAGGGTGCTGTGATGAACCAGAGGGTGGCAGTGGTGAACCAGAGGGTGGCAGTGGTGAACTAGAGGGTGGCAGTGATGAACCAGAGAGTGGCAGTGATGAACCAGAGGATGGCAGTGGTGAACAAGAAGGTGGTAGTGGCGAACCAGAGGGTGGCGGTGATGAACCAGAGGGTGGCAGTGGTGAACAAGAGGGTGGTAGTGGAGAACCAGAGGGTGGCAGTGATGAACCAGAGGGTGGCAGTGGTGAACAAGAGGGTGGTAGTGGTGAATCAGAGGGTGGCAGTGATGAACCAGAGGGTGGCAGTGGTGAACAAGAGGGTGGTAGTGGTGAACCAGAGGGTGACAGTGGTGAACCAGAGTGTGCTGTGATGAACCAGAGGGTGGCAGTAGTGAGTGCTGAACCTGAGGGTGGCAGGGGTGAACCAGAGAGTGGCAGTGATGAACCAGAGGGTGGCAGTGGTGAACAAGAGCGTTGTAGTGGCGAACCAGAGGGTGGCAGTGATGAACCAGAGGGTGGCAGTGGTGAACAAGAGGGTGGAAGTGGTGAACCAGAGGGTGACAGTGGTGAACCAGAGGGTGCTGTGATGAACCAGAGGGTGGCAGTAGTGAGTGCTCAAACTGAGGGTGGCAGGGGTGAACCAGAGGGTGGCAGTGGTGAACCAGAGGGTGGCAGTGATGAACCAGAGGGTGGCAGTGATGATCCTGAGGGTGGCAGTGGTGAACAAGAGGGTGGTAGTGGTGAACCAGAGGGTGACAGTGGTGAACCAGAGGGTGCTGTGATGAACCAGAGGGTGGCAGTGGTGAGTGCTGAACCAGAGGGTGGCAGCAGGGATGAACCAGAGGGTGCTGTGATGAAGCAGAGGGTGGCAGTAGTGAGTGCTGAACCTGAGGCTGGCAGGGGTGAACCGGAGGGTGCTGTGATGAACCAGAGGGTGGAAGTGATGAACCAGAGGGTGGCAGTGATGAACCAGAGGGTACAATGATATAGGTAGTAATGTAACGAAGGCGCACTTCATAAACATTTGTATTCGGATAGGAACATATATTTGGGGATTAATAGTAGTACCTAAAGGTTTACAATTTGGGTTGGTGTTTCTCGGGATATATACGCACCCTACTACCTAGGTGCACAATTACACAAGATATGTCAGAGACACTTCTAGTGTGATAAAACTTTTCATAAACAGAATATCCCAGCACTCCACTGCGATTAAACTAGGTTAGTTAAATGTTTGATTCAAAGCAAGTAACCAAAATTAATAAATATGCCAAAATTCATGTACTACCAACAAGTTTCGTTCTCATTAGAAAAGAGAATTTATTTTTAGATCCAATTTGAAATATATCATTAACACATGAGTCATTTCATTATTGACAAACAAGCAAAAAGAACATTTTACAAAAAAAAGAAAATATTTTTTTTGACACTCAGTTTGAAATATCCTTGATGGATAGAGGGTCGTTGATATATATTAACAATGGTTTTGTGTTCTCCTCTCGCAGGTTCATAAACGACAACAGCCGACACATGTTTCGTCACGTCATGTGACTTTCTCAAGGCTCTTAGGTTTCCCCAAATGTCACCGAACTTAGTTGTCTTTATTTCTATTGTTCTCCATGCAGTAGTAACCGCGTATCTCGATCTTCAAAATTGTCACTTTGGACATTAAGATTAGTGATTTAAAGAAAATCCGTCTCTCTAGGTCACAGACAGGTAGTGTATACCGTCTTCTTCGTTAACAGTCGATTTCAAGGAAACTCTAAATTCATCAATTTTAAAAAAAACATCACAATCACTGTATGAGGGGAAACAGACTCTGATATGCCTGATTTCGTGCAAAGAAGCACCGGTCGCGTGTCCTCAGTCCTCAGCTTTGGTCCTCAAAAAAATATTTTTTTTGACACTCAGTTTGAAATATCCTTGATGGATAGAGGGTCGTTGTTATATATTAACAATGGTTTTGTGTTCTCCTCTCGCAGGTTCATAAACGACAACAGCCGACACGTGTTTTGTCACGTCATGTGACTTTCTCAAGGCTCTTAGGTTTCCCCAAATGTCACCGAACTTAGTTGTCTTTATTTCTATTGTTCTCCATGCAGTAGTAACCGCGTATCTCGATCTTGCGTGTCCTCAGTCCTCAGCTTTGGTCCTCAAAGGACCAAAAGCTGAGGACTGAGGACACGCGACCGGTGCTTCTTTGCACGAAATCAGGCATATCAGAGTCTGTTTCCCCTCATACAGTGATTGTGATGGGTTTTTTAAAATTGATGAATTTAGAGTTTCCTTGAAATCGACTGTTAACGAAGAAGACGGTATACACTACCTGTCTGTGACCTAGAGAGACGGATTTTCTTTAAATCACTAATCTTAATGTCCAAAGTGACAATTTTGAAGATCGAGATACGCGGTTACTACTGCATGGAGAACAATAGAAATAAAGACAACTAAGTTCGGTGACATTTGGGGAAACCTAAGAGCCTTGAGAAAGTCACATGACGTGACGAAACACGTGTCGGCTGTTGTCGTTTATGAACCTGCGAGAGGAGAACACAAAACCATTGTTAATATATAACAACGACCCTCTATCCATCTAGTAAATTTTAAACTGAGAGTCAAAAAAAATATTTTCTTTTTTTTGTAAAATTTTCTTTTTGCTTGTTTGTCAATAATGAAATGACTCATGTGTTAATGATATATTTCAAATTGGATCTAAAAATAAATTCTCTTTTCTAATGAGAACGAAACTTGTTGGTAGTACATGAATTTTGGCATATTTATTAATTTTGGTTACTTGCTTTGAATCAAACATTTAACTAACCTAGTTTAATCACAGTGGAGTGCTGGGATATTCTGTTTATGAAAAATGAACCAGAGGGTGCTGTGCCCATACACGACCGCATGGGTAACTTCGCATGGGTAACTTCGCCATGCAAGCGGCCCACGAACACGCAAAAAGTCCCGCGAACACGCAACAATTCCAGCGAACACGCAAAAACCAAAAATTCGCAATTTCGCACAAATTCGCGAATTATGCGGATTGTGAATTCGCTTTCGCACGATTTCGTGGACCAAGATTTCGCTGATTTCGCCCATGCTTAACTGAAACCTGCACCTCCCCTACTCCACAATGACTTGAGGCCCTTATGGTTGAGCAGTCACGCTTAACATTGAAGAGGAATGATGACGTAGATATGATTCTTTTTGATCAGGAGAGATAGCATCAGATTCTGATGAGTGGTCTTGGATGTGGTCTTAGAGAGTGTATGGAGGGAACCTTTGCAAAGTTTTTTTTTCGTTGTCGTTTTTGAAAAGCAAAGAATAGTGCTTCCTAGTATAGGTTTTGTCATAACATGCAGGATGCCCAGCAAAAGCTGGATGGAGAAGGCATGATCATTTTTTATCTCCTTTTGTCTTCTTCCTGCTTTTCCCAGTCATGGTTGCATCACTATTTTTGTCTCTTAAAAATAGTGTAGGTCGTAAAAACATTTTCCAGATTTCAACTTTTGCTTATTCAACAGAGTACACACACTTCTTGAGGAAGTAAATATCCTATGATGTATTTTGTTGCCGTGCAATTCATGTTTTTTGACTCTTCCTTCATGTTAGGCTGAGTAATTTGGTTGTATATACTGTAGGCTGTGGTTTCCCCTGAAATAAGTTTCGGAAAAAAACATTGTACAAAGTTTACTTTTTCTGTAAATAGACTACCTAGCTCACCAGGGTCCTGGAACCCTCACCTAGCACATGCTAGCCTAAAGCTTAGTAGAGCTGCACGGACTGTCTGTACCTTATTAAGGGCAAACTCTAGAGGTCTGTTCTTCTTCTTCTGAAAGTATACAGTTCTCAGTGCATTAGTGCAGCCATTTATGGCGCAGGCGTTTGGGGTTTTAACAATTGCGCTGGTCTCCAGTCCGAGGCAAATAATTTTCTTTGTCGCATGTTGAACCTACCACCAACTACTACCAGCTATATGACTTACACGGAGCGTAATCAGGGTTATATATCGGACAAAGTACATATGGCTCCACTCCTACTGTGGGTCAGTGTCTGGACAAACCCAGCGGCAAAGCTGTGTAGAGATATCATACTCGACTGCTTTGTGCTGGAACGGGGCCTTTCTATCCCATGGCTGAGCTATATTCAGGACACCTTAGGAACTCTGGGCCTATCTGCCTGGTACTCTGAACCTAATAGTATTCCTAAAACTGCTAAGGCAGGGGTGAAAGCAGGCACGGCCCGTGCCGGGCGTTATACTGGGGCGGTGACGTCAGGCAGGGGAGGGTCAGGGTGGGGGGGTTGTAAAATGCGGGATATGGACCATTAGAGGTAAGTACTGGAAAAAAAAAGCGAATTTCGTTGCCCACGCTGCATTGCCAAATGTGATGCCGCATGGGCCACGAAATTCGTTTTATTTACTTTTTTTTCGGTACTTACCTTTAATGGTCCATATTCCGCATTTTACAACCCCCCCACCCTGATCCTCCCCTGCCTGACGTCACTGCCCCAGTATAACGCCCGGCACGGGCCGTGCCTGGGTGAAAGCAGCATACTTGGAGTATAGCGTAGGCTTAAGAATGAAAACGTGGGGGCATATTATCAAGACAGGCGATAAAATTATCGCCGTTTTAGCGGCAGAAAACTGCCGCTAAAACAGAGATAATGTGCTTGATAATATGCTCTGGAATTCCAATTGAAGCCAATGTTAAATGTGAAGGACATCTAACATGGGCTTCAATTGGAATTCCATACAGAGTATATTATCAAGGCCATGATCGCCGTTTTAGCTTCAATTTTCCGACGCTAAAACGGCGATAATTGTATCGCATGTCTTGATAATATGTCCCTGGGTTAGTAAAACCTTCAGTTCCGATCCCTATTATCAGGCTTACCTCCCGTGTATCTGTCTTTAGATCTCACAAGATGGGAGATATCTCTCCTTTTTTCCAGGGCAGGTTCTGTTTATTGGTGACTCTTTTTTTTTTTGTTTTGTTTTTAAACAGATTCTGTTGAAAACGCAGTTTTGATTTGACCCTGCGACAACGATTCTGCCCAATCACTCCTGCATTTTACGATTTTTTTGCAAATCGTACAGTTTAGCACACAAGCAGTTTATCCAGCCCCTGTTAACCAAGCTAGGATTTCAACGGTGTAGGGTAGCTTTCCTCCAATTACAGAATTAAAGCTCTCATGAAACTTCATATTTTGTCTGTGCCTTCCTGAAATCAGCCATTTTGGCTACAAAAAGTGTGGACGGCTAATCTGTCTTGCCCTAAATCTCGCTCTGTTAGACGTTGTTCGGTCGAGGTGTCTTCTCTTTTATTTTCAGTATCAGTTAGGACGACATGGGGGGCCCCTCTCGAGGTTTGTATTCTCCTTTCTAAATTGAAAACAGTTTTTTTGCAATCCGTTTTTACTGATGAATTCGAAATCTTACAGCATACTTGATGCAATCATCGTTTTTACTGTATTTAAATTAATGTAAATGTGTACTTCTATTATTGTTATATTATGGAATTGTAACAGATATCATGTGCTTTCATGATCTTTTTTTAGTTGACCGAATACAGAATTTGAATTGATTGACAACTTATAGAAGGTGACGGCCCCATTTTTAGTTCTCCATTTATTCAATGTGTCTTTTTGTATGGTGCAGCACATACATGAACCATAAATACCTTTGTTAGTGTTTTAAATGGTTAGAATGTCACTGTGTATTTTCGTTTATTCTGTTTTATTCCATTTAAATCTTTATTGTTTCAGTGACTTAAAACCGTACAATGTTGCAATTATAACCACGGCATACTATATAATTAGGGCTAGGTTAAGGAAAAAGCATGCAGGTGTGCGTTAGAAAAATAGAAAATTGTCTTAATTTATTCTGTTTCAAATCTGGAATTCATTTTTCAGTTTTGGTTAATTCTTCTGGAACTTAAATACGTTCTTCATGTTTTGAAAAAGGTTTGAGGTCTGCTTCGTGTTTGTCTCCTTCAAAATATTTGCTCTGGAAAGTTTTCCCCAAATCCAATTGCAGAATTTGATTAGGATTATTTAAGTGCATCACTTGTTGCAAAAATCTCGTGCTTTCTTATTTAAATCTCTGCCACCTTGTTTTAATCTATATGGTGCCCTTAAAAACATGTTCGATTTGCTAGAGTGTCTTCAAGGGTACAGATTTTCTCTTTGCGTTTTTAAGTGCATCTTATAGAAAAATTCAAATATGCTCTTTCCTTATAGCTGTCTGCATAATAAGTGCTAGCTATGGCAATATCTTGCTTTCCCTTTTTGGTTTCCACAGACTTTTTTAGGGTGGTGTAATTTGTGAAGAAAATTAAGGGCCTGATGGAGTATTCTGTCCGCCAAACTCTAAATCAGGACCTAGGTATTATGCCTTATACATATTTACTTGTTTTGATGTTTTACACATGGGTTTTGATTATTTCATTCACCTCTCATATTTATTGATCTATTTGTAATAGGCATTTAGTTTGTACTGAAGGACTCCAAAATATTTTCTCTTTACTCCTAAAATATTAATTTGATCTAGGACATTCATCTTTACATCAGAAGTGTTTAACTTATGAACAATCTGTGTTCATTTCTTTAGAATAATCTGTGTTCATTCCTGAACTCAAATGCTTGAACATTTATGTTAATTTATTCTTTATCTGCTGGCCTACTGCTCTGTGATAGTGTTCTTTCATGTAATGGATTGTTTGTGATGTAGAAGCAATGCTTTCTTCTCACCAGGGCAGCATTTTTAAAGTGCAATGTTCTTTCATGTGCTGGGTGTGTATTGTAAAGGTTCTGTGCCGTACAATAGTATTTACACAGCGCTTAATACCCCTTTGTAGGGCAGCAAAGCACATTTTTTCATGCGAAACACACTTCTCCCATGGGGTGGGGGGAGTGAGGCTGGCACAGTGTTCTTTTATTATGAATCATAAATGGGAAGCAATTAGACGATTTCGTTAAGAGAACATAAAGGTTCTCTTACCCTGCCACAGGGTGCACTCTAAGCAGCGTGATGGAGGAAGAGATGTGAAAACCAGACAAGCAAAATAGAAATGTAATTAGCAAATGGTTATAATTTACTGTGCATGTCCTGTGTTATATTTCATGTTTTTAATGCAAAAGGCAGGGAAAAGAGGCAGTGTTCTACAATGATAGCCTAAGGAACAGTCCAGACAGGAAAACTAAAACCTGAGATAGTGTACAGTACCAATCTAGCCAGAGGGTTGGCAGGAAGCTGTGCCTGTGTACGCCATGAAAAGGTGGCAATCAGAGAAGGACCTTTAATCCATATGGGAACGTGCACAAGCCAAAGATGCTGCACAAGACTGAAAGGATAAAAAATCAGCACAAATGGCAAAATTAAGTAACCTTTTTTAACCAGAGACACTGCCTACTACTTCTATGCAAAGACATCTTAATGAGCGTGGAAAGAAGTAGAACAGTAATCAACGTTGATAACCTAAACAGAAATTGCACAACCTTTAAAAGGCTCCTATTCCACATAGTCCAGATAGGCAAAAGGAAGCCACAATTTTGAGCAGGTGTTCACTACCCTAGGCTCTCTGAGGACCCCAAAGGCTCCCAACTGTGGATAATCACTAATCATGCAAACCTAGTCAGATGGGGGCAGATTTACAAGCCCCTTGCTCCATTTTTGCATCACTTTTAACATGGGAAAAGTGACGCAAAAGTGGCGCTAGGGCTTGTAAATCTGCTCCATCATGTTTACGGCCAGCGGCGGCAGCCATAAACAAAGGGTGGTGGGGCAGTTGGGGCTGTGCAGGAGGGGTCGCATGGAGGTGTTAGAAATACATTTTTTTAAAGCAAAACTTACCTTTTGTTGCTGGCCGCCTCCAGTGTCACGCCGCGTTCGCTGTTTCTCCTCTTCCTTGGTCCCAGCAGCCCATGGGACCCAGACTCCCATTCAATTCCTGTGGAGCATAGCATGGGGATTAGTCTGAGCAGGCAGGAAAGATGCCCTGCTCAGACCAGGGAGTCTGTGGGGTTTCTCCAGCCCAGCTGTTCACTGCAGCCGGGCTGGAGAAACCTAAGTGCGCATGTGTCTGTTCGTCGCCCTGAGCTGGCTGGCCAAAACACATATGTGCACTAAGGGAGTGGAGTGCATGTAATACCTTGCCTTCCCCCTCCCATGTCTAGAAGCCTGCAAATGCAAAATAAAACGATGCAAAAACATTGCTTTATTTTACATTTGTTGACTCTGAGCCAGACAATGGTGTGACGCTCCTCCGCCATTGCAGAGGAGCCGCGACTGTCTAAGGCCCTAGCCAAATTAGCACTCTGCACAAGTAAGGTGCAAGGGTGGCACAGGAACTGCTGGGTAGGTTGCTGCCTTGACAGCACATAACCAAATCGTTCCACCCCATGATCCTCTCCTGTTCTCACGCCTTGATGAAATCCAAATACTTGTTCAAAATTCCCAGATACCGCTGCTCTTTCTAGTTTACAAAAGAAGTTATTCCTGTGCTTCTCTAGAATTTGCTCGCAGTCAGCGCTCACTTTCATAATAAGTAGGGATGAATTTACAGGGTAAAAAAAGACCATGTGGTGAATGGAGACTTACCCTTCTTCCGCTTTTTTTAGCTAGGGCAGCAGTAAAGTACTGCATCATACCACATGTTGAGTGTGCATTTTAAAATGATCATGTCCTCAACAGATTAAGTGAGCACTTTTATAATGTTGTAAAATGTGCGGTGATTTGACTAATAAATGTAAGGGGCTGATGAGGAGGAGCAGATTCGTGTGAGTTCCATAGGACAGTGGTTCTTGAACAAATAAAGACAAAATTCTAAGTAAAAACCATAAAGATGTATTCAACATTTAAGGATCATTACAGAAGTAAAAAGGTTGTTAGATCCAAAACCGCACAAATTAATATATAAAGATAAAGCCAATAGTGAGAGCTCATAACATAAGGAAATTAGCATACCCGAAGTTTATATAGTTCAGCTAAGAAGTAGCATAGAGTCGCTCAGTTCGTAAGTCCAAGAAGAGTCTAATATAAATCAGAGAACAGTCTGACATAAAGTCTGCTCAGCAAAAAAAGCTGAACCAGTGACTTCTCGGAATGAAAGCACGAAAACATTTCTAACAATACATCAAATATACAACCAAGAAAGTCTTGTAAAAGTCTATGTCAAGTCTGGCACACTTGAAGGAAGGCACATTTTATAGTTTCAAAGAAGTAAAACACATTGTGTCAATTATGCTTTATAAAAAAAAGATGTTCTATTAAACACCCACATAATTAATAATCAGTTAACATCGTTTACCCTATACAAAGGTCAAATGACATTGCATTGTTAAAGAACACTAAACAAGCCTTTTTAAAATGAATTAAAATACAGTTGTGGCTTGGACCGCAGCCGGCCTTTAATTCTGCAACATATAAGAACACCTGGACGTGGCTTCCTCCTATGGCACACAGACAAATACATTTTATTCAGCACAAGAAAACAACACCATGACATGAATCTCATTTCATTTATTTTAGGAAAAAACTGAAGAAAAACATACACGCGGGAAACTTGAGCATGTGCAACTTAAAATGAGTGTCAATGTAACCAGGTCAAATGCACAGTAAGTAAATTTGCGGCCTAGTTATGCTAACTTAAAGACACGTGACAAAACATTATTTTCAAAATAATAAAAACATATCATGTGCCACATGTTAAGAGTGCATGTTTATGATAGCAATCAACCTTTTGTTTTTGTGCTGGCCATTTCTCATCTGCCTTGACATAAGCTGACTTTGGATTTTTAAATGCATGCCCTGCCGCATATTGATTGAGCGATTTAAATAGTGGCTTCCCCTGCCACATGAATGCTGTGCATTTGATAGTGTAGGGCTTTGACAGCCCAGAATCAGTGTTCCTTTTGAAGGTACCATGCCACGTCACATGATTAGTGTGCAGTGCTCATGTACCACAATGTGTCTGGAGACCTCGGCTTTGAATACAGTTCCAAACCAATGTCTCCACTCCGACGTCTGCATTTCTACTGAAGGCACTCATTGCCTCACCACCTACAATTTTCTCTCTAAAAATACACACTATTGGGCAACACAACATTTCTTTTATTTCCAGTGTCTTTCTCAAACAGCGCGATTCTGGCAACGTTCCTTAGACCATAATTGTGGATTAGATGCCACGCCATTGCCAGATCTCCAAAACTGCTGGGGACAGCAAGATGCCTTCATTTAATGGACGATTATCCCTGCTGGATAGGAACGTGGATCAAAGGAGCCTCATGCTCTAGGTTTTCTTTGCAAATATTTACTGTTCTTTCATATGAAATGAATACATCCGTGTGTTTAGGTTTGGCCGGCTCCTTCCCTTCTGATAACAGGGTTAAACACAGGACTAGTTACTACTCATGCGTGAGATGGCTTCCAGGCCTGCATCGTTTTTACTGTGCGCATTACACACAAGGGAGGTTTGTCTTCACTCTTGTTGCCAATGGGGACCTCAAATTTCAGTTTTACTATTTTGGTTGATGTTTTTCTAAGAGTTGCTTTACTGAGGTATGCATTTTTGTTCTCATTCATATCACTACAAAAAGATCAAACACTGTTTATATTACCGCAGTGGAAGAAACATCAATGCTCGGCTATTTGTCAGATTGAGGTATGTCAGTCGTGCTGTGTTAACCCCCTTCATGTCGTGATGCTAGAGGTTAAACATTTTTTTTCAGGATGGTGAAATTAGGTGTCGGGACACGATGGTGGCCCCAGTGTGAACACAAGTGGTGAAGGCCCCGATTTTGTCTGAGCGGGGCTGTGGCAGCCTTCTCTACCAGGAAGTTATTCGCCATGTGCCATTTTAGCTCTTAGAAGCAGATCATAGTAAGAGGGGAGTCCTTCCACTGCAGAAATGTAGATAGATTGGGGGTACAATTGGGCGTGGTGTCTTGCCTGCTGTCCTAGAGGCATTTCAGTTCCCTCAAGAGCAGATTGGGTGCTAACACTACTCTACTCCCCCCCAGGAAAAAACGGAAATGTAGATTGATAATTGAGGAAATAGATAGGCACACCTTCTGCCGCGATACTCAACTCACTGCTATTTTTTCGCCCCATTAATAAAAATCACTCATGTCCAAGTACATTTCAGGTCCCCAAAAGGGGCAGATCACGGAGGTAACACCATAATTGTCTCTCCTAGATGGGCAGAAATGTAGACGGTGTGCAGGGGTCTGAGAGAGGCATCCTCTGTCCTAGAATGTTCGAATTCCCACATTGTTTCTATTTTTCTACTTGACAAAAAATGACCACTCTTATCCAGCGTTTAATTTCAGTTCGCTGAACTTGGGAGGGTTGACAGGAAGTGCCTACAAATCTGCTCTTCAAGAAAGATTAAATGCCAATGGTAGGTAGAGTCTCGTCCAGGGCGGAAACGTCTGTTCTGTTTATTGTACTTACGGCTCTTGAATGTGTCAGCACATTGGATAGTACCTTGGATATTGTGGCGCTCAAGTGTTTCGCGGGTCTCGGCTGAGACCCGGAAGCACCTACACACATTGTAGCACCTTCTGGCCAGGCGTGGCCAGAAGGCTATAAATAAACGGACGGAGGTTGCTCGAGGCTTCCGGTCCATATTACTACCCAAATTGTGTGGTGTCAGTTATTTGTGTACGCAGCCTTTTGTCCGTGGGCCCTAGGTGCTGTGACCCCTTCTTACTCCCTTACACTGGCGACGAGGGTGGTGACGTCTGTGAAAGAACCCTGGCTGAGGAGTAAGAAATTCCTACCAGGTACAGAGAGTCCCCGTGGCAGCTAGATGCGTATAGATGGCACGCGGATGAGACGGCATCGCCGAGTGTAAATGTAAACAAGCATTGGAACATCCCAAAAAAAAAAGAATAAATGAATAAATAAATCAGCATACAAGCAAAGAAAGGAAGAAGAAGTGGCGTGCCAGATCGCAGAGAGGGCCACACAACAAGCACTGTTTCTGACAAGTGAGGTGTAGAAGCAGGCCTGAACAGTCGCAGCAATGTCGGTTATGCAAAACGCTGCAGCTGTAGGAGGAGCCCAACAGGCAGCAGCCCCAGCGCAGGTGGCAGGGCCGGTAGGCCAACAAGCAGTGGGTCCAGTGGTCCAACAGTCGCCACACTCCCAAATCAACCCGATACCACCATTCAGTGCGCTGTCTGACCCAGGCACGGCGGCGCCAAGATGGGCGGTGTGGCTGAGCCGTTTAAACAACTACTTCACGGCAACAAGGGAAAAGGACAATGAAGTGAAAAGATCCCTGCTACTGCATTTTGGTGGTGATGAGCTCTACAAAATATTCTCACACCTGCCGAACACCGGAATAGCAACGGACTATGATGCTGCCGTACAAGCACTGAATGCACACTTTGACCCGCAATTGAACCCCCATTATGAACGGTTCAAATTCAGGCAGTCCAGGCAAAGGGAGGGAGAAACAATGGACGCTTTTCAAGCGCGGTTGAGAGAGCTGATAAGCACATGTCCAAACGATGATCAAACAAAAGAGGTGAAAGCGCAGCTGATTCAAGGATGCAAGAATAAACATCTAAGGACGCTGATATTAAGACAACCCCGCATAACATTGGATGAAATATTAATGCTGGCCAGGTCACACGAGTTGTCAGATGCGTGAGCCACGGCGATGGAAGCAGCCATAAACCCGTCAGCGAGCACTGAAGTAACAGTGAAAATGGAAAGAGTGGATGCAGTGCGGAGCAGTGGCCGCGGAGGACGAGGAAGATGGCCGACCAGAACACAACGCCGCGCACCATGTGGTTTCTGCGGATATGAAGAACATAACCAAGATGGCTGCCCTGCACGTGGCAAGGCATGCGCAAAATGCGGAGGACTAAACCACTTTGCCAGTGTCTGCAGGGGCGGTGCAAGAGGACGTTTTAGAGGACAAGGAACAGCAGGAAAGAGAACACCGACCAAAGCAGTCAGGCAACTTGCCCTAGATGACGCACGTGACACACACCCGTCGAGAGGAAGCAGGACACAATCCCGCTATCCACAGCGGCTAGATGATTCGTCGACTGAGGATGAAGAAGAGTGCTATTATGTATCATTCGTGAGTGAACTCAAAAGGAGGCGAAGACCGCAACCGAAGTGTCAGATTCAAATCGACGGATCAACAGTAACAGGAGTTATAGACACTGGAGCCATGATCAATGTGATGGGCATTCAACATTATAAGGCGTTAAAACCAAGACCACAGCTAGTACCGTCGAAGGCTCGTATTCTAACATATGGCAGCAAAACGCCGCTACCCCTGCGAGGGAAGATGACTGTACAAGTTAAAGCAGAAGGTCAAGAGCTGACGACCACCTTTCATGTGATCGACAAAGAGGCAGACTTGCTGGTTGGAAGTCACACAGCTGAAGACCTCAAGCTAGTTGCTTTTGCAAATGCGGTTAAGGCACTACACACAGAGGAAATCCTTCAAATGTTCCCATCACTGTTTCAAGGTCTAGGAACCATCAAAAGGCCACCAGTCAAACTACACATTGACAAGGCTATACAACCGATAGCATTGAAGCATCAGAGAATCCCGTTCCATCTTCGGTCGGCGGTTGAACAAGAGCTGATGAAGCTGGAGGAACAGGGAGTGATAGAGAAAGTAACTGGGCCGACACCATGGGTATCTCCGATGGTGATTGCGGAGAAACCCCGACAGCCAGGCAAAATTCGAATATGCATTGACATGCGGATGCCCAACAAAGCGATCAAGAGGGAGAGGCATCTCACGCCCAAAGTAGATGACATATTAACGGACCTGAACGGAGCACAATGGTTCTCCAAATTAGATCTAAATGCGGGCTAACACCAACTAAAGCTAGCGGAAGAGAGTCCCTACATCACGATGTTTTCAACGCACTTAGACTGAGAAGGTATAAAAGACTTAATTTGGCATAACCTCTGCGGCTGAAATTTCTCAAAACGCAATTAAAGAGATCCTGTCAGGATTGAATGGAGTGCTAAATGTCAGTGATGACATACTCATCCACGCCAAGACTAGCGCAGAACACCATAGGAGGTTGAAAGCCACATTCCGGAGATTGGCCGAATTTGGAGTCACGCTACATAAGGAGAAGTGCCAGTTTTTCAAGCAATCCATAGAGTTCTTTGGATACGTCTTCAACTCGGAGGGAGTCAAGGTAGATCCCCGGAAGTCATCAGCCATAAAGTGTGCTCCGGCCCCAACAACCGCGTCGTAAGTGAGAAGTTTTATGGGCATGGCACAGTACTGTGCCCAGTTTATCCCGCAGCTAGCCACCATAGCTGAACCACTGAGGAACCTGACTAAAAAAGAAAATTCCTGGAAATGGTCCCAAACGGAAGCCGAGGCGTTTGACAAAGTGAAAGCGGCGTTGCTGGACAGCACAACGATGGCGTATTTTGATACGGCGAGACAGACAGAAATACTGGTGGATGCCAGCCCTGTTGGGTTGGGCGCACTGCTGACACAGGAGTCAGAACCTGGAGTGTGGGTCCCCCTAGCCTTTGCAAGCAAGGCCCTCACAGCGACGGAAGCAAGGTATTCACAGATAGAGAGAGAAGCTTTGGCAGTGAAATGGGCCTGCAATCATTTCCACCTATATATCACTGGACAGCCGATCAGGACGGTCACAGATCATCAGCCGTTGATACCTTTGTTTAAAAGTACAGCCCCGCACCCGCCGCCTTGGATTGAGAGATGGGCCATTCAGATCCAACACTATCAAATGGATCTAGTCTACAGACCTGGAGCAAAGAATCCGGCGGACTTTCTGTCACGACATCCTCCGGTGGAAGGTGGTGCAGCTCAAGATCAAGAACTGCGGACCAAAGAGTTTGTGGATATGGTGTCCCAACTGTCGTGTCCCCAAGCATTAGCAGCTGAAGACATTGTAGCTCAGTATGACAATGATGTAGTCGTGACAAGAGTCAAGGCAGCGATAGACGCTGGATCCTGGGAGAACTTTTTACGCAATGTCAGTGGCTGGAATGAGGCAGACCGCACTCGCCTTTCCCAATTCTGGAAGGTACACAATGAACGCAGTAGGGCGAGCAATGGGCTCATACTTCGAGGGTCATGAGTAGTAATTCCAAATACTCTCCAAGATCAAGCGACCTTGCTAGCCCATGAAGGACACCAAGGTATGAGAAGGATGAAAGCCAGAATGAGGGAAAAGGTGTGGTATCCCCACATGGAAGAAAAAGTTGACAGTGTTGTAAGGAACTGCCGGGCATGCCAGCTAACCAGTTTGCCGGATACACCAGCACCCATCATCACGGAAGAACCCTCTCCATCACCCTGGACCTGGGTCAGTATGGACTTTGGTAGTTTTCCTGACGGAAGAGTGACTGTGGTGCTGATAGACAGTTACACCAAATACCCAGTGGTTGAGGTGGCATCGTCCACCAGCTTCACAAATGTACAGCCGATCCTCAGTAAAATCTTTGCAATGTTTGGTATTCCCCAGTTGATTAAAACAGACAGTGAGCCACCATTTCAAGGAAGCAAATTTAAAGAATTCTTACAAAGTCTAGGGGTAAAACATCATCGAGTTAAACCTCAGTGGCCTCAGGCCAACGGTGAAGCGGAAAGATTTATGAGGACTGTCAATAAAACTCTGAGGATAGCAATGGTAGAAGGGACAGACCCGGAAAAAGCACTTCAACTCTTCTTGAGAGAGTATAGAAGCACCCCCCACAGTACCACTCAAAGATCCCCGTGGTCGTTAATGTTTGCAGGATGCCGGCGCGACCTGTTACCAATGGCGGATAATTGGATGCCTGAACCATATGTGCCGGCCGCTGCCCAAGAGAGAAGGAGAAAGACCAACGAGCAGGCAAGCCGGAAGAGGCGGGCACGAGACAAGGAATTGATCCCTGGAGACACGGTGTTGATACGAACACGTAGGCCGGGAGGAAAGTTCCGTACTCCTTATGAAGCAGAGCCGTGGACAATCAAGGCGACAAAATGCACTGCTGTGACGGTACAGAAAAATGGAGAAGAGGTCACCAGGAATATATCGTGGTTTAAATGCATCCCATCTGTGTCTGAAACCCCGGTAACTTGTGATGAGCCCACCACCGAAGTTGCTGACCAATCTGACAATGTCGGTGGACCAGGTGAGGATGGTGGGTCTGCCAACACACCGCCATCTCCAGTGAGGCGAGAGCCTGAGCCCTCGACAGCCAGGGGGCGAAGTTTTCACAACCTCCGACCGAACCACAGGCCAAGCCAGAGGCTGGCAGGTTTTGCATGTTGACTCATTAAAACTGTTGAAGAAGAAGAACAAAATACCAAGTTGGGAAGGGATGTGGCGCTCTAGTGTTTCGCGGGTCTCGGCTGAGACCCGGAAGCACCTACACACATTTTAGCACCTTCTGGCCAGGCGTGGCCAGAAGGCTATAAATAAATGGATGGAGGTTGCTCGAGGCTTCCGGTCCATAATACTACCCAAATTGTGTGGTGTCAGTTATTTGTGTACGCAGCCTCTTGTCCGTGGGCCCTAGGTGCTGTGACCCCTTCTTACTCCCTTACAGATATCAAACCCAGTTCTTGGAAGCTGTAAGGCTGATGTCTGTCGAGGTGCGGAGAAGTGTCTAACCCTTTGGGGGAACGAAGAAACACTCCCCGGCCTTGGTTTGAAATATTATATTACAATTTAAATATTTCAAGTTTCGACCACGAATGTCATCAAATGAGAAAGCATACAAAATGAGTTACCCGTCGACCACTACTTTGGGGTATGAGGAGGTTTTCCTCGAAAACATTTTGAAAAAAAAGCCACAGACACATCAGCTGAAAATATTTTTATTTACAAGCAGTTCATGACTGAATAACTAACAGACCTTGCAGGACGTGCCTCTGACCCCAAGAAAGTATTGTTCACCATAACTGCCACCTCTCAAAATAAATTAACTATTAGTCAACCCTAAATATGGTAGGGGAAAGCAATAGTGTTGACTCCATACAGAAAATTGGTATATCATACACACATTTTGTTCCCAAATACCTACATTATATTTTTACTGAAAACAACTCCCTTCAAAAACATTTTTAGAAAATACCTCCCACCAAAATGCCAGATTTTCATCTATGAAGTCGCTTGGAAAACCACGAATACGAACTCATGTAGCAGGTTATCAAGTGCTCACGTACATAGTACTGTGACACAAGGACAGAATCTGTCCCACATGCCATCGATCATAATACCATGACAGGCAAGCCCACCAGAAGCAACCAACTGTCAGAGATGTAAATGCAATCCTCCCTGAGCACTATACATTATAAATCACTGATAATAAAAGTAAGTTTCAAGTCATGAAAATATTTAGAAATGGATACAGCAAAGAAGAACTCCTGTCTCTCACAAGAAATATCACAAAGTTATGTCTCGTATTTAAATAGTCAGATATGAATGCAATCCAGAGCATAGTCCATCCAGTTCGTTCGTGTAACAATGATCCAACTCAAAAGTCTTCAAACTGTACATTGTTTTTCAGACGTTACTATCTGGATACTTTTTGCGGTGATATTCTGTAACTATTTTTCCATCCTTTTGTTCAAATAGATTAATTACAAATTGGATTTAATTTAATATGGAATATTGCTCGAATCACCATGTAAATATTAGTATGACAATGTACTCTAGTGATGTATATATTAATGTTGTTTTGGGTTGCAGCCCTGACAAAGTCAATTGGCACGGAAAAGTGTGTGACGAAACATGTGTTGGCTGAGTCTTTCTGCAAAGAGGAAGAATTTGTTTTCTCTTTTGGACCGTTATAATTTGAAATAAATACAGTTTGAAGACACTAGGGTAAGCCCACTAAACTCCCCCCATTAACTGAGACAAATGCCTCACCTAGCACCTAACACTATACTAACAATCCCTGGAATCTGTCCTCCAGTGGGCGGTGGCACTCTTTTTGGACACTAGGGATCCCCCTTGTGGTATCAATACTCATAGCACACAAAGCCCCTGATTAGCTTGGGCTGCTGCCTTTTGCAGGGGTAGTTTGTCTTCTGCGGGCCAAATTGGGAACGAACCAGACCCTTTCCCTTGTGATTATTTTGGGCTGTTTAGAGAGCTCTTTTTATCTCCCCTTCCTTCTTATGGTGGGAACCCTGACCATCCTTTTGTGAGTCCCCACAGATGCCTTCTTGGACACTCTGGTGCTGACCCAGATGTCTGCCTCCTCAGTAGCTTCCCTGGATCAGTAAGATTGCAATGAACCAGATGTTGGTCAAGCTCTGGATAACAACTATCAAGCATGTGCTTTAATAAAACTAAGTTGTACAGCACAGAATAATCACCTTGCTGGTTCTCCACTACCCCTTCAGTGCCTTGCTGGCATAATCCAAGAAATCCACCCATGTTTGTGATGAGATCTTGTGAGTAGCCCTTAATCTGAGCCTACACCTATCAGGGGTCAGTCCAAACGTACTGACTAGGATGGCCTTCATAGTAGTGCAGCATGTCTGGTCCCCTATTTCTAGTGTAAGGAGAGTGTCTCTTCCCACTGTTGGTATATAGCTCCATAAACTACCACCTCAGAGCTCCTCTGGGACTTTGTGCACTCTAAGACCAATTTCATAGGCTACAAACCATTTGTCTATGTCATCCACCACCACATAACTGGCCACCAAATCCTTGGATATCTAAACTCTGGAATCATCAGTGGACATTGCAAGTATGCTGCCACCATTACTGTCGCTGGACCCCATTTGTAAGGCTCTAATTTCTAGGTTTTTGAGGTTGAGCTCATGGGTCAGTTTCCTCTCCTCTAGTCCAGTCTCCTCTCTCCTCGGGCCTGTTCCAATTTAACACGTTTGAGCTTTAATTTCCTTTCCTCCCTCCTATATTTCAGCTCTTCTGTGGACAGGTTACTGGAGGACGCACTGCTCCCTGGTCTGGGAACCAATTTTGCTCTGTGTTGTTAGCCCCCTGTAAAGATAGTTCTAGGGCCAAATCAGACTCCAGAATCATGTCATCCTCCTCCTCAGGAATTTCTGCTCCTCCTCTAGATTGTCATCTCCCGCAACCTGGGTCTCTGCCCAGGCTCTCGAGGCTTTCTGCATCTCCACCTTCCTTGTGAAGCCTCTTATAGAAACTTGAAAATACTTGTAAAAATCTCTCAGCTGTGGCACAGCGCAGGTCTCTAACCTAGCCAGCTCAAAACAATTCCAGCAGGTGCAGTTGCTGCTTCTCCAGAGTGAGACATAATTTAACAAAAAAATCAAAAGGCCAGAGAGAATTGGACATCTTTTAAATTGTCTTGGTATAGAGATGTAGTGATGAATAAGTTACTATATGTTTTTGCACAAATACTATCCTCACCGTTGGCCACCATTGCTAGAGCTGGGATTTCTGGTTGTCAGCCTATGCACCATGTTCAAGCAACAGTCTTCTCTCTAGTCAGGGTAAGCTAGATACACACTAAAAGATAGCCTGTGCTCAATATCTTGGCATTCGGCAGTCAGGCGTATCTAAAGAGGACATGTGTAAAGGATTTCTGCAACACACACACACAGTAACACAAATAAAACTTCATAAAAATAATACTCACAGAGTAAAAGAAATTGATTATGTTTTTTATGGGTGAATCAAGATGAATAGAACAACAATCCAATAAGTAGAACCAGAGTTATGAACTTTTTAAGATTATATCAAAATGTAGTCCTTAGAAACAAGTAGTGCTTAGGGGTTTCTTGAGGTCACTTTGGACCCAGGTACATTCATAGTTCAGGGCCAACTGTGATGGAGGGCAGGATGACTACAGAGCTCACACATGTTCCTCTGAAAAAGTACTTTAGATGGAGGAAGTGTCAACGTCGAAAACTGTATGTGCCCGGTCCGATCTGTGCAGATGATGAAGGTTTTGTCAACAAACTCTTTTTATGATGCGGGCACTGTGTCTTCATCAAGTCAATCTGTCCATCATTATTGAGCCACACAGTTCCTTGAAGCGTTGTCATCGATCAGCTCCTGCACTGGCAATAAAGGGAAATTTGTCAGTACCCATTGGCGAAAAATCATCACTACATTGATTTTGATGACTCTGCACAGCAGAAGCTCACTGTCAAGGGCCCAGGAGTGGATTTGCACAATTTTTCAGGACTGGACTCACAGATGGCACAGTTCAGGTGCTGTTGCAGAGTTATAGGATGCTTTTGATAGCCCTGAGACTTCATAACAGGGGGAAGCTAGCAAGCCCTTGGACTAATTTTCGGTTCAAGTGAGATGGGTCCAGTCCTTGTCCTAAGTAAGCTTCCAGAGCCCTTCTCATGGTTTCTAGCTTACATATCCCAACTAGACCTGACCTGGTCCCCTCTGCTGGCCTCTATGGGAGTGTGTACTGACCCCTCAAGTACTGTCCCTATGATCTTGGACCCCTGGTTGTGGTCAGGGTGCAATACTCCGTGACTAACTGAAAGCTTCACCGCACTCAATGCCAAGCATGAATGATAACATCAGCGAAGGCTTCACCGGATTTGAACAGTGCAGCACCTGATCAATAGCTTCACCAAACTTGACGCCAAACCACATCTGATCGATTTTGGGACCTTATGAAGCAGCTCCTGGTTGTTTTCAAGCCCTGTTTTGGACCCAATACACTGCCTGGGCCGGCTAATGACTTTCTTCTTCCATAAACGTTTCTAAGAGAGAAGGTAACTTTGTGACCAAGAGGAATCTTGTCCTTATATCTGACCCACACTCAATCGCGGTCTGCCTTAAATCTTATCCTTGTGCCGATCCAGCATGACCAATTGCCCACAGTTGGTGCTTAGTGCATTTTGGAGCTGTTTGTAATTATAAACTTTAAAAAATCATAATTCATAGTTCTACTAATTGGATTTTTGTCATTCTAGCATTACTGCATTTATTAATAGATTCTGCATTTTTTTATCTTGGTTTGAGATGTTTCTTGTATTGTGTTTCTGTTTCATTGCAGTCTGAATACTGCATAAATACTTTACACATTGCCTCTAAGTTAAGCCTGGCTGCTGTGAAGGGTTGATTTAGAGACATTTGTCATTTAGCCTGTTAAGGATTATGATTAATACTTAAAGTATGATCCCCTCATAATACTCCGATTAATATTCTCAATTTTTCCCAATTCATTTGTTACCCACACCACTATTGTACCTTTGTGCAGAGGCAAAGCAAAGTTACTCCTCCCTTCTCTCACCACTTTTGGCTTCATCTCTAATGTGTGGTCGTTATTATATGATGCCTTTGTTCTGTTTTTGCCCTCCAGGCATGCCACAGATGCATCTAAGGAAAATTCATATGGGTCTTTTTGGGCCAGGGAGCTGCCACCCTGATAGTTGCAGGAGTTATGAAAGTTCTCTCTTGCTCAAATTTTTCTCTCCAAAGAGTAATCGCTCCTACGCTCTTCTTGAGCATTTCGGTTTTTAAGATATTGTGTCCTATCACTGTTCTGTTGGTTATCTAGGCCCACACTAAAGTATGGGATATGTAATGTGAGTTCTCATTATAAACATATCTGTGAAGTGTGCAGCATATTGAGGATCATTTGGAAGTTTTCTCTCATCTGAACACTGGCTTTGCCATTTCTCAGGGGTTGTCATACCAGATTCATGGTCATGCCCCTTTTTTTCCCTGCATTGTAAAGATCATGGCTTGTATTAATGTACACTCAAAATGTTTTTATTAATGCTTGTTGAGTTCCCATGTTACTTGTTAGGCTCTCAGTGCAGTTGGTTCTCGGTCCGTTGCAACATGTATTTAAATTGGCACGTTTCTGAGCACGTTTCAACTGTCTTCCTCCTCACTTTACTGAACACATGCTGCACGTGAAGGAAAACTTATTTAAAACCCCGCTCCGACTTTCTCAGTGCTTTGCTTCTTCGCTAACTGAAACCTACCTTCTCCGTGTGTTCAGAATACTCGAGCCTCTTTCCAGACTGCAACAGGAGGCATCAAGCAGGCTCTTCCGCTCGCCCGGCGTTCTCCTGTTGAACCCGGTTTCCGCCCGCAACACGCAACATCCGGCTGGTCTTTCCTGATTGCTTTCAACCTGCAAAGACACAAAGAAAAGACAAGGCATCAGTCAGCGTTACTTAGCAACTCAAGTGCAATAAAAGCGTTTTTCTCTAAATAGCATAACTCCGGTAAGACTAGAACTCTGTTATTACTTAAAAAGAAATCAATCAAAAGCAAGGGAGCTTTCAAAACCTGTTTGTCACTTTTTAAACATTAGAATATTTAGCATTTGTGAAAATACAAAGACAAAAGTGTTAGGATAAATTTAAGACTTGAAAATCAAGACTACAACCGCATTCTATTGTTCATTGTGCATTTTAAAACCTCACAAAGACTGAAGAAGCGATTTGAAAAAGACTTCAAGATATTGTGCATATTATTATTGAAGACATTGTGCATATGATTGAGGGCTGATTTAAGCCTATGTTAAATATTTCCAAAAAGCATGTGAAAGACTGTATTAAGACAAGAGTTATTGTTTTTCTTATGCGGTGCTTTATTTTCAGACCCCATTTGAAGCAGAGGCTGGTTTATAAAAGGTATAACAATTTATCACCCCCAGACCATAGTTTGAGAAATGTATTTCTAGTAGCAAATCACTAAGTGGTGTTTTTCATTGTTCTAGAGAATTCTGGTCAAGAAGCTACGTGGAAATCCATGATTAGAACAATTGTATAAGAAGTGCTAAGAGGTCAAGGTTATTTGACAGGGTATGTTTGAGTACAATTAATAGGCATATTAATGTGAATATTCTCTTTAAAGATTTCTTGGTAACATATTTCTATTCTGTTACTTATCTTTTAGAAAATAACTATTCCACAGTATTGACCAAGGCAATCACCAGCATTCCTTGACAAGGCCATTCCTGATTCGCCAATCCCAAATTCTCGAGAAGCAAATGCTTGGTGCATCCCCTGAACCTACACCAAGTTGGCAGTGTTTGTCTCTTTCTCTTACTCCCATTCCCCCCTTCCCTTGGGGATCAGTTGGGAACAGCAAGTTCAGCACTATCTTGACTTTTCCAGCTGGTTTCCAGAGGAGTTGGGGATAAGCGGCATAAAGAAGGGAACAAACCGGAGTTCAGGTGGGTTTCTCTGCGACAGTTAAAACCAACTTTACTAAAAGATGCATTTTATCATTCATTTTAAGTTCAGGCATACTAAACTCGAATTTCAACCATGTTCCCTGAGTCAGTTAAGATTATAACATGTAATAATCTAACTGCCCTTTCTGGCCTATGGAGAACAGATAGCCTTGCAATAGTGAAAATGGCAGTAATTCACTATTAGGACAAGCCACACACATCAGGGCTTGTCCTACCTTATACGTACACTGCACCCTGCACTTTGGCCTACCATAGGGGTATCTGATATGAAGAGAAGGGAATGTTTAGGGACTGGCAAGTGATGCACTTGCCTAGTCAGCATGGCATTACCAAACTGCACACAGGCTCTGCAATGGCAGACCTGAGACACACTTTTACAGGCTGCTTCTGTGGGTGACACAACCAGTGCTGCAAGCCCACCAGCAGAATTTGATTTACAAGCCCTGGGCACACTCAGTGCACTGTACTAGGGTCTGATCAGTAAACCAAATCAGCCAATCATGGAATCACTAATTCATACATCAATTTACAATAGGGAGAGCATATGCACTTTAGCACTGATCAGCAGTGGTAAAGTGCCCAGAGTCATAAAACCAACAAAAACAGGTCAGACAAAATATAGGAGGAAGGCAAAAAGTTCAGGGATGTCCCGCAAAAAGGGCAAAGTCTAGCAGTCATAAATAAGTTGAGTAAATACCATTTGCAAATACTTATTATGTAAATGTTTTTGGTATGTGGGAAAATTTCATGTTGAGTGTTTGCATATGAGAAAATATTGGATTATAGTTGTTTTGTATAACTGCCATTTCTAGTCTGGGCAGATTTATCAATTTATACCATCATAACCTCAATGTCAGTAGGTTCTATCAAACCACAATTTGGCATTTTGTACTCTAGCCAGAATAACTGTTATTCCGATTTATGTCCATTGAACAGCTGTGGAGGAACCTATAAATGTCAGTTTAGGAGGGAGGGGGAGTGATAGTAATTCCAAAGAGTTTGCTTAACTCTTGGAACACGTGTGCACAGTAAATCTTTATTAAACAGTCTTTTAATATTGTTATAATTTGATTATGTTCGGTACAATGGGAACCAAGCTACCTTTTTACGCCAATTGAAAAATGCGATGTTTGTATTTCTTTCTCCATGTATGGTTTTTAGTAATTAAGACATGAATAAACTTATGTAGGGCCTTATTAAGAGTTTGTCAGTTCAACCACCCGAACACTGTGACCGCTGTCTCTAGATTGCAGTGCCAGTGGTCTTCCAACCACTGTATTACAAGTGTACAGCGGTGCCCAAGCTGTGACTGCGGAGATCTAATGGTGTTGGTGATAACTTTTCCAAATGTATAAATGCCTGTGTGAGCATATTGACTGCATATGTGTTGGATGCACACATATGAATGATTCATAGAAAAATACCACCTACCCATTGCCAGAGTCTGGTCAATATGCGTGCAGTCCACGTGGTACAAAAATGACTCAACTGTATATCTCTGCAAACAGGGTTGTAATCCTCGGGGTAGAGGTGCTGCTGTGAAGGGGATCCTGAAGAAATGAATCCATGTTAAAATTTGACCGAAAGAACAGGAAAGGGGTGAATACATATCCCAAATCCTTTTTTTCCGTGGACCTGCAGCTGGCAGTTCCATCAATGCGGTCAGCTTGTTGAAAAGCCAACTCATAATACGGATGGCAGTGAAACTTCCCTATACCACTCAATGGCAGCTGCTTTTCCCTGACCTCATCAACGGCACTCTGCGGTGTGCTGGCAGTGTCGGAGGTTCTGCAGCAGTTGTTCCAAATGTAATCCACCCGTCTGATAATACGGTGGTCAGATCCCTGAACTCTCGCTGATTGGAACATGACCATGGGTACACCATTTCATGGACTGCCAAACTCGTAATAAGACCCTTACTGTATTAAAGTGCAATTTATAAAACGTGTGGGGTGTCCACTTCAGTAAGCTGTCATCAGAAATAATTGGTGTCAGTATTGAACCCTCATGCATGCAACCTTTTCGGGGTAAAATATACATTGTGTTTAAATTTATTACGTGGATCAGCCAATTTGCATTCTTTTATTTCAGTCTCCACTTCCCTGGTCCAACGCCGACATTCTGACGGTTTGATTGGAGGGAAGTGGATACACCCCATCGCTGGCCCAACCTGTACTCTGGAGGATTTTACTTCCGGAAGGAGCCCTGATTGCCCGGCCAGCTATTTAAACGCATGCTGGGCTAGACTCGCGGCGGAGCGTGAGGTGAGAAGAGCCCTCACTTTCTGTTTTATAACATTCCTTTTAAGTTGTGAATATTTGAATTGCTTTTAGCTGTATTGGGGGACTTACTTTGTAATCTCTACTTGAATTCCAGTCCTAGCGCACATCACTGGACCTACACAGAATTTTTTACTTTGCACGGTTTATTAAAGTGGATCTGCTAATTTGCATTCTTTATTTTCAGTCTCCATTTCCCCGGTCCAACGCCGACATTTTGCCAGTTTGATTGGAGGGAAGCGGACACACCCTCTCTCCATCCCAACCTGTACTCCGGAGGATTTTACTTCCGGAAGGAGGGAGGAACCCTGATTGTTCATGCGCCCGGCCAGCTATTTAAATCACATGCTGGGCCTGACGCATAGCGGACGCACGCAGCGGGCGCACCACGGGCGCGCCAAAGGCAAGCCCCTCTGCGCCAAGGCCAGGACAAGGGCGGAAAATGCTTCCCAAATCTCCCAAAAATTTGAGTACACTTCAGAGGCGCTTCATTATTTCAATAACATTAGACCCTGTAAATGTTTCATGCCTCCAGATAAAATAATGGGGGCCTGCTCGTGACTACCCTGCCCATGGAGTCACCCACTATGGATAATAAATGGAAGGTGACTAATATCACTGGTAAAGCTTTACTCAAAGGTGGCCTTATTAATGCTAGATCCATGAGTAAGCATAGCCAAGATGTCAGGGACCTAATTATAGATCAAGAGCTTGACCTGTCATTTGTCACTGAAACCTGGCTAAAAGATTGGTGTAGCCCAGACGTCGCTGTGGCCCTCCCACACTGTTATGCTATCCATAGGAAAGATAGAAGGGTAGGTAGAGGTGGAGGCCATCATTCTACAAGACACATTTACCTGTACGTATTTTGATTTGTACACCATTAAGGGAGCTGAAAGTCTCGGCTTTTGTCTTACACTTAATGCAGCCTTATCATTCTCAGGAGCTCTGCTTTACCGTCCCCCTGGTAAGAGCAGCTCCTTTTTGGATTCACTTGGGGAGATCTTGAGTAATTTTTTACTTAAATATGCTAATTTCACTCTGTTAGGCAATTTTAACTTTCGACTAGAAGACAGCACTGAGCCTAGTACAGAGAACTTTCCTCAAACAATAGAAATCCTTACACTGCATCAACTGGTGAAGGGTCCAACACAACAGGCGGGTCATACCTTGGATGAGGTCTGTTCTAATTTGGCTGGGCTATCTGTTGGTACCCCATCCCCACAGTTATGGTCTGACCACTTCTTTGTCCCATCACACTCTCAGAAGATCCAGCCTTATAAGTCAGCCCCCGAACACCAACGAGAGTGCCATTGGGCACAATTAGCGGGGAATCCCAAACTAGTAACGTGTGCACAGAACAATACCCCGGAACTTACGGGAGGTTGTAGGAAGATGTAAATCTCGGTCACCGCTGAATGCCTGCCCCGATGGTTCTTCAGAAACTTATAGACATGGTGAATCCCATTGTAAATCTCATAGTTACTCTTCCTTAAACACAGGTGTTGTTCCAGATGAGTGGAGGCTTGCACTGGTCAAACCGTTAAAAAAGAAACAAATGAGGAAAAGTGTTTTTCTGATTTAGCATCATCTGTACCGAGACTCCATTGTTTTTTCTTTGCCATCTCCTGTCAAACACTTCCACACGACCCACCTGATCATTTCTGCTGATGCCTGAGGAAAATCTAAACTGACACAACAAAAACCATCTTGCAGCCTGCATTTCGGCCCAGGAACTGTCGCACACCCACCCCCCTGTTCTTTGCAGTTCAACAGAAAGCCATGAGACACAAACGCCCTGTGTAAACAAGCTTGTTTTCCATCTCCTGCTGCCAGCCTGGTAAACATCCTTGACACCGTGATCAGGTTATCTAGACAATGGTCTGACTGTTAGGCCCTGATCAGGGTGATTAAACAATGACTTGTAAGGACAGGGCTTTGATCAAGGCAATTGAACAAAGACCTGAAAAATTGAGCCTTGATCAAAGCCGAGTAAACAATGATCTGTGTACCAAGCCTTGACCAGGTCACTAACTACAAACATCATCTGGATCTGGTTATCAACTGTAAACACTGCCCTTATTAAACAATGGTCTGACAGCCAAAAGACTGGGATGAAAAGTGTATAAAAGGCTTGTAAGCTACAGAGTGAAGTAGCAGCCGCCTGGGTTTTGTCTCTGACTAGCTTGGGACTCTGCTCCATAGCCCGGGCTATTGAAATAAATCTGGGTTCCTCCTGCAGACGAAGGCTCCTGTGTCTCCTTTTACTAAGTATGGAAGGTATGGAAGATTTGGGCGGTTCCCCCGCCGCCGAGACCCAGTAAGTGGGTTATCCTGGTTCTTCAAATGGCGCCTGAACAGGGACTCCATGAGTACGAAGGTTAGGCCCGGTGAATGTGAGGAGTTGCACGGAGACACTCAGACGGAGGCGCCCTACCCGAGGGATTCTTGTATTCCGGTAGACCGAACGACTCATCCGCTGTCCCTCCACACCCGGTCTGGGCCACATGACCACATTCTCACTGGAGTCCCCTAGCAAATCATTTCTGGAGCAGGACACAGTCCTACGTCTGCAGAAGTGAACTATCCCTGTAGGGTAAGGGTGGACTGATCATCCACCAAGTCTGTATGATTCTGTTATTGACTTTCGCAAAAGCCAAGTTGTTATTGACTTTTGCCAAAGCCAAGCAAGAGAGGTGAAGTTTTATAAACCCGCTGATGTCTGTTCTGTATGATTTTGCTGCTATTGACTTTTACAAAAGCCAAGCAAGCGAGGTGAGTTTTTAAAAACCGGCTGGCGTCTGTTATCTGTTTTTAAGCATGCCAGTCAGTAGTAAGTTCAAGAGATTATGTTGTTGTATGTGTACGCAGGACTCCCAGCTGGAGGTGGCCTGTCTGCTTCCTCCAGAAGGGACCACTGGCCATACAATGTATGTTAAACATGGCCCTTCTGCCATAATGTTTTCCTCATTCTGGGTAAAATATACAAAAAAAAGTAACGCGGAATTACAGTGGCCACTTTATGGCTCCTTTAATTCCCAAGTTCTCGCCAACTTAGAGGAACATTTAATGAAAAGAAAAATGCACCCGTCTATGTTTGAATCTGTACGATTTTGGAGGAAAGAGATAGAGCAGAGAGCTAGAAAACAGAAGGCTCAAGAAAGAAAACAGGAACGTATGTCAATGGCCGACCACGCCAGAGAAAATTTCCAAAATCAAATGACAAAATCAGTAGAAATAGCCAATAGGGAGCATGGGGCACGGGTACAAAAATGTTATCCAGCTCGTGAGGAGAAAGGAAAGGGCCATATGGAAGGGGAGAAGAAGGTGATTCCTTGCTTGATGCCATTCTAGAAAGCCCTCCTGCATATGCCCCAATGTACCCTGCCCTGACGCCTCACACCCCACATGTCCCCCCGCCACCACCCACTCCTGTCCCCAGTGCCCTTCCTACTGTTCTCCCTGTCATACTGACCGTCCCGACTTTTCCTATGACACCAACCACGCCCGTTAACCCTGTCCTTGCTGTGGGAATAACAACAAGTCTCCATCCGCCCAACCCCTGCGGCCCTTCCCCTACCCGCCCTTTGCCTACTTCCCCGTGGTCTAAAGTTAAGCAGGATTTATATAAATTGTTGAATTCCCCCTGACTGGCCTCCCTGCGCTCTGCAGTCAGCTTTTCGTCCCTTCGAGAAAATGACCTACAGAGGCAACAGTGTGAATGTTGGATAAATAACAGGAATATTTATACCTTTAAAGAAATATGGTCCACCTTTTCTCAGTGGACAAACCACCTGGGCTGAATATATGTGTACTTTGGTCATGCAAAGATTTGAGAATGCGCTTAAACAGGTACCCACCGGATGAATGGACCTTAGTTCACAAATAAAAAGAGGCGATATTCAGGGAGAGGGGATGTTTGGCACTACGTCTGCTGTAATGGCTTACCGTGATATGACAGCTTTTCTCAGCACCCCTCTGGAAACAGCTATGCCAATGAGAGAGGCAATAATGGCAGAGGGGCTTTTGAAGCACACTGGCGCAGGCTTTGAATTCATGTTTCTTGGAAAAGGTCAGAAGTAATGCAGTTAAAAGGACAATTACCAGATCCCCGGATGAATCCGGCTGCCTTTTAAAGAAAATTAGGTCAGATTATATCTGCAGGTACTCTCGTTCTTGAGGATTTAGATTTACTTTTTGGTACGGTTGTCCCCACTGAAATTTGGGACAAGATTCGACATACTGACCATGAAGTGGCATTGGGAGGTAAATGGGCTGACTTAGAGGCTATGGAAGAAGCAAGGGTAGGAGGGACTAAACCAGAAGCTGCCATCCTGACTTTGCCCGGTAAAATAATGACGTTGATGAAAACACTTTTGCCGGAAACTGTCATTAACTGGGATAAAATAAACGCCTGTAGGCAGCGAAAAGATGAGAATATGGCTGACTTCTTTACCCGTTTTGAGACAGAATACAAGGGACACAGTGGTTTGGATCCCCGGGCCCCAGGTTCTGGCCCAGTATTTGTCGATACGTTTATCAGCAACTTGCTTCCTGAGATCTCCGCCAGGCTTAAGAAAGTTGAAAGTATGTGGTCTGCCCAAACTATGACTGGTATCTCGGCTATTGCACAATATCACAAGAATAGTGAGAATGAAGATAGAGACAGGGAAAGTAGGAACGTTAGGGATCTTAAGACTAATGGCACTTGTGCAGCAGGCTTACCCTCCCCGAGGTCCCGATGCCCGTGGGAATTTTAGACCTCAACTCCAACCCCTTCCGAGGGCTCGCCAGTCTACCCCCTCCAGCCCTCAACGCACGGGAGCCCTCCAAACAGTTCAGTGTGCTTACTGCAAGGGGTATGGCCATTGGATAGATGAGTGTCCAGTGTTAGCTGAAAATATCCAAACAGGGAAGACTCTGCCTCGCTCTCCTAGGGTAGCGAGGCCAACTAGGGACTATGGCCCACCCCATCCACAGGATAAAGAATGTAGGCCCAGGGATGACGCTCTCGTCCGGCCGCGCCCGGCCAAAAGGTTTGATGGATGCGAAGCAACACACACTTATTACAATTATGATTATGATAAAGTTGATGAGACAGGATCCTACCAAGCATAGGACAGCCAGGAAAGGGGTATTACCAGAGTGCAAATTCCAGTGGATCAAAGGGGCCCGTATGTTCAAATGTCACTTGTGGGGAACGATAAGAATTTTCTATTGGATACTGGGGCCACCAGGTCTTCTATTGCACGTCTGTCAGTCCCGGAGGCACCCCTTACTGGCAATATGAATGTCTCCGCGGGTCATGCAGGAACACCTGTGACCAGCCCTATCTCTGAAACCCTTCCTCTCGATATTGGCCCTGCACGTGTTGACGCTCCCTTGGTCCTTACTACAGGTTGCAGTGAAAACTTGTTAGGCATGGATTTACTGAAAGCTCTGTATGCGACCTTATCATGTAATCCCCAAGGTGTATCCCTAACAATTTCTCCCAGCGCAGCTTCCTACATGTATCTGTCCGGTCCCCTACCACCAGAGTTGCAGTCTTTACCTTACTCCCTCTGGGCACCATCAGACACTGATGTAGGGTGTCTCAACATTCCCCCTCATGTGGTACGCATCGAGCCAGGTGCACTTCTCCCCCGCCTTCGACAGTATCAACTACCCACAGAAGGAAAATGGCCCTTTTGACAATACTATCTGAATTGATGGACAAGGACGTAGTGGAGGAGACACGTGGCAATATCTGTAACAGTCCCAGTATTCCTGTTCTTAAAAAGACCAATGGAGATGCTCTCTCCACTAAATTATACCGATTTGTGATTGACCTGAGAGCCCTAAACAAAATAACAATCTCCCAATATACTGTTGTCCCCGACATTACAGCCCTCTTAACGATGGTCCCTTCTGACGCCACGCACTTCTCTGTCATAGACCTGAAGAATGCTTTTTCAGCATTCCTATACATCCTGACAGCAGACATTTTTTTGGTTTCTCCCTTGGTGGGTGGAGCTTTAGATTCTGCCGCGCCCCTCAAGGTTTCACCGAGAGCCCCAGTATTTATAGTCAAGCCCTAAAAAGTCAACTAGATTCCTTGGAACTCCCTGATAATTCCACTATTACAATATGTAGATGACCTCCTCATTGCTGCAAATTCTGCCCCAGCATGTAAAGAAACTACTCTCTGTTTGTTACACCACCTTCCCCTTCATAATCACAAAATTTATTTGTAAAAGCTTCAATTTTGTTGAGAAGATGACCTATTTAGGTCATCTCCCCTCGAAGGAGGGAAGGCAGCTCACCACTGATCGTGTAGCCATTATCAATGCTATGACGGCCCCACAAACAAAAAGCAGGTGCAAGCCTTCATAGGCCTAACCTAATACTGTAGACAGTGGATTTTTAATTTTTCGGCCATGGTCACACCTCTTCTTGCTCTCACCACTAAGGACATATCAGACAGTTCCTTTCCATGGACTAGAGAGCATGCGCAGGCCTTCCAAGATTTGAAGAGGGCCCTGTGTACTGCCCCAGTCCTCGGTACTCCTGACTATAGCCAACAATGTTTTCTTTTTGTACATGAGACAGATGGCTGTGCATGCGCTGTCTTGACCCAGATGTTTGGAGGTCACCAACGGCCATGTGCCTATTTTTCAGCCACTTTAGATCCTGTTGCAAGGGCTCTCCCAGGATGCCTACGGGCGAACGCTGCGGCCGCCCTTATGGTCTGTCAGAGTGCGGGAATCATCATGAACTCCCCCCTGACTCTGATGGTCCCCCATTCTGTAGATACCCTCCTTAATAACACCAAGACACAGTACCTTACTAGCGCACAACTCACAGAATATGAACTGACACTCTTTGCCAGCCACATCAACATTAAAAGATGCACTGTACTGAACCCCGCCACATTACTCCCACTGGATACTCAGGATGCCTGCTTAGACCCACATGACTGCATATTAAGGACAGAGGAGAAGACAAAGGGACGGGTTGACTTACAGGATACCCCGATAGCAGAACTAGAAGGTATACTGTATGTGGATGGATCATGTCTCTGAGGGCCAGATGGTTACACCTCAGCCGCCTTCGCCCTCAGGACATTGGGGCAAGTAGTAGAAACAGCTCAGATTCCGTAGTGCTCTGCTCAGGCAGCAGTATTAGTGGCCCTCACTAGAGTCTGTGTGAGAAGCAAGGGAATAACAGTAAATATCTATACTGACAGTCAGTATGCCTTTGGGGTGGCCCATAACTTTGGGAGATTGTGGAAAGAAAGGAATTTCCTTCCTTCCCATTGGCCCCCTAATTCACAGACTGTTAGACTCCCTGACACTCCCCAGAAAGGCCATTATAAAATGTAAGGCCCATAAGAAAGTGACAGATGATGTTGGGAAAGGCAATGCCCTGGCTGACCAGATGGCCAGACAAACAGCTCTTAGGAAAAGAGAAGGAATGTATGTAGGAGGTCCCGCTAGGTGGGCTGACAGATGAGGGCATAGTTGAAAACACAGTACAAAGCGTGATTGATATTCAGTCCCATGCTACTTCTGAGGAACTAAGGGTGTAGAAGGAGCAATTAGCAAAGGAGGGAATTGATGGTTGCTGGGTCTGTACGACTATGGAAAGACGATGGATGTTATCTGACAGTCACGTTCCACCAGTAGTTACGATGGCCCATGGTCCTGCGCACGTTAGTGCAAAAGGGATATGCAAGCTGTTGGAACCTACGTGGTACAACTCTAAGATACCAGCATATGCTGAAAAGCTGGTTAGAACATGCATGATTTGCCTAATGTATAACCCAGGAAAAGGTACAGTTACTCCTAAAGGAGGATTCTCTCCTCCTACCTTCCCTTTTGAAGTCCTCCAAATGGATTACATCCAGATGGACAGATGTAACAATCTAAAATATGTCATGGTGGTGGTCTGTACCTTCAGCCGATGGGTGGAGGCCTACCCCGTCAAAGACTGCACCGCTATCACTACAGCCAAAGTGCTATTAAAAAATACCTCCCACGATTTGGTTTGCCCCGCTTGGTCTGGAGTGACAACAGGACCCACTTTACAGCCCAAATTATGGAATATGTCTGTACAGCATTGGGTATAAAACAAAAATGTCATGCAGCTAACCACCCCCAGTCAGCAGGTCTAGTAGAGGTGTACAATGGCATCCCAAAAACTAAAATGGCCAAAATAGTAGCCGAGACAGGTGTCACTTGGGTTGATGCTCTGCCCCTAGCCCTACTGTCTAAAGAACAACGGCACACACCCGGATAGGGCTATCCCCCCACGAGATCGTGTCCGGGAGGCCTGCCAATGTCTGGGGTGTCCCACGGCCTAAGAAACTGTCTGATGTTGAATACCCTGTGTTAACTGATTATCTTTACAGTCTAACTAATACCTTTCGTACTCTTTATTACCAGGTGCACGAGGCCATACCTGCCAAAAGCGAGGGCCCAGGACATGTTATCCAACCTGGAGAATATGTCCTGATCTGGAACTTTCAACGGACTAGGAGACTCGAGCCCCACTAGACACAGCCCCGTCAGGTGTTACTGGCCACCCGCACCACAGTGAAAGTAGAAGGTCGGAAGAATTGGGTTCATTCGTCTCACTGCCGACGTGTGCCTCTGCCCCTCCCCTATGATCAGTGGGTGAGGGAAGGACAAGGAGACTCAGAAACAGAAACAGTTCCGACGTTTGTCCTATTCAGTGATGCCAGACTGCATTCTACATCTACGGTAGCAGAGAGTGACAACATACTGAAAGGAAGCGTGGAACCTTCCCCTAACTCTGCTCAACACCAAGAACAATTGTTTCCCGACCATACTGTTCCTACTTCCGACCGATATAACTTGCGCCCCCGAGGGAAGTCTTGCCCTTGACTTCCCCAAGTGCCGATAGGCTGTAGGGCTGTGATCTTTCCAGATGAGAGTAGTGCTGGTGTGTCAGACTAAGATATGCCATAGGGCTCCTTGGCACCTGCGCCCAGTGAAGCAACCACCAATCACAGACAGCCGCTAGAGGTCCCTGGCTTAGCACAATGTCAGCCGTCCAAAATGCCAGAATCCAGAAACAAGATGTCAGCCTCCGACATAGTAAATGCTTCATAGCCACCGTGGTGACGCTGTTTGTTTCCCTCATCCTGTCTATCCTTGGTTGGCTGTTACTAATCTACCATCCTTTACCTCACCAACTCCTACCCCGACTCCTGCAGAACACCATTATTACACGCTACCAACCCACGAATTACCTCGCCGTGCAGAATTCTTCAACAACACCTTCAACCAAATGTTGCATCATCATGAGCTGATCATGAACACTTTCAACTGCTGGGTTTGTGGACTAATGCCACATTTCATGATACACCCTGTTCCATTCTTTCCTTACCCCTTCTCCATCACTGGGTCTTGTCTTGCATGGTAGATGCTGATGCATGAGGCCTACACTGTCAATGGTACTGCCAATTCTATCCTTGGGACATTTCGGGGTGACTTCTGGCTGAACAGGTCTGGCAATGCCAATGTTCCTTTTTGCCGGACCAGCTCGTCCACATTGCAACTACCACCAGATAAACTCAGTGAAATGGTAATATTCAACTCAACCACTCGACGAACATTTTCCAGATTCCGTACAAGAAGGATTCTGCCTGATGAACGAGACACTGTGAATGTCATAAATGTGCAAGGCCGTGTCTGCATCCATTGCCTAGGGACTAAGAAAGTTGGTACCAGTACGTGTGATATCACAAAAGCTTTGAACTCTACATCTCTTCCGAAGCTGGTGGCATCCCCCAACACCTATTTCATCTGTGGCACTGCCGCCTACACTTGGCTCCCCCGTAACTGGTCTGGTAGTACCTATCTGGCCTTCCTCCTTCCACCAACATACTCTACCCATGGAGGTTACCACCAGTCAATGAAGGGCGCCCTGCGCCGCTCAAGTATGGGCGTCATATCAGCCGAGGATACAGCGGGCCAGGAAGCTGCGGACTTCTTTAAAGGTTTCCTTCCATTCTGGGGCCCCATGGCAAACAGTCGGGCTGTACGAGGACTGACCAGGGTCCTTGAGGCCACCATCACAGTAACAGCTGGTGCTCTCTCCAATATCACTGCCGAGCTACAGGCGGACCGCCTTATAACGCTCCAAAACCGCATGGTCCTCGACGTCATCCTTGCTGATCGTGGTGGTGTATGTAAATTGATCGGCTCCGGCTGCTGCGTGTACATCCCAGACAACGCACCTACAGTGTACGATGCCATCCAACGTCTGCATCGCCTTCCTTCTGAAATTAATTTGGATGAAGGCAGCTGGTCCCTCACCGGCTGGATCTGGGGGCTCCTTTCCCAGTGGGGTTGCAGGGTCCTCATCTTCCTTGCCTTGGAAGTAGATGTCCTGGTCTCCTGCTGTTTGTGCTTTCAGTGCCTGCCAGTGCTCTGTACAATGTGTGTTCAGACCATCAAGCCTCCACCCTCTAACATTCACAACACCAATATGATGATGATGATGCTCCAACAAGAAACAGATGGTCTTATGAACATTGACATTTCTTAAAAGTATTTGCCACTCAATGGCAAAAGGAGGGTCTGAGGAAAAGTGTTTTTCTGATTAGCGTCAGCTGTACTGGGACTCCATTGTTTTTTCATTGCCATCTCGTGTCAAACACTTCCACATGACCCACCTGGTCATTTCTGCTGATGCCTGAGGAAATTATAAACTGACACGACAAAAACAATCTTGCAGCCTGCATTTCTGCCCAGGAACTGTCGCACACCCAACCCCCTGTTCTTTGCAGTTCAACAGAAAGCCATGAGACACCCACGCCCTGTGTAAACAAGCTTGTTTTCCATCTCCTGCTCCCAGCCTGGTAAACATCCTTGACACCGTGATCAGTTTATCTAGACAATGGTCTGACTGTTAGGCCCTGATCAGGGTGATTAAACAATGACTTGTAAGGACAGGGCTTTGATCAAGGCAATTGAACAAAGACTTGAAAAATTGAGGCTTGATCAAAGCCGAGTAAACAATGATCTGTGTACCAAGCCTTGACCAGGTCACTAACTACAAACATCGTCTGGATCTGGTTATCAACTGTAAACACTGCCCTTATTAAACAATGGTCTGACAGCCAAAAGACTGGGATGAAAAGTGTATAAAAGGCTTGTAAGCTACAGAGTGAAGTAGCAGCCTCCTGGGTTTTGTCTCTGACTAGCTTGGGACTCTGCTCCATAGCCCGGGCTATTGAAATAAATCTGGGTTCCTCCTGCAGACGAAGGCTCCTGTGTCTCCTTTTACTAAGTATGGAAGGTATAGAAGATTTGGGCGGTACCCCCGCCGCCGAGACCCAGTAAGTGGGTTATCCTGGTTCTTCAAATGGCGCCTGAACAGGGACTCCATGAGTACGAAGGTCAGGCCCGGTGAATGTGAGGAGTTGCACGGAGACACTCTGACGGAGGCGCCCTACCCGAGGGATTCTTGTATTCCGGTAGACCGAACGACTCATCCGCTGTCCCTCCACACCCGGTCTGGGCCACATGACCACGTTCTCACTGGAGTCCCCTAGCAAATCATTTCTGGAGCAGGACACAGTCCTACGTCTGCAGAAGTGAACTATCCCTGTAAGGTAAGGGTGGACTGATCATCCACCAAGTCTGTATGATTCTGTTATTGACTTTCGCAAAAGCCAAGTTGTTATTGACTTTTGCCAAAGCCAAGCAAGAGAGGTGAAGTTTTAAAAACCCGCTGATGTCTGTTCTGTATGATTTTGCTGCTATTGACTTTTACAAAAGCCAAGCAAGCGAGGTGAGTTTTTAAAAACCGGCTGGCGTCTGTTATCTGTTTTTAAGCATGCCAGTCAGTAGTAAGTTCAAGAGATTATGTTGTTGTATGTGTACGCAGGACTCCCAGCTGGAGGTGGCCTGTCTGCTTCCTCCAGAAGGGACCACTGGCCATACGATGTATGTTAAACATGGCCCTTCTGCCATAATGTTTTCCTCATTCTGGGTAAAATATACAAAAAAAAGTAACGCGGAATTACAGTGGCCACTTTATGGCTCCTTTAATTCCCAAGTTCTCGCCAACTTAGAGGAACATTTAATGAAAAGAAAAATGCACCCGTCTATGTTTGAATCTGTACGATTTTGGGGGAAAAAGATAGAGCAGAGAGCTAGAAAACAGAAGGCTCAAGAAAGAAAACAGGAACGTATGTCAATGGCCGACCACGCCAGAGAAAATTTCCAAAATCAAATGACAAAATCAGTAGAAATAGCCAATAGGGAGCATGGGGCACGGGTACAAAAATGTTATCCAGCTCGTGAGGAGAAAGGAAAGGGCCATATGGAAGGGGAGAAGAAGGTGATTCCTTGCTTGATGCCATTCTAGAAAGCCCTCCTGCATATGCCCAAATGTACCCTGCCCTGACGCCTCACACCCCACATGTCCCCCCGCCACCACCCACTCCTGTCCCCAGTGCCCTTCCTACTGTTCTCCCTGTCATACTGACCGTCCCGACTTTTCCTATGACACCAACCACGCCCGTTAACCCTGTCCTCGCTGCGGGAATAACAACAAGTCTCCATCCGCCCAACCCCTGCGGCCCTTCCCCTACCCGCCCTTTGCCTACTTCCCCGTGGTCTAAAGTTAAGCAGGATTTATATAAATTGTTGAATTCCCCCTGACTGGCCTCCCTGCGCTCTGCAGTCAGCTTTTGGTCCCTTCGAGAAAATGACCTACAGAGTCAACAGTGTGAATGTTGGATAAATAACAGGAATATTTATACCTTTAAAGAAATATGGTCCACCTTTTCTCAGTGGACAGACCACCTGGGCTGAATATATGTGTACTTTGGTCATGCAAAGATTTGAGAATGCGCTTAAACAGGTACCCACCGGATGAATGGACCTTAGGTCACAAATAAAAAGAGGCGATATTCAGGGAGAGGGGATGTTTGGCGCTACGTCTACTGTAATGGCTTACCGTGATATGACAGCTTTTCTCAGCACCCCTCTGGAAACAGCTATGCCAATGAGAGAGGCGGCCCCTGTGATTGTTAACGCACTTACTGATGCCCAAAATAATGGCAGAGGGGCTTTTGAAGCATACTGGCGCAGGCTTTGAATTCATGTTTCTTGGAAAAGGTCAGAAGTAATGCAGTTAAAAGGACAATTACCAGATCCCCGGATGAATCCGGCTGCCTTTTAAAGAGAATTAGGTCAGATTATATCTGCAGGTACTCTCGTTCTTGAGGATTTAGATTTACTTTTTGGTACGGTTGTCCCCACTGAAATTTGGGACAAGATTCGACATACTGACCATGAAGTGGCATTGGGAGGTGACTTAGAGGCTATGGAAGAAGCAAGGGTAGGAGGGACTAAACCAGAAGCTGCCATCCTGACTTTGCCCGGTAAAATAATGACGTTGATGAAAACACTTTTGCCGGAAACTGTCATTAACTGGGATAAAATAAACGCCTGTAGGCAGCGAAAAGATGAGAATATGGCTGACTTCTTTACCCGTTTTGAGACAGAATACAAGGGACACAGTGGTTTGGATCCCCGGACCCCAGGTTCTGGCCCAGTATTTGTCGATACGTTTATCAGCAACTTGCTTCCTGAGATCTCCGCCAGGCTTAAGAAAGTTGAAAGTATGTGGTCTGCCCAAACTATGACTGGTATCTTGGCTATTGCACAATATCACAAGAATAGTGAGAATGAAGATAGAGACAGGGAAAGTAGGAAGGTTAGGGATCTTAAGACTAATGGCACTTGTGCAGCAGGCTTACCCTCCCCGAGGTCCCGATGCCCGCGGGAATTTTAGACCTCAACTCCAACCCCTTCTGAGGGCTCGCCAGTCTACCCCCTCCAGCTCTCAACGCACGGGAGCCCTCCAAACAGATCAGTGTGCTTATTGCAAGGGGTATGGCCATTGGATAGATGAGTGTCCAGTGTTAGCTGAAAATATCCAAACAGGGAAGACTCGGCCTCGCACTCCTAGGGTAGCGAGGCCGACTAGGGACTATGGCCCACCCCATCCACAGGATAAAGAATGTAGGCCCAGGGATGACGCTCTCGTCCGGCCGCGCCCGGCCAAAAGGTTTGATGGATGCGAAGCAACACACACTTATTACAATGATGATTATAATAAAGTTGATGAGACAGGATCCTACCAAGCATAGGACAGCCAGGAAAGGGGTATTACCAGAGTGCAAATTCCAGTGGATCAAAGGGGCCCGTATGTTCAAATGTCACTTGTGGGGAACGATAAGAATTTTCCATTGGATACTGGGGCCACCAGGTCTTCTATTGCACGTCTGTCAGTCCCGGAGGCACCCCTTACTGGCAATACGAATGTCTCCGCGGGTCATGCAGGAACACCTGTGACCAGCCCTATCTCTGAAACCCTTCCTCTCGATATTGGCCCTGCACATGTTGACGCTCCCTTGGTCCTTACTACAGGTTGCAGTGAAAACTTATTAGGCATGGATTTACTGAAATCTCTGTATGCGACCTTATCATGTAATCCCCAAGGTGTATCCCTAACAATTTCTCCCACCGCAGCTTCCTACATGTATCTGTCCGGTCCCCTACCACCAGAGTTGCAGTCTTTACCTTACTCCCTCTGGGCACCATCAGACACTGATGTAGGGTGTCTCAACATTCCCCCTCTTGTGGTACGCATCGAGCCAGGTGCACTTCTCCCCCGCCTTCGACAGTATCTACTACCCACGGAAGGAAAATGGCCCTTTTGACAATACTATCTGAATTGATGGACAAGGACGTAGTGGAGGAGACACGTGGCAATATCTGTAACAGTCCCAGTATTCCTGTTCTTAAAAAGACTAATGGAGATGCTCTCTCCTCTAAAATATATCGATTTGTGATTGACCTGAGAGCCCTAAACAAAATAACAATCTCCCAATATACTGTTGTCCCCGACATTACAGCCCCCTTAACGATGGTCCCTTCTGACGCCACGCACTTCTCTGTCATAGACCTGAAGAATGCTTTTTTCAGCATTCCTATACATTCTGACAGCAGACATTTTTTTGGGTTCTCCCTTGGTGGGTGGAGCTTTAGATTCTGCCGCGCCCCTCAAGGTTTCACCGAGAGTCCCAGTATTTATAGTCAAGCCCTAAAAAGTCAACTAGATTCCTTGGAACTCCCTGATAATTCCACACTATTACAATATGTAGATGACCTCCTCATTGCTGCAAATTCTGCCCCAGCATGTAAAGAAACTACTCTCTGTTTGTTACACCACCTTCCCCTCCATAATCACAAAGTCTCTTTGAAAAAGCTTCAATTTTGTTGAGAAGATGACCTATTTAGGTCATCTCCCCTCGAAGGAGGGAAGGCAGCTCACCACTGATCGTGTAGCCATTATCAATGCTATGACGGCCCCACAAACACAAAAGCAGGTGCAAGCCTTCATAGGCCTAACCTAATACTGTAGACAGTGGATTTTCAATTTTTCGGCCATGGTCAAACCTCTTCTTGCCCTCACCACTAAGGACATATCAGACAGTTCCTTTCCATGGACTAGAGAGCATGCGCAGGCCTTCCAAGATTTGAAGAGGGCCCTGTGTACTGCCCCAGTCCTCGGTACTCCTGACTATAGCCAACAATGTTTTCTTTTTGTACATGAGACAGATGGCTGTGCATGCGCTGTCTTGACCCAGATGTTTGGAGGTCACCAACGGCCATGTGCCTATTTTTCAGCCACTTTAGATCCTGTTGCAAGGGCTCTCCCAGGATGCCTACGGGCGAACGCTGCGGCCGCCCTTATAGTCTGTCAGAGTGCGGGAATCATCATGAACTCCCCCCTGACTCTGATGGTCCCCCATTCTGTAGATACCCTCCTTAATAACACCAAGACACAGTACCTTACTAGCGCACAACTCACAGAATATGAACTGACAATCTTTGCCAGCCACATCAACATTAAAAGATGCACTGTACTGAACCCCGCCACATTACTCCCACTGGATACTCAGGATGCCTGCTTAGACCCACATGACTGCATATTAAGGACAGAGGAGGAGACAAAGGGACGGGTTGACTTACAGGATACCCCGATAGCAGAACTAGAAGGTACACTGTATGTGGATGGATCATGTCTCTGAGGGCCAGATGGTTACACCTCAGCCGCCTTCGCCCTCAGGACATTGGGGCAAGTAGTAGAAACAGCTCATGTTCCGTAGTGCTCTGCTCAGGCAGCAGTATTAGTGGCCCTCACTAGAGTCTGTGTGAGAAGCAAGGGAATAACAGTAAATATCTATACTGACAGTCAGTATGCCTTTGGGGTGGCCCATAACTTTGGGAGATTGTGGAAAGAAAGGAATGTCCTTCCTTCCCATTGGCCCCCTAATTCACAGACTGTTAGACTCCCTGACACTCCCCAGAAAGGTGGCCATTATAAAATGTAAGGCCCATAAGAAAGTGACAGATGATGTTGGGAAAGGCAATGCCCTGCTGACCAGATGGCCAGACAAACAGCTCTTAGGAAAAGAGAAGGAATGTATGTAGGAGGTCCCGCTAGGTGGGTGACAGATGAGGGCATAGTTGAAAACACAGTACAAAGCGTGATTGATATTCAGTCCCATGCTACTTCTGAGGAACTAAGGGTGTAGAAGGAGCAAATAGCAAAGGAGGGAATTGATGGTTGCTGGGTCTGTACGACTATGGAAAGACGATGGATGTTATCTGACAGTCACGTTCCACCAGTAGTTACGATGGCCCATGGTCCTGCGCACGTTAGTGCAAAAGGGATATGCAAGCTGTTGGAACCTACGTGGTACAACTCTAAGATACCAGCATATGCTGAAAAGCTGGTTAGAACATGCATGATTTGCCTAATGTATAACCCAGGAAAAGGTACAGTTACTCCTAAAGGAGGATTCTCTCCTCCTACCTTCCCTTTTGAAGTCCTCCAAATGGATTACATCCAGATGGACAGATGTAACAATCTAAAATATGTCATGGTGGTGGTCTGTACCTTCAGCCGATGGGTGGAGGCCTACCCCGTCAAAGACTGCACCGCTATCACTACAGCCAAAGTGCTATTAAAAAAATACCTCCCACGATTTGGTTTGCCCCGCTTGGTCTGGAGTGACAACGGGACCCACTTTACAGCCCAAATTATGGAATATGTCTGTACAGCATTGGGTATAAAACAAACATTTCATGCAGCTAACCACCCCCAGTCAGCAGGTCTAGTAGAGGTGTACAATGGCATCCCAAAAACTAAAATGGCCAAAATAGTAGCCGAGACAGGTGTCACTTGGGTTGATGCTCTGCCCCTAGCCCTACTGTCTAAAGAACAACGGCACACACCCGGATAGGGCTATCCCCCCACGAGATCATGTCCGGGAGGCCTGCCAATGTCTGGGGTGTCCCACGGCCTAAGAAACTGTCTGATGTTGAATACCCTGTGTTAACTGATTATCTTTACAGTCTAACTAATACCTTTCGTACTCTTTATTACCAGGTGCACGAGGCCATACCTGCCAAAAGCGAGGGCCCAGGACATGTTATCCAACCTGGAGAATATGTCCTGATCTGGAACTTTCAACGGACTAGGAGACTCGAGCCCCACTAGACACAGCCCCGTCAGGTGTTACTGGCCACCCGCAACACAGTGAAAGTAGAAGGTCGGAAGAATTGGGTTCATTCGTCTCACTGCCGACATGTGCCTCTGCCCCTCCCCTATGATCAGTGGGTGAGGGAAGGACAAGGAGACTCAGAAACAGAAACAGTTCCGACGTTTGTCCTATTCAGTGATGCCAGACTGCATTCTACATCTACGGTAGCAGAGAGTGACAACATACTGAAAGGAAGCGTGGAACCTTCCCCTAACTCTGCTCAACACCAAGAACAATTGTTTCCCGACCATACCGTTCCTACTTCCGACCGATATAACTTGCGCCCCCGAGGGAAGTCTTGCCCTTGACTTCCCCAAGTGCCGATAGGCTGTAGGGCTGTGATCTTTCCAGATGAGAGTAGTGCTGGTGTGTCAGACTAAGATATGCCATAGGGCTCCTTGGCACCTGCGCCCAGTGAAGCAACCACCAATCACAGACAGCCGCTAGAGGTCCCTGGCTTAGCACAATGTCAGCCGTCCAAAATGCCAGAATCCAGAAACAAGATGTCAGCCTCCGACATAGTAAATGCTTCATAGCCACCGTGGTGACGCTGTTTGTTTCCCTCATCCTATCTATCCTTGGTTGGCTGTTACTAATCTACCATCCTGTTACCTCACCAACTCCTACCCCGACTCCTGCAGAACACCATTATTACACGCTACCAGCCCACGAATTACCTCGCCGTGCAGAATTCTTCAACAACACCTTCAACCAAATGTTGCATCATCATGAGCTGATCATGAACACTTTCAACTGCTGGGTTTGTGGACTAATGCCACATTTCATGATACACCCTGTTCCATTCTTTCCTTACCCCTTCTCCATCACTGGGTCTTGTCTTGCATGGTAGATGCTGATGCATGAGGCCTACACTGTCAATGGTACTGCCAATTCTATCCTTGGGACATTTCGGGGTGACTTCTGGCTGAACAGGTCTGGCAATGCCAATGTCCCTTTTTGCTGGACCAGCTCGTCCACATTGAAACTACCACCAGATAAACTCAGTGAAATGGTAATATTCAACTCAACCACTCGACGAACATTTTCCAGATTCCGTACAAGAAGGATTCTGCCTGATGAACGAGACACTGTGAATGTCATAAATGTGCAAGGCCGTGTCTGCATCCATTGCCTAGGGACTAAGAAAGTTGGTACCAGTACGTGTGATATCACAAAAGCTTTGAACTCTACATCTCTTCCGAAGCTGGTGGCATCCCCCAACACCTATTTTATCTGTGGCACTGCCGCCTACACTTGGCTCCCCCGTAACTGGTCTGGTAGTACCTATCTGGCCTTCCTCCTTCCACCAACATACTCTACCCATGGAGGTTACCACCAGTCAATGAAGGGCGCCCTGCGCCGCTCAAGTAGGGGCATCATATCAGCCGAGGATACAGCGGGCCAGGAAGCCGCGGACTTCTTTAAAGGTTTCCTTCCATTCTGGGGCCCCATGGCAAACAGTCTGGCTGTACGAGGACTGACCAGGGTCCTTGAGGCCACCATCACAGTAACAGCTGGTGCTCTCTCCAATATCACTGCCGAGCTACAGGCGGACCGCCTTATAATGCTCCAAAACCGCATGGTCCTCGACGTCATCCTTGCTGATCGTGGTGGTGTATGTAAATTGATCGGCTCCAGCTGCTGCGTGTACATCCCAGACAACGCACCTACAGTGTACGATGCCATCCAACGTCTGCATCGCCTTCCTTCCGAAATTAATTTGGATGAAGGCAGCTGGTCCCTCACCGGCTGGATCTGGGGGCTCCTTTCCCAGTGGGGTTGCAGGGTCCTCATCTTCCTTGCCTTGGAAGTAGATGTCCTGGTCTCCTGCTGTTTGTGCTTTCAGTGCCTGCCAGTGCTCTGTACAATGTGTGTTCAGACCATCAAGCCTCCACCCTCTAACATTCACAACACCAATATGATGATGATGATGCTCCAACAAGAAACAGATGGTCTTATGAACATTGACATTTCTTAAAAGTATTTGCCACTCAATGGCAAAAGGAGGGTCTGAGGAAAAGTGTTTTTCTGATTAGCGTCAGCTGTACTGGGACTCCATTGTTTTTTCATTGCCATCTCGTGTCAAACACTTCCACATGACCCACCTGGTCATTTCTGCTGATGCCTGAGGAAATTATAAACTGACACGACAAAAACAATCTTGCAGCCTTCATTTCTGCCCAGGAACTGTCGCACACTCAACCCCCTGTTCTTTGCAGTTCAACAGAAAGCCATGAGACACCCACGCCCTGTGTAAACAAGCTTGTTTTCCATCTCCTGCTCCCAGCCTGGTAAACATCCTTGACACCGTGATCAGGTTATCTAGACAATGGTCTGACTGTTAGGCCCTGATCAGGGTGATTAAACAATGACTTGAAGGACAGGGCTTTGATCAAGGCAATTGAACAAAGACCTGAAAAAATGAGCCTTGATCAAAGCCAAGTAAACAATGATCTGTGTACCAAGCGTAGACCAGGTCACTAACTACAAACATCGTCTGGATCTGGTTATCAACTGTAAACATTGCCCTTATTAAACAATGGTCTGACAGCCAAAAGACTGGGATGAAAAATGTATAAAAGGCTTGTAAGCTACAGAGTGAAGTAGCAGCCTCCTGGGTTTTGTCTCTGACTAGCTTGGGACTCTGTTCCATAGCCCGGGCTATTGAAATAAATCTGGGTTCCTCCTGCAGATGAAGGCTCTTGTGTCTCCTTTTACTAAGTATGGAAGGTATGGAAGGTTTGGGCGGTTCCCCCGCCGCTGAGACCCAGTAAGTGGGTTATCCCAGTTCTTCACAAAGTATTGACCATTCGGTGTTGTCAAACCTCTGCTCCATTTCACTGCTCCCCTTTTTTCAGCAAAATAACAAAGAAATTCATCCAGAAGGAATTAACTAAATTCATTGAAGGCCATAACATCCTTCACCCGCAACAGTCGAGATTTCGTCCAAAGCACTCTACAGAATCAGCTCTCTTAGAGATAACTGACACCCTAAAAAGGATTGTAGGTAGGAAAGCGGTTTTGATCCTTCTAGACTTGTCGGCTGTGTTTAATACAATTTCACATAACATCTTGCTGAAGAGTCTTGAACGCAGCAGAATTTTAGGCAATGTGCTGGAATGGATCAAATCTTTTCTCACTAACCGCAGACAAGCGGTTATGTTGGGGGCGTTCCTTTCAGCAGAGCGGAATATAACAATAGGTGTCCCTCAGGGCTCCTCATTAAGGCCATTGTTGTTTAATATTTATATGACCCTGCTTATCTCCCTGATTGGATCATTTGGGATAGAAGTTACATCGCATGCAGATGACACCCAAATGATCCTTTCTGTAGACAATACCCCCTCAGATGTTGAATCTAATTTTGAAAGTTGCCTAGCGGCGGTCCTCCAGTGGATGAGGAACCACCATCTTAAATGTAACTCAGACAAAACAGGAATCCTCCCGATGGGGAAGGATGTTCTGTTCCAGCCTGATAAGTGGTGGCCTGAGGGGACCACCCCTCCGCCAGATGTGGTCAAAGTGGCAAAGAATTTGGGAGCACAATCTGATGCTACACTCTCCTTTCTCCCTCATGTCACAGCGGTAGCAGGTACATGTTTCAGGATCAACAAATCGCTGATTTTTAAAAAAAAAATTCTCCCACTGGCAGCAAGGAAATCAATGGCGGTGGCACTGATTCTCTCTCGTTTAGATTATTGTAATAGCCTGCTCGCGGGAGCTAATAAAGCTATTTTTAAGAAACTACAGGTTATACAACATGCAGCGGCACGATTGGTGCTCAAACTCCAATGAAGATCTTCAGCATCTGCAACATTAAAAAGCCTTCCCTGGCTTATGGTGCACAAGAGAGTCCTATTTAAGATTATTTTGATTACCTATAGAGCCAGGCTTAATCTGGGACCCAAGTATCTTGCAGCACAATTTGCTCCTTATACCACAACCAGGTCTCTCAGGTCATCTTCAGAGAATCTGCTTAAACCCCGCACTTTTAGATACAACGTGAAAGGAGGAAAAATAGTGGCATTCCTTGGGACTAAAGCCTGGAATTTACTTCCACCACATTTAAGGCTATTCAAAGCAGAAACTCAATTTAGGGCCTGAAGACCAGGGTTTTCATTACCCCAGATAATGTATGTCTTTCCCTTATCTACCATCTTTACGTCTCACTCTCACTTCCCTCCAAGATAGCGCCAGAATACTCATCGCGGAGTGACAGTTGTGCTCTACAAGTATTGAATTACATTACATTACATTACATAAAGATGGATTGCAATTAAAATATTGTGACTTCTAGTTATACAGTATTCTATCTCTGTGGTAGTTACTGGCGCCATAAATCTTGATCTTCATCTATGACTAGTATGTTGTAGATTATTAGGTTGTTTCTCCTGCAGTAGCAGGTAAACTCAATCAATCATGCCTTAAGGTTTTGTAGAAGCCAAAAGATCTAGATAATTGATATAATTAATTTGATAATCCATTCTAAGTACCTTCACAAAATAATCTTGTAGCAGCAAATAGTTAAGAAATCCTGAATTAGAGATTAGATAGGAAGATGACAATATAGAAAAAGAAACAAAAAAGCCATCGACTAACTGTCCCAGAGTTAACAGGTTTGTATGAGTAAATCATGAGAGAAACTTGGCTGGGGTGGATTGTGCCATAGAGTGGAATAGCCGGTCTATCTGGGAATCTTAACTGGAGAGCAAGTTGTAGCTATATGTTTGAATAAACTAAAAGTGTTGAAATTAGCTTTCTTGAAATGTGTACATTTTTCAGCTTAAGAAAGACACATGTAAAGGTTAAATCTTTAGCTAAATCCCCACAGCTTGGAGTGATTGAATGTCCTGCTACCTATGAAAGCCTTCACAGAAAGCACTACGCATAAATATCATGCATAGCAATGACCAGCCCCAAGCCTTTAAACACTCGGCAAAGGAAAGTGTTTGTCCTTTGAGGGGCTCCAGAGCTACATGGACAATGATTAATGCTAAGTCTCTGGTAAAGCATAGCTTTGAATTTACGGAATTTTATATATTTGTAATGAAAACCTGGGCTGATCCTTAAACTGGTCAATAATTGGCTGCAGCTGTGCCACAAGCTCATACCATTTATCGTTTGGATAGGCCATTCAGGAAGAGAGGAGACCTAGCAGTGATTTATAGTGACTCGTATGTTACCATCTTTTCCCCAGCATCCGTAAAGGAGTTTGAAGCATGCTCTTTCAATGTTGAATTAACTAATACTCAATCACTCAATGGACTTCTTGTTTGTCGCCCTGCTAGGACAAGATCTGCCTTCGTTCTTGCTAACACTCTTCCTTTTGAAATGATTCTCCTTAAATCTGATTTCACTTTACATCTTGATTTTAACCCCTTCCCTGCGGGGCCGATTCCCCCGCTGTGCTGGGGGGAGGAGGGCGCACACAGCGCCCCGGTGCTCATATGGGCCACGTTTCTCGTGTGCTCATGATGAGCTGAGCTCGTCATGACCACGCCCGTTCCTTAGAACGCCCAGCACAGCAGGGAAATTAGCCCGGCGTGTGAGCGTTCTAGCGGTCACGAGAAGCGTGGCTCATGACGAGCTGAGCTCGTCATGAGCGTGGGAGGGATTAACTCTCATTTAGAATCAAGCAGACTATGATTCTGAGATGCTAATAGATTCTTTGTCAATATTTGTACGCTCTCAGATAGTTGACAGTCTCACCCATATAGCCGGGAATACCCTTGATGGTATTTTTACTACTAATACTTTTATCTCTGTTCCATCAACTTTTCAGCTGATGTTGACTGATCATAGAGCGGGGACCTCTGAAATTGAACTTCCTGCTACAGATCCTCTACCCAAAATAATGTATAAGACATTGCTCTACCATGCCTGCCATGAAATCCAGGAGTCTAATTTCAACTGACTTCTAAGGGAGTCCCAACAAGATTGGTTAGATGATATTGATCAACTATCTTCAAACTATTCAAATTGTTTGAAGTCTGTAGTCCATATCCTTGCACTTCATAACCACAGAATTTGCGAAGCGAGCAAACCATCTGCACCTAGGTTTAACAAAGAACTAAAGGCAGCTAAACAAATCTGTCAAAGACAGGAGCGTAAATGGCAGAAGAAGTATAATTTGCAGGAAAGGGACATATTCAAACGTTGCATTGCAAAATATAGAGACCTGTTATTAAAAGAAAAATCTAAATATTTCACTGAAAAAAATCGAATCTGCTTCAAACTCCACCGGAGACCTTTTTCAAATGTTCACTAAATTACACTCATGGACAAGGCTACTGATTGTAGTCAGGTCTTTTGTAATTCACTTGCCGCATTCTTTCAGATGAAAGTGGAGGTTATCTTCAACAGATTTACTGCAAACAATTCTGTAGATTTTGGGAGTGAGGCTACTCCTTCAGTTCCTTCAAAAAAATCCACTGTTGGAGAATTCTGTTATCTCACAGTGGAACAAGTCATTCTGTTCACTAAATCCGGATCCCCTCTTGATCCTCGCCCACCATCCACTGTTCATTTAGCTTCTGATATTGTTGCTCACCACCTGACCAAGAATTTCAAAGCCATGTTCACTTCTGGATATTGCCCAAAACAATGGAAAGTGGCATTGGTTCTAATAAAAAAAAAAACAGCTTAAACCCATGAGATCCTAACAACTATCAGCTTATTTCCCAGATTCCTTTCCCTGCTAAGCTGGTAGACCTTAATTTGCATATGGAAGCCCCACTCTCCAACTCGGTCCAGTGCTTGTTGGCGGATCTTGAAGCATTTCAACTAAGCCAACTGGTACAACTACCGACTCATATAGGCGGTCACTTGTTAGATCCCTTTCTGACGAATCTTGCCACCAATATTTCAGTGCTCCAACCTAGACCTATGGCCTGGACCGATCATCATTTGATCGAAACTCTCATCTTTACTCCTATTCCCCCCCCCTAGAAACAATACTCCTGACATTCTTAAACGTCCCTGGAGAAATTTGAATCTAGAGCATTTTCACCAGCTTTTCACCAGCTTTTGATGAAACACCATCCCCAACCGCCTATTGAAGTTTCCCGTGGCTATGATAGCTTTTGTAAGTGGTTAAATCACTCATTAGATATTCTTATACCGGCCAGGTGGAGTAAGACCAGATCAAGTCCCTCTAGTATGACGAATCCCTCAAAACGCTCAAATCTTCCTGCAAAAAAGCGGAACGTGCATGGCGTAAAACTTATGATGCTGACCTCAAGTCGGCCTATAGGGCCTGCACCAGAGTCTACCATCGGGCTATATGTTCAGCTAGGGCTGCTTTCTATTCTCAGGAGATAAAGAACAGCACCAATCCCACCAAGGTTATCTTCAGGGTAAAGACCTCACAAGTAAAAAGACCGATACTACTACCCTTGAAGCCTCGCTGGCTCACTGTGAGGATCTGGCCTCGTTTTTTGTTGAAAAGGTGGAGGCCATATATAGGTCATTCTCTCAGTCCCCCATCAGGGAGAATATTACTGCACCTATGGTCTATAAACCACTGTTAATCATCCCCAGTCCTACTCTGGAGGAGTTCAAAGCCTTGACGACAAAAGTCAAATCTGGTTCCCCGGATGATCCCATGAGACCTATTCAATTCCGGGAACTCGCCCAGTGTTGCTACCCTGCCATGCACAGTTTGATTAATCTGTCCTTTAACACCGGCAGGGTTCCCATGGCATGGAAGCAGGCGACTATCATCCCTATTCTTAAAAAGCCTGCCCTGGACCCTACCATATCCGAACATTATCGGCCTATCTCCCTTCTCCCTTGGCTAGCTAAATTAGCAGAATCACATGCTAATCATATCTTATCATCTCATCTGCAGGAAGCTAAGATACTGGACAATTCCCAGAATGGGTTTCGTGCGAGCCACAGTACCGAGACCGCGCTCTTGGTTGTAGTGGAACATATCAGGAAGATGTTGGACCTGGGTCAGACGGCGGCACTGATCCTATTGGATCTTAGTGCCGCCTTTGATACGGTTTCCCACCAGATCCTTCTGCGACGTCTCGTGGAGGCTGGAGTTGGTGAGATAGCACTTGAGTGGTTTCGATCCTTTCTCACGGATCGAACCTTCAAAGTATCTACACCTCCCTTTTTCTCTGCTCCTCGCCCCATTCTTCAGGGTGTCCCGCAGGGATCGGCCCTTAGCCCTACCCTTTTTAATTTGTATGTTCAGCCGCTGGCGGAGGTAGCCCATAGTTTTGGTCTCACCATGGTGTCATACGCCGATGACACGCAGCTGGCGGTGGCACTTAATGGTGATTCCAACATGGATGCCCCTACCTTTCAGTCAGCTCTCAAAGCTGTGGCAGGCTGGATGGCGAATAATCGACTCCAACTTAATGCCTCTAAGACCGAGGTTATTATTTTTGGTAGGGAAAGTGGGCTCTGGGGAGATCAATGGTGGCCATCTGAATTGGGCCCTGTTCCCACCCCTGTTGCCGAAGTCAGAAATCTTGGGGTGTGGCTCGACGACAAACTCTCTTTCACCTCCCACACTAAACGTGTAGCTGGTACATGTTTTGTTGCCCTGCAGTGTCTCCGACCCATTTTTAAGTTTTTTGATGCGGACACCAGACAGATCATAGTCCAAGCTCTGGTTCTTACCCGATTGGACTATGCCAGCTCTCTTTTGGGTATGAATCAGGCAGAACTAATTCGCCTTCAGAGGGTGCAAAATGCGGCGGCCCGGATGCTGGTTGGCCTTCCGAAGTTTGTCTCTGCCCGCCGAACTATCCAAGATCTCCACTGGTTGCCTGTAGGGCAAAGAATTAAGTTCAAAGCTCTTTGCTTAACTTTTAAAATTCTCAAATCAGCCTCCCCTCCTATCCTTTCGCAGACAATCCTTCACTATGTCCCTTCCAGAGCCCTTCGATCCTCAGGGTTAAATCTTGCCATCGTGCCACGCTTTAAAAGAGCTAGAATGGGTGGACGTTCTTTTTCAGTGCTGGCGGCCGCTCTCTGGAACTCTCTGCCTGCCCCTCTCCGTTCCATCCCTGATTTGCTCCTTTTTAGGAAGGCCCTAAAAACCTTCCTATTTTCTATAGTTTAGTCTCATGCGTTTTTTGGTTATTTCTGTTGTGTTGTGTTTTATCATCTCCTAAGCGCCGGGACGCCACTTGGCTGCGGCATCTGCGCGCTATATAAAATAAAATAACATAACATAACATAACATTTCCAACTTACCTCCTTCATTGACAACAGCAAGTCATTAGATGATACCCAATTTAAGTTTAGAAGCGGCCACGGTACTGAGACAGTGCTTATTGTGGCCACAGAGGAGATTAGGATACTGTTCGATAAGGGTGGCAGTGCAGCCCTTACCCTGCTCAATCTGTCTGCAGTATTCAATATAGTGAATCATGCTTTGGGGATTGATCGTTTACAGAGTATTGCAATTAAGGATGCTACTTTAGCATTTTTGCACTTCTTTCTAGCTGATCATGTCCAAACTGTCTCCCTTAAGGAGTTCACCTCTGAAACTTTTAGACTGTCGTCAGGGGTCCGTTAGGAGTCATCGTTAAGCCAGACCCTAATTAACCTATATGTTACTTTCCAGCTAGCCTGATTAAGCCCCGTGGGCTGTTGTTAGAGTTTTATGTTAATGACATACAGAAAGTGGTTTCGCTTTCTAATGGAAGGCAGAATAGGGAGGGGGAGCCATTTCGGTCCTGCATGAGTGCAGTTGGCAAGTGGGTGGATGTGAATTGCCTCATATTGAATTCCTCTAAGACTGAGGTCATTTTATTCATTAATAATGTCTCCTCCGGGTGCCCATCACAGTGGCACAGGATCTAGGGTCTCTCCCTTTGTCCCTCAAAAAGGTAAAAAATCTAGGTGTTGTGGTTGATGATAAACTAGCTTTTAAAGACCAATTTCTCTATTTCTTGTTACGCACTGAGAATCATAAAGAAAATCACTATGGCCCAGATATATGACCCTAAATTGCATGCGCAAATGGGTTTGTGACACATTTGCACCTGCAAAATGTTCAGGGCCATATACAATTCCTAATTAGCGAGTCGCAATTTATTTGCGACTCGCTAATTAGGAATTATAAGTCGCTATTAGGAAGGGGCGTGCATGCCAAGGGTGTCCCTTCCTATTAGTGTGTCTCTACCCTATGTAAGAATATTGTGCGACCGCAATAGCGGTCGCAAAACACTCGCAAATTACCACCCTCTTCAAGAGGGTGGTAATGAAGTCGCTAATGGGAGGGGTCCCCAGGGGACTCCTTCCCTTTTGTGACTGGCTCCAAAAATATTTTTTACGGGAGGCTGTTGTCCCAGGGACCTGCCCTTCAAAAATGAAACGAAAATGTTGAATTTCTTTTTTTTTTAAATGCATCCCGTTTTCTTTTAAGAAAAAAACCTGCTTTATTGAGAAGCAGTCCCAGACATAGAGGTCTGCTGTGCCCAGCTGGCCAACTTCCCTGGGAGGGCAGCCATTCCCTATGGGGTCGCAAATTGAAAGTGGCTCATTAATATTCACAAGCCTTGCACTTGGCGACCCCATTGAGAATCGCTAACAGTGTATCTGACACTGTTGTACATTCTAAATTGTGACTCCGAATTTGCGACTCGCAATTGAGCGCAAATTGCGAGTCACAATTTAGAGTGGTCGTACATCTGGCTCTATATTCATTTCCTCAGACCTCTTAAAAACTGTTGTTTTCTGCACTAGTACTTTCCAGACTAGATTATTGCAATGGTCTTTACCAGAACCTGCAAAAAAGAGTTTTGAATACACTCCAGGTTTCGCAAAACTCTGCAGCAGGGATGCTTCTAAATCTACCTAGATTTCAATCTGCCTCCCAGGCGTTAAGCAAATCTTCACTGGTTTCCCATCAAACAGTGGATTATTTTCAAGGCCCTCTGCACTACTTTTAAAACACTTCATGGTCAGGGTCCAGAATACTTGAAAAACGCTTTTAGATGCTATGTATCCAGCATAACTCTGTGGTCTAGCTCAACAAATAACCTAGCTGTGCCCTCCTTTAAACGCTCCTCGTGGGGGGTAGGTGTTTTGTCAGGTGCACCACTATGAGCTGGAATAGTCTTCTTTTAGAACTGAAATCCATACCTTCTTTACTGGCATTTTGGAAGTTTCTAAAAACCTGGCTATTCAGAAAGCAATGAGCTCTTTTTTTTCCTTGTCTACTCTCAGCACCAAGATGCTCCCAGGCATTTGTGCGCTCTACAAGAATCCTCATCATCATCCAGGGCCTACCCTAGAAGTGGCCTATACATATTAAAAAGGAAGGTTTAAGCTTGGCAAATGGCTTATTTTGCCAGGTCAAAATGGCTGTTTAAAAAAACACACGTAGGATGCAATGGCTGCTCTGAACCATGTTTAAAAGGCTACTCAAGTGGGTGGCACAATCAGTGCTACAGGCCCACTGGTATAAGTTAATTTCCAGGCCCTGGGTACACATAGTGCCACTTTACTAGGGACTTACAAGTAAATTAAATATGCCAATTGGGTATAAGTCAATTCTACCATGTTTTAAAGAGAGAGCATATGAACATTAGCACTAGCTAGCAGAGGTAAAGTGTACAGAGTTCTAAAAGCTCTACAAAATGGGTTCAGAAACCAGGAGGGTGAATGCAATATGTGTGGGGATTACCCTGCCGAAGGGCCAAGTTTAACCCTATTGATCATCTGAGTTTTGTTAATATTTTTTCTCTTGGCTATGTCAAATTCCCAGCCAGTGTTAACAAACTCAAGAGGTTTCTATTCTGAAAATCTCCCAATCCCACTAATTCCCTAAACTGTCATCCTTCACTTCTTCTTGTGACCCGAGGCGACCTACGATGGGAGTCTGATGTTTGTATTTTCCGTGCATTGATTAATTTAGCTATGACAGTCGTATTTGACACCATTACCATTGCATCTTTCAGAGCTGTGAGGATTACCCTCACATCCTTGGCTTAATTTGAATAGTTCTTTACTAATCTTTTCCAGTGAGTCAGCTTGGCATCCTTTCTCCCCTGTATACCATTTTCTAGCCTGTGGCATAGTCAGGAAATATGGCTTTATACTAACCCTGGGCAGTGAACTCTGCTCCACTTGCGGAGTTTGCTGAGTTTTCCGCACCCCACATTATGTGTAGCTCGCAGAGGTACGAAAAATGCGGAGCCGAGTTTTTTTCCATGCTCACGCACATCAACATCAAGTTGGCGAAAACGAGGGAAGAAAATCCACCTTCTGACAAGATTTTTCCTCATTCACACTCGTCAACATCAAGTTGGCGAGTGTACGCGAGGGAAATCAACCTCCGGCGAGATTTCTCAGTGCAGGCGGTCGGAATTCTCAATGCGAATGGCTGCGTATGCTCGCGACCGCTCACGTTGAGAAACCGTCCATTCATGTTGAGAAAGCTGCTGTTCGAGTACAAAATCTACTCGAGTGGCAGAAAGGAAGCAGCGCCTGCTTGCGCTGTGCATGGTGCTGTTTGCGATAATTTCACAGTGCGGACAAATACCCGGCACTGAAAATGATCACAAACCACATTTTTCTAATGTAGTCCACTGGTTGCTGAGCTCCGTACAGCGTGGCAGAGTTTTTTTGCACTTAGTGGAGTTCTGCTACGTGGACCTCTGCGAACTCTGCCCAGGTTTACTTTATACTTCCTCTCCAGTTAAAAACTTTGGAGTTCATTTTCATTCCAAGCTTGCTCTCCCTCTGTAATATGGGTGTATCTACTTGCCTCTCCCACATGTGGTTTCTTTAAAGTGTTTTGCTTCTTAAATGATGAAGGTAAAAGACCTGCCCTGTCAGTCTTTGTAGATACTCACCTAGATTATGCACAACATTTATTATGGATTGCCTAAATATCTATGACATGTTTGGTAACCCGTGCCCATGCTGTTCCCATGGTTGCTGGTCCTTCTCGTTTTTTCTGTCCAGTAGTTTATTTGTTAAAATGCACTGGCAGTCTGTTGTGTGTTGTGTGACTTACAGAATCCCTTTCACAGTCCATTGTGCAATCTGTGACCATTGAATATTACCCAATCTTTTATTAACGGTAGGCTGCAACATCCTCACCACCTGTCTATACTTAACCGCATACGCGCTAGCGGTTTTCCTGCTGTGCGCTGCGTTGTAGTAAATACCGCGTTACATGAAGAGCTCAACTCGTCATGAGCGTACGAGCGTACGAGCGTCGTCACTCATGACGAGCTGAGCTCGTCATGAGCGCAGAAGGGGTTAACTAGTGTAATTTGTCTGAAAATTCCTATTTTCAATCAAGTACTGATGGGGGACATTGGTTCTCTGTCCTAGCTTCGAGGTTTTGCAACTCTCTTTGCCTGACTTTCCATTTATCTCACATATGCAGGGTTTCCCCAGTTGGTAAAAACAAAGAGCCTGATTTAGAGTACACTAAATCAGGCCCAATAGTCTTTTAATTGTCATAGTTTTTGCTATTTCTAATAGGGATGTAAAATCTTAAGAGGAGTCCAACATGTCAGTGGATGGCTGACCTGCAAATTGTAAGAACCTCCTCTGTTTGCTGAGGATTTCGTTGTCTTCCGTGCATCTACTGGTTCAGCGGTTGGCACGGAGGCAGAACAGTTTATCAAGGGGCGGCAATTTTGTTTTTGTCCTAATCAGTGAACCGTTTCGTTTTTCTGACACGGCACCCTATAGCAGAGGTTTGTTTCAGAAAATAATAAACACATTGCCCATATCCAGAACCCTATGCCTCTGAAATTAAACACGGAGCGATTAGTCTGCAGGAAGATTCCTCTTTTAAGGTTGAGAAGTGAAGAGCCCCCCAACCATGTCATTTTCCTCCCCATTATGCTATTTTCTCATCCTTCTGGGAGTAGACTGAGTATGCGGAATGCAATTGCTAGTACACTTTTGTCTTGGCTGAGAAATCAGGGTAATTTCACATCTATCAGCTTAGTGACTAACTAGGTAAGAGATACCTGAGGTGAGGTAAAACTGACTAGGTTTAAATGTGAGATAGAATCAGTTTTACATGGTGCCTTGAGGAAGTACTGTTGATACATACCAGAGGGTATGTTCAGTCCAAATGATGGACGACTTCCCACCTGTCAAATGGGATCTATTCAGGTCAGATTAAGGCATATCCTTTGGCGCAAAGTGTAGTACCATGACATTGAAATAGGGCTAGCAGCTCCTACTACAGGCTTTCCCTTTATTAGCAATGGCACTGCTTTTGCTGCTCCCTAGCAGGCTTGTCAGAAGATCGTGTAGGGCTCAGATCACCAATTCCTTGTGGGGTATGGTCTAGTTTTCCAGTAGTGCAACCAAGTTGTTCAGAATATAAGAATAGTAAAATTGTGCACTTGGATTTTACTGCAGCACGTCGGGTAACTTAGTGGCGACTGCCATTGCCTGCTCTTTGTGAATGCATACGAAAAGAACATAAGGCTTGCTTTTGCGTCATAAATTAATTTGCAGACATAATATCAGGCCCAGAAACGGGAAAGAGTCTGACCCTCTCACCCCCCGGTGACTGCCCCGGGACTATTAAGACAGCAGCGCCAACAGAATGTAACAATGGCTCCAATAGACCTTTCATAAAATTCCGAACTTTTCACTTCTGATTATTCGCACAGCCCTTCAGCAGCAAATAGAAAGCTTTTTTGCGGGCAAAGTGGGGGATAAGGTGTCAATCTTCAGATGTCACTGGGGAGCAACGCACGTGTGATGTCACTTTCATTACCACTGACATTCTGGTGAATTGATGTCTATGGGCTTAATTGCTTTACGTTTTGCAGAACTCGTAAACAGTTGCATATTGGGATTTTCTTTGGCAAAATAAGTAAAGTGTGACAGGAATTCAACTGCTATGTTGAGACAAATCAACATTTTAATAAATAATTGCTTGGCAGATTTGGTATTTAGATATCAGCAAAATGCACTCTCCATTAAGACGTGCGTGATTTCAAAGAACACGCAGTATTATTGCAGCTTACTTCCAGTCAAATAGTTTTCCTCCTCTTTCAAGATTTTTTTATTTGGCAGGAAAGTGTTCACATTCTTAATCGAACAAAATGTGGATCTGGCAGAAAATTAAAGGGAAAATGATTGAGTTCGAAAAGGCAGGATGAGGCGTTCAGGGTATGGTTTCAATTCACCATAACCTACAATGCACCATAACATATTTTACCTTACGAAACGATGATGTGTAATCCTTATCAGTAACTTTCTTATGTCATACATAATAGCGATCTTCAGTGGAACAACACGAATCGCTTGCCTTACTAATTCAGCATATTCCTGTGTTGAATTGATTTATTCTGCTGAAATAAGTATATGCAAATATTTCCTGCTCCTCCACCTTGATACCAGTGCGAGAAGAATGACAAAGTCTTTACCTAAATAGATGAAACGTTTGCGGGAAAAGAAAAGTAATTATCTTAATGGATTGCAATTTGTAGGGAAATTGCTGGTTATTGATTTGCTGCCAGTCAGTGTTCTTTTATGTTTTTTTTGCAAATTGTTGTTGAATTACTTCTCATTAAAATAGCTTGTGTTTTGGGGCGGAGAAAGTTAATTTATGTGGCAAATATGGAGAAACAGAGGACCCGATTATGATTGCGGTGAATCCGCATCCTCGGGGCCGGCGGAAGCCACTGCCGGCCCCGAGGATGCGGATTCACCGCTGCGGTGATTCACAAGACCCCCCGCCAGATTAGGATGGCAGGGGGATCGGGAAGTCCATACGCAGCTTTTCCGCCGCGGTCCCACGGCGGAAAAGCTCTAATATGGAGGCGGTGTCTATCAGACACCGCCAGCCATATTAGGATGCATGCGTAAACATGCTTTTCCACTGCGGCTTTTCCGCCGTGGAAAAGCATGTGGTCTTTTCAGTTTGGGGGCCTGTTGCGGGCCCCCAGGGTGTCAGGGGGTGGGGGGTGCACATGGGGGGTACCTATGGTACCCCCCGGCCTTTACATGAACAAAGCGGCAGGCACCGTGCGGTGCCTGCCGCTTTGTACATGTAAAGGCAAAACATGCATTTTTAACATTGCGGCGGGTGCTGCTTCAAGCAGCACCCGCCGCGATGTTAAACATACAGGATGTGACCGCCAGGGTGGCGGTCACATCCTAATTCGCACGGAGGGACCGCCGCTGCCCCTGCACCTCCACCTCTGGGATGGCGGACGGACGCAGGTCCGTCCGCCATCCTAATAGGCCCCAGAATGCGGAGGCAAAGATCAATATACCACAAGTGTATAGTAAATAAAATGCAAACATGTTACCCATTTGCATGATTGCTGACCTATTGTGTACATAAGTTGACATTATAGGTTCTGCAGCTCACTGATTCACCCGCCCTGACCAAAATGTCCAGCACTTACCAGAAGCTCGAGGCCCTAACTATGGAGAAGTGTAATCTTCATTTCATCTGAGATACCATAGGAGTGCATCATAATCATGAGTAGTTAGCACTCTAATATATTCTGTGTGATTAATGTTATTTGGAAGAAGGGAGTATTGCATATTTTGAGTACTCTATTTGAAGAATGTGGGTATAGAACGTGATTAACAAGGGTCTATTTAACATTTATATATTAATGTGGCAGGAGATGTTAACATAAAATGTGTGCCATTGTGAGGTTAATAAATTAAAATGTGTAAGTGTAAACTAGTGTTTAAATATTTATACATGTAACAAGAATTATTTTCATGTAGGTGCATTTAGGGTGACATTTTAGTAATTTGTTACAAATTATACTTGTATTAAGAAGTTGCATTTATTGTATGTATAGAAATGTGCACGTATTCTGTAACTCTCTGCACTGTTAAAGTTGAGTAGAGTGGGCCTCGAGAAACCAATTCAGTTCATGCTCACGTTAAAAAGCTATCATGTAATTCGAATTTACCCTTTAATGCAGAATGCAGTTGCTTGTATTTTGTTTCCCCTGCAGGTCTGGACTAAGCCTCATTAGTTTGCATAGAAGGGCTTTGTTTTCATTAGACAGCAAAGTATGAGCAGACGAAGATGGCAAGTAGAAGAACGGTAATGAGCAAGGAGCCAAGTTCTCATGGAGGAGGAGAGGAAGGACTAAGGACAAACGAAGTTGCAATTTATCAATATGGGAAAGGTGGTGCAAGTATCCAGGTGTGCAGAGCCATGGAAATTCGCTGGCAAGGAACACATGGGACTATCTACCCTGAATGCGATTGATATTTTACGCTGACTGTATTGAGGGACAGAGGAGAGCCATTTTAGGATTTCAAAGAGAGCAGATCTTTGCTTCTGCTTGTGTGGTTTTATGCTGCCTGCCTCATTGTTGGAGTGCCTTCTCTTGAAGACTCTGACAGCTGACACCGTTCTGATTTCACCTTTACTAAATGCTTCTTAGTTTAGAGTTGACATGTTATGGTAGTGTTGGGAGAGATAGCTTGCTCATGATTACTTTGGAGAATCAGCTGATTAAACATAATACTTTATTCTTTTTACTGATCATCTGTATCGTCATCATAAAGTTAGTCATCTGCTTTGTATAACATAGGTGGAATCTCTTCACGAGGTTCAGACCTATTTTGGTCTTTCTGTGTGTCTATATGCTCATGTTGAGATTGATCTATATTGATTTGTTTCTCAATTCATAATTAAACCCTACTAAACTCAGATTAAGTTGTTGAGTGGGTTAATGTGTGGCCACATTTATTACACTGTATTGAGATGTTAACAAGTGATTTTTCTCCCTTTACCTCTCATGCAGCAGTGAAGGCCGTTGATCTGGAGATAACTATTTGAGTGGGCCAGAGCTCAAGCAGCCTCAACAAGAATGGAATAGTCCAAACCTGGCTTAACCAATAGAAATGTTGGCTTTCATCCAAAGCAAGTTCACTTGGTGTCACCCTCGAAAGTGAATTCACCCTGCAGAAGAGCACATTGTGAAGAATAACAAGACAACCAGTTACCAGTTATTTCTCTGAAAAGGACCTCAGAACTGACATCAAAGCCCTTGTACTCTCTCATCTCTATTGTGGCAAAACCTCACTCTATGTCCTCCCTGACTTTATACTGGCACATTCTTTGTGCAGAAGAAAGCCTATTTGAGGGCCAGGAAAAATATAAGCACATTAAACGTATCGTGATGCCACTCGATTGGCTCTCCTTTCTATCTCGCACCTTCCACTGTAGGTCCGCAAAACCTGTAATAAGGCACTTAGACTGTGCTATCACCGGGTGAGTGAGTAAGCTTCCACTTTGAGCAGTTTCACAGTTCAGATTGGCTCTGCTGCGTTGTAGTTTAATTCTTTTTAGTATCTTTTCATTACAAATTGCTGTTGTTTTTGGAATAAGGTGTGCCAGAGTGACATTGTGCCACCCTAAGTCACTATCCATTAGCATTGAGGTTTTGCTATTCCTTTCATGTTGTGGGGCCATACCAAGATCCCATTCTTTTCACTGTGCCATCGCTGAATAGGCTTGCACATATGTTTCTTAATCTACAGTGTTTTCAACAGTTGGAGTTAGTGCATGTACTACAGCTGGGCTAACGAAGGCACTGGGGCAGTTATTCCACTGCATTTCCAAGATCTGCTGTCGAAAGTCATACCTAACTCAAAGATCTTTATAGTTTATTATAGTGCTTTAAATTACCAGGTATTGTCTGTTACTGAGTATCTGCACTTATTTAGTCTGAAAGGGAGAGTACCAGCAATTTCCATCTATGCTGCCATGCAATTAATGGGAGAGTACCGGCACTTCTTACAAGCAAATAGATACTTTAAGTTAAAGCTCTGGTTAAATGTGTTCACTGAAGATGGAAAAAGAAACACACAAACGCCTTCTGTGTGGATGCAGCACAGAGAACAGGATCACACAGCAACCCCATTTCAGCACGTAAAGTCTAATTTTTAGGTTTCACCTGCACAACGATGGGCTTTGCTTGTGAAATCTATTGCATTAAATATATCTTAAAAGGGACTTACATTCCACCTTCACTTCTTATTGATCCTTTGCTTGTCACTTTACTTTTCTTCATTTCTATTGGTTGTAGGCATTCTATTTCCTGTTCTACCATGTGTGTTTCCTTATCAGTTTCCCATTGGCAAAGTACTGTGTTCATCCCCTTTATGTTTATGTTTATGTTTGGCATTTATAAAGCGCAAAGTATACCCGTGGGCGTCTTGGCGCTGGAATATTTGCATGATTGTTATTCAGTACGGCTTACGGTGTCCAAGGTAATTTGGAGGAACAACTATTGGTTAAACAAGCAGGTCTTTAGTTTCTTGCGAAACTGCATGAGGGACGGGCTTAATCTAATATCTTGCAGCAAGGTATTCCATAGTTTGGGTGCAGCTGTCAAAAAACGACGGTCGCCCCAAGATACAGTTTTGGACCTAGGGATCGTTAGTTGGTTGAGATTAGAGGACCGAAGCTGTCTAGGGGGGAGATGTCGAGCCAACTGGTCCTTTAAAAATTGGGGACCTTTATTGTTTAAGGACTTGTAGACTAAACATAAGGATTTGAATTTAATCCTATTCTGGATGGTCAACCAATGTAGTTCTTTTATTGTTCCTGATATGGCCGTTAATTTTGGAAGTCCCGAAAGTAGACGTGCTGCAGCGTTTTGTATCGACTGCAGCTTTTTTAGAACCCTGACCTGAGTGTTTAAAAATAAACCATTGCAATAATCAAGTGCCGAAAGGACCAGGGAGCTAACCAGAGTTTTAGTGGCAGCTGCTGGTAGAAACTGACTTATTTTCCTGATAATGCGTAGTTTGTAGTGAGCTGTTGATGCCACTTTATTCGCATGGTCCATAAAAATGAGACCATCGTCAAAAGTGACTCCTAAATGTCTGACCTTAGCTACTGGTGTTGGGGGTGCTCCGAGAGTAGACGGCCACCAGACTGGGGACCAAGGTGGTTGGAGTGGTCCGAAAATGACCACCTCGGTTTTTTCCAAGTTGAGTTTTAGGCTGTTTATCGCCATCCACTCTTCTATGGCCAGCATTCCATCTTGAAAGCGTTTGGCCACCTCCAGACCATCACCTTTAATGGCTAATACCAATTGCGTGTCGTCTGCATATGAAGTTAGGCTCATCCCATGGCTTTTGATGACACTAGCAAGGTCCGACACATAGATATTAAATAGTGTCGGACTTAGGGATGAGCCTTGAGGAACTCCACACGACAGAGACAACTGAGCAGATTGGTATGTCCCCAAGGCAACAGCCTGGGTTCTGTCCTTAAGGAATGAGGCGAGCAGTTTTATTGCCGTTTGCCCAATGCCCATTTTACCGGCACGGTCGATCAGGATCTTATGATCGACCGTGTCGAAGGCCGCGGACAAATCCAGCAATACCAGGAGTGCTGTCCCACCCTGGTCTCGAATTGCTCGCACATCATCTGCCGCCTTAATTAAGGCGGTTTCGGTCCCATGATGTTTCCGGAATCCGAACTGTGTGTCATCAAGCAGTCTGTGATTCTCGATGTACTCCGACAGTTGTAAATTCATAGCCTTTTCGATAACTTTTGCTATGAAGGGGAGGCTGGCTATGGGCCTGTAATTCTTCAATTCACTTTTGTCGAGGCCAGGTTTCTTTAAAAGGGGTTTCAGGAGTGTCTTTTTTAAAACAGTGGGATAAGTTCCTGAACTTAAGATGGAGTTGGATACATGAGTAATTATTGGTATTAAGACATCCACTACAGGAAGAAGCACCGATAAAGGGCAGGGATCTAATGCAGATCCTGTTTTAATTGAAGTGACAATGGTTTTTACATGATCGTCAGTTAAAGGATTGAAGCTGTCAAAGAGGGTGGTATGTTTATTGGAAAGCGTGAGGTTAGTTATGGTGGACTTGGACGTAAAAGTCTGATAAATGTCATCTACTTTGGAAAAAAAGAAGCTAGCAAGCTCATCGCACATTGTTTGAGATGGGGGTGGGATGAGGTCGGGGAGGTTGCCTGACAATGTTTTAGTTATTTCGTATAGTTTTTTACTAGAATGTTGAGCTTGCTCAATCTGGGCAGAATAATAGAACTTTTTAGCAGTTGCTATCATTCCTTTATAAACGGCGAGTGAATCTTTGTATCGCTTTCTACTTGCCGCATCATATGTTTTTCTCCACTGCCTTTCATAATTCCTGCTGTGTTGTTTTTGTTTTTTTAAATTTTCTGTATACCATAATGCTGTAGGCCTGGCTCGGTTTTTTGATATAGACTTTGTGGGAACCAAAAGACTGGTAGCATGGCCAACCCAGTCATGAAACTGTGATATTGCCATGTTTGGATCGAGTGAAATCACTGGTCGCGTTCTGTCTAGCTGATTTATCAGTTTTAACTGATTAATATTCTTCCAGGCTTTAAAGGGGATATGGGTATGAGTTTTACATTTTTTATACTCCGCGGCTGAGACTCTCATATTAATGAAGATGGCATAGTGATCAGTCCAAGTCATTGGCAAAATATCGGAGACCTGAAGGCCTTTAACATTAGAGAATATACCGTCTAATGTGTGTCCTGCCACGTGTGTGGATGAAGCCACCAATTGTCTAAGCCCCAATGTATCTATGTCCGAAAGCAAGGCAAGAGTATCACTCTGGCTCTTGTCTTCCAGATGGAAGTTCAGATCACCTAGGACCGTACAGGAGTCCTCGATGGCCAGCGATTCCAGTATAGTGCTTAGGCCCGATAGGAAAGCTGCCCTGCCTCCTGGGGGTCCATAGAGGAGTATCCCTTTGAAATTACATAGGGCACTGAGCTTAATTCTAAACTGTAAGGCTTCGCATGATGTTTCTGGAATGGGTGAAATTGTAATACCAAACCTTTCTCTGGCTATGATTGCTAATCCTCCTCCTCTTTTCCCCCCTGTTCTGTCCTGTCTATAGATTTTATAGCCATTGGGTGTGGCAACCACTAAATCCGGGTCAGAAGCATTATCAGTCCATGTTTCAGTTAAAAACAGTAGGTCTAACTTGTAATCGGTTATGAGTTCTGCTACTTCTTGTCTGTGTTTACAGAGGGAGCGAGCATTAATAAGGGCCATGGCTATGGGTATATCTGTATCTTTAGTATATATATTAGCTGGCTGTTTGACCTTGTTATTTATTATCTCTTCGTTGCAATGTGCACAGTGCACCACCTCCGTCTTGGGGGATAATGTCAAATCGTGTAGGAAACAGTCGGGTAACAGGGGTGGTCGTAGGTCAAGCAGAAATGTACGTGAGTAAACAATATGCCGAACGTTAATCATTTGGCCATAGGTCGTGAAACGTCTCAAGTAGCTCAAGCAACAAATGGTAAACAAAATAAAACGGAACAAGAGCTACACCCTTGCTTTAAAGTTACAGGCTGCACGAGTGTCATGGGCTCAGCAAGCTGGTATTATCTCAGTGAAGAGGCCCTGATGTGACTTTAATTCCTTCTTAACACTCTAGAGGACCTAGTGCACCCTGGGCACAAACAAGGACACACTTGAGTGCGTTGATCATTGAATGCACTCCACCGTCCCCAGGGACACAAGCAAGCATCCACTTCAGTACTTGTTTACTGAGCAACTCGGTGAGTCTGTAGAAGTTACATCTATACTACTATTATAAAGGAAGAACTTTGAACCTTTGAGGCGGGTAAACTTGGGAACCACAGCGCCAATTCACACACCCGATACATCGTTGTAATCGTCAGGGTGTGTAGATGGACATAGGCTATATAAACTTAATAAATATGCGTAATTTCAAAAATGTACCCCCCAAAAAAAAGTAGTCCCCTGGAAGAAGCGCCGGCCGCGACGTGCGTGCTGATGTTAGGAACGCGGGGAGGAGCGGCGTACAGGAGCGCGAAGAGGACCGGTGCACATGAGCGCAGGGAGGAGCGGCGCACGGGCGGGAAGGAGCGGTGAGGAGCGGTGGACAGGCAGTGAGGAGCGGTGGACAGGCAGTGAGGAGCGGTGGACAGTCGGTGAGGAGCGGTGGACAGGTGGTGAGGAGCGGCGGACAGGCGGTGAGGAGTGGCGGACAGGCGGTGAGGAGCGGCGGTAAGGCGGGTAGGAGCGGTGAGCGGCGGATGAGGTAGGTTATTTATTTATTTATTTAGGAGCGGTGAGCGGCGGCAAAATACAAAAGCAAACGTTACATTAAATGAAGCAAAAATGACAATCGTGAGCCAACAAAATACAAGAGGAAGCAAATGGTGCATTACAAAAGTGAGCCAAATGGTGCATTACAGGAGGAAAAAGTGACGTGTGCAGGTAACAAAAGCGTACAAAGTAAACAGAGGTATAATACTGCATTACAGGAGGAAAAAGTGACGTGTGCAGGTTACAAAAGCGTACAAAGTAAACAGAGGTATAATACTGCATTACAGGAGGAAAAAGTGACGTGTGCAGGTTAAAAAAGCGTACAAAGTAAACATAGAGGTATAATACTGCAATATATGGAGGAAGGCTCCGGGGGACCCACGGACAACGTCGGGCCGGGTGGGGGCCCTGAAGCCTAATTGCTCCCGGACAACGTCGGGACCGGCTGCTAGTTTTGATATAAAATAGCTTTTTGTGTGTGTCCATTTGAATTTTGGTTGTGTTGCAAGGATTTGCCCATCTTCCTTTAGGTGCCTGAGGCGTTTCTCACTATTTGGCGGAGTTTTCATCAATCATGCCTTGCTATAAAGGTAAGAAACACTGCTGTACTCTCCTTGGTCGTTCAACCAATGACAAAACTTGGCATATTTATCAATTTTCTCCTTTGCCACGCATGTATTGTTCTGGAAGTTTCCTAAGCAAGCTGTCAACTTGTGCTCCTGTGATGTAACAAGATGATTATGTACACCGCTTTAATGCAAAGTTTGCGCAATGTGGCACTGCAAAACAGGTGCTGTCTGAGATTCCACTGCGCACAGTTTAGGTACCTTGTGTGCACCTTGTATTTGTAATCGCCATGTGGCTTTGACACTGGCACCTCGCTATGATGGGAGACACATCTGTTTTTTATTTTCTTTTGGTTAGCGATGTGATGGATTTTCTGTTGGTAGACCACCATGTGAGTGATTGAATTCGCTGCTTTCTGGGGGAAGGGGATGGTTCCTCATGCGCTTTGCTAAAGGCAAATCATGCGATGCAATGTTGGTCTTAAGTGGGCGGCAAAGGCTGTGTTGGTCGCCCTTGTCCCTGCCGTTGATAATAGTGTCATATTTACTCTGACTAATTTCCTGGTGGTCCTTCCACACCCTTTCATCTTGCACGATGCCTTGTTACAGGTTATGTCTCCGTTTTTAGATGGCTCTAGAAGATTCGGGGAAGCCGAAAATGTACACCACCAACTCGGTAGATTTTAATGTTAGTTCGATATTTCACAACAACCTATAATAGTTTGCTTGTGTGCATTCTTGGACTATTTGCACTGCAGCCAACTCCCATATTATCAAAGCCACCAACACCTTCTGCTTTACCCTGCAGCTAACTTGAAATAGCAGCTGCACTCGGACCCAGATCAGTTATGACTGCTATCGGTGCAGTCCCTGTATGTTGTAAGTCAGTCGACATATGGTGGTTGCTGTACTCACCTTCAAGAGGCTCTTGGTAATGCATACATTCTGAACAAGATTAAACAAACATCTATGTGTGTACGACGTGAGCTTAGTTCATCAACATTATGGCATGTTAAATCCTGTGTGGAATGTATCTTTTCAGCAAATTATTTATTGTGCCATCATGGAACACAGCAGTCTGCACCAACGCCATATTGTATATTTGGTGGCTAGTTAGAAGTATAAAGCTGTGATGCCATCTCGTTTAAATCTTGCTTTGTGTCTGAAAAGTTATATATTATTGGGCTAATAAGTAAGCCATCCATCCCCTGAGTGTTCTAATCTAAAGGGCATATTATCAAGAAACAGTGTTAAAATTATCGCCGCTTTAGGGGCAGGAAACTGCCGCTAAAGTAGCAATAATGGACTTGATAATATGCTCTTGTGAATTCCAATAGAAGCCCATGTTCTGGTGTGAACATGGGCTTCTATTGGAATTCTCAAGGGCATATTATCAAGCCCATTATCACCTCTTTAGCAGCAGTTTCCTACCGCTAAAACAGCAATAATTTTAACGCCGTTCTTGACAATATGCCCCTAATTTATTGACTGTATGGCTAGTCCAAAAAGAGTGAAGGTAAGAAGTAGGTGCTAGTGTTTTAAATATGATGAGATCCAACTTTGCCATGTGGAATTTTTGAGTATACATGGAGGAGTGATCAGCAGTGCTGTGCCAAATGTGCATTTACATTGCATTTACTAAATTAGGTTTATTTCTGGTTAAGCACATTTATAGACCCTACATTATCGTTTAGGCTGTTCACATCACTGATTCATACACGGCACTTGGTTTTAGCTTTCGCATACAGTGCCTACAGCTGCAGACTTTCAAACTAGAGAACCAGGTTCGAGTTTCGGCATAGGCTCAACATTCTGTGATTTTGGGCACATCACTGAAGTTCCCCTTAAAAATGAACCTAAATTGAATGTGTCCTTACGTAATGTAACTGGTGTTCATGTAAAGAACTCCAATACCTTCCGATCAAGTTTGTCGTATCTGAAACTGCCTTCAGAACACTTAACTTTACACACCTGTTGCTTTCTTTAATTAATAGTTTTTCTTTTTTATATTCTACAGACAACTGGGTTTATACTTTTTTGTGTGGTGGAGACCTGAGGTGTGTAGGAAATGTGTGCTGGGAATTATAGGGTTAGCGAAGAATATGCTAATCTCTCAATATTATTCTCTGTATCATTTCACTCACTCACCCTCCTCTACAATTCTTAATTTTAAAGGGGTAATCATATATGCACAGAAGATTAAAAAAATTCAAAATTACAAACAACTGGCAATGTAGTAAACATTGTCAAACTGTTTTAAGGTTTCAGTAACTTATATTGCACAATTATTCACCAAGCTGCAACTCACAACAAAAACCAGCCTATTATTAATCTCATAGGAGAAACCTAATGCATTTAGAAATGCTTGCTATGTTGAGCTGCGGCAGTGTCATGATCACGTTTTTAGATCCAGCCTATACAGCACTTGCTATGTGTTGTCTGTACTTTGCGGGGTCTGACTCCTCCCATTTGTTGGATTGGCTTCTGTTTGTTTCATTTAAAAATCACAGCCTGCAAAGGGCATGTTGCACCTTTTCAGAGAAGGTCGCTGCAAAGGAGTATTGCTGCAGGACGGAGCAGTGGCATGCACCGGGGGTGCATATTATCAAGGACCGGTGTTAAAATTATCACCGTTTTATCGGCAGGAAACTGCCGATAAAACGGCAATAATGGGCTTGATAATACGCCCTTGTTAATTCCCATAGAAACCCATGTTCTTGTGTTAACATGGGCTTCTATGGGAATTAACAAGGGCGTATTATCAAGCCCATTATCACCGTTTTATCTGCAGTTTCCTGCCGATAAAACGGCTATAATTTTAACACCGGTCCTTGATAATATGCCCCACAGTTCCGATGTGCAGTCTGGTTTCACTTTCTCCCGCTGCTCACTGATAGCTGTGGGGTCCAGGACAGCAGCCAGATTGCTTCAGTTCCGGGGAGAGTACATTTTGACAAGGTTTTCATCATTATAAGTGGTGTGCAATACACATCCTTTTTATAGCTGTGTCACAAACCCAATGTCTGTTTTGGTTGTTGCTCTTTTAGCACCTGGAAACCACATGCAATATTTGAGCACTTTACAAAATAGAACTAAAACAACACAACACAATGCAGGGGCATAGTGTCAAGTAAGGGTGTTACATTATCGAAGCCCATGTTATATGTGAAGACATATAACATGGGCTTCGATTGGAATTCATAGAGCATATTATCAAGCCCATTATCGCCGCTTTATCGACAGTTTCCTGCCGATAAAAGCGGCGATAATGTAACGCCCTTACTTGATAATATTCCCCGCAATTTAGATGATCGCCTTTCGCAATGGTTATTCTCCTTTGCAGGAAAGAGCCTTGTGCTCAGCCATTGTGTGAGCCACGCCTAGTTGTAAACTCATGTCAAGAATCTTGATGACCTCACTCCATTCTATTAGTGCCCCAATTGCTTCCACGTGTCATTTGAGCGCTGTGTTTACAAACATCGGTGCTGATTTCTCAAGCGCACTCTCAGACATGGCATTTTCCTTTATCTGCTGTTTGTTGCACTGCCGTGAGCAGTGGCAGAGTACGGTTTATTTAGCTAAGTGTGCAGTGTTTCAATGTTGAGATGACCTGTGTTTGCAGAGCTGCACTGCAACTACCTACTGTCGGTACTAATAATAATAATAATAATATGAAATTTATAATGCGCTCAGCTTACCCAGGGGCGTCCCGGCGCAACAGACCAGAAGGGGAAACTCAGCTAATCACTACTGTGGAAACAAGTGGGTCTTAAGGAGTTTCCTAAATGGTAGGATCTTGGGCTCTGAGCGAATCCTGAGGGGCAGAGAGTTCCAAAGAGACGCCACCTGTACCGGGAAACGCCTGCCCCCAGAACGAGCTTTTCTTACTCTCGCTGACTGCAAAAGGTGTTTTTGGTCCGAGCGCAGCAGACGTGGAGGTTTATAGGGACGGGCCATATTAGCAAGGATAGGGGGGCCTTTGCCATGTAGAATCTTATGGGCTGTACATAGCGCCTTAAATTTCACCCGCTCCTTCACGGGGAGCCAGTGAAGCGCTCTGAGGGCAGGAGCAGCAGACTGCCGTCTGGGAACATCCATAAGGATTCTCGCAGCTGCGTTTTGCACCTGTTGGAGGGTTTTGAAGGTCGCTTCGGGGGCACCAAGAAACAGCGCATTCCCATAATCGAGCCTCGATAGAATTAGGCCACGTATCAACAGCTTCCTTGCTGGATCAGGAAGCAAAGGTAGCACCTTTCGGGCTGATTTCAGTAAGCCAAAGCAAACTCCTGCGGTCTTCCTGGCATGAGTCCTAAAGGACAGATCTTCTTCCAACCATACTCCCAAGGACTTGATCTCCTTCTTGGGGGATGGTGGGTCGCCAAGAGACCGAGGCCAACAGGTTGCAATGATGGAGGGACTGGGATTGCCCAGGAGCATCAGCTCGGTTTTACCTCCATTGAGCTTTAAGGCAGAGATAGACATCCAACGATAAACATTGGCGAGGCAATCGTGTAAAACCTCGGGTTGTTCCGCCAGCTGAGTGAGGCCAACCACCAGCTGAGTATCATCAGCGTAACTGATGATCTTCACCCCCGAGGGGGCGACCACTCTTTCAAGTGGAGTCATGTATATATTAAATAGAGTAGGGCTCAACGATGAGCCCTGCGGGACTCCACATTGCAGAGGGATTAGGGCAGATTGCTCTGACCCTTCCCAGACTTGGTAGAAACGGTCAGAGAGAAAGGATCCCAACCATTTCAGGGCCGTCCCTGAGACACCTACCTCTGACAGACGTTGGAGGAGCACTTGATGACTCACAGTGTCAAAGGCAGCACTCAAGTCCAGGAGGATCACTGTCACTCACCCTCCTGTATCCAGAGTGCTCCTTGCCTCCTCCACTACTGCCAGCAAGGCAGTGTCTGTTCCATGGCCGGGACGGAAACCGGTCTGGGAGTCTCCTAGCAGGTGGTTAGACTCAAGATGGTAGGAGAGCTGACGGTTAACCAGCTTCTCTGCAATTTTCGAAAATCCAGGCAGAAGTGAAATTGGCCTAAAGTTGGACAAGTTGGATGAGTCCATTCCTGGCTTTTTTAATAAGGCCTTCACCACAGCCTTTTTCCATCTCTGGGGCACTATACCCTGCGTGAGTGAAAGGTTCAGGAGGTCAGTCAGAGGAGTTGACAAGGTGTTAGCCACGAGTTTGAGATGTTTTATGGGGACTGGGTCACTCGGGGAGCCACTCTTCATCTCTAACAGGACTTTTATGACCTCCTCTTCCGAGAAAGGGCCAAAGGATGCTAGCTCAATCAGTCGACTTGTAGGGCTAGTAACCGGTTCATCGATTTGAGGGATAGTAGGTAAGGAGGATAATATTTTCTCTATTTTAGAGTGGAAGAAGCTGGCCAGTTCCTCACATTTTTCTTTGGGATTATCATGCAACACTGGAGGGACCGGGGCTTTCAGAAGTTCCTTGAAGATTTTAAAAGATTCTCCTGAAGAATTGCTAGCTCTCTCGATCCGATCGCTATAGAAAATCTTTTTAGCGTCCTTCAGTGCGCTTTTATATTTCCTTAGCTCCCTTTTATAATTGGCCCGGCTTTCTTCCGTCCGCTCTCTCCTCCAGGCACGTTCAAGCCTTTTACAAGAGGTTCTGATACACCCAAGTTCGGGGGTATACCAGGGGGCAGAGCCAGTTCTTCTCTCCCTGACAAGCCTCCTTTTATTTGGGATCAGTGAGTCCAGAGAGTTGGTGAGCCATTCGCCCAAGAGCTGGTCAGCAGTGTTAGGGTCATCTGTGAGGTGAGGACAGGTTCTAGATAGCTGTTCCGCCCAACTGTCCACCGGGAGCTTCGACCAGAGTCGTTCCACAGTATGTTGTCTAGGAGCGGGGTCTCTGTGGTTCCCCCGCAGCCAGCTAAACGGAACAAGGTGGTGATCAGTCCAGGGGAGAGCCAACATCTGGAGAGCCTGCAGGTTCACTGAGTTAGCAAAAACTGCATCAAGCTGATGACCTCTGTTATGGGTAGCTCCCATATTAACAAGATGTAGGTCCAATGCACCAAGCGAGCTTAAAAGCTCCCTTGCCACTACGTCATTGGGGTCGTCAAAATGAAAATTGAAGTCCCCAAGGGTGAAAAAATTGGACGAGGCAGCAGCCAGTGGGATTACAGCCTCCATGAAGGAGTCCACGAAATTCCCTAGAGTAGCAGGAGGCCGATACACAAGGAGGCCAGAGACAGAGACAGTGGAGGAGATGCAAAGGGTGAACTGACAACTTTCAGCGTTGTTGATGCCACAGTCTACTGCTTTGCATACAAATATGTCTCTGTAAACAATAGCCACTCCACCCCCTCTCCCATCCGGCCTATCAAGATGGAACATGAGGTATCCCGAGGGGAGAGCGTTGACAATGTCAGGGTCGGAACCTGCAGTCAGCCACGTTTCCGTCAGGAATAAAACATCCAGACTATGGTCCAAAAGGAGGGAATGAACCTCGGTGGTATGACAGGGCAATGATCTGCAATTAAGCAGTGCCATAGTAAGTGAGTTAGGGTTCTTGCGAGTATTGTACGGGCGACAATCAAGACAATGTTTAAAAACGGAGCCCTCAGCCCAATTATTGCTGCAGCTGGAGTGTCTAGGCGGGCGTATAGCAAGCAATGTGTCCCGTGAGTACCTATAACAGGGAATCTGAGGGCAAGAGGAGTTTAGCAGAGTGGTATGCCCAGGGCCCGTCTGGGCCCGGACGGGCACAGACGGGCTTGACTCTGGCGAAACTCCGGCGACAGTCCGGCGATGACGCTGCGTGATGACGCTGCGCGTCAGCATGGCTGGCTTTATGTTCGCCGAGCGCGGGACACTAGAGCGCTACCTGCGCCGCCTGCAATGTCCCCCCTCCCAAGATGGCCACCAACACGAGACAGTGGGCAGGGACCCGCTAAAACGCGGTGCTTTGACCAAATTTAGGTGAGAGTAAGGTGGCAGCAATGCGGGTGTGCGAGTGGCCCTAATTTAAAAACAGGGTAAAACGGAGTAACTCAAATTAAAATAAAGGACAAAAACGGGACGTTTTTAAAAGTAAATTACAGCAGCAGCTAGCAGCAGAAAAGCGGTAAGTGCAAGGCTGACCTAACACTAATGGTCAAGATGTTAAGGGTGCTCACCTGAGGTTGCCTGGCTTTATGCTCGCCGAGCGCGGGACACTAGAGCGCTACCTGCGCCGCCTGCAATGTCCCCCCTCCCAAGATGGCCACCAACACGAGACAGTGGGCAGGGACCCGCTAAAACGCGGTGCTTTGACCAAATTTAGGTGAGAGTAAGGTGGCAGCAATGCGGGTGTGCGAGTGGCCCTAATTTAAAAACAGGGTAAAACGGAGTAACTCAAATTAAAATAAAGGACAAAAACGGGACGTTTTTAAAAGTAAATTACAGCAGCAGCTAGCAGCAGAAAAGCGGTAAGTGCAAGGCTGACCTAACACTAATGGTCAAGATGTGGGGGTGTGAGGGCATTACCGAGGTACAAGAGATACATGGCGTTTTACCACGACTGGAGTACGGCGAAGGAATACATGAAATGATCACTCCCTCTGCCGTGTCTCGAAAAGTTCCCTGTGCCGTTTTCCAGAGTGTGCAGACAGGCAGGCCCCTCTGTCCTCGTTCAAGCGGGAGCTCTGAGGCCCTGTGTGTTTGCCGTGCAGACGCTGCAGTGACTGCAGACTGCAGCCTTCGGCGGCCGAGGTCTGACTGCGGTAAACGGATCCTGTGTTGCGGCTTCGGGTTCGCTGCGGTGCTATCCGATATACAGCTCTTGGAGAGCTTGCTGTATTTACAGGTCAGCTCGGCCACCGGGGATCTGGGGTGAGAAGATGCTGTCTGCAGACGCCTCCTGCCTGCGATGCGACCCCCTTCCTCCTTCTGGGCTGCTTCTTTTTTTACATTCACACATTGTCGCTCGTCCTGCTCTCGCGGTGTCCTGCAAGGTGACGGTGAGGGGGTCAGAGGTGACACTGATCAGTGCCCGTACTCCTTTCCTGATTTACAAGATGGCGTTAGCTCGTGATTAGCTTGACCTCTGTGCTTGTGATTCCTTCCCTGGTTCATGGGCGCAGGGTGGGGTTGGGCAGGGCGTCTCCGCCCCGGTGTCCGCAGTCTACTAAATGTGGTGTAACAGAAAATGAATGGCTTGCCCATACAATGTGAAGAGAGACCCGGAATTTCCCATAGCTCATAGAAATTAAATGGTCATCGGCTGAATGGGGACCCCTTGATGGTTTAGTGGGGCTCTTAGGAGCTGGACCTAAGAGTCCCTGCACCCATTGGGCTGCCAGGGTCTGTGTTAAGCCCTTAGCATATACTACACTTTTGGCATAGTGCCTGCAATTTTAAAGTCCAGTAAAAACGATTTGTAATATAGAGATTTTTCCACAACTTTTTATTGATAAACAATGTTTTACTGTTTCTGCGATTCAATGTCTGTCCCTCTTTGCTCGCTGATGCAGTCTGGACACTGTTGAGCACACCCTCTTTGTAATTAAAATACAGGAGCAGCTTATTTATAAAAACTGTTGCATTGCTGCCAGAAAACAGCTACGCAACAGTTTTCACTGCACCCTCCTTGTGGCATGATCGATGCATCTGTATGAAGCATCATGTTGCAAGGAATGACAGATACGTCAGCATTACTGACGTTTCTGTTAGTGCAAACCTAACGCATTGCTGGGATGTGTCTGAAAACTGACGAAAATCCAGCAATGTGTCCTTTCACCTTGTGAAAGGGCCTGCGTCAGTCTTACGCCTGCTGTGAGGCAGGCGTAAGAAATTGATGCAATGGCATCCTAGGAGTAGCGCCCTGAAATCTTATAGATTTCAATGCGTCACTTCTAGGAGGGTTTTTGTGGGGGAACGCCCACTCTGCATACATTATACCTGGCACAGGTATAATGTGGCGCAGGGGTTTACAAAGTAATGCATCTGCCTAGATGCTTCACTTTGTAGTAGGGCCCAACATGGTGCATTTTTTAAGCCGCCGGGGCATCACTAAAAATGTGACGCACCAGCGACGTAAAAGTGACGCAAGGGCTCATTAGTAAGCCCCAGGAGGGTTTTGTATGTGTTCTGCGTGTGCAGCATCATGTGAAAATACATTATGATACGATAAGGCCTGCACCTTTAGATGGATTCGTTGCACTGTTACTCATCTGTGGGCTGTGCTCAGCGCCAAGAACAACCTCCGTAGATGCATTTCTATGATGGTAGTGTCGTGAAATGTAGCAAGGTCTACTATGCACAGTGCAGCGTGCCACTGAGCACTATAACTTCAACGCGCACTTCGCATGAATGTGTTATTTGTTCTTCAGAGCAGGAAATATATACAGTAACAGCCTGACTTTCTGAACTTTAATAGTATGAATTGTGTTAGAAACATGTGCTCTATGTGCACGGTATTTAAAAAACTTACATAATACTCTTAACAAAAATAAGCACTGCTTTGTGAATTTTATGTTTATGTTCAGCCGACATTCACAGTGGGGCTCACTGCACGGGGCTGAGCACTTCTTTGGTGCTCCATTTCCCAGTGATTCACGACCAACTCGTGGCATTAGTAAGCATTTAGCACTGAGATCACAAAGTGATTTTATCGTCCTGATAAAAACGCTACGTCGCTCTGACCGTGCAACACAGAACACGGCTGGAGAGTGCATTATTACATATATGGACTGTGGTAAAACTGCACGTATGAGTAGGATGTCAAACAACTGTCTCTTGTCATGTGACAAGGCTCCGTCTCATTACGTTGTTCATTTTCAGAGGTGTTTTCACTACACAGTTGAGACACACAAAATAAGCATTGGTCCGCACAAAGTCGAGGAGCATGCCTCCTTTGTAGCTTCACACGTTCCTAGCAAATGCTCAAAATATTGTCTCAGTCTAAAGGCGGTGTGAGGTCATAGGAGCCTACATGAGTCAACTTTCAAAGTTTCTGCATGGTGTGTAAATTGTGAGACATTCAATTGTTTCCATGGAGAGTTTGAGCTTCACATACCTTGCTAACTCTGGGGGCAAACATTTAGAAGGCAGTGGGTATGCATTTGATGTATCTGCATAGTAGTTTCTTTACACAAATGCATTGGTATAGAAATAATTCTGCTTTTTAACGTTTGTATGTCATTTTATGTTTTACATGAAGTGTTTTTTCACAATTAGGTCTCTTTCTCACTTGATCCTGAGCAGACAGTTTGACTGGATAGTACCCTTTTTATACCTTTTAATATTGAATTTAAAATAGAAATTAGATAGTTTAAAGTGCATGGCCTGCTCGGTCAGGCTTTGGGGGAGAGTTTGGCCACGGGGAAAACTGACCTGGGGGCTCTCTCCCGAGCACAGGTCCGCCGCAGCACCAGCGCTGCTCTACCGCCGCCCACACCGGGTTCCCTTGACCACAGGAGACCACAGGAGACCAGGGACTACATCCCCCGGCACCCCTTGTGCAGAGGAAGGCGCGCACGTCCTGTCCCGCCCCCGGAGGTGCGCAGAAATACAGCGCGAGCCCCGGGGGAGCGGGGGGACAGTTTGGCCACGGGGAAAACTGACCTGGGGGCTCTCTCCCGAGCACAGGTCTGCCGCAGCACCAGCGCTGCTCTACCGCCGCCCACACCGGGTTCCCTTGACCACAGGAGACCACAGGAGACCAGGGACTATATCCCCCGGCACCCCTTGCGCAGAGGAAGGCGCGCACGTCCTGTCCCGCCCCCGGAGGTGCGCAGAAATACAGCGCGAGCCCCCGCGTCACGGGTACGCGCGCAGGTCGGTGCCCGGGGCTAAGCCCGGGCAAAGGGCGGGTCCTCTGTGGCCCTCAGCAGACCCGAGAAGGACGGGACGGGCCACCCCACTTGGCTGCAACAAAGGAGGAGGTACAGAGACGTTTATTCCTTCTTATCTTTACCGTTTTGGACTGCCTACTGTTGTTATTGGAGTTCTGTCTCCCAACTACTATGTCCATCTGGGAGGAGCTGAATGCCCTGTGTGGCACAAACTATGGCCCGGATGTATCAACTCCCCCCATAGTGGGCAGAGACACTGTCCAAATAATCTGCACTCCCCAGGATGTACCTTCACCCCCCAAAACTATCCCCTCCACCGACCAATTGTGCTGTAGCCCCTCTTTATCCCCTCCCAAACCAACATTATCAATGTCGGATAAGGCTGGGACTCGAACAAATGACTCTGCATCGCCCCTCCAATTGACCCTACTGGCGCAAATAGAGCGATTGTTAAATTCCGCATTGTCACCTCTGGTTGCGAAAATCAATGATTTGGGGGACAGGTTGACCTGTATTGAAAACACTGTAAATAGGATTTATCCATTGACTGAAAATTCTGCTATACCCATAGGCTCTACTCTCACTACCAACCATGAAAAACCTAAGACCATTGCTCCTATGAAAGATCAATCTTTTGATTCCCCTTTTACTACACCCAATCCAAGTGGCAGCAATGCTAGTTTTAATCCCGCTCATGTCCCCAACATAGTTCAAGAAAGAAGGCATCGAATCAATCTACCCCCTGTAGCCGCCCCATACGTCACCGTTCTTTCTGGGGTCCCTCCACTCAGTCAGGGCAAACGTGAATTACATCAGGACTTGCTGAATAAAGCCATTTTTTGGCTCAAAAACAACAGACCGCTACCACCTGATCTAGATGGCGGGATCCTGAGCGTTAGGAGGGTGGGGTGGCTAGGGATGTTGCCCAAAGATATTCCAGGGGACTTGATACTAATTAAATTTAAACACAGCAATATTGCCCCTTATTTACGATCTTCTCAGCCCAAAGTTGGAGATGGTCCCATCTGTTTCTGGGACCTGCATGACTTTTATCCTGGACCCCGAGCACCGAATTATAATACCTGGTGAAAAGGAGCCTCTGTACATCGTGGGCAATCATTTTGATTATTTTGATTAGTTGATTTGCTAAACTTTTTTTGTTTTTTTTTTGTTTTAAATTGTCGGTTTTCTTTTAATCTTGAAATGAATTGTTGAGTTATTTATGCATGTATGTATTTCTTTCTGTTGCTTTTATGGTTTTAAACTCAAAAACCGAATAAAGCTTATTGAAACAGTGAATTGTGTTAATAACATGTGCTCCATGTGCACGGTATTTAAAAAACTTACACAATACTCTTAACAAAAATAAGCACGGCTTTGTGAATTTTATGTTTATGTTCAGCCGACATTCACAGTGGGGCTCACTGCACGGGGCTGAGCACTTCTTTGGTGCTCCATTTCCCAGTGATTCACGACCAACTCGTGGCATTAGTAAGCATTTAGCACTGAGATCACAAAGTGATTTTATCGTCCTGATAAAAGCGTTACGTCGCTCTGACCGTGCAACACAGAACACGGCTGGAGAGTGCATTATTACATATATGGACTGTGGTAAAACTGCACGTATGAGTAGGATGTCAAACAACTGTCTCTTGTCATGTGACAAGGCTCCGTCTCATTACGTTGTTCATTTTCAGAGGTGTTTTCACTACACAGTTGAGACACACAAAATAAGCATTGGTCCGCACAAAGTCGAGGAGCATGCCTCCTTTGTAGCTTCACACGTTCCTAGCAAATGCTCAAAATATTGTCTCAGTCTAAAGGCGGTGTGAGGTCATAGGAGCCTACATGAGTCAACTTTCAAAGTTTCTGCATGGTGTGTAAATTGTGAGACATTCAACTGTTTCCATGGAGAGTTTGAGCTTCACATACCTTGCTAACTCTGGGGGCAAACATTTAGAAGGCAGTGGGTATGCATTTGATGTATCTGCATAGTAGTTTCTTTACACAAATGCATTGGTATAGAAATAATTCTGCTTTTTAACGTTTGTATGTCATTTTATGTTTTAGATGAAGTGTTTTTTCACAATTAGGTCTCTTTCCCACTTGATCCTGAGCAGACAGTTTGACTGGATAGTACCCTTTTTATACCTTTTAATATTGAATTTAAAATAGAAATTAGATAGTTTAAAGTGCATGGCCTGCTCGGTAAGGCTTTGTATGTAAAACCGAACAGTACTTCTTTAAGTTGCATTAGTTTATATATGTTTGTTTATTTTCATTTTTTTTAATATGAACTCGTATTTTAGACTTTTCTCATTTGGGATGCTTGTAAAGTGCTAGCTAGGCATACGGCAACAATGCCCTGTACTCTTTTTTTAAGCAATAGAGTGAGTGATAGAAATAGCAAAGAGAATCGGAAAGCATGGGTCTTAAACTATGCTTCAAAGTTCTGGTAGGGATCCTGCATAATAGCCCAAAGTTTACTAACCGTACTTTTCATTTGCAATTTACAGGAAGTATGATGATATTGAACAAGACATGGACAATTAGGAATGGAGAAGCTGGGGAAACATGATCACCCCTGAGTACCTCTGGAGGAAGACCAAGGAGTGATTTTAAAATCTCCTACGGTCTCACAAGCATGCCTTGACAATTGCCAACATTCTGAAGGTCTAAGCGTTACAAATACCTCGACAAAAACTGCTTATTGACCCGGATCCCGGTGATGGAAAATCAGCATAGAGTAGACTCTGTTGCTGGAGTGCTGATAGCTGCTTCTCTGGTCCTGCCGGTAATTCCTCATTCGTTGTCCTCTAGGCAGTGCTGCTAACTGCTTCTCTGGTCTCAGTGGTAATTCCTCATTCTTCGTCCTCTAGGCAGTGCTGCAGCTGTGTCTCTGGGCATGGTGGTTATTCCTCATTCTAAGTCCTCTAGCGGGTGCTGCTAGCTGTGTCTCTGTTCCCAGTGGTAATTCCTAATTCCTAGTACTCTAGACAGTGCTGCAGCTGCTTCTCTGGTCCCAGTGGTAGTTCCTCATTCTAAATCCTCTAAATAGAGCTGCAGCTGCTTCTCTGGTCTTAGTGGTAATTCATCATTCTCAGTCATCTAGACAGTGTTGCTAGCTGCTTCTCTGGTCCCATTAGTAACTCCTCTATTCTAATTCCTCTAGGCAGTGTTGCAGCGGTGTCTCTGTTCCTAGCAGAAATTTATCATTCTAAGTCCTCCAGACAGTGCTCCTTCTCTGGTCTCATCGGTAATTCCCCCAGTCTAAGTCTTCCAAAGAGTGCTGCTAGTTGCCTCTCTTGTCCAGTTGGTAACTCCTCCATGCTTAGTCCTCTAGGCAGTGCTGCAGCTGTATGTTTGTTTTCCAGTGGTAAATCTTTATTCCTAGTCCTCTAGACAGTGCTACAGCTGCTTCTCTGGTTCCTGTGGCAATTCCTTATTCTAAGCCCTTTAGGCGGATGTATGATTTAACCACTACTCCCTAAACCACGAATCCCTTAGCCACGATGGCTAAACAACGATCAATCCCAAACCACTATTTTTTTTATGACGAGTTCCTAAACCACCAAAAAATATTTACATTGCTCATTACACATTGACACCATATATTTCTTTTAAATCATAATGTTTGACATTTTTTTATTAGAATTCTAAGAATAGATTAGTTTAAACATTGTATATGGGGGGGAGACCCCCCCACACCCCCCATCTTCCCTTTTTGGCTGAGACTCGATGATTTCTATTAACGCTGTGCCTCCAGACCTTGCTACAAAGCTGGCAGGATGAAAGCTGACTGCATGACCCTGTGCTCCTCAGGGCCCACCTGCCTGACGGCTGCAGTGCTGAGTTAATCATGCCAGCGGTCAATGAGCTTGTCAGGTCAGGGGGTGCAAGGGTAGTGACGTACCATGCAGAGTGTTTCTCTGGAGCAAGGAGTTTTGGGAATGTGGAATGTCAGGCCTTGGCAGTCTTAGATCGTTCGTTGTTTAGAATAGTCGTGGTTGTGGAAAGTCGTTGTTAAGGATTGTTCGTGGTTCGGACTTCGTGATTCAGGTAACTCGTAATTAAAACTTCGTGGTTAAGGTTGTTTCCCCTTTAGGCAGTACGGCAGCTGTGTCTCTGTTCATGCATCTACTATACTCCAAAACAAAAAACACATAGATAAAATAAATTGTCATTTACAATGCCAATAGCTCTAACTCTGACAAATGCAAGACCCATTGCATTGCAAATGCTTGCTTGAGCTGCACTGGTGCAGATGGGGTCTGTGCATTCCAGTTTCATGCCTTCAGAGCATTAATTACCTCGAAAAATCTAGCGCCTATTTTGCTGACAGCAGAGCTCCCAAGCATAAAGATGCAGTTACAGGTCTATATTTCTGAAGTTTGCTGTCAGCATCACCTGTGCTAATTCGGTGGTTTTTCGAGTTAATGTGTGAGTAAAAATGTAAAAAATGAAACGCAAAGACCACTTCTGCACCGGCGCAGTGTGGAAAACGCTATCACGCTGAGGCCCTTGGTGCACATGGGTGCCATAATTCTGTGACTCAACAGTAAATTCATCTCGTGCAAAAGAACCCATGCTGAAAAGAATACAACGATGCATCCATAAAGCAGCTAAACTGACTGTGTTCACTGCATGCCTAAGGGTTGGGTATCCCCTGCTTATGAAAATTGGTGAAACTCTTTTTAGAGAATACACTACTTTTATTGAAAAAATACAAATATGAATGTAGGTGCATCTTCGGCATTTCAACTGTGCGCGTGCATTGTGGCCTACAATTGTTCTCTTATTGAAATATTCATTGTTAATTCTAATACTTGTGTTTAAAATGTATATGATTCAGTATTACTTGTTTTACTATTATGTGTCCTTTTATGAGCGGTGAACACTCATACTGTGCTCTTAGTTTAGTAATGTTCTGTTTCAATGCCCAAATTAAACACACTCTGGCAAAGCCGATTGTCTTGGACTTGGGAAGCTGATCATCTTTCTAAGAGGACAACAGTTACTTTTGTCTATTGGTTTGTGGTGTAACTTCGCTGGCATTTATTGGGGTGCCAAATGCCCACATTATCTCAAACGCATTGGCATGCTGATGTCTATGCATTATATTTTCTGCTCTTGGTGACTGCAATGACCTATAGCCATCAAACTTCACGTGAAGGCCGCATATGAGATACGCAGGAAGCACTCAGTGTGCAAAGAGTCTGCAGATAGGCCACGTGCAGCATAATCTGGAGCTAGGGCCTGGGTGTGAGAATAGTCCTCACGTGGTATCCTGCACAGATGCTGAAGGACACATTGAATGTGTTTTGGGGACATTTGGGGACCTTATGACCAGTCACTTACTACACCCAGTGCTGAGAACCCACTGCATGTGGCAATGTTCATGTACAGTGGGATCTAATGGCAGATGCCAAGTGAAGTGCGTCATGTGGGCACAGTGGCTGGGCACATATGGAAAAAGATGCAAGGCTGCAGAAGTACTGATCATTACCAGATGTTTTTGCAAATCATAATATAAAATGGAAGGCTGGTTTTTAACAACTGTTCAATGTGGCTTTTGCGGACTTCAATAATAGAAATTGAATCACGTATATAAACATCTTAGTCTCAAATGGTGCCTTAGCCCCCAAATAATGGCAAATGTCCATAATTTGATGAGATGGTCTTTTAAAATTAGGACAATATCTTTAAATACGGCTCACATACATGCCAAGACTTCTATTATGTACCCATAGTATGCAAAACTATGTTGAAAATATAAAATCTTTGCTCTTACCATAGAGCCTCTAGCGGTGTGGGTCCGTCAGGACCCACTGATCCGGGGGACAGATTGGCCACAGGACTATTCAGACAGAATTGCGCTATATACTGATGATGCTCTTTTCTTTATGTCAGACCCGTGGTTCACTGGGCCCGTGTCCTCCAGATTCTTCGGATTTTGGAGAAACCACTGGGTTGAGCACCAACCCATCCAAATCCACACTATTTCCTATATGTGGGGGGTAGAGGAGTCAGGCATGGGCTTCCAAATTTTCCATAGCTCCTACGGGATTTAAGTACTTAGTGGTCTTTACATCGCCATGCCTTACGGTCTCGTGGGCGCACATCATCGCCCCGCTACTCCCGGCTGCCCGCAAGAAGACAACGGTTTTGTCCCTGCTGTATCTATCTTTATATGGCCGATCCGCTATCTTTAAGATGTTGTCCTTGCTGCGCCTTTTATATCAATTTCAGAATATTCCGTATCCTATCCCTCCTACATGGTTTACGCAACTCAATGCGATCTTGAATAGATTCCTATGGCACGGAGGTGTGATTCGGGTTGCATTTGGCACATGTGCACCAACTACTTATTGCAGCGGCATTGCAGCAGCCGACATCCAGGCATATTTTTCCACTTCTCTCCTTTTGGTGATAAACTAATGGTGGTATGGGTCCCGGTAGGATCCAGCTTACGCATTCAAATTGCTGGCACCCCCTTGCTGCATCTCCTGTACAACAACACATCCCTAGAAGCCCTCCCTCCAGCATTTCGAGCAGTCATACAAATCTGGAGACGCACAGTTAAATCCATGGGATGGTGGTGTAGATTAACAGGCTCCACTCCACTCTGGCAGGGCACGTACCTATGGCCCGTTTCCGCTCTGAGCGGGATCCGTCAATGTGACCTAATTGGCATCTTACACTGGAAGATATCCTGCAGGGCACTATCCTTAAGTCTTTTCAGCGGTTGCAATCCAACTACGATTTACATAAATATCAGTTTCATCACTATTTGCAACTTCGACATGCCCTAGACCCCCAGATTTGTCATTTGGAGACCCTACCAGAATTCCAGCCCCTAGAAGGCTGCCTACTGATGGGGGATATAGAGGGGTCACAAAATCAGAAAAATCTATCAGCCGCTTAACACCCACACTAAAAGCACCATACACAAAACTAGAGCGGCGTGGGAGGCAGATCAGCCGCCCCTCGCAGACGATGAGTGGACCGAAGCCCTGGCTAGTCCCCAGTATGCAGCGGCACCGACTCATCCAGTTTGAGTACCTCCACCGGATATATTACACTTGTTTTAGGTTGTGGAAAATGGGTGTTATTTAGTCTCCTATGTGTCTCTGCTGCAGCGGCGATGACTGTTCCTTTCTCCATACTGTGTGGAGCTGTACGGGGCTTCAGCCATTCTGGACTCGAGTGACGTGCTGCCTGGGTCAGGTTCTGGCATCGACCATCCTGCTCGACCCCAGATTGTTGCTCATACTTAGCACAGATGACATAGGGGGAAATCACTGATAAAATATCGAAGGTCAGAATACCGACCTACAAAAATATCAAAGCAAGAATATCGAAGTCAAGAATATCGATATCCGGTCTCCATTATGGTAAGCACAACAATATCGAACAAAAATATTGATGCCAAAAATACCAGTGCCAAAAATATTGTTTTTTATTTAAGTTAAAAAACTATATAACATAAAGTAAATAATACATATAATTAAAATAAACCTAGTTGAAAATATTTTAAAATGTAAAAATTATATATATAAAATATAATATATATATACTCACTAATAATTATTTTAATATCCTATACTTTTTAAAGAAATGTCATATAAATTATAAATACATCTATACACATAAAAAATAATATAAATAAAAATTAAATAAATATAAATTAAAAAAAATGTAAATTCTTTTTAAACTTTTTAATGTTAATTGTATACTACATTAACTAAAATAATACAAAAAATATTAGATAGGGAGGTAATACAATTACTATTCCAACTCCATAAAGTGCAACAGTAGGGAAAATGTTGGATAGCATAGGGGTAAAAATTAATATTCCCACCCCAGTGAGTGCAACAGTAAGGAAAGTGTTGGATAACGTAGGGGTAAACATTACTATTCCCACTCCAGTGAGTGCAACAGTAGGGAAAATGTTGGATAGAGTAGGGGTAAAAATTACTCTTCCCACTCCAGTGAGTGCAACAGTAGGGAAAGTGTTGGATTGCGTAGGGGTAAAAATTACTATTCCCACTTCAGGGTGCAACAGTAGGGCAAGTGTTGGATAGTGTAGGGGATAAACTTCAAATTCCAACTCCAGTGAATGTAACAGTGTGCAAAATATAGGATAGCATAGGGGTTACATTAACATACTTATTCATTAAATAATTTTTATAAAATAAATGACGTATTAAAAATGAATTAACTAAAAAATTAATAATAAATACCAATTAAATTAAATTAATATTTTCTTAAATAACATTAAATTACTTCCCACCCTATTCCCCGTAAACACACAACCAGGTACACATAAACAAAACACAAATAATGTAATTGTCAATTGATTAATAATAAAAAAATAATTACCAATTAATAATAAATCAACAATGAATTCATTAACAATAACAATAAATAAAAACTAAGAATAATACATTAGTTATAATTAATGTAATTATAAATTCAGCAATTAATCCAAATTAATTACCAATTAATAATTAATTACCAATAAATGTATTAACAATGCCAATGAATATATTTTTGAAAACAATTAATTATAATTAAATTACTTCCCACGCTATTCCCCAATAAACCCACAACCCGCTACACATAAAAATTAACATAATTTAATGATCAATTAATCGATTAATAAAAATGAATCACCAATTAATAATTAATTAACAATACATTAATTAACAATAACGAAAATAAATAAAATAATACATTAATTATAATTAATATAATGATACATTAATCAATTATTAACAATTAATTACTAATCATTGATTAATTATCAATACATTAATAATAAATACCAATAAATAAAAACATATTAATTAATTAATAATAATTACATTACTTCCCACCCTATTCCCCTATAAACCCACAACCCGCTCTGATACTAAAATGCAAAATGTACTTTAAAAAATTACTAATTTATAAACATTTAATACATATATTTAAAACTTATAAAAATACATTACAACATTTTTTAAACATACATATAAAATACATACTAAAATACATAACACTAATATAAATATCAATATTATTAATATTAAATGATAGTGCTTACCTTAAGGTCGATATTCTGGTCAATGATATTCTTGACATCAGTATTCTGTCCCTATGATATTAAAAACTCGATATTAGTGTAGGTCGATATAAAAAAACTTATATTTTGACTGGTCACAATAGAGGGGAACCACTTCAAGCAGCAACTCCTATTCTTAGGTCTTACCCTATCCAAGAGGGATATTGCCCGGCATTGGAAATCTTCATGCCCACCTAGCGTTGCTGGATGGGAAAAGGCAATGGACAGATGTATGACTACATAAATTGTGGTTTATTCAGGCGAGAGGGTGCCCACAGAAACACAGGTAGATTTGGGCCTGGTGGGCCACATACAGAGGTATCGATTTGCCCCCACTACTGAGGTCCTCCTCCCACGATCCCATTGAACAATTGGTGGTTAGAAACTCACCTGTTTAGTCTGATGATTTTGACTTTCTGTGGTCAAGTATCGGATTATAATGTGCATGTAATACTCTCTGGGTGTGTTCGGTGTTGTTTGCTGTATTTCTAGTCTGCTGTTCTGCAAGTCATATGGTTTTTGTATGATGTACCTTGCTATTGTGTGCCACGCTCACTATTTGTACTATCTTTGCAGGGCTCCACCCATTTGGTACTTTGGAAAATAAATACAAAATTGTTGTTAACATTTTTTATAAAATCTTCCCTTCTGAGTAGCACTATCAAGTGTAAAGATGGCAATAATTACAAAGCTAATATTATTACAAACAAGTCACTCTTAAATATGATGCGCAACATCCCAGCAGCAACCCAGCATACTAGGATAAAAGATGGCTGCTGACAAAGGTCTCCTTCATGGATCAAGCACAACTGCATGATATGGTAAAGCTTACTTATTTATTTTATACATCACTATAACCATGTTGAATTGCAAGTACAAGAAATAATGTAGGTGGTGCCTGACATGTTTCAGCCGGGTCAAAGGGAAAGGACAATGCCATTTAACCCCTTATGGGCAATTAATGTAAAACCAAGTACCGACACCTGTGAAAACATTTAAATACTCCAGTAGTATTAACAATCTTCCCAGATTATATATTTCCTGGAATAATTCCATCCATATGTAGTGTATGCAACCTCGATACCTCTAATCTTACAGATCCAAATTAAGAGTGCCATTATGATCACGGTCGAATCGCCACCGGATGGAAAAGGCCCATAATATGGTGGCGCCATATTATGAGGTGTGCAGTAGAATGACTTTCCATGGCAGAGACTCTGCCATGGAAAGGCATGCAGAGTTCACTTTGAGGGTCCGTTGTGGGCCCCTGGGGGGTGGGGGGCTGCACTTGGGGGATACCTATGGTACCCCGCTACTTTGGCATACACAAGGTGGAAGGCACCGCGCAGTGCCTGTCACATTGTGCATGCCAATGCATTACATACATATTCAACATTGTGGGCGGTGCTGCTTACAGCACTGCCCGCCACAATGTTGAATATGCAGGATGTGACCGCCAGGGTGGTTGTCAAATCCTAATGGGCACAGTAGGACCATCGCACCTCTGGCGGTCAGTACCGTTTACCAGTACGGTGGCAGGAGGACTTTGTCCACCCACCATCGTAATGGGCCCCTAAGTCTGGTCATATTGGGTATATCTATATATAGTAGAAGATCTTTTCTTTAAATATCAGTCTGGCTGAAAGTGTGTTAATAACTGTAAAATAACCAAATACCAGTGACTCTATACAAATTCTGTTGTAGAACACTATTGAGTCCATTTTCAATATTCAACTCCCCCATTTTAGTCTGTAACCCCAAAATTATGCATGCCCCTATTCGTCTCAGTCGGAATTATTTTCTCGACCTCTTTCCTTCATCATTTATTTATACAGATCAACCATCTTCAACCTGAAACTTTGCTGTCATCCTTTTCAACAAAAAGAGTGCCATCAGGATTGGGGATCAACCTTATAAATCATACACTAGTGTTTTAAAATTCTCACCTTTATTGGTGTTTCTGTATTCCACAAGTACATATAGGGGCCTAAACCACATAGTCAATTAGACAATTATCCATGAAAGTTTCCCGCTGTAGTCTTGTGAGTCTTTTTTCAGGTGAAGGGAGGTCAAGCAACATTTCGCTCTCTATATCTATGTCTATATCTTTATATTTATATCTACATCTATATGTGAGAAAATACCCCTTTTGGCATAATCAGCCACGCTTCTTTTAATGTGTGCTGCTAGTTATTGACTATGTGCACTTGGGCACTGCTTACCAGGTCCCGGTGTATGTACTCTGACCCCTGAAGCATGACAAAATTAGTTATACACCTGATTTGCATTTTAGTCCCTAGTATATGGGACAACACCTACCCAGGCCATGTAAGATAAATATCAAACTGGGTTGCAGCACATACTGTGCCCCAACTAAAGTGATTATGTAAAGCATGTCTCCATGCCTGCCCCTGCAGCCTGTCTGCACAGTTTTAACACTGCCCAATCAACCTGGCCTATTAAACCTTTTTACCAGGCCTAAACCTTCCTTTCTGTGATTTATAAGTTACCCCTAAAGTAGTCCTTAAATGCACATATAGCAGAGTGCATTTTAATTAAAAGTAGGATATGTATATCTTATATATATATATATTTTTTTTTTATTGTAGCAAGGATGGCTCTTTCTTGGGAAGGCACTGGTTTACTTTATAACACCTTATAATGATAAACCGCAGTTTGGGAGGAGCTAGAACAATCTCATTTTATCAGTATGTTTAAATGCAACTGAAGTGTCAAGTCAAATTTATTGTTATTATTGTGAAAATGACACTTTTACAAATTTGTCATTTGCCTGCCTAAACCTAATGTGTCTTTCTGCCAGGGTTCAGTGTCACCTGACTGTTCATGTCTGCCCTGAACATGATAACCTGGGGGATGTGTCCAGTCCCTTCCTGTGCCTCAAAGGAAGCCTAGACCATCACTGGCAGCTGTAGCTCACTCCTAGGCCTGCCCCCTTGTGTCTTCATAACCAGCTTGTCTCCAATACTAGTGGGAGAGAAAGCTACCCCAGAACTGGTTTGGAGTGACCACAATGGAGGGTTTGCTCATTATCATAGCCACACCTCCTGGTGGGCACAGGGAATTCTGCGCAGGGGAAGAAAGGTTCTGCCACGTTGGTTGTAGGTAGAGAGGGGCACTTTGGGTTGGGCTTGCAATACAAAACATCCTGTGTTTTGTATTGCTTCAAAAGTGGGGAGGGTAACCCCTAGAAACTTTGACATCATTGGGTAGTGCAGAGGTCTTCAAACATTTTGATGCCAAGAACCCCTTGTAAAACTTTTCTAGGCGTAAGGACCCCATCCTGACAAAAAATTCTGTAACCTGGCATTCCTCATCCTCGACAACCATAAACGTCCCCAATTCCCACAGCAAATCATTTTTATGTTGGGGAAACAATATTAAACAGTGTTTAGCAAACCAAAAGTTTGTGGGTGACTGTGGATTGGTATCAGAGGCTTATTACACAGTACAAAAAGAATTACCCAAATATTCACAATGGTACTTTTTCACAAATAAAACACATTTTGGCAAAACTTATTTGGATGATAACACCTTTCTGAACTAAAGTGAAGAGTGTGCTTGTTTTTCTCCAGAGAGACCGTCAATCTGTGATTTCACCTTATAAATAGCAGTTTAACACCCAAATATAGCAATAAGCAACAAAACGGCTACCAGTCGCGTTTTGGAAAGAGCCCTTAGTGCGCAGCAAAACGTGTTGCTGATCTTTAGTAACTAGTGAACCGGTTGAGCAATAAACACATTTTTTTGTTAGAATCAGCAGTTTATGTGGCAGATGATTGACTATGTGGCAAATCTATAATTATGTGAAAATTGATGCAGTTGCAAAATCGCTTAATCCCAGTGCCCCTGGTTATAATGGCTGTAATGCATGGGCTGCAACCTTAGTGCAAGGCATCCAAGGAGAACCATACTATATTTCATGGGATGCTATTGGCATGGAACTGGAGGTAGCTGAATATCATTCATCTTGTTAGAAACATACCCTTTACAGTAATTAATGATGAACTGTAAGGTCCAGGTAGGATGCTTTCTTTAGGTCCTGGGGGAGGAAGTGGTCCCTTAAGCTCTTTCACACTGTTTTTCTAAAAAGGTTTTATTTTTAACATCATGAAAACAGAGACCTCTATTTTACCAAAAACTGACTCCTGGTTATATTAGTTTGCTGCTGTTGTTGATTTCAGTCATGTTTGGGGGGCGGCTGGAGGGCCTTGAGAGTGTGAGCACTTCGATGTGTCAAAGGTTTGGCTAAAAACTAAATATTTTGTACGCTTTTCAGTTCCTTCACCATCAGGTAGCTACATATAAATTAAGGGTGAGCTTACATTAAAAATAAATAAAAAAGTGCTACTCAGTAGGCAATTCAATATAGTACTTTATTAACCCCTTGCATGCTGCCGCGATCCTGCGCCTGTGTGGCACATTCCAATCGCGGGTGCGGTCATGAAGGCTGGGAGCCGTCATCAACACACGAGCACTGTGTGCCATGACGTATCCCGGCCGTCATCAGCATGCAAGGGGTTAAACCTCTAGCAGTTAATCCACCTTAATAAATGGTCTGTACGTAACTAGAAAGCCACAAAATTAAATCTTGGTTGGTGCAGTAGAGAACAGTGACTTGGGTATTTGAACCTCAGCTTCCCTCCCTGGCAGGTTGCCAGCAGGACATGCTGAGCCCTTGTGGTTTCAGACGTCCTATTAACACCATCAGCAGTGCAGTTTTGTGGTTTAAGTCATTTGGGCTTTGGTTTTCATCGTGCAGGAGGTTGTTAATTTGTAGGCAGCTCGGAGAGACCCAGGTTTACTGTGTGCATACGATGTTCGTCTGTGCCTGTGCACTGTGCATTGCTCACTGGGGTTGCAGGTGTTTACGAACTAGTATTTTGAAAGTGTTGTAGCAGTAGTGCATGGTCCCTTAATCTGCCTCATATTTTAGGCAGCAGGCCTCATATTTATAAAATATACAGACTATAAAAGCTGCCTTACCAAGAGCGGAGACGAGCCCTACAAAAAATTACATTTTCCCGTTTGAGTGCTCATTTTTCCCTAACAAGGGCTTTTGAAAACACCATTGTTATATGGCCACCTTTTGGCATTACTAAACTGTTAACACTGTCCGGGCATCAGTTGCGACTCATTAGTACCACTTTAACAGCCATAAATTAGAGCATTATGACCAGTCAACCTTTAAAAAGGATCTTCCACTACGCAGCAACACCTGTTGCTTTGTTTTTAATAACTTTTGAACTATTTGAGCTCAAAACTATTTTGTGTTAAAATCTGCATTTTATGCAGATGATGATGGATTATGTGGCAAATGTATAATTAAATTAAAATCACTGCGGCCGCATAATCACATAATTCCAGTGGCCCTGGCCTTCGTGTTACACGAGCTCTAAGCACTACTTCACTGCCAGGCATCCCTGCTAGTGACACATATGGTAGTGATCCGCCCCATTTATGACGTCTGACACAAACTATGCTCCATGTTGAGCAGAACAGATGGGTGACGCACTGGAGCACATGCATGACACCAAGCATCTCTTTCTTAAGCCTAGACAAAAAACTTCAAACCACCCAAAGCTTTGACCGCCCACCCAGATTTCAGAAATAGTGAGAGTAATTTTATTTATTTTAATTATGTGGTATTTCAAATTCAAAGAGCTGCTACAGTTGGTAATTAATATACTCGAGGAAAATTCCTTGACAGAAATGTGTTTGAGAATAACCTGGCCACAATGATTTACAATAGATTTGCAATGCAATGGGTCTTGCATTCATGTGAGTTTAAGCTGTTGGATTGTTAACGACAATGCCTTTCATTTAAGCTTTAAAAACCAAAACATAAATAAAAGGCATTGTCATTTACAATGCCAATAGCTCAAACTTGCGTAATTGCAAGACCTATTCCATGGCAAATGCTTGTTTTTCTTGCTTCTTACTGGCCTTCAACACCTCCTCCGGGATAGTATTCGCTATGCAAATATATTTACAATTTGAAGCGCGCACTTCAAAGCTCAACACAAAGCTTTCAGTGATTTGATCAATGAAAGCCAGTACCGGCTCCCAAGCATTCTTTACAGCTGCAAATTGCCCTTTACATTTTCACTTTAACTTGTACTGCATATTTCCATTCCTTTCAGGCAAGCTGGCATCCTGGAAGGAAACCTTGTTTAGCTGTCTGATCAGCTCCAGTTTCACATCAGAAGAGAACACTCCTTGAATGGCATTGCAGCTTTTAGTATTTTACTTTCATATTGAACTGTCTGGGAATGTTTTAGTTTTCCAGAGTCCAGGCAGAAGTGAGGTCCAGAAATGCGGGACCCCCTTCCCATGACTCCACGGCCTCCGTGGGGGTTGCACCCCACAGATTAAAGACCTCTGGGGTAGTGCGTGGCTAGGAGTTCTCCCACCCAAAGGCTGACACTGAGCATTATAGTGGCATCACCAGTGTCCTCTTCAGACACCTCTGGACCTGTGGAAGTCAGAAGAAGGACTAAACCTGCTGTTGGGACCTGCGAGAAGAACCCTAAGGGCTTGAACTGCTCCTACTTGAATCCAGGACTAAGCGGTGGCCTCCAAGGGTCATGTGTCTGACCTCCTGTTAAGATTCAGGGACACAAAAGCTACAAGAATCCCACTTTCCTGAAGCGGCCAGCTGACCAGTTCCATCTAGACATGCCTTCAACACTGTTGGTGGCTTCTACTACATTGAGTCCTGATCTCTAACTGGTATCCTAACGTTCTGGGGCCCTTAGACAAGTGTCACAGTGTAATCCTTCCTAAATCTAAAAACTGGGACTTCGTTTTTTCGAGGATATTTGCCATGGGAACCGACAGAAGCCTGGGCCCAACCTGCCAAGCCAATCTTCGGAGGGTGCATTGTCAAGTGGCCGGACTTCACCACAATGACTGATACATTCTTCTTCACAGCAGCATATCCAATTCAGCTGGCTTCACGCTGACCCGCATCCAACAATGTTAAACCCTCTCTGACTACAGCCTGCAGCCATGTACCACTGAAGGAATCTGAGCTTCAAAGGTGTCATGGAACGCAGTGCAGTAGCCAAAAGGGCTGCACTGCTTTACATGACAAGGAAAGAACAGGAGAGTGCCACATTCACAAAGATATGCCCCCCCTTCTTACTGCTGGTGCTGATTTAAGCTGCTGTGTGCCAGGCCCACACCTTAGCGCCTTAGTGCTAGGGAGCGTGCCGGAGTCTAACATAGGTTTTGTACAGAAAGGGGATCATTCCTGCCCAAAATACAATGGATAGACTCAACTTAAAGCTGTTTCCACTTTGTATGTGTTCTGCACAATGCAGCATGCATGCAAAGTCGGAAAAAAGAGAAATTAAAATATGTCTCCTTTTAACACTTGCTTTCCAGCTGTATAATGTTTGGCGCTGAACCCTGTCTACTCATGTTAGTAGATAGGGTTTAGCATCAAAAAGCATGTGTGGTTGCATGGGAATGCTCAGGCACCACCTCTCAACGTAAAGTAACACAAAGCAGTGTTACACACTGCTTTGCATTACTTTCCCATTCAAATCAAAGCTAATGTCAATTAGCGTTGGTTTTGTTAATCTCTAAAACGGTTTAACATTGGGTTAACCTTAAAAAGGTAATGCTAACCCTGCACTAAATGTTTGTGAATCGGGGCCTTAGTCGAAAGATTCAAATCTTAACTGGAACCCGCCGCCGAACATGATGTGATTGTTGTCAACGGTGAACTCCGGACATTTCCTGCTCTAAGATTTTCCCCCTTTATCGACCGTTCACCAATACCTTTTCCTACGACATTTGAGATGTCATCAGTGATGTCACTGACCATGTCATGAGTGATGTAATATGTGACGTCATCAGCAGTGCATTGCGGGCGCGCAAGTTACAGTTAGCTCAACTAACTATAACGGGCGAATTTCCCTGGTTTTATATGAGTCAAATGTCCGACCAACTATAACATCCCTGAAACAAATTTTTTTTTGTGAATTTCAAAGGTTTTTTAAATGCTCATTCCTATATATTTATAACATTTGTGTAAATTAATCCATAGATGCCATAAAACATAAAACTTTCTAAACCCACAAATCAAAGACGTAAAACACATATTAAAGTTTTAATTGCATAAAATCACATTTTCCCAAGTACGCAAAAAGCACTACATGCGAACAAATACATCAAGGAAGCAGATACTCATTAAACCATAAATTGCAAGAGGGCAAGACAGTGCACTGTATTTGAAAAATAATGGTCTTATAAAATTCCATCACGATGAAATAAGAGGACAGTCAATTATTACATGAATAGAGTCAACCAAAATGAGTGAATCCTCCAAAATCAAAATATCTTTTGAATGACTCACTTGCAACAAGAATTGCAATGTTCCCAAAGCATAATTAGAAATGAATGTATTCCATCAGAAATGTTTCACAGTAAATTGCTTTATTTTTTTTATTTGTAGAAAGAATGATGCCTTTTAACATGTATTATTCCAACTTCACAGATTGATCTTGAGTTATCGTCACAAATCACACGTTGTCTGTAATAAAAGAATGACTTCAAAGTTGCCTTGAATTAATAGAAAGTGTTTCTGGTTCTACCTTCACATGAATGGCAAGTTTTCTTCCAAATTTGTATACAAAGACTCTAACAAGGTTGTTAACCGGTGGACCAGGCATGTGTGGGGCCTTTAAATATATTCACAATTAAAACATGAATATTAGTGCATTTCCTCTGTAAAGTGCATATACATTATCCCTTGTTTAGTCTTATTTTTTCAGCCAGAAAGGGAATAGCCATGAAAGAATTAAGCCCTATTCTAATTTTTCCAAGGTCTATACAAATTAGGAGATCCTGTAAGTGACAGAGATATGGGTATATATCCAGGTTTCCCATTGAAGACAGTGTCATTTGGACTAAAGATTTCTGAGATTGGTTCTCCTTATCTTTCTGATAAAACAGAATCCAAGCAGATTCCTAAAATAACTTCTTACCTGAGAAGGGTTTCCAACTGGCAAAAACATCTGTAGTTAAGATATGATCTTTAAGTTTTTGTACATTTCTCTTGAGAACCCATTTTAGCTCACTCCATTGGACATCAATCCAGCATACCTGTGCCATTCTTTGTGGACTATCCAGCCAAGTATTAGGTTATTTTTGAAAAAATGCAAAAATTTATTTTTGATATACAAATGCTGAAGAGATCAACTTTACTTCACATCTAAGACTCTGTATCATAGACACCTTTGAGAGAGTTAAAACTAATTTTATACATGTATATTGCAAAGGTTCTAAAATTTCCCATTGATCTAAACATAGTATTTTAAACCGTACAAAGCTAAAGGAGAAATATTGTGCAAAAATGACTTTAAAAGAGGTGGAAATGACAGATTCCCCCATACATGCTCTTAACTGTCACCAGGGAGCCCACCTGTAACAATATTCTCGATCTTATGTCCTGCAAATGTTTATTTTAATTCAGCTTGGCTTTAAAGGACAACCTCAAATATTTATAAGATGTGACTTCTTCTATTTTCATATTGTTAATATACCAAGTGAAATTGGGTACTTTTCCCCCCAAAAAATAGGACCTTTGCTTATCCAAATTAATTTTCAATTGCTTGCTTGAACAATATTCTGTCAGTGCATTCAGGTATTTCCTCAGATTTCTCTTGTTTTATCTATAATGACAAGGTCATCCAAGTACATAAAAGCGGGACTATGAATTGCTCCCATTTTTGGAGAGAAAGAGTTTGCTTCACTCAGATATATGAGGAGATTGGCTGTAAAAGACAAAAAAGGATCAGGTTAACACACAGTCTTTTTGAAATCCTTTGTTGATTTTGTTAAATTAGTCTACCGACCCATCCATCTCCACCTGTGTCCATTTTGAATTGTGCAATGCCTGAATCAGTGACAAAAGGTCCCTTGGGTCCTTCCAAGAGTGGAGCTTATCCCATCATTTTCCATTGTCCACCATATCAAAGGCCATGCAGAAGTCCACAGTACAAACGCACAATCTCTGATTTATTTCTAGAGATTTGTTATTAAGGCCTATAATGCAGAACAATGAGCTGTGGTCAAATGCCCTGAATGAAAGCCACATTTTATCTAAAGGTAGGCGTTTTTTTTCTAAGACCCATTCTTCAAACCTTGCAAGCAATATGTTGAAAAATATTTTCGCTGTCACAAAAGACTGATTAGTATGTAATGTGCTGTTATTCCGCCATCAACTTTCTCCAGTACAGGTTTTACCACAGAGACCCTCCAGGACTCCGGGATAAGTCACGTTTCAGCTATCCATTGATACAGGTACATAAGATTCTCTGCCCACCAATCAATATTTGTTTTTAAAAGACTATTATCCGGTCTTGCAGCTCTACTTCATTTTAATCTGGCTATCGTATTTTTGATCTGCTTTAGAAAATAACTCTAAAGTCTCTGGTTTGTCTATATAGATATATCTCAGATTATTTGCAGAGGGTGGGCCATATATGTTATTAACATTTGTTACCCAGTCTTCTTCAGCAATCATAAAAGTGAAGGACACAAAAGTGTGTGTCTGCTAAATTGTTCACCAAACCCCTCCTCCGATAGGCATGTCCTGTAAAGAGACTGTAATTTCCTTAGCTTTTTACACTCATCATCAAACCATCCTCCTGTATATCTGGTTACAAAATTGTTCCTTATGTTACCCTCTAACATTAGAACGATATGGAAGCATCTAAGCATGTGGTCCATTAAAGATACCAACCACTTTATTTTATTAGAGAAAATGTTAAAATTGGTACCAGGTGAAAACATAATTTGGAACTCACTGAGTTCGTTCAACTGTTTTGGGCCCAGTCAGGTAAATAATCTATGGGGAAAGTCCATGGCTGGAGGTATTACTTTTTCCAGTTAAACTGCTTTCCTTAATGCTAATACCCCCTAAACAAGCCAGTGGTCACTCCCTTCATAATGTAATATCTTAAAATACTCAAACAACCTAAACTTATCACAGGGGGACACAAATATAATCAGTTGGATATAGTTTTGAGCCAAACCTGAAAGTAGAACCTGTTGGGTTGCCAAAGTAGAGTGACCATTCAAATGTATTAGGCTGCTCTTGCTCAGCCAATCCACAATAACATTTGAGCCACACCAGATTGTCCCTGATGGTAGTGCCCCTTAGGGATATTATATATCTCCAAAATATCATTGACTAATTCATATATTCTATTATAATTTATTTTGGCATTTAAATCACCTGCTCTGACCACAACACTCTTACTAAAGTGTTAGGGGATCAATAACAACTTTGATTCTGGACTTTCCAAAATAATCAGACAAACAGGCCCGAATCTCCTTATACACTTAAACATTTACTAAAATTAAAATTCCCTATTGTTTTTGTTCTGTCAAGATTTCAACAACTGAAATGTGTGCCCACATACTTACAATTCTAGTGGAGACTAATGTTAAAAGACCCCCACAACATCTGCCCTTGCATGTCCTGCTATACCTATTGACACCCATCTCTTTACATTGCTCTTGGAGCCAAGTCTCTTGCAGAAGGAAAATCTGGAAGCCTTATAAAAGATGTTGTAATTTACTTGACCTTTAACACTGTTCATGACCATGTATATTGCAAATGTAGAATTTTATGCTCCTTGAGAATCCACTATCCCATGCACGAGGACCCTGTCATGTAGTGTCTTCTGTGTTAGAGATAATGGGACCGTTTTAATTCCCGATGGACTCTGTAGAATAGTGACACAAGTGGGTAGGGTGTGGGTGGCAGAATTCATGAAGTAGAAAATGCAGCTAAAGGTTACATGCTGAGTAATAAAGACATGTAAAACCAAGATCCACATCTGATGTGATATTTTGCATGTAACCAGGCTGGGGAGGATGCTACAACTGGTGACGAGATAGGGGGTTACATAAGCCCCCCAAAACAAAGAACCGAGAGTTCCCTCCCAGAGGGCTTGTCATGGTCAAGCAAACTGCTAGTGTGTGTCATGTACGAGTCAGTCGAGGTGAAAATCGTTGGTTGGCTTATGTGGAATCAAAGTACCACTCCAGCCAGTGCAACGGCTTTGAAGGTAGTAAAGTCCTTACAGAAAGTGTGTTTGTCGTCGGCTAGAAATTTGCTAGTAAAGTCGAGACAAGAGGTACTACACCACAACATAAAACAGAGTCATCATTCGTACAGTATGACAACGCTAAAGGCAGCGACAAACAGGTACAGAGCAGTGCTAAAGGCAGTGATAGCCAAATGCAAAAAAGCACTAAAGGCAGAAGCATTTCTGATGCAAAGAAATGCTAAAGGCAGTAAAAACCAGATACAATGCAAAGAGGTGAGAAAGGTGAAGAACCCATGCAAGAAACAGAGCCACTACTCACCTCCAAAGAATACAACACACCTCAACTAGTGATCGGGCTTAATGACCCAAATGTTAACACACTGCTAGTGATTGTTGAAGGTGCCGGTCCAAGTGGGTAGCAGACACTGAGGCCTGAGCTCCGCTCCTGACAGCAGAAAGTTCCACAGGTTATGATACTTCCTCATTCCTAAAACCACTACTTCCCTTCGACACCATCTAATACCAGAATATTGGGGATAGATGGAATGCCTAGATCAACCGGATGAGAGGAGATCCCGAGAACACGAGGAAAGTCTGGCATACTCGCCACAGATAATCTCTTGGTTTACGTTGACGTATTCATTATATTGGATTGAAAGATAGAGGTGCCAAACAAGGCAATTACGGATTGTTTTGGCTTAGATCATCTAGTGATATCTGGATCTGAGACTCACAGCACAGGAGTAATAAGGAATTACAGTCTCACTGGCACAACTGAATAGTCATGATGTACCGGGTCGGAATTATCACCTGTTCAAAGGTCAAAGCATCGACTTCTCTTGCAACAGCCCTGAAGAAGTCTAGGGTTTTACAACCCATTGACAAAAAACATTATTAAAAGCGAACATTTCAAACTAAGGACATCATCGTCTTCATTTGTGTACAACAGAAACTGTGTTGTACTGTCTATTTACTCATTTGTGTGTGCATAGGATGTGTTGCAAGGTAAATGTCTTGCCATTGAACAGATATGCAAAGGCTGTGGAAAAGATAACCATTTTGTAGCAGCTTGTAAAGTAAGGGTAAAATCAAGTGCATCATGTTGAGTAAACAAAATGGAGGAAAGACCAAGTGCATGACATTGAGAAAACAAAATGATGCCAGAACGTTCCTGACACAATGTTCTACATGTGCCCACAAGGCCAGGCGGCCACATCAGATGAAGCCAAGAGAAACTTAATGATGATAATTGTTGTCAAATTACTGGTCTAAAAGTTTGTCATTGTCAATTGACAATGAGGAAGATGGGTATTTGATGTCACTGTTGTCTGCTGAACAAAGTGCGCTAGTAGGATTTGCTTCTTGCAAGGAAAAATGCTAGGCCGACAAGTGGACTTGCAAAATTCATCTGGACACTGTCACAAAATTCCACTGATAGTGAATGGGTGCTCCATATTTGTTATCATAGACAGAGGTGCATTGATAAACATTATGCCAGTGGAAAGGTACAACCAGTGCCTTGTTTAACCCAGCCAAAAACCAAAGTGTATACGTTGGCTGCTTCAATGCCACTTCAAAGTCAAGGTTCATTCATAGCAACTGTGAAGCATAAAAATACAAAAGTGCAAGCAGCAATTCTTGTTCTGCAAGGCACTTCATCAAGTGCATGTTTACTCATTTTCAGTAGTCCTGCTGATATGGGACTGATTTCTGTAACCTACATTGTCAATGCCTATCATGAGATAGTGAATCACTTTTCACTTTTAAAGTCTTTATTTCGATAATAAAATCACAAAAGACAATAGTTAAAAATAAAAGGCAATACCGGGGTTTTCTTCCTACACAAAAAGAAACCCTCAAAGTAACATAATATACAATTTAAAATCTGGCGCCGAACCAATATAATCTTCAAGCAGTATGATACAACCCAATCAACACCATCCATTTACACTATAATAGGATTAGTTAAAATCAGATTTTAAAACAAGTTTTACAAAGGGTTAATATGCTAAATTCTATGTACAATACACATATATATCCTAATGCAGGTTTATGGTGGCAGATTGTAAAAATTACTCATTTAAAACGTAATTTACGAGCTCGAATGATCCACATCCAATGAATAAATTTGGCTACAGCAATAACCACTGGTTGAGTACTATTAGATTTTAGGAACCTTAAGGCCTTAGCCCCTGTGGTAAGTCCCAGCTGTAAGCAGATGGGTTTTAACCACTTGTGCCTGGGAGCTTTGTATTCAGGACAAATTAATAGAATATGCCCGATACTTTCTCGTTGGGTCTGACAAAAGGGGCAACTAGTATCATTGCCACTTTTCCATTTGGCTGTGAAGGAATTAATGGGTAAAGTACCCACCCTGAACAGGTGGTATCTCTTTCTGTCCTCAGGAACAGTAATACAATCCCAGTATTCCTCTAGTGCTGCAGAATTTTTAAGTTCCAAAAAGTCCGCGGTCAGGGACGGTCCAACACAACTGCCAAATCTTTTTAGGGATACCATACTCCAATAGCGTGCTCTAAATGTATTCCTGGGTGGGAAGGTATGGGCTGTTGGATCTTCCCACAAAGTGGATAGACCCATTGCTGTATAAATTGCCTTTGCCTCCTTCATCCAGGGAATTCAATGTGCTTTATCGGCATTTCTAACCTCGAGGAATGCCCGTGCATACTGGGAGAGATCAGGCGTAACCCACAATCTCCTCCAGTACGCTACTGATCTGTAACGGGCCATGTCCTCCAAACGCCGAGAACCTAAGTCATATAAAAGAGGGGTGAGGGGCGTAGAAATGGGGAGACCTGTGATACCTCGTAAAAATGTATTCTGGGCCTTAGATAGGGGTACAAGGTTACTGAATCCCCATAGTTCTGCCCCATATAAAACTGCGTCTCCAATCTTGGCGTCGTACATTTTCAATGCAGGGGTAATTGGTCTGGTGTGGGAGAGGAGTAGCTCCTTAGCCAAAACTCCAGCTAGCTGTGCATGCTTTGTAACCAGCTGGGAGGTGTGGGGTTTCCAATCCAAGTTTGAGGCTAGGGTGATGCCCAACTATGAAAAAATCTGGGTCTGTTCGAGTTGCGCCCCATTCATGACCACTTTCCCTCTTACATGTTTGGACTTGTGAAGGACCATAAACTTGGTCTTATTTACATTTATAACAAGTCTATGATCATTGCAGAAGACCTCAAACACATCTATTGCTTTTTGTAACCCACTCTGTGTTTTCGAGATCAGCAGGGTATCGTCTGCAAACATCAGCAGGTGGATCAGCCTTCCATCCAGTTTGGGAGCGTCGGTGGGTTGATGCTCATAGTAGGAGATCACCCTGTTGATGTATAATGAAAAGAGGGTCGGGGAAAGTACACACCCTTGGCGAACACCTCTAGTAACTTGAAACTTATCGGTAACACCACCCTGTTGGTTCCATCTGACTTGGGCAAAATTGTCCTCATGTAATATTTTTAAAAAGGACAGAATGTTAGATGGCATGCCCTGCTCTTCAAAAACATCCCACATTTTAGCACGCGGCACCAAGTCGAACGCTGACTTAAGATCGATGAATGCCGCATAAATCGTACCCCCCCTAACACAACCACCCGCCAAAATATTAAAGCAAACCTGAAGACCTGGTCTACAGTACTTGTGTGACTGCGGAATCCTCCTTGCAATGGTGATAACACATCTTCCTCCTCGATCCACCCTTGGATTCTCTGCAGTACAAGTCTTGCTACCACCTTTTAGATACAGTCTATGAGACTTATAGGCCGGTAATTCCCTGGATCCGCGCGCTCCCCCTTTTTGTAGAACGGGATGATCACTGCGCCCTTCCAGGTATCCGGTATTGGTGATCCCAAGGCAATACCGTTTATCAAGGAATGAATGTACGAACCCAGACCTCCTGCTCATGTGCAAACAAGTCAGCTGGGACTAGATCTAATCCTGGTGCCCTACCCTTGGGGATAGTATTCAGTACCTTGTCAACCTCTATCCTCTCAAAATGCAGGGGACTTAGGTCCTGATTAGAGGGAATATGATCCTCGTTGGTCTCTCTAATTGTGTCAACCGACACAAATTGGGACGCATAGTGAGTGACCCAGAGGTCGGGGGAAACATAGTTTGTGGGTTCTCCCCTCTGTATACCCCTGCCCCAGTTGACCATATCCCAAAAGGTACACATTGATCGTTTTTTTTTTAATAACAAAAGAGAGAGTGAGGGAAAAATATTTTTCGACACTATGTGAAGTGGGAACTCCTGGTCTCCCAAGCGAATTACAAAAAACAATGGAGGAGTAACCCCTCGTGGACAGAGAGTTATCTCTCTGATTGCGAGCTTATGTGCTCTAATCAGCAGCATATGACCCAACCTGTTGCTGGATAATGCATATCCTTATAGAAGACCCCTCACTCACCAACCTAGTTGGTGACATGCTTCATCATCGGGGTCCCACCCCATAGGCCGAGTGCCTATAGGGTGTGCTGCGACACCTGACTACAGTGGAGCTGGTTAGTTTTCTTTTATGTGTTCAAATCTATCAACAAATGTAATTTTAAAAGGGGCCAACACTACTCACTGCAAGTAATTTATTCTTGAGTGCTTGAACCCTTGTTAAAATCAAGTGTGGCACCTGTGCCTAATTAGGTAGGCTTTGGTGTCAAAAAATAGTGTTAGAAGATATATAAAAATAGCAAAAGTGTGCTATGTGAATGTGAATCTTACAAAACTATAGGTTAAAAAGGTCTACATGTTTCAACCCATATATTTACTCAAGGGTTTTCGTCAGGACCGTGGTGTTTCGAACTGGGTGGTCCGCTCTCGCTAAGGAGCGTCCTGCCCTAGTCCAAATAGGAAACCGCAAATTGTGATTTCGTGAAAAAAGTGCGTTATTCCTTTTATTTGGAAAAAACCTGCAAGAAACAGGAAGACAAAGAACAGGGTGGGGTCACATACAGGGGCAGACAAACGAATGTACCACATTTAACACATAGGTTTATGATCGTTGCCCCGATCGTATGATCCAGGTGTGGGGTCATGTCGGCCTTTTAAATATCAAATGTAGGTTTTGTCTATTGCGGTCATGCAACAGTACTACAGTGATAATTGCCGGATTGTGCCTATTCGATCAAAGGACCGGTGCCAAAATGGGTGGTGTCGAAATGATTTTGGCATCAGAAAATATCGTGTGTGAAAAACACAAGGGGCCGATATATAGGAGAGTGATCTATATCGTGCTGCGACGTGGACGGCTGCCGAGGGTTGTTTGTGAGCAGTCGTGTCAATGCCGCCGTAATTCATGTAGGCGACTTGTATTGTTTAATGCTTACGCTCAAATGCGGAACTACCGCTTCATGGGCACCAGTGTTACCAAGGCGACAAGAGTCCGTCCCCTGTAAAGTAAAGTAAACATATGCCAAGTGTCAGCTGTGCGTTGGCTGACTTGCGGCATTCGAATGCAGCCTCTGGGAGACTGCGCTCAATCGTTTTCCGCGATCACATCGGCCAATTTTTACTTACTTGCAACTTCTGTTCGTCAGACCGAAAACCTACTTGGTTCCTGCTTGACGTGCCCCGTGGAATGACTCGGGTGCCGATGCGCTGTCGGTAAAGTAAACCTGCTCGCATTTCCTGGTTGGGCGTGGCCGGGTCACGAGGTCATGTGACACGTGGTCTCGTGGTAGCCAATCAGGATGCTCTCAGCAGACAGGGAAGAAGGACTACTCTGTTGGCAGCAATCGTTGTTTATGTTGCTATGGTGATGGTATTTAAATTAAAATTCGACAATGTTGGGAGCATAGAGGGCAGACAAATAAAGGGGAAAAAATATTAATAAATAGAACTTGACAGTCAGAACAGATATCACGGGTTGATCTTTCCGCTATTTTGCCGATGTATCCGGGCAAGGTAGCTAGTCAGTATGTAGATCTTATGGAGTGAAGATCAGGATGATGATGACCCTCCTCAAGTCATTACGTTATTCCACGGTATATTGTCGTTCAAACCGGTTTTATGAGTGGAAAGTCTGTAAACCCACCTCTGTTCTTTTTTGAAAAGGCGTCTGGTTAGGTCTGTACCTGGTTTGACTTGTTCAATGATTGTCCATTGAAGGTCATCTGGAGTGTGACCTGCGGACAAGAAATGTTCAGTGAGCTTTGTATTGGTCTTTTTGCATCTAATGGTGCTTCTGTGCTCTCCGATACGGAGCTTGATCTTCCTGCTCGTCATTCCTACGTAATGTAGGTTACAGGGACATGTCAGTCTATAGATGACGTTCTCGCTATTGCAGTTGGTCTGCCCTCTAATTGTCCAGATTTTGTTCGGTTCCAGAAGTAAGGTTTTTGTATTCACGGTGAGTGGGCAAACGCTGCAGCTTCCACATTTGTAGTGGCCAGTCACCTTAGGTAAACCCCATAAGTTGGTTTGTGTTGCTTTTTCTGGAAGCACCATAAGGGGTCTTGTATTGACAACTGCATCTTTTATGCTTCGTGCCCTTTTAAATGAAAAAAGTGGTTTTTCCCATCTCAGATTGCCTGTGTTCAGGATGTTCCAATGTTTTTTTTATTATTCTTGACACATCATTGGATATTGTGTTATATGTCGTAACACAGGTTAAGGGGATTTCCTCCGAAGTTTTGGTTTTTGGTTCCAATAGAGCTGCACGTGGTTGGTTCCTTGCTCGATTTTGGCTTTTTTTGAGAATTTTGTTAGGGTAACCTCGATTTTGAAGTTTTTGAGAGAGATCTTGTGCTTGTTTTTTATAATCCTCCAATTCACTGCAATTCCTACGGATTCTGAGGTATTGCCCATACGGTAAATTTTCACGTAGAGGTCTGGGGTGGAAGCTTTCAAATCGCAGTAGGTTATTCTTTGAAGTTGGCTTATAATGGGTAATAGTGGTCAATTTGCCCTCTTTTTTTGTAATTGTTACGTCTAGGAAGACCAAGGTATCAATGTTTTTTTCATAAGTGAACCTCAAGTGATTGTCACGGGTATTTATCCGGTTAAAGAACGAGGTCAGGGATTCCTCCGTACCTTTCCATATGGTTAGCACATCATCGATGTATCTACGCCATAGTAGGATGTTGGAACTGTAGGGGTTAGTATCATTGAGAATATATTTTTCTTCAAAGTCATATACATATAATCCCGCTATGCTTGGAGCAAAAGAACTGCCCATGGACGTCCCTCCCGTCTGGAGAAATATTTGGCCTTCAAACTCAAAGTAGTTTCTTTTGAGTGCCAATCTTGCACATTCCAGAACAAATTTTTTTGGTGTTCTTGAGGCATTGTCGTGCAAGATCGCACAGCCTACCAAAATGAGTGTCTCCGACTTCTAGCAGATCATAACAGCTATCGCAGATTACCAATGGACCCAACAGAAGACCTGAAGAGTGAGATAACATCACTAGTGGAATATGGTGAAACTGAGGGTTTCATATCAAAGCAGGAGGCAAATTTCCTTTGTAAAAGTGAAGGAAAAATCCCCTACTTTTATACACTCCCAAAAATCCACAAAAACAGGACACCGCCCCCAGGCAGACCAATTTTTTCGGGCCTTGGGTCAGTCCTGGAACCACTCTCGCAATTCTGCGACGTGTTTTTCAAATCTATGGTGCAAAAAACTAGCACATACCTCCAAGACACTAAAAGTCTATTACAGATTCTAGACCAACTCACCGTGGATAATGATACCATCTTAGTGAGTTTCGACATTGAGAGTCTGTGCACCAGCATCCCCCAGGATGCCACACTGGAGGTACTAGAACGAGCTCTAGAAAAAGAGACGTGGACCTCAAGAACACCAAAAAAATTTGTTCTGGAATGTGCAAGATTGGCACTCAAAAGAAACTACTTTGAGTTTGAAGGCCAAATATTTCTCCAGACGGGAGGGACGTCCATGGGCAGTTCTTTTGCTCCAAGCATAGCGGGATTATATGTATATGACTTTGAAGAAAAATATATTCTCAATGATACTAACCCCTACAGTTCCAACATCCTACTATGGCGTAGATACATCGATGATGTGCTAACCATATGGAAAGGTACGGAGGAATCCCTGACCTCGTTCTTTAACTGGATAAATACCCGTGACAATCACTTGAGGTTCACTTATGAAAAAAACATTGATACCTTGGTCTTCCTAGACGTAACAATTACAAAAAAAGAGGGCAAATTGACCACTATTACCCATTATAAGCCAACTTCAAAGAATAACCTACTGCGATTTGAAAGCTTCCACCCCAGACCCCTACGTGAAAATTTACCGTATGGGCAATACCTCAGAATCCGTAGGAATTGCAGTGAATTGGAGGATTATAAAAAACAAGCACAAGATCTCTCTCAAAAACTTCAAAATTGAGGTTACCCTAACAAAATTCTCAAAAAAAGCCAAAAGCGAGCAAGGAACCAACCACGTGCAGCTCTATTGGAACCAAAACCCAAAACTTCGGAGGAAATCCCCTTAACCTGTGTTACGACATATAACACAATATCCAATGATGTGTCAAGAATAATAAAAAAACATTGGAACATCCTGAACACAGGCAATCTGAGATGGGAAAAAACACTTTTTTCATTTAAAAGGGCACGAAGCATAAAAGATGCAGTTGTCAATACAAGACCCCTTATGGTGCTTCCAGAAAAAGCAACACAAACCAACTTATGGGGTTTACCTAAGGTGACTGGCCACTACAAATGTGGAAGCTGCAGCGTTTGCCCACTCACCGTGAATACAAAAACCTTACTTCTGGAACCGAACAAAATCTGGACAATTAGAGGGCAGACCAACTGCAATAGCGAGAACGTCATCTATAGACTGACATGTCCCTGTAACCTACATTACGTAGGAATGACGAGCAGGAAGATCAAGCTCCGTATCGGAGAGCACAGAAGCACCATTAGATGCAAAAAGACCAATACAAAGCTCACTGAACATTTCTTGTCCGCAGGTCACACTCCAGATGACCTTCAATGGACAATCATTGAACAAGTCAAACCAGGTACAGACCTAACCAGACGCCTTTTTGAAAAAGAACAGAGGTGGGTTTACAGACTTTCCACTCATAAAACCAGTTTGAACGACAATATACCGTGGAATAACGTAATGACTTGAGGAGGGTCATCATCATCCTGATCTTCACTCCATAAGATCTACATACTGACTAGCTACCTTGCCCGGATACATCGGCAAAATAGCGGGAAGATCAACCCGTGATATCTGTTCTGACTGTCAAGTTCTATTTATTAATATTTTTTTCCCCTTTATTTGTCTGCCCTCTATGCTCCCAACATTGTCGAATTTTAATTTAAATACCATCACCATAGCAACATAAACAACGATTGCTGCCAACAGAGTAGTCCTTCTTCCCTGTCTGCTGAGAGCATCCTGATTGGCTACCACGAGACCACGTATCACATGACCTCGTGACCCGGCCACGCCCAACCAGGAAATGCGAGCAGGTTTACTTTACCGACATCGCATCGGCACCCGAGTCATTCCACGGGGCACGTCAAGCAGGAACCAAGTAGGTTTTCGGTCTGACGAACAGAAGTTGCAAGTAAGTAAAAATTGGCCGATGTGATCGCGGAAAACGATTGAGCGCAGTCTCCCAGAGGCTGCATTCGAATGCCGCAAGTCAGCCAACGCACAGCTGACACTTGGCATATGTTTACTTTACTTTACAGGGGACGGACTCTTGTCGCCTTGGTAACGCTGGTGCCCATGAAGCGGTAGTTCCGCATTTGAGCGTAAGCATTAAACAATACAAGTCGCCTACATGAATTACGGCGGCATTGACATGACTGCTCACAAACAACCCTCGGCAGCCGTCCACGTCGCAGCACGATATAGATCACTCTCCTATATATCGGCCCCTTGTGTTTTTCACAAACGATATTTTCTGATGCCAAAATCATTTCGACACCACCCATTTTGGCACCGGTCCTTTGATCGAATAGGCACAATCCGGCAATTATCACTGTAGTACTGTTGCATGACCGCAATAGACAAAACCTACATTTGATATTTAAATGCCGACATGACCCCACACCTGGATCATAAGATCGGGGCAACGATCATAAACCTATGTGTTAAATGTGGTACATTCGTTTGTCTGCCCCTGTATGTGACCCCACCCTGTTCTTTGTCTTCCTGTTTCTTGCAGGTTTTTTCCAAATAAAAGGAATAACGCACTTTTTTCACGAAATCGCAATTTGCGGTTTCCTATTTGGACTAGGGCAGGACGCTCCTTAGCGAGAGCGGACCACCCAGTTCGAAACACCACGGTCCTGACGAAAACCCTTGAGTAAATATATGGGTTGAAACATGTAGACCTTTTTAACCTATAGTTTTGTAAGATTCACATTCACATAGCACACTTTTGCTATTTTTATATATCTTCTAACACTATTTTTTGACACCAAAGCCTACCTAATTAGGCACAGGTGCCACACTTGATTTTAACAAGGGTTCAAGCACTCAAGAATAAATTACTTGCAGTGAGTAGTGTTGGCCCCTTTTAAAATTACATGTGTTGATAGATTTGAACACCTAAAAGAAAACTAACCAGCTCCACTGTAGTCAGGTGTCGCAGCACACCCTATAGGCACTCGGTCTATGGGGTGGGACCCCGATGATGAAGCAATGTCACCAACTAGGTTGGTGAGTGAGGGGTCTTCTATAAGGATATGCATTATCCAGCAACAGGTTGGGTCATATGCTGCTGATTAGAGCACATAAGCTCGCAATCAGAGAGATAACTCTCTGTCCACGAGGGGTTACTCCTCCATTGTTGTTTGTAATTCGCTTGGGGGACCAGGAGTTCCCACTTCACATAGTGTTGAAAAATATTTTTCCCTCACTCTCTCTTTTGTTATTAAGATTTAGGCAGCGCACAGCTGCGAGAGTAGAAAACACATTAGATACTACACAACACTGGCCAAATCCATTGCAAACATGGCCGAAAATCAGGGCCTCTCCTATACCTCTGCTGAGATAGAGGAGATAATGAGTGATTTATCTGTGTTTGCGGATGCGAACATAGCACAGAGCATTTCGACAACGAAAGACTGGGAAAATCTAACAGAACTAAAGAGGAACAGAATCAGAACCATCCTACACGGGACGATTCTAAAAGAATACTTGAGCAACAGCATGGCACCTTAAAGGGCTACTAGTCTCAAATGCACCTCGCATCTTCCTTGAAGACGAAGTATTTCGAAAAGACTGGGCAGCTATAGCGTGGCACTGCACGCACGATTGGATAGTGCTGATCCTCAAAACAGCCCTAAGACTCTCAGAAAATATCCAAGTTGAGATCCAGGTGACAGAGGGCAATATGAAAGCCACCATTACAGGTTTCAAAAAGAAGCTTGACGAGCTGAATAAAGAAATGACAGACTACAAAGATAATCTGACACAGCAGAAAGTGCAGAAGTTCCAGAAAGACCTAAAGAAATTCTCCTATACTAAGGCATACCCATACTCCGATCCAGAGTTCGCCCCACCGTCGAAAGGAGAAGACAACTCAGATGCTTCGAGCAACACATCAAGCAACACATCTAATTCTAGTGTGAATTCTAGTGGAGGTAATACCAAACAGAGGGGTAGAGGACGTGGTAGAGGACAAGGAAATTGGCCTCATTTCGCTCCAGTGCCAATGCAAGGCCCACCTGACCCTTACTACCACCCACAAAATATGCCAATGTATGGTTGGCAACCACCCTTCCAGCAACCATTTTTTCAACCGAACCCCTACACACCGCCTTTTTTATATCGGGGCGGAAGGGGAAGGGGAAGGAGAAAAAAACAGAATCAGGGAGGAAAAGTACACTGGGCACCGGAAGATCCGAGTGTGAACCAGAACAAGCCAAAACCTCAACAAGCAGGGCCGAGCAACCGGAGAACCTGATAACTAACCTGGCCACCAGACCGCTGAGCGCAGATGAAGAATCAGTCCTAAATAAGGGCCTAGGATTTGTACCTACAGCAAACCTAGATAAATTTAGACTTCACTGCGAACTGTCATCGTTCTTCAGGAAACTAAGACTAAAAGCCTTTTTTGAAAAAAGACCTAACATTGAGGAAAACCCAGACCCTAATGAAACGGGACTGAGGAACAAAGCCACTTTCATCCCACCACCTCATCTGATTCCCGTGGAAATGTCCACGTTCGAGCAAGCTGTGTTCAATGAAGTTGAGAATACAAAACCAAAGAAACCGTTCATGAACTTGACCAACCGTGAAAGGACCGCCCTTGATGTTTTGCATAATTGCGAAACCATTGTCATTAAGCCTGCAGACAAAGGCGGAGGCATTGTCGTGCAAGATCGCACAGCCTACCAAAATGAGTGTCTCCGACTTCTAGCAGATCATAACAGCTATCGCAGATTACCAATGGACCCAACAGAAGACCTGAAGAGTGAGATAACATCACTAGTGGAATATGGTGAAACTGAGGGTTTCATATCAAAGCAGGAGGCAAATTTCCTTTGTAAAAGTGAAGGAAAAATCCCCTACTTTTATACACTCCCAAAAATCCACAAAAACAGGACACCGCCCCCAGGCAGACCAATTGTTTCGGGCCTTGGGTCAGTCCTGGAACCACTCTCGCAATTCTGCGACGTGTTTTTCAAATCTATGGTGCAAAAAACTAGCACATACCTCCAAGACACTAAAAGCCTATTACAGATTCTAGACCAACTCACCGTGGATAATGATACCATCTTAGTGAGTTTCGACATTGAGAGTCTGTACACCAGCATCCCCCAGGATGCCACACTGGAGGTACTAGAACGAGCTCTAGAAAAAGAGACGTGGACCTCAAGAACACCAAAAAAATTTGTTCTGGAATGTGCAAGATTGGCACTCAAAAGAAACTACTTTGAGTTTGAAGGCCAAATATTTCTCCAGACGGGAGGGACGTCCATGGGCAGTTCTTTTGCTCCAAGCATAGCGGGATTATATGTATATGACTTTGAAGAAAAATATATTCTCAATGATACTAACCCCTACAGTTCCAACATCCTACTATGGCGTAGATACATCGATGATGTGCTAACCATATGGAAAGGTACGGAGGAATCCCTGACCTCGTTCTTTAACTGGATAAATACCCGTGACAATCACTTGAGGTTCAATTATGAAAAAAACATTGATACCTTGGTCTTCCTAGACGTAACAATTACAAAAAAAGAGGGCAAGTTGACCACTATTAACCATTATAAGCCAACTTCAAAGAATAACCTACTGCGATTTGAAAGCTTCCACCCAAGACCCCTACATGAAAATTTACCGTATGGGCAATACCTCAGAATCCGTAGGAATTGCAGTGAATTGGAGGATTATAAAAAACAAGCACAAGATCTCTCTCAAAAACTTCAAAATCGAGGTTACCCTAACAAAATTCTCAAAAAAAGCCAAAAGCGAGCAAGGAACCAACCACGTGCAGCTCTATTGGAACCAAAAACCAAAACTTCGGAGGAAATCCCCATAACCTGTGTTACGACATATAACACAATATCCAATGATGTGTCAAGAATAATAAAAAAACATTGGAACATCCTGAACACAGGCAATCTGAGATGGGAAAAACCACTTTTTTCATTTAAAAGGGCACGAAGCATAAAAGATGCAGTTGTCAATACAAGACCCCTTATGGTGCTTCCAGAAAAAGCAACACAAACCAACTTATGGGGTTTACCTAAGGTGACTGGCCACTACAAATGTGGAAGCTGCAGCGTTTGCCCACTCACCGTGAATACAAAAACCTTACTTCTGGAACCGAACAAAATCTGGACAATTAGAGGGCAGACCAACTGCAATAGCGAGAACGTCATCTATAGACTGACATGTCCCTGTAACCTACATTACGTAGGAATGACGAGCAGGAAGATCAAGCTCCGTATCGGAGAGCACAGAAGCACCATTAGATGCAAAAAGACCAATACAAAGCTCACTGAACATTTCTTGTCCGCAGGTCACACTCCAGATGACCTTCAATGGACAATCATTGAACAAGTCAAACCAGGTACAGACCTAACCAGACGCCTTTTCGAAAAAGAACAGAGGTGGGTTTACAGACTTTCCACTCATAAAACCGGTTTGAACGACAATATACCGTGGAATAACGTAATGACTTGAGGAGGGTCATCATCATCCTGATCTTCACTCCATAAGATCTACATACTGACTAGCTACCTTGCCCGGATACATCGGCAAAATAGCGGAAAGATCAACCCGTGATATCTGTTCTGACTGTCAAGTTCTATTTATTAATATTTTTTTCCCCTTTATTTGTCTGCCCTCTATGCTCCCAACATTGTCGAATTTTAATTTAAATACCATCACCATAGCAACATAAACAACGATTGCTGCCAACAGAGTAGTCCTTCTTCCCTATCTGCTGAGAGCATCCTGATTGGCTACCACGAGACCACGTGTCACATGACCTCGTGACCCGGCCACGCCCAACCAGGAAATGCGAGCAGGTTTACTTTACCGACAGCGCATCGGCACCCGAGTCATTCCACGGGGCACGTCAAGCAGGAACCAAGTAGGTTTTCGGTCTGACGAACAGAAGTTGCAAGTAAGTAAAAATTGGCCGATGTGATCGCGGAAAACGATTGAGCGCAGTCTCCCAGAGGCTGCATTCGAATGCCGCAAGTCAGCCAACGCACAGCTGACACTTGGCATATGTTTACTTTACTTTACAGGGGACGGACTCTTGTCGCCTTGGTAACGCTGGTGCCCATGAAGCGGTAGTTCCGCATTTGAGCGTAAGCATTAAACAATACAAGTCGCCTACATGAATTACGGCGGCATTGACACAACTGCTCACAAACAACCCTCGGCAGCCGTCCACGTCGCAGCACGATATAGATCACTCTCCTATATATCGGCCCCTTGTGTTTTTCACACACGATATTTTCTGACGCCAAAATCATTTCGACACCACCCATTTTGGCGCCGGTCCTTTGATCGAATAGGCACAATCCGGCAATTATCACTGTAGTACTGTTGCATGACCGCAATAGACAAAACCTACATTTGATATTTAAATGCCGACATGACCCCACACCTGGATCATACGATCGGGGCAACGATCATAAACCTATGTGTTAAATGTGGTACATTCGTTTGTCTGCCCCTGTATGTGACCCCACCCTGTTCTTTGTCTTCCTGTTTCTTGCAGGTTTTTTCCAAATAAAAGGAATAACGCACTTTTTTCACGAAATCGCAATTTGCGGTTTCCTATTTGGACTAGGGCAGGACGCTCCTTAGCGAGAGCGGACCACCCAGTTCGAAACACCACGGTCCTGACGAAAACCCTTGAGTAAATATATGGGTTGAAACATGTAGACCTTTTTAACCTATAGTTTTGTAAGATTCACATTCACATAGCACACTTTTGCTATTTTTATATATCTTCTAACACTATTTTTTGACACCAAAGCCTACCTAATTAGGCACAGGTGCCACACTTGATTTTAACAAGGGTTCAAGCACTCAAGAATAAATTACTTGCAGTGAGTAGTGTTGGCCCCTTTTAAAATTACATTTGTTGATAGATTTGAACACATAAAAGAAAACTAACCAGCTCCACTGTAGTCAGGTGTCGCAGCACACCCTATAGGCACTCGGCCTATGGGGTGGGACCCCGATGATGAAGCATGTCACCAACTAGGTTGGTGAGTGAGGGGTCTTCTATAAGGATATGCATTATCCAGCAACAGGTTGGGTCATATGCTGCTGATTAGAGCACATAAGCTCGCAATCAGAGAGATAACTCTCTGTCCACGAGGGGTTACACATTGATCGTTCCCTACTGGCTAGGTATAGGTCTCTCCAATAATACTCATCCAATGCACATTTGGCATCGTGCAGAGAACGGGCGCACTTTACTAATTCTCTATCCTTAGATTTAACTGCCTGAGCGAGGGCTTTATATGCAGCCCTACACGACTTGCCATACCATTGTTCTTCTTTTTTTGGGTGCCTAGTTTGTCTAATAGAAACCTTTTTAATAAAAAAGCCCTTTAGTTGGATAAAAAGGTTGGTGCGGATTGAGCTAACATGAGCCACTACCTCTCCCTGAGTAATGCGTTTTTGAAGTTCGTCTGTAGCCTCAATTGTCATAGCCCTCATTGCCGCAATCTTGGCCTCATCCACCAAACAATTAGCCCATTTGACGCGTCTAGTATCATTAGATACAACAATCTCCATCCCCTCAGGCAGAATTTCGGGTGGGCTGGAAATTGGTATCTTAAGTGACAGGAGAAGTGGGTCGTGATCACTTTCGGTCCTTTCGACTACCTTCATGTCCTCAATATTAAGCCAGTTTTCTTTGTTAGTAAGTATGTAGTCGATACGACACTTACGACTGCCATTATTAAAAGTAAATGCCCCACATTTATCAGAAGCAGTTCTGCCATTTAGGGCACGAGGCCCGTGTCCAACACAAAGGACTTTGAGCTGCAAAGCTGCATCTGTCCACTTTTTATTAGGTAGGAGTGTCAATTGGGGGGTATTCCATGGGCCATCTTCTTCCAAAGTAAGATCTATGTCATTGGTGTCTAAGGGTTCGAAGCAGCAATTTAAGTCGCCTGCGACTATAATGTTACCTTTTTCTCTATATAGATCTAGGAGTATGTCTAGCTCTTCAATAGTATGCGAGGGTTTACCCCCTGGCATGCCCCTAGAATAAACATTAAAAATGAATAACAGTTTGGATCAGAGGCACTGGATTCGTATTAATAAAATATCGCTGCTATTTGTATCAACCTGGTTGATAATGAATCGGCTATCTTGTTTGACCCATGTCAAGAGGCCCCCCCTTTGATCGACCTCGAGAACTGGGGACAGCAGGGACATAAAAGGAAAGATAACCGGGTCTAAACTCAGGAACATTCAACCAGGTTTCCTGTAAAAGGATTAAATCCTGACTGTCTATAAAGGACAGCCAGTCCAATGATGCTACTTTACTTCTGAGCCCAGCCACATTCCAAGAAACCGATGATTACACATTGGATTCAACGTCCAATAGTTGTGGACTGGAGATCACTCCTTCCACCAACCTTCCAGGACTATTTAAACCGCTTTCTATATCCTCCTGCAGTATACTAACAGCATTAACATTGATAGAGCTGCTGAGTATTGCACTGGCTCCCAGGGCAGAAGTAATAGCTCCTTGTGACTCAATAACTATAGGGAGTCCCGTATTGTGCATATTTGCTGTGTGTCCTACCCGCTGTTCCCGTATTTCAGCACCTTGAAGTCAATCATTAGCATCGAGCGAGCTAAAGACCTCAAATCTATTACTCAATGGAACCAAATTGCTGGGGGGGACTACCTGAGAATTAATCTCTCTCCTATGTAAATCAACTGCAGCGGTTGAAGGATAGAAGAAACCTAAGGGTAAAATGTTGATGGAGTCATTATGGATCCCAAATGAACCTGCCTGTCTCAAAGTAGGGGAAGAATAACTCACAACAACACAATCCCCCTCCATACTTTTCCTGGTCTTTCCCACCCAAGCCAACCTTCTCACCATCTTAAAGTTCCTAAAAAGATGATCCCCCAGAACTGTTTTGGTGTTCAGAAAATGGAGAGCTTTGTTTTTAAGTGCCGTCCAGTGTTCTTCCCCACCATTAGGGATTTTTGGAACATTTGCCAGAATAACGGTGTAAGGGCATGCCTCGGGTGGGAGGTGAAGAAATATTTCTTTGGGGTAACCATTAGTCGAGAGATCTAATCTCCCAACTGGTCCCCTAGGGCCGGGCTTCGCTCCTGCTTGATTGACTGTAGCTGGTACCAGAGTATTGATTGCTCGAATAGCTGAGACTGTAGGTGCCTCACTCCGGCCTAAACCTGAGGGTATGGAGGCTTGATTTGGTCGTTCATTGGGAGTTTTAGTTCCTTTAGGAGGAAGTGGGTCCTTAGGTATAGACTTTTCAAGAGCACCGAGTCTACACTCAATTGAATCCAACTTTTCCATAACGGGAAGAATTAGTGCTTTCAACCTATCCTCCAAGTGTCTAAAGAGCTCAGAAGAGAGATCCCCCCTAGTGGCATCTTGTACTGGAATGATAAATTCATTCCCTCCTTGAGTTGCGGGAGGAGGTTCTTGACTAATTAGTGTCACATTATGGTTGCCCAACCCAGATGTGGAATTCTTTTTTTTAGCCAATTTAGCATTGTGTCTAATACCTTTGGGGGCGCTGGTAGCCTTTCTTTTCCCTGGAGGATCTCTACTTTTGGCACCTGTCAGAGCCCTTTGCTGTCTAGTGCGGGTAGTGGGATGGGAGGATGAAAAGCTCATAGTGGATGGACAAATAATATTTGTCGAGTTGATAACTGGCACTAAGTCATCATCAGAGGATGGAATTAGGGCCTGCGGGGAACCTTGAGATAGACAACTGCCTCCCATTTCAGGATTCAGTGCTGGATTTAAAATCGAGCAGAGGGGATCAATTGAAAGCATCACTTCAACAACCTCAATCTCCTTGGCCACTGTTGTTTCTGCCTGTCGGAGATAGGCTTCAAGAGTCCACACTCCCCCAACCCCTAACCCCCCTTTGCGGCTAGTTTTACTCATGTTGATAGAAGAAAAAATAAGGAAAAAAACCACAAACAAAACCTGTATAATAAATCAAGAACAAGTGAGTATTACGGCATCAAGCAATTATAGGCTAACCGTGCAATGCACTTATCTCTGCTTTAGTCCCAGTCCAAACGAAAATGTCAGAGTGCTGGCCCAGCCCAGCATCGTCCGGTCCCGGACGGCCACAGATGGCCCCACCCTTGGCCCGGGCTGCGCCCGGCGCCCACCCGCGTGCGTCCCGAGGTGCGTGAGCTCAGGGCGTTGATATAGTGGTGAGAGGAGGAGTCTAACAGGCGTCAGGTGCTCCCTTCAGGCGTTCCCTGTGGATGCTGGGGGTCGTAGTCCGCCTGAGCACGGACTTGTTGCAATGGGAGTGGGGGCGCGGGATCAGCTGGCGTCCTCTCGCGCTTCCAACCCCTTCGAAAATCCTCCGGTTTGGTTTGCAGGGCAGCCCCCAGCGATGTCCCCCAAGCAGAGTCTCGCGCTTCAACACAGCGCAGCGGCACCCGCGGAAGCGGGTGCGGCAAGATCTAATAAGGCGTGTGGGCTAACGGGCGTCAGGTGCTCCCCTCAGGCGTTCCCTGTGGATGCTGGGAGTCGTAGTTCGCCTGACCACCAACTTGTTGCAATGGGAGGGGGGGTGCATGATCAGCTGGCATCCTTTCGCGCTTCCAACCCCTTCGAAAATCCTCCGGTTTGGTTTGCAGGGCAGCCCCCATCGATGTCCCCCAAGCAGAGTCTCACGCTACAACACAGCGCAGCGAGATAGTGAATCAGTTTCCATTCTTGTTTCATGGACTAGAAAGACTTAAAAACATGAAAGTGCAACTTCACATAAGTTGATCAACGACATTCTTGAATTGCATTCCATTTACAAGAGGCGGTTCAGAAATAACTTGAAACATTGTCAAAGCATGACATCATTGAGGGAGCCACTGGTTTGACACCATGGGTATCACCCATATTGGTAGTGCCGAAGAAGGATAGAGGGGGAGCTGTGGGCATCTGCATGGATATGTGCCAAGAAAACAAGGCGATTGAATGATATCCTAGTCTACACTTTGCTGACATGGTTATGTAGCTGAATGTAGATAAAGTATTTTCCGGCCTTGATTTGAACAAAGGGTATCACCAACATGAACTGGAAGAAAATTGCAGGGACATTACTACTGTTTAGACTCATGTTGGTTTATTTAAATATAAGAGGCTAAGTTTTGGACTGTCAACTGCAGTACTCTTTCAGGATGCCATTCGTCGCATAATGCAGCCAGTCGTAAATGCTTTCAATTACAGTGATAAAATGCTAGTTTTTGGGGCCACATGAAAGGAACATAATAAAGCTGTTACACAATTGTGTTGCATACTTTCTGATGCAGGTCTCACTTTAAATGTGATAAAGTGTGTGTTCTATAAAATCAAACTCAAGTAATTTGGTCATATCTTTTCTGATGGGGGAATGACTCTGGATCAAAATTAAGTACAAGCCTTTTCATCCCTTCCCCCCACAAAATGTAACTACTCTGCGATCTTTCATTGGTATCGGTGGGATGTCAACTTTGCCCAGTAAGTAAGTAAGTATGTAAGTAATTCCTTTATTTGGCATAATTCACAACACCATAAAAAGTACATATATATTTAACAAGGAAACACTTTGACAATTCAGTGCAGAGTCAGTAAAAGTTGCATTCAATGACTTAAAACACAACAACGACAATGTTCATTTCATTTAAAATGGGGTAGTCCAGTTTACTTCCCCCCTCAGTAATCCTATGAGCGTCTCGTCTCTCTTAATTTCAGTGCTAACCCAAAAAAACTAGTGATGGCAAGCAGGGTAAGAGGGTCCTGCGCTAATTGTAAATATAGAAGGGCAACCCTAGCGTGTCTAAATTTCATTTTCTTTAACCAATTTTTTTTTTATAACGCCTTGGCAATTGATAATAAGGACAAAGTAATACAAAATGAAGGGTGTCCTGCGGAGATCGCTGATCGCAGCCGCAGGGCCCCTTTGACTCTACAGAATTTATAAAAGCTGCTGGCTCAGCTAATAAATAATGTAAAATGTTGAGTCTAAAACGTGTTATTAAAAACCTATCCTGAGCGTTATGTGTGAGTACTAAGTATGGTTCCATTTCTTCGCAAGACCTGACCAAACTATAGGCTCTCACTGACTGTTTCCCCCATTCCGTATCCTCTCTAATGGCTATCTTGTAATTAAGGAACTTCTTCTTCACGCTAGCCTTATCCCGGACTAATCCCCTCGCCGGGTTTGGGAAGAGGTCCTTACAGTCAATTTTCTCGAAGGCTGCCTTGATCGACTTGAACCAGGGTATATCCAGTCCCTTATCCCTCCCAAGACAATCCACTATGATTTGCCTGGTCAGATCAGCCTCCGGATTTTCCCAAATCTTAAGCCATGCTATCAGTGGTCTAACTTGTATCCTATCTTCCAGAAAGGGGGCCCCCAGCTCTTCATCAACATTATAGGTAGGAACTAAGCATGGGCTGAAAATTCGTTCCGCTCGCGGAATTTGCGGATTTTCCACGATTTCGCGAATCTCGCGAATTCGTGGTAAAATCCGCGAATCAGCGGGGACGAATTTTCACCCAAGCACTTACAGGGTTACAGCAGCAGGTGCAAAAGTTGAAGCTAATTTTTTGTAACCTTTTACAGAAGGGTTACAAAGAAATTAACTTCAACTTGGGCACCTGCTGCTGTAAGCCTGTAAGTGCCTTCTGGCGCCTCGTTGCCTACTTGCAACTATTCTCTGACCCTGCTCTGACTCTTGAAGCAGGGTCAGAGAATAGTTACAAGTAGGCAATGAGGCGCCTGTCACGAAAATTAAACCTCAACAGGAAGCACTGACAGATACAATAACAAGCATTTGCAATGCAATAGGACTCGCATTAGGAAAGTTTGAGCTATTGGTCTTGTAAATGATTTTTTTTTTATTTATGTGTTGGTTTTGAAAATAGCTAAATTAATAGCTTTGTCATTTACAATGCCAATAGTGATAACTTTCGCAAATGTGACACCTATAGCATTTGTAATGCAACATGTTTTGTATTTACGTGACTTAGCTGTATTGATATTACAAATTAGAATGGCTTTTAATTTTTTTAAATAATTAATACTTAAATAAACGTGATTTTAATTTATAATGGCAATAGCTTAAACTTTTGTAAATACATTTTGTGAAGATTATGTTCAGTGTATTTTATTGTGACGAAAATCCAAGAACAGAAGTGAAATATTAACATCTTTTTGTGACATTTGTAATAAAGTTTGAAACATTGAGAGAACATATTTGAACCAGTTGTTGTTGAATGGTTGCGCAGATTGATGCAGGGGTGGCGCTGAGTGGTGCTGTGGTGGTGTTGTGGTGGTGCTTTGGTGATGCTGAGTGGTGCTGTGATGGTGCTGAGTGATACTGGGATGGTGCTGAGTGATGCTGGGGTGGTGCTGAGTGGTGCTGTGGTGGTGCTGAGTGATGCTGTGGTGGTGCTGAGTGATGCTGTGGTGGTGCTGAGTGGTGCTGTGGTGGTGCTGATTGGTGCTGTGGTGGTGCTGAGTGATGCTGTGTTGGTGCTGAGTGGTGCTGTGGTGGTGCTGAGTGATAATGTGGTGGCGCTGAGTGATGCTGTGGTGGCGCTGAGTGATGCTGTGGTGGCGCTGAGTGGTGCTGTGGTGGTGCTGAGTGGTGCTGTGGTGGTGCTGAGTGATGCTGTGGTGGTGCTGAGTGGTGCTGTGGTGGTGCTGATTGGTGCTGTGGTGGTGCTGAGTGAAGCTGTGGTGGTGCTGAGTGATGCTGTGGTGGTGCTGAGTGGTGCTGTGGTGGTGCTGAGTGGTGCTGTGGTGGTGCTGAGTGATAATGTGGTGGCGCTGAGTGATGCTGTGGTGACACTGAGTGATGCAGTGGTGGCGCTGAGTGGTGCTGTGGTGGTGCTGAGTGGTGCTGTGGTGGTGCTGAGTGATGCTGGGGTGGTGCTGAGTGGTGCTGTGATGGTGCTGAGTGATGCTGTGGTGGTGCTGAGTGATGCTATGGTGGTGCTGTGGTGGTGCTGAGTAATAATGTGGTGGTGCTGAGTGATGCTGTGGTGGTGCTGAGTGATGCTGTGGTGGCACTGAGTGGTGCTGTGGTGGTGCTAAGTGGTGCTGTGGTCGTGCTGAGTGATGCTGTGGTGGTGCTGAGTGATGCTGTGGTGGTGCTGAGTGGTGCTGTGGTGGTGCTGAGTGATAATGTGGTGGTACTGAGTGATGCTGGGGTAGCGCTGAGTGATGATGTGGTGATGCAGAGGGCAGAAAGGCACAAAAAGCTGTCTAACAAAGGGCAGAAGGGCAGAAAAACAAGGGAAAATCGAGTCTAACAGAGGGCAGAAGGGCACAAAAAACGAGTCTAACAGGGCAGAAAGGCACAAAAATGAGTCTAACAGAGGGCAGAAGGGCACAAAAAACGAGTCTAACAGAGGGCAGAAGGGCAGAAAAACAAGGGAAAAATGAGTCTAACAGAGGGCACAAGGGCACAAAAAACGAGCCTAACAGGGGGCAGAAGGGCAGAAAAACAAGGGAAAAACGAGTCTAACAGAGGACAGAAGGTCAGAAAAACAATGGAAAAACGAGTCTAACAGAGGGCAGAAGGGCACAAAAAATGAGTCTAACAGGGGGCAGAAAGAATCCCGCCCTGCGTGTTTGTCCACGAAGATGCCACCTTTTTGTGCAATACCTCTACTCAACTGGAGTACTTTCTACTGTCTAATCAGTAAGTGCTCCCTCGTTGGCTAAATGTATAGGGGCAGATTTACAATAGCTGGCGCATCCCCAGGGATGCGCCAGTTATTGTGTGACGCAGCTCCGCCACCCATAGTGAGCCATATTTACAATGCGGCGCACCATGTGGCAAAAACGGCACAGATGCGTCACGCATCTGTGCCGTAAAAGCAGCGCATTGCTGGAGCTGCGTCGCGCTTGCGACGCAGCTCCAGCAATGCTCTGGGGGCCCTATCTCCCCAATGCTGCATCAAGCCTTGCGCCTTCTTCAAGAAGGCGCAGGGTTTTGACGCAGCTTTGGCCTAAAAGTGACTGAGTGAAAAGCCACTTTTAGGAGGCGTTCCTGCGCAGGAACGCCCTCCCCTGCACCGGAACGCCTCCTCATGGCGCAGGGCTTTACAACGTGACGCATCTCTCAGATGCGTCACGTTGTTAATACCCAGCACCATGGCGCATCTTTTGTGCTGCCGCTGCATCACAAAAGGTCTCGGTAGAGGGTGGTAGTGGTGAACCAGAGGGTGGCAGTGATGAACCAGAGGGTGACAGTGATGAACCAGAGGGTGGCAGGGGTGAACCAGAGGGTGACAGTGCTGAACCAGAGGGTGGCAGTGCTGAACCAGATGGTGGCAGGTGTGAACCAGAGGGTGGCAGGGGTGAACCAGAGGGTGGCAGTGATAAACCTGATGGTGGCAGGGGAGAACCAGAGGGTGGCAGTGGTAAACCAGAGGGTGGCATGGGTGAACCAGAGGGTGGCAGTGGTGAACCAGAGAGTGGCAGTGATGAACCAGAGGGTGGCAGTGCTGAACCAGAAGGTGACAGTGGTTAACCAGAGGGTGGCAGTGGTGAACCAGAGGTGCTGTGATGAACCAGAGGGTGGCAGTCGTGAACCAGAGGGTGGCAGTGGTGAACCAAAGGGTGACAGTGCTGAACCAGAGGGTGGCAGGGGTGAACCAGAGGGTGCTGTGATGAACCAGAGGGTGGCAGTGGTGAACCAGAGGGTGGCAGGGGTGAACCAGAGGATGGCAGTGGTGAACCAGAGGGTGGCAGTGCTGAACCAGAGGGTGACAGTAGTCAACCAGAGGGTGGCAGTGGTGAACCAGAGATGCTGTGATGAACCAGAGGGTGGCAATCGTGAACTAGAGGGTGGCAGTGGTGAACCAGAGGTTGACAGTGCTAAACAAGAGGGTGGCAGAGGTGAACCAGAGAGTGGAAGTGCTGAACCAGAGGGTGGCAGTGGTGAACCAGAGGGTGGCAGGGGTGAACCAGAGGGTGGCAGGGGTGAACCAGAGGGTGGCAGTGGTGAACCAGAGGGTGGCAGTGATGAACCAGAGGGTGGCAGTGGTGAACCAGAGGGTGCTGTGCCCATACACGACCGCATGGGTAACTTCGCCATGCAAGGGGCCCGCGAACACGCAAAAAGCCCCGCAAACACGCAAAAAAACCCGTGAACATGCAAAAAACGCCGCGAACATGCAAAAAACCAAAAATTCGCAAATTCGCACGAATTCGCGGATTTTGCGGATTGCGAATTTGATTTTGCGTGAATTCGCGGAACACAAATTCGCAAATTTCACCCATACTTAGCAGGAACGCCCTTGGGGACCCGCAGGAGCATTCTCATAAACTTATTCTCCTCAACCTGCAACTTTTCCATGTCGGAGAACCCCCAGAGCTCCGCTCCATATGCCACTTTAGAGATGCAGATCGAGTTGTAAAACGTCATCATTTGTTCTGGTGACCACCGACCCAGTCTGCGGCCAAAGTTCATTATTGCCCCTGTACTTGACAACAACTTAGTGCAACGCTCCTCTACTAAGACTTTACAATTTAAACGCCCATCAAGCAATATTCCCAAGTAAGAAAAGGATTGCACCTTCTTAATTCTTGATTCTCCTATGCTGTAAATAAAACTTGCCCTATGTTTTTTCCCCACTTCCATGACATAAGACTTGGATAAGTTAGCTAACAAGTCTAGGTTACCCATGAAAGTCACAAAGCCATCGATCAGGGTTTGAAGGCCCCGCGGAGTACGGGCCAACAGAACCGCGTCATCCGCGTAAAGTAACACCGGGATTGCTCTTTTACCTATTCTTGGGGAATCCACCTGTAGTTCTAACAGCGCTTTCTCCAATCCATGTATATATACCGAGAAGAGAAAAGGTGCCAATATACATCCTTGCCGCACACCACTTCTGCAAGCAAAGGACTCCGTGCATCCCCCCTCCATAATATACCTTACATTGGCAACAGATCTCCAGTGCAGGGCTTTTAAGATGGTTACAAGATTCTTGCCTGCACCTAAACTGTCTAGAAGGTCCTACAACTTATCTCTGTTCACGCAGTCGAACGCTGCCGTGAGGTCCATGAAAGCCAGGTAGACCGTTTCTGTGCCTGCAATTGTGTACTTAGACACCAATAAAAAGAGATTCAGGCACTGGTCTGAAGTGGATCTATTAGCTCTGAATCCATACTGTACGTCAGAGATGATGTGGTGGTCTTCTGCCCAGATCATCAGGCGGTTAAGGACTACTCGACCCAGAATTTTTGCCGCAACATCTTTAAGGGAAATCGGACGATAGCATTGGGGATTATCTTTATTGTCCTTTTTAAAAATTGGCACAATTGCGGCCGACGACCATGACCGGGGTAGCCCTGTGGCTATTGCGGCATTCAATATTCTAGTTAAAATTGGGACCCACAACTCTACTTTACTTAAAAATAAATCCGGCGGTATCCCGTCTGGGCCTGGTGCCTTGTTTTTTGTGAGACCCCGGATACCCGCATTGACCTCCTCCAGTGAAAACTCCAACACTACATTCCAAAGGCCCTCACCTTCACCCCTATTTTGGTACCCCTTATAGTTCCTATTGTAGAGGCCAGAGAAGTGTTCTGCCCATTGCTCTGGTAAGATGTTAGAACCAATTTCGGGACTATTGGTCTCTTTGAAACAGGGGTTATTAATTATGCTCCAAAAGGCTACCAGGTCCTTCCTTTCAGCAGCTCCTCTTAGGTTCACCCTTTGCCCAGTACACTGGACATCCTAATGCCCCAAGACACATTGTGGTTTATGTTTGCCAAAGTTTGTCATTGACGGAATGTGCCTATTCACAACCTGAAAAAGAGAGCCTTGCTGTTGTGTGGGCTTGCATGCATTTTCGTGCGTTCCTTTATGGGAAGAATTTCACAGTTGGTGCTGACCACCAAACATTGCTCACCATTTTTGACAAGATGCCCCCTCACATTGAGAGGTGGTAGTTGCGATTGCAGTAGTATGATTATGCAATTGTGTATCGTCCAGGATCATTTCAAAACCCTGCTGACTACTTCTCAGGTTTATTAATAGAGTGTCATGGCACTGCTCCTAAAGTGGCTGATGCTTAGGTTAACTTCTTCGTGAAATCCAGGACCCCTGCTGCCATATCCATTGAGAAAATCTTTGCAGCCTTGAGCATTGATCCAAGATTTGCTAATACTCAAAGATATTATTTCATATCAGTTATGGCGAAAACATACTCAACCTCTTCATGCAGACCTTGAATACCAGAAATTCAAAAATGAACAGGAAGAACTTTCAGTTACCCTAGAAGGTATCATCTTATGAGGGTCATACCAAAGAGTCCTAGACAACAAATTATTGAACTAGCCTATGATGAGCATCATGGAGTTGTTGCTACTAAACGATCTCTACAGGGCAGAATATGGTTCTCTCCACTTGAGGAAAGAGTTAAAAAAGATTTAAGGGCATGTCATTTGTGCAACTGCATGTCATCCAAAACAATCTCGCTTCCATTAAACATGTATGATCTTCCAAAGCAGGCATGAGAGAAGGCTGCAATTAAGTTCTTTGGACACCTTGACAATTTACATCACCTACTAGTAAATGTTGAAGAATTATCATATTTTCCCCTTGTGGAATCTTTCATCAGCTACTCATGACAGAGTCAATGAGAGAATACATAGTATATTTGCAACATGGGGAGTTTGAAATATGACAATGGACCGCCTTTTAATAGTTGGGAATTTAAAGATTTTCTCACTCATTTAAATGTCAAGCATCAGAATAGCTTGAATAAATTGGGTTCGTAAGAAGCACTCCACTGTAATCAAATGTTTGTTCAATAATCTATTGGTGCCGCGATTGTGAAGGGTTGTCAGTCCTTAGATCAATGATTATTTATGATGGGTATTGGTGCCCACCTAATCGCGCACTGTTCACCTGGTGTTCCGCACCTTTAGTATTTAAAATATATATCAACCCTTTAAATGAACTCTTAAACTTCGTTATCACATTTGCATTTAATCATATTATATCTTCAAATCATTTCATCTTGTTATTCAAAATGTTCATAACAATATACATTTATGTGCTTTATATCACAAAAAGAATTATTTGCTTTTAGTACATTTTAGTACCTTTCAACATTATACAATTTTCATGTGAAGCCCAATGCATTTCGGCACCGTTTAGTGCCTTCATCAGGGGCAATTCTGCAAAAATAAGAAAAGAAACATCATGTAAGTGTGTTGTGCTTTGTCCTGCATGGGGGTTCTAGAGAAAATAATTATCAGTGTGCCTACCTGTTGACACCTATTGTATGATGGTGTGTCGTTGTAAATATCCTCCCTGCTCACGAGTTTACTGTTTAAATGAAAATGAATGCTCTATTATAACGGGCTGTTTAAACATGTATGATCCATATTATTGGATCATAATCAAATGACGTACCTCGTGATCTGTGTGACGATAATCTGAAACAACAAAAGTGCACTTTTTTGATTACGTGTGTCTTTCACAACAATCACAACTGAAGTGCTCTGAAGTATGTGCACGCCATACCTTAGCTTCACTGTAATTCTTGCTCTGAAAAATAAGTATGCCGCGAGGTTACTATCAAGTGTATAAATCTTTACACTTGCCAAAGATAGTTTAAGTTACGCCCGTACCTGCTCTTTCTTTGTTTGCTCCTTCGACCAGATAACCGCAGCCCTGTGCTCGCTACTGTGTTTGCTACGTTAGAAGTTCGAGAATTACATATGCTCCGCATCCTTCCAGTGTTTCCGTGGTTGTGGGAATAAAAAACGGACTGGTCTTAAACTGAAACACTAAGACTGAAGTTAACTCGGCGCCATCTTAGTGTGGTGAAGATTGCTTATACATTATTGCTTTAGGTTGTGATGCCTGCTGCTCGGGTAGCGAATGTACTTGAGTTTTCTAGAAATCTAAGCGAACCTTGTCAAAAACTACCATCATAATGTTCCACGTGCTATGCAAAATAACTACACTAATATAAACCGTATCTCTGTGATACCTGAAAATCTGTCGCATGAAGCAATAGTTCAATTTCCGGACTGACATTTTTCGCAATGCTGAATTTGCGTGCATTATAATAAGTGGACATGTTGTATATGTGTTTAATGATGTGTAAGTGTATTCAAGTGAGACTTATTAATTTTGACCTCCTGGAAATACATACTACAAAACAACTACAACTTTTAGTGCATCCAAATATCGATTGCATTTCAAAATTAAATGAGCATTATTAAATTAGTTGCCCACATTACAATACAATGTCATGATCTTAAGCATTCACTACATATGCACTTCAAAGTATCAATAGCATTAATAGCAGAATACATTGTCTAAACAACTACTACTTTTTGTACATCCAAATGTCGATTGCATTTCAAAATTAAATGAACATTATTAGTTCGGTTGCCCACATTGCTATACAATGTCATGATGTTAAGCATTTACTACATATGAACTGCAAAGTGTCAATAGCATCAATAGCATCAATAGCATATCTGGTATGTTAAATTATCTCATTAGTGCTTTGCTAATAAATTGTGCTTCCAAAAACTGATTTCAACAATTACCCAAATTATATTATCCATTCTTATAGGTAGCAAGCTAAATCGTATTTATCATTGAGACCTGTGGGTACCATTGTATTGAGATATTTGATCCAAAACAGTTCTCGCTGCATCAATTGCCGATGATTGTCTATTCCCAGTTTGATTTGTACCTGTTCAATGACTAAAAATCCCAGTTGGGAAATGCTGTGTCTTTCTTGTTTCCAATGTTGCACCAATGGTGATGTCAAATTCTCATTACGGATCCGGCTTTTATGTTCAGTAATTCGTATTTTTATTATTCGTTCGGTTTTACCGATATACATTTTGCCACAAGGGCATTTAATCCCATATACAACATTCTGCGTGTTGCAATCACTAGTGTGTCTTAGCTGTATTGGTTTGCCTGTGCTCGGATGAGGGCATGTGTTTCCTGTTATTACATTATTGCAATTTATGCAATTGAGACATCGGATTGTTCCCTTATTCGTTGATGTTTGTACTTGTTGTGATCTATGTTTCAGTCTCTCTCTGAGATTTGACCCTCTAGTATATGCATGTAAGGGAAGTTCTTTGAATAATCCATTAAAATCTCGTTCCGTAGATAGTAATTCCCATCTTTTGTTGATAATGTTCAATCGTACAAAATTAAAAACATTATCAACAAAAGATGGGAATTACTATCTACGGAACGAGATTTTAATGGATTATTCAAAGAACTTCCCTTACATGCAGGAAACACATGCCCTCAACCGAGCACAGGCAAACCAATACAGCTAAGACACACTAGTGACAGGTACAAATCAAACTGGGAATAGACAATCATCGGAAATTGATGCAGCGAGAACTGTTTTGGATCAAATATCTCAATACAATGGTACCCACAGGTCTCAATGATAAATACGATTTAGCTTGCTACCTATAAGAATGGATAATATAATTTGGGTAATTGTTGAAATCAGTTTTTGGAAGCACAATTTATTAGCAAAACACTAATGAGATAATTTAACATACCAGATATGCTATTGATGCTATTGATGCTATTGACACTTTGCAGTTCATATGTAGTAAATGCTTAACATCATGACATTGTATAACAATGTGGGCAACCGAACTAATAATGTTCATTTAATTTTGAAATGCAATCGACATTTGGATGTACAAAAAGTAGTAGTTGTTTAGACAATGTATTCTGCTATTAATGCTATTGATACTTTGAAGTGCATATGTAGTGAATGCTTAAGATCATGACATTGTATTGTAATGTGGGCAACTAATTTAATAATGCTCATTTAATTTTGAAATGCAATCGATATTTGGATGCACTAAAAGTTGTAGTTGTTTTGTAGTATGTATTTCCAGGAGGTCAAAATTAATAAGTCTCACTTGAATACACTTACACATCATTAAACACATATACAACATGTCCACTTATTATAATGCACGCAAATTCAGCATTGCGAAAAATGTCAGTCCGGAAATTGAACTATTGCTTCATGCGACAGATTTTCAGGTATCACAGAGATACGGTTTATATTAGTGTAGTTATTTTGCATAGCACGTGGAACATTATGATGGTAGTTTTTGACAAGGTTCGCTTAGATTTCTAGAAAACTCAAGTACATTCGCTACCCGAGCAGCAGGCATCACAACCTAAAGCAATAATGTATAAGCAATCTTCACCACACTAAGATGGCGCCGAGTTAACTTCAGTCTTAGTGTTTCAGTTTAAGACCAGTCCGTTTTTTATTCCCACAACCACGGAAACACTGGGAGGATGCGGAGCATATGTAATTCTCGAACTTCTAACGTAGCAAACACAGTAGCGAGCACAGGGCTGCGGTTATCTGGTCGAAGGAGCAAACAAAGAAAGAGCAGGTATGGGCGTAACTTAAACTATCTTTGGCAAGTGTAAAGATTTATACACTTGATAGTAACCTCGCGGCATACTTATTTTTCAGAGCAAGAATTACAGTGAAGCTAAGGTATGGCGTGCACATACTTCAGAGCACTTCAGTTGTGATTGTTGTGAAAGACACACGTAATCAAAAAAGCGCACGTTTGTTGTTTCAGATTATCGTCACACAGATCACGAGGTACGTCATTTGATTATGATCCAATAATATGGATCATACATGTTTAAACAGCCCGTTATAATAGAGCATTCATTTTCATTTAAACAGTAAACTCGTGAGCAGGGAGGATATTTACAACGACACACCATCATACAATAGGTGTCAACAGGTAGGCACACTGATAATTATTTTCTCTAGAACCCCCATGCAGGACAAAGCACAACACTTACATGATGTTTCTTTTCTTATTTTTGCAGAATTGCCCCTGATGAAGGCACTAAACGGTGCCGAAATGCATTGGGCTTCACATGAAAATTGTATAATGTTGAAATGTACTAAAATGTACTAAAAGCAAATAATTCTTTTTGTGATATAAAGCACATAAATGTATATTGTTATGAACATTTTGAATAACAAGATGAAATGATTTGAAGATATAATATGATTAAATGCAAATGTGATAACGAAGTTTAAGAGTTCATTTAAAGGGTTGATATATATTTTAAATACTAAAGGTGCGGAGCACCAGTTGAACAGTGCGCGATTAGGTGGGCACCAATACCCATCATAAATAATCAAGCATCAGAATAGTACACCTCTCTGGCTACAGGCGAATGGTGTTTTCAAAAGATTTATGACCACTCTCAAGAAGGTCGCTCAGCACGCTGCACTAGAAAATGTGGAATGCAAATCAGTTCTTCAGTCTATGCTTCGTGCATAGATGCCAACTCTCCATTCTACCATGGGTAAAAGCCCGCCTCCTTAATGTTTGGAAGAGTTATAGGAACCAAATTCACATGATAGACCACTGAGTGATCTCCTGCCAGTTGTAAACTTTGCACGACTGAGTGACATCACGAATGCAAAATGAAGCCTGTGCCGACAGACGCTGCTGTGCTCAGGACAGTGTGTTCAAAAGATGAGATGAAGTTTTTGGCAGACAGAAATGAAAACACAAGTCGGATGCTGCTTTTGATGCTGACACATTCAGGGTTGTGACTAGTAAAGGACACATGGTGACTGCTCACCATTTGGAGAGTCCAATATGCAAGATTCTTTGCATTTCAAGCACCTGCCTCCAGATGTCAGAAGTGAGGCTGATCCCCCTGGGAATCCAAGGAGCCCAACGACTGTACCAATGTCACTGTCACCAGTGCCAGTCATGAACACTTTTCCGGTATCTCTGCAACATCACATAATCAGATCTGGATGATTGATTTGTGGACCTAAACTACTTATTGAAGAGTTCTGACATTTGTATGTATTATTTGTACTTTTTATTTAACAACGGGGGATGTAGTGTCTTGTGTGTTAGAGATGACGGACCCTTTTGATTCTTGACAGACTCTGTAGAACAGTGCCGTAAGTGGTTGGTGTGGGTCACAGAATTCATTATGTAGAATGTTCAGTTAACGGATACATGCTGAGGAGTAAAGACATCTAATACCGAGCTCCATGTGTAATGTAATCCTTTGCATATACCCCAGCTGGGGAGGAAACTACATTGCTGATTCAGGGAATAGTGTCAACACATTTGCTATGGGGAGAGAAATAATTGCTTACATTTTGGAGCTTGACCAACCCTGGGGTTTATGTCAATTGGTGACCACTACCCTTATGGTCTCCCTAGTCATATTATCATAACTTGACCCAAAAAAGCTCACATTTCCTAAATAACTATAAGAAGGGATCTCCACTTGGTTAAAACATACTTGGCTACTTATCAGCCCTCAATGATGCCTCAGTGTACCTACTGGCTGACCACTTTGTGAATTTATTACTGAGCCTAGTTACACTAATAGCCACAAAAAGTTCACATTTTGCACACTGTAGTAGCTGTCACAAGAGAAATAAAATTGGCTGTCTGAATAGCAATTTTTCCTTTAGACTTCTTCTCTTCCTTTGCTATAAATCTATGCGTTTTTCCACAGTAGCCTTCTAATATAAGTCAAAAGATTTTGCTATCTTCGTCTAATCAGCATAGGCTCTAAAAAGATATATACAGAGACTTTCTTTTCTCCAATGGTATCATGGATTGCCTCTTGGGCTGTGTTGGCTTGTAATATTTTATCTTCACTCGTGAATATCATCTCTTCCACTTTTTTAGCCTCCGGAGATTCACTTACCAGCCTTATGAGAGCAGGTAGACATGCATTCACCTTTTGTAATTCCACAAATATATTTTGCAATAAAGAGGTGTATAACTACTGAATTTTGCTTATTGTATATTTATCAAGGGATGTGAAATTATCCCTTCTGGATAAGGAAGGAAGATAGTCTTGGGGCAGGGGATTCTTTCTATAAGCAGAACGATATTGCTAGGCCCATGGGTGAGTATGTCCTTAGGCCATGAGGGAGGATCACTGTCCATTATTGTTACCTATATAATCCATAGTGTCAAGCAGGCTTTCGGCCCCCTGTGAAAGGCAGATTGTGCAAAATCCCCAAAATAGCCCCTAGGGGGGCCAAAAGGAATGTCTAATCGCTGGAGGTGGGGTTTGTGGTCTGACCCATGCCTCCCAACACCACTGCTGTTTACCTACATAATCCCTAGAGTCTAAAAGGATTTCTGTCCCCTTATGTGAGCAGATGTTGGAGTAACCCCCAATCTGTCCCTAGGAGGGTAGAAAGACTGTAATGGCCTGGGGGTTAGAGGGTGCAGACCATTGACACATTGGGCCAACACTATTATTTTTTACAAAAATTGTGTCTGATATCCAGTGTGACTTATGCTCCCCTGTGGTGAGCAAAGTGAAGTAAACTACCATATATGCCATCTTAAGGGGTGCTGAAAGACTTTGTGGGTCGCATGTGTCAGGGGAAACAAGAGGTCATGCCAGCCGCCTCCTTCCCCAGTGTTAGATACCTGGTGGTCAGGTGAAGTAGATCCCTGCTCAACCATGCAACCTGTGATGATCCCTGGATATTCTGATAAAATATTGTTTCAAAAATTTCGTGAGACACAAATATCGTGTAAAAAATGAATATGATATCAACAATATCATGGGACATAATATAGAAAGTATGAATATCATGTTTATAGTCTTTTATATTTTTTTAAAAAAATAGTTGCACATAATATTGTTTTTCAATGATCTACTTTAATTGTATTAGATTGTGTTATACATTGTTATTATTTTTAAGTTAGGTATATGTAATTTTTTGTGTGTAATTTAGCTTTTTTTATTTGGTTATATATTTTACTGTTTCAATTTTTGAGGGGCAGGTTGTTTGGGTTGTAGGGAAATAGGTTGGAACGTTTTTAAATAGTTTTTTATTGGATTATAATTTTTTTCTATTTTTGGATTTGTTAAGTGAATTTTTTTTAAGTTGTTAATTAAATATTTTATTTTTATAATTTTTTTAATAATTAGTTCACCAGTTTTAAGCCACAATGGAAAAACGGATGTTTACAGACATCCATGCTTGTGTGCCAAACACTTTGTAGTGCCAGGACACAGGGCATGGATGTTAGGGGGACATAGGCATCTGCTAGGGGCCTCCTAAGTCGCATTCTGGCTGCCTTTTCATGGCGGTCAGATCGCCATAAGAAAGCAGTTGGAATAGGCCATCGTAATCCCTACTGAGGTGCTTGGAGCGGACACCGCCTCATTGTAGGGTATTACGTTCCAACCGATGGCCAGACACGCTACTTGAGACCGTCAGAAACTTCGGTTGTTCCCTCTCCCCGCTGCCTTCGACCACCACACATCATAATGTGGTGGTTGGACCAAGGCACCAGGTGTCGGACGGACTTCCACCGATATGCCGTCGGTGGCGGAATGTCCAACATCATAACATGGTCAAATATGTTGTTTTGATTTCAAATTTAATTTAATGTAGATTATTTTTTATTTACATTGGTAGTAAGAATTTTACTAATTCATGTTTGTTTTATTGCTGTATTGTATATGTTCTTAATTTTTAATATCTTGTGGTTGTAATTTTAATGAATCTTATTAATTTTTTTAATGTATGATTAATAATAATTCTATTTTTTGGTAGTATGTTTACAATTTGGGGCAAATATTTTAAAGTATATATTTTATCTTATGTTTGTAAGATATACATTTTTGATTCATTTTAAAACATACATTTAAAAAAAAATGTTTAAAGTAAAATACTAATTTCAAAGTAAATATATGTTTTAAATATTACATAGTTAATAATAGGGACAAATTATTATATTTACTTGATTTTTATGATATTGTGGTCTTTACTTATATCTTATCAATATTTTGACTTGACATACAAAGTTTGTCGATATTTGTGTCATCAATATGTTTTAGGTGATATTATAGTCACCAATATTTTAGTTGCCAATATTTCATTCTACAATCGATCCCTTGCAAAAATCCACAATGAAGAGATGTTGATGGTGTTCATATTGATGCTCAAATGGTGAAACTGTTACTCTGAGCACTCATCAGACTGAAAGCAGCCAGAGCTTTCTGCTGCTGCAGTTGCTTTCTCTTTCGTATTTCAGAATACTGACTGTAAAAGAAATCCTTAGTCTGCAGAGGGAACTCTTCCCCTTTTACCTAGAGGTGGGAGCTAGAATAGGTAGTTTATTTGGGGTGAATAGAGAGGGATTCCCTCCCCTGGGTGTGAGGAAATAACTACCATATCCCTTGCACTATAAAGGATTAGGAGAAGGAATTGGTAGTCACATCCTATACACTTAAGAGGGTAAGTGAATTTCAGACTGTTTCAAACATATGTTAAAGTCTTTTAACAAATCTGAAATATAACTTAATTTTATATGTATAGTATGTTTTACAGTTATTTATTGCTTTTTTAATGTGTACTATATCTAGATCCTTCTATAAATCAATTTGCTCCTTGCAACCAGCCCCCACTTAGTCCAACTTGAGCACAGCCTTCTGTATGGAAAGTCGGAGGGTCTGATCTCAGACAGGCTCTGCCGACATTGTAAGTGGGACTAATCTCTCCAGCATATGGCCTTTGGCCATGTACAATGGGTCTGGGTGAGATGCATGGGTTTGAACAGGCACTGTACTTGCCCTCTACAGGCCCGCACTCCTGCACATGGTCACACAAAGGGAGTTGAGGTATACCCTGCTCATGCTGATGACCCATCACCAAGCTTATGGGCCTTTCTGAGCTAGAGTGGTGGGAGGAGCTGTCACTTGCACCTGAATAGGGCTGTGCCTGGCCTCCCACAATGCTGTCTCCACCCCACTGGAGAGTGTCTGGAATCAAGGCCAGGCAAGGTAGAAACTTGAAAACTACCAAGACTACAAAGGGAAAAAGTGGTATAAGTATTGGATCTAAACCCCAGACTTTTAGAACACTTTTGGACCAAGAAGACTCTGCCATGAAGAAGAGCTGAAGAGCTGTCAGGAGGAGAACTGCAACTTTGCTGTGAGGAATTCTGAACTGCCATGTGGCGCCAATTCTAGTTTTGGGCCCTTAGAGGTTGTTCCTGCTGCAAAAAGCATCAAAAAGACAACACAATCGACACATTGCCCTTCCAGCGCCTGTTTTTCATAAACAGCACTGCCGAGCAGGATAAAAGTTCCATGCACTGCCACCATGCTGCCAAAGAAATTGATGCTGCGCCTGTCAGTGGTTAAAGAAATTGACACAGCCCGAGTTCTGTGCAGCTTGTCTCCGAAGCCCGAGACGCCTGCACTGACTGAAAGAATCGACGCATCCTGAGACCGTGGCTGAAGAAATTGACACAGCGCCTGTTTGCCGCCGCTGCATTGCCTTCCAGCACTTCTGGATTTCTATGCATTGCACCAGTGCGCAAAATCTTTCCAACATATCACCCGCAGACCAGAGCCGTCTTGGAATCAACGCATCACTTCGTCCTACAGCCCAAATTTGATGCATCACTTCTCTTGTGTGCATATTAACTCTCACATTGGCTCTCCAAGCACTCAGGAACTGATGCATCACAGTGTTTTGTGATGCTTCCCTCCTCTGTAGCTGTTTTGCCTTGTGGATTTTGACGCATTTAAAGTACTTTGTGTAAAACTCACACACCTATGGAGTTCTATGGACAGAATTGCTTAAAACCGTAAAAAGTAATATTTTGAGTTTTGTATGTTGGATGTTTGCCGTTTTTGTCTTATTTGGTTTAGAAAAAGAGACTTTCTTTTTCTAAACTGGTGTTGTGTCCATTTGTAGTGTTTTCACTGTTTTACTGTGTGTGTTATGTACAGATACTTTACACCTTGCCTCTGAGAAGGCCTGTCTGCTGATGCCGAACTACCAAGGGAGTGAGCAGGAGTTATCTTAGGTGTGTCATCCCCTTATCCTGACTAGAAAGAAGGGTCCCTACTTGAACAGGGTGCAAGCCACTATTAACTAGAGACCCCATTTCTAACCTTCACATCTTGGGCAAAAGATGGCCCAGCTCCCAACTCTCTCTTCTCACTACTCTGTAGCTTTTCATTTTTCACTCATCATTGCATGTGCAAACTGTCTAGAAAATCGTAGCATAGGCCTAGAAAGATGGCAGTTGAGTAACTTTTTAAAATGAGAACTTTTGTTATGTCAAAAAAGTGGATTTGAAGGCCAGTCACTTTTGTAATTCAATTACAGTACCGTCTAACTCAGTGGCATTCATTGTCTTAAAGTCTAAAGAATGGAGCATTGCAAGATTTATAAAGTATGCAACACAGCAGCAAACTGCTTCTCAGCCATGCAACTTGTGACCTGCAGATCTCCATAATAAATGTCTGAACCAACTGGGGTGGCTTACTAGGACCTGAACTTATGACCTGCACTTACAGACATTCCTGTGCAGCAGGCACATTTTCCTAGCTGCCAAAGAACATGCATTTGGTTTCAGGTTGTGCTTAAAAGGTGTAGTCCACCTACATTTACAGGTACCTGGAGTTTCAGTGGACAAGGGCATTGATGACAATCTGGCAAGCAGTCACTTGCACTGTGAGAGGCAGGCAATTTCTAATATACATTAGTCAGGCAAAGCACATCTGTATTGCATAATGCCCCTTTTTGCTCATTTAATGACAACTGGGACTGAAAACGCACAACTTGGTCCCATTATTTAAAAAACAAAAAGTAATGGAGTAAAATAGACCAAATCCCTCATTTCAATGATTGAGTTTCCTCATTTGTAGCTCAGTGGCTGAAGCTGTATTCAACCAATCCCCTTGCAAAAGAAAATGTACTGAATCAATACCGTGAAGTACAAACCATAACACAAAGGGACAGATGTACAAACATTGGAAAAACTGATTTCCTATTCACTATTCGCTGATTGAGTTTCATTTAGAGATTACTTGAAGGTCGCAATATTAATGCGGTAGAGGTAGTTTGCGACCCATTACTAAGCATAGCCATCACAGGGATGGTGGCCTCCTGGGGTCACCAAAAAACCATGTCTGTGATTGCTTTTTAATAAAGCATTTTTTTTTTTTTTTAGGAAAACCAAAGAATCATCCCAGGACAAGGATTTTATTTGTTTTAGATGTGGTAGTAAAGATCACTTTGCAAGAGATAAGAACTGTCGTCCCTGTAAGGCCAAATAACTATTTTTCGGGGTCACTGGATATTATGCTACAGGCTGTATGAAGAAAAACAAGAAGGCGCAGAATGTGAAATTGATTTTAGAGCAGTCGAAATCTGAGCAGTCAGATGAAAACTATGGGAATGACATTGAAGGAATATTGTATGTGGAATGTCCTGTACTAAATCTGGACAAAGTACCTCAGAGCAAACCAGGGTGTGATTTGACCATTGGTGAGGTTTGAATTGCTATTGTAGTCAACTCAGGCTCACCTACACTATCAGTAATAAAAAAGTGTGGAAGGAAAAATTATTATTTCTCCTGGTTTTTACTGTTTATATGTGTGCTTCATTTTGCAGCATACATAGAAGCAGCAAATCGCCACTAGTGATTGTTCATGAGCAGGAAGGTTTCTATTCCTGCACACAAACCATCATTAAAAAATGGCGTGTTGCAACTTCGCCATTACTGATTGTTTATGTAAGGGACACCTTCCTGCACATGAACAATCATTCCCGCAACACAGGCACCCTTTCACTATAGTGCAAGGGTGCCTGTGTAGGCACTAGGCAGTTCATTTTAGCACCAGCACTAGGGGAAACACAGGGGTGCGCCACATTCTTGTAAATATGGTGCATCCCTGCATTGTCAGAATGGAGAGGCGAAGCATTTGCAATTTTTGCATAATGCTGCACTCCGTCATTCTCTTGTAAATATGCCCCATGGTTTGGGTAAGGTGATGGAATACGTATTGCAAGTCTTGCCTGATAAGGGAAAATCTCGAAAGAATGCAAGGCATTTTGGGATTTTGAGGAGGAATTATTGATCTCTAACTCAGGGTACCAATTCAGGGTTAACAGAGTTGTCTCTCAGTACAATCTCCATCACAAAAATCTAGTTTTAATGCAAGAAGGGCATTTAGGAATCGTTAAACCCAAACAGAGCGTAAAGGGTCCCTATTCTTGGTCTGGAAATCGTTTGGAAATGGAGAAATTCATGAGGAATTGTGAACACTGTGCCAATGCAGATAAGATTCGAGTAGTTTTAAGGGCACTCTTGACCTTAGTGAAATACTTTCAAAGCCAGGGGAAGTTTTAATAATTGATATTCTAGGCCCATTTTGGATGGCAAGAGGGTTCCTAAAAACATTATTGTGTTGTTGGACACATACTCCTAGTGGCCTGAGTTGAAGGTGCAACAATTATAGTCACGTTCCTGGAAAGAACATTACTAAGAGAAGGGATTCCAAAGTCACTTTTGAGTGAGAACGGTCCACGATTTTCAGCTGAAATATTTATTAAATTCCGTTTAAGAAATTATATTAATGGAAAAAACACCAGTGTATCACCCTGCAATCATGGCGCTGTGGAGATATTGAACAAGGTGATCTTGGACAGTATTCAGTCTGCTATTAATGCAGGGAGGAACTGGGAAGTAGAGCTTGACAAATTGGTTTGGGTATACTACGTAACTCTTCCTGTAATGGGTAACAGCTCCATTAAGATTTTGAAGGGACGTGATCCATTTACTCAAAACCATTCTGCCTGTAAGTCTCAAGTTATTCAGAGTAGGTGGTCACCTGAAGTGGTAAGAGCAAAATTAGAAAATGCATGCCAAACTTGCAAAAATTATAATGACAAGAAAAATAGTGTTGAAGACATCATTCTTAAAGTGAGAAATCAGGTGCGCATTAAGCTGGATAGAATTGTTAAGAAGGGTGGCAGTCACCTCTCTGAACTGTTCAAAGTGTGGAAGGTGTATTCGTGTTCAGCCAAGCTTGGTAATGTAAGTTTTAGTGTTTTAGCAAACTTTCTAAATATAATAAAATTTTGTCATGGAGCTGTGGAAGTTCGAGAATGCCTGGATCATTGCTGTGGAAAGATGAGGACAATGAAGAACCCAGTAATAGTGCTATTCAATTCCCATAAAGTCATTCAACAGTGAATACTTCTACTCAAACCTCTTAGTGTTGGAAATGCAATTCCTCCTGAAGAAGTGTGTGGATCTATGAGTAATGTAAAGGAACAAAAACATACTTATTCTCAAATGTTTGATCCTCAGAATCTGTCAAACGTGCAAGAGTGAGTGTCTTGCTTCGCCCTCTCAAAATACTAATTCCACACGATGGCTCAAACACAATGAAACAATACATATAAAACAACAACACCACCAAGAAAGGTGTTTCACTTTATAAAATAGAGCACATCAAACACTGCTTTTTCAGAATAAGGCTTTGGGTTTTATTTATGCAATACTCTGCAACAGAAAGGCTTTCCCAGATGTCAAATTAACAACATACAAAATAACAATTTTTTATATATATATATATATATATATATATATATATATACATATATATATATATATAATATATATATATATATATATATATATATATATATATATATATATATATATATATATATATATATATATATATATATATTGCCAAACAGAGTTGCCTCAAGAGATGGAGCCCACATGGGTGAAATCTTGTGCATCTATTTATTGGAGACTGCAACAGGGTAAATGCACCGCCAGCAGCACAAAAGTTCTTAAAAGTCAAAACGCCGACACGTTTCGGGCTCCCGCCCTTCGTCTCAGGCTGACTTTCAAATGAGCACACGCTGTCTGTAAGCGCTCGTTAAGTTAAAGTACCCACTCTGGTGGGCGTTGCCGCGCCTGCAGCTTCCTGGTACTGGTAGTTTTACCAAGTATTCCTCATGTGAGTGAGCCCTTCAGTTAGACAAGCGTGAGTTCATGCAGTAAAATAAATCGAATCTCAAGTGGGTGACTGTCTTTTTGGTGCAAGAAACGATGTTGATTCAGCCAGTCCCCAAGGCACCACCTCGTCCCATCAGTACACACACAATGGCATGAACCGAGTCCACATCAGCGGCGGCGCTTCCATCGCGGCTGGGCTCGCCGCTAAACATTGCCACACAGAGTTGCCTCAAGAGATGGAGCCCACACGGGTGAAATCTTGTGCATCTATTTATTGGAGACTGCAACAGGGTAAATGCACCGCCAGCAGCACAAAAGTTCTTAAAAGTCAAAACGCCGCGCGTTTCGGGCTCCCGCCCTTCGTCTCAGGCTGACTTTCAAATGAGCACACGCTGTCTGTAAGCGCTCGTTAAGTTAAAGTACCCGCCCTGCAGCTTCCTGGTACTGGTAGTATATAAAAACTCAAACACTTCTCACCCATCGGTAGAAGAACAAAGGACACAGCAGGGGTTTCACTGGGGTTCAAAGGCTGCTTTATTCGATGATTTTAGGCAGACCGGTTTCAGCGCATAGCTTTCTTCAGTGCCAGCAGTCCAAGCAGCGTTTCCCACTAACAATCTTTATAGTATAGCCCCGCCTTCTCAGTGGAATGAGGCTCACCTGCGCTGGATTCTTCTTCACGCTGCGCAAATGATGAGGAATACCAGTCCCACAATGCAGCGTAAGGATGTCCAGTGCTTGTGGAAGAACGTGACGGAATTGAAAGTTCACTCGCCATGTGTCCCCTTCTCTCGACCATCAAACACAAACAGGCACCTAATTGGAGGCACAAATCCAGTGACAGCGTCTCGTCAAGCAGTCTTGAACCGCCGTTTTCACAGCAGCTTCGGTGCTTTGTAAGTTTTGATGGTGGGTCACAGATTTGTCCGATACCTCGGTTAACTTCAAACAAATGTTACCATGTTTCTTTGACCTGCTTATGTGAGAGGGTCCTCTGTGCGCACCACGGGCACCGTGTCAACATAAACTCAAACACTCCTCACCCACCGGTAGAAGAACAAAGGACACAGCAGGGGTTTCACTGGGGTTCAAAGGCTGCTTTATTTGATGATTTTAGGCAGACCGGTTTCAGCGCGTAGCTTTCTTCAGTGCCAGCAGTCCAAGCAGCGTTTCCCACTAACAATCTTTATAGTATAGCCCCGCCTTCTCAGTGGAATGAGGCTCACCTTTGCTGGATTCTTCTTCATGCTGCGCAAATGACGAGGACTGCCAGTCCCACAATGCAGCATAAGGATGTCCAGTGCTTGTGGAAAAACGTGACGGAATTGAAAGTTTACTCGCCATGTGTCCCCTTCTCTCGACCATCAAACACAAACAGGCACCTAATTGGAGGCACAAATCCAGTGACAGCATCTCGTCATGCAGTCTTGAACCGCCATTTTCACAGCAGCTTCGGTGCTTTGTAAGTTCCGATGGTGGGTCACAGATTTGTCCGATACCTTGGTTAACTTCAAACAAATGTTCCCATGTTCCTGTGACCTGCTTATGTGAGAGTGTCCTCTGTGCGCACCACGGGCACCGCGTCAACATAAACTCAAACACTCCTCACCCACTGGTAGAAGAACAAAGGACACAGCAGGGGTTTCACTGGGGTTCAAAGGCTGCTTTATTTGATGATTTTAGGCAGACCGGTTTCAGCGCGTAGCTTTCTTCAGTGCCAGCAGTCCAAGCAGCGTTTCCCACTAACAATCTTTATAGTATAGCCCGCCTTCTCAGTGGAATGAGGCTCACCTGTGCTGGATTCTTCTTCATGCTGCGCAAATGACGAGGACTGCCAGTCCCACAATGCAGCATAAGGATGTCCAGTGCTTGTGGAAAAACGTGACGGAATTGAAAGTTTACTCGCCATGTGTCCCCTTCTCTCATCCATCAAACACAAACAGGCACCTAATTGGAGGCACAAATCCAGTAACAGCGTCTCGTCAAGCAGTCTTGACCCGCCGTTTTCACAGCAGCTTCGGTGCTTTGTAAGTTTCGATGGTGGGTCACAGATTTGTCCGATACCTCGGTTTACTTCAAACAAATGTTCCCATGTTTCTGTGAGCTGCTTATGTGATATATATATATCCTCACTCCAGCGTCGAGACTACGGTCCCATGGAGGGTGATCCATGCATCGGGAGATAACCCGGTTGAATAAATCCACTAACGTCCGTGATACGAAATGAAATGAACTCCCAGGCTTCAATTAGATAAAGAAATCAGTAAGTTTAATTCCTCGCTACGCGTTTTGGCGGTAAAGCCTTGTTTACATGAAGAAAAAACAAACTCTGTCACCGCTATATACAAACATCATCATCTCGTCATGCATTAGACAAAGATAGAGGATAGGGCTCTACATGATCTTACCCGGCATGGGGACTGTGGCGGCCATGATGTAACTGAATCATACATCGTAATTTCCTATGTACATTCGGTTTGTGAATAGATTGCATTCCTGTGCAGGCTGTATATTGTTTCACAAATGTAGCATATACATACGTAAATGATAATACATTGAAACATAAATATAAACATAAAAGCTTAGTAAACTGCATTATCTCACATAATAAAGCCCAGCACAGTTGGTGTTAAGGTGGCCTGCCCGAGTGTCTATAATTTGATACTCCTGACCTCTGATATGAAATTCTTGTGGACAAATTTCCAGCCGCTCCTGTGTGCATGTGCCCGATGCCGTGTATCAGAAGTATGCATGGTGATGTGACCCCAAACCCTCTAGTAATCTTACATACTGCCTGGTCCCCATGTTCTTGCATGGAAAAACAGACTTGGACAACAGTATATGCTACTGAAAAATAATGCACTATGTTTGCGTGGAGAGATACTGCGACCTCTTTCTGGTAATATCGGGCATGGATGCCCGAAAGTAAAAACCCCCTTGGTGGTTTCTAATCTGAGTGTGTGAATACTAGCAATGTATGGATGGCAGTATGATAGCCACAGTGGGCATCTAGAAATAAATCGTTGCTGCCATGATCTCAGCATCTGAAATAATCGCATGTGCGTGTTGTCCGTATTTGCCAGTGCCTTTTAAGCGTAAAAAGATCCTGGTCTAGTTGTTACTATAATGGTGCTATACCGGGCCAGTGCCTCTAATACAAGTGATACAGTACATGTGGGAACAAAGACAATAGTAAAAAAGGTGAGAAAAAATATCAGAAATCTACGGTGACCGTTCAATGACTTAACGTGATACCGACTCGTGGAGTGCCTTCGGAAAAACGGATGGGACCTGTTAATGTGACACTGCCCCAGTAGTGTGGGTCCCTGCCTTTCCTCCTGTAGTGAAAAGAAGAAAAAGAAAGAAAAAAAGATAAAAGAGATGTGGTTAGTGCGTTAAAATCAACATCCGTTGAACATATAAGTCATACACACACATCATGTAAACTTTCTTCAAATGTTATAGAGGAAAAACTGAATGTTATAACAGTTCAAATTTCATACAGATGTATTCATAACTCTTCATCCAGGTTGAGCCCCCTGGGGATTTGGTCTGAAGGTCAATGATATATTTGGACTCACGTTGTCTGAATTTCAACACCCTGTTACCTCCCCTCGGGTTGCGCGGGACATGTTCGATGGCGAAATAACTCAAATCTGTGTTACTGGAGAAAAGGTGGTCATGGAAGTGGCGTGCTACTGGATACTGTTTGTCGTGATTGGTGATAGCCCGCATATGTTCCAGCACACGTTTTGTTGCTGGGTGTATTGTGCTCCCTATGTATCTCAATTTGCAGGGGCACCCAAGACAGTAGATGACGAAGGGGATTCCACACGTGAGGAACTGTGTGATGGATTTAACTCTTCCACCACCGTCCTTATATTCTTTCACCATTGTGCTGGTCTTGTACGCTCTGCAATGCCCACAGGGAAAGAAGCCTTTGATACCCTGGTTTCTCATGGTGTTATAGATAGTTATTTCTCTGTGCACTAACCTGTCTTCATAACTGAAGCCTTTTCTGTAGGTGATGCACAGTTTCTCACTCATGATGGGACCTATATTAGGATCGCTTTTGAGAATGTCCCAGTGTTTGGTCAATATGATCCTAATGTCCCTGGCGTTTCTATTTTATGTGAGTATGATTCTGGTGGTGTCTTCCTGTGTATTCATGTTAGGGTCTCTCCCACTCTTGGATTTTAATGTTTCTGTCATCTCTATTTGTTCCACTTTATTGATGGCTCTATTCAGGACCCATATGGGGTAGCCTCTGGCCTTGAACCTTTCATTCATGATGGCGGATTCCTCCTTATACCCAGTAGTTGTGCTGCAGTTGCGTTTAGCCCTCAAAAGTTCCCCAAACGGTATACTCCATTTTAATGGGTCCGGGTGACTGCTGAGGGCATGTAACAAGGTGTTCCCTGCAGTATCTTTGTGAAAAAGTCTGGTCTGAATGGTGCTCCCCGTAACCTCCACCCTGGTATCTAGAAATTCTACTGTGGTTCTGCTCATGGTACTAGTGAGAATGATATAGTGTTTGTTGTTATTTAATTTCTCAATGAACCTGGTGGCTTCTTTCTCCCTGCCCCGCAACACAATGAAAATATCATCGATGTAGCAGAGCCAAAGCTTCACCTGTTGTCTTTCAAGAATGGAGTACTCGTCCCCTAGGAGCTCCTCTTCCCATTTGCCTGGGAATAGGTTGGAAAACGATGGGGCAAAACATGTCCCCATCACAGTATGGGTCACCTGTTGGTACATTGTGTCATGAAACATAAAAATGTTGTTTGTGAGGCAGAACTCCATCATTTCAAGAACCATGATGATATGATCCTTGAATCTGACCTGCCTGGTTTGTAAGTAATGTTTGCATGCCTCTACACCATGCTCATGCTTGATTATGGTGTAGAGTGAGCTCACGTCCAGTGTGACCAGCAAGCAGTCCTCCTCCCACTCAATATTACTCACTTTGCCCAAGAAGTCCTTCGTGTCCTGGACATGTGATGAGAGTCTGCTGACATACTCCCTCAGAAAAAAATCCACGCATTTGGATATGTTTTCAGTAACGCTTCCTCTGGAAGAAACCATGGGCCTGCCTGGGGGGTTTGTCAAGTCCTTGTGTACTTTGGGTAACAGGTGCAATACTGGTAGGATGGGGTAAACACATATTCTTCCCACTCTAAAATCAATGAATCTTTCCAGTTGTTCAGTTTCTCTCAAATTGATTCTATGCTGTTTGAATATGTCTCCTTGGTGACTTCTCTGTAGAACTTTCTATCTCCTAGCTGGCGTAAGGCTTCTGCAATGTATTTCTCTCTGTCCGGGATAACAACATTCCCACCCGTGTCCGCTGGACGGATGACAATGTTGCTATCCCCAGACAGAGGTATTAGGGCTTCCTTCTGTGGTGGAGTGAGGTTGTGTCTCTGCTGTGTCTTAAACCGTTTTCTTTGTCTGAATTTAACCAAATATGTGTTGATAACATCGTGAAATGTATTGATGTCATCATGTCCCAATGGTGGATAGAACGTGGAGCGAGGTTTAAAACCAGTCAGGGCAGTTTGATTATGTGTAATGCCCACCTCATCTAATACAAGGTCAGTTGCAGTGTTGGATATACTGTCTTTATTCGACTCATTATGTTCTAACTGATGTAGCATCACAAGATTATCAACATCACTTGTTTTCAAGTCCATTTCATTTTCTCCACCCCGTCCCCTTTGATTCCCTTCAACTTTGCAGAGACACGCATTGATTTGTTTAACTTTATTCGGAAACTCAAGTTGAAGAAATGGCACCTCCTGAAACCGACAAGATCCCAAGACAATCCCAGCGCTATATTTGCTTCCAAAATTACACAAGAACGCTGTTACCTCTCCTGGGAGACCTATAGTCTCTTCGTGGGGCAGCATGCTGGAGAACACATCTAAATACGTGGACCATTTTCTCCAACCATTAGTACAAATGTTACCGTACAATATACGTGATACTGGAGACTTCTTAAAATGCATAGATTACACAGTATGGAAAAAATATATCTTTTATTGAGTCTTGGTGTTAATAGCCTCTACACTTGTATTCCCCACACTCTAGGAATCAATCCATGCCAATACTTGTTAAAATCAAGAACTATCTCATTTACATTACATACTCAGATGATCATCGAGATGATCAATGCATGTCTTGACAGTAATTTTTTCATCTTTGATGGAGTCATTTATAGACTAACCCGGGGGACTTAGATAGGTTCTTGCTTCGCCCCCAGTTTTGCAGGTCTGTACCTCGGCTGGTGGGAGGAGCAAGTGGTCCATAACATCGAACTATTTCAATCCCAAGCTGTCCTCTGGGTGTACTATATCGTTGACATCTTCTGCATATGGGATGGCACAAGAGAGGAAGCCTTCGACATTGTTAACATCCTGAATCAAAATACTCTTAACCTCTCTTTTACTAATTAGATTGAAAAACCAATAATCGAGTTATAGGTAGGTTATATAGAAAATCAACTTCAGGTAACAGCTTACTTAGAGCCAACAGCTGCCACCCGGGGGCTCTTATTGAAAGTATCCCATTTGGCGAATTGATGAGAGCCAAGCAAAATTGTAGCAGTGAGGAAGGATTCAACAAAGAGGTAGCTATCATGCAGCAAAGATTTAAAGAAAGAGGATATAGTAACAAAACTGTATTAAGTGCTGTTGAAAAAGTGAGAAAACTGGATATAAATAATCTACTATGTCTAAAGCCCAAAGACACAATAGATGAGAAAATATAATTCATCAGCACTTATGACAACCAATCCTCACATCTGAGAAAGATTCTCAAAAAATACTGGTGTGTGTTACAGACAGATCCTGATTTGGCACTTGCTACCGGGGAACACCTGCAAATAATATTTAGAAAGGCCAAATCTTTACAGGATTCGCTATGTCTGTCTCTGATCAAACCTGAAATAACTCGAAAAAATATTAAAGGTACATGTAATTGATGTAAAGCTTGTAAGTTTAGTAACAGTTGTCATCAGATCAGAAACCATTTATCATCAACAAGTACCTTACTTGCAATATAGAGTATGTAGTATACGCTTATATGTCCATGCAAACTCGCCTGCATAGGCTGCACAATTTATAGGGCCAGGAAGCGTGTTTTGGAGCACATGCGAGTCATTCGGAATAATGATCAGCACTATTCGGTGGCTCGCCGTTTTAAAATACACCATGCTCAAAATTGCAATTGGATGAACTTTGTAGTGCTTGATACCATACCCATTAAGGAAAGAGGGGGGATTGGACTAAGAGTTAAGACAATTTAAATCCAGGATGATAATAAAATATGACACTGGGTTTCCTAAAGGCTTGAATCTGGATGAAGAAATGGCAGTACATTTGGGTTGACCATGTTTCACTATGCATTCTTTTCTCCTGTTTAGGCTAGGGACTTTTTAATCTGTGCGTCGTTACATTGGTTTTATTTAGTATACTTGTTTCTTCTATTATAGACAGAGAAGTTTAAAAGAGTGGAGAAACGATATGTTAGATGGCTGGAGCACATCCAATTCTTTGATTGATTGTCAAGTTCTACTTAAAACTATGGTGTGGACAATACTGAAGATAGTATTGTTAATTAAATGGAAATATAGCACATGTATTAATATCTAGTATGAGATATTGTTTAGGGTATAATTGCACAAAATTAACATTACCTGACCCATTGCTTGTGTATTTGTGACATGGTATTGTTTTATGGGCATATGTGTTGCCATAAGAAGGGAATGGCAATTGTTCATTTTGAACACCACTTGGTGTTAATTTTGCCCACTGGGGCATGATTGTGTCATGAAAGACCTCACTGAAGGATATATCCAACAGCAACAGTTTATGCCATTGCAGAGATATTGATTCAAGGGTAATATCAATCAATCATGCCATTTGTATAGCGCACTACTCACCCGGGAGGGTCTCAAGGCGCTTGGGGGGAGGGGTATGCTACTGCTCGAACAGCCAGGTCTTGAGTTGTTTCCTGAAGGCGAGATGGTCCTGGGTCAGCCGAAGGTGGATGAGGAGGGAGTTCCAAGTCTTGGCAGCCAGGTAAGAGAAGGATCTTCCTCCGGCGGTGGCTCTTCGGATGCGGGGTACCGCTGCAAGGGCGAGGCTGGTGGACCGTAGCTGGCGGGTGGGCGTGTAGAAGGTCAGGCGGTCGTTGAGGTACTTGGGGCCCAGGTCGTGGAGAGACTTGTGTGCGTGGGTGAGAAGCCGGAACGTGATCCTTTTGTCGATGGGGAGCCAGTGCAGGTTCCTCAGGTGGCTGGAGATGTGGCTGCGTCGGGGGACATCCAGGATGAGTCGGGCGGAGGCGTTCTGGATGCGCTGGAGTCTTTTCTGTAGCTTGGCTGTGGTTTCGGCGTAGAGGGCATTTCCGTAGTCCAGTCGGCTGGTGACGAGTGCCTGGGTGACAGTCTTCCTGCTCTCGGTCGGGATCCAGCAGAAGATCTTGCGAAGCATACGCAGGGTGTTGAAGCACGATGAGGAGACGGCGTTGACTTGTCTGGTCATCGAGAGGGAGGGGTCCAGGATGAAGCCCAGGTTGCGTGCGTGGTCGGTTGGCTTGGGTGCGGTGCCCAGGGCTGGGGGCCACCAGGAGTCGTCCCAGGCGGAGGGCGAAGATCCCAGGATGAGGACTTCCGTCTTGTCCGAGTTCAGTTTCAGGCGGCTGTCCGTCATCCACTCGATGATGTCTTTCATCCCTTCGTGTAGGCAGGTTCTGGCGGTGTCGGGGTCTCTGGTGAGGGAGAGGATCAGCTGGGTGTCGTTGGCGTAAGAGATGATGTTGAGGTTGTGCTGGCGTGCGATGGCTGCGAGAGGTTTCATGTAGATGTTGAAGAGGGTGGGGCTGAGTGAAGATCCTTGCGAGATGCCGCAGATGACTTCGGTGGCCTCGGAGCGAAACGGGGGGAGGCGGACTCTTTGTGTTCTTCCGGCGAGGAACGAGATGATACACTCCAGTGCCTTCTCTTGGATACCGATGTTGCTGAGGGGCTGGACTAGGGTGCGGTGGCAGACCGTGTCGAACGCAGCGGAGAGGTCCAGGAGGATGAGGGCCACTGTTTCCCCCTTGTCGAGCAGGGTCCGGATGTCGTCGGTGGCTGCGATGAGGGCGGTCTCGGTGCTGTGGTTGGCTCTGAAGCCGGACTGCGAGGGGTCGAGGGATCCGTTCGTCTCGAGGAAGGCGGTCACGTGTCTGTTGACGATCTTTTCGATGACTTTAGCAGGAAAAGAGAGGAGCGAGATGGGGCGGAAATGTTTGAGATCGGTGGGGTCCGCTGTAGGTTTCTTCAGGAGGGCGCTGATCTCGGCGTGCTTCCAGCTCTCTGGGAAGGTGGCGGTGTTGAAGGAGGCGTTGATGATGTTCCGGAGTTGGGGGGCGATGGTGGAGTCGGCCTTGTTGAAGGCGTGGTGTGGGCAGGGGTCGGTCGGTGATCCGGAGTGGATGGTGTTCATCGTGCGGGCTGTGTCTTCGGTGGTCACCGTGGTCCAGGTGCGAAGCGTGGCGGTGGGGGGCGTTGGTTCGACGGTTGGGTGCGTGGGTGGGGCGCCAAAGCTGTTGTGGATGTCGGCGATCTTGCGGTGGAAGAACGAGGCGAGGGAGTCGCAGAGGTCTTGTGACGGAGTGATGTGGTTGGTGCCGGTGCTGGGGTTGGAGAACTCCTTGACGATAGTGAAGAGCTCTTTGCTGTCGTGGGCGTTGTTGTCCAGTCGTTCCTTCAGGGATTTCTTCTTGGTGGTGCGGATGAGCTGGTGGTGCTTGCGGGTAGCAAGTTTGAGGGCGGTCATGTTGTCGGTGGTCCGGTCGAGGAGCCAGGCTTTCTCGAGGGTGCGGCAGGTCTTCTTGGAGTCCTTGAGGTCGTCGGTGAACCAGGGTGCCTTCTTGCTTCTGGGTCTGCTGGGAGGGTTCTTTAGTGGCGTGAGGTCGTCGGCACAGGCGGTCAGCCACTGTGTGAAGTTGCGGGCTGCTTCGTTGGGGTCCGTTGTGTTGGCGGGTGGGCTCTGGCTGAGGGAGGTGGTGAGCTGGTCTGCGGTGATCTTGCTCCAATTCCTGTGAGGTTCCTGTTGCGGGTGGTTGTGGGTCGTGGATCTTTTGAAGCTGAAGTGGACGCAGCTGTGGTCGGTCCAGTGGAGTCCGGTGGCGTGGCTGAAGGTGATGTACTTGCTGGAAGAGAAGACGGGATCAAGCGTGTGGCCGGCGTAGTGGGTGGGGGTGTTGACCAGTTGCTTGAGTCCGAGGTTGGCGAGGTTTTCCAGCAGGGCGGTGGTGTTGCGGTCCTTGTTGTTCTCCAGGTGGAAGTTGAGGTCCCCAAGGAGGATGTAGTCAGTGGAGGGGAGGGCGTGCGGGCTGATGAAGTCTGTGATGTCTTCGCTGAATTGTGTGCGTGGTCCCGGGGGTCTGTAGACGAGGGTGCCTCTGAGGGTCGTCTTAGGGTCGGTGTGAATCTGGAAGTGGAGATGTTCGGCTGCGGCGAAGGAGTCGTTGGCGTCGGTCGTGATGCGGATGGTGTTCCTGTGGATGATGGCGATGCCACCTCCGGTCTGGTTGATGCGGTCCCTCCTGATGATCTTGTACCCGTCCGGGATGGCGATGGCGATGTCGGGTGCAGAGGAGGCGTTCATTCAGGTTTCCGTGAGGAAGGCGACGTCCGGTGATGTAGCGTCGAGGAGGTTCCAGAGTTCCATGGCGTGTCTGTGGACGGAGCGGGTGTTGATCAGGATGCACTTGAGGTGGTTGCTGCTGGTGTTTGTCTTGGCGGGTGCGGGGCAGGTTCGGAGGCAGGTGAACTTGCAGGTGCAGCAGGTGAAGGGTCCGTGGGTGCGTCTCGGGGTGGCTCGGCAGCAGGCATGGGTCCGGCCGGCATTGAGTGCGTTGAGAGTGGCGGCGTCGTAGGTCAGTCGGGTCGTCTTGCCTCGGCGGGGAGGGCCAGGGGTCCTGGCGCTGGGCGCGGGCCAGGCGCGGACGGGCGCAGACGGGCTTACCTTTGGCGCACCTTCGGCGCTCAATCGGCGCTCCCGCTGCGAGCGTCCACTGCGCGGTCGCTCTGGGGGCGTCATAAGTAAGGAGCCGGGAGGGAGGAGCAGCTGGCTGGCGGGAGCGGGGCGGCAAATGGAATCACAGGGCGGCGGGGCCACAGGAAGGCAGCGGCGGGAAATTCCAAGAAGCAACGGGCAGCGGGAAATTCCCAGGAGCAGCGGGAAATTCCCAGGAGCAGCGGGAAATTCCCAGGAGCAGCGGGCAGCGAGCGAAGGAATCTGCAGGCAGGAGGCGGCAAAGGCAGGCAGGAGCGGCAGCAGTGAGTGGGGCGACCAAGCCCTGTGGAGGGCTGAGCTTTATCAAATATGCCCACTGGGGCTTGAATTATTATTATCACAATAGGGTTATTAATTATAATTGTATTAAAATGTTTCAGGCATTTACTCGTACAGGGGTCACTGCAAACTCATAAGGTGTTCTACTAATTCGCTTAAACACCACATTTTGATTGTACAACTGTTCAACTGTGCAATAATCCAACATGTATAATTGCTTTATGTTAGCCAATGACAACAAACAGAAATGTTTATTTATTTGAAAGCCATTAATCACTATTTGAACGCTTGTGCAACAATGTAAATATGAAACAAAGCATCTCTTCTATGTTGTTTGAACAATACACTATCTGTCCCTTTAAATAATGCAGAATGCACGTTGACGCCTAACCCATGATCAAGGAGTGAGTTAAGTCCGAAACGCGTTGGGATATTATTTGCTTCCCTGTGTGACTACAACATACAATTATATCACTAAGAGTGCCATCAGTGATGTCATCAGTGATGTCACTGACCATGTCATGAATGATGTAATATGTGACATCACCAGTGTATTGCGGGCACCAGAGTGACAGTTAGTACAACTAACTATAACAGAGGAATTTCAATGGTTTTGTATGAGTGAAATGTCCAGCTAACTATAACACCCCTGAAACCTATGGTTTTTTCAGTAAATTTCTAAGGTTTTTTAAATTATTATTCCTAACTATAACCTACCAGAAACCTATGGTTTGTTCAGTGAATTTCAAAGGATTTTTAAATGATAATTCCTAGCTATCCCCTGCCTGAAACCTATGTTTTTTTCAGTGAATTTCATAGTTTTTTTTAAATGATAATTCTTAATTATAATGTTCATTAGGCATATCTGTTTTTTTCTAGCTTTTTTAATTATCATCCCGTTCTCAACGCAGTAAAAACTGCAAATATTACCACTCTTCAATTTATTCCTTCCTCCAAGAAAATCGCTACAAACCAAAATCACACCTAATGTTAAAAATATGCAAGCTAGGTGTTCCCGTAGAAAAAAAACACCACCTCCCATACTTTCAACAACAAACCAAATCTACAATGCTACCTAAAAAAACAGGCGATAGTTCCATTTACCACTAACAAATTAATATCAACATTTAACTAGTGTAAGGACATCGACTATGTACTGTGTGAATTACATCCAACTCACACCCATATCTAAAGACAAATATGTAATAGAGGTACTAATTATGCACTTCCAACACCCAACAAAATCACAACACCTAGCGCCACCACCACTATAACCACCCCTCTGACCCCTCCCCCTCTACTTCCTCAGTGGCAGCTCAAAATAGGACAACGGACCTTCCCAAAATAATATATCCCCTCAACAGCACACTAGCTCAATGATCAGAGATGTGGCACTCAACTATGTATAAGGGAAGGAACTTGCACATCAATAATAATGTACACAATGCTAACAGTACCTGTGATATGCTATACACAACTCACTATACAAACCAAAAACTTTTTCGTGTGTATATATAGTATTTATACGTGTAGTGTACTGCACAGTGGACGCAACCATATTATCTCAGAGTCTGTGGAATATCTCGGTCATGTAGCTGTGATGTCTCCCCCCTTGAAGCAGAAGCGGAGTGGGCTGGTCCAACGTATGCAACTCCAGCATAATTAGCCTACGCCTTGGGCGTGGTTCACTTCTGCAAAGAGAAAAGACTCTGCCACAGCGAAGGTCCACACTCTGCCATGTGGCTGCCCCCATGACCACGTGCCTCCTCGATACAGGCTCATTGCGAACTCTGCGCCACAGCACCACAGACTTATGTCTGTATCGACTACTGCCTTCGATCTGCGGACAGCAGGGTTCACAACCTGAAATCAGCTCTGGATCTACACTACAGACAGCATTTAAGTTACCTTGATTTATGTAAGGCAGATACAATTGTACTCTATGTTCTCAGACTTTGTTAAAATAAGGGACACAAAATTCTTCGTCGATATCTGTGCTGACTACTGCCTTCGATCTATAGTGCGGACACCAGGGTTCACAACTTGAATTCAGCTTTAGATCTACACTACGGACAGCATGAAATTCCGCCTTGTTTATTTAAGACAGAGACAATTGTACTTAGTCCTCAGATTTTTTTTAAAGGATATGACAAAAAACATTCCTCAATGTCTGTACTGACTACTGCCTTCTATCTACTCCGTGGTCAACAGAGTTTTCTACTTGATACCAGGTTTGCATCAGCACTACAGACAACATTGAATTCAGTCACGATTTATTTAAGGCAGAGACAATTGCACTGTGTCCTCAGATTTTGTTAAAGTATGTGACAAAAAGCATTCCTCGATGTTTGTGTCGACTACTGCCTTCGATCTACACTGCGGACAGCAGGGTTCACAATTTGAATTCGGCTTTGCATCTACGCTATGAACAGTAGGGAATTTAGCCTTGATTTATCTAATGCAGAGACAATTGTACTTTGGGGGTTCAGATTTTGTTAAAATAAGTGACAAAAATCATTTGTCGATATCTGTGCTGACTACTGCCTTCAATCTACAGTGAAGACAGCAGGGTTGACAACTTGAATTCAGCTTTGGATCTACACCACGGACAGCATGAAATTCAGCCTTGATTTATTTAAGGCAGAGATAATTGTACTCTATGCCCTCAGATTTTGTAAAAGGATACGACAAAAAGAATTTCTTGATGTCCGTGCTGACTACTGCCTTCGATCAACAGTGAGGACAGCAGGGTTCACAACATAAATTCAGCTTTGGATCTACACTACGACAGCATTGAAATTAGCCTTGATTTATTTAAGGCAGAGACAATTGTACTCTATGTCCTCAGATTTTGTTAAAGGATGCAACGAAAAACATTCCTCAATGTCTGTGCTGACTACTGCCTTCGATCTACATTGTGAGGGCTTACGATTCAGGTGAAATGGCGATTCCACATGACGCATTCCAGTAGGCAAGAGACATTGTACCAGTGCGACCCGCCCAAACCACAAATCATTCAGGTACCAATAACTCACTGCACCACAACTCATCTCCACGTGGCCTTATTAAGGCAGAATTCACTAGGCAAAAAACATTACTCCCAGTGCGGCCTGCCCGGGCCACGCATCATCGCAGGTTACGTACACGCTCAGTGCCAAAGGTACTACTAACTCAGTGCACCATAATTCATCACCACGTGGCCGTATTCAGGCAGAATTCAACAGACAAAAGACATTGGTCTGAATGCGGCCCCCCTGGATCACGCATTATCGCAGGGTACATGCAAGCTCAGCGCCAAAGATACTACTAACTCAGTGCACCATAAATCATCACAAAGAAGAGTGAACAGTTTTATGTCAGCAATGAGGCATACTATCACTTTTAAATGAAATTCATGCAGAATTCAATCGACATAAGACATTACTCCAATTACTGTGACTCCCCCCTCCCCCGACCACGCATCATCGCAGGGTAAGTACACGCTAAGCGCCAAAGATACTACTAACTCAGTGCACCAAAAATCATCGCCAGGTGGCCTTACTAAGGTAGAATACACATGACAAAAAAAATTACTATTAGTACGGCCAGCCCAGACCACCCATCATCCCAGGCTCCACAGAACCTTGTTGTTTCAGGTGCCACTAACTCAGTGCACCACTTATCATTGCTGGCTGCACACACGCTAAATTACCAATACTGTGCAGCTCTATTCAACCCCACGTGGCCGTGGGTTCTTGCTAACCGCTGCCTCCTGCCTACACTGCGGTCATCAGAGCTCACAATTAAATAGACTGTTTATTCATTCTTTGCAGAGTACAATACCAAACTAAGTATAACACCTATCAAACCTATACAATATCCCTTTAGTATGCTTCCTTCAAAAACTTTTTTTATATCAGTTATAGATTTAGTTGAATAATAAAATTCATGCTGCAAGTGCAAAGACACACTCAATGGCAGTCTACAGTGCGGATAGCACAGGTCACAATTTGAACTATAATGTCCCTGAAACATACATATTTCGAAAATGTATTTCCTACATGTTTCATCTTTTATTTCAATCGTGATTACACATGATGCAGTCCAGCCTAAGATCTACACTGCGGACAGCAGGGTTTACAACTTGAATTCTGCTTTGGATCTACACTACAGACAGTAGGGAATTCAGTCTTGCATTATTTAAGTCAGAGACAAAAAATATTCCTGTGGTAGTATGCGCAAATACCTTCAATCACTGCATCCTGTGAACTATGCTCACAAAAAATGTAGAACACTGCGCCAAAATGTACCTCTACCACCGGCAATACCAAGTACCTCTGGGGCATCACCTTCAACATCGCCACCAGACATACTTCCCCATTTTGAGAAAGTTAGAATGCACTGCGTGAAGTGCAAGTGTTTAATTTGTTATGGGGAGCAATCAGTAGGCCTAGTTTGCAGAGCAATTGATAACCATCAATGGTAGTTTTTTTAAATTTCTCTCAAAGTTCATGCAGTCCAGTATGCAACAGACATTGCTTTGAGTGCAGAGAGGGGAGACAGTGAAACACTCACCTGCTTGACGCTGCTACGCCGCCACCGCCAGGAGTCAATTTGGGGCAAACAGGCACCTGGAAGAAACGCGCCGCCGCTCCGGGACTTCAATTCCCGGCAGCCTACGCGGCGGCGCGCCTACCAACGACGCGAGGGCGCCAGGAGGCGCAATAAAGCGCCTCAGTTACCGGCGGAGCGGGGGAGACAGTGAAACACTCACCTGCTTGACGCTGCTACGCCGCCACCGCCAGGAGTCAATTTGGGGCAAACAGGCACCTGGAAGAAAGCCGCCACCGCTGAGAGTCATCTTCCATCACGACCACACGCGCCGCCGCTCCGGGACTTCAATTCCCGGCAGCCTACGCGGCGGCGCGCCTACCAACGACGCGAGGGCGCCAGGAGGCGCAATAAAGCGCCTCAGTTACCCGCTGCGCGGGACGCCCGGGGCGAAGCCCGGGCAAAGGGCGGGCCCTCTACGGCCCTCATCGGCAGGAGAAGGCAGGGCAGGGCCAGAAACTCTGCAGGACTAAGATTCAAGTAAGCAATATTGTCCCATTTAAACAATAATAAGTATTTTATGTTATTTTAACGTTGACTGTGAGTATATTGAGCAGCATGCCTGTGAAAACAAAGGAACCCCCACAGAATACCCTCGATAATTATCTTGTCCAGACAGTTAGGAAAATTAACACTCAAAGGAGAGACTCTCTTGGGCTAAGTCAATCGCCAGACCTTCGCTGTTTGTCACCTACTGCTTCTACTATGATTGATGACACTATTTTGCAGGAACCTGGTCAGGAGAATGAAATTGGCGGCCCCATTCTCCTAGATTTAAGTAGTGCACCTGAAAATGCAGTCATGGCTAATGAGCCTTCTAACATACAGATCGAGGATGGCATTGATATTGACACTGACTCTGATCACGAGAGACATGTGCAAGCAACACCCGAGGAGAGGACACCAAAAGGGCGTGTAACAAGACCAAAACGTTTATGCACCAAAAATCCTCCCAAGCAGAGTGGCCCGCGTATAGGGGCAAGAAAGAAAAGGGTCATCACCCCAAAGACTAAACAAGCAAATGTTGTGGAGGACAATCAGAGCCACACTTCTGAGGATGCTTTTTTTGAAAGGATCTCTGACTTTCTGGAACAAAAAATTAATGCCATTGTTAAACCCCTAATATCTAAATTAGATAAGTTGCAAGCTGAGGTCAAGAGGTTGGGGGGCTTAAGTACTTTGGTTGTAGACGGGGTGGAAAATATTACCAAGTTGGTCACAAATTTGCCCAATAATACAGGTGAAGATGTGACTAACGAAGTTTTTTGTGACAATGAAGGGACTCAGATACCTGTTGAAAACCTGTTGCCCCAACCATTAATACCTTTGTCTACCACCATTGAGGGCCCTCTCTTAGTTACCATCTCAACAGATGATCTCCCCTCCGTCAGACCACCCCTAGAAACTACTCATACAACGGCCCCTCTCCAATTTTTAGTCGAGGCCACCCCTGTGGTCTTGGTGCTTGCAAATGTACCCCCCTTGGAAGGGGGAACAGTTGAAAGCCCTACTTCCCTAACAAGTAAGGCTCTGCACTGGCTAACTAACAACATGCGGTTAGCACCTGGGGGGAAACAGCATCTGGCAAATGTCATTAAGTCTGCGTTAAGGGTCCCCTGGCTGGGAAACCGCCCGAAAAAGTTTAAAGGGGATTGTGTGGCAGTGACCCTTTCGAATCAAGATGTTCTCCCTAACATACTGGCCAATCTTTACCCCCCCCCAACGCAGACAAGGTACTGTTGTTCCTCTAACTTTGAAATTTTTTTATGGGGAGCAACATAATGTTACTTATCCAAGAACTCCAGCGTTGGGGTGGGATAGACCCTGGGATTTTAATTCTAGAAGGGGGCAGGATATAAGGCATAATTCTGTAGTCCAATATCCCCTTTTACCACAGAGTAGCTGTTTTGCTGAACCTCTCCAGTTATTCAATCGCTTTGCTCCACTGTCCTTCATGGACCAGAACGACTGACTCATTTCCCCAGAAGATACCAACAACGAGGGTTCTTTACCTGTTTCTTTATCGGTCCCTGTAGTTTCTGATTCAGAAATTAGCAGTAACAGGGTTTGTTCCATCTTGAGTTGGAATGTTGCTGGTATTAGTTCTAAAATCAGTAATAAGAACTGGTTGGAAATGGTTAGATCATATGATATTCTTGTACTTCAGGAGACCTGGGAGACGTCGGACGGATTTGCCTTAGACGGCTTTTCCCATTTCTCCGTACCTGCTGTTCCTAGTACATCTGGAAGGGCCAAGGGAGGCTTGGCTATATATATTTCCCTAAATCTTCAGGGAAAGCCAAGACAAATTAAAACTAATTCATCAAATATATTAGCGGTTGAACTAACTACACTTAACTCACAGCCTATTTTATTAGTTAATTTTTATAATTCTCCTGTCAGTCAATTGTTAAACGAGCACTTGGTAACTTTAGATGATTTCCTCTCCACCCATAGCGAAAATAGTGCCCACGGCTATGATGTGATTCTCTTGGGAGATTATAATATCCACCCATGTAGTATGGATTGTCGTGAGGAATATGAAGATTTTCCTCCCTTCCTTTGTATTCCGCACTTTGAACACTCACCGCGAGGGGAGGCTTTGGAATCACTCTTAGCTACGTTTAATTTGTATGAATTTTCTAGCAGTAGCAGAGACTTGAGGTTACCAACATTTGTGGGTAACAACCCTGGCACTATAGTAGACTACATTTTTTTATTGTTTGGTATTTTGTCTGAGGTTTCAACCTATAAGGTAGTAACCTCAGTCTTCAGTGATCACAACCCAGTAATTTTAGAAATTTTATCTCAGGGAGTTTTTGGAAAGAGAGAGGCTGTAGTCTCATGTGCGACTAATTTAGTCCTGGTAGACCAAAACCGTAGGCTGAAGTGGGATCAAGTTACCCCGATTACTTTTATACAGGACACTTTGTCCAAGGTTGAGGGCGAGGTTGCAATTTGTCTGGATAATAATAATCTGCCCATTACCCTGATAGAAGCATTTAACATCATCTGCAAACAGGTTGATCTAGACCTGACTGTAAGGAATAAGGCCCGGACATCTAAGGCCAAAAAGTGGTTTAACTCAGATTGCTCAAAAGCTCACTCAACTCTCCTAAAGGCCTTAAAAGCTGAGCCTAGAGACAAAGTACAGATAGCGTTGCTAAGGAAAAGTTATAATGACGCTATCAGGAAGAGAAAATCAGAGATCAAATATGAGGCTTGGAATGACTTGTTGTCGCCCGATACTCAGAGAGATAGTTCAAAATTGTGGGCGATAATAAATCATCCCTTTTTTGTCGATCTAGACAAGCAGAGAGCAGATTGCATTATACCGGACGATCAGTGGGTCACACACTTCAGTAATATCTACAGTTGTCCTGATAATATCTCAGGCTGCGGAATGCAATCCACACAAACTGCCTCTCCCATTTCCCTTTTTACTATAGAAGAGGTAAAAAAAGCTATTAGCGATACACATTCTAAAAAGGCTCCGGGCCCCGATGGGGTTCCCGCTGACTTTTTTAAGAGCGCCCCTGAATTAAGCGCCAAGATTCTTACCAACATTTTTAATGCCACAAGAGACTTTGTTTTTCCTACTAGCTGGTCGAAGTCTACTATTATACCAATTTTCATTCATTATTTGCAGAGTGCAGTACCAAACAAAGTATAACGTCCCTCAAGCCTACACATTATCCCTTTAGTAGCCTTCCTTCAAAAACTTCTTTTATATCAGTTTAGTTGAATAACAAAATTCACGCTGCAAGCGCAAAGGCACACTCAATTGCAGTCTACACTGCGGACAACACAGGTCACAACTTGAACTATAATGTCCCTGAAACATACATATTTTGACAATGTATTCCATACATGTTTCATCTTTTATTTCAATCGTGATTTCAGATGATGCAGTCCAGTAGGCAACACGCTGAGCACCAGATGCACCACTAACTCAGTGCACCATAAATAATCGTCAAGTGGCCTTATTAAGGCACAATTCAGTAGTCAAAAGACATTCTTACCACTGCGGTCTGACTAAACCACGCATCATCGCAGGCTCTAAACAACCCGACTCTACTTTAGTGCACCACAACTCATGAACCCTTTACGATAGAATCTTCTGTGTATTATTTCACATATAGTGCTCCTACCTTTGTACAGCAGAAGTCATAAACCGTTTATGATTGAATATCTGTGCATGATATCATGATTACTATTCCACTTGTTACCAACAGCAACGTAATAAAATGGAGTCGAGCACACATGCCCGTACCCACTTCAACTATCTATCTGTGTCTGTGTATTTATTATTTTGTAAAATGCTTCTCCTGTGCCCTACCACATTATATTGTGTTATAAACAGCGTATGCAACAACCTTACCTCTGCCAGTAACAAAAACTTCGATTATATAACTTTCTCTCGCTCATTCTACAAATACGAACGTACAAACTGGATCATTACAATACTGCAAAGAAAGTGTATAGTAAATTTATAAGAGTGTGCTATTGCTCGATTTTTTTTTTAGCATATTTATATAGCGCAAAGTCAACCCAAAATTATATCAGCAATTTACATGAGCACCGTATGTATAGTACATTTTCAGGCATGCATAGATTACGTAATTACTCTACAAAAACAGGATGTGAATTCGACTCCGAGCCTCGAACTCTGATTTCCAGCACCAAGTTCGACAGTGTACCCGAATTACCACATACGTATATATATTAGCTGCCCTTCATGTGCCAAAAACTGCAACCTAAAGCTTTCGCAGCCCTGTATTACTACAATCACAACACTCCACTGAATGTACAACAAACATTCATATTCTCACAAATGCGTCATGTCCACAATCTTTTATGGGTGCAACTGTGGATGGTTATAGGGTCAGTGATACCTCGTAACTTCCATGTTGGCCATGCTGTGGGCCTTTACAGACATAATGACACATTTGCCTTTAAGACTCGTGTGACGGCAGCACTACATCATGGACACCTGAATCAGTTGATTTCTCATATAGCTCATGACGGAACCACGCCCATAGCTCCGGAGTCATCTTTCAGAGCCTCGCACAGCACTGGCATACGTCAGTCCAGCCCACTCTGCTTGCGCTTCCAGGAAAACACAACAACGCTACATGGCCCAGATTTCCATTCTAGTGATTTCTTAGTTCCAGGTCTAGTTGTCAGAACGGCACACACACACTCCCTCATGGCTGGTATACACCCAAACCACACCCATTCAGCACATGCGTCACAACACACGTGACCCTGCCAATAAAAAAGACGGGGAGCACATGCTCTACACCATTTTAGAGTTGCTCCCATTGCTAGCGCTGTGATGGCCCATCCTGCTGGTTCGGACGCCACATGTTGGCCCAAACTACCGAACAGGGGGCCCACAACCACGTACGTGGCCTCTTAGGTTGCTGAGTTAGTGGTACAGCAAGGACTGAGCCGGTGAAGAACCTGCGATGATGATGGGTGCACGAGTATGTCCTTTCCCATATCGATATCAAGACTCAGCGCCAAATATTAGATTTCTTGGTGACAGAGCAGGACTGCATGATGTAGAACGTACCCTGTCAGCGAAAAGGTGAGCAGTGAGGTCAGGGTGCGCAGCGGAGGGAGTAGATGGGGTGCAGCAGACTGGATATAAAAAGGCAGCGCAGCGATTTAGGCATACGCAGTCCTATATACCGTATCCTATTGCATTTGTATTTTTTTCCTACAGCAGCAAAGTTTTTATAGTCGGTCAAAAGTCTGTCGCTCGTGATGATTGAAACCACGTGTATCACTGTGCACTACTTGTTTTCTATAACCGGATCGAAAACATTACTACTCTACTAATTCTTCATAAATCGAAGCCCATTAAACAAGTTTGAACTGTACAAATAGTTGTATTTTTAATGCGGGAGGGGAGGTGTGTGAAAGGGCGATGTTATTCTACTCCACATTAAGATAGTGACAATTACCAATCATAACATCTTTCTTTTACTATCTTTTAGATGTAGAGTTTCAGGGTGCACTATGTCCCGGCACATGGTGGAAGAAACACCGGTGCCAGAAAGGTGAGCTGCGAATATTCTTTTTAGTCACTCTCTCACTTCCTCTCTCCTTTGATAAACAAATGGTGCACAATCTTACCTTTCTTTTTATCTAACAGGTTGTGTTTCACAAATTGGTGTTCCCCCCAACACCTCCAAAGCCCAATGTTTGAGGATTCTGCCATGATGCGTGGCTATCGCACTAAAACCTACGAAGGCAGCTTAGACCCTTGGTGGACCCTCTTTGAATCACGCCAATGGCACAAGGTGAGCAAAGAAGATTGTTTCCGAAGCAACGAGAAGTCACCTGTGGGCGGAGAGAGTGGATAGTGTGCAGCAGCTTGACTGCGTACGAATGAACAATTATCTCCGGGCAGTGGCAGTGGATAGGTTGCAACTGTTTGGGTGCGCAAGAAAGGGCACTCACCTCTGGACACTGGGAGTCAATGGGGTGCAACAGTCTGGGTACGCAGTAATGAGAACTCACCGCTATGCAGTGGGAGTGCATGGGTATAGAAGTTGGGAGACAAAGAGCGCACAGACACCTCCTTGCAGTGGAAGTTGATGTAATACAGTATCCTGAGTGTCCAAAGTCATAACGCAGAAATATACTTGCTATACTCTGCTATTACTAACTATATAATATCTTTCAGATCACTAAACTTGAGGGTGCACTATGAACCGGCACGTGCTTTGACACACACCTGAGGCAAAAAGGTGAGCTACTAAGATTATCTCCAGTATCAACACTACCTCTCCTGCTCCATCTCTTACTTTCTCTCTCTCACACTTTCAATGTCGTTTTTTCTCTCTTTCTCTCTCTCCCCCTCTCTCACACTGTTTCTCTTTCTCTTTTCAAGTTATGGACACTGCTGTCCACTCTGCATATAAATACATCATGGCTGAATTTAATACAGTCTGCAGTATAGAACCAAAGCAGAACTCAAGTTGTGAGCTATGTTGAAAACAATATTTACAAAAGGTAAGCAGAGCGGCCTAGATACACAATGCCTCCAATTAAATGTGTTGCAAATAAAAAATGTTGTTCTGCATAATGATGTGATCTCTCACCTAATTCTGTCTCATCTCTGAATCATTTTGAAGACCTGCTGGAAATACTGTAGATCTGGCCTAGCAGGTACCTCCCTACAGACACCTCTTCAATGTGGGCCTACGTGTGTGGGCCTGTTAAAAAAGGCCCACACACCGATCTATTGGAACTGACTATCAGGCACTGCCTGATTACCCCGTAGGCCAGTCCTAGCCAGGAAGCACATGCTGGTTACCACCAAATAGTTTTATGTTGAAAGGCATTTTACTACCCATTGCCAGCTGCATTTCACTAAGCAATTTCACGTCTCTGTTCCTCATTACAGAGTCATCAAATTATCAAAGGATGTCTTCACATCCCATTCTCAAATTCAAATTCAAATTAGTCTTTATTTCGACTTATGAGTCACAAAAGACACACAGTTTAAAATTTACATTTCATTACATTAATATTTACAGGGAAGTACATCTTTAAGATCTACAGATTAAGATTACCACAAACTTGGTATTTCAACTCGACCAATACAAACATAAATCTTATGTTTAGATAAAAACATTTAAACTTGATTAAAAAGATATCCACATTTATACCACAGTAGATTTATAAGAGCTGCAATGCTTTCAGTTTACCACTTCGGATTGACCACATCCACTTTAGAAATTTTGCAAGCGCGATCACCAAAGTGTCAGAACAGTCTGTTTGAAATATCCTCAGTGCTGCTGTCTCAGTCTGAAACCCCTTTTGGATGCAAATCGACCTAATCCATTTGTGACGAGGAGCTTTATACTCTGGGCATTCAAACAGGACATGAGCTATGCTTTCCGAGTGTGATATACAGAAAGGGCACGTGTGATCATTTTTGCTTGTCGACCATTTGCAGGTAACCGTATTGAGTGGGAGGGTCCCAACCCTGAACTGATGAAACAGTTTCCTGTCAAATGGCAATGTACTAAGATCCCAATATCTCTCATACTAAAGATGCTAATAGTACTACTACTGATAATAATAGTAACAATAATAATAATCATAATAATAACAACAATAATCGCAGTAAAAAGCACCATAAGATAAAGAAATTAAAAATAATTATGATGAAGATGGAGATAATTTGTATTTATGTGGCACTTCATACTGCACTTCTGCTGTTCATAAGTTATGTAAATAGTGTGGCATGCCTATTATAGTTACCCTTCAAATGGCTTGTCCATCTTCAATGCCCCATCATAAGAGGAATCAATTCGAATGTTGGAGCATGCCTGTCCTTCATTATAGAAACCATTCAAATAGTATCATTCCATCCCTCATAGAAGCAAACTTCATAAAAACACTAGGAGATGTTATTCGAATGCCATCCTTCAATTTCCATTGCTTGCCTCCATTAGAAAGACACTGCAGTCGTTTTTTTAGATCTCCATCTTCTAATTTGCATCTCTAGCCCCCAATACATGTTTTTTATAACCCACCCTCTACTTTACATCCTCAACATCCACTTTGCATATACTTCATAAGTTTCCCTTCAACCTAATACCCCACTTTACTTCCTTATCTACCACTAAAAAGACACTTTATTGTTCATCATATCAGCAACTTTTACTTTACCTTCTACATACAAAAGGCACTTCTAGTGGTTCTTTGCATCACCATCCTTCACTTTGTATTGCTGGCCGCCATTAGAAGCACACTTCGGGTATTTCATTATACCTCCATACTTTACTTAACGTCCCTATCACCCAATTCTCAGAAACTTCATGGGGTTCTCTATTGCCCACTTTGCATCACATCTTCCTATATAAAAGACGCTTTGCGTAGATTTACAATTTTTTTTTTACTGGGTTTGCTACAAAGAGTCACACAAACCAACACAAAATGTTTATTTGGTATTTATTTTTAAGCACAGAACGTTGTAACATTAATGATGTGGAATGAGACGATGAGGACTACGGATCAGAGTAGTACAGAGTACTGGTAAGTAATGTGTTTAATACCACCTCACCTTGTCTTAGTCCACATCATTAATGTTAGGACTGGGAGGAGGAGGATTATGGATTAGGTAATGAAGATTACCTGTAAGTAAAGTGTTCATTACTTTGCATCAATATGTCATTCCATTGGTTGAACATGGGTCTTCACATGCAACCACCCATGGTTGTTGATACAAACCCGATCTTCTAACAGTAGTGGAGAGGTTTGTACACCAAAAAATAAACACCTCTTTGAGGCAGGCGTAAAAAGGAAAAAATACTGTCTTTATCCAAAATGTTTTACACTTGTGTGCTGCACTCCACGGCAAACAGCCAGAGTGGGAAAAAAATGGGTCTTCGTTTACAAAATCTATTCTAGACATGAAGCAATGAATATGCTACTTACCAGTATGCATCTGTTCTTGGCATGTAGGGCTGCTAACATTCATATCTATTGCATAGATCGCCGCCTAGTGTTGGGTCCGGATGATTGCACATTGTTGTCCTGGAAGAGTCTTCGAAGTATCACGAGATAGGTGGCTCCTCCCCTGGACTACAGTGCGCATGGGCATCGACTCCATCCCCAGATTGTTTTTAGCCATTGTGGCAGAGATGGAGTGAAATAGTGTAAATGATGTCCATGCTAATGATTGAATGCAAGAAGGATCTGCAGCCGCTACGGGCACCGGGGAGGAGGGTGGGCGATATGAATGTTAGCAGCCCTACATGCCAAGAACAGATGCATACTGGTAAGTAGCATATTCAGTTCGAGGCATGTGGGCTGCTAAATTCATATCTATTGCATAGAATACATAGCAGTCCCTCCATTAACGGCGGCTGCCCGTGCCAGCTGCAGAAGTCTGAAAAAGTGTTTTGAGAACAGCCTGTCCTACAGCTGCCTGCTGCTTGGAATGCACATCAACACAGTAATGTTTGGTAAACGTGTGTGGTGTAGACCACGTGGCGGCTCTACAAATGTCTTCCAAAGGAATGTTCCCCCAGGAAAGCCATGGAGGCCCCCAACTTGCGTGTGGAGTGCGCTCTTGGGGGGACCGTTAAAGTACGTTTAGCTTTTTGATAACAAATCTGAATGCACTTAACGATCCATCTGGCTATTCCTGCTTTGGAAATAGGGTTGCCTTTGTGCTGAGCTGAGAAGGCAACAAAAAGTTGATGTGTCTTTCTAAATTGTTGTGTTCTGTCAATGTAGTACATGAGTGCCCTTTTTACGTCCAACGTATGGAGCATTCTTTCCGCTACTGTTTGTGGGTTTTGAAAGAATGCGGGCATTTCAATAGTTTGGTTGACATGAAACTGTGACACCACCTTCGGAAGGAACTTGGGGTTAGTGCGGAGCACTACCCTGTTTGAATGAATTTGTATGAATGGCTCTTGTATAGTGAGGGCTTGCAGCTCACTAACACGCCTGAGAGATGTAATAGCAATGAGAAAGGCCACTTTCCATGTCAGGAACTGAATTTCGCATGAATGTAGCGGCTCAAAAGGTGGGCCCATCAGTCTAGTGAGGACCACATTGAGGTTCCACACAGGAGCTGGTGGTGTTCTCGGAGGGATGACTCGTTTCAGTCCCTCCAGGAAGGCTTTAATGGCAGGCACCCTGAAAACAGAGAGATGCTGCCTGTTCTGGAGATAAGCTGCTATGGCGGATAAGTGTATCCGAATGGAAGCGTAAGCTAGATTGCATTTGTAAAGATGTAACAAATAGCAGATGATGTTAGGAATGGATGCATCTAGCGGGTCAATGTGATGGTTTGTACAGTAAATGACAAACCGCTTCCACTTTGCGGCATAGCAAGCTCGGGTAGTGGGCTTCCTTGCCTCTCTGATGATGTCCATGCATTCAGGAGGCAGGTTGAGGTAGCCAAATTCTAAGACCTCAGGAGCCAGATCGCCAGATTGAGCTGTTGCGGATCTGGATGCTGAATGTCGCCATGGTTCTGCGTTAAGAGCCTGGGTGTGAGGTGCAGCCTTTGATGCGGTACCACGGAAAGTTCTAGAAACGTGGTGTACCATGGTTGGCGTGCCCACGTTGGAGCAACCAGGATGAGCGACATCGAGTGTTGCTTTAGCTTTCTTGCCACCAGCGGAATGAGAGGCGCTGGGGGAAAAGCGTACGCAAATTTGCCTGACCAGTTCATCCATATCGCATTGCCCTGCGATTGTGGGTGAGGGAACCTGGCGGCAAAGCTTTGGCATTTTGCGTTTTCCCTTGTGGCAAACAGGTCTATCTCCGGATGACCCCACCGCTGGAAGTACGGGTGGAGTACTGATGGATGTATCTCCCACTCGTGCATTTGATGGCTGTACCTGCTGAGCAGATCCGCTATCTGATTGTCCTTGCCTGGGAGGTGTTCCGCCATGAGGAAGATGTTCCTTTGAATGGCCCACTTCCACATGCTCTGAGCCAGATGAGACAGCTGTGGAGAGTGTGTACCTCCCTGCTTCTGGATGTAGTACATGGCTGTCATGTTGTCCGTCCGGATCAACACGACCTTGTTGCACAGATGTACTTTGAAGGACTTGAGCGCCATGAAGATCGCCATCAACTCCAGGTAGTTGATGTGCATCTTTTGTTGCTGCGTTGACCACAGTCCCTGCACTGTGTAGTGGAGCACATGAGCTCCCCACCCCTGGAGAGATGCGTCCGTTGTTAGGATAATCTGTGGCACAGGCTCTTTGAACGGTCGGCCCTTGCAAAGGTTGTGTGGATTCCACCAATGCAGAGAGTGGTATGCCCGACCGGTCACCAACACTAGGTCTTTCAACTGTCCTTGAGCCTGAGTCCACTGATGCGCCGAGCATTCTTGGAGTGGACGCATATGCAGCCTTGCGTGCAGGACTATGAAGATGCAGGAGGCCATCATGCCTATCAACTGCATGAACACTCTCGCTGGTAGGGAGTGTTGCGGTCTGAACCTTTGGATGAGCGACTGAATGCTGTCGATCCTCACTTGGTTTGGCTGAGCTGTAGCAGTCAGAGTATTTATTGTCGCGCCCAGATACTGCCGCACGTGGGAAGGCTGGAGGTGCGACTTTGGGTAGTTCAGTGAGAACCCCAGACTGTGAAGGAGGTGAATGGTGTGGGAAATGTGTGCGGCGCCATGTTGTACCGACTTTGCTTGAACCAGCCAGTCGTCTAGGTAAGGGTAGACATGTATATTTTGTCTCCTGAGGTGCGCCGCTACTGTCGCCAGACATTTGGTGAACACTCTGGGGGCAGTGGTCACTCCGAAGGGTATGACTTTGAACTGATAATGCCTGTTTTGGATGGTGAACCTGAGGTATTTTCTGTGGGAGGGGTGGAGTGGTATGTGAAAATAAGCATCCTTGAGGTCCAAGGTTGCTAGGAAGTCCCCTTGGTTTAGCAGGGGAAGAATTTGCTGCAGTGTTAGCATATGAAAATGTTCTGATAGGATATACAGGTTGAGGGGGCGTAGATCCAGAATGGGTCTGAGGGATCCGTCCTTTTTTGGGATGAGGAAGTACAGGGAATAGACCCCTGTTCCTTCCTCCTCCACTGGTACGAGCTCTATTGCGCCTTTTTGCAGCATCACAAGAACTTCTTGCTGCAATAAGTGCAAGTGCTCTGCCGACATAGGACGTTGTCTTGGGGGAATGTTGGTTGGAGTGGATGTCAACTCCAAACAGTAACCGTATTGGATAAGTTTTCTCACCCACCTGTCTGTGGTGATGGACGTCCAGACTGGCAGGAACTGCTGGAGTCTCCCCCCGACAGGTGTTGGATGGTCGGGGGGAAGTGACAGAGAGTCACTGTTTGTTGGCGGCAGAGGAACGGGAGTTGTTGTTGCCTCTGCCCCTGCCCTTGGCACTGTTTCCTCTGTAACCCCCTCTACCCTGCTTGGGGTACGAGGACTGCGCGCCACCTTTGGTGAATTGCGTCTGCTGTGCCAAGTGTCCTCTGGTAACACCACGGGTACCTGAGCGACGAAAAGTGCTCCCCCTGAATTGCTGAGACTGAAGCGCCCCCATGGATTTAGCTGTCTCATTGTCTTTTTTAATCTTCTCGAGGGTGGTGTCAACGTCCGGGCCAAACAGTCTGTCGGGATTAACGGGCTGGTTGAGTATCGTTGTTTGAATATCAGGTTTAAACCCTGAGATGCGAAGCCTTGCTTGACGCCTTAACATCACGCTAGTGTTAATTGCTCTAGCCGCTGTATCTGCAACGTCAAGCGCACACTTAATTGCTGCGTTTGAAATGAGCTTTCCCTCCTGTATTAGCATCTCAGCTGCCTCTTTAAACTCATCTGGAAGGTGTTGAAGGAGCTGCTCTAGGGTGTCGTAATGCGCCCTATCATATCGTGCCAACAGTGCCTGTGTGTTCGATATGCGCCAGATATTGGCTGCCTGTGCAGCCACCCTTTTACCAGATGCCTCTAGCACTTTCGACTCCTTGTCTGGGGGAGGAGCTTCACCCGTTGTCTGGGAGTTCGCCCTTTTGCGGGCATTGGCGACCACCAAAGAGTCCAGAGGCAACTGGCCCCGAATATATGCTGGGTCTCCAGGTGCCGGTCTGTATTTCTTTTCAATACGTGGGTTCACCACTCTTGCCCTGGTGGGTTCCTTAAAGATTTCCGGTGCATGCTTAAGGACACCTTTCAGCATTGGAAGCGTTTTAACAGTTTTTTCTGCGGCAGAGAAAGTGTCAAACAAAAAATCTTCCACCGGGTCAGCATGCATGTCCACATTATGATTTGCAGCTGCCCGTTCAATTAAGGCATTGAATGCTGCTGAATCCTCAGTTGGGGATGTCCGTACACCATAAACCTGTGGGTCCTGTACCACTTGTTGGCCTCCCTGGTCACCAGTGTCCACCCATGAGTCCTGTTGCTCATCAGGGTCATTGTTATCTGGGAAATTGTACTGGTCATCCTGGTCATCGTCATCTCCCCCTGAAGCATTGGGAGAGGGTGATGGGCTCCTCCTTGGTTGAGGATGAATAGGTTCAACAAGGGCAGGAAGGTCCTGTGCTGGCCTTCTCTTCTTCAGAGGTATGACATAGGATTCCAATGGTTGGGAAGTAATCTTTCGCTTATAGAGCATCAATTTTCCCGTATCGGCGTCGATATAATGCTCAGATTGTTCTTCTGAAGCTTGATGTCGACCTAAATGGCCACTTAGCATCGAGTGTTGTGAGGCTTCTGTGTCCTTTGACACCGACCGGGGTGCAAAGGCCTTCGGTGCCACCTTCGGCGGCAGAGTGTAGAGGATCTGCGTGGAAGTCTTCCTCGGTGCGTCCACCAATTTCGGGGCCGACGGTGTGTGAGTAGTCGACGGCAAAGTCTTTTCCCGAATCCGTTTGAGGGAGTCGGTGACTTGCTTCGTGAACGAAGCGGAGGGTTTAGTTGCCGATGACCCATGCCCGTCACCATCGGAGGACCCCAGCGTCGACGAGGTATCCGTGCCTAGTCGAGCCTCCGACGCATCTTCGACCCCAATGGTCCGGGCCTCCTTCCTAGGCTTAGGCGCCGATGCCGTTGGTTTTGGTCCGGCTTCTTTGTGCCGTTGCATAGGGCCTCCGGACTTCGGCTCGGGGCCCTTCGTCGACTGCGCTTCGACCGGGCGTTTGCCTGTTGGCGCAGCAGTCGCGTCTGATGGTGGTCCGACAGTCGTTGTGGACTTTGGTGGAGCAACCGTGGCCGACACGTGTTCGATGACCTTCTTCGGGGTCGGCTCCTTGGCCACCGTAGGTAGCGGTGCCGGCTCGACAGCCTTCTTTGGCTTCGGAACCACTGAAGGCGACGGAGTCGATGACGTAGCAGGCTTCTTCAGTTTCGATGGTACGTCGGCTATCTTTGTTGTCGTCGAATCCGAAGGTTTCGGTTTCGATATGCGCAATGGCGGCTCCGCAGATGTGTCCGTGGCCGGGCCAGAAGGCGGGGCCGGGGATTGCGGTGCAGGGTCGTGGGTAAGGCCAAGTGGCGATCCCGTGACCTGAGCCTGAGTCATGTAACTTTCGGGGCATAGCTCTTCCTCCGAGCTATCTTCCGCGGCCCCATAAACTTCTTCGTCGTCCCCTACCTCCTCGACGTATTCCAGGTCCTGGCCCTCGACGGGTTCACCGGAATCGGCCTCGACATCCGTCGATGGTGGTGAAATCTGCAGACGGTGGCTTGGCCTTCTGCCTCGGGGTCGTCGAAGATGTCATCGGGCGCCGGAGCCGCTCGCTGGGCCTCAAGGCGCGCCGCGCGCCGAAGCTTGAGCGTCTTCTTCGACCTGAACTTCGAACAGGCCATACAGCTGGCCTCGTTGTGTTCTGGCGAGAGGCATTTGTTACAGACTGGATGCACGTCGATGTGTGGGTATTTCGAACCACACACGGGGCAGAACTTGAACGGACTCCGTTCCATCGCAGAATCGTCGGGGTCTTGCTGCGACGACAGGGCCTCGATGTCAGAAGAGTTACTCGACTCCGCAGAAGACCGACTCCTAGAGTCGGATGAAGCACGAGACCGAACGCGAACAATACCGACGAGGTAACGAAGGCCTTTTGGCCTTAAAGAAGTAGTTTTATTCGATTCCGACTAGGAGACGTCGAAACCACATCCGAACCCAATGGCGGAAAAAAACAATCTGGGGATGGAGTCGATGCCCATGCGCACTGTAGTCCAGGGGAGGAGCCACCTATCTCGTGATACTTCGAAGACTCTTCCAGGACAACAATGTGCAATCATCCAGACCCAACACTAGGCGGCGATCTATGCAATAGATATGAATTTAGCAGCCCACATGCCTCGAACACACCTTTACACTATGTGCAAAGGTGTGTTTAATGCTAGGCAGACTGATTGTGCACCACCTTTAGGGAGAAAGCAGGACATTTCGATATCTTAGTAGATATGGCACTCTCTTGCTTCATCCGTCTTATGCATTACAGCACAACAACTTTAGTTGCTTCGCTGCATTGTGGGACAACTTCGTAAATCTGAGCCTTCTGTTGTTCTTCATTTAGCGATCTTGATCTTTACCTCCCAATCCTACATTCAGGGCCGGACTGGGATGCAAAATGGCCCTGGCAAATAAGTCTGACCCACGGGGTGGGGTGCACTAGTGGGAAACACTGCTGCTGCTTTTGGTACAGGGACCTGATTTTGCCGCACTGATGCAAACCCCCCCGTACCCAAAAAGGCCCCCACCGGTTCAAAACTGGCCCCATTCTTCCGGCTCACCTGGAAAACGCCTGGTGACACTATTGCCAGTCCGGCCCTGCCTACATTATAAAGGCTGTGAAGGCTATACAGGCTTTTGTCACTGGATTCAAGCTAGCCTGGCTGATGACGGCTGATTAGCCAGAAACCGGTCCCAGGATGCTTGTTTCCGGTCCAGGGAAGACATGGCCTGGCAGTTCGGGCTGGACTGTTCCCACGAGGCACAGGGCCAGACTGATTTGCATATGGCCATGTCTGAACTGGGGTGGCGGAGTGATCTAAAGAATGATGATGGATTAAACCCAGATTAGTTGACTGGGGATGAGTGCTTGCAATGTTCAACACTCCGTCCATCATCCCCTTTGGTTTTGCTTTGTTCGCCCTCAGTTGGCAGGGTATGCCCAGATGTGGGTCCCTTGCTCACTTTGCCACTGGATTCAAGCTAGCCTGGCTGATGATGGCTGATTAGCCGGAAAGCGGTTCCAGGATGCTAGTTTCCTTTCTAGGTAAGACATAGCTTGGCAGTTCGGGCTGGACTGTTCCCTTGAGGCACAGGGTCAGACTGATTTTTGCATATGGCCATGTCTGAACTGGGGTGACGGAGTGAGCTAAAGAATGATGGCGGCTGAGGAAAGGCGTCTTCCTGGCGCGTTTTCGATAAAAGTGTTTCCAAGGATCGAGGGACATACTTACGTTAGAAGTATCCGGTGACCTTGTTGATACAGGAACGGCGGGTATGAGTAGCTTGGCTGTCTCCTGCACGTTACAGAACTAGTGTCCAAAAGAGTGAAGTGGCAGCCTTTGAGTGCAGCCCTGATAAAACTGCTTAATGTAACATAGCAGTGAAACATGTCGGCACTGGCAGTAGGTATAGGTATGCATGATTAGCTACCTGCCTTTCTTAATATTCTACAGCACACGATCACCGCCCTATGAATAAAATTGGTTAAGGGACTGGTGTGCTGTGTGTGTTTTTAAGCACTCAGTTATACTTGTGTTTGTTTGTCACTAGCAGAATCTTCTGCACTTCACTATTTGTCACTCTAGTTGTTGTTAGTTTTGGACAGGTTTTTTCTTTCCTCTCACTTTTCTTTGAGAAGCAAGTGACCACCGATGATGAGACAGGGGCCTGTCTGGAAATTGCATACCAGTTACCCCGTTGGTGGTGTTTCCGTGAGGGGTCATTTGCTTCTCCCACATTTTTTCCTCCATTAAGAGGAGGGTCCAATGTTTGATGTGGACTTGTGTGACCAATTTCGGGTTGGCTCACTGTGAGTGGGTGTTCTGTGGTGTTGCCTGGGAGAACAGGTTTTTTAACGCGGGCGGTGTACAGTGCATTACCTCCTTATAATGTGTATAAGAGTGTAGTGGGGAGTAGGACATTTGAACCCCCCTGGGAGTCACTGATGTATGTGCACGCCATTGGACTGGGTCTTGATTAGGATTGTAGATTGTGAGTGGAGGGCGACCCTGTTCCGTTTTCCCTCTGAGCTCCTTGGTATTTTGAATCCGGTCTAGGGAAGACATGGCTTGGCAGTTCGGGCTGGACTGTTCCCATGAGGCACAGGATCAGACTGCTTTTCATATGGCCATGTCTGAACTGGGGTGGCGGAGTGAGCTAAAGAATGATGATGGATTAAATCAACACTCCGTCCATCATCCCCGTTGGTTTTGCTTTATTCGCCCTTAGTTGGCAGGTAAGCCCAGACATGGGTCCCTTGCTCACTTTGTCACTGGATTCAAGCTAGCCTGGTTGATGATGGCTGATTAGCCAGAAACCGGTACCAGGATGCTTGATTCTAGTCCAGGGAAGACATGGCTTGGCAGTTCGGGCTGGACTGTTCCCATGAGGCAGAGGGTCAGACTGATTTGCATATGGCCATGTCTGAACAGGGGTGGCGGAGTGAGCTAAAGAATGATGATGGATTAAACCCAGATCAGTTGACTGGGGGTGAGTGCTTGCAATGTTCAACACTCAGTCCATCATCCCCTTTGGTTTTGCTTTGTTCGCCCTTAGTTGGCAGAGTATGCCCAGACATGGGTCCCTTGCTTACTTTGGCACTGGATTCAAGCTAACCTGGCTGATGACAGCTGATTAGCCAGAAACCGGTCTCAGGATGCTTGTTTCCGGTCCATGGAAGACATGGCTCGGAAGTTCGTGCTGGACTGTACCCATGAGGCACAGGGTCAGACTGATTTGTATATGTCCATGTCTGAACTGGGGTGGCGGAGTGAGCTAAAGAATGATGATGGATTAAACCCAGATCAGTTGACCGGGGATGAGTGCTTGCAATGTTCAACACTCAGTCCATCATCCCCTTTGGTTTTGCTTTTTTCAACCTTAGTTGGCAGGGTATGCCCAGACGTGGGTCCCTTGCTCACTTTGCCACTGGATTCAAGCTAGCCTGGTTGATGACGGCTGATTAGCCAGAAACCGGTCCCAGGATGCTTGTTTCCGGTCCAGGGAAGACATGGCTTGGCAGTTCGGGCTGGACTGTTCCCATGAGGCACAGGGTCAGACTGATTTGCATATGGCCATGTCTGAACTGGGGTGGCGGAGTGAGCTAAAGAATGATGATGGATTAAACCCAGATCAGTTGACCGGGGGTGAGTGCTTGCAATGTTCAACACTCCGTCCATCATCCCCGTTGGTTTTGCTTTATTCGCCCTTAGTTGGCAGGGTATGCCCACTTTGCCACTGGATTCAAGCTAGCCTGGCTGATGATGGCTGATTAGCCAGAAACAGGTCCCAGGATGCTTGAATCCATTCCAGGGAAGACATGGCTTGGCAGTTCGGGCTGGACTGTTCCCATGAGGCACAGGGTCAAACTGATTTGAATATGGCCATGTCTGAACTGGGTTGGCGGAGTGAGCTAAAGAATGATGATGTCTTAAACCCAGATCAGTTGACCGGAGATGAGTGCTTCCAATGTTCAACACTCGGTCCATCATCCCCTCTGGTTTTGCTTTGTTCGCCCTTAGTTGGCAAGGTATGCCCAGACATGGGTCCCTTGCTCACTTTGCCACTGGACTCAAGCTAGCCTAGCTGATGACGACTGATTAGCCAGAAACCGGTCCCAGGATGCTTGTTTCTGGTCCAGCGAAGACATGGCTTGGCAGTTCGGGCGGGACTGATCCCATGAGGCACAGGGTCAGACTGGTTTGCATATGGCCATATCTGAACTGGGGTGGGGATTGAGCTAAAGAATGATGATGGATTAAACCCAGATCAGTTGACTGGGGGTGAGTGCTTGCACTGTTCAACACTCCGTCCATCATCCCCTTTCTTTTTGCTTTGTACGCCCTTAGTTGGCAGGGTATGCCCAGACTAGGGTCCCTTGCTCACTTTGCCACTGGATTCAAGCTAGCCTGTCTGATGACGGCTGATTAGCCAGAAACCGGTCCCAGGATACTTGATTCCAGTCCAGGGAAGACATAGCTTGGCAGTTCGGGCTGGGCTGTTGCCATCAGGCACAGGGTCAGACTGATTTGCATATGGCCATGTCTGAACTGGTGTGGGGGATTGAGCTAAAGAATGATGATGGATTAAACCCTGATCAGTTGACTGGGGGTGAGTGCTTGCAATGTTCAACACTCTGTCCATCATCCCCGTTGGTTTTGATTTATTTGCCCTTAGTTGGCAGGGTATGCCCAGACGTGGGTCCCTTGCTCACTTTGCTACTGGATTCAAGCTAGCCTGTCTGATGACGGCTGATTAGCCAGAAACCGGTCCCAGGATGCTTGATTCCAGTCCAGGGAAGACATGGCTTGGCAGTTCGCGCTGGACTGTTCCCATGAGGCCCAGGGTCAGACTGATTTGCATATGGCGATGTCTGAACTGGGGTGGCTGAGTGAGCTAAAGAATGATGATGGATTAAACCCAGATCAGTTGACTGGGGATGAGTGCTTGCAATGTTCAACACTTCCTCCATCATCCCCTTTGGTTTTGCTAAATTATAAAGGCACCTTGGTGGTTCTCCAGCCTCCAATTTGCATTGCTTGCCTCCATTGTTTGTGACGTTGGACTAATTGACTGACGCTTGACTCGACGTAACGTTTTTCTTTTGAAGAAATACTACAGACAAGTGGTGATTGGAAGAGTGTTCCCTTTCTTTTGAAATTGATGCCACTGTTGGATACCTTTAATTATCATCATCAAATTGACTTTCTTGTTTTGTGGTTCAGTGAACCTCCCGCCATCAACTTATGCGGTTCTGACCATAGATCCACATTAAGGATTAATCGTGGCAATACTCATTTCAGTCCTGAAAATGGTCTGACGGACTGACACCACTGAGACTGAGACGTCGACTCCACCATCTATTTCTGGGAAACCTGTTGGTCTCCCGTGACTATTATTCTCATTAGGAGATATGTCACCTTTGATTTGATTGGAACAGATGTTTGTCATGAACTGTTGGATTATTTTCATTTTACTTCTGTTCATGATTCCTTGCTGATTTGTCCGTTTATTTGTACTCCTTTATAATTACTGCTATATAAACTTACTGATATTTTCAAACAAATAAGATATTCCCGTGTTTTTGTGCTCTTGATTTGCATTTATTGTTGTTGTCTAATGACACTTTGGTGAATGTTCCCATAGGACTCACCCCCAGAATAAGTCTAAAATAGTTATCTATTGAAGTTCTTTGAAACAAAATCCCTTGTAGGCACCCTGTACCTTTCACTGCTGAATCGCCCAAGCCTCCAAGGGTTTATTGGGTTTCCCAGTTTATATACTGCCTCCATTACAAGCACACTTCAGGGGCTCTTTACAACCCCATCCTCTACTTGACTTCCCCATCACACACTTTGCAGACACATCATGAGGTCTCTAGTGTCTACTTTAAATTCCCATCTTCCTCTATAAAGACACGTCATGTTGTCCCTCATATCACCGCCTTTACCTCCATGTCGTCCATCACACACACACTTTCAGTTGTTCTTTGCAATTCAGCCCTCCAGTTCTCACCTCCATTCTCGATGACACAGACACTACAGGATTTTTTTCTCCCTGCTCCTCGCACGCAATTTATTAGAGTCCTCCTCTCATGTTGTTATAAATTATGCTGATCTTCTGAAACTTAATTAGGAACAATTTAATTGCATGGGGTGAGAGCTATAATTTATAGCAGCGCCCTCCCGTTACATAGATGTATTGTGCCCTGTAGTACATATTTTCAATTTTGAAAGATACCGTTGACATTAAACTAATTAGGTTTAATGCCTTTCACTCCGCTGCCCTGATCTGTGCAGGAAAATGAGTGTTGCTGTAGAGAGGAGGTTGGAATGGGCCAGTGAGTAACTGGCTGCATGCGCAGAGTTAAAGAGGGGTCAATAATTGAACAAACTCATTAGCAGATTTGCACAATAAGTCGGGATGAGAACCTGACCACAGAGGAACTGATTGAGAAGCATTTGTGAGTACGGAAAGTAGAACGACAGGAGTACTCATTCATACACTCATACATTGATTCAGCCCCGAATTGTCCAACTCCATATTATTTAAAGTGCAAAGAGGACATAGTCCTTTCTATTTGTAATAATTGTGTATGAATATTCCGTAAAAAATCCAGTCTTCTTCATGTTTTAGATGTTTTGCAGCATTGTTTCATTTGTAAAAAAAAAGTGTAAATGTCAAAAATGCTTTTATTATTATGCCCCCCACCCACCCCCACTATCATTGCCCACTTCCATCATTGGCGATGGCTGTGTCATTCCTTCGCGCAATTACCCATGGAATCATAATTCTGATTGTCACACCCATTGCTGTACGTCCTCTGCAGAGAGGCCACGGATTGGATGAACATGTATTAAGAACACCTTAATGACACTATCAGGAACTCGCACTGCATTCTGCCTCAAGTACAGAGCTCTCAATCGTGCCATCCAAATCCTGAACTCACCAAGACTCCCAGGGGGAACTCGGTTTGCGGTACGCTCCATGCAAGACTCACATTTTACTTGAAAAATACATCCGCAGAAACACAACATCTGGGAAAACATAACACTCTAGGGACACATATAGCGTGCATAAAGAAGTAATGCGTGAAATGTAACAATTAGTGCATCACTGATTTGGAATACATTAGATGCTTTTTGCACACGCTGCTGAGGCAAAAAGAGTGGGGGCATATTTAGAAGTCTGTTTTTATGAATGATGATGCTAAGTATCCACCCTCACATAAAGCCGTGACCCGCACACTTTTATGTTCACATATGCTTTCCCTCTGTCTCACTCTGCTTACACAACACTAATAGTGTTACTTTACTAGTACAGAATGCCTTTTAATAGCCCCCAGAGATGGAATTTGCCTTGTATGTGTGAGGCCAACGTCGTCATCATTATTCTTCATTCTCAATCTTTATTTCGGCCGGTTTGACCATCAAAGATATACAATAAGAACACATTTGAAACATTATAAGATCATCAGAAATAAACAACAAATGCATATTGTACAGAGTAAAATCGTTCCACCCTAGAAATTAAATGCAACTAGAGTGAAAACGGATAAAGGACCATACATTAAAATTGTTTAAACAAAAAATTATATGGGAGCCTGCGACTTTAAAATACGGGTGCGAGTATGCCAGACATTTACAAGATATTTAGCCAATGCAAACACAATTGGACCCGAAAGATCAGTTTTTAGAATTCTATACATGGGGAGGTACTCCCGACAACCAAGGTTTCTAATGAGTGGTAGGAGCCAGTATTTCCACGCGGCCTTGTAAGTTGGGCAGAACAAGACCACATGTAGATCACTTTCCTCCTCGCAAGCACATGCCGGGCATTGCTTGGTAGAGGGCGGTGTTGACCAGGAGCTAGTATAAGATCGCAGAGGTAATGTGCCATATCTCCATTGGAGAAATAGCTTCCTGGCCTTCACGGGGGACATAGCATCCAGTACTCTCTCCAGCCTATATGAATCCTTGCATTGCGTAAATGCAGATGTTAATGACCCCTCACCCTGAGAGTCCAAAGCCATAGCTAATTTCTGCTCATGGTAAGCAGTGGCCAGAGCTTTTCGTGGGATCTTTAGTGAGGCATTCGCTGGATCAAGCCACAAATCGGGGAGCCCTAGTTTCATACAAGACTTTTGAATATATTTTATCCACGGGATCTGCAAAGCTTTGGGGTGGGTTAAAAACTCCCTCAGCTCCGCCCTGTAAGTAGAAAGTTCTTCACTACTCCATAGCCTCCGCCAGAAGGCTATGGGTCTGAGACCTAGCTCATCTGCTATTGGTCTCAGTCCCAAATCCATCCTCAAAGGGAGGGGCGGAGTACTAGACGGGAGTGCAACTATCTGTCTAATGAAGTTATTCTCAGTGACAGACAAACTGCGGGAGGATATGTGACCCCACAGTTCCGCCCCATACATAATGGCCCCCCTGGCCTGTACCTTGTAGATCTGAATAAGTGGCCCCAATGGACGATAGGTGGAACTTTTCAACATCCGAGCAATGCCCCCTGTGGTCTGCACTAATTTAAGATTAGCCCTGGTCTGGTGTGTTCCCCAAGACATGGTTTCATTCAACGTTACGCCAAGGTATTCAAAGGTGGAGACTCTCTCTAAACGTGATGATCCCAGTAGGGGATTCGGGCGTAATCTTGGGGTTGGGTTCAGAACCATAAACTTGGTTTTTGCAGCATTGATTTCCAACCCCCTATCAGTGCAGAAGGCCACAAAAGAGTCAAGGATCCTCTGAATCCCCATGGGGGTTTTGGACAGGAGCAGGGTTTCATCAGCAAACATGATTGCAGGCACCCTGCTGCCGCCCAACCTTGGGGCATCAGTGTTTTCAGTGCCGTTAAGATGGGCGATTACCCCGTTGACAAAGAGGCAGAACAGGGTCGGTGCCAATACACAACCCTGCCTAACCCCCCTGTCAACGGAGAATCTGTCCGTCAGTGCCCCAAATTTCCCGCACCTAACCCGGGCATAGTTGTTGTGGTGCAGTCTCTGTAAAATTATCAGAATATCCGGGGGAACCCTCATCTCGGCCAGAACACTCCAGAGTTTCCCTCTCGGCACTAGGTCGAAGGCGGCCCTCAGATCCACAAATATTGTGTATAAGCTGCCACCCTCGAATATCGCTACCCTCCAGTAGATGATGTTCAGGCGAAAAACCTGGTCCACTGTGGAGACTCCCTTCCTAAAGCCCGCCTGATACGGGCTGAGGGCGCCTGTCTCTTCCACCCAGTCCTGGAGCCGGTTCAACAGTATCCTGCCAAACAACTTCTGTGGCACGTCAATTAAGCTGATGGGTCTGTAATTGGCTGGGAGCAGGGGCAAGCCCTTCTTGAATATAGGAACCACCTCTGCCCCCAGCCAAGTACTCGGGATTTCCATGCCTTGCAGAACTCCATTGAACACAGCAGCAAGGTAGGGGGCCCAAACAACGGGCTCCTGCTTAAACAGGTCCCCGGGGAGGCCATCCAGCCGCGGCGCCTTTCCCGATGCCAGTCCCGCTATTGCTGCCTTGACCTCCCCTACTGATATCAAATCCCCGTCATACTCAGCCAGTCCGTTGCCTATATTATTCATGGTTTCTCCCAGCTCGGAACTGTAGAGAGACTTGAAGTGTGCCTGCCACACCCCTGCTGCAATGTTTGGCTCTATTGCCGAGTGAAGGCTCCCCGACCCCCCGTTTACTACTCTCCAAAACGTTCGATGGTCTCTTGTTGCAAGGGAACTAGTAAGCTCCTCCCATTGGTTCTCCTCCCATTCGATTTTAGCATGGGCGACTAATTTTTTGTATTCCCGTCTACTTTCTCGTATCTTCTCTCCTCCTTGTCTCTCCTTAATACTTTTAAGAGGTTCTCCCTTTGCCTTCCTACAGGCTGTATTGTACCATAACAATTTGTGTTGCTGTCCCCTCCTCGAATTCTGAACCTTGCTAAAGAGCTCAGAGGCCGCTCCCTTTATGAGGTCCTCATGAGCCTGATATAGTTTATCATGGGAATCTTTAATGCCTACCCCATTCACTAGATCTCCCACTTTTTCAATAATAGGGATTAGTCCTGCATAGAGCCTCGGGAGTTTCACTTGGCTCGTGGCTAGTTTTTCCCACCTGACTCTTCTCCTGTTGTTACCCAGTAGGAGTTCAGGTTTGTTCTCCTCCTTAGTTGTTATAGAGGCTTGTAGACCGGGGTGGATAAGATCGAGTTCAAGGGCGTTATGGTCGCTATCTAGTCTCTCAGTGACCCTAAAGTCCAGAATAGAAGACCAATTCACTATCTGTACAAGGGCGTAGTCCAGGCGGGACTCTCTTCCCACTCTGTTATACGTGGTTTTACTTGGTACATCTGACTTAATACGCCCATTGCAGGCTCTAATTCCATGCTTTAGGGTGAGGGCAGTGATCTGCAGTGCTACAGGTGTCCAAGCCTTCGGGGGAGGTGCTACTACAGAGGGCACTGACCACATGGACTCTTCTCCCGTAGGGAATCCCTCTAAGAGACCAGCCAGCGGCTCAAAATGAGAATTTAGGTCCCCTCCCAATACATAGGGTATATCTCTTGGCATTTCAGATAAATAAACTGAAAGCTCATCTATAGTGTAAGATTCTCTCGAAACTCCCACAGGCCTGGAGTAGATATTTATCAGGACAAGTTTCGCTAGATTCGGCCATGCCAATTGAACCACTAGGATGTCATCTGATCGCACCGGTAAACGTGAAGCCAGGCAACCTAGGTGGGATGCCACCCAGGTAGTAAGTCCACCTGAAGGGCGGCCCTTACCCTCCCACCTGGCCGGGATGGAAAATGACAGGTAGCCCTGGTGCCTATATTCTTCCCTAGCCCAGGTCTCCTGAAACATGCAAACATCCCCAGACTCAATGTATGTTACCCAGTCTTGAATGTCCAGCTTGTTAGCTAGGCCGGCCACATTCCACCAGATTAGTCTCAAGTGCGCCGGACCAACAGCGGGGAAGATTGCAGGGGTAGGAGTGAGAGGGGAACCAATGCCAGATACTACTCCAATTGCTACATCAGGACCATTGTCGGTGGTAGATCCAGTTGGATCAGAAGGTTCACTGGAAACATTGTCCGAGGTCATAGGATTAAGGTCAGGGTTTGAGGACAGTCAATAAACCCCTTCCAGTCCACTCAGGCAATTAAAACGATTGTAGTCTATAAAAGGTGTTTCCGGAAGTCGGTAGAGTGGGCGTGGAGGATATCCCCTGTATCTGGGTCTCCGTTCGACCCTTGTCCAATTATCTTGTGGCAGATCATGGTGCATGCTAAAAGGGGGAAAGAAGAAGAGACTGGGAGAGTCTGTATGGTGGAATCCAGAGATCTGTTTGACCCAGCGCAAATATGTGATACTGTCCCAGGGTCTCGGAAGGTCACCATAATGCAGTCCCCTATTATTGTTTTTCTCGTCTTCCCCAACCATGGTACCCTTCTCACCATAATAATCTCGTTGTTGAAATGGGCTGGGAGAGGTCTGTTCCAATTTAACCATTTAATGATTTTCCTCTTGAGTAATTGGAAATTCTCGCTTTCGCCCATTTCGAGAGGGAGAGCACCCGCCAAAACCACCGTAAGGCTATTGGCCTCCGGCGGCAAGTCGGGTCTCCGTGGTCTGGGAGCGGGCTTGCCAGGGAATAAGGGAGCAATACTAGCATTGGGTGGGACCCCAGGATTTATGCCAGGATTTATACTGTGGAAAACAGGGTCTACTGTCTGTGGAGGTAAGATGTTAGAGTTATTAGATGGTTTTACAACTGGATTGGCCATGAGTGGCTGCAGACGAGGGGCGGCATCGGCACCCAAAGGGGGTTCCGTACTGGTGGGAAAATTTTGGATGTTGGGGAAGGTTCCTAATGGTGGATTGGACTCGATGGTTCTAGTCTGTTTGCTAGCTGAGATTTTCAGGCTAGTTAAAGTTGCCTCTAAGATGGTAAGCCTGATTTCTACTTTCTTTAAACTCTCGCTAATGGGCAGTAGGAGTGATCTGAGTAGAAATTCTATGTTCCCCAGGGAGGTAACAGGGGGTAATATATTAAGTGGATTGCCCCCCTGGTCGCTGGTAGAAGCAGCGATAATGGTATTAGTACCCTTAGGGGGAGTAACTTTGTGAACATTGACTATGGACCTGTCAGACGTAGGTACAGACTTGTGTATTTTCCCAAAGTCAGAATGGGGGATCTTGGTCTTCCCGTGCCCACCCCTCAGCTTCCTTCTGCGCTTGTTTGGTGGTGGGCCATGCACCTCTGCCACAACGATTTGCCTTGGCTTACTTTTCCTGTTTTTAGCTGCAGGGGGCGTTTGGGTGACTAAATCGACAGCCGTAGTGCTGGCAATTGAGGGTAGGATGCCGTCCATGGTCTGGTCAGGGAATGAGCCGGGGTTAGAATTGCTATCCCGTAGTAATAGGGGGACGCCGTCTTGGGATAGCGAATCCTGGCTACCAATTAGGGGACCTTCCTCTTGGGAGATAGAATAGGGAATTTTGGCCCACATGCATCAAGCATTTTTGGAGTCGCAAACGGTGCGATTCCTTAAAATCGGCCGTTTGCGATTCCAAAAGTGCTTTTTGGGATGCATGAAGCAATTTTAGAATTCGTAACATTTTTGCGAGTTCTAAAATTGCGATTGCTTTTAAGAAGTCGCAGATGTGCGATTTCTTAAAAGCAATGCATCATTACTTTTAAAAGTGCAAAATCACAATTAGGGTGTCAATTTTACCGAGTGATTGAACCACTCGGTAAATTTGGAAAAAGTGTTTAAAATGCTGAAAATGTTTTTTTTTCAACATTCATGTTTCACACACACATGTCCTTAGGACATGTGTGTGTGAAACATGATGCGAAAAATACATTTCAGAGGTGCATGGGGGGTCCTTTGGACCCCCCCCTGCACCCATGAAATTTTCAAAGTGCCACTCGCAATTTGCTAATGCCTTCCCATTGACTATGGGCCTTTTGGCCCATAGGAATCAATGGGAATTGCGAAAATTAACTTAAGAATTCGGTATTTATTTGGGATTCGGTAAAAATGCGATTTTTACCGAATCACAAATGAATACCAAAAATAATGATGCATAGCATTTTGCAATTCTTAATTTGCGATTCCTTTTTTTTCGCAAATTAAGAAGTGCAAAATGTCTCAATGATGCATGTGGGCCTATGTCACTAAGGGGTCTATTTTTCATATGTTCAATAGAGCGGCGGCGCTCTGCCCTACGCTTCTCCAAGGAGCTATCTTTTCCCCCATCACCCTTCGCCGATTTGAAATAGCTGTCCAGAGTCCCGGTGTTACCTCCCCCCACCTTCACAGGTGTTCCGCCTGTGACTGGTGAAGGCATGACCAGGACCTAAATCACAATCTGACTAGGGTCAAAAATAAAACAAAGATACTGCAGATGAAAGAGAGTGGGCCCAGCCCAGCCTCCTTAGGCCCCTGACGGCCACAGACGGTCCCGCCCTTGTCCCGGGCTTCTCCCGGCGCACTCCCGCGCAGCGGGATCACGTCCACCTGTAAATGGCTAATAGTGCGACTAGCGGGTGGGCGGGGCCGGCAGGGAGAGCAGCCCAGCTGGTCCAGGGGCGCGCAGGGACTCCTGGTCCTCGGAGTCCCTGCTGTTGTTGCTCGCAGCCCTGCCGGTCGTGGAGTTACTGCCCCCTTTCAGTGGTCCTGTAACCAGTTTCTGGACGCGCTGCGGGACCCGCGAAGCGAGTCCGGCGAGGCGTTGCTTCCCGCTGTTACCGGGTCCAGAGACGGAGGGTGAGCTGAGTTTAAGCATGCGGCGTTTCAATGGGGAAGTCCACAGAATCCCAAGTGCGGCAGGCTTTTAGCACTGTGAGCGGGCGGGCGGGGCCGGCAGGGAGAGCAGCCCAGCTGGTCCAGGGGCGCGCAGGGACTCCTGGTCCTCGGAGTCCCTGCTGTTGTTGCTCGCAGCCCTGCCGGTCGTGGAGTTACTGCCCCCTTTCAGTGGTCCTGTCACCAGTTTCTGGACGCGCTGCGGGACCCGCGAAGCGGGTCCGGCGAGGCGTTGCTTCCCGCTGTTACCGGGTCCAGAGACGGAGGGTGAGCTGAGTTTAAGCGTGCGGCGTTTCAATGGGGAAGTCATCATTATCATCATCATCATCATCATCGTCAGCTTTATTTATAAAACCATAAAAACATCTGATACAGTATAAAAAAATATATACAATTCAATGTGCGCAAATCTCCATTTCTGGGGAACCATATCGACTATGATTTCAAAAGTACAAATCAAGAATAAAAGTATCAAATATTTAAAAAATACATAAAGCTTAGCAGCAGATAATCAGTGCAATAAGACAATTGACCCATATGCAAGAATTTAAATTTGCACCAATCAAAGGCGGAATGCTGATATGCTAAGATGTTTAATCAGCAATAAATCAAAAAAGATTCAAGAACAAAGGAGCATATTAGCAAGAACCTTGTTAAAGGTGCAGGACATCTAACCTGGGCTACTATTGGAATTCTATAACGCATATTAGCAAGCACATTATCGCCATTTTAGCGACAGTTTCCTGCTGCTAAAATGGCGATAATTTTAACGAGGTTCTTGCTAATATGCCCCAAAGATCGTTAGGCCTAGAAGAAGCCAATGTGAGGCTGTGTATCCACGTGGTAATCTACTAAAGCTAGAATAGCGCTTTTGATCTTATGCACCAGCTATGATTCAAAGATTTGGCAACCGCACAAATGTGTATTTCAGAAACATCTGCAAGCAGCAGCCATAAGTGCCTCAGCAGATTGCCTAAACCCCAGATCTCTACATACAGGGATTAGCCACTGCTTTCTAGGTTGCCTGTAGCCTGGACAGAACAAGAAAAGGTGTATCAGAGATTTGTCTACTTTAAGGCAAACAGGGCAAGTAAGTGAATGATCAGTGTTAAACTTCCACTTCCCGGCAAAGGTCTTGACAAGGAGAGTGCCATGTCAAAATGCGACATATAACTTCTTAGCCAGAGGTACAGTGACATAATCTAAAAAGTGCTCAAACCCACGAGTTTTTGATATCCATGAACTCAGCTATAGTATAACCCAGATTAGGACTTCTGACTTCTGCAGCTCAAATGTTCTCCCAAAAGACATCCTTCAAATTAGATCTAGTTGGATCAGGGGTTGGGGACACCTTACTCCAAAAGTTCTTCGAGACCCACTCTTCACCATTTTGACATTCCTACCATTGTCCAACTTTACAATTTCCCTCAGAGCATGGAAATAATTTACCGTGGCAGGAGTAGTCTTAAATGTGTAAATGTAAATGTAAATGTATAGGCATTTATATAGCGCACTACTTACCCGTAGGGTCCCAAGGCGCTTCGACCACTGCGAAACCCTTCCTGGCTTCCCTGAGAGATGGTCCCTTAATGGGTATCTCCAGGGTGAGACCAGGCATCCCCGGTGGTCTGGTGGGGCCGTTAGTGAAGATGAGGCAAGCTAATGCCCAGAGTTGCCGAGTGTGAACGCTGATCAGAGTGGGCACCGAGGCGAGAGAATTATCGAGTCCGCTGACCCTGGTCCAGAAACCTGCCGCGCCGGGAATCGAACCCTGGTCCCGGGCCGTCCTCTGCTCTCGGGTCTGCCGCCTCTAACCAGTGAGCCACACTACTTCACTAAATCTCCATCAATATAATATAGGACACAATGTGGCCTTATCCTTGATTGAGTTGATGCTCGTATCCCACCTTAATGCTCTGAGGAAGCTTTACCAGTGATCTTAAAAATGTATTTTTCGAAGATGGCCAGTATTGTGGTGTCGGCATAGCCCCATAATTCGGCTCCATAAAGGGCACTAACCCCTGCCTTTATTTGATAAGCAGATATAGCCAGCGGTATTAGTGGTGCTTTGTATATCTTAGACACCCCAAATGGATGGTGAGATGGGTTTAGGGCACTCTTCCTAATTTTGGCTGGCTAGGACATATTATCGGTCAGTCTAATGCTCAGATGGACAAAATCATAGACACCCCCTAGGCAATACTCATTTAAATTTGAGGGACCCTCTAAACATTTTGTGTGGGTTTACACACATGAATTTCGTCTTCCCCAGGTTTATTTTCAAATCATGGTCTAGGTGAAAAGGCGAAAATGTGTCCATCAAAGTCTGTAGCCCCCTCACGGAACGGGCCCACCCTTAGCTTGGGTCTCAACCGGGGCGCAGCCGGCACTGTGGGACTCGCACACGCCTTTTGACGCTCTGATGACCATCAGCTGATGATGTGCAGGGGATTATGGGATTTTGAGTCCCTAGTGGGAACGGAATCAACCACGGTGGTCCCCCCCTGCTAAAAACAATGTCATAGGTTCAGGAAAAGAGAGTCCTCATTGTAGCGCCTCCAGGACTTGCCCCGGTCACAAAGAAACAGCCTAGCCAGAAAATGCAAGCTTAGGAATTTAGGGCCTCATGTTGTAGCATGCATCAAATGAAGCCAGAAAGGAACGATTGCACTCACACAAATGTTCTAAACACGTCTCCAAAGATAACCCTTGCTCACCCCCTTGGTAGCTTGGCACGAGCAGTCAGGCTTATCCCGGAGGCAATGTGTAAAGCGTTTGCGCAACACCCACACAGCAGCAACACACTAGGCACACTACAAATGGAGACTCCACACAAGGTTCTATAAAAATAGCCTTTGTATTATAAAAACACATTACAATATAAACACATGCATATATACACTGTGCCAACTGGCACCAGGTAGCAATTTACAGGGGACTATGTACAAGGCAGCGCCAATCGGGTCGATGCCAGAACCATCAGAAGCACCAAGAGTAAATGTAAAATAACCAGTAATTACAGCCAGTAGCTACTGGCAAGACCATTCACTTTTATTTATTTATTTATTTATTTACTCATTTGTATGGCGCAACGAATGATCCACAGGGGGATCTCTCGGCGCATGAAAAAGGAGCACCCTAATGCAAGGGAACCATTAAAATAGCCAAGTCTTAAGCAGCTTTTTAAATTGATGGAGATTGGTACAGGCGCGGATCTCATCAGGAAGGCTGTTCCAATGAGTAGGGGTTAGATACGAAAATGCAACTGCATGAGAGTCTGTCTGGCCATGAGCGGAATCCACGGAAAGATCCTTCTGAGCATTTGCATGGTTCTGAAGCAGGTGCTTGCCACGGACTTTACCTGCTCTTCCATGGATAAGTTATTATCAATTTTTATGCCCAGGTTCTTGGCCCATCCTCTAGGGGAGGGAGCGTTTCCTAGCTCTGGTGGCCACCAATCTGGAGTCCACATCTCCTCCGCTTTACCAAATAGCATTATCTCAGTTTTAGAGGAGTTGAGCTAGAGAAAGTTCTTCTTCATCCAACTCACTATGCTGGTCATACAGTATCTGAACTTAAGTTTGGTGACCGCAGGACTATTCTCGATGGGAACTATCACCTGGGTGTCGTCAGCAAAGGATATAGTTTCAAACCCACAGTTCCTGATAATTGAGGCTAGGGGAGCCACATATATGTTAAACAAGGTAGGGCTCAGGATCGAGCCCTGTGGTACCCCCTTATCCACACTAGTGGTTTGAGAAACGAAGGACCCCAACTGGACACATTGTGTTCTGTCTGCCATGAAACTCTGAATCCATTCGAAGGCCCCACCTCTCGCAACCGGTCCAAAAGGATCTGAAGAGAGATGGTGTCAAAGGCAGCCGACAGGTCCAGCAACACTAACATGACAGGGATGTCCTTATCCAGGGACATCCTTAGAGTGTCTGTGACATTCAGCAGTGCAGCCTCTGTGCTGTGTAAAGCACGGAAACCCGACTGGGATGTGTCCAGTATGTTATTCTGCTCCAAAATAGTGGGAGAGATGCCGATTAACTAATGTCTCCATGATTTTTGCGCAACAAGGGAGAGGAGAGAGCAGTCTAAAATGTTGAAGATCAGTGGGGCCAGTTAATGCCTTTTTGAGCAGGGGTATTATGCGAGCGCTTTTCCATTTACGAGGGACAGTGGTTGTGGCAAGTGAGATATTACAAACGTCAGCAAGCACCTCAGCTAGGACTGGGGATAGCGCTGACATAACAGCAGGTGGCACCGGGTCTGATGGGGAACCGGATTTCACTAGGGTTAGTAGGGAGCTAACTTCTTCACCGATGACATTAGACATCATATTAGGTATAAATCATTTTAGCATTAGGCATAAAAACACATTATGCATCCATCATGGCAACATCATGTACATCATGCCCCAATCAGCAGTGGAGACATTAGAGAAAAGCTCTGCACATTACAAATGCCACCAACATTGCAGATTAGCCTTTGGCGCCACTGCGCCTGGGGAGCCCCACTCTAGGACTCTAGGAAGGAATGCCCACGTTGCAGCTGCCCGCTCATGCGGCGCAACTGTGGAGATTAAGTCAGTACTGGACAAGTTGGGGCCCCCCTCTGGGACTAGGTAATCATAATTGCCCCCTCTGGGTTTTAAAATCAATATCCTGCCCAACGTTGCAGCTGCCTGCTCCTGCGGTGCAACTGTGGCCAAGGTGAGCCCCACTCTGGGACTAAAAAGGAAAGAAAAGAAGTAATTGTGCCCAAAAGAAGAAACGTTGCAGTGGCCTGTAACTGCGGTGCCGCTGTGTAACACTGGCTTCTCACAGCTGCAGCCCGAGAGAACACAACCGAAGTAGAAAAAGAAGAGAGGCTCAGCCCAACTCACCACTACTTGGGGCTGAACAAAGGAGTCAGCAGCCGCCTGCTGCAGCCAGTGTTCTCGGCCGCCAACGTGCAGCGGCCCGCTGTCCTGCGGGCCCACTCAGGACCCACCTGCCTGAGTGCTCTGGCCTTGCGAGCACCAACACTGCACCCTCCTGAAGCCCCCACTCACCTGGGGCTTCTTTTGACTTCACCGGCCACAGCTTCCTCTTCTCTTGTCCAGGCAACAGGCAGGCGGGGTAGGTTGCCGCCTGGATTTCTTCTTCTGGGCCGGGCTCGTGGTGGGGCATGTGCAGGGCTCCCACCAGCTCACGAGAGCCACTGCTCGGGACTCAGCGATTTCCTGGTTCCAGGGCAGGTCCCGCCCACAGTCAGGTGGTGCCGCCTGACTTCCTTTTCTGAGGCGCTCCTCTCGGCAACTCGGGCTGCGGCGGTGATTTAGCTGCCAAAACGTGGGTTGGGCACCCGCTAGTTTAAAAAAATAAAATATTGACCACATGCGGCGTTGGCAACCACAACGGCTGCAAAATGCGGGGTGGGCACCTTCTCAGTTGAATTTATAAAGCGGGGTGGGCACCCACTAGTAAGATATGCAGGAAATGCGAAGGCAAAACGAAAATGTGGTGCAGAGGGGGATTCCCACACTGGGATTCCCCCACGACGTTCAGGCTGCTCTGCGCTGCAGAGCCCATGCGCTCCTCAGATAAGAAAAGAGCTCTTTAAAATAAAAGCAAAGAGCTCCCAAGGTGCTTGGAGTGAAGTCCAAAGGAGCAAAGGCTGAATTCAAGAGTCTTTGGTCCTGGGGGGGACCCCAGCAAGGCGCAGCCAGGCAGGCCAGCACTCAGGGGACGCCAGGAAACAGAAACTGGGTCCCGCAGCGGTTCCTCCTGGCAGAGTGTCCCCTCAGAGTCAGCACAAGCACAACAACCTTCATGGGATCACAGCCCCTTCATTTATAGGACATTTTCCTTTGTAGAGTACAGGGCTTGGGGGAACCAGGTCCAACTGGTTCTGGATCACTCTGTCACGAGGATCCTCTTCCTTATTGTTAGGTGGGGGCTCGTCATCAGAGACACCATAGGGGGGCGGCGCCAGCATTCACTAGGGCAGGCACATTCCTATTCAGGGACCAGGGACTTCTCCCACTATTCAAAATGTAGATGTTCCTTTCAGCCTAGCGCTGACTCCCCCTACCCCTCCTGGAGCCACCCACACCTCACCAGCCCCTGTCACTCAAAAACCAGACATACAATTCACATCAGGCAGGCAGACACATAGCACACAGAAATGGTAACTTCTAAAAGTGGCATTTCTAAAATTACCACAATAAATCTGCGCACACCATTGCGCAGCATTTATTATTACCATTTCACACATACCAGACTTGACCACGCTGCGCCTCTCATATCAAGATTTACCCCTGACACACATTTCACCAGGGAATCCCCCATGTATTCCTAAGGGAGGGTCGGCCAATCTCACTACATGTAACCCGAAGCGCACGCACTTTACACTGGGCCACCGTGCTAAAGTGCCCAGGGGCCTAAAACCACTAACACTACACAGGGAACAGGCTAGGAGACAGGCAAAAAGTTTAGGGGTGAACCTGCCAAAAGGGCCAAGTCCAACAGTATTGTCTTAGATGCACATCCTATTATTACAAGTTCCTCTACATAGATAAACCCAGAAGGTTCTGATGCACTAAATGTGTGTTGTACACTGCAACATCAATTTGTTTCATCCGTGTCTTTTGGGCATTAGTCCCCGTTTGTGCTTACTTTCACTAGGTGTTATTATGAAAAGACTGGCTGTGTTAGCAATTCAGGTTTTGAGTCAAAACTTAAGGATGTTTGCATTGATCGCGTCCCAGTTAGGCCTCTTGATGCGAAGCAGTGCAAAGGGAATTTGGAGCTGTGAACAGCACACCTCTAGAACTAGAAAAATGTACTGTTTTATATTTTTTTCAAGAAAGGGAAATGGGTGTTATAATTAAAGTTACTGTAGTCTAAATTTATATTGAAACTTTGTATGTTTTAGTAATGTATATTTTGACGTTCTGTTTAAAAATGTGGCTATTGTGGTGATGTCACTGTAGAGGATGTAACTGAACCACTAGTGAGGCATGGAAAGTGGTGACATCCAGTAATGTGTGAGATAATTGTGTTCTATGACATTCCTAGGCAGTTGCTTTCTGTGCACCTTAATTACCAGACGTATCCTTGTGTCTCCCGAATTAAGACCTTTTTACTTCCACCTGAAGTGTATGGAAACCGTCTTTACAAAGCCTTTGAAGGCGCACGAAATATGCACAGCAACTCCTTGAGTAAGGCAGAAAATATTTCATTAGAGACATAAATCCAGTTGAGGCAGATGGGGGGCTCAAGGCTACTGTTGTAAAGGTGTTTTAGAATACACTGTCATATAAATAGAAATAATTATGCAATGCTGAATGCTTCTCTCCTGTATCCATTAATAGAACATATTTACAACGTTCTCTGACAGCCTTCTTGTTAAATATTTGTGAAGTTTGAAAAAATATGGTTTAAGTGTTAGTGGTATGATAGGTAAAACACATTAAGCTAACTAATACAACATCTGTCCATTTTTTTTAAATACAAGCGTTCTACTGTTTTCCCTGGCGCCCTTCAACAAAATATGAATCCATGCCCTAGGCCTACATGCAGATTTAAAAAGGACTAATTATTCCACTGTATAATTTAGACTGTTCTCCCTAGAGCAGCAAACATCCAGCCCTATTAGATTCCTAATTATTTTTGCCGCATTTAATGCCTCATGAGACCTACCTGTCTAGTGCGGTTGCTGTTTCTCTGTAATTAAACGGCAGTGAAAAATTACAAGTTTGATCTTAAGAGCAAAATGTACCTTAAAATGCATACATATTCTTACAGAGAGATAACATTTGCATGGTTGTCCACCATTTTTGTTGCATTACTTCCCAGCTATTTATATAGGGTACCTCAGCCATTACCCAGGAATCATTGAAGTGAAGGTTGTCTAGAGGTCGTATTTAAGAATGTGATGTTTGATGGTATTATGTTTCAGTGTGGAAGCAGGGATTCATGCAACAAAATCAATTCTTTGTTAAATAGTCTTTAATGATTAAAAACTTGTGGCACAACAAAGGAACTGTGTAGGACCCATAAAGAGACTAGCTACAGTACACAAAAGCCACCTTTTCTCAGTCCTAAGGGGTCTCCACTTTCCTGTAAGTTTCAATCAAGCGTTTGTAATTCAAGCCTCAATTACATTTTGAACCCAGATGTGTTTGCTCTGCTTCAGAACAAAATAGAAACGTGCACAGGCTTGCCTTTCAAATAATTCTATGTTCCTATAGATAACGTCTAAGAATAGTTTGCAAATATCTGCTTAGGATATTCCCATGAGAGACCTCCTTTCTACGGCAATCTGCATTATTCACCATATATTTTCATTTTCCTTCTGAGTCTGTGGCTAGGCTTTACATTCACCCTCTTTTAAAACTGACAGACGTTATGAATTATTCATGGTTTATCCACTTAGAAATCCAGGCAAGTGACTCTGTTTGCAAAAGGCTTCTTCAAAGCTTCACATTACCAGCGGCTTCCTACACCTCCTTCACATTTGCCCTGGGTGTGGAGGTTGCATCCAGTTATTAGACGTGAGGAAAGGCAGGTCAGTATTTTACCTTGGAACGAGCTTCACCTTTGAACAGATTTGCAACTTTATCAATGAAAACACGCCATAAGCAAAAGTTCAATTGTTTTACTAAACCGATCAGTCAACTATGGTAGTAGGCACATGTTGTAAGTGACCCGAAATGTCGCTCAGGGTAAAACCTAATTACAATGTTCCATTGTCAATCAATCAATCACTGCATTTCTAAAGCGCGCTACATACCCGTGAGGGTCTCAAGGCGCTGGGGGGGTGGGGGGGGTGGAGGGGGCTGCTACTGAAAGAAGAGCCAGGTCTTGAGGAGTCCTCTGAAGGCCAGCAGGTCCTGGGTCTGTCGTAGGCTGGTAGGGAGAGCGTTCCATGTCTTGGCGGCGAGGTAGGAGAAGGATCTGCTGCCGGCGGTGGTTTTCCGGAAACGAGGAACTGAGGCAAGGGCGAGGCTGGCAGAGCGGAGGCTGCGGGTGGGGGTGTGGAAGCTGAGTCGGTTGTTGAGGTATGTATTGTGAGGTCCGGTAACTCCTCCCACAGGGTTACTGAAACTGGACATACTGATAACTCTACTGACAAGAGTCAACATTGATTGCAAGCATGGTCAAATTACTGTGGGAATCATTAATTTTAGTACTGATTCTGCAGCCAATGTGTTATTTCTCCCCAGAATTTCACCTTAACAATTTGATTGACAAACACCAGGAATCTGGAGTCAATCAATCAATCAATCAAACAAACATGTTTTATAGAGCGCAGCTAATCACCCGCAGGGATATCCAGGCCCTGAGAACCAAACAGCTCAGGTGGGATCAGTTGAACAACCAGGACTTGAGTCCCTTTCTGAATTCCTGAAGAGAGGGTGAGGCCCGGAGTGGAAGGGGAAGCTCCAGGACTTTGCAGTGAGGTAGGAGAAGGAGTGTCCACCACTGTTGCTTTGGTGGATGCAGGGGTGTGAGCAAGTGAGAGGGAGGCAGAGCGCAGGAGTCTTGAAGGTTTGTGTAGATTCAGGCTGTGTTTGATGTATGCCAGTCCTTGATTATACAGGGCTTTGTAGGCATGGGCCAGCATCTTGATTGACATCTGTTGTGGACGGGGAACCAGTGGAATTCTTGAGGTGTGGTGTGATGTGAGTCTGCTTGAGGAGGTCAAGGATGAGTCTGATCACTGAGTTTGGTATGGTCTGCAGTCTCTTCAGGAGGTGAGTAGTAATCCCTATATTCCTATGCAGAGTGTGTTTCCGTAGTCCAAGCAGCTAGTGACAGGTGTTTGAGTGACAGTACATATGGTGCTGACTGTGGACCATTTGAGGATCGTTCAGAGCATGTGAAGGGTGAAGAAGCAGGCAGAAGAGACTGCGTTGATCTGGTTTTTCATGGTGAGTTTGCTGTCGAGGATGAAATTAGGTTTCAGGTGTGGTCTGCAGGAGGGGGTGGGGGTTCTAGTTCGGAGGCCACCATGAGTCATTCCATGGTTGAGGCATCGTTACCAAAGATCAGTACTTCTGTTGTGTCTGTGTTGAGTTTGAGGTAGCTATTTTGCACCTATCAGCGACGCTGGTTGTGCACATGTGGAGGTGTTCTACTCATGGTGGATGGGTCTTTGTTCAGCTTGCTCTGATTAGTGCTGAATTATTAATCCTGCCAGTGGAGCAGTGGACATCATTAGTAATTCCACGTTACAGGAATAACACGGAATTACTACAATCCTCCAATTCTGCCAGTCGAAATAAAAATTTCACCAAGCTCTAACAGTGATGTAATTAATTATGTTATTTCAGGTGTCATCAGTAATATTATCAATGGTATTATAGAACATGTAATAAGTGATGTAACATGTGAGGTCATAAGCAGTGAATGGCAAGTGCACATGTTAAAATTACTTCAGTTAACTATCACTGCTGAATTTTAGTGTATATTTTGTTTAAAATTGTATTTTTAACAATTATTTTCACCTGACTATAATGTCACTTTAACCTTTGTTTTTTCAGTTAAACTTTAAGGTGTTTAATTAATATGAAGTATGATTTTCTTAACATGACTAACTACCCCAACCGCCTTTTGGCCATGCTTGGCACGGGTTTGGGTGCAGGGCCTGACCTGTGGCCTGAGCCTGGTCCCATCCTCGTGCAGGCACCCAACCCCTTTCTGCACATGGCTTTCAACCTTTGGCTGTGTGCAGCATGGGGTTGAGTGCCCAACACCCATGGGTGAATGACCAACCTCCACTCCGCACAACTTTCAACCATGTGTGGCATGTTGTTGGGCATAGGAACTGGTCTGTAGCAAAACACTGACTCAACATATACAGACAGCCAACCACTACCCAGTGCTGGCAAATGCCCCATGACATAACCAACAGACACCAATCCAACCTTTTTTTCTGATGTAGTAAATTTTACATTATATTTACATGTTGAAGAGTTAAACACTAATGATTATAAATCAAAATACCTACTGAAATTCACCTATTATAGTTCAGTGAACTAACTATAACTTGCACCCCTGCCCTGTACAGCATATGACCTTACATATTACATCACTCATGACATGTAAAATGACTTCCTTGAAGACATCACTGATGACATCTCAAATTACACCATTGGTAACATCACTGAGGACATCATCGAAGCTACTGCTCCTCAAAATAATCTGTACATTTCTAGAAAATTTGAGGAAATAAAGTAGTTAGTAAGGGCCCACAAATATTTGACTACACCTGAACATGTCCAAAATCAAAATAGATTAGTACCTAGGACAAGTTTGATTCACTATGGTAAATGTTTTACGGTGCACAGTTTAACTACCAGTAATGTTTTAAGTGCAAACAGTACTTAATGTAAAAAAGTAAGAGGCTGAGCACAAATAGTGTGAGTTGTAGATGTTATTTACAAATCGGTTGTCAAAGTAGGCGAGAAAAACTAAAACTTATACTTACAACACTTTCTTTGCCTATTGATTTCTGCGCACATGCTGACGTAAAAAAGTTCTCTTGTAGTACAGAAATGTCTGTATAAACCAGAGATTTATAAGGTGCAGACGTTTATTTTCAGAGGTTCATTAAAAATTCTGAGACATTATATATTTTTATAAAATGTATAATGTTTTGGTAACTCACAAATGGTTCAAGGCGCAGTATGATTGTAAGGATTGTTCTAATGGTGTATGTCATTCTGCTCATTTCAAGAATTTGTATAACATTCTTACAAACTACAGAGACTTGTGCAGTGAACCTGGTTGTGACTGCTGTACTAGTGGCTAATGCATAGATGTAAAGCAGATGGCTTAAAATTCTACGTCAAAGGAGATATTTAACAGGTACATCCTATTAAGGAGTATAATCATCAAACACTGTTTTTGATCAATTATATCATTTGAGATGTCATAAGTAATGTCATCAATTATGTCATTTAACATGTAATGAGTAATGTAATATGAGAGGTCATGATCAGTGCATGGATGTTTAATTTCACTGACATTTAACTGGAGAATTCCAGTATTTTTCTTAATGTATAAACATTAGTTTTTTTATGCATTTCAAATCATAAATAAAATGCCTCTTTATCTTTTGCTTTTTCAGTTAATTTACAATGTGTTTTCATCATATTCAGTTGACACTCCAACTGTGCATGGCCTTCTCCATGAGCAGTTTGGGTTGCCCCATTTTATCTCCTTACCATGTTCATCTTGTTGTCCCTGCCCACACTGGCCTCCACTGCATGGTCAGTTTGCTGACCCTGCACCAGGTCCCCTACCCTCTACTTTCCATGTTAGGACCCCTTCCCCCTCCTACCCTACCTATATGGTCTGTTGTGTTGCTGTCATGCCATGAACAGCCAGCTTGCTGCCCATGGCCATGCTGCCTCTGTTTTTTACTTTGTGGCCAGCTTGCTGTTGAAGTTTATGGATTTTCATTACCAGTCTCCCGGAGTGCCATGATGGTAATCTTATTCAACTCCAGAGAGAGACCATGATTTCTAAGTGAAACAGAGATCCCAGCTGCCCATACAGAAGGGAAAAAGGAAATGGAAAGTAAGAGAAAACATTGATGCGAGGCTCACCTCACTTCCTCTGGATCTGCTTATGGAAGTCTGCAATGAAACAGTACCAGATTAGAAATGGAACTTTGTCACATTCAAAACATATGCAATAATTTTTCCAAATTACTCCACATGGCAAGTTATTTAACCTTTTATTTTCTAAAACTTAATGCAGTCTTCTCATTGAAAATATAAGTAAACAATGGCAATTATTTTTTCTCTTGAAAATCCTTGTAGTATAGTCTTTACATAAGACTCTTACGAACTAAAGAGTTCAATGCACAAGTTCAAAATTAGTTCTCTTCTTCTATATCCAGGGATGCTATGTACAATGTCGATGTTGAAACGGGAGAAAAAAGAATGTGCAAAAAAATGAAAAAGTGATAGCCAATAGTGAAATATTAGTTTATGTATATTTTCTTCCCACTGTAGTATTGAGGCTGACTGCAGTAACTGTTGATGTATATTGATCATAAAAAGGCATAATATACTTCTTTTAATAACAGGGCAATTGTTCAATTGATTATATCTACATTGTTAGTCATAAAAAGACTTTGCCCTTCACTTTTCATCTAGTTTGGTTTTCATTTCAATTGTTTTTGTCATGCATTATATGGGGAGGAAGTAGCTTTGTCTGCCGTGTGATCAAGGCCTTTCTGGCTGAAACGCACCAGGAGTTTTTAATACTCTACTTGTGCACTGTGGCCGGCCTGAGTGAGCCTTATTCTTTGAAGGTTTCATGTTGAATTTCCCAGCGAGCTCTTCAGTCATCCCTCTCCCTCAATTTGCCTGAGGGCGCTTTGAGACCCTCTTCCTCAATTTGGCTGAGGGCGCTTTGAGAGTGTACTGCAAAGAAAGTTGAGCGACTCTGACTTGCAAGCACATATTGCTGATCTACAACCAAAACCAGTTCTTTACTTAGTGGGCAGTTATCAATCAATATATCTGTTTACCCCATCAGTTACAAAATAGCATCCTATCCTGCCCACATGGGCCATAGATCAATACATAATTGATATGTATTCCAAAAGTAACTGGTAGATGAATATCATTCACTATATCCATACATCCTTCTTTTTATTATCTCCAGAGTATCGTCCTACCCTTGTAGTTTATTCCAGTTATGAGAGTTATAGCTTAAATATTTGACTTTAAATCAACCATTAAAACAATGTATAGGCAGATATGAACGCAAGGGGCAAAGTTTTGATGGATCCGTTATAAAATGGGAAATTATGTAAGTTATCTCCCTAAATTTTCGTGCCTTCTTTTTATTTCTTTACTGATGAAAGTCTAATTATATGATCCTGTAGGTTAGCATCTCCTACAGTTCTAAGCTATATGTATTCCTAAGACAAACGCTTTAATGCTCCAATCTTTTTCAGGAAGTGCAAAAAAACAGCCTAACCAAGAGGGATGCTCTTTTTCTTGTGGAGATGATTCCTGTTTGAAATTAAAAAAAACACTTGCATTAAAAAGTCCTTTAGCTTCCTGAACAAAAACATATTTACATTTACATTTTAGCAGCACCTCACAAAAGTATAGATTTCATTTGAGCTCTTCTTCAACATTAAACCCCCAGTGTTTGTAGGTCCAAGATGTACCTCGATTCAATCTTTTTAAGGACTCTAAACTCCCTATTTCCCTATTTCATCCTCTGGGATTTTTGAATAATTTGTCTATCCCAAAATATCTTCTCTGCTCTAGTTGTGCTGTGTGCTTCTCGTGGAAGTGGCATGCCACTGGATATTTTCTGCCATTATTTTTTGATAGTTCACATGTATTCTAGAATACGCCTTTTTCACAAACGTATTTTACTTCCCTCATAAGCAGAAAAGTGTATATACTGTGCAGGCTGTGCAATATGTTTTGAATTTCTTAATGCTTGTCTTCCTGTTAATTCATGGTACCCCAAGCTCTTCTACATCAGTACTGTACTTGCATGCTTATATCACCATTTACATACACAAAACCCTTCTAGTGTACAGTAATTCACCTCTATTGTTGCTCCCAGTGTACTGTGCATTAATTTATCACTTAGAGGCTCACACCGTCTGTATGTTATGCTCAGATACTGTAGAATTTCCTTTCTAATCTGTGGATGAGTGCATATACAACCCAAGTCGTTGGATATCACCTTCCTAGTTTCCCTAGCACCACTTGAATATGTAGTAGCGAGTTTTCTGTTGCTCAATTTCTCTTTTCTTCTCTTTCCTTCAATTTGAAATCATTTTGTTGCTTCTTGCTTGCATGCCCACTGGAGCTCGGTCTTTGTTTATTTTGCTTTCTGCCCACTCTCTTTCACTTGATCTTCCTTTGCCACCTCCTGGTCTTCCAAATAGGAATAGAGAAAGATCATGCCCCCTATGTGGTTTTCCAAACTTGGATCACTGCCTTAAGTAAACCCTACTGTAATTGTCACTGGTATTCTGACTTTTTCTGTGCCCAGAGCACATTACCATCATGCCTGTGTGCTGAGGTCTAAGCTATTTGAAGGCTTCTGAGACCGAGAGTGAGGTTTTGTGGTTGGAGGGTGCGCCAAGCATGTCATCTAAGGGCACGGGACTACAGTCCATGTTCCAGGACCTAACTATGAAGCACTGTTTTTTCTCCTCTTTAGTATAGAACAATACATTTTCCTGTTCTTGAAGAGTTAGGTCTCTACTGGCTTCCCCTGGGTATATTTCTGCTACCATGATATGTCCAAACATTGCACTGACAACACTGAGTCATTAGTGTGTGCACTAGGAGTATATATGGTAACGGGTTGAACAGCTTCAAACTGAATGCAAATGTGTGACACGAAGACCATTGAGTTTTGGATTTACCCTGGTACGGCATGACACAAGATGGAGTCCTTGTGACAGCTTCCCCAGACTGGCAAAATATGTTGCTGGCATTCTAGAACTTTGGTATTAGTACTATACAGTCAGGAATAGGGGGAAGGAAACAAGGCTGCTTTTGAAATACAGCAATGACCTTCTTGGCAGAGGCCTGCTGAATGTATCTTTCTTGGTAACAGTTTCTCTTGAAGGAAGGTCTGGGGAGGTGGACGCTGGGTTTCTCTACTTTTTGTGCTGATTGAATAATACTGAGAAGGCTTGTCTCTTTATCTCCCCCAGAGGTGCTGCTGTAAAAGGCTGATAGCCCTCAGGAAAAGGTCTTCCTGCTTCATTATGTTCATGTTTTGGCTTCTCCGTTTGAGACACCACTTTTCATTTACTGCTATGGAAATCATTACATGAAACAGAGAGGGTGTCTGCTGCAGGAAAGGGACACAAGAGAGGGAGAAGCGTTGGACCAGTTTGTGAACTTGACAGTGAAATCAATATTTGGTGTTAGCCAAATAGCTCGAAGGGTGGGACTGAAACTTCCCCACTTTGTTGCAAATGTCTCATTTCCCAAAGAGATGGTACTCCACAGAGAACCAGAAGGGATTTCTGAGATACAGGCTAGTGGTGATGACACCCATACTCCCAGACGGGATGCAACATAACCTAGTAAGTACTCAAGGAGTTAATGGAGAAGCTGTTGGTAGGATTATTTACCGGACCCTGACTGGCCTGCTGAGAGAGATGAAGAAGAAACAACTCCTCCAGTAGAAGACTGCTGTGAGGAGCACAGCCCTTTTGTTTCATTGGAAAAGTAACAACGCAGAAGTCCGGACTAGTGTGGGAGCAATTCAAGACTTGATGCAAATGTTGGAGTGATATTAAATCGCCATAGAAATGTTGCTCCCAAGAAGAAGCATGAGGTATGCATAAGTCAAAGTAAGTACTGGAGTGAGTCGCCTACCTACTATTTACTGCGTAAGTCACTACCCGTAGTATGCATCAATCCAAGAGAAACAAAGAACAAGACAATGTGACTGCCTCCAAAGACCGAGCCCAACGACTGGCATCTTTTGCTAACTCAGCTCACTGTCATTAAGTACCTAGATTCATCAGCCAAGTTACCAGGTTTTGAAGATTCCAAAAGGCTGAGGGATTTAACAGCATACTGAAAAACAATTTTGCTAATGTACAGAAAAAGAAGACTATTTCCCCAAGTTCTGAGGAAGTACTTGAACCTATGTAAAAATGTTGAAACACACATTTGAAATTATGGGTCGTCAATATTCAGGCATATTTCATCATTTAAAAACAGAAATGCACTTACATTATGTAAATGTACCTAGCATTTTCTGAACTGATATTTCAGCACATGCATTATATTATGCAAAATATCTATTGAATATAACTTAAGACAAAATCCTAAACGTACTACTTTCGGTATTCACAGAATGCACTTACTACTTTTGGTATTCACAAAATGGATTTATGATTACTAACTTTAAGTCCACACTCGGGCCAGAGATTCTGTCCCAGAGGTGGGCATTCCGGCCCGTAGGCGGGGATTCTGGCTGGTGGTGGAGATTTAGCCATGGCCGAAATCTCCACCTCTGGGCCGGAAGTCCCACCTCCGGGCCGGAAGTCCCACTTCCAGGCCGGAATCTCTGTCTCCAGGATGGAATCTCTGGCCCGAGTGTGGACGTAAAGTTAGTAGTCATAAATCCATTCTGTGAATACCAAAAGTAGTAAGTGCATTCTGAGAATACCAAAAGAAGTAAGTTTAGAATTTTGTCTTAAGTTGGTTCTGTGAAACGGGCCCATCATTTTTACACACCTGGAAACTGTCATTAGAATCACATTGAGTAAAAAAAAGTTCATTTGTGTGGATATTGCCTGTGCACTGCTTGCTTTTATGAATGTAAATGTGCTGGCAAACCAACCTTAGTTCTGTACACAGGGTGTAGATAGATACCTCAGAGTGCATTTGAACGAATCCCTAAAAATGAAAAATAACTGGCTACCCCACACTGTCATATCTGAGTTTTAGGAAATGCTGCAGTAAATATATCAGAAACAGCATCAGTGGTACAAAAATCAAATGTAATTTGTCGTCTGTAGTGTGGACTTACACTGTTATGTTATGTTATGTTATGTTACATACATTTGTATTGCGCACAGCTGCCCCAGCTAAGGGGCGTCCTGGCGCATGGCAGGTAAAATGCAACACCTACAGGAAAAGACAACAGATAAAGAGACAAAGAGCTGGTTTATTAAAACAAAAAGGTTTTTAAAGCTTTACGAAAAGCTAAAAGGTCATCTAGTAACCGCAACTCTACCGGAAGAGAGTTCCAGAGCTCAGCTGCTCTAACCCGGAAGGATCGGCCACCAACCCGACACAACCTGTATCGAGGGATCACAGTAAGTGCTTGGCCCAAAGATCTCAAGGACCGGGTAGGCACATACCAGGACAGAAGGTCCGCAAGAATTTGAGGACCCCCTCCCCTCAAAATCTTGAATGCCAGACACAGCACTTTAAACTGGATTCTTGCCCTGATAGGCAGCCAATGCAGTGATCTCAATGTGCCGGAGACGGAACTTGTTCGGGGTAAGCCAACAATGGCTCTCGCCGCGGCGTTCTGAACGCGTTGGAGGCGGGTAACCTCAGCCAGATTGGAACCTACCAGGAGAGAGCTTGCATAGTCCAGGCGGGATAACACAGTAGCCTGGACTATCAGCTGCCTGGTACGATGGTCAAAGAACTTCAGGATGGGACGCAGCGACCGTAGGATGCCAAAGCAACAGGCCGCGGTTTTCTTCGAGTGGCCCACAAAACTGAGAGCAGGGTCCATCCATACTCCCAAGTTCTTTAATTCAGTGACCGGAAGGGGGGCCGGCCCCAGCTCAGCAGACCACCACCTGTCCCCCCATAGTTCCGCCCTCCTACCGACGATCATGATCTCCGTTTTCTTAGCGTTGAGCTGGAGACAGTTGTTCTTCATCCAGCTTGCCACCGCCCTGAGTCCGCTCTGAAACCTGGGGGTGTCCCGGTCCGGATCCCCGCTAGCTGAGTGTCGTCAGCATATGAGACCATGGTCATGTCCCATTGCTTGACGACCTCAGCCAGCGGTCTCACGTATAGATTGAACAACGTGGGACTCAGCGAGGAGCCTTGCGGCACCCCCTGTCTCAAAGGATGGAATTGGGACTGGAACAGTGGCACGGCAACGCTAAAGAAACGATCGTCAAGGAAGGACCGGAACCACTGGAGGGCAGGGCTGCCCAGCCCAATCTCCTCCAGGCGATGCAACAGGATGGGGTGAGAGACAGTATCAAACGCGGCGCTCAGATCTAATAAAACGAGCGCCGCAGTCTGCCCCGCGTCCATCACCGTGCGAAGATGTTCAGCCATGGAGAGAAGGGCGGTCTCCGTGCTGTGGCCAGCACGGAACCCGTTCTGGGTGGGATCCAAGATGTTAGCATGGATGAGGTGGGCCGAAAGAACTTTGTTGACATGGGCCTCCAACACTTTGGTCGGCCAAGGGAGCAGGGAGATAGGCCGATAGTTTTCAGGTTTATCTGGGTCCAGAGAAGGTTTCTTTAAGATGGGAGAGACCACCGCCCGCTTCCAGCTAGCGGGTACCGTGCCGGACTCCAGTGAGATGTCAATCAAGGAGTGTACCACGGCCCGACCCACGAACGACTGATCTCTAAAGAGAGTTGAGCTGAGCGGATCAGCGGGGGACCCAGATTTAACCTGCTGCGCCAGGAGGTCAAACCCTGCAGATGTCAACGGGGGCAGCTCATGCAAAAGGGTATCTCCATAGCTCACATAAGTGACTCTAGAATCATCAGGGCTTGCATTCACGCAAACTGTGCAGATAAGTAAAAAAATATATTTTAAGCATACAATTATGGGGGAGAGGATGTGGCCTAACAGTTAGAGCTGGCGGCCTCAAAGCTGGGGAACCAGGTTTGAGTCTCAGAAGGGCCACTCAACATCCTGTGATTCTGGGCAAATCACTTAATCTCCCTGTGCCTAACAAAAAAAATAATGTTTCCGTTTGTAATGCAGCGGGTGCTCTTGTAAAGCGCACTGATACCTTTGGGTCCAGTTTGCACTATGTAAACCCCCCCCCCCTAAAAAACAAATTGTAGTAAAACCACTAAAGCAATCTAATCTTATGGGTGGTTTTAATTAAACCAGAAAAGGACAGTAGCTACACTAATAGAGTAATAATTTGTATACCACCTAGAAATGTTTAAAATGTTGCATAACAGATGCAATAGGCAGACAGATCACAAATGTGTGCTGTGTCCGAAGGTAAAAAAAATACTTGGAAGTGAACAGGAGACAATGTTATGTACAGGCAACAACTTTCAATATGTGTTTATAATAGGTCACCTATGCGAATCAATGAAAATACCACATTCTTTTAAGCCAGTGTTAATTAGTGTGCCTTGGTGTCAATGTCATTTGGAACTTTTTAGAAATGTGAAGTTTTCTTCAGCACAATGCGATAACAGGGACACCTATGTTGGAATCCAATGAAATTATGATCGTTGAACAAAGTGAATTTCTATTTTTGGTAGTCACGAGGTCCTGATTGAAGGAAGGAATCTTTGGGTGTGACAGATAAAGGTTTTTAGAGCATTGCTACAGAAGAAGTACATTGGAATGGGCTTTCACTAACAGGGAAATCAGTAGGATGTGTAGGAGTTACAAGCGATACCCAAATTGTGATAGAAGATGTACACTGTTGTGCTTGCAACTTGGAAGAGTAACCAGTCATTAATAGATTCATTCTTTCAGTGTTAACATTAATTTATTGCTGCTAGCAATTGAACTTATGGAGTCCTAGAACCATGGGGAATTGATATGTGCTTTGTCCCCTTGAGTCTCTTAATAGGGGAAATATATCCTCTTAACAATCCCATGCAAATCTGGTGCAGAAGCCTCGCTTCTAAATCAGGCCAAGGCAGGGAGTGGCAGAACAGCGCCCTCACCATCGCAATCAGTGAATCCTTTGTTCCATGAAGTAGATCAGCTAAAAACATAGCTGCCTGCTAGAGTGAGGCTTGTCATGTGAGGATCTGTTTCTGGGCACATTAAAGGGTCAAATTGCAAATAATGTGGGAACAAATTTATTTGGAGTATGCCTGGATTGATGATTACATTTACATGTTGTATATTGTAGTCCTTGGTGGAGCTCGCAAGCAGGCAGAAGTGGTCGGCCACCTGTATATGCGGTTTTTACACATGCCAGTAACGTGATGCACTGAAAAACCAGTGTGAACCGCACCACATGGTTTGCATGGTTGCGGCTATTTTCATTTACATGCTTACTGTATTCTTCATGGTGCTGGTCTTAATTTTTTTTATCCTTTTCAATAAGCCCCCTATGTCATACATCCATCCCTCATTTAGCTTTTTTTTTTATTAGTGTGTGTGTTTGTGTTTGTGTATTTTATGTTTTTGTTTTTTTAAAAACTTTTTCTGTAATTTTCTACACTTTTTATGTTTTCCCTCTACTTCTTTTAGTTCTTCTTTTCTGCTTCTGTTCCTTATTTTCTATCCTACCTAGCACCTTGTCAGAGCACTGAGGAGAATGTAGCTGTGCCATAGCGGCTTTCACAAGCCACACACCTTGCAGTCACTGGCGCCACCAAAGAGTGCAGCCCTGCCCCATTTGTTCTGAGGTGGAGGTAGATTCACTTGTTTTCTTTGTGCAGTGCCACCTCCCCTCCATTCCGGCAGCATAGAGCAGGCTTGGAAGGGGGAACATCCTGAGGGAGCATCGGCTGCTGTGAGGGAGAGTGCAACGCTATATGTGCCAGCACAGATGGGTACAGCAGGTGACTCACCGCTTGCTGATACAATTGACAGTAAACAGGGCCTGCTTGACCTGCTGGTTGTTGAGGTTGTGGGGCTTGGTGGGTGATTATTTATTGCTTCTTTTCTAAAGTGCTATAAAAAAAATCAAATAGCATGCTGCTCACACTCAGAGGTAAGTAAAGTTTATGATGTTACAAAATGATGTCATCCAGATTGAGCTAGCTAGGTGCTATCTAATCATACTCTTCAGTGCTCATGTGAACTAATTATTTTATTAAATCATGCAGACTCAGCCATCCTGTCACTAAGATAGTGGCAGCAAGTAATATCAGTGAATTAGCGTTCTCAGTGCCTTTCCCTATGTTGCTCACACAATCCTAATCTCCCAGTGATGAAAATGCATGTATTGAACAGGAAGACTGAGTTGGCCCATCAAAAGGGGTTGAGAAGCATACATTATTCATTACAACACATTAGTAGTTTAGATTTAGGAAATTAGGAATTGGTCAGCTTATTTCTACTAGTACTATAGGTGATCTGATTTACAAAAGTACAATGCTACTGTCTTTGGCTGTCAAAATATCTTTGGGGAGATTACCTGCATTCTTAATCATTTTTTTGATGTACTTTACTTCGCATATCAGCATACAAGAGCAAGAGGGCATCTTTCAAGGTGGGTGAAAGAGGGGCTGCCACAACCAGTGCAGCAGTGGGTGGAACCACCACCATCAATGCTTCATCCGATGGTTCTGTTGGCTCCAGTAAGTCCTGTCATTATTCATTTTCCCAACTTTCACCTCTCCTCACTATTAGAATATTATACATTTTGCCTTGTTTATTTTCTATATTGTCCTCTTTTATTTCAAATCCTCTATCTAATGTTTGTTAAGTTCCCTGCATTATCCTATTTTTCTATATTTCAAGTTCTTGTAGCTGAGTTTCTCTTGTCTTTATTGTTATTCCTGCATTATCCTATTTTTCTATATTTCTTGTTTTTGTAGCTGACGTCCTCTTGTCTTTATTAGTCTGTAGCTTTCTTCTGCCTTTTTTGAGAAAGCTTTCCATCTTCCTGAATATATTATGTGGTACTGTAGGACAAAGAGAACCCATTTTTGGTGCTCTACTGTGAAGATTGCAGGACCAAGAAAGTAAGTATATATGTTCCACCATGCATGTTTGTTAAGAAGGGTTTCTTTTTGTGCTCATGATCAAACTGTTAAAATAGGAGAATGGCCATAGTCATGGTACCCCACCCCTCCAAATGCTGTACTACAATTAATGTGTATAACAGCAATTTAATTGACTGTGCAGCATGGCAGGAAAGTAACATATTGTATTTGCCAACCAAGGCCATATGTCCTTCATTGACCATTATTCCACCCCTTCATTGTGCTTCAATGACTCAGTCATCAAAGCTCTGCCTCTCTATTATGAAAAGGCTTTGTTTGGCTTGACTACCTGTCTTTTCCAACATTGTCAAACTATGGTAACAAACCACCTAAAGTGATAGTTTTGATAGAAGATATTGATAACTGAACTGTAGTGAAGTATTGCGTTTGCATTTTGTTAAAAAAATAATAATAAGGGAAGGCGTATTTGGCATCTAAAATGTGTCATTTACTTTTTAGCTGCGTAGACCACCAGCGGCAGCCAGGACATCTTAAGGATTTTGGGGGCCCTGGGCCAAACATATTTTGGGGGCCCCTGTTCAGAACAGCTTAGAACTTATAATCCAATTGGAGCCCCTGTTTCCCATGCAGTTTTCGCTTCCTCAGCTGCGTTAGCGATCCAGTTTGCATCATAGGCATTAGCCTATATATTCCGGATGCAAACTGACACGTGCAGCTGACAGCGGTAGGATTTAGTGTTTCCTGCCCTGCTACTAGGTATTTAATACTTTTAAAATTGTATATGTATGTCTGAATTACTCCTTGCTTTTTAACAATTTCCCCTACCTACGTGCACTATCACTTTACTTGATTCTCCTTGACTACACCTCCTTAGCTTCTTCGATTCGCATCTCGCTTTTCCTCAAGTCCTGGTCCGCCACGGCTGATACGTCGCTTGTGCGGAGTGCTGGGGCTACTATCGGGCTCCTCACTTCCACCCTTGCAGTTTCCACTTCCTCAGCTGTGTTAGCAATCGAGAGAAGAAGCCCTCCGAGCACACAATAGTCAAACTCAAGTGTCCAATCACTCCATCTTCTTCATATATGGATGTTCAGTCAGAGCTTTCAGATATGTAGTCTTCCAATTTGTTTATTTCAAATCCAAAGAAACAGCTCCAAAATAAACAGCCAACACGTGTTTCGTCTCGCTAAGTATAGCATTCGACTTCTTCAGGGCTGCAACCCAATTAACAATATTTAAGTATAACTTAGATGTTTACTACAACATAATTACCCTAACTGTTATAAATCATAGTTCAGTAAAAGTAATACTCCGTGTCAAAAGGAAGATTAACGGGATAGTACCAAGTCCCAAGAAATTCGTCACCCAAAGTATGTGCTCACAGTAAATGTGATATGTACTACACCATATAACAAGGACTACCGACCTTGAATTTCACATAAACTTCGATGCAATGATCCTCCATAACATAGAAACCACCACACTGGAATATATACTCAATCAGAAATCAATCTGACACGTCCCTATGACAAATCAAACAACAACAATCATCTTCCAGGTTACGCCATAATCCACTCATACCTGTTAATACAAAACGAACCAACAAAATATAACAAAATAAAACAAATGCCCACAAACTAGTTGACACCCCATCCAATGTGTACAAGTGCTGCCATACTAGCCAGTAAGCTCCCCAAGTCCCAACAAATCACTGTATCCTATGTTCAGAATATATCGTATTAGACACATAACATCAAGTTGCTCACCTTAGTAAGGCATCAAATTCCCAAAATTTGGAATGAGCGCTATCACACCCCTCAGCTAGTCTTTCAAAATAATATCTGGAATAACCAAAAAACGCTATATTAAACTTCCACGTCATACTCCCACTTGACCTGAACAGTTCTAGACCCCATAATTAACAATCCCATCTCACCTTACAAAGGGCCGTTTCCCGACACAATTTTATGATATAATATCCTCGAGTATCCTCATTCAAATGTATCCACAATAATTGCTCCACGAGTACGTGTTCTGCAAATTTCGAAAAGGCCAGTTTGATTAAATAGATCGATCAGCGATACTCTTAGTTCAATCGTAGTGTCACACAACATTCGTAACTCACCAAAAAGTGTATAGCAGCTCCCCCGTAAAGTAACGCCGGCGTGCTACTCAGGTTCCATCTTGTATTCGTAATATATACTGATCCTCCGTGGGCACCATCTTAAGCTAGTATTTCAATATATGCTACAAAATGAATAGCAATGACCAAATTTTACGTATTAAACCTAAAATACCTTTCCATCATCTAATTTATTCACAATAACTCAAACATAATCGCAGTAACTATAAATTTCACTGATCCCCTGGATAAAACCGACTCGCGTAATACTGCGTTACTTGTTCTAATCACGTATAAGAATCTCATTCCGTAGTTTGCTAGTAAAGTTCCCGAGTAGTCCAATTCCAATTACCAAAGAAATACACTTGTCATCTTTTTTCCAATTGTATTGCCACCATTTTTAAGTTACTTCAGCTTAGTATCCAACTACACCAAAAAGCCAAAATTATAAATAAAAGTGCAAAAGTAAATAAATAATTGAGTCCAAGTATGTAAGTTGGGGATTCCCTATATTCAATCCAATAATACACAATAGATAAACCTGCCGTCACTACGTGTACAGCCACTCATATCCAATGTAAACAAGCTGTCTACATTTGTAGTACAGCCTCCTAAAATCGTACATAGATTTGCAGGACTTGGTGGAGGTCAAATCTACTACCTTCTCATCTCAAATAAACAAATTGGAAGACTGCATATCTGAATGCTCCGACTGAACCTCCATATATGAAGAAGATGGATTGATTGGACACTTGAGTTTGACTCGGAGGGCTTCTTCTCTTTATTGTTATTTCCACATAGTGGATGGTATTGGGGTTGTGGTAAGCAGCCTCATGTCCTCCTTGAGCACCATTTTTGCACTATTTAATATTACTTTTCCAGAATTGCTGAGCGCCCAGAGTGCATCACTGGTTACCGATATTTCATTTATGGCGTGTTAGCCTATATATTCCCAATGCAAAAGGATGCGTGCAGCGTTCCCGCCACTGGGGGGGCCGAAGGTGCACCAAAGGCAAGCCCGTCTGCGCCCAAGGCATCACGGAGGTGTCTAGCGCCGGCCATACTGCTCAGTTCCCCTCCGCTGAGTTTCTTCCACTATATTACAAAAGGGAAAAACTGCTTAGCCTTAGGCGGCTACCATTATGTCATTTTACAGCGGCTGATCTGAGCTTGGAGGTAGACTGTCGATGCAATAAGTGCAACTTGTCTCTCCTCCAGCCCAGAACACTCGCACCCAAGAACCTCCAATGCAACAATAAGTGTAAAAACAAAAAGAGAACAGAGGACTTAAAGGCCACCCTTTTAAATTGTTGCTCTAGGCAAAAGCATGAACCACACATTTATGGCCTACTTTTAGGCAAACAGGCTGATCTTTTGTTTCTCACTGAGACCTGGCTGCCTGAATCCTAAAACCCTACTATCACCTCGGCCATCCCTACGGGTTATAAAATCCTTAGCAGGGACAGGCCTATGGGAAGGGGGAGGTGTCGCCATAATTTACAATAAAAAATCAGGCTGCTCTCCCATCCCGATGGAAAACATTGAGGGCACTGAGTCCTTAGCTGTACCTTATCCCCCCCATCATGGCATAGCTGTTTTTTTGATTTATAGACCTCCCAGTGCAATTGGAAATGTTATTACTATGCTTAATACAGTCACCACCTCCCTGGCCATAAAATACAACAACTGCCTTATTCTGGGAGATTTCAATAAACATATGGACAATGGAAAAGACACTCAAACAATTTCCTTGTTGGAGACGCTGCAGGCCTGCAACATGTTTATATCTATTTTTTCGGCAACCCATGAGAAGGGCCATACCCTAGACCAAATCTTTCACAACTTTGACATATCAGTAAGCCTACCTCTTCCCATTATCTGGTCTGACCACCTCCTATTAAAATTTGTCATTCCCAACTCTGCCACAGCCCCTCGGGCTAACAAAGGGCAGAGGGTCTCTAGTTACAGGACGTTCCATAAAATATCCATCCTGATGTTAGCAGAAGCCCTCGGTCGTTCCTCACCAGAGCTTTCTGGCTGCCCCCACTCGGACGCCCTCTCAATAGATTCATGGCTCCGAACCAACATAGATGCAGCAGTACCGGTTATTTCCAGCCCCTCAAAGAGTTCGACCCCACCAGCACCATGGTTTAACGATTCCCTCAGATCCAGCAAAATAAATTGTAGAAAAAGGGAATGGAAATAGCATAAATCCTATCTACCTGAGGACAGGAAGGTGTATAAAGACATCTTAAAAGCTCATTACATTCTTGTTAAGGCAGCCAAAAAAAACTTCTTTCAAACCAAGATAGAAAATGCCCAAAAGAAGAGTGAGGACATCTTTAGCATAGTTAAATCCTTTACCACCCCGAAAAACCAGCACAAAGGACGGACTATGCATGGAAGAATGGTCTAAGCAAATAGCTCAATTCTTCCACAAAAGATTTCTGTGATCCATCAAGCCTTCACTAATATCCCAGAGAAAGAACTGACCTTCTACCTTAGTTCTAATAGCAAATTGCACCTCTTGGATCCTCCATCTTCACTAGCTTTCCCTGAGTTTCAGCTTAAAGAGTCAGTGACCCTTCTCCAAAGCATTAAGTCTGGCTCTCCTACCAAGCCATGTCCAGCGAATATCCTGTACCAATTAGCTCCCACAAAAAACCCTATGGTAAACCAGCTATTTAATGCTTATCTCTCCTCAGACAACATGCCAAAATTATGGAAGAATGCTGAGTTCTTCCACTGACAAAAAAAGCTAACGGCAAACCGATGGACTCTGCCAACTACCGGCCAATCTTCCTTCTTCCGGCCCTCTCCAAAGTATTAGAGAAGCATGAAAACAAGCCCCTCCAAAAGCACATTGAAGATGGGAAGCTACTTCATGAGTCCCAATCCGGTTTTAGGGCTAACTACAGTATGGAGCCCGCTCTGCTGGAAGTGACTGAATTTCTCAAGGGTAAGCTGGACCAGGGAGGCATGGCTGTTCTGATACTGCTCGATCTGTTGGTGGCCTTCGATACGGTCCCACATGAGAGGCTACTGGAGAGACTTGCTTACATCGGCCTGGGGGAACCTGTCGCGATCGTCAGTTGCTCAAGAATATGTGAAACGATACTAACCTTTCTCTTTGTGGCCAGCAGAGATGAGGACAGACGTGTATCCTCCCAATTCCCTTTAACGCAACCTCCAGCAGAGGAAGGAAATCCTGCTGCATGAAATTGTGCCCAGGGGAAAAGGGAAGTGGATAAAATGATAAACTAGCTGTAATTTCTGTTGTCCCTTCAAGTTCAGTTGCATTCCTATATTTCAATATGGGAGCATGCATTATGGCCGTAACCTGGCTGTAATGCATGCTCCCATAGTGAAATGAGAGATGTGGTTAATCCCTGCACCACTTGCAGGCACCACAAGGTGCCTGGCACAAGGTGCAGGGATTAACAGGGTGGCATCATAGGTGCCCTCTTGGCCTCCAACCGGAGGTCGTGTACCAAAGATGGCCTTTCTGGGGGGCCCCAAACATGCTTTCTGACATGGTTTCCATGTAGGATAGACCGACATAGAAATCTCGTCGGAAAGGGTGATCGTAATCTCAAGGGCGGAAAGAGCAGCCCTTGAGATTACAGGCCAGATTCCGACTGGTGGACGGGCTCTCCAAGCCCGTCGGAAGCTAGCCGGAATGAGCAGCCGGTTTCCTTTCTAACCACCTCCATTATAATGAGGCGGTTGGAAAGGAAACCGACCGGTCCGTTACGATGAGGCCCTGGAGCCTTTAGGGGCCGTATCATAATCAGCCCCTAAATGCAGCGCATTTCTTCCTTTTCCCTTTAATGCCGCACAGCAAGGTGGCTTTCTACATTGTGTAAATTCTTGATAAATCTGCCCCCAGGTATCTGACCCCATGGGGAAACACTGTCAGTGGCTACAATTTTAAGTTCATTTACCTGGGTGCTTTTAAAACCAGACTTCATGGCTGTGGGGTGCTGTAAACTCGACTGATAGGACCTTAGCCGCTTCCGCGCTACCGCGAATTCCCGCTGTGCGCTGGAATTTCAAAAATGCGCGGTTTATGACAAAGCCAGCTCGTCATCCGCGTAGCGCAGGTAACGCCCATGACGAGCTGGCTTTGTCATTAGCGCGGAAGGGGTTAAGGAGCTCATATCAACTTCAACATCCTGCCTCGTCTATCTGAAGGTTTTTAACGTCATAAAACTTAACTAAATCAGAAGGTAAAACTGCTAACCAGGGTGAATGCCTAGGCTTTACCCAACCCGCTCTATATCACGGCTGGCCTGTAAAGTGCAAAGACCAATCACCAACACAACACATTCTAACAATGACTTTTCACCCCTCTCAAACCCCCCATCGCTATGACAACCATTGACTTTTACTTTAGAAATACATAACTTCTGAGTATTGTGTTTTTCATAATTTTTTCTTCATTTTACAAAATTGATTAGTGAATTTTAGCCTTACTTCGGTGCAGCCTTTCTCTGAGAAAAATCCAACACTCGAGCCCCAGCTAGTAAGTTTGTGTCCACAATTCCCAACAGAAACTTGCTATTATTTCTTCTGAATTCGTTTTTGTAACTCTATGGAAGCTTAATCGCAGCTCACCTCCAGATTTCAGTCAACTGAAAGCTGAACAACATAAGAGGAGTCACTTTTCACTTTGATTTCATATTGTTGTATGTAGAGATTATTTCACAACTATTAAAATAATCAAAATTACTCTCAACTGTGTATTTATTTAAATAATTTAGGAGCAAAAAAAGTTTAATTGTGCCACTAAAGAGAAGGTGAAGAGGAGTAATAGGCGGGATTCTTACCAGGGCCTTTGGAGCCCCAACAATGCTTGTTTCCTGCATTGGGGGTTCCACGCAATCACACCAGGGAGTCAAGTGCATCGCTGGGGTGGGACTCGCTCCCCCAGCAGGCTCCTCTTCCATCACGCCGCTGAAGGTGACGTCACCCTCCCGGCACCTTCTAAATTCAGATCTCCAGATCTTAGGTGCACAGCTGGTTTCAAGTGAATGTAACATCTTTCACGTAAATCTGGTCAGACAGCGCTTAGAGACCCCTGTGGTTATAACGCGCCATATAAATTAAATAAATAAATAAATTAAAAAAATAAAAAATTCAGCCCGGCACTCCTGTTCTCGGCCGGTCTTGGCAGGGCCACTCCCCTTGGCTCAGAGGGTGAGGTTTCGAATACTGGCCCAAGTAGTGATAATATGGCTGAGATCAAGTTGGACAACACCCTTAAACCCTGAACTGAACAGCAAAGGTGGTGAAATCTCAAGCATAACTATCTTTTTTCCTTTGCCTGACCATTTAAATATTATTGAGCTTCTCACATTGCCTTGCAGTACAAAGGTTTTGTAAGTGGCGGGCGTCAGAAGTAAGATATTAGAATTTTAAGATTTTAATGGTTCAGCCAAATTCTGTTCCATTTTAAATATTGTACTGTACATTTCTATTGAAGCTGTGAATATCTAGTGACAAATAGTGTTTTTTAACCTGTTCTTTTTTAATTTCCGAGGATTTTAAAGTTTGTACTTCTCTAATCTATCCTAGCCCTCTTTACTTGCACCTGGCACTTTGATCTCAATCCTTAGCCCCTAAGTTTTTGCATTCTGCACTTTGCACTTGCACTTTGCACTTTGCATTTTTATTATTGTGCACCGCACTTTATAGCTGAACGAGGGCACGGTATTGTGTAAAAGGGGAAACAAAAATGGCAAAATGCAAAAAAATAGTAGTCTACCCCCATGCACCACTATTGATTCCTACTTAGTGGGCGCAGACAGTGCAATTAATGTTGATATTGACAGAGTGGAACGCTGCCTTTCTCTAAGATCAGGTACGGTGACAGAAGGGATGGTCAGTGAGGTTAGCGGAGTAGCCCAGCAAGAGAATATTCAGTTATGGGAGTTTCCTTGCAATAAGCAACAAGGCACCCCAATGACAACAGAAAGTATAGGGAACCCTGGTACAGAACCATATACACAGACTGATACATCACAACTACATTTGCCTAATGGATCTCCCACTCCAAAAAGAAAAAGAGGCTGTAAAAAGAGCAAGGTAAAGGCAGGGAGTCATAAAAATAAGAAAGGACCATTGCAGAATATGGCAGTTCAGGTCAGTGATGATCTTCCTGAACAAGGGTCCTCAATAAGCTCAGAAGCCACTCAAATGGTAGCTCTTGTAGCATTAAAGATAGAAGAATTGCTAAAACTAAATTAGATAAATTGAATGGAGAAATAGTTAAGATTAGTGGCACACTAAGAAACATAGGTGATAGTGCTTGGGAAAAGACAAATATTGTAAGGGGGGCCGTATTGAACAGCCCCCTCAGGTAACAGCTGCCACCAATAAGGCAACTAGTATGTCAACTGGTAGTAGTATAGGTCTGGGGTCTCGAGAAAAAGTAACTTTGGGGAGTAAAGATGGTCCTAATGAGTTGGTAACTTACCCCCAACCGAGCCAGGCCCAGAATATTCAACCATGCCCTATTAGAGGAGACAGGTATGAGCAGAATTAGCCAAGTACAAATTATACTAAGCCAGGGGAAAAGGAGGCTATTGAGAGAAGAGCTGGAATCTCTATAAGTTTACCCCAGAATGCTATCCGTATGTGGCAGTTATGGTTAATGTGCCCCAGTTACAGCCGGACCAAAGGGAATCGTAGCATACCCTGAAAAAGAAAGTGGTCCACTGGCTAGATAAGAATTGTGATTTCCCAGTGGAATGTGTAAGTCAGATACCTGTAACAAGAAGAGTAAGTTGAACTGGCCCCTTAGCCAAGAGTTTTATAGAAGACTGCATGATTATTAAATTTAGAAGCCCCAGTTGGGCGAGCAATACTCTGGAAAGAGCAGTTGCACCGCCACACTATGATCAAAATGTGTCCTTACTACCCCTTGGCTTTTTCTATAGACATCTAAGGCCTATATCTAACAGGGGAGTTGACCGGGGGCACCCTAGTGTGAACCCTGTAGGGCCAATCTATCCCCAATACGCATTATCAGTGTCTAATAGAAACCAAGCGACTGACATAATGTCGCCCGTTCATCCTAAGTGGAGTTTAGCCACAATGGAGAAGGGTTAATGGGAGCTGGAGTATAAGATGCTGATAACTCATTAGTGACCATATCAAATGCCCCCTCAAATGTAACAAGTTCACATGAAGAGACCCCATACACAAATAGAGATGAAGAAAGAATATGTGAAGACTTTGATTATAATACAGGGAATTTGCCAGTATATGGCTACACAATAGTCACATGGAAAATAGCGGGCTATCAAGTAAGAAAGATTCACTAGGATGGATAGATTTTATTAATAACCAAAGGGACCAAAGGGAATCGGACCATACCCTGAAAAAGAAAGTGGTCCACTGGCTAGATAAGAATTGTGATTTCCCAGTGGGATGTGTAAGTCAGATACCCGTAACAAGAAGAGTAAGTTGGACTGGCCCCTAAGCCAAGAGTTTTATAGAAGACTGCATGATTATTAAATTTAGAAGCCCCAGTTGGGCGAGCAATACTCTGGAAAGAGCAGTTGCACCGTCACACTATGATCAACATGTGTCCTTACTACCCCTTGGCTTTTTCTATAGACATCTAAGGCCTATATCTAACAGGGGAGTTGACCGGGGGCACCCTAGTGTGAACCCTGTAGGGCCAATCTATCCCCAATACGCATTATCAGTGTCTAATAGAAACCAAGCGACTGACATAATGTCGCCCGTTCATCCTAAGTGGAGTTTGGCCACAATGGAGAAGGGTTAATGGGAGCTGGAGTATCAGATGCTGATAACTCATTAGTGACCATATCAAATGCCCCCTCAAATGTAATAAGTTCACATGAAGAGACCCCATACACAAATAGAGATGAAGAAAGAATATGTGAAGACTTTGATTATAATACAGGGAATTTGCCAGTAAATGCCTACACAATAGTCACATGGAAAATATCCGGGCTATCAAGTAAGAAAGATTCACTAGGATGGATAGATTTTATTAATAAACATGATTTAGTCTGTATGCAAGAAACTTGGTGCACCAATCAAGTTCAAATTGAAGGGTTTACCTCATATGGCTTACTGGCACTACCTTCTCCTGCAGGTAGAGCCACAGGAGGGCTCCTAATCCTCATGTTGAATAAACTAAAAGCTGCTGTTAAAAGAGTGATCAAAATAGGAGAGCACTCACAGGTTTTGTGGATGTATTGCAAAGATGGCAGGGATGTGCTCCTGGTCAATTTTCATAATAATATATATGTATACATATACATATACATATACATATATATACATATATAATATATAATAAAATATTTTTGATTCTACTCACAGCAATGCAATATTTGAATTGGAAAACGGGCTCAATAACTTGATAGGAGGGATGAACACCAATATTGCAATCATATGGATTGGGGACTTTAATACACAAATATGCCCATTGTCTATGACTAAAGCCTGTGGGTATAAGAGTGATGAAGGGAACAACTGTATATATTTCCCACTCAATAACTATGATGGAGCAATAAATACAATGATGGCAAAATATGACCTTGATTTGTTACAATGTGCACATGACACCAATGGCGGTGTGATACCAACCTATTTTGTAAGGAATGCAAACTCAGTGATCGATCATGTGTTCATCTCCACGAGTATTGTACATCTGTGTTCCAAACCAAGGATCGCACAGTTGTTACTTTGCGATCATAATTGTATTATAATGCCAATATTGGTATGGGGCAACAAATTTATATCTTAACAAACTGTTATTGGTAACATTGCCCCATTTAGACCAAATGGAACACAAATCAAGTGGGAGGGGGTAGACCTGAATAAATCTTTAAACAATATTGTTATAAAATATTTTACAGAGTACTCCTATTGCCTTAAAGCAGATGTTAACCCCACCATGATGTGAACCAATTTCTGTAAAATCAATAGCATTATTGAAGAGATAATGACCGCCCCCCCTCCCATAGGGATAAAATGATACAAAACAGGGGAAGGTTCAATCATACGTGTACTAATGCTTCTAAGCAATTTAAACAGGCCCTTAGGCATACAGAGTTAATAAGAAATGTAAGATTTAACTATAAATTAGCCCTCAAAAAGAGGAAAAGAGAGCTCCAGGAGCAAGCGTGGGACAAACTATCTGTGGCAGTGGACACATCCAACAATAAGCTTTTGTGGGAGCTGTTTATTCATCTTTTTTTCAAAATGATTCACTCCCGGAATTATTGTCTCATGTTAGCTCTGAAGAATTGGTGTTACATTTCGCCTGCATTTTCAATCCACTTGATTATGATGTTTTCAGATCCCACAGTCTAACACATTGTAAGTGGCCAGCAATATCCATAAACTTTACTCTTGATGAGTTTAGGGTAAGATTAAATGGTAGTAATGTAGGAAATGCCCCTGGTCCTGATGGGGTCCCCCTAGACGTCTATAAAACAGTACCGGATTTATGGGGACCCGTACTCCCTAGAGTTCTTAACCTAGCAGTGACTGAGGGCACATCACCTACATGGGGTCAATCAGTTATTATTCCCATTAATAAAAAAGGGAATACGTTGGAAGCAAAACACTACTGGCCCATTTCACTCCTGGACTCATCAGGAAAAGTGATGAGTAGAGTTTTATTAGCAAGATTGGAGGAGTGGGTCACTGAGAATGAGATTTTATGATCGGCACAATATGGTTTTAGAAGAGGGATAGGTACAACAGAGCAATGTATTAATTTAGAGCTTTTAATAGCTAAATATACATGTGCAAAGCAAGGGAGCCTGTATTTATGTTTTGCAGACCACAGTAGTTCTTTTGATCGTGTCCAGTTGTGCTTGATCTTGGAGCACCAGAACCTATTATTTTTTTTATCGTGAAGTTGTATGAGAGATTAACATCTAGAGTTTAGTATAGTCAACGTGGTGAGTGCACCCTGATTTTTTAGGTCAAATGAGGCATCCGCCAACTCTGTGTTTTAGCTCCATTGCTTTTTACTTTATGTATAAACAAGGTCAACACAGCCCTTAAGTCAGTGCAGGCGGATGCACCTCAAGGTCATGCTATACCTGTTCTGCTTTATGCAGACGATGCTGTGCTTCTGTCTCGAACCCCGGTCGGCCTACAGCAACTAATAGACAAGTTTACAGCTTTTATTATTAGTAGGAATTTGTTAAGTAACAAAGCAAAAACATTCACTATGGTATGTGGTTTAAAACCTAAGAAACAAAAAACCTTTTTTATAGACAGAACTAGAGTGGAAACTGTTAATAAATTCTTCTATTTGGGAATAACTTTCTTAGACAAGCGTAACTGGTCGCAAAAATTAACTAATGTCCATTCAAAGATGCTAAAGAGTGCCAATGGGCTCTCCCGAGTTGCATCCAAATTGGGAGACCATCGTATGAAGTACATGATAGAAATTCATAAGGCCAGATGTGCTTCTATTGCATTTTATGAAGCTGGATGTGGGGTCACGTTACCAGTCAGGCATTACAACTAGAGGAAATTTCTTATCTAAAACAGCTGTTATGTCTGCCCCCATCCACATCTACAGAGATAGTACACCAAGAAGTGGGAATAAGATTCCTATCAGACTTGATTGCTATGCAACCATTAATGCTTTGGAGATCAATCTTGGCCAAGGACGAGACAAAATTAACTCAAACAATTATCCAGGATTGCTAACAATTGGACAATAGTCTATCTATCCCTTGGATAAAATATGTCACGAATCTACATAATTAATTATTCAAGATTAAATTCATGAAACCCCAGTACATGTGATAGAACTGTCCAAGCAGGAAATAAAGGATATATTCATGGCTCACAAAAACGAGATCCATATGAGAACAGTTGGAGAGCAAACCACATACTTGTTTTACAAAACAATTGCAGATAGTGGTGGTTTTTAAAGCTATCTGTCTTTAGTTACTAAACCCTCACATCGTTTTGTATTAATAAGGCTGAGACTATGAATTGTTCATCACCTAGTTGCCTTCCCTGAAATAAAAATGCGGCCTATAACCCTTTGTCCATGTGATTAGCATTCTGAACAGAGCACTATGCACTTTCTACTCTTCTGTAATTTGTATTTGTATTTTAGATGTATGGCCATTGTTTAAAAAACACAAAGTAAGAACCGCTAATGCTGATATGAATTTACTAATTGCGCTAAATGACCCTGGGATTTGTTTTTATGTTGCAACATTTATTTTTAAATCAATTTATGCGAGAAAAAGCATTATGATTCATTCCTAACTGATTTTACTGTAATTAATTAACTGAACCGTTTCTGTGTAACCAAGGGCCAGATGTAGGAGCCGAAATACCGGTCGGTAACGACCGATTTCGGCCGTTACCGACCGGTATTTAAGAATTGGCATGTAGGGGGCCAATTTTACCGATTCGGTAAATTTACCGAATCGGTAAAATACCGAATCGGTATTTTTACCGATTCGGTAACTTGCAGATGTAGGTGGGACTCTTCAGAGTCCCAAAGGCCTTTCAGATTCGGTATTTTACCACCCAATCCAATTGGGTGGTAAAATACCGAATCCAAGGGGGGAATGCACATGTGTGCTTGCACACCTATGCCATGTGACAGACAGACATGCCCTGCCACATGGCACACATGCCTGTATTCGGGGTGCTAGAGGGTGTCAAAGTGACACCCCCTGCACCCTTGCTGGAATCGGTATTTACCGAATCGGTAAATACCGATTCGGTATTGCCCATTGATTCCTATGGGCTTCAAGGCCCATAGGAATCAATGGGCAATACCGAATCGGTATTTACCGATTCGGTAAATACCGATTTTTACAGATTCGGTAATTCAATTACCGAATCTTCCTAAATCTCCCTCCTTCATATTTACCGATTCATAAATACCGAATCGGTAAAATTCGGTATTTATGAATCGGTAAATACGATTTTCCTACATCTGGCCCCAAATGTGTTTTTTAGCAATAGGATTTATCTGTTTGTATACATATACTTGTTGTTTTTCTGGTTGTTGTACATACCGAATAAAGTTTGCTGAACCCAACAGAGTAAGAGGAGGATGATTAGGAAACTAAAATGGCAGCTGACATGATGGCTCAGTGAGCTAAACATACATAAGCAATGAACATCAAGTCACAAATTCGAATCCCATTCCCACCACAGTCGTCTCAGACTTCCATCTTTCTGAGGTTGCTTAACTGAATATCATTAAACTAGGTAACAGTGACACCTGTTACTCATAGTGCTTAAAAATGGCATCAATATGCTACGAGATGCTACAGAGAAAAACGTTTTATTTTAGAGAAATTAATTTGTTTATTTTATATGTTGTGATGGCACACTCCCTGGCATACCGTGTTGCCGTTACAGAATCACGCTGTAATGTTCAGCACTTTATAAAGCCATTTTGTTAAGATTTATACAGCATTGGATAACTAAATATACTAGGTATGGATACTTGACTGTATAACAGTTATGAAATGGTAATGGTACATTAGAAACCCGGATTACTTTTTAAATTGAAATCCAATACCTATTTTAAAAACGAAGTTGTGACTGATTATCCTTTAATTTACTACTGAAAAATGTGTGCGTGTTTGGTGCGTGTGTGTGTGTATTTACTTTGGGGCAGATTTACGTTTCCTGGCGCATCCCTGCAAATCAGCAGGGATGCGCCAAGAAACGTGCGACACACAATGCCATTGTTGCGCCACCATGGATGCGCCACATTTACAATGCGGCACGCCATGACGCAAGGATAGGCACATGTGTGTCGCATCTGCCCGCATAAGGTTGGCGCAGTGCTGGAGTTGTGTCACGGGTGCGACACAACTCCAGCACTGTGCCATCCCGCCTACCTTCCACATGGTGTTTCACAGCTTACGCCTGCTTCAAGCAGGCGCAAGGTTTTGAGGCAACGGGGTTGGAAAAGTGACCGAGTGAAATCTTGTAGATTTCACTCAGGCACTTTTCTGCGGCATTCCTGCGCCGGAACGCCCACAATCCCGCGCAGCATGGCACTAGCTTTACGCCGCCGCTGTGTCACAGAAGTGACGCAACGGAGGCACAAAAGTGGCGCACTGGCTTGTAAATCTGCCCCTAAGGGTTTTGTATTGCCTTGTGTGACGTAAGTCATTGCATGGTGTGTACAAAGCCACCTTGTGAGGCTCTACATGGTTTAGTAAATTCAAAGTATTGCAAGCCAGAGCATATCGCTGCCTTGTTGTACTTTGCAGCAGGGAGGAGTTCCATCAGTGGAGTGTGGGTGCTTTTATGCATCCACCTATGGATTATGACAAATTCCCAGATTTACTAACGTCAGTGAACCTTGGATTGTGACAAAATGCTGACTGGGACATAATGAGGAGGAATATCTTTATTATCTTTATTTCTACTCTAATGAGGAGAAATATTGTTATTATATTTATTTCTTCTCATTACTTCCTCTTTCTATGCGTGCTGCATTCTGAAGCACACATACAATTAGGAAAATGGCTTTAAGGATTGTTTTCCTTACTGCACAAATACAATTCTGCTCATCATGCAGGAATACCTGCAGCATGCTGCAAGGATGCCTGTGTTGGTGCTAGCTGTCACAAGTGCATCAGCACTAAGAAACAGAAAAAATGAGCCATATTTTAGTAGATATTGCACTTGTCTGTTGTCTCCCTTTCACACAGCGCAGTGCAGCAAGTTCTCTTGCTGTGTTTCCTTGTGTGAAATAATAGCAAATATACCTCTTAGAAACTGGGAAACCAGGTTCGAGTTTTGGCTTCAGCTCAACATCCTGTGATACTGAGCAAATCACTTAGGCCCAAATTACGAGGCTGGTGGTCTGAGGACCGGAAGATTTGCGGGGCGAGGTGGTGGCGTTCCAGTCACTGACCACCCCATTACGAGTGGGTAGTCAGGAAGCCCCAGGACTGCCAACAATCCCAAGGAACCTTCATTCCCCGGAGGTGGCATGGCAGTCAGGAGGCTATAATATGCTTTGCGTGACCGCCGTGATTCCTCCAAGCATATTACAAGTTTCCTAACCTCCAGGGATAACATGGAGATTCTTACACCAGTTAAATGCTGGTGGAGAGGAAACAAAGGGGGACCACAGGACCCCCTGTGCTTCCTATGCTTGTGGATGCACACAGGGGGCAAAATATGTGCCCACCCGTGTGCATGCACAACAGTTCCTGCAAAGCATGGACTTTCAAGTCTATACCATGGAGGAACCTTGTGAGGCATTCCTATTGCATTCTCTTTTTCAATGAGGCACCACCCTGGACCACCACATTGCCCGCCCTACAGACTACTTAAAAGCTGTAATCTGGCTGGCATATGGCGGCGACCCTCAGCAGGGCAATGGCGCAGTGGTTTGCACCGCCACACCACCGCTAAGTCAAAAGTCTTGATCAGGCCCTTAATCTCCACGTGCCTACAAATTGATTGCAACTGGAGGTCATGTAAAGCACTCCAATACTTTCTGGCCAATTTCATGCTATGTAAAACCGGAAAACAAATATAACAAGTTGTGTCCATCTGTGTGTATTTTACGCTCATATTACTTAATGTCACAGGGAGTGCTGGCATATCAGAAAGAATGAGAGTGACTCTGATTTGACAGTTACAGTGTCCATCTGCCCCAAGCTTCTGATGCAATAAACTGTCAGGGATTTGATTATGAATGAGTAAACATTTTGGAAGAAGGTCTCAGTTTTGATGTTTAGACCCATCTTCATCTCTTGGTTATGAAACTGGAAGGATTTGCATAAGGTACGATCATTGTGTCAGTAGGTTTCCACCAGTTAGATAACAGCAAGGCCAGACTGGCCGTAGCGGGCAGAGGCATTTCCCCGGTGGGCTGCCATGGTGGGGGGGGGACAGGTTTTGGGCCCGGGGAGGGGCATTTTTGTGACCAAGGGCCAGCAATATCAGCCCCCTGTGACAAAATCGACCCTAGCAAATAGCTCAGCACCCACCCTTGCCCCGGGGGGGGGCAACCGAGCAGTTTGCCAAGGCTGGTTTCAGTTACTAGTCCGGTCCTGGTTAACAGGCAGTGAGCTAGGTCTCGGGCAGGTGCATGGACATCCATACGAACCTTGCCTAAGGATGGAGAATAATAAGAAGATTTGTGTTTGGTTGAAGTGTGTTGACATTACACCCACCAATGTCCCGGAGAAGGTTGAAATATTTATTGCACCCAATTATTCGACACTGCAGGATCGGAATATATTGGGTTTAATAAATAGTACCCATTTTCAATTATTACCTGAAAATGTGGATTTTTATGCCTATGCACCAAATATGCATGTCCTGGCAGCATTACAGTCACTGCAGAGGTATATGCCTTACCGTCCTATTCATAATTGGGATATGTGTGCTCACCAGAGTTTCAGCAAAAATCATAAATAATCAGCCCAACTGTAATCGGGGTGAGAGAATGACTACACCTTTTATTCAGTTAAGTTCAGTTCAATACATCTTTGCTTCATTTAGAATACATCCATACAGATTTAAGCAAAAGCACATCAGACCATTTCAGAGTGAGTTAAATATGATGACAACATAGATTCAGTAAAGATCATTGTAAAAATATTCTTATGTACATCACTTCATTCAGAGAACAAATCAAAGAAGAATGAATGTGAACGTCAGAAAGCATTTTCAAGTAAGTTCTACATCCTACACAATTATGGTTTCAGAGTAAAGGTAACAAATAGTGACTGCATTATTGTAAATAAAAATGACCAAAAAGACAAAATGTAGAGTGGGCTGAGAGAACACGTCATCGCAAAAACATGGGGAGAGCAGTAATTAATTCCCAGAGTGGGCTCACTCCTTCAGAAAGCACATACAAAAGTGAATAATGTTCTATCCTAATTGTGTTAACAGAAATCTGTCTTGAATTATGCACTTGAGTAAGTTATGGCCCTACTGTTGGCACATTTTTAGAACTAGGGAAGTGAGGTTCCGTGAAAATCGTTACGGTGTTTTGGGCATTGCCGAATATGGACGAGTTTGATATCTATGAACCGTAAATGGCGAGTTCGGTAAGTGTACGCGTTTTCACTACACTACCTGGCATGGTTCGCCTCATTTACGTGTTTCTACATCTGAACCCTTGGGTTCCATTTTGGATACGGCATTCATTTGTTTCTTGCCCTCACGTAGTCAGTGAACAGGCAAGTGTCCGCATCGTGACCTGTTAGTTCCCAAGCCATACGGAAGACGCATATTCCTTTCATGCGTCTTTATGACCGGAGGAATGACACTGCAGAGGCAAATGGCTCAGCTTGAGGGTAATCTTGTCGTACCAGCCTATTGTTTCAGCCATGCACGTGCTGAGATCAAGCTCTTTGATCCTATGATCATGTTTCCAATATTACCCCCACACTCTTTCTTTAGGTGTGCCTGACTTCCTAGCAGCTGTTCTTGTCTCTTTTCTCTTGCTTATTTACAACTCAAGTGGAATGTACCTAATGGTGGGAAGATGTGCTTTTACAGTTGGAACTGGTGATGTTAATGTAATTATGTTCCGGGGTTCTGAATACATGAAAGCGATCCTTTTGAATTTTACTGTGGGAACTGAGCTGTAACCTTTTGCTTACATATTGTGCAATGACAAGATCTTGTATAAAAGAGAGCGACACACAAATGCAATTTGGAAGCAGACTCTTGGAACCTACACTCTGTTGTACTTCCCATGACTTTTGCATCCCTGCAGTAATAAACGCTGATCTTTGACGCCGAAGGAAGTCTCCCGTGTCTCTGTCTTTAGTGCGCCAGAACAGGTATCCCACGAAGGTTTAAGGTGTTGTTCCCTGGCACCGCTGGGCCTTAAATAGTCCAGTCCTTCAGTTGGCGCCCAACGCGGGGCGACATCGGCGGTACCGGTCCAAAGCCTGACGATTGTGAGGAACTTCGTGTGAAATCTCCGAGGAAAAGGTGCACCCCGCTTCATCGATCCTGTTGTCGAAATAAGTGGTCCGAAGATTTTTCCCGCAAAGATTCCCGCCTCCTGACGGCTGTGACGGACCGATGCCCTGACTGTCGACCTGTTTTCGACGCCTGGCGTAGACCTTTCGTACAGCGAGACGATAGACGGGCCTTCCTGGTGACGCCATTGAAGCTCTCAGTTAAGTATTTGTGGGTCGCTCCCAGTCCTTAGTTGTTGTTTCAGCTTGTTGAAGCTTTGTTGTTTGCATGGTTCCATTGCATTTGTGGTTCTTAGTTGTTGGTCCTTAGTTTTTATTTGACAATTGCAATTGCCAAAAACCGAGGGTTTTATTGTTCCACGAAGGAGTAGTGCTTCGGTAACCCTTGAAGTTTGATACTAGGTTAGTGTGCACGATGCCTAGCCATAGTGGATTTCTTGGTCTTTTTAAATGTTGCAACAAGGATTCCCGGTTGGAGGACTCGTGTCCGATACCTCCAGTTGGAACTCCGATATATGAGCTCTATAGTCGACATGGTGTGGGTCCTATTATTTATAATAAATATTGGGTCCGTTACACGAAAAAAGATGGTGTCCTTAGTTGGCCACCGCATGGAAGTTTTTAACTTACGATTTTAGATAATCTTGAAGCTAAATTATTCAAAAGGAAAGCTAGACCAGCTATGTTTGATTCTTTTCGGTTGTGGCGTAAAGAGGCCAAGCAGAAAGAAATCAAACAGCTTAAAAAGGATTGAAGAGAAGGTTTCGTTCCGATAATGCAAGTTGTACAACAATGTCAGCGAGATAAAGAAGAAAAAGAAATAGAAGTTTCCACTAGACTACATCATATGAGGATAGACAAATGTTATCTGGTTTTTCCAACTAGTCAGGATAAGAAAGAAGAGGATTCGAAGGAGGATCCCCTGTTAGCGTATTTGATGAAATCGCCACCTCCTTATGCACAGGGTGCAACGGCCCCTGTAGTTCCTCCTATAGTTCCGCCTGTTGTTCCTCCGGTTGTCCCTCCTGTTGTTCCGGCGGCTGCGGGTCAGCCCGTTGTTGGTCCCACGTTTGTCGCACCACCTGTCTCTATTCCTACTGCTCCTTTGACTGTACCCTCTCTGCCTCTTGTCCCTGCCACCCCGACTACCTTGCCTGCTTCTGCTGTGTCTGCCTTCACTTCAAACGTTGTGGCTCCTGCTCTCCTCTCTCCTTCTGTTCGTAATCGTATCCCTAACAATGTTGCTACCCTTTATTCACCGCTTTCTGGTCAGTTATTTCCATCCGATACTTCTGAAACTCCCCAAAGACGGAGTCAGATCCCTAGTGGGAGGGAAAAAGAGACGCTAGTGACAATGGCACATAGGTGGATAAGACATCCTGCCAACTACCCTCCACGCATGGTTTTTGAGACGTTTTCTCAGTTTAATGAGCCTACACAGAGATTCGTGTTCGAAGAAATGTGTAACTTTTTGAGGGAAGAATGGTATAATAACGATTTAGATAACGTACCGCCCGATATGGTTGAACTTCAGAGTCAATTTTCGAGCGGTATGATTGTAGGTGGAGATGTACGACGTGCCTTAGAGCGACTGTTAGCCCTTAGGTCGACAGTGCATTCTCGAGTGGCGTTTGATGACGACTCTGAGAATTGGAAAGCGGCTCCTGGTCAGTACCCTATGAGAGAGGTTCCGCCACTATGGATGCCAGGTGATCCTGGTGCTGCCCCCCGATCCCTCCGCATTTCCAAAGAGTTTGGATACACCTCCCATGGAAGCGATCAGAAGTCTTACAAGTCAAACAGTCCTTACCTGATCCACGCAAGAATCCGGCGGGTTACTACAAGGAGTTGTCTCAATTAGTAGATGCTACTATTATGAACCTTGCCGACATCGACATGCTGTTTGGAAATGTTGTACCACAGCCCGTTTGGGCGAAAATTCGTCAGGAAAATCATGCGAATGAGTTAGGCGGCGATTGGGCTGCAATAATAGCGGCTGATGGCCGACAAGTTGGTGGGGCTAAGCCAGAGCAGGTAATTTCGGATCTGCCCCAGAGAATAATTACGTTCATGAAAACGCTTATGAGCGGTCTATTAATCAAAGGAGGATAAGAGCACAGATACATGGCGAACCCAATAGGAGAAACAAAGGGCGGAGAGGAGGAAGAACAAGTATCAACCAAGGGAACGAAATGAATAAGAATCTATGTCTGAGTGAAGAGAACAAATGGTTATTTGAATTTGAATTTAAAAGCATTTGTTCAGCGCACTTCTACCTAGCGGTTTCATGGCGCTATTGCGAATAACAGAGGATGAGAGCGAAGGGGGGGAGTTTAAACAGAATAGGCTTTAATGAAAAGAAAAGTTTTAAGGTCCCTCCGGAACTGGGTATAGGAGGGCACAGTGCGGAGGGCAACAGGGAGGGAGTTCCAAAAGGTAGGGGCCAAAACAGCGAACCTCGCGCCGCCAGCTCTCAGTTTCTTAAATCGGGGGATGGCTAGGAGGGCCGCGTGGGAAGAGCGGAGCTCTCTGCCGGGGAGATAAGGAGTGACAGCGGAACAAAGAAATTTAGGGGCAGTCCCGGCTCTTGCCTGAAAAGTAAGGCAGCCGAGCTTAAAGAGAGCACGCTCCCGCACCGGCAGCCAGTGCAGCGCCTTTAGTAGTGGACTGGCCCGATGGTATTTGGGGAGGCCATGAATCAGGCGCGCAGCCTGGTTCATTACCAGCTGCAAGCGGTGGATTGCGTAAGCGGGAGCCCCGTTATAGACTACGTTGCCGTAATCAATACGGGACAATACCAGGGCTAGCACGATGATTTTCAAGGCGGGGAGAGAAAAGAAACGGGAAACCTTCCTAATTGTTCTCAAAGAAAAAAAACAAGAGGAGACGACTGAGCTAACGTGTGAGTGAACAGAAAGTTGTGAATCCAGAAAAATCCCAAGGGTTTTAACTTTAGGCACAGGAGAAGGGGGGACACCGAGTGAGGGGGGCCAGAAGGAAGGGGACCATGGACTGCAACCACCTCCAGTCAAGACCAGCTCGGTTTTGTCTGGATTAAGTTTGAGGTGATTGCAGTTCATCCAGTCCTGGATGAGTCTCATCACTGACTGGACGTTCTCGGCAGATGAAGGGGAGTTGGAGAGGTTAAAAATTAGTTGGAGGTCATCGGCGTAATTGAACACCGTGACCTCCAGCTGCTGTAACATAAAAATGAGGGGGAAGATGTACAAATTAAATAAAAGGGGGGAGAGTGACGAGCCTTGGGGGACCCCACACTCAACCCTACGAGAGGCCGCGGAGAAGCCGGTGAGATGGACCGCCTGGGTTCTCCCGGCTAAAAATGACTCAAGCCACGAGAAGGCCAAGCCCTCAATGCCCGCCGCCCTGACACGGCAGAGAAGAATGGAATGATCCACCGTGTCAAAAGCGGCGGATAGATCTAAAAGTATCAGGGCTTGAGGGATCTTGATGTCAATGCCTTCCCGTAGCCTGTCCATCACCGAGATCACCACTTTCTCCGTAGAGTGCAGGGGTCTGAACCCGGCTTGATGGGAGGAGAGGCAGTCATTGGCTTCTACGTGAGCACTCAGAGAGGTCGTAACATGAGTCTCAAGGACTTTTGCTAGGTAGGGTAGAAGGGAGATGGGGCGGTAATTGGCAGGGGAGGTTGGGTCGGCACCCGATTTTTTTATAATTGGGACAACCACTGCTGATTTGTGAAAACTGGGAACAGAGCCCAGTGTAAGTGAGTCGTTGAGGAGGGTCAGAGCCGGTGTGGGACACGCTACATAAATTTCCCTAAGGATGTAAGCTGGGGCGAAGTCCAAAGGGGAGCCAGACTTGACTCGGACCAGCAGCGGAAGAAGAGACTCGGTGGTTAACAGAGGGAAGGTAGTCAATTTAGGACCCATGTAAGGAGGGGAAGGGTTGACAAATGTGGGGGAGGAAGGTGGGATGTTGAGTTTGATTTTAACGACCTTGTCAATAAAAAACTCATTGAGTGAGTTACAGAGGGACTGGGATGGAGGGATGGTAGGCGCAGTTCTGCCAGATGAAGCCAGTTCGTGAATCGTAGCAAATATCTCCTTGGGTTGAGACTCTGCTGCCATCACCCTGTTCGTATAGAACTCAGTTTTAGCTACAAGGATACCCTTTTTGTAAACTTGTAACACGGACAAGTAGGCTGTCTTCTGCTCAGGGCTATAAGATCTTCGCCAGACTCGCTCAGCCCTCCGTGCGGCCAACTTCAGTTTTTTTAGTTCCGGGGTGAACCTGGATCTGATAATTGCAGGGAGGAAAAGGAAGTCGTTAAGAGTCATAAACCCCCCGAATAGAGCACAGATTCTAGCCGCATTCGCAAATTGTGGCAGTCTGAGAGGAATCGGAACAAAAGACCTTCAGCAGGTTGGCTTTGAAGAAAATAAGCAGGGAAAGGAAATAACAAAAATTACCCTATATTCCGACCTGGTAAAAAGGGCAATCCTGAATGCCTCAAATGAAATAATGCAACAGGGATTAAGGATTATCCCCGAGTGTGAGACAAAATCTGCGAAAGAATACAACTTTTTAAAACATCATGCGGGGCTCCAGAAGAGACAAGTTACCGTTTATAAAGAATCAAAAGGCGACCGAAGCGCGCTGAATATTGTAATCAATAACTCAGGCAAAGACTCTTCATGGGGTAACTGGTCGTTATATAATACCCCTGAGGGGGAAAGCATTGTAAGAAATACCATGGATACAGAGGATGAAGGCAGTATAAGCGACGTCGAATAGGATGGAGGGGGTTCGCAAGAACTAGGTCTCTTATCTTGGAATGTAAATGGGCTAGGCAATGATCAAAAATGGGAATATATAAAGGAAACCATAATCAAGGTAGACATTGCCTGCCTACAAGAGACCTGGTTATGCGACGATACCCCAAATCTGGTTGGTTATGCCCAGATTAATCATCCCGCCATAAAGAAAAACCACGGGAGGCCGTCTGGGGGCCTATTGACATTGGTATCAACAAAAGTATTGAGGGAAATAAAACTGTTGAAAACAAATTGCAAATGGGTCCTAGCAAGTAGGATCGAACTCATGACGGAGGATCAAAGTTACAAAATGTTGATTTTATTAAACGTATACATGCAGTGGGATAATGGGGAGGAGTATGTAAGGGAAATGAGATTTTTAAAAAAAGATATAGATAGTATTTTAGAAAATTATCCAGCAGATACAGTAATGATTCTGGGAGACTTCAACCACAAACTGAACCCAAAAAAGGTTGACATTTGGAATAGGGAACAGTTAGAAGTATACGGTATAAACCCAGCAAGGTTCCCATCTGGGGAAATAGCGAGACAAGACCGTGATTTAACAAATATCCTAGGAGGCAGGGGCTTCCATTGTGTAAACGGAAGAACTGAGTCTGATACACCAGCGGGAAAAACATTTATTCCAGGGCAACAGAAGTGCCCAATTGATTATATTTTTTTACAGGCTTGGAACTTCCACCAGATTAGGCATTTCAAGGTAGAACAGAAAGAGGTGAGCGACCACAAAACCCTACACATAGTAATAGCGGGGGGCAAGAAATTACAGCGTGAAACAGTGTCTACCCAGGAGGTTGAGTATCCTAAACGAGTGACAACACGTTTAACAGAGGAATTCGTAGATAAATTGAAGGCCATGCAAATAAAAACGGCCCCCGAAAACTATGAGAATAAAAAACTAGAATGGTTTATGAAAAAACTAGAAGAACTAGTTCAATGCCTAGAGATAAAATTAAAAAGGGATAAGCCGATAAGGGCAAAACAATCAAATCGTGGCAAAAGGTTCTCTGTGGAGTGCCAAAATAAAAAAAGGGAGATAAGAGCTGAACAAAGGAAACAAAAAAAGAAGTTTACACAAGAGAGATATGAGTACCTAACTAAGCTGAAAAAAGAATTCAAGCAAATGGCTCTTGAAGCAAAAAGGTCACATAAAGAAAAATGCTGGCAAGAACTCTTAATTGCCATAGAGAATAAAAACCTAAGGCAATTTTGGCAGCTAGTAAAGGCAGCAGCTGGGTCATCAGAGGGCGAATTAAGCTGTGTGGTGAGCGAGGCAGCATGGGATTCCTATATAAGAGAATTGTACGGGGTGAGGGGTCCTAGAGAGGAGATGAAGGCCAAAACCTGGCAAGGAATCTCAGAAGAACTTTTAGTTAACTTTAATGAAGAACAAGTCGAGAACACAATAAAAGATCTTAAGTTAACCCGGGCAGCAGGCCCAGACAATTTACCTGCAATAATCCTGAAGACTGAGGTCAAATGGTGGGCAAGATTCCTTGCAAAGATGTTCCAGGTAGTACTAAAAGAAGGAGTAATACCCCCAACCTGGAAAGGGGCCATAATCAGGCCGATCCATAAAAAGGGGAGCAAAGATGCTCCAGGAAATTATCGGCTGATTAATCTCCTAGACATTGGAGAAAAAGTATTCGCTAAGATTGTCCTAAAACAACTGAATATGTGGGTTGAGGCGCACCAAATAATCCCCATAGAACAGGGCGGTTTTAGACCGGGCCACTCGACAATAGACCACGGGTTTGCCCTATGGGCGATGGCGAGGAAGTCGACGGAACAAAATGGCAAGTTATGCTGTTGTTTCGTCGACTTCAAAGCAGCCTTTGACTCTGTGGATCGAGTTAGCCTATGGGATACATTAAAGAGGCTAAATATCCCAAGTGACCTTCTCACTATAATAATAGAACTCCATAGGGAAAATTGGGGGCAAGTAATTAAAGACACTGGGGGCTCCCTAACTCCCAAAATACCCATTGTCAACGGGCTAAGACAGGGTTGTGTGCTGGCCCCTCAGTTATTTTCGATTTTCCTGTCAGACCTCCCGGCACACCTTGAGGTGGAAGGTAGTGCCAGCCCTAAAATGGACGGAAACAAGATACCCTGCCTATTGTACGCGGATGACCTGGTGATAGTAGACCAGACCGAGAGAGGCCTCCAAAGGAAGCTAAATGCTTTCAATACCTACTGTGCCAATAAATTCCTAACCATCAATCTGGACAAAACTAAAACCCTATGCTTTGGGAAAAAGCCAAGCAGATTTAGATGGTTCATAGGGAACCTTAAACTTGAGACCGTAGATGAGTACCGTTATCTGGGTATCTGGTTCGACAGGGCCTTAAATTGGTCTACCCACATGGAAACGCAAAAAGCAAAGGCACTCTCCTCCATATGCGGCCTAAAAAGGTTTAATGGGGACTATGGCGAGAAATCACACCGACCATTACTCAGAGCCTTCGATGCAATGATCCCCCCGCAAGTTTTATATGGCGCAGAGATCCTTTACTTGAGCGGTAAGGGATCTTGGGACATGATAGAGGGCAACTGCATAAAAAGGCTCCTATCTCTTCCTCAATCTGCAATGATACAAGCCATCAGAACTGAATTAGGTACAAAGTCTTGGGTGACTCTAACCCAGATGGCTGTGATCAGATTTTGGAAGAGACTAGACGACCCCGAAAGTAAAAAAGTAGCATATTGGTGTTGTAAAGAAATACAGAAAAGCGAGTTAAAATGGGCAAAGACCAGTAGGGAAAAATTGAAGGGAATCTGCAACGCACTTGAGATCGATTTGGATGTGAGTTCATATCAAATACTTATCTCCAAAGGCGATCTGAAGCAAAGGGGGAAAGAGGTCTCGAAATCAACTGATATGGGTTACCTAACTAAGAAAAAATCTGTGGCACACATGCTAAATGCGTGGCCCCAGGATAACTGGTTCCCATATCTCGATAGATTACCCAATCGAGGCCTCAGGCAAGAGATACTGAGGCTTCGAATTGGTATCAACCCATGGGTAACAAACAGAGACCTCAATATAAGAATGTTAGATGAGGAAGGTCACTGTAGGTGCAACTTGAGAACTAAGGGGGACTTGATGCATTTCCTGCTAGACTGTGCGGTACTCTTAGAATATAGGAAAAGGTGGCTGCGCCCAGTATTTCTAAAATATGAGGTAAAAACAAGGTTTCAGGCGGCGAGACTCCTTTCTGAAATCCCATACTTGGATATTGTAATAGCCCTTGGGAAGTTCTTAAAAGAGGCCCTAGGGGCGCTGAGGGCCAAAGAATAACCTGCATTACTGTATTTTTTTAGCTTAGCAGAAGAGACCCTTGGAGGGATAAATAAGTGTATAGGTTTTAACATTTGTATATAAATTATGTAGTTTTAAAATGATGTGTATGATATTTTAATGGACACGTTTTTAAAAATAATAAGTGTACAATTTTATGTCGCATACTCAAATCGGAATTTTACTCACTGTATTGTTTAAAGACCAAGGTCATAATAAACATATATTTTGACTTGACTTGACTTGAAAACGCTTATGCCGGCGATGAGGGTAAACTGGGATAAATTAGCAGCTTGTAAGCAGAAGAAGGACGAGAGTGTCTCCGATTTCTTTACTAGATTCGAAGAGGCATTTGTCGATCATAGTGGTCAGGATATGGGCACTGAGGGAGGCCAACGGTTGTTTGTTGACAAATTCGTGTTGAATTTGTTGCCAGAACTATGCAACAAATTGAAAAATTCAGAAAGTGCATGGGCTGTTTCAACCACGGCACAGATATTAGCGACGGCTCAATATTATGAGAATAGGGAAAAAGAAGAAAGTGATCGTGTAGATAAGAAAACGAAGGAGCTGAAAACGAAGGTTTTGTTGCAGCAAGCGTATCCTCTGCGTTCAAATCACACTGATTTACATCAGCAATATAGACCACAATCACAATCCTCCAGAATACAGTCACGTCCTGACTCCTCTGACTTTAGATCTATGCTTGGGTATAACCAATGTGCATATTGTAGAAGAGAGGGACATATAAAATACGACTGTCCCGCTTTGCGTGACCGTCTGAATGGTGTGTCATCACGAGGAAGCCGTGGTGATCCTCAGCAGGCATCTCGAGGTGGAGGCCGCGATACCATTCACAATCAGAACGATCGCCCTCAGAATTCATCAGATACGAATAATTGTTTTGACCAACGAAATGCGGGGTCAGTTAGATCTACACAATATCATGTGGACGATTACTACGTTGAACATGAGACTGTTGCAAACGATCATTACTAGGACAGCCACCGACAAAGAGAGGGAGTAGTATCAGTTCCGGTTGATCAGAGCGGGCCTTACGTCGCAGTTGCTACATCTGGCGTAGTCGAGCCTTTTCTGTTAGACACTGGTGCAACGAAAAGTTCCATCATGCATTCGAAACTCCCTGGCGCACCTTTGTCTGGCTTAACAAATGTTTCCGTTGGATTCTCTGGCGCCCCGGTTAGAAATCCTGTCTCCAGCCCTTTGCCCCTCACTATCGGTCCTCGTGAGTTGGAGGCTCCATTGATTCTATCTACTGGTTGTGGTGAGAATCATTTGGGATTGGATTTGTTAAAACGGTTATATGCGACATTGTACTGCTCCCCTGAAGGAGTGGAGCTTACATTAGGTCGAAGAGTAATCTCTCCTATGTACTTGTCGATCGATAAACTCCCACCGGAATTGAGCTCCCTTCCTGCGTCTCTATGGGCCACAGGTCTCAATGACGTGGGTCTCTTGGACATCTCACCCTATATGATCAAGCTGAAACCAAATGTGCGACTGCCACGTATACCACAGTATCGTATCTCCATTGAGGGAGAACGGGCGCTATTAGCGATTGTACACGACCTGATAAAAAAGGATGTAGTTGAAGAAACTCGAGGAAATGTGTGTAATAGTCCTGTACTACCAATTTTAAAACGCACTGATCCATCTAAACCTCCTGTGTACCGTTTCATAATCGATTTGAGAGAGGTGAATAAAATCGTGATTCCACAATTTCCCGTGGTCCCTGATATCACCACTTTGCTAACCCTGATTCCAGCTTCTGCCTCCTGGTTCACGGTGATCGACCTAAAGAATGCTTTCTTTAGTATCCCGATTGCTGAGGAAAGCAGAGACCTATTCGGATTCTCATTAGGTGGTCGCAGTTTTAGACTGAAACGTGCACCACAGGGCTATTGTGAGAGTCCGTCTATCTACAGTCAAGCCCTTAAAAGTCAACTTGATTCATTTGTGTTACCGGCAGGCGCAGCCTTGATTCAGTACGTTGACGACCTGTTGGTAGCTGCTGATACCGAAGATATTTGTAGAACTACTACAGTATCGTTGTTGCGACATTTATGTGACTTACATCACAAGGTGTCACCATCAAAGCTGCAATATTGTTGCCAAGAAGTAACCTACTTAGGTCACTTATTGTCAAAAGAAGGGAGAAGGTTGACCCCAGAGAGAATTGCAGCAATTTCTCGAATGACTGTGCCTAAAACTCAGAGAGATGTACGTGCCTTTCTAGGTATTACGTCATACTGCAGACAATGGATCCCAAATTTTTCACTCTTGGCGAAACCATTGTTAGCTCTCACCTGCAAGGATTTTCCGACTCCTTTGCCATGGACTGAAGAGTGTCAAAAAGGTTTTTCTGAATTACGTGATGCGTTGTGTTCAGCTCCTGTGTTAGGTACTCCTGATTACAGTAAGCCGTTTACACTGTACGTTCACGAGAGGGATGGTTGTGCGTTGAGTGTTCTGGCGCAACAATTTGGTGACAAACAGCGTCCCTGCGCATATTTTTCTTCGCCTTAGACCCAGTAGCTAGAGCTTTGCCGAGTTGTTGAAGAGCAACAGCGGCAGCTGCGGCGTCCATTCGACAGTCCGCAGGTCTGGTCATGGATAATATGCTTACGGTGATGGTTCCGCATGCAGTTGACACTCTCTTAAACCGAACGAAAACTCAACATTTGACAAGCGCAAGGTTGTCTGGGTATGAGCTGACGTTACTGGCTAGTCATATACGGATAAAAAGGTGTAATGTGTTGAATCCAGCAACATTATTGCCGATCAACACAGAGTCAAGTGATGTAGCATCACATGACTGTTATCTAAGAACTGAGGAAGAAACGAAGGGTCGTATCGACCTAAAAGATACTCCAGTGGTAGATCCCGATGGTACTTTGTATGTTGACGGTTCCTGTTTTAAGTTACCGAATGGTGATGTGACGACTGCGTATGCTGTAGTGACGTTGAGTACGATTGTGGAAACTGCGAGATTGAGTCAGAACTCGGCACAGGCAGCTGAGTTGGTCGCCTTGACAAGAGCGTGTGTGTTGTCCAGAGGAAAGCGGGTGAATGTGTTTACAGACAGCCAGTATGCTTTTGGTGTGGCACACAGTTTTGGGCGATTGTGGAAAGAAAGAGGATTCTTAACGTCGCATGGCACGAAGATTCAGCATGGACAGCTTGTGAATGACCTTTTAGGTGCACTCACATTGCCTAAGCAGGTGGCCATAATTAAATGTAGTGCGCATCGAAAAGTGACGGATGATGTTGGTCGTGGTAATGCGTTTGCAGACGAAACTGCTAAAGAGACAGCTAGAAATCTGACAAATCGAATGTACGTTGCGAATTCAGTAAGATGGCCAGCAGAAACTAGCATGTGTGAGGACACAGTGGAGAGTGTGAAGGAAATACAGAATGAGGCCACTGAAATGGAAAAGACTAAGTGGAAAGAAAGCACGGGAAAGTTAGACGAGAATGGATGTTGGGTTGACTTGTCAGAGAAACAGAGATGGATGTTACCGGGTGCATACGTGCTTGCTGTTGTTACAATGGCCCATGGCACAGCACATATTAGCTCGAAGGGCATATGCAAGTTGTTGTCTCCTGTATGGAAGAATGATGGGATTACTAAATGTGCAGAGAGAGTGGTTAAGAATTGCATGGTATGTTTGATGCATAATCCCGGCAAGGGCACCCCCACTCCACCTGGTCATTTTGCCCCTCCTACATGTCCTTTCGTAGTTATCCAATTGGACTTCATCCATATGGAGAGATGCAACAATTTGAAGTATGTGTTGGTTGTAGTATGTGCGTTCTCCAGATGGATTGAAGCTTACCCTCTTAAGGATAATACTGCTCTATCCACAGCTAAAATTCTGCTCAAAGAGTATTTCCCCAGGTACGGCATGCCTCGGATTGTATGGTCGGACAACGGAAGTGAGTTTGTGGGAAGTGTGATGAAGAGTGTGTGTCGTGGTTTGGGTATAGTACAGAAATTCCATAGTGCTAATCATCCCCAGTCAGCGGGTTTGGTGGAAGGATACAATGGCACCCTGAAACTAAAACTTGCTAAAGTTCAGGCAACAACTGGTTTATCATGGCCCGACGCTCTGCCTCTAGCTCTCTTATCGACCAGGGCTACTGTACACTCTCGGGTAGGGCTCAGCCCATATGAGATTGTGTTCGGCCGTCCTGCGAACATTTGGGGGTTTCCAAGGCCTAAAGAATTGAACAGACTTGAATATCCAATGTTAATCGACTATCTATATGATCTGACTGCTAAATTGAGTTTGATTCATCAACAGGTCTTTGAGGCTCTGCCGTCACAAACAGAGGGTCCTGGTCATCGGCTGCAACCAGGGGACTGGGTCCTCACCCGTAACTTCGGACGAAAACGAAACCTTGAGCCGAGGTTTGTGGGACCCTTCCAGGTGCTACTGGCAACAAGGACGGCGGTTCGGCTGGAGGGACGGAAGCATTGGGTACATGCCACCCACACCAAGAAAGTCCCGTTTCCTTTGCCGGCGGATACTTGGATAAAAAAGGGCTTTTCCTCGTCCGAGACCGACGCTCCACTACGCTTTGTCCCATTCAGCGAAGCTCAGCCCATATCTGACACCCTTGTTGACTCCCCTCAAACAATTTCCCTTCCTTCAACACTGGGAAATACAAGTGCTGAACAATTGCCTGGACCATCGAACACTTGTTCGCCATCCAATCCTCCACTGTTTGAAGATCAGACTCAACCCGGGAGAAGTCGATACTTTCTTCGACCGCGCGTTAAGGACAAATAAAAGAGTTCTGTTTTATTCCCTTTTTGAAATTTACAGTACCCCTTACCTTTGTCATGAACACTGTGGACATTATATAGTGTATATACCTTTTCTTTTCCTGCAGCAAAGAGACTATTATTGACTTTGATTCTAATTCATTTAACCTATCATCTGGGTTGACCGTAGGGCCGTGCGGGTACTTCCTCCTGTTTAGCAGCTATCGACACTAGGTCGGTTTCTTTTGTCGATTTCTGGGAACTCCTGGGAATTGGCAATCGCTACTCAGAACGAAGTGCGTCAAGAACGTCACGGACGGTTTCGTTTAGAGGATGGACTTCTCGAAGCTGTCGGAAAAAGAGAGAATGTTGGCGCAAGGATCAGAAGTGTTTCGTACAAAGTGTTTTCTATTCAAGATCTTTATGTTGTTCCTAACCGTTTCAATGCTACTGGTGGGTGGAGTATATTTTGGGATTCAATTATTATTACCTTCCATTTCACCTACTCCTCCTTTCTACAACCTGAATTTCGCTTCCACCGTTTCTCCACATTCTTTTCACTTACTGCCCCAACATGAGCAAGTCAGACGTGCGGAATTTAGATACAATTCCTTTGTGCAACTTTTGCATCAGCATCAGTTGGTGGTAAATACTACAAATTGTTGGGTGTGTGGGCTAATGCCGCATACCATGGACAGGGGTATTCCATATTTGGTTCTCCCGTACAGTCCCCAAGGGTCAGTTCGGGCATTCCAAATCATGTTCCGTAGTGCACTAGATTCCTACCCCCATCGAGAGCCACGCTCAGCAAGCTTTGGTCCTGGCCCGTACCATAAGTCTCTGGCGACAGCGATTGCTGATCTAGATAGAGACATTTTTGATGCTACGCTCATCCCAAAGGAGGAAGTGCAGGCCTACAAGTACCTTAGTGAGGCTGAGTATAGTATATCAGTGGGTGATAGACAGCTTAAAAGCTCACCTCCAATATGGATTGTACCTCACCTAGGCCACTTTTGTCTGCAAGGTCGTGGCCGAAATCCAAGAGCCCAACTTGGGAAGAGTGCTTGTGTGGATACTTACGTTCTACCGATGCTTTCTTCCCCTGTCCTTCTGACTGCCAAGGGTACCTATTTTGTATGTTATGACCGAGCATATACGTGGTTACCACACGACTTCTCAGGTACCTGCTATATTGCAAATCTCTTGCCCCCGACTTTCACTGTTGCCGCCGACTATCACAAAACCAGAGTTGTGAGAGGTGTCATTAGTAAAGAGGATACTTCCGGTCAAGAAGCAGGAGACTTCTTCAAGGGTTTCCTACCGTTTTGGGGCCCGATGGTCAATAGCAGGAATCTGAGACAGTTAACTCGTGTAGTAGAGTCAACTGCTAACATAACTGCAAGTGCCCTTGGTAATCTGACAGCGGAGCTTCAAGCGGACAGGCTCATGACGTTACAGAACCGTATGGTTCTAGATGTTGTTCTAGCGGATAGAGGTGGGGTGTGTAAGGTCATCCATTCGAGCTGCTGCATATTCATACCTGATAACGCTCCAACGGTTTATCAAGCCATCTCCCAGTTGCACAAAATCTCGGAGTCCATACACGTGGACGAGGGAGATTGGACGCTTCTAGGATGGTTTTGGGGTCTAATGTCAACTTGGGGTTGGAAGATTCTGATGATTATAGGGGTTGTCATGACATTTCTGTTCACGTGTTGTCTTTGTGTACAGTGTGGTCCTGCCTTATGTGGCCTTTGTGCTACAACGTGTATAAGAAGGCCATCTGTTTCCAGAGAGGCATTGATGGATAGAATAATGTTTCAGCAACACCTGAATGATCTGATGAATATCGAGATCGACTCTGATTTCGACTAGTGCTTGCCTACATGAGGGCAAAAGGAGCGTCTGAGGTTCCGTGAAAATCGTTACGGTGTTTTGGGCATTGCCGAATATGGGCGAGTTTGGTATCTATGAACCGTAAATGGCGAGTTCGGTAAGTGTACGCGTTTTCACTACACTACCTGGCATGGTTCGCCTCATTTACGTGTTTCTACATCTGAACCCTTGGGTTCCCTTTTGGATACGGCATTCATTTGTTTCTTGCCCTCACGTAGTCAGTGAACAGGCAAGTGTCCGCATCGTGACCTGTTAGTTCCCAAGCCATACGGAAGACGCATATTCGTTTCATGCGTCTTTATGACCGGAGGAATGACACTGCAGAGGCAAATGGCTCAGCTTGAGGGTAATCTTGTCGTACCGGCCTATTGTTTCAGCCATGCACATGCTGAGATCAAGCTCTTTGATCCTATGATCATGTTTCCAATATTACCCCCACACTCTTTCTTTAGGTGTGCCTGACTTCCTAGCAGCTGTTCTTGTCTCTTTTCCCTTGCTTATTTACAACTCAAGTGGAATGTACCTAATGGTGGGAAGATGTGCTTTTACAGTTGGAACTGGTGATGTTAATGTAATTATGTTCGGGGGTTCTGAATACATGAAAGCGATCCTTTTGAATTTTACTGTGGGAACTAAGCTGTAACCTTTTGCTTACATATTGTGCAATGACAAGATCTTGTATAAAAGAGAGCGACACACAAATGCAATTTGGAAGCAGACTCTTGGAACCACACTCTGTTGTACTTCCCATGACTTTTGCATCCCTGCAGTAATAAACGCTGATCTTTGACGCCGAAGGAAGTCTCCCGTGTCTCTGTCTTTAGTGCGCCAGAACAGTTATCCCACGAAGGTTTAAGGTGTTGTTCCCTGGCACCGCTGGGCCTTAAATAGTCCAGTCCTTCAGAAGAATCTATTTTGTTAACTCTGATTCTCCTCTCAGGCAAAGATTTTGCTTTCAAAAAATTGATTTGTTGCAAAATGCATCTTTCTAAGTGCTAACAGAAATGTGAAAAACAAATCAATTGTCCTAAGACTAGCAAAGGATTTTCCTAAATACGACAGCCATTGGATGGGCAAAAACCCCATTTAAGAACAGTCCTCTAAAGTTGATCAATTGTGTATGGTCTTAAACCAGACAGAAATCCTCAAAAGTAGGGGTCATAACTGCATAATGTCATCCACATACCCTTATCCAAGCACTTCATGAAAATGATGAAGCAATATGATGAACTACCAGCAATCATCAAAGAACCTGTTTTCCTCAACATGTAAGTGAGAGACATTTGTATAATATTCCTACTCCATAACAGGCATGCAATACTTCAGCTTTTGACTCTTAACATTCTCAACATGGTTAATAAGGACCTTTAATCTAATTATGATGAAAAATAAAAACTGTTGCAGTTGACTTAACAAACTGTTTTCTTCTTACACATAAGAGATTATGCCATGTAGTATGGGAATCAAATATGCTATCCAAATAGGAGAACACTTTAGTTTTACTAATAACTTTTCCTTTAATTCTGTATGATCTAGATTTTGTTAAATTCATCCCACATATAAAGAGGCAATGTTTTAGGACCTAATTACTGGTTTGGCGATGGGGGCGCGGGATCACCCATTGCCGCACCGCCAAACTAATTGTTGAACAAACGCCAGCCATATTAGGAGTTTTCTATGTCTGTCGGCCGGTTCTTTGGTGTTCCCTCAGAGGTGCGTATGAAATAAGCACTGCAACGGCAACATCAAAATCAGTACCTGCACGGCATGGACTTCTGTAGTCCATAACCTGCATTTACTGGGGTGCATGAACACGGGTGGCACAACATGTGCCCCCCTGCATGCACCCCATGGCACAGAGATACAAGGTACAAGGGCCCCCTTTGTTTCCTCACTGCTACACCTTTCATGGCAGTCGCACTGCCATGAAAATTGTGGTGGTGAGGAAACTTGTAATATTCTTGGCGGGGCGCAGTGGCCCGACACGCATATTGTGGCCTGAAGACCATCGCACCACCGGGCAGATGGTCCCAAGTGGGCACTGCTGCCCTGGTCGTAATAGGGCGGTCAGAAGACCGCCACGCCCCATAAGTCTGGCGGTCTGTGGACCTCCAGACTCAAAATTAAACAAGCTAGGAGATGATTCAATGTGGCCTACAAAATCAATAAAAGAATCCAGAAGCAACTTTAATCTATTTGCAGTTCTAAATGACAGAATCACGCTGTCAGCTTATAGTCTCACAGGGATGGGATTAAATTCAACTAAGGGCGTATTCCTTAATGTGTTTAGAAAGAAAGCTCACAGCCCTTTGATATATGGAATGAAAAGGAAGGCTTCTAAAAAAACAACCTTCTCCTTCTTAAATCAAAGGAATACCTGCACACATTCCCAGGACCATACCTGACCCTAGTAGTGTTATTGATTTGTAACTTATTTAGAAAAAGTACAGTTTATTCATGTATACCAATGGAAAATATAATGGACCATCATTTAGATCTGATAACTCTATCAAAGGTAGTGTTCAGGTCCATAAAAGCCAGGTGGAAGGATTGTGTAGCAGTTGTATACTTGTTCACCAGTAAATGCAAATTAAAACACAACCAAAATGCCAAGGCCAGGATGAAAAAAATACTGTAATTTGAGACATTACCTTATTTTCATTTGCCTTCATGCCAACTTAGCATCAGTTTTCATCCTGCAACTCTGACAATAGTATCAATCAATGAGATTGGTCTGTAAAAAGCAGGGTCATATTTATTAACTTTTTTTCAAACTGGCACTATAATAGACTGAAACCAGGTTGAGGGAAACTTAGAGGATGAAAAAGCATTTATTTTGCTTGTTATAATCAGAGCCCATAATTCAATATTAAGTTAATATAAATAAAGAGGTACCCCCATCCGGGTCAGGAGCCTTTCCCCTTGGACAATTGACAATAGCATTTACCACATCTTCACAGGCAAACAAAAATGTTGCAGCAGGTAAATGAACAGGAAATGTTTTTTATTCCAAACATTTATTGACTTTTATGATATTAAAGTGATAATAGTGATAATTATAATACGCTTCTTAAGGGGTGACAGTATATTTCATACTGGAAATTATGCTGAAGGGTGATACATTTCTCATGATGTGCAAATTCTAATAAAAGAGATCCTTAAATAGAAAGTTACATTCAGAGTAAGTGTTAGAAATGAGCGTCTCTAGTTGGCAGAGGTAGGTACCTTTTTCCAAATAGGGACCCTTGCTTCTAGTCAGGGTAAGGGGGATACAATCCTAAAATAACCCCTGCTCACCCCCTTGTTAGCTTGGCATGAGCAGACAGGCTTATCTCAGAGGCAGTGTGTAAAGCATCTGTGAACACATACAGTACTACAGTGAAAACACTACAAATGGACACCACACCAGTTTAGAAAAAAAAGTAATCTTTATCTAAACCAAAACAAGACCAAACAACAAAAATCCACAATACAGTATTAAAAATAAGGCTTTCAAATAGTTCAGTTCAATGCAAGTTGTAAATGCAACACTTTTCTCAAAAGTACCTTAGATCCAAAACAAACAAAATGGCCACAGAGAAAGTGATGCATTGGTTCCTTACACTCAGGGAAGGTGATGCGTCAAATCCTTGCTCCGGGGGAGGTGATGCGTCGGTTCCTTACTGCAGCGCAGGGGAGTTGATGCATCAGTTCCTTATCAGAGAGGAGGTGATGTGTCGTATTTTTTTTTGCATGGGAAGTTGATGCGTCTGTTTCTTACTGCGGCCCCCAACAATGCAGCAGTCATGGCGCCGCGATGCATCGATCCGGTACGATGAGTGGTTTCGTGCAGCCGCAGAGCAGGCTTGCAACAGGATCGGTGAGGTGATCTTGGACTTCAGAGATCGTTGCACCTGATGCGTTGTGCGACGATTTCTCGAGCCACGGCAGGCGCTTCGATGGTTTCTTCGGTGATGCATCGCAAAATAGGTGCGGATGCAACAAGCTTCTTCGGTGTTGCGTCGATTTTCCAGCTCCCAGCGTCAAACAGTTTCTGGAGGTCCTAAACAGCAACAGGTTGGAATTCCAGCAAGGAAATTCAGGGGAGCTGGTGGTGAAGTTTTTCTGTCCCTGAGACTTCAGAACAGAAGGCAGGCTCAGTTTTAAGCCCTTGGAGATTTTTTCTTCAAGCAGGTGACAAAGCAAACAGCAAAGTCCTTTTCCTCCTTTCCTTGGCAGCAAGCAGCCACTGCAGGCCAACCACAGACAGCAAACAGCACAGGGGCAATATTCCTCTTCAGCTTATCCGGCTCTTCTCCTTGGCAAATGTTCCTCTTGATTACCCAGCAGTGAGGTAAAAGTCTAAGGTCTGGACCTCTCTTTTTATATCTAAAAATCCTTTGTACTCTGAAGGCAGAGAGTGTCTGTACCGAGCAAAAACCAGTTCTGTGGGGCACTTTGCAAGTGCACAAAAACCTCCATTGTCAGTGTGAGCCCTGGCTCCAGACACACCACAGGGGGGCGGAGCCGTCATTGTAGAAGGCAGGCACAGCCCTATTCAGGTGCAGGTGTTACTCCTCCCATCACTCCAAATGCAGGCCATGCCTGTTCAGCCTAGCCCTGACTCATCAGACTTCTGGAGCTGCTGCCCCTCTTCAGCCCCTGGCATCCAAAAGCCAGACATGCAATACACAAACCTAGCAGAGGCACACTGGATGTTGAGCAAGCACATACCTACTTTCTAAAAGTGGTATTTTCAAACACAGAATGTAAAAATCACTCTCACTAAAAGATACAGTTTAACATTCTGAGTTCAGGCATTCTAAACTTTAATTTTCTAACTTGTTCCCAGTTATGTTTTATAAGATGTTATAAACACACTCCCCATTCTATCCTATGGGAGCAGGTAGCCTTACAATAGTGAAAAAACAAATTGACAGTAATTCACTATCAGGACATTCCTCACACATAAGAGCATGTCCTACCTTTCACATATAATGCACCCTGCCAACAGGGGTACCTTGGGCTTACCTTAGGAGTGACTAAGATATAAGAAAAGGGGATGTTAGGGGCTGGCAAGTGTGCGCCCTTCCCAAGTCGACATGGCAGTCCCAGACTCTACATAGGCTCTGCAATGTCAGGTCAGAGTTACATTTTACAGGCTGCTTCTGTGGGTGGCAAAATCAATGTTTGTCCAGGGAAGGCATGGCTTGGCAGTTCGGGCTGGACTGTTCCCATGAGGCACAGGGTCAGACTGATTTGCATATGGCCATGACTGAACTGGGGTGGCAGAGTGGGCTAAAGAACGGTGATGGATTAAACCCAGATCTTTTGATTGGGTGTGAGTGTTTGATTGGTTCAAAAGCTCCGTCCATCACCACCCCCTTTTGTACCGCTTTGCCCGCCATAAGTGTGGCAGGGTATGCTCAGACGTGAGTCCCTTGCTCACTTTGCCACTGGATTCAAGCAAGCCAGGCTGAAGACGGCTGTAATACCAGAAACCGGTCCTCGGAAGCTTGTTTCCGGTCCAGGGAAGGCATTGCTTGGCAGTTCGGGCTGGACTGTTCCCATGAGGCACAGGGCCAGACTGATTTGCATATGGCCATGTCTGAACTGGGGTGGCAGAGTGGGCTAAAGAACGGTGATGGATTAAACCCAGATCTTTTTACTGGGTGTGAGTGTCTGATTGGTTCAAATGCTTCGTCCATCACCACCCACTTTTGTACCGCTTTGGCCGCCATAAGTGTGGCAGTATATGCTCAGACTTGAGTCCCTTGCTCACTTTGCCACTGGATTCAATCAAGCCGGGCTGAAGACGGCTGTAATGCCAGAAACCGGTCCTCGGAAGCTTGTTTCCGGTCCAGGGAAGGCATGGCTTGGCAGTTCGGGCTGGACTGTTCCCATGAGGCACAGGGTCAGACTGATTTGCATATGGTCATGTCTGAACTGGGGTGGCAGAGTGGGCTAAAGAACGGTGATGGATTACACCCAGATCTTTTGACTGGGTGTGAGTGTTTGATTGGTTCAAATGCTCCGTCCATCACCACCCCCTTTTGTACCGCTTTGGCCGCCATAAGTGTGACAGAGTATGCTCAGACGTGAGTCCCTTGCTCACTTTGCCACTGGATTCAAGCAAGCCGGGCTGAAGACGGCTGTAATGCCAGAAACCGGTCCTCGGAAGCTTGTTTCCGGTCCAGGAAAGGCATGGCTTGGCAGTTCGGGCTGGACTGTTCCCATGAGGCACAGGGTCAGACTGATTTGCATATGGTCATGTCTGAACTGGGGTGGCAGAGTGGGCTAAAGAACGGTGATGGATTAAACCCACATCTTTTGACTGGGTGTGAGTGTTTGATTGGTTCAAATGCTCCGTCCATCCCCACCCCCTTTTGTACCGCTTTGGTCGCCATAAGTGTGGCAGGGTATGCTCAGACGTGAGTCCCTTGCTCACTTTGCCACTGGATTCAAGCAAGCAGGGCTGAAGACGGCTGCAATGCCAGAAACCGGTCCTCGGAAGCTTGTTTCCAGTCCAGGGAAGGCATGGCTAGGCAGTTCGGGCTGGACTGTTTCCATGAGGCACAGGGTCAGACTGATTTGCGTATGGCCATGTCTGAACTGGGGAGGCAGAGTGGGCCAAAGAACGGTGATGGATTAAACCCAGATATTTTGACTGGGTGTGAGTGTTTGATTGGTTCAAATGCTCCGTCCATCACCACCCCCTTTTGTAGCACACTAGCAGCATTTGATTTACAGGCCCTGGGCACACACAGTGCACTGTACTAAGGTCTGACCAGTAAATCAAATATGCCAATCATAGAATCACCAATCCATAAACACAATTTACACAGAGAGCATATGCACTTTAGCACTGATCAGCAGTGGTAAAGTGCCCAGAGTCATAAAACCAACAACAACAGGTCAGAAACAATACATGAGGAAGGCAAAAGGTTCTGGGATGACCCTACAAAAAGGGCCAAATCCAACAGTAAAGAATTTGAAGACATGCGGCTAGAGCTAGAATAACGTCCTATCATAAGCACCCCCAGGTAGGTTAAGGTTTATCCCTAATGGTATCAAGACAGCAAATACCCTAAGCAGAAGTACACCTGTCCAAGCTGAAATACAAAAACATAAACCCCAATTATGAAAGAAAATAAGGAAAGAAAAGAAAAGAGAGAAAAGAGTTAGGATAGAAAAAGAGGGAAAGGAGCTAAGGTGTGCAAGGTCAGCAGGAGCGTCAGCATTCCTAATCTGCATCTAGTCACCATCTGGCGGCCACCGGGGAACAATTCTGCAGGTGCGGTGTGTTTGTTTTGTACCTCAGGTGGTTTACATTTCTGTAAGTACCAATCTAGTGCTAGTGAGTCCCATAAGCATCTGGAGCTTTGGTGGAGTGTAACTTTTCATATATTATGTTAGTAGAGCATAGTAAATTCTACCCCTTTTGGTAGGAGATTACAGAGATTGAGTTCTACTTCCTTAGAACTACCTTGATGTCCATCAATAGTAGCAGGTCCAAGAGCAGTATATCTTTCGCAGACAGGTCTATCATGGAAGTGCATCCTGTTGACCCCCAGTGCAGATGAGATTAAATCAGTCTTGAGTGGTATCCCAAAGATGTCTTGTAACAGGTTTTGATTTTTTCCCCATAGAGGTTGAACCTTTTTACAGGAGAAAAGCAATCTTCGCATCTCGAACAGACGTCCAACATGAACAGGCCTAATTTATGTAATTTAACTGGGATCCAATAGGTGTTATGTGTAGACCAAACTCTAGTTTGTGCCAGAGCAGGAGTGATTCTTGCTTTGAAGGGGAAGAGCAATATTTTTCTTCTACAGCGCATCCAAGAAAGGCATGTTATGTGGAGCATCGGAATAGCGTGCTCATATCTTTTCCAAATCCCTCATTACATGTTTATTGGAAGGTTAAAGTAAATTGTGACACAGAGTGCCCAAGTTTCTTGACATTGCCAAGTAGCCCGGTTGATCAGGTGCATGAAATTAAATAAATCAATGAAATAAAAAACACATTTATGTAGCGCATTAAACTAGCGCATTACACTGGAGGGTATTTAAGCACTAATCCAGAAACAGGGCTCAACCACAGCAGAGTTAAGAGAATTAAGACAAGAAAAGACAAGTTTTCAGGGATTTTTCTAATTAAAGTAAAAGAATACAAATTAGTAATATGGATAGGCAGGGAATTCCAGAACCTGGCAGCAGCACCGGAATAAGGCCGGCCGCCCCATCTAGCTTTGGAAATGTGGGGCTACACACTTTCCTACCAGAAGAGGATCTGAGTGACCTGCCATGGATATACCAGTTAAACAAGGCCGAGATATGTTTAGACCAGTTATGATGGTGGGCTTGAAAGCAGATAGCCTTGTAGAAGATGTGCTTCCTAACAGGAATCTAGTGCAACACCTTGATACCCTCTCTAACTGATGCAAGAATAATGCGTGCAGTCGCATTTTGAATCACTTGCAGTTTGTTCATTGAGGAGGCCTTGATATTCAAATAAAGTGCATTGCAATAGTCAAGTCTAGACAAAACTAAAAGAAATTACCATCATATGGTGCAGATCAACAGGATTAAAGGAAAGATCTTCCTGAGTCTTAATAATATGGAAACAGGTACTATTGGTCGGATTGACCTGCAACTCAGAATTCAAATGTGTATCAAATGCCACACTGAGATGTTTAGGCGCTTTAACTGGAGCGGGTAATGGGACACATTCTTCTGCCCATCAACTGCCAGACCAGATGGATTCCCTTTCCACCAAACACTAGCACTTCACCTTTCTCCTTGTTCAGTTTCAGAACATTTTCCTTCACCCAAATGTTTATTCTGTCATGCAGATTAATCCTGTTGGACACTAGTGGCAGGTCATCAGAGATAGATACTGTAATCTGCGCATCATCTGCATAAGAAAGTGCTTGAAAGCCACACAAACGTATGTGTTGGTGAGCGGGGTGACATACAGATTGAAATGAGTGTGGCTCAGCGTGGACCCCTGACGGATCATCCTAAAAGGACTAAAAGCCTTAGCTTTACAGCCACTACAACTGACCACTTGCACCCTTTTAATGAGAAAGGACTGGAGAAGATATAAGAGCTTCCCCCTTAACACCTGTCTGATGGAGACAGGTGGGCGGGTGAGATGATGTCAAAGGCTGCTTACAGGTCCAGCAGCACAAAGACAACCATCCCACCCTAGTCTGTCTGGTGTCTTGTGGCCAACAGTGGTGGCAACAAGCACTGTCTCAATGCTATGGCTGCTCCTGTCTTTCTGCAAGGAATTTAGAATGTCACAAAAACAATACGGAGGTTACATGCTCCATTGACTACTGCGCCCCGAAGGTGCTAACCATAAAGATCCAGTATCCTCTACCACTTAAACGAATGTAGTTGACCAGGTCAAAGAAGCCAAGCTATTTACCAAATTGGATTTAAGGTGAACATGCCATTTACTGAGTGTGCAAGAGGGCGATGAATGGAAGATGGCAGATCCTACCGCAACTGCAAAAAAGGGTAATGTACAAATGCTATTTTGCAAGTCACTTACTTAATTTGTGATTCTCGCTATTAGGAAGGCGCATACCTTACTAATAGCGAGTCACCATGCCATGTACTGTTGTTTTGTGACCGCATTGGCGCCAGCAAAACACTCGCAGTTTACCACCTACTTCAAGTAGGTGGTAAACCACTCACAATCAGGAAAGGAGTCCCCGGGGGACAAATTCCCCTTTGTGAGTATGTGAGAAAATATTTGTTAAGATCAGGCAGTGGTCCCAGTGACCACTGCCTGCCCTTAAAAAAATGAAACTGAAAAGTTACATTTTTCTTTTCTGAATGCATCCCATTTTCCTTTAAGGAAAACGGGCTGCATTTAAAAAAACTGCTTCATTAAAAAAGCAGTCACAGACATGGTGGTCTGCTGACCCCAGCAGGCCACCATCCCTGTGAGTGCAAGCCCTTTCTAATGGGGTCGCAAATTGCGCCTGCCTCATTTATATTAATGAGTCATGCAATTTGCGACCCCATTAGGAATTGCAAACAGTGTCTGAGACAGTGTTGTACATCATAATTTGCGAGTCGCAAATTACAAGTCGCAAATGCGATGCAATTTGCGACTCCAAAATTGGTGGGTCTTACATCTCGTCCCTAATTCTGTAAGATTAAAATCTTGAAGGAGGACTAAGGGCCTGATTGCAAATTTAGTGAATCGGATATCCTGTCCACTGTATTACAATTTCCATAGGATATAATGGAATTGTAATATCCGTCATTTTTGTGATGGAGTAACCCTGTCTGCTAAACTCCTAAAGAGGCCCATAGTCTGGATGTTATGAAGCTAAATACGACAACAGTTTCTGCCTTTTTATAGGATTAACAAATTCTTTCACATTCAAAGAAACAACTCTGAATGTTATAACCAATCAATAAATATAAGACTATTTATTCTAGAGTAACAACAACAGCATTATATGATATAAAGAAGGAAGAGATATAGAAGGAGTATGGGGAAACAAAAGTAGAAAAGGAAGGAAAAGATAATAAAGAAAATTAGAAAATAGAACAATAGAGGACATTACAAGTCATACGCTGATGACTGAGAGCAAATACCTTGTTGAAGAAGAACAAGCGGAATAATGGGGTGGTACTGTACAGATAAAGGCAGGATGACTAACTAGGGAAAATGCACTGCACTGGGGTGTTACATAGGGACATGGGAAAAAATAGCAGAAGAAATCTTGATTGCCTGCAAAAGAATGCAAAGAAAAGAGAGAGTTAACAAAGAACGGATGAACACCAATAAATGACAATATTTTAAGTTAAAATTGCAATAAAACATTGCTTGGCATCTCAATGTGGACATTGAATGAGAATGAATAAAGTTTCTGAGCTTTGCTGGATTGTCATATGAAGTTGTCTTATTCTGGTATATGACTTTGAAGATTCAGGGATGAAATAAGCCATAACGAGTACCCATAGCACACATTGCCAGGAAAAGATTAAGAAAGTCTTTCCTCCTGTTAATTGTAGCTGAGGAGACATCCTGTAAGATAAATATCTTCACACCAGACCACAGAAGTTGCCTCATACATTTGGCTGCTGTCAGAACTTTCAAAAGATATGGAAACTTCAGAAACAAATTAATCACACCACAAGATTTAACAGGAGCTAATGAGGAAGATAAATGAGGGCCCAATCTGCGTGCACGCTGGATGTTCAAGTTCGTAGGAGAAAGCAACTCAAAGAGCTTGGTAGAAATGAGATAAAGAAGTTCATAGGATCTTCTCCTTCAATAGCTTCAGGTAGACCAAATAAACATAAGTTATTGTGTCTGTTTCTGTTATTGAGATCTTGAGATCTTCCTCTTGTTTTTTCAACATAAGGATGTCCTTTTCCAAAGATGAGATTTTAGTAGTTTCACCTTGAGATCACTGACCTGTTGCTGCACCAACCATATTCTAGACTCCATAGACATCCATTTATCGTCAAGGGTTTGACTCTGTGTATTTGTTTCATCAATAAATTGTCTCAGGGCTCTAATCTCCTCTATTACAGTTTTCAAAGAAATAGGATGAAGGCCTTGTCTGGAGAAGGGGGGCTCATGATTGAGTCTTCTATTAGCAGAAGAAGCTGAGTGCGTCTTCAAAGGAGTAGCAGTTGCAGCCATGGAGCTAGAATTACCGAAATGTGACATGGAGAAAGAGAAATGGTGCCCTCCGTGAAAGGTTCTCCAGAGGACAGACCTGAGCCCAATATTTGCTGGGGTTTGTGATTTTTTTAAACCTGCCCATGGAAGAAAAAGTTGCAGCGCTTAAGGAGTGGATATACAGGTCAGAAGCATTAATAGTGTTGGGGTAAGCGATGCCGCTAAGACAGGATACAGTATACAAATTACCTTGCTACGCAAGTAATTATTTCATTGAAGTATGAAGCAATTGTAGACTTTGTACACTGCCACCAAGGAAGCTTGCAGGTAATACCTTCAACGTGGTAATTCTCAAAATGGCGGCCACAACACACGGAGTGATGCCATGCACTTGTTTGTGGAGAAAGAAGCTAGATTATGTGTCAAGCAAAGTGTCACCGAAAACCTGGAAACATCCTCTTAAGGGAATGAGTGAGACTGGACACAGTACAAAGATGTCCTTTTCGCTCAAGTAGTTCTTTTAGCAAAACACTAATATGAGAAGCAATAAAAGTGAGGTAAAATACCAAACAATGAGAAAAAACAAGCATCAGTGGTGGTTAAAAAGAGCATACAAGAAATAGAGCGAGGAAAAAGTAAAATACTCACTAAAGCTGAATCAATGCAATGTTTCATCATAGAATATTGTAATTAGTTCCCTCAAAGCATTTAATCACAACATGGGGACATTCTAAGCAATGAAATCCACTCAATTGTGGTGGAAGAGGCTTCTTATTGGGGAATCATCAAGTCTTCCGCTTTCATGTGGGCCAAGACTGTGGAAACCTCCATTGGCAGTCCTGGTGAGGTGCGGAGCCTCCCATAAAGATGGCCATCTTGTGCGAGACCTAAACATAGTACCCTCTTTTAATAATTCTGTTTTTAAAATCAAAGGTTTCTATTGTTTCAGCCTGATATTAGCCAAATGCAACTTGTAGTCAGGATATGAGCCTAACCAATGAGTTTCTTCCAGAGGAGGCCCCTAACCAATTAACCAAATGTTTTTACAAAAATCAACAAATTAAAAGTATAAACCTTAGACGTCAATAGTGATTAGTCATAAGTGCTACTGCATTGTGCATTGTTGATAAGCCCCTGTGGAAGCCTGTATTTCTTATAGACCATTGAGCCTATTAATTCATCTAGAATGAACTTTGTGATCATCTTAGCTGGTTGCAGCATGGAGAGGAGCCCACCAGCATTCAGATTGATTGGGTAGCCTTTCTTTAATAATGGAACAATGGTATTACCATTATTTCTGCATTATCCATATAGACGTCTCAAATTGTTATTATCTATCAGTTTTAAAAGTCAATGCTAGTGCTTATCACTTACTCTTCTTACCACATTGTAAGTGAAAATAATGGAATATATGACAGTTACATTTGTAGCGGAACCGATTGCAATGCAGACTACAAGTCCACAAATTGTTTTCATCTGTGCAATAGCAACGGCTGGACTACAAATAACCTCTAAATTAGGGAAGGCAAAAAAAGTCAGTGACCCATGTCTCCTGAGAAGCTAGAATATGTAACTTAGAAATCAGCAAAATGTTTGCAGTTTAATTATTTTTAAATACCAGACAAATTGCAAGACACATCCACCCATGCAAAGCTTCAGCAGTATCTTGAGCATTGACTTGGCTGGTTATAAAGTAAATTAGTTACAGCCTGCTGGATTATATCATGTTTGCCATACTCTAATGCACTTTTGAAGTAAGAAGACCAGAACTTGGTGGTTCAGATCTTGGAACTTATCATGCAAGCTACTGCATGCTTGTAGCATCATTGTGTTTTCCTGGGGTATTCCAGACCTGATTTTTCATTGCACCGTAGACAGCAGAGCAGAGGTGAGACAACCTCTGAGTGCGCTGGGGAATGTAACAGGACCAGCACCTGGTTGCAGTTTCTTGGACTTTGGACTGGGTAAGAGTGGTCTGCTTAATTCAGGCACTCTGTTCATCACCACCCCCTTTTCTGAATCATTTTGTCCACCATAAGCGTGGAAGGGTATACTCAGATGTGAGTCCCTTGCTCATTGCACCATCAGGATTCAAGCAAGCCGGGCCGAAGACGCCTGAAATGGCAGAAACCGGTCCCCGGAAGCTTGTTTCCTTCCCAGTACAAGAATTGGCTTGGTAGTTTGGTTTGCACTGTTCCCATCATGCACTGGGACAGGAACAGACTAATTTGCATATAGCCAAGTTCTGAGCTGGGATGGTGCAGTGAGCTAAAAAACGGTGATGGATCAAGCTCTGATCTTTGGACTGGGTAAGAGTGGTCTGCTTAATTCAGGCACTCTGTTCATCACCACCCCCTTTTCTGAATCATTTTGTCCACCATAAGCGTGGAAGGGTATACTCAGATGTGAGTCCCTTGCTCATTGCACCATCAGGATTCAAGCAAGCCGGGCCGAAGACGCCTGAAATGGCAGAAACCGGTCCCCGGAAGCTTGTTTCCTTCCCAGTACAAGAATTGGCTTGGTAGTTTGGTTTGCACTGTTCCCATCATGCACTGGGACAGGAACAGACTAATTTGCATATAGCCAAGTTCTGAGCTGGGATGGTGCAGTGAGCTAAAAAACGGTGATGGATCAAGCTCTGATCTTTGGACTGGGTAAGAGTGGTCTGCTTAATTCAGGCACTCTGTTCATCACCACCCCCTTTTCTGAATCATTTTGTCCACCATAAGCGTGGAAGGGTATACTCAGATGTGAGTCCCTTGCTCATTGCACCATCAGGATTCAAGCAAGCCGGGCCAAAGACGCCTGAAATGGCAGAAACCGGTCCCCGGAAGCTTGTTTCCTTCCCAGTACAAGAATTGGCTTGGTAGTTTGGTTTGCACTGTTCCCATCATGCACTGGGACAGGAACAGACTAATTTGCATATAGCCAAGTTCTGAGCTGGGATGGTGCAGTGAGCTAAAAAACGGTGATGGATCAAGCTCTGATCTATGGACTGGGTAAGAGTGGTCTGCTTAATTCAGGCACTCTGTTCATCACCACCCCCTTTTCTGAATCATTTTGTCCACCATAAGCGTGGAAGGGTATACTCAGATGTGAGTCCCTTGCTCATTGCACCATCAGGATTCAAGCAAGCCGGGCTGAAGACGCCTGAAATGGCAGAAACCGGTCCCCGGAAGCTTGTTTCCTTCCCAGTACAAGAATTGGCTTGGTAGTTTGGTTTGCACTGTTCCCATCATGCACTGGGACAGGAACAGACTAATTTGCATATAGCCAAGTTCTGAGCTGGGATGGTGCAGTGAGCTAAAAAACGGTGATGGATCAAGCTCTGATCTTTGGACTGGGTAAGAGTGGTCTGCTTAATTCAGGCACTCTGTTCATCACCACCCCCTTCTCTGAATCATTTTGTCCACCATAAGCGTGGAAGGGTATACTCAGATGTGAGTCCCTTGCTCATTGCACCATCAGGATTCAAGCAAGCCGGGCCGAAGACGCCTGAAATGGCAGAAACCGGTCCCCGGAAGCTTGTTTCCTTCCCAGTACAAGAATTGGCTTGGTAGTTTGGTTTGCACTGTTCCCATCATGCACTGGGACAGGAACAGACTAATTTGCATATAGCCAAGTTCTGAGCTGGGATGGTGCAGTGAGCTAAAAAACGGTGATGGATCAAGCTCTGATCTTTGGACTGGGTAAGAGTGGTCTGCTTAATTCAGGCACTCTGTTCATCACCACCCCCTTTTCTGAATCATTTTGTCCACCATAAGCGTGGAAGGGTATACTCAGATGTGAGTCCCTTGCTCATTGCACCATCAGGATTCAAGCAAGCCGGGCCGAAGACGCCTGAAATGGCAGAAACCGGTTCCCCGGAAGCTTGTTTCCTTCCCAGTACAAGAATTGGCTTGGTAGTTTGGTTTGCACTGTTCCCATCATGCACTGGGACAGGAACAGACTAATTTGCATATAGCCAAGTTCTGAGCTGGGATGGTGCAGTGAGCTAAAAAACGGTGATGGATCAAGCTCTGATCTTTGGACTGGGTAAGAGTGGTCTGCTTAATTCAGGCACTCTGTTCATCACCACCCCCTTTTCTGAATCATTTTGTCCACCATAAGCGTGGAAGGGTATACTCAGATGTGAGTCCCTTGCTCATTGCACCATCAGGATTCAAGCAAGCCGGGCCGAAGACGCCTGAAATGGCAGAAAACGGTCCCCGGAAGCTTGTTTCCTTCCCAGTACAAGAATTGGCTTGGTAGTTTGGTTTGCACTGTTCCCATCATGCACTGGGACAGGAACAGACTAATTTGCATATAGCCAAGTTCTGAGCTGGGATGGTGCAGTGAGCTAAAAAACGGTGATGGATCAAGCTCTGATCTTTGGACTGGGTAAGAGTGGTCTGCTTAATTCAGGCACTCTGTTCATCACCACCCCCTTTTCTGAATCATTTTGTCCACCATAAGCGTGGAAGGGTATACTCAGATGTGAGTCCCTTGCTCATTGCACCATCAGGATTCAAGCAAGCCGGGCCGAAGACGCCTGAAATGGCAGAAACCGGTCCCCGGAAGCTTGTTTCCTTCCCAGTACAAGAATTGGCTTGGTAGTTTGGTTTGCACTGTTCCCATCATGCACTGGGACAGGAACAGACTAATTTGCATATAGCCAAGTTCTGAGCTGGGATGGTGCAGTGAGCTAAAAAACGGTGATGGATCAAGCTCTGATCTTTGGACTGGGTAAGAGTGGTCTGCTTAATTCAGGCACTCTGTTCATCACCACCCCCTTTTCTGAATCATTTTGTCCACCATAAGCGTGGAAGGGTATACTCAGATGTGAGTCCCTTGCTCATTGCACCATCAGGATTCAAGCAAGCCGGGCCGAAGACGCCTGAAATGGCAGAAACCGGTCCCCGGAAGCTTGTTTCCTTCCCAGTACAAGAATTGGCTTGGTAGTTTGGTTTGCACTGTTCCCATCATGCACTGGGACAGGAACAGACTAATTTGCATATAGCCAAGTTCTGAGCTGGGATGGTGCAGTGAGCTAAAAAACGGTGATGGATCAAGCTCTGATCTTTGGACTGGGTAAGAGTGGTCTGCTTAATTCAGGCACTCTGTTCATCACCACCCCCTTTTCTGAATCATTTTGTCCACCATAAGCGTGGAAGGGTATACTCAGATGTGAGTCCCTTGCTCATTGCACCATCAGGATTCAAGCAAGCCGGGCCAAAGACGCCTGAAATGGCAGAAACCGGTCCCCGGAAGCTTGTTTCCTTCCCAGTACAAGAATTGGCTTGGTAGTTTGGTTTGCACTGTTCCCATCATGCACTGGGACAGGAACAGACTAATTTGCATATAGCCAAGTTCTGAGCTGGGATGGTGCAGTGAGCTAAAAAACGGTGATGGATCAAGCTCTGATCTTTGGACTGGGTAAGAGTGGTCTGCTTAATTCAGGCACTCTGTTCATCACCACCCCCTTTTCTGAATCATTTTGTCCACCATAAGCGTGGAAGGGTATACTCAGATGTGAGTCCCTTGCTCATTGCACCATCAGGATTCAAGCAAGCCGGGCCAAAGACGCCTGAAATGGCAGAAACCGGTCCCCGGAAGCTTGTTTCCTTCCCAGTACAAGAATTGGCTTGGTAGTTTGGTTTGCACTGTTCCCATCATGCACTGGGACAGGAACAGACTAATTTGCATATAGCCAAGTTCTGAGCTGGGATGGTGCAGTGAGCTAAAAAACGGTGATGGATCAAGCTCTGATCTTTGGACTGGGTAAGAGTGGTCTGCTTAATTCAGGCACTCTGTTCATCACCACCCCCTTTTCTGAATCATTTTGTCCACCATAAGCGTGGAAGGGTATACTCAGATGTGAGTCCCTTGCTCATTGCACCATCAGGATTCAAGCAAGCCGGGCCGAAGACGCCTGAAAAGGCAGAAACCGGTCCCCGGAAGCTTGTTTCCTTCCCAGTACAAGAATTGGCTTGGTAGTTTGGTTTGCACTGTTCCCATCATGCACTGGGACAGGAACAGACTAATTTGCATATAGCCAAGTTCTGAGCTGGGATGGTGCAGTGAGCTAAAAAACGGTGATGGATCAAGCTCTGATCTTTGGACTGGGTAAGAGTGGTCTGCTTAATTCAGGCACTCTGTTCATCACCACCCCCTTTTCTGAATCATTTTGTCCACCATAAGCGTGGAAGGGTATACTCAGATGTGAGTCCCTTGCTCATTGCACCATCAGGATTCAAGCAAGCCGGGCCGAAGACGCCTGAAATGGCAGAAACCGGTCCCCGGAAGCTTGTTTCCTTCCCAGTACAAGAATTGGCTTGGTAGTTTGGTTTGCACTGTTCCCATCATGCACTGGGACAGGAACAGACTAATTTGCATATAGCCAAGTTCTGAGCTGGGATGGTGCAGTGAGCTAAAAAACGGTGATGGATCAAGCTCTGATCTTTGGACTGGGTAAGAGTGGTCTGCTTAATTCAGGCACTCTGTTCATCACCACCCCCTTTTCTGAATCATTTTGTCCACCATAAGCGTGGAAGGGTATACTCAGATGTGAGTCCCTTGCTCATTGCACCATCAGGATTCAAGCAAGCCGGGCCGAAGACGCCTGAAGTGGCAGAAACCGGTTCCCCGGAAGCTTGTTTCCTTCCCAGTACAAGAATTGGCTTGGTAGTTTGGTTTGCACTGTTCCCATCATGCACTGGGACAGGAACAGACTAATTTGCATATAGCCAAGTTCTGAGCTGGGATGGTGCAGTGAGCTAAAAAACGGTGATGGATCAAGCTCTGATCTTTGGACTGGGTAAGAGTGGTCTGCTTAATTCAGGCACTCTGTTCATCACCACCCCCTTTTCTGAATCATTTTGTCCACCATAAGCGTGGAAGGGTATACTCAGATGTGAGTCCCTTGCTCATTGCACCATCAGGATTCAAGCAAGCCGGGCCGAAGACGCCTGAAATGGCAGAAACCGGTCCCCGGAAGCTTGTTTCCTTCCCAGTACAAGAATTGGCTTGGTAGTTTGGTTTGCACTGTTCCCATCATGCACTGGGACAGGAACAGACTAATTTGCATATAGCCAAGTTCTGAGCTGGGATGGTGCAGTGAGCTAAAAAACGGTGATGGATCAAGCTCTGATCTTTGGACTGGGTAAGAGTGGTCTGCTTAATTCAGGCACTCTGTTCATCACCACCCCCTTTTCTGAATCATTTTGTCCACCATAAGCGTGGAAGGGTATACTCAGATGTGAGTCCCTTGCTCATTGCACCATCAGGATTCAAGCAAGCCGGGCCGAAGACGCCTGAAATGGCAGAAACCGGTCCCCGGAAGCTTGTTTCCTTCCCAGTACAAGAATTGGCTTGGTAGTTTGGTTTGCACTGTTCCCATCATGCACTGGGACAGGAACAGACTAATTTGCATATAGCCAAGTTCTGAGCTGGGATGGTGCAGTGAGCTAAAAAACGGTGATGGATCAAGCTCTGATCTTTGGACTGGGTAAGAGTGGTCTGCTTAATTCAGGCACTCTGTTCATCACCACCCCCTTTTCTGAATCATTTTGTCCACCATAAGCGTGGAAGGGTATACTCAGATGTGAGTCCCTTGCTCATTGCACCATCAGGATTCAAGCAAGCCGGGCCGAAGACGCCTGAAATGGCAGAAACCGGTCCCCGGAAGCTTGTTTCCTTCCCAGTACAAGAATTGGCTTGGTAGTTTGGTTTGCACTGTTCCCATCATGCACTGGGACAGGAACAGACTAATTTGCACATAGCCAAGTTCTGAGCTGGGATGGTGCAGTGAGCTAAAAAACGGTGATGGATCAAGCTCTGATCTTTGGACTGGGTAAGAGTGGTCTGCTTAATTCAGGCACTCTGTTCATCACCACCCCCTTTTCTGAATCATTTTGTCCACCATAAGCGTGGAAGGGTATACTCAGATGTGAGTCCCTTGCTCATTGCACCATCAGGATTCAAGCAAGCCGGGCCAAAGACGCCTGAAATGGCAGAAACCGGTCCCCGGAAGCTTGTTTCCTTCCCAGTACAAGAATTGGCTTGGTAGTTTGGTTTGCACTGTTCCCATCATGCACTGGGACAGGAACAGACTAATTTGCATATAGCCAAGTTCTGAGCTGGGTTGGTGCAGTGAGCTAAAAAACGGTGATGGATCAAGCTCTGATCTTTGGACTGGGTAAGAGTGGTCTGCTTAATTCAGGCACTCTGTTCATCACCACCCCCTTTTCTGAATCATTTTGTCCACCATAAGCGTGGAAGGGTATACTCAGATGTGAGTCCCTTGCTCATTGCACCATCAGGATTCAAGCAAGCCGGGCCGAAGACGCCTGAAATGGCAGAAACCGGTCCCCGGAAGCTTGTTTCCTTCCCAGTACAAGAATTGGCTTGGTAGTTTGGTTTGCACTGTTCCCATCATGCACTGGGACAGGAACAGACTAATTTGCATATAGCCAAGTTCTGAGCTGGGATGGTGCAGTGAGCTAAAAAACGGTGATGGATCAAGCTCTGATCTTTGGACTGGGTAAGAGTGGTCTGCTTAATTCAGGCACTCTGTTCATCACCACCCCCTTTTCTGAATCATTTTGTCCACCATAAGCGTGGAAGGGTATACTCAGATGTGAGTCCCTTGCTCATTGCACCATCAGGATTCAAGCAAGCCGGGCCGAAGACGCCTGAAATGGCAGAAACCGGTCCCCGGAAGCTTGTTTCCTTCCCAGTACAAGAATTGGCTTGGTAGTTTGGTTTGCACTGTTCCCATCATGCACTGGGACAGGAACAGACTAATTTGCATATAGCCAAGTTCTGAGCTGGGATGGTGCAGTGAGCTAAAAAACGGTGATGGATCAAGCTCTGATCTTTGGACTGGGTAAGAGTGGTCTGCTTAATTCAGGCACTCTGTTCATCACCACCCCCTTTTCTGAATCATTTTGTCCACCATAAGCGTGGAAGGGTATACTCAGATGTGAGTCCCTTGCTCATTGCACCATCAGGATTCAAGCAAGCCGGGCCGAAGACGCCTGAAATGGCAGAAACCGGTCCCCGGAAGCTTGTTTCCTTCCCAGTACAAGAATTGGCTTGGTAGTTTGGTTTGCACTGTTCCCATCATGCACTGGGACAGGAACAGACTAATTTGCATATAGCCAAGTTCTGAGCTGGGATGGTGCAGTGAGCTAAAAAACGGTGATGGATCAAGCTCTGATCTTTGGACTGGGTAAGAGTGGTCTGCTTAATTCAGGCACTCTGTTCATCACCACCCCCTTTTCTGAATCATTTTGTCCACCATAAGCGTGGAAGGGTATACTCAGATGTGAGTCCCTTGCTCATTGCACCATCAGGATTCAAGCAAGCCGGGCCGAAGACGCCTGAAATGGCAGAAACCGGTCCCCGGAAGCTTGTTTCCTTCCCAGTACAAGAATTGGCTTGGTAGTTTGGTTTGCACTGTTCCCATCATGCACTGGGACAGGAACAGACTAATTTGCATATAGCCAAGTTCTGAGCTGGGATGGTGCAGTGAGCTAAAAAACGGTGATGGATCAAGCTCTGATCTTTGGACTGGGTAAGAGTGGTCTGCTTAATTCAGGCACTCTGTTCATCACCACCCCCTTTTCTGAATCATTTTGTCCACCATAAGCGTGGAAGGGTATACTCAGATGTGAGTCCCTTGCTCATTGCACCATCAGGATTCAAGCAAGCCGGGCCGAAGACGCCTGAAATGGCAGAAACCGGTCCCCGGAAGCTTGTTTCCTTCCCAGTACAAGAATTGGCTTGGTAGTTTGGTTTGCACTGTTCCCATCATGCACTGGGACAGGAACAGACTAATTTGCATATAGCCAAGTTCTGAGCTGGGATGGTGCAGTGAGCTAAAAAACGGTGATGGATCAAGCTCTGATCTTTGGACTGGGTAAGAGTGGTCTGCTTAATTCAGGCACTCTGTTCATCACCACCCCCTTTTCTGAATCATTTTGTCCACCATAAGCGTGGAAGGGTATACTCAGATGTGAGTCCCTTGCTCATTGCACCATCAGGATTCAAGCAAGCCGGGCCGAAGACGCCTGAAATGGCAGAAACCGGTCCCCGGAAGCTTGTTTCCTTCCCAGTACAAGAATTGGCTTGGTAGTTTGGTTTGCACTGTTCCCATCATGCACTGGGACAGGAACAGACTAATTTGCATATAGCCAAGTTCTGAGCTGGGATGGTGCAGTGAGCTAAAAAACGGTGATGGATCAAGCTCTGATCTTTGGACTGGGTAAGAGTGGTCTGCTTAATTCAGGCACTCTGTTCATCACCACCCCCTTTTCTGAATCATTTTGTCCACCATAAGCGTGGAAGGGTATACTCAGATGTGAGTCCCTTGCTCATTGCACCATCAGGATTCAAGCAAGCCGGGCCGAAGACGCCTGAAATGGCAGAAACCGGTTCCCCGGAAGCTTGTTTCCTTCCCAGTACAAGAATTGGCTTGGTAGTTTGGTTTGCACTGTTCCCATCATGCACTGGGACAGGAACAGACTAATTTGCATATAGCCAAGTTCTGAGCTGGGATGGTGCAGTGAGCTAAAAAACGGTGATGGATCAAGCTCTGATCTTTGGACTGGGTAAGAGTGGTCTGCTTAATTCAGGCACTCTGTTCATCACCACCCCCTTTTCTGAATCATTTTGTCCACCATAAGCGTGGAAGGGTATACTCAGATGTGAGTCCCTTGCTCATTGCACCATCAGGATTCAAGCAAGCCGGGCCGAAGACGCCTGAAATGGCAGAAACCGGTCCCCGGAAGCTTGTTTCCTTCCCAGTACAAGAATTGGCTTGGTAGTTTGGTTTGCACTGTTCCCATCATGCACTGGGACAGGAACAGACTAATTTGCATATAGCCAAGTTCTGAGCTGGGATGGTGCAGTGAGCTAAAAAACGGTGATGGATCAAGCTCTGATCTTTGGACTGGGTAAGAGTGGTCTGCTTAATTCAGGCACTCTGTTCATCACCACCCCCTTTTCTGAATCATTTTGTCCACCATAAGCGTGGAAGGGTATACTCAGATGTGAGTCCCTTGCTCATTGCACCATCAGGATTCAAGCAAGCCGGGCCGAAGACGCCTGAAATGGCAGAAACCGGTCCCCGGAAGCTTGTTTCCTTCCCAGTACAAGAATTGGCTTGGTAGTTTGGTTTGCACTGTTCCCATCATGCACTGGGACAGGAACAGACTAATTTGCATATAGCCAAGTTCTGAGCTGGGATGGTGCAGTGAGCTAAAAAACGGTGATGGATCAAGCTCTGATCTTTGGACTGGGTAAGAGTGGTCTGCTTAATTCAGGCACTCTGTTCATCACCACCCCCTTTTCTGAATCATTTTGTCCACCATAAGCGTGGAAGGGTATACTCAGATGTGAGTCCCTTGCTCATTGCACCATCAGGATTCAAGCAAGCCGGGCCGAAGACGCCTGAAATGGCAGAAACCGGTCCCCGGAAGCTTGTTTCCTTCCCAGTACAAGAATTGGCTTGGTAGTTTGGTTTGCACTGTTCCCATCATGCACTGGGACAGGAACAGACTAATTTGCATATAGCCAAGTTCTGAGCTGGGATGGTGCAGTGAGCTAAAAAACGGTGATGGATCAAGCTCTGATCTTTGGACTGGGTAAGAGTGGTCTGCTTAATTCAGGCACTCTGTTCATCACCACCCCCTTTTCTGAATCATTTTGTCCACCATAAGCGTGGAAGGGTATACTCAGATGTGAGTCCCTTGCTCATTGCACCATCAGGATTCAAGCAAGCCGGGCCAAAGACGCCTGAAATGGCAGAAACCGGTCCCCGGAAGCTTGTTTCCTTCCCAGTACAAGAATTGGCTTGGTAGTTTGGTTTGCACTGTTCCCATCATGCACTGGGACAGGAACAGACTAATTTGCATATAGCCAAGTTCTGAGCTGGGATGGTGCAGTGAGCTAAAAAACGGTGATGGATCAAGCTCTGATCTTTGGACTGGGTAAGAGTGGTCTGCTTAATTCAGGCACTCTGTTCATCACCACCCCCTTTTCTGAATCATTTTGTCCACCATAAGCGTGGAAGGGTATACTCAGATGTGAGTCCCTTGCTCATTGCACCATCAGGATTCAAGCAAGCCGGGCCGAAGACGCCTGAAATGGCAGAAACCGGTCCCCGGAAGCTTGTTTCCTTCCCAGTACAAGAATTGGCTTGGTAGTTTGGTTTGCACTGTTCCCATCATGCACTGGGACAGGAACAGACTAATTTGCATATAGCCAAGTTCTGAGCTGGGATGGTGCAGTGAGCTAAAAAACGGTGATGGATCAAGCTCTGATCTTTGGACTGGGTAAGAGTGGTCTGCTTAATTCAGGCACTCTGTTCATCACCACCCCCTTTTCTGAATCATTTTGTCCACCATAAGCGTGGAAGGGTATACTCAGATGTGAGTCCCTTGCTCATTGCACCATCAGGATTCAAGCAAGCCGGGCCGAAGACGCCTGAAATGGCAGAAACCGGTCCCCGGAAGCTTGTTTCCTTCCCAGTACAAGAATTGGCTTGGTAGTTTGGTTTGCACTGTTCCCATCATGCACTGGGACAGGAACAGACTAATTTGCATATAGCCAAGTTCTGAGCTGGGATGGTGCAGTGAGCTAAAAAACGGTGATGGATCAAGCTCTGATCTTTGGACTGGGTAAGAGTGGTCTGCTTAATTCAGGCACTCTGTTCATCACCACCCCCTTTTCTGAATCATTTTGTCCACCATAAGCGTGGAAGGGTATACTCAGATGTGAGTCCCTTGCTCATTGCACCATCAGGATTCAAGCAAGCCGGGCCGAAGACGCCTGAAATGGCAGAAACCGGTCCCCGGAAGCTTGTTTCCTTCCCAGTACAAGAATTGGCTTGGTAGTTTGGTTTGCACTGTTCCCATCATGCACTGGGACAGGAACAGACTAATTTGCATATAGCCAAGTTCTGAGCTGGGATGGTGCAGTGAGCTAAAAAACGGTGATGGATCAAGCTCTGATCTTTGGACTGGGTAAGAGTGGTCTGCTTAATTCAGGCACTCTGTTCATCACCACCCCCTTTTCTGAATCATTTTGTCCACCATAAGCGTGGAAGGGTATACTCAGATGTGAGTCCCTTGCTCATTGCACCATCAGGATTCAAGCAAGCCGGGCCGAAGACGCCTGAAATGGCAGAAACCGGTCCCCGGAAGCTTGTTTCCTTCCCAGTACAAGAATTGGCTTGGTAGTTTGGTTTGCACTGTTCCCATCATGCACTGGGACAGGAACAGACTAATTTGCATATAGCCAAGTTCTGAGCTGGGATGGTGCAGTGAGCTAAAAAACGGTGATGGATCAAGCTCTGATCTTTGGACTGGGTAAGAGTGGTCTGCTTAATTCAGGCACTCTGTTCATCACCACCCCCTTTTCTGAATCATTTTGTCCACCATAAGCGTGGAAGGGTATACTCAGATGTGAGTCCCTTGCTCATTGCACCATCAGGATTCAAGCAAGCCGGGCCGAAGACGCCTGAAATGGCAGAAACCGGTCCCCGGAAGCTTGTTTCCTTCCCAGTACAAGAATTGGCTTGGTAGTTTGGTTTGCACTGTTCCCATCATGCACTGGGACAGGAACAGACTAATTTGCATATAGCCAAGTTCTGAGCTGGGATGGTGCAGTGAGCTAAAAAACGGTGATGGATCAAGCTCTGATCTTTGGACTGGGTAAGAGTGGTCTGCTTAATTCAGGCACTCTGTTCATCACCACCCCCTTTTCTGAATCATTTTGTCCACCATAAGCGTGGAAGGGTATACTCAGATGTGAGTCCCTTGCTCATTGCACCATCAGGATTCAAGCAAGCCGGGCCGAAGACGCCTGAAATGGCAGAAACCGGTCCCCGGAAGCTTGTTTCCTTCCCAGTACAAGAATTGGCTTGGTAGTTTGGTTTGCACTGTTCCCATCATGCACTGGGACAGGAACAGACTAATTTGCATATAGCCAAGTTCTGAGCTGGGATGGTGCAGTGAGCTAAAAAACGGTGATGGATCAAGCTCTGATCTTTGGACTGGGTAAGAGTGGTCTGCTTAATTCAGGCACTCTGTTCATCACCACCCCCTTTTCTGAATCATTTTGTCCACCATAAGCGTGGAAGGGTATACTCAGATGTGAGTCCCTTGCTCATTGCACCATCAGGATTCAAGCAAGCCGGGCCGAAGACGCCTGAAATGGCAGAAACCGGTCCCCGGAAGCTTGTTTCCTTCCCAGTACAAGAATTGGCTTGGTAGTTTGGTTTGCACTGTTCCCATCATGCACTGGGACAGGAACAGACTAATTTGCATATAGCCAAGTTCTGAGCTGGGATGGTGCAGTGAGCTAAAAAACGGTGATGGATCAAGCTCTGATCTTTGGACTGGGTAAGAGTGGTCTGCTTAATTCAGGCACTCTGTTCATCACCACCCCCTTTTCTGAATCATTTTGTCCACCATAAGCGTGGAAGGGTATACTCAGATGTGAGTCCCTTGCTCATTGCACCATCAGGATTCAAGCAAGCCGGGCCGAAGACGCCTGAAATGGCAGAAACCGGTTCCCCGGAAGCTTGTTTCCTTCCCAGTACAAGAATTGGCTTGGTAGTTTGGTTTGCACTGTTCCCATCATGCACTGGGACAGGAACAGACTAATTTGCATATAGCCAAGTTCTGAGCTGGGATGGTGCAGTGAGCTAAAAAACGGTGATGGATCAAGCTCTGATCTTTGGACTGGGTAAGAGTGGTCTGCTTAATTCAGGCACTCTGTTCATCACCACCCCCTTTTCTGAATCATTTTGTCCACCATAAGCGTGGAAGGGTATACTCAGATGTGAGTCCCTTGCTCATTGCACCATCAGGATTCAAGCAAGCCGGGCCGAAGACGCCTGAAATGGCAGAAACCGGTCCCCGGAAGCTTGTTTCCTTCCCAGTACAAGAATTGGCTTGGTAGTTTGGTTTGCACTGTTCCCATCATGCACTGGGACAGGAACAGACTAATTTGCATATAGCCAAGTTCTGAGCTGGGATGGTGCAGTGAGCTAAAAAACGGTGATGGATCAAGCTCTGATCTTTGGACTGGGTAAGAGTGGTCTGCTTAATTCAGGCACTCTGTTCATCACCACCCCCTTTTCTGAATCATTTTGTCCACCATAAGCGTGGAAGGGTATACTCAGATGTGAGTCCCTTGCTCATTGCACCATCAGGATTCAAGCAAGCCGGGCCGAAGACGCCTGAAATGGCAGAAACCGGTCCCCGGAAGCTTGTTTCCTTCCCAGTACAAGAATTGGCTTGGTAGTTTGGTTTGCACTGTTCCCATCATGCACTGGGACAGGAACAGACTAATTTGCATATAGCCAAGTTCTGAGCTGGGATGGTGCAGTGAGCTAAAAAACGGTGATGGATCAAGCTCTGATCTTTGGACTGGGTAAGAGTGGTCTGCTTAATTCAGGCACTCTGTTCATCACCACCCCCTTTTCTGAATCATTTTGTCCACCATAAGCGTGGAAGGGTATACTCAGATGTGAGTCCCTTGCTCATTGCACCATCAGGATTCAAGCAAGCCGGGCCGAAGACGCCTGAAATGGCAGAAACCGGTCCCCGGAAGCTTGTTTCCTTCCCAGTACAAGAATTGGCTTGGTAGTTTGGTTTGCACTGTTCCCATCATGCACTGGGACAGGAACAGACTAATTTGCATATAGCCAAGTTCTGAGCTGGGATGGTGCAGTGAGCTAAAAAACGGTGATGGATCAAGCTCTGATCTTTGGACTGGGTAAGAGTGGTCTGCTTAATTCAGGCACTCTGTTCATCACCACCCCCTTTTCTGAATCATTTTGTCCACCATAAGCGTGGAAGGGTATACTCAGATGTGAGTCCCTTGCTCATTGCACCATCAGGATTCAAGCAAGCCGGGCCAAAGACGCCTGAAATGGCAGAAACCGGTCCCCGGAAGCTTGTTTCCTTCCCAGTACAAGAATTGGCTTGGTAGTTTGGTTTGCACTGTTCCCATCATGCACTGGGACAGGAACAGACTAATTTGCATATAGCCAAGTTCTGAGCTGGGATGGTGCAGTGAGCTAAAAAACGGTGATGGATCAAGCTCTGATCTTTGGACTGGGTAAGAGTGGTCTGCTTAATTCAGGCACTCTGTTCATCACCACCCCCTTTTCTGAATCATTTTGTCCACCATAAGCGTGGAAGGGTATACTCAGATGTGAGTCCCTTGCTCATTGCACCATCAGGATTCAAGCAAGCCGGGCCGAAGACGCCTGAAATGGCAGAAACCGGTCCCCGGAAGCTTGTTTCCTTCTCAGTACAAGAATTGGCTTGGTAGTTTGGTTTGCACTGTTCCCATCATGCACTGGGACAGGAACAGACTAATTTGCATATAGCCAAGTTCTGAGCTGGGATGGTGCAGTGAGCTAAAAAACGGTGATGGATCAAGCTCTGATCTTTGGACTGGGTAAGAGTGGTCTGCTTAATTCAGGCACTCTGTTCATCACCACCCCCTTTTCTGAATCATTTTGTCCACCATAAGCGTGGAAGGGTATACTCAGATGTGAGTCCCTTGCTCATTGCACCATCAGGATTCAAGCAAGCCGGGCCGAAGACGCCTGAAATGGCAGAAACCGGTCCCCGGAAGCTTGTTTCCTTCCCAGTACAAGAATTGGCTTGGTAGTTTGGTTTGCACTGTTCCCATCATGCACTGGGACAGGAACAGACTAATTTGCATATAGCCAAGTTCTGAGCTGGGATGGTGCAGTGAGCTAAAAAACGGTGATGGATCAAGCTCTGATCTTTGGACTGGGTAAGAGTGGTCTGCTTAATTCAGGCACTCTGTTCATCACCACCCCCTTTTCTGAATCATTTTGTCCACCATAAGCGTGGAAGGGTATACTCAGATGTGAGTCCCTTGCTCATTGCACCATCAGGATTCAAGCAAGCCGGGCCGAAGACGCCTGAAATGGCAGAAACCGGTCCCCGGAAGCTTGTTTCCTTCCCAGTACAAGAATTGGCTTGGTAGTTTGGTTTGCACTGTTCCCATCATGCACTGGGACAGGAACAGACTAATTTGCATATAGCCAAGTTCTGAGCTGGGATGGTGCAGTGAGCTAAAAAACGGTGATGGATCAAGCTCTGATCTTTGGACTGGGTAAGAGTGGTCTGCTTAATTCAGGCACTCTGTTCATCACCACCCCCTTTTCTGAATCATTTTGTCCACCATAAGCGTGGAAGGGTATACTCAGATGTGAGTCCCTTGCTCATTGCACCATCAGGATTCAAGCAAGCCGGGCCGAAGACGCCTGAAATGGCAGAAACCGGTCCCCGGAAGCTTGTTTCCTTCCCAGTACAAGAATTGGCTTGGTAGTTTGGTTTGCACTGTTCCCATCATGCACTGGGACAGGAACAGACTAATTTGCATATAGCCAAGTTCTGAGCTGGGATGGTGCAGTGAGCTAAAAAACGGTGATGGATCAAGCTCTGATCTTTGGACTGGGTAAGAGTGGTCTGCTTAATTCAGGCACTCTGTTCATCACCACCCCCTTTTCTGAATCATTTTGTCCACCATAAGCGTGGAAGGGTATACTCAGATGTGAGTCCCTTGCTCATTGCACCATCAGGATTCAAGCAAGCCGGGCCGAAGACGCCTGAAATGGCAGAAACCGGTCCCCGGAAGCTTGTTTCCTTCCCAGTACAAGAATTGGCTTGGTAGTTTGGTTTGCACTGTTCCCATCATGCACTGGGACAGGAACAGACTAATTTGCATATAGCCAAGTTCTGAGCTGGGATGGTGCAGTGAGCTAAAAAACGGTGATGGATCAAGCTCTGATCTTTGGACTGGGTAAGAGTGGTCTGCTTAATTCAGGCACTCTGTTCATCACCACCCCCTTTTCTGAATCATTTTGTCCACCATAAGCGTGGAAGGGTATACTCAGATGTGAGTCCCTTGCTCATTGCACCATCAGGATTCAAGCAAGCCGGGCCGAAGACGCCTGAAATGGCAGAAACCGGTCCCCGGAAGCTTGTTTCCTTCCCAGTACAAGAATTGGCTTGGTAGTTTGGTTTGCACTGTTCCCATCATGCACTGGGACAGGAACAGACTAATTTGCATATAGCCAAGTTCTGAGCTGGGATGGTGCAGTGAGCTAAAAAACGGTGATGGATCAAGCTCTGATCTTTGGACTGGGTAAGAGTGGTCTGCTTAATTCAGGCACTCTGTTCATCACCACCCCCTTTTCTGAATCATCTTGGACTTTGTGGGCCTGACCCCCCGCCAAGTGAGGAAGCGATCAGAATAGCCCCTGGAGCAACGGAATGCGGTGGGGCTGTGAAGTTAGACTGACTGGGGTTCTTAGTCTGCTTGTCCTGCGGGTCTGAGCCCGCCATCTCGTGGAGCATGGTGGTGCCACGAAATTGGTTCTGCGGCAGCTCCCAGCTTGCGTGTTACACAGGCTCGAGCCAGCCAATCCGTGGAAGTGACCCAGTGATCGTTGGACCGGAAGGAGTTGGCGGAGTTGAGTGAGATGCAGACAGCCACATTGGTTCACCCGCCGCGTTGGATTGCCCGCCTGGAAATTCCAGCACTTTGGGTCCCACTGCTATTAAATATGGGTAAGAAGGCTTGGCAGTCAGCGCCTTATTCTTGAGCACGAAGCTGTGAACACCTGGAAACAGGAGGTGAGTTGGTGGCGGGCTGAACTCAGAGCTAGGGTAGAACCTGGCTCGGGGTGCGTGCAGCTTCACATTTTATCCACTCAGCTTGCTGAAATCGTTCCACCTCCTGGCCGCTGGCTGCTTGGCTACATACTGTGATACCCCGTTCTGCTTCTTTAAGCCTCCTTGTGGCTTCCTGTTAGTCCGCCCAGCCCGCCTCAACCCGGCAGCACCAAACTGTCCCAGCGGTCCGGTTGCTTTTGTTACCTTTGTTACCTGCCACCGGTCCGCTTGGGCACCCATAAACTGAACTGAGTTCCAGCTCGTTTCAGCTAAGTGGCTGATTTGTGGCGGACTTTCGGCAGCACTTGGGACACCAGGGCTTGGGTCGACAAGCGTGAGAGAAAAGTGTAAATGACAACGAAGCGCCAAAGAAGTGAGAAGCAAGGACAGGAAAGTAAGCAAAGACTTCTAACAAGCAAAGTGAAAGAGTGGAAGTAAGGTCACTAAAAAGGCCCAAAGGCTCTAAGGTTTTGCAAGGGCGGTGCACGGCAAGTAGCAAAATCCACCCTGATCCTACTCTCCCTGGTCTGCTGCTTCGCCCCACAGCGAACTTGGGTTCACCTGCAACTTCCACATAGCTTTCACGTTGCCACACAGTCATTTTGAACAGCCTGGACAGGCCACCCAGCTCTTCCCTTCTTTCCCTTCTTTCCCTTCTCCAGCTAAAGCAAAGGATGAGATCAGGAAAGCGGATGTCTACAGCCGCACAAAAGAAAAGGAAACACTAGAGATATCTATCATGGACACAGACCGGTTACTTAACCTGTCGCCAAGCGTTTCTGGAAGCACTATAGTCTGTATGCTTCCGGTGCAATCGAAGGAAGCAGGCTTGGTGGTCCAACATCTATTCAGCAATCAACCAAAAATAACGACAACATTTGCCTTCTTGAAAGACATAGGGTCAGCAGTCTTTTCCAGCAATATGAAAATGAAGCGACTACCCATTCCTCTGAGCCCCACAGTGACCATCAGCAAGGGTAGCTCAGGCGGTAACAACGAGATGGGCAAACCTCAAACCAACCAAGTGAAAGTCACCAGCCAATTTGAAGAGTTCACTCCATTACAGGAGGGAGGAGTCCATAACATATCCATGCAGAGCAGTTTAGGGATCCTCGCAGTCACAACTTTAGAAAGTTCCAAAACAAGGACCACCTCAATACAATCAATGCTCAGGTGTGACTTTGCAGCCTCTCCTGTTGTTAGACCTAACCCAATCTTCAACAACATTGACCCCTCTAACTGGAGTTAACAGAGATACAATGAGTGATCCAGAAGCCATCAATACTGTTCTCCCTGACGTCAGCTTAAACACAATGGGTAATCATGTTGATTTACTAACTAATCCTGCCACAAAGGAAAGTATATCTGATATGACAGAGGTGGGATAAGTTACCTACATTGCTGCTCTCATACCATCTGCACCACAAGTGCTCGCACCCTTCGGGGGGAGGGAGAAAGCAAATCTGCCCAATGCGTACAACATGATTCTATCGGGTCTGCGGCCTTGCAATATACAGAGGAAGCTCGCGCCCTGGAGAGAGATCTCTCCTTTCTTGAATCAAAAGAATAGGAAAAAATGCTGTCCTCATATGGTAAAGACGCCTCTGACCATTCTCGACCATCATCATCTGCAAACGAGGAGAATAAGGAGGAATTTAAACAAGATAAGGCATGGGCTACAACTCTGGACATCCTACAGAGCGATTAATTAAAACACAAATTATGGAAGAATCTCCCTACCAAGGCCAATTACCTGAAAAGCAATCAGTGAGATCAAATCATCCAAGGACCAAATCGAAAAACTGATAAAAAAGGGCCAGAAAGAAGGAGCTCCAGGCCCAGAAAACATCCCTCCAGCTTTGTTTAAGGAGGATTCGGCCTTCTGGGCTTCTAAGTTACCTCCACTCTTTACCTCCATTTTACAAAAGAACATCATTCCGCCCTCTTGGCAACTTTAAATTCTTGCGCCAATATTCAATGGTGGGGACAAAAAATCTCCAGGGAATTACCGATGGGTCGCCCTTATCGACAATGAAGCAAAGTACTTCGCTGGGACACAGCTCAACCCCTCCGAACCAAACTGGCTTCACAAGTGACACAGGTGCCTCGGTTAATCTCATGACTCTCTCTTGCTTGATAAACAAGGCGTAATCAGCTCTAGTCCATTCTACATGGGTCAACAAGGCCAAGCTGTGGCAGAAGCTTTCCAGGTTGAATATCCCAAATGGTCTTTTAAGAGCTATACAGCTACTGCACAGGGACACATGGGTCAGGATCATACGGAAGCGAGGTGCTTAAAGGGCTTGAGAGTGGCCAATTAGACAAAATCATTGCGAAAATCTTCAGAACAGTGTTCCAGTTACCAACACACACGTCACCTGCCCAAATTAGGCAGGAACTGGGCATCTGTAACCAATCACTGGCCAGACTGATGAGCTTCCTAATGTGCTGCCACAAACTGAGGTCGTCGAAAGAAGGCACCTTAGCGCAACTCCTATGGTCAAACCTGCATATGAAACGATGGGGGGCAGGGTACGACAATTGGGCGAGAGGTCTAAAAACTTTAAGCCTGAACGAAGTTTGGGACTTACAAGTCAGCCAAACTTAATTTAAAAGGCTAGGAAAAATATCTGCAAAAAAACTCCCTTTACTAAAAGATAAGGCATGTCTCGCAAGAAGAAGTCACGGCTGGAGGACTCTTAGATCGTACGACCAGCTGATGGCTCAGGGGTATCTAATTTTGCCACTCACTGCACGCACTAAACTTTGCTTCGTAAAATTAAGAATGAGAATGATCAACTTGTCCTGCCGTCTTCACAAATGGAAAAGAGAACAAGCCCAGCAACAATGTTGGCTTTGTGGAAAATATAGGGAAGACATAACACACATCCTCTGCCTGTGTCCAAGTTTGTTGAAGGAAAGAAGGTCCCTTCTACGGAGAGGCCGGATCATCAATGAGGTCAGATTGTGCAGAGCTGCAGTATTAGCCTGCTTTGACCCACTGAACACCAACCTCAACTGTGCTCTAGTAATGTTTATGGATCGTGCTGCAAAAAAAACTAAGGCAGGGGATTTACTAACAGCAACCTCCACCAGAAAATCAACCGGCAGATCCTCCTTGCAGGTGCTCTGGCAAAGGAAAAAATATTTGTCAGAGTCACCAACCTAACTTCCTAGGGGGGCTCAGCGCATTGATTGGCACACTCTGGGACTCGAGTTCCAAATCTTGGACACTACCACCAATGCCCCAAAGGGTTATTATTGACGTGTCAGCGAAAGGGCTACTACAGGTGTGTATTCTGAAAAATGGGGCGCCTGGGGGCCTTTTACCAAGAATTAAGGTTATAGCTCCTTTTAATGCGGTACTTGATTTTCAAATCTTGGACACTACCATCATAGCCCCAAAGGGTTATATTTAACGTGTCGGCGAAAGGGCAATTACGATTGTATACTCTGAAAAACAGGGGGCACAGGTTTTTTTTACTAGGAACTGGGCTTTTATCTTCTTTTAACGTGTAATACCTTTATCTTTTGTAACTTGCAAAGGTTTTTTAAATCATGCAATAACGTTTTCTTTCTTCTTGTGCTTTCCTGATCACTTGTGAAATATTTCTCAGTGACAAATTAGTTTCAGTCTTAGTTCTTCAGGATTATGAAATCTGAGCAATTTATTAGTCATTATGCATAACTCCTCTCTATTTTCAATGTGAACAGATGTACTATAGTCAAAATGATGTAAGCTCAATATCATTAGAAGCTGTTTGTGACACTTAGGGCCTGATTACGAGTTCAGGTGCTACATATCTCACCTGTTAAATAATGATACCATGGTGTACTTTATCTAGCAGATGTGAAACATAGCACACATTCCAAGTCCGTGGGGAAAAACGTGGATTTTGGTGTTTAACGCACCAAAATCTGCATGATACAGTAATACCGTAAATACTGTATGCTTTTTCCTGGGTAAATGTTGGCAGGTTGACCTTCTAAAATTTAAAGGAGTTTGAGGTATTTAAAGCATCCCATAATTATCGGATGCGGTAAATAACACTCAACTCGTAATTCCGACTCCTGCACCAACAGAGATTTATGCAGGGGTCGGAAATTAACGACCCGCTCGTAATAAGGCCCTATGTCTAAGAACCAAATTACATTTTAGATACATTGAGTTATCAAGGCCCGGATCCAATAATACAGAAGGGAAAGAAAAAGCATGCCTACATTAAGATTTGATGGAAAAAGAATCATATTACTAAAACTTAGTTACACATGTTTAGCTCATATGATCAGTATCATCAATATATGCAGGGCAATAGTGTAAATAGTGATTTGTTGCAATTTGCTACATTTGTTAATTCACTGTTACTTGTGTAGTTTCCTGAAATGGCATACACTGATTGCTATCAGGACAAGTCGTCGAAGTCTGGTTCTGCTTCCTTGGAAACATAACACTCCTTGGTGATTTTGGCTTCATTTTTGGCAATCTGCAAAAGTGAATATTTTGCACTCTTTTTTTTCTATTAGACCTCAGGTTGTGCTTCTCTGTGAGAAGCAAAGGTATAAGTTCCACTTGCACTCAGCAGCGGTTACTGAGGGTGGAGTCACTCATTCCGCAGCACACATAGAAAGAGGAAAATGCCTCTTGGGATACTTTTTGTGCAGGAAAATGCCCTTCCTGCACAAAAAGGGGCTTATTTATGAGAAGCTTGCGCCACCGGAGGGTAGCTTTTTTGACGCTCCGGCTGTATAAGCCTCTCAATCATATCACTCCATGGATTGCATGGCCTCATAGATATGGAGTAAAACAAAGCAGCACAGGACACCACCCTGCCTTACTCTGTGCCAACGAGCCGTGCCATGGGTCAGTTTTGGTGTGCAGCACCCATGGATTTTGATGCTGCGTCAGATTTCCTTAATCATAAAAAACTGGATCAGCGCCAAAACCTTACACCTCCCCAGAGCAGGCATAAAGAAGGCGAAATATTTTATTTTTTCCTGTTTCTATGTGTGTTGCATTCTGCAGCACACATAGAAATAGGAAAACGCCTCTTAAAATTGTTTTTGTGCAGGAAGGTGCCCCTTCATGCACAAAAACAATCCTGCCTGCAACAGAGGCACCATTGCACCTGCCTACATTGGCGCTAAGCAGCAAATTGTGTGCCAGCACAGGGGAAAAGGACAGGAATCCACTTTATTTAATAAGTATGGTGCATTCCTGCCCTTTCACATTGGTGTAGGGCAGCACAGCAAGCAGCCTTGCAGCGCTGCTCTACGCCAGTTCCCTGTGAATGATGGCCAAACAATCCTGCATGCAACACAGACACCCTTGCACAAAGGTGCAAGGGTGCCAACGTTGTTTCTAGGTAGTCAATTGGGCACCTGTGCTGGTGAAAGGACAGAAATACACCATACTGCATAAATACAGTGCATTCCTGCCCTTACACATTGGCATAGTGCAGTGCAGCAAGAAGATTTGCAGCACTGCCCCACGCCAATTCCCCATAAATGAGCCCTTAATTTACCAACCATATTAATTCTTACATAATGAGCTCCAAAGTGTCCTATACCTTTGTGCATGAATTTCATATGTTACTCCTCTGAACAGTACATCACATTCGCTGAGAGTCCACTCTTTGCATTTTACGCTCGTTTATATCACTTTCAACATTTAAGTGTGTACGAAAATGTTCTAAATTGGCTTCTTGCTTGTATTTGTTTCTTCTGTTAGAATGATACTGCTGGTGGAATTGCTTTACCACTGACCACTTAGTCTGAGTCTATTTCGTCAATTACATCTTAATATTATCTATAATTTCCAAACCATATCCCTCGGCTCCTACTCATGAAAATAATTATTTTACAACAATAGTGGAATGTCCGTTCTGAATAAAAGCACTAAAATGCGAAACTATTAAGGTGATTTTAATACTGAACGGGTATTATGCACATATAATTATAAATAAATGCACTTGTTATTAGGGAAGTGTTGAAATTTGCATTTATGGACATTTACCAAAGAAAATGGTGCTTGAGGTCACGGGTAATTACGTTAAGAAAGACCTTTTGGATGAGGTTTCTAGCTTTTAAGTGATAGCGTAATTTCTGGCACTGGAAGGAACAGAAACTAGCGTAGAGCGACGCCAGAGGGTGGCCAATGGACGGCAGTTTGTTTAATAGCAGCAGCTATTTTCTCTGCTGTCATGGCACTTTGACTTACAACCTGGAAAAACTTTGGAGTGGGTGCCACAACTTGAAAATGCCCCTATTTACAATCCTATAACTTGATAACCAAACCGATAAGAGGTCGAAGTAAACACTTGACACTCCTGGACTACATTCTGCAAAATATCTACCTCAAACAGTAGATTTAAAGATTAAATTCTACCGTCCAAAAGAAACTGCCAGAACAGGCTGGTGACAAACTAATGAGACACAGCTTTGGCAAGAGGTTGGGCAGTGGCAGGCGGATTATAAGAACCGACAAGCAGAAGTGGTTGAGCATTCCTCTTTCGGAATCAATGACTAGTCCTGTCTGGGCAGCACACATCGGGGAGATTCTAAATCGTTTTGGGCTGGGTTAATTTACAAGCCCCTTGTGCCGCCAGTGCGTCACGATTTATGATGCCCCGACGGGACAAAGTGCAGACCCATATTTAGGAGGCCATGCAAAGCCACTTTGCATGGCTTTTCATACCCTGTAGATATGGTGTAGGGCTAAGCAAGTTGCTGCATTTTCTTACACTGGTCAGGAGGGGCATTCCAATGGAGTTGCGATGAGTTTTGCCACACAACACCCATGGGTTTTGAAGCTTTCCCAGATTTACAAAAATCTATAAACCTGTGAATGCATCAAAACTGCACGCATCCCCAGGGGAGATGTACCGAGGAGAAATATCTTTATTTCCTCTATCGATTGTTTTTGTACAGGAAGGTGTCTCGTACTGCACAAAAACAATCCTGCCAACAACACCGACACTCTTTCACCAAGCTAGGCACCAAATTGTGCGCCGAACAGGCAGAAAGGAGTCAAGTCAAGTCAAGTCAATAAATTTATATAGCGCGCTACATACCCAGAGGGTCTCAAGGCGCTTGGAGAAGGGTGGGGAATTACTTGTCAAATATCCACATTTTAAGTTGCTTTCTGAATGCTAGGTGGTTCTGAGTAAGGCAAAGGTGAGTGGGAAGTGAGTTCCAGGTTTTAGCTGCCAGGTAGGAGAAGGATCTACCTCCCATGGTGGTTTTGTTGATGCGAGGAACAGTGGCAAGGGCTAGGTTGGCGGATCGTAGCTGGCGGGAGGGGGTGTAGAAGGACAGTCTTGTGTTGAGGCATTCGGGTCCGATTTCGTAGAGCTCTTTGTGTGCGTGGGTTAGGAGCCGGAAAGTAATCCTCTTATTGACGGGGAGCCAGTGGAGGTTTTTCAGGTGTCCAGAGATGTGATCTTTACGCGGGATGTCTAGTATGAGCCTGGCTGAAGCGTTCTGGATGCGTTGGAGTTTTTTCTGGAGTTTTGCGGTGGTACCGGCGTAGAGGGTGTTTCCGTAGTCCAGACAGCTCGTGACCAGAGCGTGGGTGACTGTTTTTCTAGTTTCGGTGGGGATCCAGCGAAATGTTTTTTTGAGCATGCGAAGAATGTTGAAGCAAGATGAAGAAACGGCGTTGACTTGTCTGTTCATCGAGAGTGAGGAATCCAGGATGACGCCCAGGTTCCGTGCGTGGTCCGTCGGGATGGGTGCTTTTCCAAGGGCCTCTGGCCACCAAGAGTCATCCCAGGCGGAGGGGGAGGTGCCTAGGATGAGGACTTCTGTTTTGTCTGAGTTCAGTTTCAGACGGCTGTGCTTCATCCATTCGGCTACTTCTTTCATTTCTTCATGTAGGTTGGTTTTGGCGGTGTTAGGGTCTTTGGTGAGTGAGAGGATCAGTTGAGTGTCATCAGCGTAGGAGATGATGTTGAGGTTATGTTGGCGTGCGATGACCGCGAGGGGGCTCATGTATACGTTGAAGAGGGTGGGGCTGAGTGAAGATCCTTGTGGTACGCCGCAGATGACTTCAGTGGCCTCTGACTTGAATGGTGGAAGGCGGACTCTCTGGGTTCTTCCGGTGAGGAACGAGGTGATCCATTCCAGTGCTTTTCCTTGGATTCCGACGTTTCTGAGGCATTGTAAAAGGGTGTTATGACAGACCGTGTCGAAGGCTGCGGAGAGGTCGAGGAGGATGAGGGCGACTGTGTCTCCATTGTCCAGTAGAGTTCGAATGTCGTCTGTTGCTGCGATGAGGGCGGTTTCAGTGCTGTGCTTGGCTCGGTAGCCGGATTGTGAGGAGTCAAGGGATTTGTTGGTTTCGAGGAATGCGGCGAGCTGGATGTTGACCGCTTTCTCGATGACTTTGGCCGGGAATGGAAGGAGTGAGATAGGGCGGTAGTTTTTGAGTTCGGTGGGGTCAGCTGTGGGTTTCTTCAGGAGGGCGCTGAGTTCGGCATGTTTCCAGCTTTCCGGGAAGGTTGCAGAGTTGAGGGAGCAGTTGATGACGTCTCGGAGGTGCGGTGCTATAATGGAGTCTGCTTTGTTAAAGATGTGGTGAGGGCATGGGTCTGTGGGGGATCCTGAGTGGATAGAGTTCATCAGACGGATGGTGTCCTCAGTGGAGATAGGCTTCCAGTCATTGAGGATGTTCAGGGGGGGTGGGGGTCCTGCAGGGGGTTGGGTGGGTTGGTCTTCGGGACGGTTGTCGAAGCTGTTGTGGATGTCAGCAATTTTGTTGTGGAAGAATGAGGCTAGGGAGTCGCAGAGGGCTTGAGAGGGGGTAATGTCGTTGGAGTTGGCTGAGGGGTTGGTGAATTTCTTGACGATGTTGAATAATTCCTTGCTGTTGTGGGCGTTGTTATCTAGTCGGTCCTTGAAGGCGGCTTTCTTGGCATTCCGGATCAGTCGGGGGTGTATGCGGGTGGCGTTTTTGAAGGCGTCCTTGGTCTGGTGGTTGGGTCTTTTTTCCAGGCCTTCTCCAGGGAGCGACAGAGTTTCTTGGATTTCTTAAGATCATCGTTGAACCAGGAGGCCTTCTTGCTGCCTGGTTTGATTTGTCATTTTTTCAGTGGTGCTAGGATGTCGGCGCTGTTGGATAACCATTGGGTGAGGCTGGTGGCTGCTTGGTCTGGGTTTGAGGAGTGGGCTGGGGGTTTTTGAAGAAGCGATGAGGAGATCTGGTCGATGGTGATTTTGTTCCAGTTTCTTTGCAGAGTGGGTTGGGGGTGGTTGTTGGATGTGGGTTTGTTGTAGGTGAAGTGAACGCAGCTGTGGTCAGTCCAAAGGAGAGCTGTGGTGTGGCTGAAGGAGACATTTTTGCTGGAGGTGAAGATAGGGTCGAGTGTGTGACCTGCGACGTGGGTGGGGAAAGTGACAAGTTGAGGTGGTGTTGCGGTCGTTGTTCTTTTCAAGGTGAAAGTTGAGGTATCCCAGAAGGATGTAGTCCTCGGAGGGGAGCGCGTGTGGAGTGATGAAGTCCGTGATGTCTTCACTAAATTGTGCACGGGGTCCTGGTGGCCTGTAAAGGAGGGTGCCTCTGAGTGTGGTCTTGGGGTCGGTGTGGATCTGGAAGTGAAGGTGTTCAGAGTTGGCGAGATTGACGTCTGAGCTGGTTGAGATGCGGATGGATTTCTTATGGACGATAGCGATGCCTCCTCCTGTGTGGCCGGTACGGTCCTTGCGGATGATCTTATAGCCTTCCGGGATGGCAATGGTGATGTCTGGGGCTGATGTGGCGTTCATCCATGTTTCTGTTAGGAAGGCGACGTCCGGAGAGATGGTGTCTAGTAGATTCCAGAGGTCAATGGCGTGCCTGTGGACCGAGCGGGTGTTGAGCAGGATGCATTTTAGGTGGTTTGTGTCAAAGAGCTGTTTTGTGTCCGAAGGTGATGAGTAGGTATTGGTGCCGTCGAACTTGCAGAAGTTGCAGGAGAAGGGCCCATGGGTGTGTCCAGGAGCGGCTTGGACGCAGTTGGGGGAACGGCCGGGGTTAAGGGCTAGGAGGGTGGTGGCATCGTACGTAATGCGAGAGGGGTGGACAATACGAGGACCAGGGGCTCTGGCGCTGGGCGCGGTCCAGGCACGGACGGACGTAGACGGGCTTACCTTTGGCGCACCTTCGGCGCGCATGGGGCGCGACCGCTGCGCGTGAACGCTGCGCGGGAAAGCATCTGTCATATATGGTTAGTGAGAAGGGGAGGGGCGAGGGAGGATCCGATGGGAGGCGGTTGCGTGGTGGAGGGGGCGGTCTCAGGGCAACAACAACAACACAGCAAATGGCGGCGGGAATAACAACACGCAAGCAGATCGAGTATGAGGAAACTTGGAGCGTAATTGAATAAGCACGATCCCAACAGTGGCCAAATGCAGCTTTCAGGCACAAGGGTTGCACAACATTAAAATTTGCATGAAAAGTAGCGCACAATCAGGCAGGCACGTTCGAGCGCTAAGCGAGGGCAGCAGCGCTATGTCAGGTGAATGTGGAAGTGAGGAGAGCAGAGTTAGAAGGCTCAGCAGCGCAGTGATAACGATACCAGGCAGCTCTGGGTCAGCGAGGGCAGGAGGGAGCGACCGTTCTCAACCAGGTCGAGGCGGTCACAGCGTTATGGCGAGCAGGGGAGAGCCTAAATGCAAAGTGGGAGGGAGGATCCGATAGGAGGCGGTTGCGTGGTGGAGGGGGCGGTCTCAGGGCCACAACAACAACACAGCAAATGGCGGCGGGAATAACAACACGCAAGCAGATCGAATATGAGGAAACTTGGAGCGTAATTGAATAAGCACGATCCCAACAGTGGCCAAATGCAGCTTTCAGGCACAAGGGTTGCACAACATTAAAATTTGCATGAAAAGTAGCGCACAATCAGGCAGGCACGTTCGAGCGCTAAGCGAGGGCAGCAGCGCTATGTCAGGTGAATGTGGAAGTGAGGAGAGCAGCGTTAGAAGGCTCAGCAGCGCAGTGATAACGATACCAGGCAGCTCTGGGTCAGCGAGGGCAGGAGGGAGCGACCGTTCTCAACCAGGTCGAGGCGGTCAGGAATGCTCTGTATCTTGTAAATACGGTGCATTCCTGCCCTTTCGAATTGTATTAGGGCAACGCAGCAAAAAGACTTGCGGCGCTGCCCTACACTAATTCATTGCAAATGAGGCCCATGTTTTCTTCCTGATTCACTTTCCAGTACAAAACTTGTTTTGCAATGGAAAGTACCCAAAATAAAGCAAAGCCGTGCATACCCAAAATAAAGCAAAGCTGTGCATTACTTAGAGTCAAGGGGGAGATACATGGATGGTACATGGGCATTTCATGCAACCACCCATGCATTTTGACACAAAACGATATTTACAATCAATAGTAGACAGGGTTTAGCACCAAAAGTTAATTTAATTTGAAAGGAGACATTAAAAGGAGAACTGTTTAATTTCTCCCTTCGTTTTTGACTTTGCAAGTGTGCTGCACTGTACAGTACAAATACAAAGTAGGGAAAGTTTGAAAGTGTGTCTAAGCATAGTATTTTGTCCAAAACCTATTGTAGACTCAGGCATTCATCCTTTTACTATGGTGCTACGGTGTGTGCCTGGCACGGAGCAGCTAAAATCAGCTCCAGTGCATGGGGGAGGAAAGAGACATATCTCTTTAGATATTGCAATCTCTTGCTCTCTCCCTGTCATGCAACGCAGTGCAGCATTTTTGGCAGCTGTGCTGCGATCCATGATCTTTTTGAGAATTTGAGCCCTCCCATTTCGAAAAAAAAATACTTCCGCCCTCATCTTCCTTCATGGCACACAGGCCTAAGAGAATGACAGAAAAGTGCCCAGTGCTCAGAGTGGTTATGGTAGTTGTATGGTGGTGGTGGTATGCCCTGAGAGACAGGTTTACTGTCCATAAAGTATGAATTTACTTTTTTCTTTTTTTAAAGACAGCACGTTGCCAATTTATTTATATCTGGTAGTCACATGAGAAAATTGTAAACTTAACGTATTACATTCTTAATCTGAAAGTGCAAAAATGGTGACCTGATACAATGCAGTGAGGACTCAAATATCCAATTCCCTTAAGACAGCAAAAAATACTGAGCAAATATGCAGACAAAATGCCCATTATGTGGAATTACTGACAACAAACAATAAAGCAACTGATTTTGCATCACTGCAGCTGAATACTCACTCTGGAGTGATGGCAAAAATGAGACTAGATCAGCAGTCCCTTTCTTTATATGCGCCAGGGTGGGTTTTTATATGGCAGACAACACTATGCAGGGTGGGTTTCTATGTGGCAGACAACACTACGCTGATGGACTGGAGCAGTGAGAGGCAAGTAGCAGCCGTACACAGGCGCTAGTTCTGAAGGCGCCCTGTTCTGACAAACACAATCCCTGAACGAATACATTGAGATGGAGGGGAGTACATGTTGCCCACCAGGTAAGGAAGATGCCATGCTGAATGAGCAGTGGTGTGACGGAACAATGAAGATGGGCAGGCGGCAGAACTGAATTGAAGCAAAACAGAAGAGGTCAGAGGCAAATTGAGTAGAGAAAGTGGACATGTCCCATCAATGCGGGCGACACAGTGAATAAAACAAGGGACAGGCCTACACATAAGAGAAGCATGATAATGCCAAGGTCTGCCAGGGACCTACAATACTATTTTGAAGCCATGCAGTACATAATCAGCCCTTCCAACTACCCTGATAAACTACATGTGTGAGTGAAAGCACTCTGTAAGCTGATGCATGACAACTAAGATAGAAAATATATCCCGATGCAACTGAAGAAAAAAAGCCCAGTGATGCATCATACTCCGAATACCACAGGAATTTCCTACTTTTCTGAAGCAGCTGTTGAATTAATTGAATGGACATTTCCCAGCCCCCAAAAACCCAAGTCAAAGCACTGCCATCCCAAAGATAGCCACTTGTCCCATAATCCTAGAGACTGATACCAGATGACTTCCAAAGCTGCATATGCAAACAGTAGATATAGCTGTATAAGCAGTGCAAGCATTGCACAAACTTCACAATGGGCAAAGGTATACGTCCCAAATCAGCACCACACCAATCCAACAAGTACAGATACACAAAGCTGACTACTACTCAGCAGAAGGACCCAGAAGGTTTAACCCAGGGTTCAACCTAGAGTCCTTGAGCACTCTCTTTCTCAGGTGTCATGAAATTCATACAAGAAACTGGAACACCATTGGAATCCATGGCAGATGCTGTAGTGCGAAACCAGAACTTTAGAAAAATGTCATAGATCCTGTCACAAATGTTTAAATGATGGGTATGGAAGCTGAGCAAACGATCAAAACCTTGCAGAAGAAACTGGATGACATAACACGTAAGGTCTAACTGCCAAAGAAAGAACAGAAGAAGTAGAATGAGAGTTGTGTCGCAAAAAATAGCTGTGCTTTGTGTTTCCCTGATTAAATAGAGGGTGGGTAAGTGTGCTGCACTGTTCCTTCATCAATGTATACTCCGACATTAAATCTCAAGGGTCTATCCATATTTTCAATGATCGAAATAGTGCACAGGGAATCAGTTCTGACCCTGCATGGGGCACTTCCTCAGGCTATGATATTGCATCTCTTAAACTTCAGAGACAGAGATGTCATTCTGCAGGAGGCAACGGCAAAGGGCAGGTTACAGTTTGACATATTACAAATCATGTTGTTCCTGCACAATAAACCATTTATGGGTTTCCACAGACTAATACAACATTTTTAAGTCTTAACTCCTCATCCCCTTTGCCGTATATGGTAGGTTTCTGGTTAGGAAGGATGGTTGAGAAGTTGTACCTCTCGGCCCTTCTCTCTGTATGTACAGTGTTAGTACGGCTGCTGGGCCACATGGGTGGACATTAAGCATTAGGGACAGAGACACTCCTCATTTCCACACCACTTACTAAGTGACTTTGAATAACAGAAAGACTATGACCATGACAGAGGAACAAGAACTGTCATATAGTGATGGTAGAGCAGTGTCAATTTTCCTATTAGGGGAAACCGCAAACACACAAACACTGACACAGGTGGAGGGTTGGGACATGTTAGTGGAATTGAAAAAAACTCATGTGAAGACTATCCGGCACAGGGCCATATTAACCGAGCACCTGAGAGCAAACGTAGCATTGAGGGGCTTGATAGTCACAAAAGAACCCCGGATATTCTTGAAAGGTTGTGTCATTTAGCCTGAATTGGGCTTTGAATGTGTTTATACTAATCATAAATATCACCAAAAAGATCTCAGACACCCTTTTGATTCAGATACAAACAAATTAAGAACTCAATTTCAACTGACAATCTTCAAAAATAAATTAGAGGAGGCAAACAAGGAGGTGGAGAATTTAAGGTGTTCTTGGCCCCTCCAATATTAAAAAAATCCAGAAGAACATAAATAAATTCTCTTGAAAAAGAGTATATCCCTATACCTCAGATGCGTTCATACAACAGAAGGGATCATTAAACAACCAGAGTAATCCCCCAGGTAGTAAGCAAGGAGACTCCTCAAGAACAGGTGTCAGGAAGCGGTACCTGAAGGATCGTTTTGCTGGCCTAACTGCAGGGGCTACTATAATAGCCAGTAAAACAAGGAGAATGTTCTCCGCTGATTACTTAAACAAAAGGCAACACCAATCTTGGACCGCATTAGTGCAGGCGCGGTTCTTCAAGGTGGCGGCCTGTTAGAGTCAGCGCTCTAGTTGTTTCAAGCAGGGCGCGAGGAGCTCGAGTGCGCCCACCGCTCTGCGCACTTCACTGAAGTTCCGACCGCAAATGGTTGTGCTTCAGCCTTGGTCTCCATGTATCTTAGTCAGAGTAGTTTAGAGGTGTTTTCGAGTGTTACCGTCGGAATATAGGGTTCTCCTGCCTACGCACCGGTTCTGGGTTCTTTTCATAAGCATCTCCTGAATCCTTGTCAACTTACTCACGAAGAAGGCAACAGGAAGAACGACATTTTGGAACTCATCTTGGTAGCAGTTCACGCAAATACCAAGGAAACTTGTCAGCCTATAAAAAGAAATTGTTTCGTTTTATAACAAGAGAAAAAGACTCTAGACTACTATACTGTTTCATTTGAATATTCCCTGTACATTATGTAATACATCTTTGAATAGAACAAAAATTGAATACTTACCAGTCATACAAAGTCACAAATTGAAAAGATTCTTTAAAGCCTGAAAAAGAAGAGAAGTTAGTGAGAATAGGTTATCCTTCTGAAGTAATAAATAGAACACAGATAACTTAGAATTGTTTAATTAAGCTTACTTCATAATGTCTTTCAGGTATTTAAACTACTGTCTTTTCTTGAGAGATTAAGCTAAACAGGTTGAGCGACCATCGTTAACAACCTAAAAAACAGAAGAGACGCAAAGGCATAGTCAAAAAGGGTATGTAAAAGTCAAGGAAGAAGGAAGTAAAATCATTGTTAATAGTAGCTGAAAGATGTTAGCGCTTATGAAATTGTTGTTTTATTTTGCAGTCCACCTTACTACAACTGTGAAGGAAGGTTGACAACAGCAGTTCCTAGCAGGCACCCAGAAGGCAAGACTGTCTCTTTTCTGTCCACTTCCCCTTTCCCCCCTGGAGGTTCCTTAATGCCCTCAGGAAAATATTTTGAGGGTTGAGGGGTCTTTGGAGAGGCATTGGGAAATGGCTTCATTCTGCTCCTCTGAAGAATCTGGGAATACTTCAAGTAAGGCTCTGACAACAGGTAGTGCCAGTAGTGAGTACACATTCGGACCAATAGGTAAAGGATGAGAAGGGTTATACCAGGGACACTCACAGATGTTCCAACCTCCCCCACCTGGCCCAGGTTATGGTCCCCCCCTTGTAAACTCCCATGCAGCCCTTCCAGTACCACCACAAAACCCAACCTTTTTTAGGGAAATGACGGGGAGAGGGAGAGGAAGACAAAGGGGTGCGAAAATCCAGTGGAAGGACTTCAACAAGATGGTAACCCAGAGCACGACACAGGAGTTCATGCCTGGGACAAGCAAAGACTGAGTCTTATGATGAATCTATCAGATATTACCTTGTCACCTCAACAAGAGACTGTCGTCGACAAGGAGTTTGGATATGTTCAAACAAATGTGGTTGATATGAACTCAGATGTGAGCTAGCAGACATTTTTAGGAAAGTATGCCTTAAGGTAATTTTTGATAAGGATCTCTCTGGGCACACACAAAAGGGGGATACAGGTCTACAATCAAAATTCACATTTGTACCCATTGCAGCTTTTGAACAAGTTGTAACCCATGATGTTGAAAACATGGATGAGACAAATAACCAGCCTTTCAAGAACCTGTCCAAGTTGATAAAACAAGCAATATAGGAATTAAGGCAGAACCCCAATATTATAATAAAACTAGCAGACATGGGAAGCAATTGTGATACACATGAAGGAGGTATATGACCTTCCACCCAAGATCTTTGAAATAAAATCAGTCAGTCTACGCAGGAACTGCTGAGATATTAACTGTTTCAACCAAGAGGCAGATAGACTCAGCAAAAAACTATGGAACATATACTATCCTAATCAGGGGTTTGCAATAGCATGTAAGAGAGTGAGAAATAGCAACAGATGTCCTATTAGAGACTAGGCCTATGTGAATCAGACCCATTCTCCAAGAAAATCTAATGTGTGTTTAATGCACTCCCAAAAGGAAACTGAACTAGAACTGACCCATGGAGGAGCAAACTACAAAGAGCATGGCAGTGGGTGTTCTTTAGCTCCTTAATGCAATTTGGACTACTGAAGCACATCTACATGCATTTGCTGTAGTTTATCCTATGAGTTTAATATTGTTGTAGCAGTTGCAGGGCTTTAGTTTAATCCTGTGATTGATGATCCCCACAGCTGGAGGTCAGACTGTTCATGATTGAATATGCTGGTATGTGTCGGTCACACTGTTGTCTTACACTGTAGCATATTGATTTTGTGTAGGGTGCCCTGACACGTTGGGTCTAGTATACAAAAGGTTGAGTGTGAAGTGGGGACAGAGGAGGCAATGGAAGCTGGAAATATGTTAGCTGAGAGCATAGTTTCTTTCTTGAAGTGGCTAAACAGTTATAACAAACGTAAGAGTGGAGGCATGCATTAAAAGACACAAATCTCACACTAACCTTTTACAAGAGACCTACCTCCTACCAGACAAGACAGGCAAATAAAAAGAAAGTAAAAAGGTTGCTTCCACCATGCCAGTTACAGCTCACGTGTGAGAGGGATGAGAAGTTAGATAGCCCCCCCAGTACAGTTGTCAGTTAATAAACAACGCTTAGACACTGAAGGCCAATACATTTTACTGAATGATGCGCTTGACAGAAGGGAAGTAACTATAGTGTGTGTATATGCGTCGACCCAGCATCCTTTATGTGGCTGAGCTGTTTGTGGGTGCTGTATCTGGAGTCTGGACTCCTCATTGATATGACTGGGAAACTTTATTTGTATTATAGATGGTGAAAGAGCAGGGCCCCCCAATTGGAAAAATAAGGAAAGAATGACCCATCATTGATAAAAGCTATTGGGGAACTAGCTATTAGATGCCTGGAAGAAACATAACCTGAGGACGAAGCAATACACATACCATACATAATGTGAATAAAACATACTCACTACTAGATTTAGCACTAACAAACAGAGAAAACATGGGGACTGCCACCCATGTAACTCAAAGACACAGACTGCCATCAAGCAATGTAGAATTTTTTTAATATTTTTCCTACTTAACTAGAATACAGCCACTATAAAAAAGACATTGAATGGGACACACTAAAAAAAGTGGTTTAAGTTTGTGTCCTGTCAAGGCCCTCCTCAATGATAAAAGTATTAGAACAACATATCATTGAAAAGGAAAAGTAATCGTGCATATAATTGAAGCTAGGTGCTGAGGACACAGAGGCTTGATGTACATTTGACCTTTATAGAGGAGATACTGAAGGAAATGATTGAAATAGAACTTCTCCATAATAAATCATTTTAGCAGGCACTGTGGTGTCTTGTGTTTTAGAGAGCTGGGGACTATGCTCCCTCACAGACTCCGTAGTCTAGTGACATAAGTGACTAGGTGTGGTTAATAAAATTCATGAAGCAGTACATGCCAGTTTCTGGTTCAACTCTGAGAGATAAATATGTGTAATACCAAGCTTCATGTGTGGCATAATTCCTTCACATGCTCCAGTGTCCATGCTGACTAATCAAAGATGTGCACATGTAGGTTTGGCTTCCTGCAAGGAAGAATACAAGTCAGAAAAGCATCGACAAATGAAATCACAAAATTCATTTGAACATTGTCCCAATAAAAAAATCCAAGGTTAATGGTTGCTATATACTGTTTGTCATAGACAGTGGTGTGTTGATAAACATCATGCCAGTCGCAAAAATACCATGAACTGTCTCGGGTACCCTGTCTTACACCATTGAAAAACAAAGTATACACAGGGGCAGTCTTGGCACCATTTCAAAGTCAAGATTCATTCATGGCAACTGTGAAACATAAAAAGATCAATACTGGTCCAACGCCATGGGTCTCGCCAATAGTGGTGGGACCTAAAAAGGAAAGAGGCGGGTCTATGCTAATTTGCGTTGAAATGCATCAAACAAACAAGGCAATAGAAAGAGAACGCCATCCATGGCCGCACATTGCCAATTTGATTGCACAATTGAATGGTGCTACGGCCTTTTTGCTCCATGATCTGAACAAAAGATATCATCAGCTTGAATTGGAAAAAAATTGCAGGTACCTTACCACCTTTTGAACTCATGTTGGTTTGTTCAGATACATAGGATTGAGTTTCAAAGTGTTGTCAGCTGCCAAAATATTCCAAGTTGTCATTCATTGAATTACACAGCACGTCACACATGCTTTCAATTACAGTGATGATAATATGGTATTTGGGGCCACACGAAATTAACAGGCTAGAGCCCTTACGCAATTGTGCTGACTGCTTGATGCTGCAGGTTGCACATTGAATGCTGAAAAGCACAAGTTTCACAAAACAAAATGAAAGTTGTGTGGGCACATTTTCTTGGAGGGGCAATGTCTCCAGATCCAACCAAGATTTATGATTTATCATCGAGTTCCTCACCACAAAATGTAACCATGCTGAGTTCTTTTCTTGGTATGACCAGTTACTGTTTCAGGTACATCTGTGACTTTGCCACTGTGAGTACCTTATTGAGAGAGTGAACAAAAAAGAATGTTTCATTTCAGTGGTCACAGGAGTATGATCAAAGTCTCAAGACAATTAGGCATACAATTGAAAATGCGACTGAAATGGCTTACTTTGATCCAAAACTGCAAACAAAGATTGTTGTGAATGCCAGCCCAGGAAATTTGGGTGCATTTCTAGCCCAATATTGTACACATGCAAATGCCTGAAGGTGCATTGTAGCTTATGCTAGCCGAACTTTGTAACAGACTGAACAAGCTTTCGAAAGAAAGTCTAGCTGATGTATGGGCTTGAGAAACTTTTCATGTGTTTCTATATGGGTAGCATGTTACGCATGTTACTAATCACGAAGCACTGCTCACTATGTTTGGCAATCGGAAGGCCAAGATGCCCCCTCACATTGAGAGGTGGGGGCTGCGACTGCAAGAGTAAGACTACACCATTGTGCACCGAACGGGTAAAGATCGAAACCCTGTTGACTACTTTTCTTGAGGGCCCATAGAATGTCAGGGTACCCCTTCTAAAGTGACTGGGGACTACATCAACTTTGTTGTGTGATCCAGCACTCCTGCAGCTGTGTCTGTGGAGCAAAAAGTACAGCTGCCATTGCAGATAGGAATATGCTCATTCTCAAAGACATTATTATGCATCAATCTTGGAGAACACATTCTTAACCTCTGGATAACAACAGTGTCTCAGATACACAAGAAGGGATTATCTTGCGAAGGTCGAGAATTGTCAATCCTGAAAGTCTACGACAGCAAGTCATTAACGTGGCACATGAAGGACACCTTGGAATTGTCACCACAAAACAAGCCCTCCAGGACCATGTTTGGATCCCCCATCTTGATGAGTGAGTTGAGAGTATACTCCAGACCTCTCATTTGTGTAAATGTTAATATCCCAAAACAACACAGCATCCATTGAACATGTCAGATCTTCTAAAACATGTTTGAGATAAAATGTCAGTTGATTTATTTGGACCCATTGAAAATGGCCATGAGGACCCTTATGGCCCCTCACGGACCCCATAGTCTAGCTTTAGAGTGTACAGTAGTATTGCACCAGACCTGGGGAAGAACTCCATTCAACTGGATTCTCTCCAGCTAACAGTCCCACATGTGATATTTGCTGATTCTCAGACCTGCTGATGCATAAATCATTCCTCAGTCCACCTCAACTTTTCAGCAACGCTGATGTTTTCAAATAAATATGCTCATGATTGTCTGCATACAGTGACACTGCAAGTGTATGGCCATACACATCTATTGCCTATTCTTGAAGTTTGTTACATGACTGAAAAGATAAGGGTTTACCTGCTAGAGAAAATATTAATGGTGAACTAAACCACCTTCTACCCCTTTCTAATTCCCATACCTTTGAGATGATGGTATTAGTTCTGATTTTTTCACTCATGTTGAGTAATGATAGAAGCCAAAAAACACCAAAATACCCTGTGGTCTACATACAAAAGAACAAAGAATGACTGATGAATCCCAAGACTGACCAAAAATACACAAAATTTGTACGGATTCCCATCACTCACCGGTCCCGGTGACATGCTTCATCATCTGGGTCTCCTTTGATAGGGCTACCACTCCACCATAATGATGGAGGAGCCCAAGGATGTTTTCAAGGTAATGGTAAATACAGATGCGAGCAAGTATGATGTAAAAGAGTGTATGGGAAAGAGTGCAGTGCAAAAGAAGTGATGTGGATATAAAATTGAAGCGGAATCAGACTATAACTTTATTCGTGTCTGTTCCGAACAAACATTAAAAACAGTGCAAAAAGGCCGGATTCAATAGATAACCGTCCATTCATAAGAATTGGTCAACATGTTTCAGCGCAAACGGTTAAAGATAAACCAAGTGCTTTCATCAGGACCTCTTAGATATAGAATGCTACTGCAATTAAAAAAACAGTGATGTGAATTAAATCATAAACATAAAGGATACGCTGTGAGTATATCTTCTCACAATCATCATTCCTCTTGCCTTTTGGGAAAATCTATAAGAGATGTAAGAGGTACATGATACAGTCTTGGATCACAGTATTAATTGTCTTTAAAAAGATCTATGTGGCTATACTGTGCCATCAGATAAACTACAAATAATGAATTAAACACACTCCAATGAGCCTTACCTCAAGGGTATGGAGGAAAGCCTCACTCCACCTGGCAACAGCCCAGGAAGAAGGAGGCACCGCTCTGAAGAGGAGCCAAAAACACCAATCCTGACTACGTATGGTTCATCGACTCCTCTTGACATTAAAAACACAACCACAGTGCACACATACATGGTGAAGACCCTCATCGCTCATAAAACCAACCTGTCTCTCCTTAAATTCAATGCATCAACCACTGAATTGTATTGTGGTGATATGCATTGTTACAACAACGCCATATCTGATGTACATGGACACCTAGTAACTCTCTTTTAGCCATATTTTAAGATATAGGTAGTAATACATAGAGCGTCTATTACACACATGAAGAAAGTCCATGAAATAGCCATAATACCTCTACATATGTGCTTGCCTGGCTATGAGAGCAAGGGCAAAAACATACAACGCCTATAAATCACTACACAATTGTATAGGCTAGAAACAGTATAGCCATAACTACTCGCTATATTCAAATGCCCAATCTCCGAGGTGTGTGCAGGAGATGACATCCACACCATGCTTGTGCTAATCTCTGTTATCCAGCACAGCCATGATTTAAAGGGAGATACCGCAAAGATCCTATGTAGTGCTATGCCCAAAATTCAGTATAACTACAAGGCGCGTACACTCACCTCACCGTCGGTACCTCAGACGGTCGTCCAAGCCATCGGGGAGGTAGCGATCGGGGGGATTATTGATGCTTTTAAAGTATCCCGGTAACTGAGGCTGCTTGCTTGTAATCCTGCAAATCACGCGGGATTTCGAGCTTAATCTCGCGACAGTTCACGAAAAACTACAAAAGATGCCAAAGAATCATGGGACATGTAGTTCCTTGGTATCAAAGTCGTCAGAGAAAAAGCTCGACTGTTATTTATGAACACTGCTACAAAGGAAGTTCATAAAAATGATTATGGCCAAAATGGTAAAATGCTATTATCTCAAACTCACTTCTCAATTTGCATCCACTCATGCGTTTATAAACTTAACCTCGCGAGACCACGCGAGCAATTTACAAGGTTGCCTAGAATCTTGGGGCATATAGTTTCTTCATTAAAAAGCTCTCCTTTAAATATTTTGGAAACTGCCTGTCAAGTAGTGGCAGTGAAAGCCAGGAAAACAACTGCAACGGGTTATGTAAGAAGGCTGCATCAATGGTGAAAAAAAACACCCTTCGTGTCAACATATGAGACAACTAATCTAGATAAATAAACCCAAAAATGTATACATTTAGACCAGAATGTTCCAAAGACGAACAACTGCCATGTGCCACATAACCCTTCCTGAAATGAGACTCCTTGTTTGTAATACTACAGACTCAACCAGGGAATAGAGTCATTCAGTCCCATCGTGTCACTTTGTCTCAAGTTTTAATAACTTATTTTACATTATTATTATCACATTATTGTGTCTCTTTTTGGGTGACAGAGGAGGAACCACTAGGGTGAATGCACACACATACTAACCGTACACACCACAGGGGAGTGCACTGCTTTTTACTTAGATGCACCCAATAGATATGCCGCACACCAAGTATCAGAATATGTCTAGTAGTCTCTAACTCGCTGGTGTTCCAGAACCACCGCAGAGCACAACATAGAATCCCATTATCTCTTGCACTAGAAAAACACACACGCAGGTGGATCAAGCACCGTAACCGACACCGCTCCTCTACAGGATGATCTAACAGGTATATGACCTGACATACTACTATGGTGCGAAGGCAACAGCATGAGTAGAGATACTGTGCACTACAAGTACCACCTAGCACTATGCATGGTATAAATGTCATCGATACTGACAGCCCGCCTGCTACTGCGAACAGAAGGGCACTATGCACTACCAATACCACAATGCACCATGCGCGGGATACAAACTACACAGACACCAACATTGATAGTTTGCCTAAGCAAAGCAAATGAGGTCCCATACACTCATGATGCAACATTGCGAGAACACATGGGCAACCAAGTAGGGACGTTTAGATATGTACCTACCGAGATTTGTCAATTGTACTTTCCAAAATGGCATTTGCATTTTCGCTTATGATGGACTGCAGTCCGCTTTCTCTGTACATGGTTATTGACGGAGTGTATGTAAAGACTTTACTCAGTGTGGTACCGTTGTGTGAACAAGCCCCTCGAGGGTGAAATGCGACACGGCGGGTTTATGAAGTTCATAAACCCCTTTTGATGAAACCTGGATGTTGGTGCTTTTGTTATGGTCTGAGAGCGCGATTGGAACTTCATTAATTGCAAAATAATTAATTACCGGCTCACTCCACCGGCATCGCGCCACCCCTCGAAGGGCTACAATCTCCGAAAGGAGTAACTCTTTTCACGGCGGAACCCCAGGCACGGACCTCCAAACTCCAGGGACAAAATCACGGACTCCCACACAGCATGAGTGGGTGAAGCAGTGCACATTTATTTAAGTAAAAAATTACACAGGAGCAGTGCCCTCCATGATGCGCTTTGCTCCTCGCTGGGAGCTTGATCACATGATGCGTCTCCATATTCTGACTTATTTAAAGTGGAAAGTGTGCACAATCAGCTATAGAAACAGGCTAACCATGTCAAACAAAATGAAAAACAGACTATGACACTTGATACGGTCTAATACTGACAAACAATGAAACCATTCCTGAATAACAATGCATTGTGCAATGAAGAGAGAAAGGAGTGCATAATTTTATAGCAGGAAAATATAAAAAATGGAACCATAATAAATACATAGTGCAAAAAAATATATAAATACTGAATCCATAAATCAGAGACCCAAAAAATAAAGGTTCATGATGTCTGCTGAAAATCAATGCTCGGCAAGAGCCGGAAAAAATCACATAATACATTTCTCTCAATACTGTAACAAAAGTTTTAACGGCCATCGTATAGAAAGTGCCAAAAACAAGGAAACATGAAGTCACAAATCAGTCATGCAAATGATTTCTAAAGATACATTGTCCATCACAAATTGGTCAAATTAGCAGCAGATAATTCCACAATAAAGAGCAAGTGCAATATTGTCAGGGAACTAATCAGGGCTATAAAAACCCAATGCTGTAAAAAAAAGACAAAAATGTATAAAAACTGTTGGTATCAAAATATGCATGAAAGAAAAATATGTGAATACAGTTGAAATGTCACATGATAATAAATTGTCTGTATACAAACAGAGTGCAAAGTGCAAAATAATGCTGTGCAAAAAATCTTCTAACACTAGCAGCAAGGGAAAAACCCTGAATCACTTAAGCCTAAGCGATCCTAAAGTGCAAGTGCAAAAATGATCACAGAACAAACTAGATATACAAAGAGCAACAAATATGCATATATAACACAACATTGAATCCACTGAAGCAAATGACCTTCATATCACATCGCCATCATAAAAAACTGACCATCAGAATAAAACATCATAAAAAGTTCTGCAAATCTTCATTCATGTTAAGACCATTAGTGACTCTTGTATCGAGAGCTAAGATAAAATGGGATTCTCGTTGTCTCAATAGTTTATCTCGATTTCCTCCCCGGCCGGGGTTAGGAACTGACCCTAAAACTGTGTACTCCAAGTCCTTCAGTTTGTTGTCATGATCAGACTTGAAGTGTATGGTCACCGGATAATTGTGGTCAGAATTCACTATGGCCCTAACATGCTGGATAATACGTTTATGCACCGGGAGCTTGGTACTGCCAATGTATTCCAGATTGCAGGTGCACTTCAGTTTATAAATGGCATATTCGGTGCAACATGTAAGATGCTCATGAATAGCTATCTCCTTTTCACTAAATGCTGTTTTGTAGTGAGTACTATTCTGGGCAAATGGGCACGCATGGCAAGAATTACATTTAAAAAGGCCGGTCTTAGTAAGCCATGTACTTTTAGATTTCACCTCAGGCATGGATTTAACTAGAGCATCCCTCATAGAGGGTGCCCTTCTAAAGGTGATGGCTGGTAGGCTTGGCAGAATGGGACCAAGAATGTTAGCAGTCAGAACAATGGGCCATTCTGAATAAATGATCTTGCGAATAGCCTGTTCTTGTGCACTAAAGGTTGTTACCAACCGAATGGGACAAACACCTCTCTCCAAACTATCTTTATTGGTCTCATTGCTAGACTGGGGCTGAAACAGGATATCTCTTTGCAGATTATTGGTTTTATTTAAGGCAAGGGTCAATTGGTGTTTGTTATAGCCCCGGTCAAGAAATCTGCAAACGTCTGCCATCTGACACTCACTAGAGACTAGATCGGAACTGCAAATTCTCCAGATACGGATGAACTCGCCATAGGGTATGCTATTGATGAGGTGACCGGTGTGTGCAATGTCCGCGTGAAGGGAGTGAGTTACCAGCGGTTGATTTTCTATGTAACTTCGTGTGGAGGATACCTTCATCTACATACAGTAGGATATCCAGAAATTCGACCTCGGAGGTATCGATAGAGGCAGTAAACCTTAAATTCAAATCATTGAGATTGATATCTCCTACAAATGTCATGGCATCCTCCCTAGACCCATTCCAGATAAGGCAAATATCATCAATATAGCGCTAATAATGCACTATATGACTCTACCAATGACGGTGTGTGGTTATATGTGTGTATGTGTATCGGTAATAGTCCCAGTTCCTGGACTGTTGTGACTGTGAGCATATGCTCTTTAATTACACTGTGCCTCATGTGTTAATAAAAAGAGTTTACCAAGTGCTAAAATTCCACACAGCTATAAGAATAAAAACCAGTAAGGCAACAACTGCAGTTATGCATGTAATCTATGAATAATGTTTGGCAGTGTGATTTCCAGGGACCATGGCGAATGAAGGTATGCATGATTGCAAAATTTTATGATATCCGTGCACTTGTTGCAGTCCATCGTGTAATTGCCTAGAACATGAGCCACTGAAAGTCACACAGGAGACTGCTCAAGTTGAAAGGAAAGCAGCAGGGAGAAGTCCATGATACTGATTGCTTTCCCGTCACACAAGTGCCCTAAGATGGATCCGACACTCACTAGAATTTCCGGTATCACAGAGGCACCTTTAGAAGGCGGGTGACTTCGGCATGTTCGAGTTGCTGCACCTCATGATGAGAGATGAGTTTAGAAGGTGCACAATGTGGAGGGCGATTTCAAGATGCAGAGGAATAAAAGCTACTCATCACAAGTTTGAAATTGAAAAATCGCACATCACCTGCTGGACAATACCAAGTCTTTCAACTCTGGTAAATGAAGGCTGGCTAACAAATGTGCTGTCAGGACGTTGTCAGGCCAGATGAGAAATACAAAGCAGTGAATCAATACTGCAAAGCGCAAAAAGAAGGTTATTCAGGCTCAATCAGCAAAATGAACCACACCGCTGCTAATTACATCTATGTAAGAGACCATGTGTTTAATATAAAAACTTCAATATCAATCAATATAGTTCTTGTTAGCAATATGTAATTCTGAGATATGGCCGCTTAGATATTACAGCTGGCTTAATGGGCTGCAAACATTGAAGCAGATGATTACAAATGGCCTCCTGTACTCAGAAACAGATCAATAAAACAGGCAATCATTTTTTAATCAAGATGCCGTATGCTTTGTGGGAAGGGCAGGTGTAGAATTGGCTGCTGGAGTTTCCACGAAATTGGCACAGTGTGTGTCGTGTAATTGAACGCTGGAAATTGATGATGAACAAACAGCCCGGAATAGACAGCATCGTGAATCACATTAAATAAGAAGTAATGCTGACCGTTGGTAGATAACAGCAATGATGGTGACAAGATAAGATACAGCAAGCACTGAATTCAAGGGAAGCAAAAGAATTGTTTCAGAAATGTAAAAACAAATGTCAATTAATTTGTGCACCCTGTGTGAGATTGAGGAATAGATTCTGCCAATCTAGAGGATTAGAATGCTCACTGCAATGACGAAGTGCATATGTTTGAAATGTTGTGAAAGTGGAAAGTAGGGAAACATATCCTTGTTTTTTGAACGTAGGTGTGAGATTGAAGGGAAGGCCCTGGCAGTATTAAATGACTGGTGCCACATAAAGCCAGCTGATGCCTCAGGGCCCCCAATAGGAGCCTAAGTACCAGAATGTATTAAAGATCATCAAATTGGTTTGTAGCTGCTGGATGGGAGTACCCAAACAACATCCCAAACAACAGAATGCAATTCTATGGCAGGACCGGAGGCTTCAGATTATGCCTTACTTTCTTCACTTTATTCTTCACAGCAGCAAGAAAAACATATAAAAACTACTTTTCCCATGAACACTTGGGGAAAAAACAGGAAACTGAACCATAAGTCATTCGTTAGTCTCTATACTCTGGCAGCACCCATCATGCATTGCAGCTGCTTCTTCTTCCTCTTTCTTCGCGCGAAGCCCATGTTCCGACAGTCTCACGCATCCTGTTTTGGACCATCATTCCATGCAAGAAACCTCACAGTCCGATCGTCTTGAAAATAACAAGGTACGTAACATCGAAAGCATACAGATCAATAGCATTGTCAACATCTTGAATTCCGTGAACAGGTCACTTACATTCTGTACGGGGAGGGTCCACTTCGAGGAAGTCCTTGGGGGGATAATCCTCGCCTCCGAGTCCTTAATAGAATTGGAACTTACCAGCACTAAAGCTAGGCAAATTCTCATTCTATGGCAGGACCCGAGGCTTCAGATTATGCCAGTTCAAAGCACAGATGGCTGAGCGGAAGGTATTGATAGACCTATAGGCTAATCCCTCTTCCGTCAAGGAGGCCAGGAAGTTAAGGAAATGGACTACATCCGCCCCCACGGGATTGAAACTCCGTCGCACACACCAGCGATGCCACCTATGCCACGCAGAACGGCATCTCCTGGTGGTGCTGTCAGCCCAGGCCTTAGAGAGCAGATCCTTTGCCTTTCCCGAAAGGCCTGGGAGAGACCAGCGACGCCGGAGATCCTCCATGCCATCAGTCTCAATGAGCCCTCCTGAACCAACCGGTGGGGATTCCCGTCCGGATTCAGGAGAATGTGAGGAGAGTGGGGGAGTAGGATTGGAAAATCCCAGGAAAGTTCCAGAAGAACCGGAAACCAAACTTGAGACCTCCACCATGGCGTGATCATCACCACCTGCGCTGACTGATGGCGCAGCTCTGAGGTTTAGTCTGCACACGAGGTTCAAGGTTCAACAACAATGCCCCTTGGTATTCTGTTCTGGTCAGTCCCTCGCACCTAGACATGACATGCTACACACAGTTGCACTACTGGATATCGTGAGCTTTAATATTGCAAGCACATGTTTTGTCACACTTGGAGAGACACCTTTCTGAAGAGAAGAGTTGTGCTTGTCCTGAGATGTGAACATTGCATCTAGCCTTGAAAACAAGGAGAGGGGGCTCTATATACCAAAAGGATGGAGGTCCCGATAACCATAAAGCTAAAAAAAGGGTTCCCTTTGGTCAAAATCTAAATTATGCCATTCATGCCTCGCAGGTACTCAGTAAACCAACTCATATAATCCTTCACTCAGGACGTATTAAAGCACTTATAAAAACCAAATAATGCAAAATATATGTTTTAATTAATAAAAAACCTGTTGGTTCATGCAATTTATGTCATAGCAAAAATGTTAAAAACACTTTAAAAACACACCCATCAAGTGACACAATTCTCAATGAATACAATATTCCTAAAGGAGAGTAAATGTAGACAATAAGCTCTGTCATATACGTGTTAATTTGGATCCATTATATAGAGCAGAAGGCACAGGTTTTGATTCCCTGTTACTGTTTGACTGCTGAATTGTCCAAATCTAACAACAAAGTTGGGCGTCAACGCGTTTTAGTGGTATATTGTCAATAGGACCACCTTCATTAGGAAAAGTATAGGTATATCCTTCTTAACACAGCTTTAATCTCACCTAATCTAAGGTAAGACATGACAATATTCTTAATAAATTTCATCCTTACAAGTAAGCCTAAACATAGCTCTAGATCTCACTTAATGTAAGTGGAATAATAAACAACAACAATTTCAATAAAGTATTACGACCTAAACTGTGTCAAATCACAGCATTACAATCAACAGGCATTTAGATATATATATTTATATATACATCCTCTTCAATCAATCAATCAATCACCAATTTGCATAGCGCGCTACTCACCCAGAAGGGTCTCAAGGCGCTGGGGGGAAGGGGGGTGCTACTGCTCGAAAAGCCAGGTCTTGAGAAGTTTCCTGAAGGAGAGGTGGTCCTGGGTCAGCCGTAGGTGGATGGGGAGGGAGTTCCATGTCTTGGCCGCCAGGTAGGAGAAGGATCTTCCTCCAGCGGTGGCTCTGCGAATGCGTGGTACGGCGGCGAGGGCGAGGCTGGCCGATCGTAGCTGGCGGGTGGGTGTGTAGAAAGTGAGGCGGCTGATGAGGTACTTCGGACCCATGTCGTGGAGAGCCTTGTGTGTGTGGGTGAGGAGTCTAAACGTGATACTCTTGTTGACGGGAGCCAGTGCAGGTCTCTCAGGTGGGTCGAGATGTGGCGAGGGATGTCCAGGATGAGTCGTGCGGAGGTGTTCTGTATGCGCTGGAGTCTTTTCTATAGTTTGGCAGTGGTTCCCGCGTAGAGGGTGTTCCCGTAGTCCAGTCGGCTGGTGACGAGTGCATGGGTGACTGTCTTCCTGGTTTCGGTGAGGATCCATCGGAAGATCTTATGGAGCATGCGCAGGGTGTTGAAGCACGATGACGATACAGCGTTGACTTGTCTGGCCATCGAGAGGGAGGAGTCCAGGATAAAGCCCAGGTTTCGTGCGTGGTCCATTGGCTTGGGGGTGGTGCCCAGGGCAGGGGGACACCAGGAGTCGTCCCAGGCGGAGGGCGATGATCCCAGGATGAGGACTTCCGTCTTGTCTGAGTTCAGTTTCAGGCGGCTGTTCTTCATCCACTCGGCGACGTCCTTCATCCCTTCATGTAGGCTGGCTCTGGCGGTGGTGGGGTCGTTGGTGAGGGAGAGGATCAGCTGGGTGTCGTCGGCGTAGGAGATGATGTTGAGGTTGTGTTGGTGTGCGATGGCTGTGAGGGGGCTCATGTAGACGTTGAAGAGGGTGGGTCTGAGTGAGGATCCTTGTGGTACGCCGCAGATGACTTTGGTGGCCTCCGATCTGAACGGGGGGAGGCGGACTCTCTGGGTTCTTCCGGCAAGGAACGAGATGATCCACTCCAGAGCTTTCCCTTGGACTCCGATGTTGTTGAGGCGCTGTACTAGAGTGCGGTGGCAGACAGTGTCGAACGCCGCAGATAGGTCCAGGAGGATGAGGGCCGCTGTTTCCCCGTTGTCGAGCAGGGATCTGATGTCGTCGGTGGCTGCGATGAGGGCGGTCTCGGTGCTGTGTTTGGCTCGGAAGCCGGACTGCGAAGGGTTGAGGGATCCGTGTGTCTCGAGGAAGGCAGCGAGCAGTCTGTTGATGGTCTTCTCGATAACTTTGGCAGGAAAAGGAAGGAGCGAGATGGGGCGGAAGTTCTTGAGGTCAAAGGGGTCCGCTGTTGGTTTCTTCAGGAGGGCTCTGAGCTCGGCGTGCTTCCAGCTCTCCGGGAAGGTGGCGGTGTTGAAGGAGATGTTGATGATGTCCCGGAGTTGGGGTGCGATGATGGAGTCAGCCTTGTTGAAGACGTGGTGGGGGCAGGGGTCGGTTGGTGATCCGGAGTGGATGGTGTTCATTGTGCGGGTGGTGTCTTCGGTGCTGACCGGGGTCCAGTTGCAGAGGGTGATGGTCGGGGGCTTTGGTTCATTGGTTGGGTGCGTGGTCTGTGCGCCGAATCTGTTGTGTATGTCGGCGATCTTGCGGTGGAAGAAGGTGGCGAGTGAGTCGCAGAGGTCTTGCGAGGGTGTGATGTCGTTGTTTCCGGCGTTGGGGTTGGAGAACTCTTTGACGATGCTTCACAAGGAGAACTCTATTTCTTTTTTATAAGTGCTCCAATCATTCAACAATTCCAGGGTCTCCCTGATCCTCACATCAAACATTCCACTCTTGCATGTTATGCATCACCACACGCTTTTTTATTCTTATTACTCACCGGTGCACTTCAGTGAGCAGTACTCCCTATGTATAATGGGGAACGTAATCCGCTTATTAGGGTCTGTTAAAATTATCAAAAATAATTTTCTATAAGAAAGTTGTTTATTATAGTATCATAAACCTCAGATGTCAGGAATGGTTATACATACTAGGGTTAAAAGAAGACGACGTTCTATTTACTGCAATAGGTGATATTTCAGTTCTGTCCTATAAGGAGAGTATTGAAATTAATATAAGTGTCACAAGTCTCAATCAATAAGTATTATCGTGTCACTATAACTTGCCCACATCTTACCTAAAATATTTTATACTTGGATGGTGCCATCAGAATCCATTTCAATTGGATTCCCCCATAATGTATCTCTAGGGTTTTAAACATCCTGGTTTTGAAGGAAATAAAAGATATGTATATATTTCAGGTCAAGTTCAAAAGTACTTTATTCGGTTAAAAAACAGAGAATAACCATGAAAGTAGCATGTAAAATACTATTTACAATGGGTAGGATGACCATTATTTAAAATCACAGCAAAAAGACATATTAAAAGACATAAATACATCATAAGAATTAATTAATACAAAGGGTTTTACGACAGTTAAAAACCAATTTAAGAAATTCGGAGAGTGACGCTACCATAAAAACAGTTTCCATTTTTTGAAACTCTAAAAACGCTAGGCGGCATATATATACATTTAAATCTTTAAGAATTGGGGTGATAAGTTTTCTGCGGGGACACATCATCACATGGACAGGGACACAAATCTTTCAGCCAACAATTCATCTCAGGGAAAGATAGTAACCTAAAAACAATGTTGAGTCTAAACCGGGTTAAAAGGAAACGTTCATGGTTGGACATGTATAGAGATAAATATGGCTGTAGTTTCTCTCCAATTATGATCGCCTGGTGGGCAAAGACAGTCTTTTTTTCACCTCCTCTAACCATCTTTTTTCCATGAGGTGGTCGATACACAAGTTTTTTAGTCCACTTCTTGAAATGTGTACCATAGATAATGGGTCCTCAAAATATTGAACACAGCCCAGTTCTTCAAGAAAATTTCTAACATAACATATCCATTTAAAATTATTAATGTTTTCAAGTACTAGAACGTCCTTTAAGATAGCCCGGTTGACCACACATTCATCACTTGTCCAAACCCTGTGCCAAAGGAGAATCGGCTGGATCTTAATTATGTCAGTAATGTACACCAAACCCAATTCAGCATGGCATATAAAAGTTGCAATGCTTTCTGGAATGGACAAGATGTGCCGTAAAAATGTATTTTCCACGGTTTGAATCGTACTGACATTAGAATAACCCCATAATCCAGAATCGTATATAGCTACCGCTATACAAGTGGCATTGTAGATGGTTAAAATTTCCCTTATGGGTTTTTTCCCCAACTTTTTTATAAAACACTTTAGGGCCATAACAGTTTTAGAAAACAACAGGGTTCTAGCATTAATTGCACTGGTCCATGAGCCACTTTCATGAAACAAGATGCCCAGATACGGGAAAGTAGAGGTCTTCTCTAAGGGATTGGAGTTTATAAAAATAGGCTTCAAATGCCTGCTTGTTCTTGTCCCACAGTACATAGAAAATGTCTTGGAGCAATTAATTTTCAGGTCCAAGCTAAGCATGAAACTATTAAAAGATGTAACCAAAGTTTGGAGTGCCATTGGGGTGCGTGCCATCAAGACTGCGTCGTCCGCATACAGTAGTGCAGGGACAGGTCTCCTTCCCACCATAGGCATATCCCTGCCCTCCTGCATGAGGCGAAGCTCCAGACCATTCATATATACTAAAAACAAAAAGGGCGCTAAAACGCACCCTTGGCGTACACCACGACCAATCCCAAAGTGTCTACTACATTCACCCTCCTTCCCGTACCGGACCGTTGCAGTGGCACCAGAATATAAATCCCTCAGAAAGCATATAATAGCATTATCTACCCCCAGTTCAGCCATTATTTCCCACAGCTTATTATGGGACACACAATCAAAGGCCGACGATAAGTCGACAAAAGTGAGGTATAGACGTTGTTTTTTAACCCTTATATACTTCTGTTGTAAAATAAATAAGTTTAACCCCTGCTCTATAGTCCCTAAACCCCTTTGAAATCCGTATTGGAAATCGCTTATCACCCCATTTTCTTCTGCCCAGCTTTGCAGCTTAACTAAAACCACTTTACCAAGAATTTTTATGGAGGAATCTAATAAAGATATTGGCCTATAACATGTTCAATTCTGCCTATCTCCTTTCTTAAAAATCGGGACAATGATTGACGTAAACCAGGTAGGGATTAGGCCTTTTGCCAAAGCAACATTAAAAAGCTGGACCAGCATTGGCCCACATAAATCAGTATTAGCCTTATAAAGGTCAGCTGGTATGCCATCGGGTTCAGCCGCCTTACCCCCCTTAGTTGCCTTCAGACTCGCAAGGACTTCGGGAAGGGTTACAACCAAATCTTTTGGTAGATCCATATTTACCAGCATGGAATCAGAGCCTGTATCGGGCACTAGTTCAGCAGTCATATAGAGGGAGGAAAAATGAGCCACCCACTCATCTTCTGTAATGGCAATTTCCATGCGCGCTTTATTATCATAAAGGAGCGGAGTATTTATAACCCTCCAGAAAGCAGCCTGATCCCTCTATTGTGACGCCGAACAAAGTTCATCCCATGCCTCCCTTTTTATCAGATCCTTCCTGTCTTTCAGTACTGTGTTGTAGTTCTTCCTTAATTCTCTGATTAGAGTTACATCCCGAGTTCTCTGATGAATTGCATGTTTAAGATTGGTTAAGGCTTTAGTACACTTCTTATCAAACCATTTCTTATTAGTCTTTAGGCAATGTTTACGTGTAACCCACAAAACCTCTTTAATTGTAGTAGCAATAATTTTAAAATGAGCTAAAATATCATTACTCTCTGCGTGTTCATCCAGGCAGATCAAAAAGCTATTCATACACTTATTCACCACTTTAGACAAAAAATCATCCGGGACCACTTTACTCCATTTAAGAGTATAACCATTTTGGGTGCCTTACTTCACATCCTGCGCCATATACTTAGAGCTTGGTACATTTTGGGATGAGACAAATAGGTTCTCCATTTCTACTGCCTGTGGAAAGTGATCACTTAATGCTAAGTCCATTAAGCTAGAGCTAGTCAATCTTCCAGCAGAGCTATTTGTACAGAGACTAAAATCAATGATAGTCGAGGCCCCCCTACCCACAAAAGTTGGAGCAAATGACGTTGGGTGGTGGGCTATCTCATTCGTAAACCCAAAATCATAGTTAAAAATCATCTCCTTGACTAAATCTCCAAATAGGGTATGTTCGAAATGCGTTAAATTAATATCCTGTTCCAACATCAGGCCGCATATACCCTTTTGACCCTTTTTGCACAATGAGCAGTTAAAGTCAACCCCCCATAATATCATTACTTCACCCTTTTTTTTATCAATTTCAGATTGTATATCTTCAGTTAACATAGCTAGTACTTCCTTAATCATGCTACTTGGAAGGTTATTATAGAAATTTAAAAAGACAATCCTAAGACCCTTCCTTGTGTCTATCACTATCTTTTGGTAATAACTGGATCCAGGGGAGAAAGAAATCTTATCATATCCTAACAAGTTAGATATATACGTTATCAATCCTCCCTTAGGTCTTCCATATGAACCCCCCACGCAGGAGTAAAATAGGTTTTGTAGCCATTTAAATGTATCTGTGCAATGACCCAAGTTTCTTGTAGGGCTAAAATGGCTACACCAGTAATTACATCATCCCAGGATGGATTAAGAACTTTTTGTTTAATGCCTGCCACATTCCAAAAGACCACCTTACAAAAATCTTCTTTAGACAACACCTCTACTACATCCCCTGCTTGGCCACCCAGCCTCCCTTGTGTTATCGTGGGCTCCACTCGAATTTCGCGTGACACATCATGCCCTGATGAGTTAATCTCCCTCAGGCTTACAGGAATAGGTGGCTTAGATACCTCTTCCGCCTCTGGGAGTCAATCCACCATTTCAAGACAATCAAAACGATTATGGCATGGGGTAAGTGGGGGAGGAAATTGCTGATGTCCAAACCATCCTGGGTCCTGCCTTTGCGGGAAGAAATGAGGAATCCTCTCCCTACGTTTCACCACGGTCCACCCATCTTCATTCACCCCTCCCCATTGTGTATTATAATGATTCCTATCTACACCATTTCCACCCCTTGGATAACGGCTGTCCCTAGTCCAGCTCCATCTGCTATCCGGATGTTCCCTCTTGAGAGTAGAAATAGGGTAATGCCCTAGCCACGATGGACAAGCCATAGTTTCTAGGGGCCCTCGTTGTGATGTACTCCACGGTGCGGGGATTTTCAAAAGTTATCACCACACAGTCACCCTGTGCCCTTTTTCTGTTATACCCAATCCACGGTACCCTTTCTACCATCAAAATGTTGCTGCTAGTAGCTGGCGGGAGAGGGTAATTATTGTTAAGACAATGGAAAACCTTATTTAAGAGTGCCCCATTGGTTTCAGTGGATTGTGCTCCCAGTTCCGGGACCCCAGTTAGAACCACAACATATGGTGATGCTCTTGGAGGTAGATTTATACTTCTACGCACATCAATTTTAGCTGGTTGGCCTTTATCAGGTAATTGGACAGGAATTTGTGGAGCTGATACTTTCTTAGCAGGTGGGGCTGAGCTTTTAAGTAATGATTGAGTTTTTAATAGCTGTTTACTAGGGAGTTTACCTTTTTCAGGATTAGTGGTACTTGATGAGGTGCTATTTGGGGCGCCCCTTGCCAATATAGTGCCAGAATTATTAGATGTTGTTGCTATGGCTTTGGCCTTGGGCACGCTTAAATCGGCTATCCGTTTGGCCAGAGTATCATACTGCATATGTGTGTCTCTCTTCAATTCTTGAATTTGTTTCTCAATCTCCTGGAGAATTTCTGTCAGTGGGGTTAATAGAGTTTTCATTACAGTCTCTAGCATATATAACATTGTACTCTCTTGTCCCCTGCTAGTATTAACACTTCCCTCTAGGGAACTATTTCTAGGGCTATTGGAGATTAAATCAGCCATTGAGTCGTCCAATATGGTGTCATCTAAAATAGCTAAGGGCAGTATGTTGGGGGGCAGGCCGTCTTCTCCGTGTATATCAGTATCAGTAGCAATAAGTGCATTACTTGTATCTTTGGATAAATCTTTACCACGGGGTTGAATAGGCATATTTTGGTTCACTTTCTTTTTAGGAATTGCCCCTTCCTTTACCCCCTGTAACACGACATTTTTATCTTTAGGTGAGGCTGCTATATGTATCAAGACACTAGTAGATGGCTGGGGGGATGGTAAGGTATGAACAAGGGGAGTCTGAGTAGGATTAGGGGTTTGAGAAACAGCTGTACTAATCACGTCCATAAGTAATATATCACTCTCTGGTCTGTTAGGGCTCCGTACATTGGCAAAATGGCCCATAGAGGACCGTTTTGCAGAAGCCAGGTCCTGCGATACCCTTCTTTCTATCAAAGAGATCCCCTCGTCTAACAGTGTATTTGTTCTTACAATGAAATCTTCTAGAGTGCCTGTTAATTTCTTCCTCCCCGCTACTGCCCTGCTTCTTGTCTCACGCATCTCCATGCTAATTATAAAGTATCTCTTGAGGTGACCGTCTCAAATAGATGTAGCCACCTTTGTAGGACAAAAAACCCTGCTCAATGAGTACAATAAAGTAAGCAAGATCTATTCAAGCTACCCACCCTTTGGTGGCGTACAGATAGTCAAGTGGCAGATATGTACAGCTCGAGAAATTTGATCAGGATTACTGGCCCAGTCCAGTCTCTTCTGGCCGATGAGGGCCGTAGAGGGCCCGCCCTTTGCCCGGGCTTATCCGGGCGACCGCCTGCGCGCGTCCCGCGAGGCGGGAGATGTGACGCCTTTTTCAAGCGCCTCCCGTTGCGTTTGGAGGCGTGTCCCAGCTGAAGCCTCCTGGGTAGTGTAGTCCACAGTTCCCCCCACTCTGCGGCAGCGCCTGGTGACCAGCGGCGCTAGTGGCGGAGGGGAACGGCAGCTGGGCAGCAAAGTGTGGTGGCGTCAGTCGAAATCCCGGCAGGGGAAAGTAAAGCGGCGATACCAAGGGTTCAGCGTATCCAGTAAGTGGCAAATATTCTCCTTGCTGCTGGCAACCCAGGTCAATATCTTCTAGTTGTCTGTTAGCGCAAAAACTATCAAAAAGGTCTAAATATATACTTCTCACCGTTTAAGCATCAGAGGCGTGTTTCAACATTCACGCCCTTTTGATAACTAGGTATTGTTTCTCGTGGCTAGCTAGATAAACACGTATAAGAACCAATGCTTAATTAATTTATGTATATCATCCAAAATAGCCTCTTATTTATCATGGCTAAGTAACACACAAACGGAAATGATGTCTGAATCCTTTCCTTGTATCAACATACGTTACCTCTATCTCACTCGCAGTTCCTTGTAGAAAGCGATGGCGTCAGTAATACCATGCTCAAGAAAAATACTGCAGCGACTACTCTAGTTCTCCATATTGTGGTGTTACAGATTTGTGGCCACTATCGGCCTTGGTATGATACGTGGGCTAACGCAGGGCAGGGGCACGCAGCAGGCAATAAACTAGCCCACGCCAGACTCTCTGTAGGAAGTGACGTGCCACGAGCAGCCGTCCTTCATTTATTAATTCCCCACAGGCCACGCCTGGCCTGCAGATGTAGGGATGCATGTGGTGCGCAACTAGACTGCCAACATTACATCCCTATCCAACTTTGTCCTTTGATATTAATTGTCTTGTAGCAAAACACACACACACACAGCTCCAAATGTACATCATATCTCACAGGCAGATGTTCGGTACTTGCGTGAATCTCGTTTGGCGGATCTTGGGCCTCGTCAGCAGGCGTAGTCGTTTAGCCGCTGGCTCGGGTGTGGGTTAGGCCTCAGGCTGTATCGTTGGGAGCCTGTGTGCCCTCTTGTGCTATTTAGACTGGGGCTTCTGGAGTCCGCCTTGCGTGGATGAGAGGACGATACTTCTGGGGCATCACCGGACTGGCTGCTTGCTGACACTCCCGTGTCATCTTCGGCCACTAACGTGGCCCTGGAGCTTGGGTGGTCACTCAAGGTCTCCCTGCGGTGTTCTGGCGGCACCTCTTTGAACCACAATGTCTTTCTCGCTACTTCTTCTATACCTTTGCGTGCAGTTACCATCGTACTGTGATTCGCTGTGACGGTCCAGGTGTCAGGCTCATAGCGTGTCTGGAACTTTCCCCCTTGACGTCGGTTTCGCAGAATGACCGTTGCTCCATTTCTGAGTCTTCTTGGGGTGATTCGGCGGCGAACACTTGCCTCCTGATTCTGTCGCTTTCTTCGCTCTTGTGTTTTCTCCACATCCAGGGGAGGTGGCGACCACCCTGGGCAGGTAGGGAGGAGAGCTCAATGTGGGCCATGGAGCATGAGGGCCCACGAGCTTCGCTGAGTCGTACAGTGAGGGGTGCTTCGGTACTCTCTCAGGAATCATGGAGTCTTTGCTCTGTGTCTGCCTGTTCCACGACGGCTATGCAAATCATCGTATTCAGCGTATGCATAAACCGCTCCACGTCCCCATTAGCTTGTGGCCACTGGGGAGTGATGCGGCGATGCAATATGCCTCGTTGTTGGAGGAAAGTGGCAAATTCCACCCCATGGAACGGGGGTCCATTGTCGCTGCCGACTTCTTGCAGGAAGCCAAGCATCGCGAAAATCTTTTCCAGGACGGGCTGTACGTGATTGAATGCCGTCAACAGAATTGGTTCAACTACAGGGTACTTCGAGTAGGCATCCACGATGACCAGTGTGTGTCGCCCCCATGGGAAGTTTCCGAAGTCCGCGTTTACTTTGGACCAAGGGACGGTGCAGGCTTCCTCCGTGATGACCAGAAGGGGCTTCTCAGGGTCACTCGTCAGCTAGCATGAGGAGCATCGCCTGACATATTCCTCCACCATGTCTTTGAGCTCCGGGAACCACACTTTCTCCCTCATTCGCGACTTCATCTTAGTGATTCCCTGGTGTCCTCCATGGGCTAGTTGGACAGCCCGGTGCTTGAGGCTCTGCGGGATGACTAGCTGGGGTCCTCTCAGCAGGATGCCATCCCCGGTGAACTCAGCTCGTGACAGACTTGCCACATCTTCGTGAGGAGTTTCCGGTTTGGAGGAAAGTGGCAAATTCTACCCCATGGAACGGGGGTCCATTGTCGCTGCGGACTTCTTGCAGGAAGCCAAACATCGCGAAAATCTTTTCCAGGACGTGCTGTACGTGATTGAATGCCGTCGACAGAATTGGTTCAACTACAGGGTACTTCGAGTAGGCATCCACGATGACCAGTGTGTGTCGCGCCCCTGGGAAGGTTCTGAAGTCCGCGCTTACTTTGGACCAAGGGACGGTGCAGGCTTCCTCCGTGATGACCGGAAGGGGCTTCTCCGGGTCACTCATCAGCTGGCATGAGGAGCATCGCCTGACATATTCCTCCACCATGTCTTTGAGCTCCGGGAACCACACTTTCTCCCTCATTCTCGACTTCATCTTAGTGATTCCCTGGTGTCCTCCATGGGCTAGTTGGACAGCCCGGTGCTTGAGGCTCTGCGGGATGACTAGCTGGGGTCCTCTCAGCAGGATGCCATCCCCGGTGAACTCAGCTCGTGACAGACTTGCCACATCTTCGTGAGGAGTTTCCGGTTTTCTGGGGTCCACGAGTTGGCCTGGCGAAGATAGTCGGTCCAGGAGCCCTCTGGCACCGCTCCCAGCATCTTGTTGTACATCGCTTCGGTGGCGGCTGCTTCCTTAACCTCATCCAGTGACATGCTCTGGGGGCATGATGTGAGGGCCACCAAGTGGGCAAACTCTTCGCTGTCTTTGTCTTCTTCGAGCCTTTCTGCCTGAGCGGGGAGTTTTGAGAGGAAGTTGGCCGGGTTCTTGGATCCTGGACGGTAGATTACCTCCATCCTATAGGGTTGCAGTGGGGCCACCCATCGTTCAATACGTGGGGGTAGATGGGGCGCGGTCCCTTTGAAGAGGGGGACTAGCGGTTGATGGTCGGTGACCATAGTGAACGGGTGGCCCCGGAGATATAGATGGAAGTGGTTGCAGGCCCACTTGATGGCGAGCGCCTCCCGCTCGATCTGGGCATACTTGGCTTCAGTCTGGGTGAGGGCTCTGCTGGCGAACGCCAGGGCACCCCACCGACCTGGTTCGCGTTCCCGAGCCAGTACTGCACCGAGGCCAACAAGGCTTGCGTCCACCAGTACCTCTGTCCGCTTCGCGGGGTGAAAGTATGCCTGTGTGGCCTCGCTCAGGAGAGCATCCTTTATCCCCTGGAACGCTTCTTCCTCTTTCAGGCCCCAGTACCAGGTTGCGTCTACTTTTGTGAGGGCTCGGAGTGGTTCACTCCTGGTGGCCAGGCCTGGAATGAATCGCCCGCAGTAGGTGGCCATGCCCATGAAACTCCTTACTTCCGTTGGTGTTGTCGGAGCAGGGGTGTCTTTGATGGTCTTGTGGTGATGCTTGTTCCTGTTCACGGGGCACCCCAGCGCGAGTGGGTCCCCTCCCTTCCACTCTCCTTACTTTATGTTTTGGAAGGGCCTTCCTGCCTTGGCGTCGTACCTCACTCCTTCTTATCTTCCTTTTTCTTTTTTTTTTCTTTGTGGTTGTACCAGTGCTTGTTTTTTTTTCTCCCTGTATCAGCACAAGGTGGCCAGTGCTCACGCACACGTGCACTGAGAGGCAGCCAAGAGGAGGGGCGTCCTCTTAGCGTCGTTGTCCCTCGTAGCTGAAGGGATCAGGGGTCAGCCAGGCCTCCCTGCAGTAGGGCCTCAGTACGTGGGGTGAGGTGCTTCCTGCGTCACTGCACACGAGGCAGGAGAAACGCGGCCGGCTCCTGGGCCTGCTATTGTCTCGCATAGGAGGTCCGATGACACAGGGTGCTCTAATCACCCACAGGAAACAATCCCCAGCACCTCCAGCTGCCAAGGATGTAGCGCCGCAGGGGCAGCACAGAAAACACCGCGGGCCTGCGGCGGCGTCTGGTGGGAGAGCGGCCTGATGAGCGTTGCGGCGCTGCCACGCACAGGAGGTGGGTGCGCTCCGGGGCAGCGCGGTGCACGAGCGAGGGTTGGGCCCCCTCCGCTCGTCTCCAATGTGGTGTGACAGATTTTGCGGCCACTACCGGCCTTGGTATGATACATGGGCTAACGCGGGGGCATGGGCACGCAGCAGGCAATAACCCAGCCCACACCAGACTCTCTGTACGAAGTGACGTGCCACGAGCAGCCGTCCTTCATTTATTAATTCCCCGCAGGCCACGCCTGGCCTGCGGATGTAGGGATGCGCTTGGTGCACAACTAGACTGCCAACCTTACACATATCAACATCTATAGAACTTTAACATTGGTAAATACCAGATAAAAATGACACTCCAACAGTTTGTTAATTTATAATCAAGCAAACTTACCAAGATGTACCAAGAAGTGCCCCATTCAAGTCTAGTGCCGATAACAATCTATTTGGCCGCTTCTAGATTTAACTTAATGCCCGCATTGAGCAAGCCTCTGTTACCGAGTTGTGTTAGTTCAAAATTATGGCATATGCCGACGATACGCAGCTTTTATTTACATGGAAGGGTTCCTAATTGGACACCGGGGATGCGCAGAGGTGCTTATCTGCCGTGTTTACCTGGCTGGCCAAGGCGCATCTTAAGTGTAATGAAGAAAAATCTGAGAAACTGCAGTATAGAAACTTTCCTCCGCAGTTTAGAGAGGCCCTGTGGTCTCCGGACTTCCCATGCCCTCGGTCGGTTGGCAGCCCGGCTAAGAACTTGGGGATATGGTTTGGGGAAGACCTCCGGTTCGCCGAGCATATTAAAAAACTGACTGGTATCTGCTTCGGCACTCTTAAGATCTTTAGGAAGTTCTTCCCTCTGCTACCACAACAGGCAAAGGAAATGGTGACTTGGGCACTTATCCTCTCCAGGCTTGACTACCCCAACGCCCTATTTATTGGCATCCCTGGCTACCTCATGAATAAACTCCAACTAATTCAAAATGTGGTGGCCAGACTCCTATTCAACATCGCCAAACGTTCCAGTGCGAGGCTCCTGCTACATGACCTTCATTGGCTTCCTGTGGCCCAGCGGGTCCAATTTAATATCTTGATCATGGCGCATAAAGCCTTGCATGACTCTGGACCCTTGTACATTAGGAAGCGCGTGGCCTTTTACAAGCCTGGCTGCTCGCTCCGCTCCTCTTCTCGTTGCCTACTGGCCATTCCGCGTTTTCGCCGCTCCAGGATGGGTGGCCAATCGTGGTCAGTAAAAGTGGCCATGCTATGGAACAAGCTTCCTGGCCTGTTGCAACACACACAGGACGTCTGTATCTTCAAGAAACTCCTCAAAACACATCTTTTCAACCCTCCTAGTTAATTTCATTTGGTTCCCTCTCTGCTTACGTCCATTCGCGCCAGGATACTCCTGAATAGTTGTGCTCGTTATAAATCATACATAACATAACATAACCCCACAGTGACCCGCCAGTGCGCGAGCCGAAATCAATCTGCCTTTCGAGAATCTCAACCTTTTAAATCCAGCGGCTTGCTACCCCCGATATATGGCCTGGATCATGGAAGATGTGGTAGGTAGGTGCTCGCCTTCCTACTGCCATTTTATTCTGTCTCTATTCTGCGTGATTGTGTCACTATGCCTAATCACATGACTTAGTTTCGGAGTGTAAAAACAAACTATATTTAAACACTCACAAGTGGACATTCAATGTATCGATGTAGGTGTCCATCTAGGTATCCCTAACCCGAAATGGTGCACTAATAATTAAATTCCCAGAGTGAAACCCATAACTATCATTTTAAAACAAAGTATTTTTATGAACCCTGGATATTAAACTTTTATTATTCTCCTGTGTTCACCAAGTGATTTCTAAGGCACGTGGGCAATAACACTCATAAAGTCTATTCTAATAAGACAACGGCCCTCGTATGCTGTTAGTGTCATCCCTAGCAGTGAGCCTAGTATATGGGTTATGGAACATTTAAAAAAATTCCCAAATGGCCTCCATTTAAACATTCACATGCAGACATTCAGTATATCGATACAGGTGTCCGTTTATGTATACCTACCCCGGAATGGTGCACTGATAATTAGATTCCCTGGGTTTAATTCATAGATTTAAATTTTTAAATAGAATTATTTTCAAACCTTGGATATTGAATTATTATTATTCTCCCGTGTTTACCCTGTGGTCTATAAGGTACGTGGGCAGTAACAATCCATAATAATGGTCCTCCCTATTCAAAATGTTACTCATCAACCCTGTCTGATGGCAGTATGGATCTCAGTATATTAATCCTATGAATATCTACCCAATCAGGTGCTTTTGAGTTCAGTTAGCAACCAAACGGGATAAGTTATATAACAATCCTTATCCAATACTCTTTGGTATTCAATTCTTTGTGTATGGTATCAAGGGTTGAAATATACCACTGTTCCCTCTTCTTTCTCTTAGTTTCTACATTTCCCCCCTCTTCTTGAGCAAATAATGTTTTCAATGATGAACCATTCAAACTCCATGTGTTTGTGGTTCATCCTTGTGTACTGATCTACCAGGGGTGCATTTTGCTTCATAGTCTTCAGTGCTGACTTGTGCACCAATAATCTGAGTCTGAGCTCCCTACGCGTTTCACCCACATAGGCTAAGCCACATGGGCATCGTAAAAGGTATGCTACATTACTGCTCCTACAGTTGTTTAAACTCCTGGAGGTCATAGTATAATTATTGTAAGTCAATGTTTTTGTCAGCAGATAGTTCACACATATAGAACAATTTCCACATTTGTGGTTCCCCAATGCTTTACCTCCTTGTATGGTACTCTGACCATTCATGCCTCCTTTCCGGTAAGTATGCACTAGATTTTTCCTTAGATTATCATTGCGTTTGAAGGCAAATATGGGTTTCGGGAGTATAATGTCATTGCACTCATTTAAAATGTTCCAATTAGAATTGATTACATGTTTTAATTCATTGCTGATGTGGAGAATTGACTAACAAACACTAATTTCATCTCAGTATTCAGCTTTTTCTTTTTTTGACTAAGGTCAAGATTCAGCATGCTGTCACGATTGTAAAAGCGAGCACGTTTAAAGGCATGCCCAATGAGTGTTTTTTGGATACCCCTGGTCTTTTAATTTACTGCTCAAACATTCAGCATGTTTAGAAAAATCTTCAATATTTGAACAGTTCCTCCTAAGTCAGAGGAACTGTCCAAATGGGATATTGTCACATTGGGATCGAGGGTGATAACTTCTGTAATGTAGAAGGGAGTTCTTGTCAGTCGGTTTTATAAACAGTTCTACCCCTAGTGATCCCTTAACATCTTTGATTGTGATATCCAGAAAGTGAACTGAATGGTTATTATAAACAGCCATAAAGGTAAGCTTGGTTGTATACAGCACTGTATCGTCACCAACCAACACTTTTTCCTGTCAGGGTGCTTTTCTGGAGACTGGCACTCACAGGGGAAGGCAAACTGTTTAGTGAGGTGCTAGTTCTTCGCTCTTGTAAGACATAATTGCTTGACCCAAATAGGGAGGGATAAGTACTGGACAGAGTATACTATGTAAGTGTCAGGAGGACTGTCATTTTATATATTTGGGCCAGGGAGGAGGTACTCTCACTCAAATATAAAAAATAACAAACCTCCTGACATCTACGCCCAGTACACTGTGGGCATTACCTCTCCCTCCCTGTTTGAGTCAAGCAATCCTGTCTTACAAGAGCAGGGCTTTAGATCAAGACCATCACCATCAGGACATGGAACATGAGGACCATGTACGAGAAACTGCCCAAGAGGCAGTTGAGGTGAAAAAATACAACCTTGCCCTGCTTGGCATCAGTAACAGTGGCTTAACATTAGCCGAACAAAGCAAACACAAGGAGATGATGGACGGAGTGCTGAAGCTTTTCAGACACTCACCCCCAGTCACAGATCTGGGTTTAATCCATCATCATTCTTTAGCTCAGTTTGCCACCTCACTTCAGACCCAGCTATATGCAAATCAGCATTGACCTTGTGCCTCATGGGAACAGTTCAGCCCGAACTGCCAAGAGAGGTCTTCCGTGAACCGGAAACAAGCATCCTGGGACCTGTGTCTGGGTAACACCCTTCATCAGCCAGATTAGCCTGAATCCAGTGGCAAAGTGAGCAAGGGTCCACATCTGGGAGTTCCCTGGCAACTTGGGGCGCTGAAAGCAAAAACTAGGAGATGATGGACAGAGCACTGAAACTTTTCAGACACTCACCCACAGTCACAGATCTGGGTTTATTCCATCATCATTCTTTAGCTCACTTCGCCACCTCAGTTCAGACCCAGCTTTATGCATATCAGTCTGACCCTGTGCCTCATGGGAACTGTCCAGGCCGAACTGCCAAGCCAGGTCCTCCCTGAACCGGAAACAACCATACTGGGACCGGTTTCTGGGTAACACCCTTCATCAGCCAGGCTAAATTGAATCTAGTGGCAAAGTGAGCATGGGACCCATGTCTGGGCATACCCTGCCAACTTAGGGCGAACAAAGCAAACACAAGGAGATGATGGACAGAGAGCTGAAACTTTTCAGACACTCACCCCCAGTCACAAATCTGGGTTTAATCCATCATCATTCTTTAGCTCACTTCGCCACCTCAGTTCAGACCCAGCTATTTGGAAATCAGTCTTGACCCTGTGCCTCATGGGAACAGTCCAACCCTAACTGCCAAGCCAGGTCTACCATGAACCGGAAACAAGCATCCTCGGACCGGTCTCTGGGTAACACCCTCATCAGCCAGGCTAGCTTGAATCCAGTGGCAAAGTGAGAAAGGGACCCACGTCTGGGCATACCCTGCCAACTTAGGGAAAACAAAGGAAACACAAGGAGATGATGAACGGAGCGCTGAAACTTTTCACACACTCACCCCCCAGTCACAAATCTGGGTTTAATCCATCATAATTCGTTAGCTCACTTTGCCACCTCAGTTCAGTTCAATAGCCCCCACACCCCAGGTGGTGTGGCAGGGCCCGAGCTCCATGGGGCCCTCTCCGACATTGTGCAGAGGCAGCAAACCTCTGGTATGAGACCTCTTGACTGGGTCTGGAGCATGGGGGGGCTCCCTTCAGGTACTTTTCAGGAGGGCCCCCTCAAGTTTCATTACTCCACTGATCAGCGAGACCAGGTGGAAACAGTCTGAACAGCAAAGAATGGATCCTGGAAGAATGCTGCTGTATTCCACACATGGGGAAGAAAACAGCCCACATACTTCGGGAGTAGTACTAATACTAGTGTCAGCAGCCAACAGAGCTCTGATTGGATGGGAAGACTACAGTCCCAGAATCATCACAGCAACCTTACACACAAAGAAATAGAGGGTCAACATGAGTGTTATCCAGTTCCATGCACCTACAAATAACAGCATAAAGGAGGAAAAAGAGCAGTTTTACAACAGACTTCAGTCCATCCTGGAGGAATGCTTTGAGAGAGACATCAACATACTGATCGGATATCTCAATGCCAGGATTGGAAGCGATAACACTGGGTACTAAGAAGTCATGGGCAACCATGGCCTTGGCGACGTGAACAAGAATGGTGAAAGGCTTGCGGATGACTGTGCCCTGAACAGTCTGGTGAAATTAGGTAGTCTATTCCCATACAAAGGAATACACAAGGGAATGTGTGTAATACCAGACCATTCAACAGAGAATCAGATCAATTATAACTGTATTGCCAAGAAGCTGCAAAGTTTCCTCCAGGATGGGAGTGTGATGAGAGGAGTGGAGTGGACTGGACTGGACATGGCATCATATCATTACCTTGTTATGGCAAGGCAAAACATGAAAAAAGCATTGATGAAACCGACAAACCAACACCAATGATATAACTCCACCCTCCTCAAAGATGCAGGGAAATGGAGAGAATACTCACTCGCCTTCAGTAACAAGTTTAAATTCCTGCAAGAATTAGAAGACAAAAGAGACCCAGTAGAAGGCCGGTGGGAGAAGATCAAAGAAAAGGGTGACATCAACCTGCTGGATGGCACTGGGTCTAAAAAAACACACCAGCATAAAGAATGGTTTGCCACTGAGACTGTCAGCAAAAAAGTGAGAAAGGGAAAAAAAGTTGCAGTCAACACCAGCCGAACAAGTGCGGAAAAAGTGAAAGCTCAAGGTGAATAAACCAAAACTAACAAGGGAGCAAAGAGAAGCTTAAGAGCAGACAAGTGAAGATTCATCGATGTGCTTGCCACAGAAGCCCAGGATGCAGCAATCTGCAGAAACTTGAAAGAACTCTATGAAATAACAAGGAAACTCTACCGGCAGATACAGCAAGCCAGAAAGACCTGCTAAAGAAAAAGCTGGGAAGACAATCAAGGGTATTGAAGTCCAACAACGAAGACAGATAGAGCACTTTGAGAAACTGCTGAACCAGTCCATGCCTCAGTATCTACCAGACATAGAACCAGCTGACAAGGACTTGCAATCTGCAGAGGCAGACCAACCAAGGAAGAAATATGGCAAGCCATCAAACTTCTGAGAAATGGGAAGGCGGCAGGACCTGGCAACATTCCTAGAGAGTAATGAAGGCGGACATTAAAACATCAGTAGACATGGTCTACTCTATGGTTGGAAGGATCTGGGAAAAGGAAAATATGTCATCAGACTGGAAAGAGGGGTATCTGATCAAGATCCCAAGAAAGGTGATCTGAGCACTGCACTGACTACAGAGGAATCATTTTTCTATGCACCCCAGGCAAAGTCATCCTGACCAGAATGAAGAGTCAGCCCTCATTAAGGAGACCAGCAAGCTTGCTTCTGCAAAGCCAGATCCTGCGCAGACCAGATTGCAAAGCTGCACATCATCATTGAGAAGTTGATGGAAAGGAACTTACCCCTCTATGTCAACTTAATTGACTATGAGAAGGCATTCAAAAGCATGGACAACAAGCACTGATGGAAAGTCTTCCATGGCAGATAAACTTGTACAAATTATCAGGAACTCTTATGAGGGAATGACTTGCAAGATAATCCATTAAGGACAACTCATTGAAGCCTTCAAAGTGAAGACCGGAGTCCACCAGGGTTGTTTGCTTTCACCTTTACTCTTCCTGCTGGACATAGACTGGATCATGAAGGCATCCACAGCAAGAAAATAATTGGGATCCAGTGGACACCTTTGACGTAGCTCAATGACCTGGACTTTGCAGATGACCTGGCCCTTCTCCCCAATACCCATTTGCAGATGCAAGAGAAGTCTGACAAAGTGGTATTCACACCAGCACAACTTAGCCTCAGCATCCACAGTGGAAAAACCAAGATCCTGAAAGCTAATAGGGCCAGCACAACTGCAGTCCCTAATGCGGCGATGCACTGGAAGACATGGAGACCTTCACCTACCTGGGCAGTGTCATAGACAAAAAGGGTGGCACAGACATCGAAGTCAAGGCAAAAATCGGCAAATCAGGGGCTCCAAAGATCTAAAGCTGCAAAACAATATGTACGGAGCAAAAACTTGGGGGACAATAGTCACCATCACCAACAAAGTGTAGACTTTCATCAATACCTGTCAGAGGAAAATCCTCCAAATCCACTGGCCAAACACCATCAGCAAAAATGACCTATGACAGCAGATTTTACAACTCCCTGCTCCTGAAAAAAAAAAGATGCTTAAGCTGGGTAGGTCACACCCTCCGCAAGCCTGCATCAAACACCACCAGACAAGCCCTCACCTGGAACCCTGAAGGGAAGGGAAAAGAATAAGGCCAAGTAACACCTGGCGCCAATGTTGACTGCAAGGAGTTGGGGTACACCTGGAATAAGATCGAAAGAAATGCCCATGGCAGAGATGGCTGGAGAGTCCTGGTTTATGGCCTATACTCCAGGAGCAGTGGTAGGCATAAGTAAGCAGGTGTAAATGTAGATGACAGTGGTGAAGGTTGGAGGTAGGATGTCAGTGATTTTTTCAATGTAGAAAGGAGAGCGAATTTAGAAGGGATGGGAGTGGGTGATATGAGACTAAGGGCTAGATTAACAAACGTCACATATAACGCAGCTCAGCACCCAAAAATGGCAGGCTGTGTTGCATGAGAGGAAGAGAAAAGGATAATTTAGCAATCTCCTCCCCTCTCCTTAATCCTGGCACAAAATCTGGCTGCAAAGCAGCACACACACATCTATGTGCCAGAGTGAACGGTGTGTGTATGATTCTAGCATATGGTTTGTACTGCAAGACTACCCTTCCAATACAAAATACTATGTTTAGACTGACATTAAAATGTTTCCCACATTGGGAGTGTGCTGTACAGTATATCACACAGGCAAAGTGGGAAGCATTTGGAGAAATAAAAGTGTTTTATTTTTTGGTACAAAACCCTGTTTACTTGTGTTATCAGATAGGGGTTTGTGTCAAAAACATGGATGGTCGCATGGGAACACCCATATACCACCCATGTAACATCTCATTGAAGCTAAGTAAAGCAAAACAGCGCTTTGAGCTGCTTTGGTTACTTTTTGGCTACTATCCAGCGCAACACTGGAAAGTAAAAAACAAATGTTGCTTGTTTTTGTCCTTTTGTAATGCAAACACAGTGCAAAATCTTTGAAATTCTGGGCCCAACTAATTGTTGCTTTTGTTTTAATTTTGGAAGGAGGATATCTTATGTGAGGCTCCCACTTTAGTCCTCTGCTCCCACACAAATATCGAAAAAAGGGATACATAATTGGGGTGGGAATACATACCTTAAAAAAAATAGATGGGTAAAAAGTGAATAACATGAATATTTGTGGCCTTGGGTTTCTGGGAGATATCACAGACATCTCAAGCTTAGCTCTTGTTGTCTATTTGATGTCACTTAGAACACTGTTAGCCATCCATATAATTCTGCATTTTACGAATGGCTCAAACATAGATCTAGTAGCATGAGTCCTAGATTCTAAAACTGGTTATTCACTGATTCCATCCAATGGTAAACAAACATTGTTACCCAGTAAGCCGTTGTCATAAATAAATTACAGGCTGCTCTGACAGGGCTCCCAGAAAGACTGTCAGTGCTGCCATGAAGAGTAGAGAGCACAGCTTCAGGCTTGGACGGGGAAGAAAACTCTGAAGGGCTATGTGGAAAGGACTAGAGTATTAGAGTTGTTTTGTCTCACAAGGTTATATTTGCAGAGAGTGATGAGGGTTGGTAGCAGGACAATAGGCAGGCTTTTTTAAATATGTTGGGAGGCAGAAAGGAAGGTAATGCCAATGGTGATGCAGGAGTACAGTACAGTACACACATTTGTCATTTAGAAAGGTGACAGGATGCCAGGGAATATTGTTTTTTGGGTTGAGAACTGCGGCAGTGGCTGGCACGACCCTGCCATAACACAGTGCATGGATTCGAGATAGGTGAATTCAGGCTGGTTATGGCTCCCTCATCATCCCTCTACGAACTTTCTGTAAACAATGGGGGATATTTAAGTGGTGGAGTGAGGCGTTAGCTGTCATGGCTTAAAGCGTCACTCCACCACCTCAGAAACGCATGGCTGCACCATATTTACAACAATATGGTGCAGCCTTTCATTTTCGCATTTTCCCCTGCACTGGCGATTCCAATGGCAGTGAAGCACCAATGGAGGCACCCTTGCACCATAGTGCAAGGGTGTTTGCAAGCAGGGTAGGATTGTTTATGTGTAGGAAGGTACACATATACAATCCTGAAATGCCATTCATTCACTTCTATGTGTGCTGCTTAATGCAGCACACATGGAAGTTACGAAATATCATTTTTTTAAGGGTTGTTTATGTGAAGGAATGGTCACCTTCCTACACATAAACAATTCAAGGCGTTTGGCTTTTTCCATGTGTGCTGCACAAGGCAGCACACATGCAAATAGCAAAAACAAGGAGAAATAAAGCATTTCTCCTCGTTTCACCAAGTTAAGACCAGGTTTCCCCTGGTCTTAATTTTGGCACTGCCTCCTATTTGCGCTGCCATTCTAAATAGGGGCGTCGTCAAAATCAATGGGTGTTGCGGTGGAACGCCCACCGTAACACTCACTGCCCACTCCTTTCATGCGAAGCATAGTGTGAAAGGGGGCCTTATTTACAAGGCAGCTTTAAGCCATGTTAACTGACTTAATGCTGCCTTGTAAATAAGGCAAAGCTCCTATCGCCACGGAAACGTCACAAAAAGCGACGTTCCTGTGGCAATAGGGGCTTGTACATATGCCCCAATATCTCATGCAGAAGTACCCACTTTAATTGCTTACAGTCATAAGGGCTCGAATGAAGAGGATGCTTCTATTCGTAAGTATGTCATAGTTGCCCTTACCATGAACTCGAATCCCTTTTCAATTTTAATTGTAAAGGGCTCCATTGCTTTTTTATACATAGTTTGTGTTTAAACAACGTACCCCTACATGCATACTTAAATAAAATTAGGATTATCATAAAATATTGTGCTGTGTGTTTAGTAGGTCATACTGAAGCATGGAAGTAGAAGAGGATAATGGGGAAATAGATTTGATTTTTTGCATAAAACCTCACCAACTTCTCAGACCCTGTGAAGTTGAAAAACAAAACTCGGCAAAAAACTATGGATATTTGGAGAATATCCATAAAACCTACTTGAAGTGAGAGAAATATCGCATAAATGTTTTTAACTGAAAAGGTCTCCCATTAAAATTGTGTTTCATTTGCATGAACTTTAGTCTACCGGCCAAGTCAGAGAGCTTTCAAACTGCACATTGCTAATAAAAAAATATTGAGGTCACATTATTGAATGCATAGATATTTGGGAACACATCTAATTTCTAGCCACTTCTTGTAATCCACTTAGAATAGAAAAAGTGATTAATTAAAACACTTGAGCAAAGGGAAGTGTGTCCGGCGACAGCAAGCATGGCAACCTGAAGCAGAGCTCCGTGCCTCACTGCCACTTCAACTTGTCATAGTAGATCACCCAGGACACTCAATGAACTTGGAAGCTGGCATTGGAGCTGCCTGTTTACCACCTGGGGGCTATGGTGACAGGCTTAGCCATGGGCATCGAGGACATAGTGGAAGTGAGTGCCGGTAGTTCAGACCCTCAGCGGCCCGACAGTGACAAAGGCTGCTGGAAAACCTGAAAACCCATCCATACTGACTCTGCTGTGTCAGTGCAGTGGCTGCCTTAACCACTTGGATGCTATGGCATGTCCAATGATTTCATGTAATTTCCATTGAAATGAATGGGCTCTTCATGACGAGTTACCCTTGTCATTAGCATCCAAGTGGTACCACTTGGATGCTATGGCATGTCAGCGATTTATGCTAGATTTCCATTTAAATGAATGGGCACTCCATGACGAGCTGGCCTTGTCATTAGCATCCAAGTGGTTAAAGAGCATGCCTCCTGATTGACGCCTGGGTAGTAAGAGGGGCCTGCTGCAGAAATGGCAGTGGCTCTTCATCATATTAAGGGGTGGGAGTTGTTGCCATATGTATTAGACTGTGGCCAAGGACTGGGTGGCACTAAATTGTGACTGTAGTCCAGTGAGATAAGGGTCTCTGCTTGCAACAACTCAGCACAACAATCAGTTCAACAAGGAATTGATACCCAGTTTATCATGAACAAACAAAGCAGCTTATAGCGCAATATGGCAACTATTGTCATACATACACCGTCACTGAATATTTGAAGGTGCTGCGGACTGTGGTACTATAATATGTGAGGTGTTCTGTGTTGCTTCACCAATTTGTGGTGATCCTTGCTCTGTGATCACTTGTGAGGCTATTATTATCACCAATAAGTACTTGTTTTTATACACACCTACATCACACCCTTCAGTAGACCTCATAGAAGCCTGATGCTAGCATAGCCCTAACTAATCTGTTGCCACAGTGCCATGGCCAAGAAAGCCAAATTACCTTTCAAAACCCAAATGTTGCCTAGTTCTAGGCAGTAAAATTCACCAATGGACACCAAGCAACACCCTCTGCCCCAGACAGCAGCAAAAGACAGTGAGCTGAAGGAATTGCAGATTGAGATGAATAGCAGAGGGGTTGCATAGACAGCAAGAATGACACTTTAATCATACAACTGGACCAACTAAATGGAAAAGCAGACAAACAAGACCCACAAAGAGGCATGGCAGACAGTAGTGCATCTGATCTAAAACATGTTTACACCACACCTGATAAAAAATTCACTCACCTGGAGAAGCTTCTTGAGACTATAGGGGTCAAAAATAAAGATCTGGAACCCTGTCAAGGTGAAACAACATATGTATTTTAGGTGTGTCGGAGTTATCTGCACTACCCAAAATCTTTTGTGGAGAGGCGGCAGAGAGACCTTCTCTGACTTTCTGCTTGTCAAGAGGGATCATAGGGTTCTGTGCTCCAGACTGCCACTGGGGTGAGCACCCAACCCTTTATAGAGCATCTAGATTTAGACATTTAGACACAGGAATCCTTTCTTTGCAGACCCAGAAAAATGTTGTGATGGGAAAGGGAGTTCCAGGGCATGAAGGCTCCCATGTATTCTGATGTGATGCAAATTATCTAGTAGGCTAGGTGAAACTTTCCTTCCAGTCAAAAAGATGCTGAAAGAACACCAGGAGAAATAAGTCATGCTTGAGACCCTCAGTGGTGAGTAGTGTGCTTACAGTTCCCTGATTGATTGGTGCTATGTCCAACTAGGCTGAAAATCACTTTGAATGAATCAACACAAACCTTTACAGACGCTGCTAAGGTGCTTCAATCACTATTCCTCTAAGTGAAAATTGAATGGGAAGCAAACAGATGAGGACGCTGGATCCAGGGCTGTGGACAATACAACCAGTGAAGTAACTTGACAGTATTCAGTATGGCCCAATGACAAGCCATTTGATGCACTAATTGGACAGACGCCTGCATCTATGAAGGACTGGAGATCCAAGTTTTTGTTGTGAAATATTTTATTTAGAAGTTCTATGTTGATATGCATGTATACTACGCCACTGGAGGCTTGTATGAGATATTGTGTTTGAACTGCATCAAAATAAGTGGTGTGAAAAAGGGTGATTTCATATACCCTCTAATGTGCCCTGGAGAAGTTATTGAGGTTTTCCTTCTATTAAATTTTTTAAGTTCTTTGTGGGAATCATGCTGCTAGGCTAAAAAGAAGAGTGGGCAGGGGTAGTGGGTGTTTAGAAACAAGCAATACTCCAGTGTAGCACTTTTTCCACTAACAGTCTGGTACATGAGGCACTCACAACTGCCTTCTGGTCTTCAGTGACATGTTCTTCAGCAAACCCCAGGTGACAGTCAGAGAAATATGAAACTGAAAATGCTATAATAAAATATCATAGGGCTAAATAATTTTTTAAAATGAGGCACATTCTGGCATATGTCCATAGGCATAACATCACAACATTTTTCTTGCAAGAAGCATGCCTGACCTCTGATAGGGAAGAAGGGCTTACCCATAGTTAGGGAGTATCCCTTTACTTTACATCCTATTGCTTCCATACCAGGGAAGCGACTGTACTTATGGATACAATTCCCACTTTCTACAGCTGGCCACAATAAGGGATGATCAGAGAAGATTTATTGTAGAATAAGAGAAATGAGGATTTAGGCATGTCACATTTGTCAATATGTATGACCCAAATAGACATTCAAAACTTTTTGTACATATGTACTTGGTATAAATAACAGCTTGCTTCCCTACCACTGTATTTTGGGGAGGGGGCTTCAGGAAGTGTCAGAACCATGAATCGACCAATCCAAAACCTCTGCTTGCATGCACATAACTGTCTCTAGGTTACTGGCGGGTTTGACCTAGCAATATGTCCCTATCGATCTCTTGAGGGTCAGAAAGCCAAAGGTGCATGACTCTGACTTCTAGTCATCAGTGCACAGTGCCTCATCTAGGCTTGATTTCTAGCTTCTATCCAAAGATACATGTCCCTGGGTGACCTCAGCTAAGATACTAGTGCTCACACTGCCTAACCACTCACTTGTAACATTGTAATGCGTGATCCTGACCTAGTGTGAAGGGTCTGTATTGAGTGTTTTCTAGCTTAGGCTCTTCTCAACTCTCAGGCAGGCAGAGCGAGGAGTAAGCAGGAGCCGCGGAGCTGCGGAGCCGCGAGCCGCGAACCATAAGGCTGAGCCGAGCTGCCCCCCCTCTCCACCCCAAAAGGTGCCGATTACCGGACGGCATCCAGCGAGTACCAGCACCATCTTCTGTGCTGACTCTGGTGGCGGTGGCGGTGCGGGGTCTGCTCACGGGCACTGCTCTGTGTGCTCTGTGTGCACCTGAGCAGAGGAGGAGCAATACGCTGCGGCCAGTCGGGAGCGAGGAGAGAGGGACGAGAGAGGAGCGAGGTGCCAGCAGGAGGGGCGGCTGTGCCTGGGAAATTGGTGGCAGCGCAGCACAAGAGCAGAGGTGCTGGTGCCCGGAGCTGGAGCCGAGGTGGAGCCGAGTTTCTGCATGCCAGGTAAGCCCGCTCCCCCCTACCCATCCCTCCAAACTAAGCCAAGCCAAGCCCGCGTGGTTTACCTGAGAGCCGAAGTGCAACCGTCGCGGAGTGCCTCCAGACCCGGGGACCCCCCACGAGCTCTGTTGAGCTCATAGCTGCGGCAAGGGAGGGAGCAGCTCCCTAACGGACCAGAGCACCCTACAGCGCATCGGGACCCACGAACTGGGGTGCAGCGCGGCGTTGCAGTGTCCATTGTGTTGCTGACAGCTAGAGCTGGTGAGAGGTCGGAGAGAACCCGGAAAGCCCGCAGGCGGTGAGCTCTTCTTTCACTTGAGTATTTGGGGTGCCTGGGTTGCCTGGAGCTAAGGAATCTCCAGGAGATTTTACAGGTGGCTCCTCCACCTCAGCCGGCTTACCTGCCCTATCCTGCTCCCGCCTCTGATACGGTCGCCAGACGGGGGTCGGCGTACGGTTGCTGAACGGCCCAGGCGGGGGTGGGGCAGAGAGGAGAGAGTAGGGTGGTTGGCCAGCAAGATCAGAGAAGGCCTGGGCTGGGAAGAACCAGGCAGAGGCCAGAAAAAAAGCCGGGATCTAAGCACAGAGAGTAGCGAGTTAAGGAGGGGGTTGCTGTAGGCATTGATCGGCTCGTACTACCCCCGTAAATCAGGTCCAGGACGAATTACAAAGATGAGAACAAGAAACTCGAATCTTCTACAGCGGCAAGAGAATCCCCGGCCCCACAAGTCAGCGAGACGCCAAAAGGAAAAAATGCTCTACCCTTCCGGTAGAGGGGCCTCAAACATGGGGGCATGCCATAAGGACGGATCCGTGGAGGTGGAGGCGGAGGCGGAGGCAGAGGTGGAAGTGAAAGTGGTCCAAACAGGAGACCTGCCCTCAATCCTGCTTCGGGCGCCCAACCTCCATCAAGGACAGGATGTCTTTTCACAGGTGCCAATGCTTAACAAGTGCCCAATTTCCAATAGTAACAGGAGAACATCAACAAACATTGCCAGCAACAGAGACATTAGAGACTTTTTGCTCAACACAACGCTGAATTCCACGTGCCATGGTACAGGTCAAGTGAACGGTACAACTAGTCCAACCACAGTTTTCTCGACTACACCATCAGGAATTAACTCCCTTAGGAGTCCGGCCATTCCACTTCCACTTTCGCCAAAAATAATCAAGGTGCCGGGTGGCTCAATAGCTCATGCAACAACGGCATCAAATTTGCAGATCCACAACATCTGTAAGAACAGTCCTTTTGAATTAGCTACCCAAAAGCCACATGATGATGCGCTAATGGGCGCTCTGACCGACAGAGAGAATGAAGTTTCTTGGGTAGCGGCGCAGACTAATGCTAGGGGGGCCAGTGCAATCAGTGCCCCAGCACTCAGTGCATACACGGATCCTTTTGTAACAACATCAACTGACTCTTCAAACCTAGGCAGTCCCGCACCTGACAACACAAGTGCAAAACTTAGCCTACAAGGACAGGGGGTGGAAAACACAACGAAACAGCAGTCGGCTACACTGAATCATCATCTAGTGCTAATTAATGATGTCATGTCATCAATGGTAAACGCTGCAATAATGCACGCCGACAAACTGGACGTCCAGATAAGCCTTCTTCACACAGTCGCTGGACTGATCTCAGGCATAGACTCTAAATTAGAAGCCTTGAACTCGTTGATCCTACGGGCTCAGGAAAATACAACAGTCACGCTCAAGCCGCAAAGCTCCTAGGGATAATGACCACTTTAATTGAAGACCTAAAGACAGAAACCAGCAGGCCCCGGAACACTGCACCTCCTCAACTGAACATCAGAGACCCCATTTTGCTTGGATCCCCGCATTCCCCCCAATAAAATAGCAAAGAACTCCAGCAAGAAACCATAAGGACAGCGGAAGTGCACCCACCCAGGGTGTCGGAAACACCAACAGTTGCGTGTAGCACTATAGTTAAAGAACAAGAAATTCAAAACACTCCGCCTGTGTCATCCCTAGACACCAGCTATCTCTCCCGGAAAAATAAGAAAAGACTAAAGAAGCTGAATAAACAAAGGAAAAACAACTCCAATCAAAATGGCTCAATTAGGCAGTGGTTATTGCCGGAAACCAAAGAGCTTGTGACCCACAGCAACAACGATTTCGAGGCCAACATCCCTTTAAAACCGCATACCCCAGATGAAAAAGCCATCAGGTCATCCAATTCAGGTAAAACTAACCCTGAATTAACTCTCGGGGACTACATGGATGCGTGCACAAGCCAATGGCCCAAACCCGTGGGCACAAGCAAGGTAAAAGCCGGCGGGTGCTCTAACAACCAACACAAACAAACACCCTGCGACGGCAGGCACGCCCCGCTAGGATCCCAGGCACCCTATTTATGGTGCCTCACGCAGACCCAAGCGGTGAATGAAGCCTCTTGCAGAATGAGGAATACACTGCTCCTGCCAGCAAAACCGAACAAGACTGATCAGCAGATGCCAGCCATCATAACCCCCGCAAAGGGCAACGCCGAAGCCTTAAAACAGAAATTTTCAAATGACTCAACTCGCCAAGACTCGCATGGAGCCATAACATATGAGAATTCGACCCCCTTCACCCAGGACAACCTGAAATTATTTCTTCAACCGGAATACGTCTCTCAGGGCAAGTGGGACATTCTCAATCGTGGCAATATATTAAAACTCTGCGCCAATATCCCAGGTCTGGAAACCATAAAAACAACAGACATCGAAAGTGTTTCCTTCCTTACCCAAGGACCAGGCGACAGCAATGAAATTACAGAATTGCTTTTCTCTAATCCAGATATGGCTCATGCATTAAAAAGAAATGGGAAACAACTGGAAGACTGGGGCATAAAAATCACGGCAGTAAAATACCCTATGCCCCTGCAACATTGCCATTTGAACCAACTAAAACCCTCTCGGACCCCGGACACACAAAGGACAACCTCATCGTTGGAATTACTTCAGCTACTTCCAAAAACACTGTCCATTCTTCACGGGAGTAACAGCGGCACAAACATGAAATTAACAAGGGATGGTTCAATTAAAGTCACCACAAACCCGGGTAAAGGCACCCGGTGCTGCTCAATACATAATACGTCTAGCGAAGACTGTTCTTGGGTGTCGAGGGCCTTAAATCATAACTCCTAACTCATGCTCTTTTGCAACTAAGAATGGCTTACCGTATTGGCAAGAGGAGCCATCAGCCAGAAACAAAATCGAGAAAATCGGCAGTCACAGCACGATTATTTTGTCCTGGAACGTAGCTGGGATCGCGAAGTTACTACAACATCCGGCCATACCCCCGTTTCTTGAAGGGGTGGATGTAATTTGCATCCAAGAGACGTGGGCCACCAAACCAGTTGCAATAAGGGGATTCGCGGGCTACCATAATCCAGCCGTCAAGGAAAACATGTTTGGCAGACCTTCAGGAGGCATCTCAATATACATCAGGCTCTCTCGCAAAATACAATTTAGTGAAATAAAAACATCATCAAATATGTACATGGCAGGCATACTGAAAGGCTTTGCAACAAGCAAGGGCCAACTTACAATACTTTTAATTAACGTTTACTACAACCCACATGGTTCGGGAGCCAAGGACAAACTCTCCCAGTTAACAGGCCACATAGAAAATCTTCTCCTAGAGTTCGCTCACATGGAAACAATAATCCTCGGCGACTTCAATACTCACAACATTGGGGTTAGGTCATCTGTAAGTAACAACTCTTCAGCCACAGAGGCCTTCAATTCCCTTATGCTCTCTTATCAGCTGTCATCAGCCCACTCCCTATTCCTAAGGGACAATCCAGGTACCCTATGCCCGCCCACGTATAACAATCATACCACTATTGATTATATCCTAGTAAGCAGTCATCTACAGAAGCTAATGAAAGGCTACAAAGTTGAACAACGTAAGGAAAGTGACCATGCTGCATTAATAATCAACTTAAACTCTACAGCAGATAATCACTACACGTTAAAACATGTAGGGTCATCAAACGGTGCTGAACTGTTTACGCTGGTGAGGAGGATTAAATGGGGCACAGTGCCTGTTAACAAGTTCGAAGAATGGAAAAATGAATGGGCCGATGAGCCATTATATGAAACAAAAAGGGGCATAATAGAAGAATGGGACCAGCTGGCCCACAACCTAGTATTACATCTACAAGGAGGAATAACACTTAAAACTTACTCATATCCCAGGTATAACTTCGGGCACATCCCTGCAATTAAAGAAAGTGCGAGACAAGTAAGAACTAAACAAAGGGCCTACCTGAAAACTGCCTCAGCTTATGATAAAAGTCAACTCCATGAAATCACAAAATCACACTCAAAGAAAGTTTGGGCCGCAAAACGGGGCTACTTCGAGGAGAAATGGCTAAAGATCTTCGGTCTATTGAGTCCCAGCAAATCGCAAGAGTTTTGGCAATACCTTAATACCTTAAATCAAGATGGCATCCAGAGGGAGAATACATTTGACTCTGATACTTGGGCAGCTCACGTGAAAACCTTGTACAAAGAGGAAGACAGGTCACCTCCACTAAATATAGACCTGGACAATGCGACTCCATTAACCAATTCCATTAATCAAACAGAAACTGCGAATCAGCTGACCCTCCCGGAAAAAAAGACAGTTAACACAATCTTAAAAAAAATCTGACCAAATGGAGCGCCTGGACTTAATGGTCTGCCAGGTTTTCTCTTCCGGCAAGATATAGACTTCTGGACTAACAATTTGGTCACGCTATATGCTGAATGTCGACTGTTGGGGAATGTTCCTGACTCTTGGAGAGGGTCGCTACTCCATCTGATTTACAAGAAAGGGCCAAAATCTAACCCTCAAAATTATCGCATGATCGCCCTGCTCGAAATCGAGGGTAAGGCCTATGCGAGCACCCTATTAATGGAACTCACAAAGTGGGTTAGCAAGGAGGACCTGCTGCCCTTTTACCAAACAGGGTTCAGACCAGGAGCCTCAACAGTGGACAATATTGTATCTCTCTCATATCTATCACAGAAGGCCGTGGCGCGAAAAACCCTCCCGATTTTTGCCTGCTTCATTGACTACACGGCGGCCTTTGATGGCGTTGACCGCTCCATCCTTTGGCAGAAATTGGAAAGCTGGAACATTGACCCCCCTTTACTAAAAGCCATTCAATCGCTATACACAAGAACCTTTGTTAGAATCAAACTTTCAAATACGGCAGCCTCGGAGAAAATAGACACTAACCGCGGATTGAAGCAAGGTTGCGTCTTGGCGCCGATGCTGTTTAACTTATACACCGCAGACCTGGGCAAAGCCCTGACTGGAGCATCATTAGCCACACCTCGGCTCGGACATACCAAGATCCAACTATTGCAATATGTCGACGACCTGGTACTTTTGGACCATACCAAAATCGGCCTACAAAAGGCACTAACGTCCCTGGGTAATTACAATGCCAAGAACAAACTGATCGTAAATCCATCCAAATCAAAAATAATGATTTTAGGGCCTTACACGAAAAAAACCCTGATAAAATGGAGGATAGGAAAGCTGTCCTTGGACTGCACACAATATTATAACTATCTGGCAGTCTGGCTTAGCGAGACAGGGCGCCCAGGAGTACACCTTGACAAAATACGGGCAAAAAGGAAAAGCATTACATATGCCCTCTCGGCAAGTTGCATGCTACCTTACACAGCCCAACAACATCAGTAATTCAAAGAGTGCTAAGGGCGAAGCTAATACCATCTTTGAACTACGCACAGCAGGCCTTCCCTGGCAAATTACCCAGTGTGCTAGAAAAAATCCACTGCTCGGCATATAAAAAGTTGTTCCACCTACCGGCTTGCACCAGAAACACCTTAGTGCGGCTCGAATTCGATTTGACCCAACAAAAATATGAAGAGCTGGCCTCAATGAGCAAATACTTTTTCCTTGCCACTGCGGCACTAGAGAACACCCTGAAAGGTACCATAAAAATATCTTTCTGGAACCAGACAATCCGTGGTCAAACAGCATCTCTGCTGACAAAGAAACCCTGAAGCTCGCAGTGGAAAACTGGGACCCTGAGTCGATAAAGTACGCCGCCATTAAAAGCGCGATAAAAAAACAGGTTCGCCTCTGCTCGCGCATCTCGGATCTGGAATCATTAGAAACAAGAGGCTTCCACGAGTCTTTAAAACTCCCACATACTGTACAGAATGCCAAACTCCACCTTACCCAGGCGGTGGGGAAACAAGCGTTAAATAGGATCTTAGCGTTCAGACTACATCCTCTCCCCCTCAAAGAACTTTACCCCTCGAGGTCATCCTGGACAAAGCATCCGGATTGTCGGCTATGTAAATACAAACATGAGAGCTTTGCTCACATCTTATTTTGCTGCCCGGCGCTGTCCTCTGAGCGTAACCTCTACCTAAAGCCAATCTTACATACATGCGGGATTAGATCAATAAAGGAGGCTGTTCATCACCTATTTACAATGGAAACAGTGAAAGATATGGCTATGTTCAGCAAATTCATCCAACAGTCCCGGCGGAAATTGATGGTCACCTACAGCTAGGCCATTGACCAACTCGCATACCATCAAGCCTCACCAGCCCTTCTGAGTGTGACCTGGCAAGACTGACGGACAAGCACAAATGGTCCAATGAACTTTAGGTTTTAAATAAGTCTACGTCTTATTCATTTTAACTCTCCTTTTATTTTATAACACTGTATTTTTCTTCTTTGTAGTTTGTTGTCTTATTTTAATGGTTTTGAGTAACCGCAAATAAAATTGTATTCATTCATTCATTCATTCATTCATTCATTCATTCATTCTTCTCAACTCTCTCTTCAAAGCTGAAATAAGTCGGCTATGTAAATACAAACATGAGAGCTTTGCTCACATCTTATTTTGCTGCCCGGCGCTGTCCTCTGAGCGTAACCTCTACCTAAAGCCAATCTTACATACATGCGGGATTAGATCAATAAAGGAGGCTGTTCATCACCTATTTACAATGGAAACAGTGAAAGATATGGCTATGTTCAGCAAATTCATCCAACAGTCCCGGCGGAAATTGATGGTCACCTACAGCTAGGCCATTGACCAACTTGCATACCATCAAGCCTCACCAGCCCTTCTGAGTGTGACCCGGCAAGACTGACGGACAAGCACAAATGGTCCAATGAACTTTAGGTTTTAAATAAGTCTACGTCTTATCCATTTTAACCCTCCTTTTATTTTATAACACTGTATTTTTTTTTCTTTGTAGTTTGTTGTCTTATTTTAATGGTTTTGAGTAACCACAAATAAAATTGTATTCATTCATTCATTCATTCATTCTTATCAAATCTCTCTTCAAAGCTGAAATAAGTCAGGTAATTTCAGAGTTTTTAAATATGAACACAGAGTCAATGGACAGCCTGACTTGATCTGAGAGTCTTTCAAGTTATACATGCAATGTGTAGGCATTTCCAAACAGGAGGGTGTGCCTAGAGCTCTACATGGCAAGCTTTTCAGGTAACATAAAGACCTTGGTTGACGGCTGTTGCCAGGTGGCTGATTCAGAGGGTAAACCATTGGGCAATTTTGTCAAGGTCTGTATGAATAGTGAGTGTGACAGACCAAGGTGAAAGCTGATGTGTTTGGTCATACTGATATACAAGGCAAAGAATATTATCGAGAACAAAACAGCTAATGGTAGGCATTGTTTCCCTGAAGATCAGGTCCTTGTTGCATTTAGGGACTTTTAAACAAAATAAATTGGATGTGGAGCAGGCACTTTCTGACATGGGGCTCGGGAAAGTCTGCCTGGATAGGGCAAGAATGGCATGGCTAGAGACTTTAAGGCAAATCATTGTGCTCTCATGTGATTGAGATTGAGGTCAAGATGACTGTTCACAAGCCGACAAGATCCCTGGGATCGATGGACTGCCTGCACATTTCTACAGCTCCTTTGGTGATGTTTTGATCCCTCATATACTAAAAATAGATGAAGAGTGTAGATTAAAAGGCACCCTGCCCCTCACACTATTCTATGAAAGATTATTCAGGTCAATGGTTAGGTAAAAGGGTATCACTGATATATAAGGATGGCAGCAAGCCTGGTAAGGCTGGTCCCGCCTCCTACCGTATAGCATGAGAGAGTGCTATTGCTGAGGAAATCATTGTAGACCAATGGCTCTTTTGCTGTAAGCAAACTAAAGCCATAGTATAGAACATTACAAGTTCTTATGCCAGAAATACCACACCACAGTTGCCCTCAAGAGAAAGGGACTTTGGGAGGATGATAAATGCCCTAGATGTGGGGGGAGCAGAGCCATTTCCATGACCTGGTGTGGCAACACCCATAGTTGGGGAGTGTCCCTCTACTTTACACCCTATAGCTCCCATACCGGGCAAACGGCTATACTTGTGCATACAAATTCCCACTTTTTGCACATGGTCACAATAAGGGACGATCGCAGAAGATTTGTTATAGTCTAAGGGTAATTGGGATGCAATCAAGTCACGTTTGACAATAGCTTGCTTCCTCACCACTGTATTTTGGGTAGATGATCAATGCCCTATATGTGGGGAGCAGAGCCAATTCTATGCGTCTGGTGGGCCAATGCCTAACATAGTCTAATACTGAACAGAAATATTTATGGAGCTGAAGGAGATGGTCAAAAAGCTGCTGTTTGCTGGTTCAAGGACATTTCGACCAATAAACAATGTTATGTAGCCATGGCGCTGCTTATAACTAAAAGGAGGGTTGCTATGCTATGGACATCAAAATGCACGTCAGCAATCAAAGGATAGTTTAATGACTTAAAACTGTCTAATAGCACATTGAACACATTTGTACTATTGTTGCCGCTTACCTCCTGGCCAAAAGATGTCTGGGACGCGTTGAGGCAGTGTCTACTTGTGTCTGCCTGCCACCAGATGCGGGGAATGGAAACTTCAGGCGATCTAATGCAGTGCCTTAGGCTTACATGACTGTAACTGCTGTAATTCCAGAATAAAGCTGATTTCTAATTGTGTAGTGTACTACTCTTCCGTAATGGATCAAAAGAGCTAAAAAAGTATGGAATGGAATAATACCAAGAGGAATTTCATTTGGTTAAGAAGTGTTGGCTCAAGAATTTCCTTCCATCACTTTTCTGGCGTTACCAATTCAGATGTATGCATCGTTGTAAGTGATAAAATCCAGCCTAGACTTAAATGCTGGGCTGAATTGTCTTTACCATGTAGTTCATAGTGAATAGCGGTCTCCATGACGGTTGTGTAGAAGAGATACATGGTTATTGAGGAAATCCTTTTCCTGATATTTGTGTGTCTTATTATTTGTTATCAGGTATTACAATGAAAAACAAAAGTAGCTTCACAGACGAGCTCTTACATAGAAATGTTCCTCCCTGTGATAAAAAGCCCTCATTTTTATTTTTATTTGAACTATTTTATCAATCAGTCAGTTAACTTATGTTGACCTTACTTGGTTCTGATACACTGACCGACAGTTTACAAATTGTAAAAAACCCAACCTTTTGTGTACCATTTTAAGCACTTTGGCCATTTCCTATTTACTAGCCTTGTGCCCCACTACCGTGAATGGTGTGAAACAACCTCAAGACCAACCTTTTACCATATGCAACAACAACAAAAAATCTCGAGTTACTGAATATCTGGGATCTCTGATACTGAAACAGTCCTCTAACGTTGGAGCATCATTTAAATCTTACTCTGGGCAGGCAAGTGAGTGAATGGATGCTTGGAAAACCATCAGACTGCGCCGGATTGTGAGATCCAGGGGCCATATTATCAAGAAAAGGTGATACATTATCGCCGCTTTTATCAGCAGGAAACTGCCGCTAAAGCGGCGATAATGGGCTTGATAATATGCCCTTGTGAATTCCCATAGAAGCCCAGGTTTAACCTGGGCTTCGTTGTAACCTGTGACCTGGGCTTCTATGGGAATTCACAAGGGCATATTATCAAACCTATTATCGCCGCTTCAGCGGCAGTTTCCTGCTGATAAAAGCGGCAATAATGTATAGCCCTTTCTTGATAATATGGCCCCAGAGGTGCCCAGTCTGCAGTGAGTCATCTCCCCTTGACGTCTAACAGTGAACATGAATCAGTCATGAAACAACTGTCAGTTTTGCAAGAGAGAAAAAGAACAGCCAGGAAACCTCTGACTGAAGGGAACTCATTCCTGTTTCGTCGCCAAATCTCAAAGTGACCCCGCTTTACCAATGCAAAAATAAGCTTTGGAAAAGGGTAAGAAAAGCAGGCCACTGACATACCCATGAAAGTCCTAGGGAACATATCTCTCAAAAATGAATATTAATATAAAAAGACACAGCAAGAAATCGTCATTGTGAGCGTGTATCGTTCAGCTTATAAAATGCGTCTCATCATAACAGGTTCAATATTCTTTATGCACAGTCCTGAAAATCATATACTCTTCTAGGCCAAATTGTCTAATATCAAAAGTATTTACACTGACAAAGGCAATAAATTGGATACAGTATACAATAACACGAACAATACAAAACAGAAAATGAAATATTTCCTCTAACAACCAGGTGTTGCATTATAGAAAGTGTCTTGGGGGCGCAAAGGGTGTTTGTCCCTGCTTTGTGCGCCCCCTAAGCACTTAGGTGTACAAAAGGATCTACGTCCCCTTGTGTAATACAAATAGCACTAACGATCATGTTGCTCCAGCGTTATCTCAAGAGGGATTTCCCTCATATGCATGGAAGCGTGGCCCCATGCAAATTAGGGAATCTCTTTACCTCAGCGCAGGCAGCATATTATGGACATGGGCGCAAAGGTAAAGAAGCTGTCAGGCTGCGCACTAAAAGTGCGCCACAAAAAGGTGGAGCAATGTTTAGTGCACTCCCTGATGGTAGCCCTGTGGAGGGAGGAAAGCGGGTCATATGGACCTCCCCAGACATCCTCCTGCAGGCAGGTGCAGTTGCTCACTGAATCCGCCTGCATTGGGATGTCTAATCCCTGGTTAGAGTGCAGGCGGGTGGCCGCCTGCACAGTTAAAAACGGAGCAGCTTTGCTGAAGCTGTTACGTATTTCACTTGAATGCGCTAACCCCAGAGCAGTACGAGTTTGCAATTGCCATGGGGCAGTGCATTCAGTGTAATAGGACGCATTATCCCTATTTGTGCTGATAGCCAGAAACCTGTCCTAGGATGCTTGATTCCGGTCCAGGAAAGACATGGCTTGGCAGTTCGGGCTAGACTGTTCCCATGAGGTACAGGGTCAAGCCTGATTTGCATATGGCCATGTCAGAACTGGGGTGGTGTGGAGTGCAAAAAAACGATGGATTTATGCCCAGATCTCTGTACTGGGGTGAATGTATGACATTGTTCTGCATTCTGTCCATCAACTGTTGTTTTTGCATATGTCACCTCGAGTGGGATGGGTATGCTCAGACGTGAGTCCCAGGCTCTCCACACCACTGGAGTCAAGCTATCCTGGCTGAAGACGGCTTATAGCCAGAAACCGGTCCTAGGATGCTTGATTCCGGTCCAGGAAAGACATGGCTTGGAAGTTCGGGCTGGACTGTTCCCCTGAGGCACAGGGTCAAGCCTGATTTGCATATGGTCTGAACTGGGGTGGTGTGGAGTGCAAAGAAACGATGGATTTAGGCCCAGATCTCTGTACTGGGGTGAATGTATGACATTGTTCTGCATTCTGTCCATCAACTGTTGTTTTTGCATTTTCCACTTTAGACTGGCCACTATCAGTTTTTAGGCTTCTGTGCCCCACAGGATCACTACTGGAAGCTGGTACCATGGCCTAAGCAGTTTGCACAATTTGATCCCAATAAATACATAAACCAGTATAATCAAACAAAAGCACAACTTATGAATTATTACATTCACAAACATAAAATATACAAACATCGACATTTTAATTTTAATGGGAGGGTTGAAGCTTTCCAAAAGGTAGTTTTATTTCCAAAAACTAAGTGATATGCTAGACTGTAGCTCATCTCTTTGTCTGTTTTGCTCCTAAAGCATGTACTCTTCTTGGTGCCCCATATCAGTGTTTCAGTCAAGCTAGTGCACTTGTGTTGCTATCGAGAATTATATAATTTCCAATTTTGTGCTTTTTAATGCATATATCTTCTTTTTAATACCGATAATATTTTTTAGTTTTCTTAACAGACGCAGACCTTTAGAGAAGGCTTAATGTTTTCCAGGTTGAGAGTCACTTACTTGGAACAAAAAATTAAATTATTGGCGATTTCACCGTATGGATAGAAAGAATAATATGATTTGCTTGTGTCACTGAAAATCAAAAGTTCTCAACAGAGCAGGCCGCATTCTGTCTCTTTGAATGATAAGGTGTTCTCCCCGTTGTACTGAAATTGGATATGAACGATAAATTACTCTATTCAGAGCCACCAAAAGATTTCTGTAAACCCAACTTTGACACCTGTGACACTAAAAGGATAATTGCAGCGAACCTGCAAATCACCGTTATGTCATCTGAGCGCTTAAAGCTGAAACGTAGAGACGTTTTTTTAAGCGATTTATTAATTTTATTTCAATTATACCATGCAAATGGCTTGCCTGACAAATGAAGCATGGCTTGCACAGTTATTAGGATAACATTTTTGGTGCATGTTTCTACCCCAGTTCCAGCTGATGAATGTGATAATTGAAAATCATACATGCGTGATTGTACCGGAGATTGAGTGAAATATTTAACAGTAACGTTTTCAAAAAGCAGGGAGTGATGTAAGGATCAGATCACACTGACAAAATAATAAAAAAAAATAACAGCATGTATTCTCGACCTCAGGTAATATTTTCACTAAAATTGTTAAATGAAAATTTAAATGAAAAGTCAGAACATCGTTTCAAGGCTTTTTTGAATTACCGTTAATTTTACCTTTTAAAGCCACGCCATTTTCTGCTCTATTTATATAACACCATTTAAAAAAATATATAATTTTAGAGCGTGCGCATTTCACTGACAAAGCGGTCTGTGCCCTCATGTTTGGGGTGTTTGCTTCCATCCGTCTGTCAGGGGTGGGTGAAATTGTGAAAATGAACTAATAAAAACCACACACATTACCCAAAACTCTATAATGGGAAATTCCAAGAGATTACTCTTGCTTCAGTGTCACATTATGTACTTGTGTTACAGGGTCACCAGGGGCCCCATTTACAATATTTTGCAGCAGGGCAGCGTTGAAACCCTTCCTACACCAAAACAAAAGGCAGACATGCCCTTTATCTACCTGATACAGCGCATTCCTGTCCTCTTTCCCTGCGCTGGTGCTCAACTTCCTGCCATGGGCCAACGCAAGCCTCCTTGCACCATAGTGCAAGGATGTCTTTGTTGTAGGGATGATTGTGGTGTATCTTCCTGCACAAAAGCAATCAAAGGAGGCGATGTTATCTTTCTACAGCACACATCGAAAGAGGAAAAAATGATGAGAAATAATGTTATTTTTCCTCATGACGCCTCCCCTCCATCACCCCTGGGGAGGACTAGGCTTTTGACCCATTTCCAGCTTTACAGCTTGATGTAAACCTGAGAATGAGTCAAATGCAATGAGTGTTACATGGAACACCCACTGTAATGCCCATACCCACTGTAATGCCCCATTGTATTGTGAGGGCAATGTAGTGACATGCACTGCATTGCCGCACTCCATATCTACAAGGCTCTGAAAAGCCATGCAGGGTGGCTATAAGTTGGCCACGTAGATATGGCTAAGTCCTGTGCACCACCAGAATATCGCAAAAAGTGATCTTCTAATGGTGAGCAGGGCTTGTAAATGAGCCCCTGTATGTACAGACCTCCCGGTGTTACATACTTCAGGGCCTCCCAGCGTCTTCTCATAAAGTTCACATTTTGCACAAAAAAAACAATGTAAGGGCTCAAAGTTTTTATTAGGACCCTGCTGGATTTGCAGCACAAGGCTAAGGTTCTCAAATACCAAGGCTGTTTAGTTTTAATTTCACGTTATTGCATTTTCCGTAAGCACCCTAAACTTCTTGTCTCTATCTCTCTCTTAATGTTTCTTTTTTAACCAGCTTTCTCTCTTTGCCACTGTTTTACTCTGTTTCTCTTCTTCCTTCACTTTACCCTGTGTGCTTTTCTCTCTCTTGCTCTTGTCAAAGTGCGATGATGGAAAATAAGTTCCAGTCCCAAACACAAGTGCTTGTGCCCCCACCTACAACCACCTACACAGATTAAGTCCAGTTCATATCCATGCCTTCCAATATTGCTGTGCATCTGTCTTCAATTCAGTCTGTGTTTCCTCGTATTTCTAAGACTCACCTGCTAGGCTTATGTCCCCCAGTGTCTCTTTGCCACCCCATGTTTCGATAATCATGCCTCTCTTTGTCCATCTTACAGCATCTGTATTTCCCTCACTCTAGATGCTCATTCACCATGTCATCCAGCATCAGCCTGTCCATGACTCAGCATCCATTTGTCTCTAAGTGTTGAGATCTTTAAGAGGAACTTAAAACACTTTCTGATTCAGAAATTACTGCTGAAAAAACCTCTCACAATGCGCTGCTGAAGTTTACGAACTGGCCTTCTTCTACCCTTTCAATTTGAATTCTTTCCTGGAACAACATCCTGGATTTACTTTGTTTGTTTATAGTCTTCAAACTTTGATCATATACTCGTTTACTTAAAATAGTAGGTGAGCATTCACAGTATTATAGACTTTACAACTGTCTCTTTAATACATGTTCTATTGTTGATCACCTAGATGCAGAACGTACTTGTCTTTCACTTCATTGCAGAAGATATGGACCCTGTCTTCTAATATAGGAGTCTGAACTCCGACCACGTCGTAATTGTTCATTTAAAGTACTAGTACACGCATGTCCTGGCAAATGTGGGCGCTTTCTTAAATCTGCTCAAAGTAAGGTATTCCGTCTCCTTTTCCAGCTACCTCAAAATGTATCACCAACCCAGATTCGATTGCAGTTTGGGTTGAAAAACCGAGAACTGGTACAAAAAGGCTCTATACCTAAGTATGTGTTCCTATTAGGATCTTAAGAACAAGCCTCTCTACACTGCTTGTTATAGGAAGAAATACAAATGTATACATTGAAAATGCAATAGGTCTTGCATTTGTGTGAGTTAGAGCTATTGGCATAATAAAAGGTAATGTCTTTTACCTATGGGTTATGAAGTGCATGCATGTGGTGTGCAGTGGAATAATGTGGGTTGAATTGGATTAGTCAGTTGTGTAATTGTGCGTCGTGGAATTGTGTGGTGTGAAGTGGATTTGTGTAGTGGAATCATGTGACATGGTGTGATGTGGAATTATATGGATAGTAATTAGGTGGTACTGGGTGTAGTGTAATTCTGTGGAGTGGGACTGTGTGTTATGGAGTGTAATTATGTGGAAGGGTATTTTATGTTCTGAAGTGCTATGTAGTGGAGATTAATCATGTGATGTGCTGTTGAATTTTGTGGCAGGATGTGGTTATAGGCAAAATCTGCTGCAAGCCAAAAATTAGCAGCAGCACCTAAGGGGCAGGTCTGTTAGGAGTCTAAGGCCTAGATGTATCAAGATTCCATTTTGCGAATCTTAAATAGCGATTTTTAGCGAATCGCTATTTAAGATTCGCAAAACGGAATGTATGTAAAAAATCGCTTTTTTTTAGTGATTCCTTATTAATCTTTATTTGCGAATTCGCATTTTGCGAATTCGCAAATAAGGAATAATTTCCCATGCATTCCTATGGGCCAGGAGGCCCTTAGGAATGATTGTGAAGTAATTCTCAAATTGCGAATTCGCAATTTGCTAATCGCAATTTGAGAATTATTTCAAGGGTGCAGGGGTGTCTCATGGACACCCTGCTGCACCCCTGAAACTTACATGTGTGTGCATGTGGCACACATACATGCCCTATGGGCATGTATGTGTTTCACATGCCACCTTCAAAATTGTCATATTTTGGTTTTTGAAAGGATATCGCAAATTAACACAAACCTCAAATTGGTGTTAATTTACAATTCCTTAACCTGAATTCGCAATGTAAAAAAAATTCATACCTGGCATTTAAGGAATCGCAAAATTGCGATTCCTTAAATGCTTACGCAAAATAAGGAATCGCAATTTTTTGCGATTCCTTATTTTGCTAATTTCTAATACATCCCAAAAGATGCAAAATGTCCGTTTGCGATTCGTTAAGGCCGAAATTCTGCGAATTTCGGCCTTAACGAATCGCAAAAGGCTTGATACATCTAGGCCTAAGTGTACTATTTTATTTTTGAATGTGCCCCAAAGCAGGACACACATGGCCCATTTCATAACCTTCGGTTGTTCAAAATAAACGAATACTTGATGGGAATTCCCCAAAACGTACCACCTCAGAGATCTGCTATGGTTGGAAATGTTGACGTCCGATTGCAGGTGTCAAACCATAACTCCACAAGCAAAATCGATTAAAATACACATCAAATAGTGTACTGCTATTTGTATTTTGCTGTATGTGTGATGGTTAGTAGTACACTGAGGTGTTAACTGACAGAGTGTTGCTGGTGTTGAAAGTACATGTTTCAAACTGCATATCAGAATGTTTTATTGGCATGGAGGAGAATTGCATTTGAGACCTCATAGAAAATTCTCATCTTTTGAGATTTTTCGAACACTAACCACTAACCATAATTTCTATAACAAAGCAAACAACCTTATTTTGGTTAATTTGAAAGGAACTGTTTTAAGTTTTACTGCTTTGATCCATCAAGATGGCTGTGGTCGCACTTCTACAATAAATAAATAATGTTAGCCCTCTAGTTGTTCATTTGAACACTGTGAGAGTCTGCATCAGAACACTGGGGTATGCTGCTTCTGTTGGAAGTACATACCTTCCACAGATTGTCAGCCTTTATTCTCACATAGCTGGGAAAAATAGAATGAATTTATATAAAATGTGCTCTCATTTTAGCTACTTTGTTGCCTTCCATATCCTCTATGAAAAACTCATGAGAGAAAACAGTTTTCCGTCTGACATGGTTCCATACAATTTGAATCTGCAAAGAGGGGGAGATTCTGAAAAGAAATTGGGGGAATTTATTTTCCCAATTAACTTAGATGGAAGATGAGGCAATTTTAGGTGAGAGACATCTAAAATAAATTGTTTGGGGTTTTAAAAAACTGTGAGTCTCCCAGCTGAATCGGATCTGTTGGCATGTATGTGACAGGGGCTGGGAAGTGGGACCCTGAGTACTGTAGACACCCTGTGATAGGAACTCAGAAGCTGGGCCCTGAGGGCCCCTTGACTTTGTTTGGCAGGGACACGGAAGCAGGGCTGAGGTGTACAAGGCTCCCTCAATCGCGAAGAGGGCCATAGGAAATGTAGGTTGACTTTGACAGGGGCACATAAGCAAGGCCCTGGGGGCTCTAGGCTCCCTTTGACAGCATAAATGCTAACATTCTGAAGCTGCAAAGGAGGAGATTCTAAAAAACAACTCAACAGCACCTATTTTCCCCACTATCTTTCATGGAAGCTATGGCAAGGCAAACAGCTAAAATACAGCCTTTTGAGGCTTACAAAATTGGGAGTCTCCCTCCTGAATTGGGTCTGTTTGCATGTATGTGGTTGATCATATCAAGCTGGGTCTGATGGCTCAGTGGACTAATTTGTCCACTGCAGAGGTCTGTGTTTGACCTCATGGTCACAGGTTCAAATCCCAATGGGTCCACTCAGCCTTACATCCATCTGAAGTTGATAAAATGAGTACCACTGAGTTGGGTAACAATACACATCCGTCATTCAGCACCAAGATACCTATGGGTGAACGTGCACTTTACAAATACACTTGTTGTGTTATATCCCTGCAGAGAAGTAGTACTTTTTACTGGGTAAAATTACCTTAGAACACATCACAATTTTTAAAATGAGTATGGCCAACCAATGAGGGAGAGGTCACTTTAGGATCGCTAAACATGATACTTGGGTTCAGGGCGTGCTCACCCTGCCCTCTTATAATTTTTTTAATAGATTTTTAGGACACTGGGACGATGCATGCTGTAATGGCTAACCCAACATATTGTTCAGTTTGTGGCTGAGGGAGCGAGGTTTTCTGTATTTCAATCTTCAAACCCACTTGTTGCATCAACATTTGTTGGTCAACAAAGAGAAACGTGGAGCAGACATCTGCATAGCAATAATTCATTAAATATTTCAGTTTTGATCAATAAAGAGAATTAGTGCAAGTTTGAGTTTAATTTTCTGTATTTTCATTTTTTTCTGTCTTTTATTCATCAGGTATTAAGCTTTACGAATTTAGTGCTAAAAGTTAATATAATCCATAATTTGATATTTGATTATAAAATAGAACAAACAATATATTAGTTAGAATCACACTCGATATACTAATAATACAGCAAGCGTGTTCCGAAAAGGAATCTCTATGTTCTAAATATGCTGGGATAGTGAGGGAAAAAGGTGTAAGTTTAATTACCCATGAGCAGTACTGATGAGAGAATCAGCGTGCAATTTACAAGCCTTTGCATTCTAACTGCAAAGTATCTGCAGATAATTCAGGAATTTAAATTAGGAAGTCTCTCATGAAGAGAAGGCATCAGAAACTCAGAGACATGTCTCCAGCCAGAAGGTCAAGAAAGGAATGCACCAGCCACTCTAGGAACACACACTAATATAAATATACAAATTCTATTTTGCTACATTATTTTCTTTCTTCTTCATCTTTCAATAGAACCTCAGCAACTCTTGGGAATAAGCAAACTATTTTTTCCTCCTGGTACAATAAACCTACAGACATTGAACCTTTAAAAAGTTACATCATTGATGTCTTGCTGTAGAAATAGTCTTTCCATGAACCATTCTTCCGGAAAACTTTTCTTCTCTTGTGAGGATTTACCATCAGTTGCATAATACATAATACATGCCTATTCACTAGCTAACAGTACGCTTCTGAGGTAGCAACATCTGCAGTAAAGAGAAGTAAAACATCCTGCATAAACAACTATCAATTTTAAAAAACATGCTTTGCAATGTTAATGTATTATCTTTTATTTAATTTGGCATCGACAGTTCAGCTAAACTTATTCAGCACTTTATCAAGTAGCAGGCCTTCATCATTTAAATAAGCTTACCTACTTCAAATTTTGCATGTAGCATATGTTTCATTGGAACGTAAGTTGTGCACATTATTAATAAGCATATTTTGACAGAGGATACAATATGCTTCAGCATGGCCAGCCAATCAGGATTAACTAGTCGAGGAAGGGGTTAGGGCTTAATTGCTACACTTTGCCCAGCCGCCTATGGGCAGTCATCCCGCAACCACATTAGGACTTAGGTTGTGCATGGTAAAGCTTAACCGCAGTGCCAACCACCTATACACAATAAACCCAAAATCACTTTGGGTACAGGATGAGCCTAGTGCTAACTCTTACAAAATCGGTTAACCCACCGGTGTTTTGTCCATATGGAAATACGATCTTGAAGGTCGGAGATGAAAGTTCAATCCTCAAAATAATCAGCCCGTTGATCATCATACATGAAATTTATATAGATATCAGCATTAAATCAATAGGGGTAAACAAATTAAGATTCACAAACTGAATGTTAAATGAAAAACAGCCAAAACAGCCAACATGTGTTTCACATCACAGTCACTTCTTCAGGGTTATGAGAAAGCAAAAAACAACTACTCAAGCAAGGATAAACATTTAAGACACTATTGAACAAATGCATTATTGATCATAAAAATACATGAATCCACTCCATTTGCTGCAATATGAGTCTTGTTAGATACCATGTTATACTTAAAAAAAATACAATATGGTGTATCAACTATTCAAGAAAAAGAGGCATACAAAGTTATCTTGAAAGGCTTCCATATTCCACATTTTTATTGAAAAATCTGATTGATACTCCTTCTAAAAATGCTCTCTCCCAAAAATTGGATGCTATTAAAAAGTGAAAAAAACAACTTAAAGCCAATAAATAAAACATTGTTGTGTGTTCTTAGTTGCATATAAAACACAGTTACATAAAAACTTGAAAATCAAGGGAATAAATATGCTTTATGTTCTCCCATGCCCATGTACACCCTAGTCTAAGGAAACCTCCTTCCTATCTTAACTATAATGCAGTTGATTCTCAAATTGAAAATCTTAATCTATATCAATAATCTCACTCATAGAAATACTGGTCTAATCCCTAAAGCAACCCAAAACGTCACCTATATCTTCCAACTGAGAACGTACCCATGCTCAACAGAAACTATTTCAATTAGTCCGAAGACTTCCACCTATTCCATTATAATCCTCCTAATTATATATTTCAGGTTTTTCGAATAATGATTAATCCTGATCAGCAAGGAGCAGAAAGCTGTTGAAGTAGCTCGAAAAGCAAGCCAGGGGTTTCTGATGGGAGTTGCGAAAGCTTCGCGTTGGTGGTCCCTGCGAGGGTGCACAGTCAAAATATCGAGTTGCAAATTTCGACCTACCATAATATCGTGTTTAAAATATCGATGGTACAGAATATCGATGTCAAGAATATCGTAGGACAGAATATCGACCCTGAGGTAAGTAATATCGAAATCATTTATATCGATGTAACTACTATCGAAGTTAGTAATATCGATAGCATATATATCGATGTAACTAATTTCAATGTTACTAATATCGATATTTGTATTATTTTTTTGATTTTTATTGTATGTTTTTGTTAAGTATTTAAATTAATTTATATTATATGTGTATTATTTATATATATTAATACATTTATTTTTAAGTAAATTATATGTTTTAGTACCGGAGCGGGTTGTGGGATTATAGGGGAATAGGGTGGGAAGTAATTTAATTGTAATTATTAATTGGCAATTGATTATTTTAATTGATAAATTAATTATTTAATTGGTAATTAATGTTAATTTTTATTAAATTTTATGTTTTAGTACCAGAGCGGGTTGTGGGTTTATAGGGGAATAGGGTGGGAAGTAATTTCATTGTAAATAATTAATTTTTTATTTAATGATTAATTGGCAATTAATTATTTTAATTGATAAATTAATTATTTTATTGGTAATTAATGTTAATGTTTAATAAATGTTATGTTTTGGTACTAGAGCGGGTTGTGGGTTTATAGGGGAATAGCGTGGGAAGTAATTTTATTCTAAATAATTAATTTTAAATTTAATTATTAATTGGCAATTAATTAATTTAATTGATAAATTAATTATTTAATTGATAATTAATGTTAATGTTTATTAAATGTTATGTTTTAGTATCAGAGCGAGTTGTGGGTTTATAGGGGAATAGAGTGGGAAGTAATTTAATAGTAATTAATTAATTTTAAATTTGATTATTAATTGGCAATTAATTAATGTAATTGATAAATTAATTATTTAATTGGTAATTAATGTTAATGTTTATTAAATGTTTTGTTTTAGTACCAGAGAGGATTGTGGGTTTATAGGGGAATAGGGTGGGAAGTAATTTAATTGTAAATATTTAAGTTTTGATTTAATTAATAATTGGCAATTAATTATTTTAATTGATAAATTAATTATTTAATTGGTAATTAATGTTAATTATTATTACATGTTATGATTTAGTACCAGAGTGGGTTGTGGGTTTATAGGGGAATAGGGTGGGAAGTAATTTAATTGTAATTAATTACATATTTTTATGTGTAATATATTTTGTAAATATTTATTAATTGGCATTCACTACTGTTGCACCCTTTGGAGTTGGAATAGTAATTTTTCCCCCTACGCTATCCAAAGCTTTCCCTACTGTTGCATTCTTTGGAGTTGGAATAGTTGTTTTTCCCCCTACGCTATCTAACCATTTCCCTACTGTTGCACCCTCTGGAGTTGGAATAGTAATTTTCACCCGTACGCTATCCAACGTTTTCACTACTGTTGCACCCTCTGGAGTTATAATAGTAATTTATACCCGTACGCTATCCAACGCTTTCCCTACTGTAGTACTCACTGAAGTGGGAATAGTAATTTTTCCCCCTACGCTATCCAACGCTTTCCCTACTGTTGAAGTCTCTGGAGTGGGAATAGTAATTTTTCCCCCTACGCTATCCAACGCTTTCCCTACTGTTGCACCCTTTAGAGTTGGAATAGTAATATTTACCCTTACGCTATCCAACACTTTCCCTAATGTTGCACTCATTGGAGTGGGAATAGTCATTTTTCTCCCTACGCTATCCAACGCTTTCCCTACTGTTGCACTCTCTGGAGTGGGAATAGTAATTATTCCTCCTACGCTATCCAACGCTTTCCCTACTGGTGCACTCTCTGGAGTGGGAATAGTAATTTTTACCCCTATGCTACCCAACGTTTTCACTACTGTTGCACCCTCTGGAGTTATAATAGTAATTTATACCCGTACGCTATCCAACGCTTTCCCTACTGTAGCACTCACTGAAGTGGGAATAGTATTTTTCCCCCTACGCTATACAACGTTTTCCCTACTGTTGCACCCTTTGGAGTTGGAATAGTAATTTTTACCCTTACGCTATCCAACACTTTCCCTAATGTTGCACTCATTGGAGTGGGAATAGTAATTTTTTTCCCTACGCTATCCAACGCTTTCCCTACTGGTGCACTCTCTGGAGTGGGAATAGTAATTTTTCCCCCTATGCTACCCAACGTTTTCACTACTGTTGCACCCTCTGGAGTTATAATAGTAATTTATACCCGTACGCTATCCAACGCTTTCCCTACTGTAGCACTCACTGAAGTGGGAATAGTAATTTTTCCCCCTACGCTATCCAACGCTTTCTCTACTGTTGAAGTCTCTGGAGTGGTAATAGTAATTTTTCCCCCTACGCTATCCAATGCTTTCCCTACTGTTGCACCCTTTAGAGTTGGAATAGTAATTTTTACCCTTACGCTATCCAACACTTTCCCTAATGTTGCACTCTCTGGAGTGGGAATAGTAATTATTCCTCCTACGCTATCCAACGTTTTCACTACTGTTGCACCCTCTGGAGTTATAATAGTAATTTATACCCGTACGCTATCCAACGCTTTCCCTACTGTAGCACTCACTGAAGTGGGAATAGTAATTTGTCCCCCTACGCTATCCAACGCTTTCCCTACTGTTGAAGTCTCTGGAGTGGGAATAGTATTTTTTCCCCCTACGCTATCCAACGTTTTCCCTACTGTTGCACCCTTTGGAGTTGGAATAGTAATTTTTACCCTTACGCTATCCAACACTTTCCCTAATGTTGCACTCATTGGAGTGGGAATAGTAATTTTTCTCCCTACGCTATCCAACGCTTTCCCTACTGTTGCACTCCCTGGAGTGGGAATAGTAATTTTTACCCATACGCTATCCAACGCTTTCCCTACTGTTCCACTCACTGGAGTGGGAATAGTAATTTTTACCCACCCGCTATCCAACGTTTTCCCTACTGTTGCACTCTCTGGAGTGGGAATAGTAATTTTTACCCATACGCTATCCAACGCTTTCCCTAATGTTCCACTCACTGGAGTGGGAATAGTAATTTTTACCCACCCGCTATCCAACGTTTTCCTTACTGTTGCACTCTCTGGAGTGGGAATAGTAATTTTTACCCACCCGCTATCCAACGTTTTCCTTACTGTTGCACTCTCTGGAGTGGGAATAGTAATTTTTACTCTTACGCTATTCAACTTTTTCCCTAATGTTGCACTCATTGGAGTGGGAATAGTCATTTTTACATACCCGCTATCCAATGCTTTCACTACTGTTCCACTCACTGGAGTTGGAATAGTAATTTTTACCCACCCGCTATCCAACGCTTTCCCTAATGTTCCACTCACTGGAGTGGGAAATGTAATTTTTACCCTTACGCTATCCAACACTTTCCCTAATGTTGCACTCATTGGAGTGGGAATAGTAATTTTTCTCCCTACGCTATCCAACGCTTTCCCTACTGTTGCACTCCCTGGAGTGGGAATAGTAATTTTTACCCATACGCTATCCAACGCTTTCCCTACTGTTCCACTCACTGGAGTGGGAATAGTAATTTTTACCCACCCGCTATCCAACGTTTTCCCTACTGTTGCACTCTCTGGAGTGGGAATAGTAATTTTTACCCATACGCTATCCAACGCTTTCCCTAATGTTCCACTCACTGGAGTGGGAATAGTAATTTTTACCCACCCGCTATCCAACGTTTTCCCTACTGTTGCACTCTCTGGAGTGGTAATAGTAATTTTTACTCTTACGCTATCCAACGCTTTCCCTACTGTTCCACTCACTGGAGTGGGAATAGTAATTTTTACCCACCCGCTATCCAACATTTTCCCTACTGTTGCACTCTCTGGAGTGGGAATAGTAATTTTTACCCATACGCTATCCAACGCTTTCCCTAATGTTCCACTCACTGGAGTGGGAATAGTAATTTTTACCCACCCGCTATCCAACGTTTTCCCTACTGTTGCACTCTCTGGAGTGGTAATAGTAATTTTTACTCTTACGCTATCCAACGCTTTCCCTAACGTTGTACTCATTGGAGTGGGAATAGTCATTTTTACATACCCGCGATCCAACGCTTTCCCTACTGTTGCACTCACTGGAGTTGGAATAGTAATTTTTACCCTTACGCTATCCAACTCTTTATCTACTGTTGCGCCCTCTGGAGTTTGAATAGTAATTTTTACCCTTATGCTATTCAATATTATTTATATTAATTTATGTATTTAAGATGTTACATAATGTTGTATTTAATTAATTTTAAAAATATTGAAAGTATATTTAATTGTTGTTATTTATTAAATATAATTATTTATTATTATTTATGTTGGTATTTTATGAGTGTTTATGTCTTTTTAAATTGTAGTATTTGTTAATATGTTATAAATATTAAAAAAAGTATGTATATATTATAATTAATTACGTATATATTATATATTTTATTATTATTTTTTATTAAATGTTTAATAGTAAATATGTATTATTTATTCATTTTAAACATTATAACACATTTTAACATAAGTTTAAATTATATATAAGTACTATTTACTTAATTTTACCTGTTTTTTTATTTTATTTTAAAAACGATATTTTTAATTACGATATTTTTAACATCGATATTTTAGTTTCGATATTTTTGTACTTACCATGTTGTAGATAGGGTGTCGATATACTTGCCTTCGATATCCCAGCGTCGATATTTTGTCTGTCGATATTTTCAGCCTCGATATTCTGTCAGAGGTCCCCCTGCGAGCAGTTGATGCTGTAGTGTGATGGAGCGTTACTTGGGATCGTGGTGTGAGCTGCGAGGTTTCAGTGTGAACTGGTTTGCTCTCAGTCACAAAGAGCCCAAAAGCTTGAATACAGGAATCTGAGCCACGCCAAGAGCCCAGGACCTAAGGGGCACCACTTTGGAGTAAGGAACTCACTCCAGCTGGGTCTAGGTCCTGGTGCAGGATGTTGAGGAGCCCTTAATGTCCCAAAGAACAGGATGTCAGCCACCTAGCTCTTGGAGTCAGATTAGTAGGCTTGGGTTCAATTTGAATTTGCAGGTCAAGTTCTTCTTACCCAGGCAAGAGGGCAGGAGGTCAGAAAGGCAGCAGCAGGTCAGCAGTGTTGCAGTTCTTTCAGTAGCCCAGCAGTCCTTCATCCCGGCAGAGTATCCACAGGTCCAGAAGTGTACTGAAGTGTTGGTGTCTGTGGTCTGGCTGTTATACCCTTGTTCCCTGGCTCTGGAAGGTGGAAGAAGCATCTAGAGAGTGGCTTTGAAGTGCATGGAATTTCCTGACTCCATGCTGGTGGTAGTAAAAATGTGGAGATATTAGATCCTTTGTGTGAAGGCAGAGCACTCCCTATTAAGTTGCAAGTGGGGCTGTGCTCATCTCCCCCATGCTGCCAGCAGAAGTGCCACCCAGGCACACCTAATCCCTCTATTGTCTGACTGCCTGGGAGGGATTCATAAAGCCTAACTTTCAGTTATGTTCACATGACCTAAGACAGGCTGCAGGCACCAAATGGCCAAGGCAGAAAAATGCCAATTTTCGGCCTGGACTGTTCGGGCTGGACTGTTCCCATGAGGCACAGGGTCAGACTGATTTGCATATGGCCATGTCTGAAATGGGGTGGCGGAGTGAGCTAAAGAATGATGATGGATTAAACCCAGATCAGTTGTCTGGGGGTGAGTGCTTGCAATGTTCAACACTCCATCCATCATCCCCTTTGGTTTAACTTTCTAAAAGTGGCATTTTCAAAATTGTAATTTAAAATCTGATTTCACCATAAGTTAGGATATTGAAATACAATTCCAAAGACACCAAATATGACATAGCTTCCTATTCCCAATTGGAATTGAAAGCATATTAAATGTAAAAAGGAATCCTCATGTTTATCCCATGCTAGGTCTCACAGTAATGACAAATGCATTTAGTCGTTTTTCACTATCAGGAGATGTAAAACAAAAAGTACATGTCCAGACTTTTAATTAAATAGCACAATTCCCTATGGGCTACCTAGAGCCTCCTTAGGTGTGACTTATATGTGGTAAAAGGGCAGTTTAAGGCTTGGCAAGGAGATTTAAATACCAAATCGACATGGCAGTTTAACACTACTTTCAGGCTCCAATGGTAGGCCTGGGACATGTTCTAGGTTTTTATTTAAGTGGGTGACACAATACGTTCTGCAGTCCCACTCATATATTTTCATTTATAGGACGTGGGTATATGGTATACAATCTACAATGCATTTGTAAGTAAATTAAATATGCCAATCAGGTGTAAGCCAATCAACCCTTGTTTAGAGGACAGAGCATAAGCACTTTAGCATTGGTTAGCAGTGGTAAGGTGCACAGAGTTCTAAGGTTAACAAAAACAAGTTTCAACATTTCAGCAGAAAGTGGAGGGTAAAAGACAAAAAGTTTTTGGGTGACCCTGAAGAAAATATATATATATATATTCACTGAAAAAACCATAGGTTATACACCATATATAGTTAGGAATTAGCATTTACAAAACCTTATTTTACTCACAGAAAACCATTGAAATTTGCATATATCAGTGATGTCATTTGAGATGTCATCAGTGATGTCATCAGTGATGTCACTGACCATGTCATGAATGATGTAATATGTGACATCATCAGCAGTGGATTGCGGGTGCGCGAAATATATAGTTAGTGCAACTAACTATATATGCGAATTTCAATGGTTTTGTGTGAGTAAAATAAGGTTTTGTAAATGCTAATTCCTAACTATATATGGTGTATAACCTATGGTTTTTTCAGTGAATTTCAATGGTTTTTTAATAGCAAATATCAAAAGCTTTCAAATGTATTCTTCTTTAAATCAAAAAATATATTTTATATGTTTTTAATATAATTTTTTTATGTATATATTTTTTTTAATTTTTTTTTTGTTTCGCTACCGGTCCGCGCACCGGGTAGCTTCCCGTTAGCTCAATTTGGTGCCGCGACCCGGTCCGCGAACCGGTAAACGTTCCGTTAGCGCAACTGGCGCGTTAGAAAACAACATCGTGACGCGTCGCGTAAGCGAGGCGTGTCGCGTAATGCGTCTTATGACGCGCCGCGTTAGCGCACCCGGAAGTGCTCCGGAGCGCGAACCGAGGCGCGAAGCGCAGCGCACCGGAAGCGATCCGGGGCACGGCGCGGAGCGCGTAACGTAAGCGTAACAGGTCATGTGACTTTCTTAATAAAACTTTTCATTGGTTCATTTCACTTTTGGTTTCCTAATGATGTAAGGCTAGGTCATGTGACCTAAAAATAACACTTTTCATTGGTTTAGAAAACATTTTTTTCCCAAATGATGAAAGCCCCCACCTTTTTTCTCACTCTGACTTTCAACTTTGTGAGAGGAAGACCTATTTTGATTAATAAGAGATGGCTTCATTAGTAGCTGCAGCTGGTGCACCCCCACCACCACCACCACCACCTCCTACGAAGGAAGGACCACCTACCCATTTCCTTCCCAACCCTGTAGAAGAGGAGGAAGAAGAGGAAGAGGAGATACAGGAAAGAGTATTCTTGCCTGAACAGCCCCGGAAATCCCACCATAAGAATAATTTGATTTGGCAATTTTTTTCATTTCCAGAAGGCCAAAAGAAAGCCAATGCCCGTCATGTCACCTGCCTGATCTGTAAATAAGTTCTGTCCCGAGGCACAAATAAAAAATATAGCTTTGGGAACCATACCATGCATTGCCACATGCAAAGGTGGCATCCAATAAATTACAGCGTGGCTGAGGTGTGTGACTTGCGAGAAAACCCACGAACTCCTGTGGCCACCACCTCAACACAGGAAAGTTTTTTGGGACCAGAGGCGAGGGAGACGGTCCTCAATATTCAGAGCAATTTTCAGCACATCAAGCTGGTGTGTATTTATTGTGGGGGACTACTTTGCCATGGGGAGATGAGTGTCATTTTAATGAACAGAGCATTTGAAAATCACAAGTGCTCAAAACGCCCCAGAAAGGTATTTTTTTTTTTGCTCCTGTTGAGCCGTTTCTAATGCCTGTTTTTCGTTGTTCCCCCTCAAAAAAAACTAAAAAAAATTACAATTGTTCCAAAAATACAACAAAAAAAAATGTTCAGAAAAAAAATAAAAAAAATATAAAACAACAAAAACAATTAAAAAAAGTTCTTTTCAGAACTACCTCCCATTTATAAAAAATTGCTAAAATGTTTAGCACTCTTCACTTCATTTTTCTCATTGGTGCGCTTCCCGGTACGCGTACCGGTGAGCGCCCCGTTAGCGCAACACAAAAAAAAAGAAAAAAAAACAAGAGAAGGAGAGCATAAGAGAAAGAGAAAGAGAGAGTAATGTTAAGAGACAGACAGCAAGAGAGAGCAACACAGATGTACTGTGTAATACATAGTAAAACAGTGTAAAAGATATAACAAAGTGTAAGAGAGAAAATATAAAAAAAATATAAGGCTGTGAAACAAAGAAAGAGAGAAGAAGAATACTAAAGCAGAGGCACATGAAGAATGTGAGTGTCTGTAAAGACTAAAAAGAAAGAGAAAAAATGATGTACAAATAAAAGGTAATAACGGAAGCAGATTTAAATAACACTGGTAAAGGAGAGAGAGAAAAAGATAGTGTGCATAAATAAAGAGGGATGAAATAAGATGGATAACATCGAATAAAGTTAAAACATGTGGATTGACAGAGAAATGCGCTACCCATAGTATAAGTAAAGAGGGGTGAAAGAGGGAGAAATATTGAATTAGGATAACACATGGTGAGTGACATAGAGAGTGGACATAGAGAGTAAAGGAAACAGTACCTGAATGGGCTTGAGTAAAACAGCAAAAAAAGTTAAGTAATGCAATGTGTGTTACTTACAGGGAGTCAGTGGGTGTAGGTAGGAGTTTGGGTGTGTAAGGTGTGTCTGTGGGTGTGGTTGTGTGGACTGTTTTGGTGTGGGTAGAAATGAGGGTGTGTAAAATATGTATGAAAAGTGTATGAGTGTGAGGTGTATATGTGTTCGATGTATGTGTGTGTATGTAATGTGTGTGTGTTTTTGAAGAGTGTGTGTGGGAGTTTTTTTTGTGTGTATGAGGTGTGTGTGTGGTGTGTGTGTGGGTGTATGTTACAGGTGTGTGCATGTGTTGGGAGGGGGATGAGCTATATGTGTAGGAGTAAGGTAAATAATTACAAGAAAGAGAATGAGTGAAGAAGCAAAGGAAGGGAACAGAGGGTAAGTGAAGTAAAGAATATGGATCAAAGGAAGTTGAATATGAGAGGGTAAATAGGGAAAGGGGAGTAAACATGGAGAATAAGAATAAGTGAAAGAAGCAGAGTAATAACACAGGAGTGAGGTAGATTGACAAAATGTTAGTGACCTTAAAGCAAAGGGTGATAACAAACTACATTTTTTTTGTCATACTTACCATATAATAAATGTAACTTTAATTTTTTTTACTACAGTTGGTATCTGTGAAAGAGAGAAGAAAGAATAAGTTATAATTAGTAAAATATGTATTTTAAAGTAAAAGATACAAATGAAGAGCTAAAAACATCAGAACACTCTATTTAGAAATAAAGTGAGAGTGAAGAACACAGAAAGGGAAATAAACTAAGGTAGAAGGACAAAAAGAGGGAAAAAGAAATAGAAGGAGAGCAAATTACAAAGAGTAAGGCGTATAGATTCACTAAGAAAAAGAGAGAGAAGTACAGAGAAATGAACTGAAGGTAAGAAAGATACTAAAACAATGTGAGTTAGCAAAACTAAATCAGGAAACAGAAGTAAGTAAAAAGATAATGACTGAGACAGAAAACAGTCTAATTAAGGATGCATTTAGAAGAATGAGGAATAGAAGATAACTGAGAGTAAGAGAAGGACAGTCATAGAGTTAAATAATGAAGGGAGACAGAATAATATACAACAATTGAAGGAAATGGACTGAGGAAGTTATAACGTAGACACACTAAGAGAAAAACTGAGTGAGGTGGAGTACAATGAGTGAGAAAAGAAAAAAAGTAAGTCTGCAAAAAAAAGGAAAGAGAGGAGAAGACGACTAAAACAGTGGTACTGAGAGAAAATAATTTGGTGATGAAAGTAAAGAGAAGGACATTGAAAGAAATGAAATGATGGATAGTAACGGAACCAGAGTAAAAGAAATCGGATGAAGAACGATGAGAGAGGAGCAGTGAAGTTGTTGTAAAAGAAATGATAGAAGGTAGATAAACACAAGTGAAAATAACACAAGTAGCGTGAGGCACTGAGCACAGAGAAGTAGTGAACGAAAAATAGAGAGAAGAGGTCAAAAGTAAGAAGCAAACAAAGATAAGCGAGGGAGAGTGAATCAGAATCAGAAAAGTACTTTATTCGGCTAAAATCATTAACCATAAAAGTAACAACAACATAAACAGCATTCTACATAACGAAACTGAATTAACAACAACATACGGGTTATATTTCATTTACAATAATACTTTTTCTTAATTTCAAAACCTGTTTAAAATAATTTAAAAGAACCACGACAGTAAAAACAGTATCCAATCTCTGACATTCAAGAAATGCTAATCGACATCTTTTTAGATTCATATCCTTGAGAAGAGGAATTAAAAGTTTTCGACGGGGAATAGAATAAAACTTACAAAAGAATAAGATGTGGATATCAGATTGGGACGAGGAATCATCACAAGGGCAGGTAGATAAAGTCTGTGACCATAAATTCATCTTTGGGAAGGATAGAAGTCTAAAAACAAGGTTCAATCTAAAGCGGGTTAAAAGAAATCGATCATGATTTGACATCATCAGGGTCAAATAGGGCTGTACTTTTACTCCCGACAGTATCTGGTTATGATAGGCAACTGTCTTTTTATTTGCTTCTGCGCTTCTTCTTTTATCCATGAGGTATTCCAAACATGAATTGCTTAATATATGCTAACCATTCAACCCTGACCGAGTTTTCAGTATTCAAAATGTCCTGTATCACAGCCCGATTAACTACACATTCATTAGTAGTCCATACCCTGTGCCACACGAGAATGGGCTGTATTCTAATTAGATCTGATAAATAAGGTTGACCCAACTCCACATGACAAATGTAAGTAGAAACACTCTGTGGTACAGATAAAATAGCACGTAAAAAGATGTTTTCAGCAATTTGTAGTGGGTCAATATTAGAAAAGCCCCAAAGTCCCGTGCCATAAAGGGCAACGGATATACATGTGGCATTATATATGGTCAAGATTTCTTTAATTGGTTTTTTCCCCAGCTTTTTCATGAAAGTCCTAACTGCCATTAAAGTTTTTTGGAACAAAAGAGTTCTGGCCTTTATAGCACTCAACCATCCTCCCTGTTCATGAAACAAAATACCCAAATAGGGAAAGGACGAAATATTTTCCAAGGGAACATTATTTAAAAACATAGTTTTCGACTTTTTGCCAGATTTTGTGCCGCAGTTCATGGAGTATGTTTTACCACAGTTAATTTTCAGATCTAAACTCGACATGAACTTTTCAAAGGATACTAGCAATTTCTGTAAGGCCAAGGGGGTTCTGGCCATTAGGACAGCATCGTCCGCATACATGAGTGCAGGGATCGACCTCTTCCCCACTCTAGGCATGTCCCTGCACTCTTGCAGAAGACGATTTTCAAGTCCGTTAATATAAAGGAGAAATAGGAACGGGGCCAGGACGCAGCCCTGGCGTACTCCGCGGCCCACTCCAAATCTTCTAGTGCATTCTCCCCCACGGCCATAGCGAACTGATGCTGTGGCACCTGAGTATAAATCTCTCAGGAACGAAATTATGGCTTCGTCAATGCCCAGCCCCTGCAGAATATCCCATAATTTGGAATGCGATACACAATCAAATGCCGAAGACAAATCAACAAATGTAAAATATAACCATTCCCCTTTAACCCTAGTATATTTTTGTTGGATAATCATTAAGTTTAAACATTGTTCCACGGTTCCCAAACCTTTCCGGAACCCGTATTGTAGATCACTCAAAATTTCATTATCTTCCGCCCAGTTCTGGAGTCTTGCCAAAATTATTCTCCCTAAAATTTTTACAGATGAATCAAGAAGGGAAATTGGCCTATAACAAGCACAATTTTGTCTCTCACCCTTCTTGAAGATTGGCACAATTATTGAGGTAAACCAGGATGCATGCATACCATTTACTAGGGCGGCGTTAAAAAGCTGTGCCAGCATGGGGCCCCAAATCTCCACATTTGCTTTATATAGGTCTGCAGGGATCCCATCTGGGCCAGCAGCCTTCCCACCCTTGGTTACATTTAATCCGATTAACACTTCCTCCAGTGATATCACCAACTTTTCCTCACCCCTAACAGTATTTACAGATTTAAAAACATCGGTCGTACATGGGGCATCCTGAGAGCTATATAAGGTTGAAAAGTGGTCCACCCATTCCTCTTCGGTGATCGCCGTCTCAATGCGAGCCTTATGCCCATCGAAGAGAAAAGGTGCGTTAACTGCCCTCCAAAATGCGGATACATCTTTAGATTGTGCAGCCTCGCAGAGTTCTTCAAGGGCCTCCTTTTTTATAACATTTTTCCTATTTTTCAGGGCCTTATTATAGCAATTCCTTAACCCTCTTATTACCAAGTGATCCCGAGGTGATTTATGGATGGCATTTTTCAAGTCACTTAGTGCCCTAGTACAAGCGGTATCAAACCACCTTTTAGTATGCCTTGTCTTATTTCTTAGCTCCACCCACAGACTTTTCTTGATTTCAAGGGCTATTTTATCAAAATGCTCTGAAATCTGACTGGAGCAGGCTGATCCCCCTAGGCAAATAAAGAAACTATATGAACAAGCATTTAACAATTTTGCCAGAAACTTTTCTGGCATAACCTTTCCCCATTTTAAAGTATACCCATTTTGCCTACCTAAAATCAAGTCAGGGGCTATGTCTAGGGTATGTTCAGGGTATTCACAAAAAAGATTCACGGCCTCTAGTAATAAGGGCAGATGGTCACTTAGGGGCAACTCCAAAATCGTTAGACTAATGATTCCGCTACCACAGCTATTTGATGCGAGAACAAAATCAATAGTGGACATTGCACCTCTACCAACAAATGTCGGTTGAAATGAAGTGGGATTCTGAGCTATTTCATTCACAAATCCCAAATCATACATAAATACTAATTCATTAAGTAGGTCCCCAATCAAGGAATGTTCAAAGTGTGTTAGATGTGTATCCTGTTCTAACATTAGGCCGCAGATCCCCTTTTTGCCCCTTGTACAAAGTGGACAATTAAAATCACCCCCCCATAAAATTACCGTTTCCTTGTTTGATTTTTCTGTTTCATGTTGTATGTTTTCTCTAAGTGTTCTTAAGGTATTCAATATTTGAGCTTTCGGGATATTATTGTAAAAATTAATCACAATTATGATAGGTCCCTTAGTACTTATGGTTATGAGTTGAAAATAATTCGAATTAGATTTAAAAGTTACTTTCTCATATTTAAGTATATTCGATAGGAATGTTATTAAACCTCCCTTCGGGCGACCATGTAAACCGGCCTCAGCTGAGGTAAAGAAAGTTCTATACCCGCTTAAATGGACGGGTTCTGTGGACCATGTTTCTTGAAGGACCACAACATCCCGCTCATTTACAATTAAATTCAGTGATGGGTTATCTATCTTATTTTTTAAACCTGCTACATTCCAAGATAGGAATGTACAGGAATCCTGTTTTTTACTTCTTCCTGCCTCTTGGAACGTGGAAAAATCACAGAATATCTCCTTACTTTGAGAAGTCACTTCCCCATTGTTATTCCCAATCTCATCCTTCTGGGCTATAATAGGGCTAGAAGGAGTAGACTCCTAGTGATCGATTCTGGGAGAAAAATTATGCGACGTCCCTCCCCTAAGGGGGGAGTTATAGAGTTACTTTTAAATGTGTCAGCCTCTATCAGACTCCGTGAGTTTGTATGATCGGCACCCTTTTCATGTCAATCGACATAATCAAGGCCCGAAAATACATCAAATCTGTTGTAGGTTGGAAGATTGTAAGCTGGGCACAAAAAGTCTCTATTCTCTCTGAGGAAATTGTTATTCCTATAACCCATTCCAGGGGTGATTGGGAAGAATTGCCTCTGGGCAAAGCCACTGTGCGCCCCAAATTTGGGTAAAACATTTGAACCGTATCCACGTTGGTATGTCGCGGGCCACTCTAGTGGTTGTCTTACTCTATCCCTACCTCCAGGCTTTTGTCCTGGACTATATGGATAGAAATAGCTAAGGTAGTGTGTAGAGATAGAGTCACTGCCATTTGACTCATACCAATCTCCTATATGACGAACTGCTCTATGGTCTTTAACATTTATAATAATAACATCCCCTTTCTTATCTTTTGGTCTGGAGCCCACCCAGACTGCTCGCCTCACAGTCAGAATTTCTCCATTAATGTGTGCTGGCAAGGGTCTGTTATTATATAACCAATGCGTTACTTTATTTCTTAACGCACGGTGGTCTTCCCTAGCATCCATAGATAAATCCATAGATAACTCGGGGGCGCCTGCCATAACTATAGTATAGGGGACTGCTTCAGGTGGTAGATCAACCATTTTCCTTTGGTAGCGTTTTCCATTATGTGGATTCATGGTACCATTCTCCTTACTGGCCTTAGGTTGGAGTGTCTGCGGCCTTTCTGCTGACGTTGATTTATCTTCACCTTGGCCACCTACACTACTCACAAGTTTAGTGACAGATTTATTTTTTGGCGAAGTTACCGGTGGAATTTTTTTTGGTATAGAGCCAGTCAATTTTGTCCCGTCATGACCGGATTTTACAGGGAGTACTGGGGGAGGTGGTAATAGCTTAGGAGCAGAGACAGTGACCGGTGGCACAGGTAAACCATTAGATTTCATTAAGTTCACACCCTGTGTCAGATCAGCTAGAAGTTGCATGTTACTCCCAACTTTCCCATCTAGCTGATCGTGTCTAGTATTACACAAGGTCATTCTATACAACAATGGCTGAATTAAATCTTTTAACAGACTTTCTAACCTCACAAATAAAGCAGTCTCACCAGGGGTGCAAAAATCAGTTATCGATTGAGGTAAAATTGGGAAAGGTGGTAGAAACACCGCCTCAGTCACAACTGGAGTCGAACTCCTCTTCTGTACTTTAGCATCTCTAGTAGGCATAGAACAACCCCCTCTTTTTTTAGTATTTTTAGTAGTAATCTTCAATGGTGACAACTGGGTTGAATTGGTAGACAAAGCAGGCGAGAATCTTGGAGAGTCAGAAAGCCCTTCATCATCATAAGTACTACTTGGACTCATGTGGGGAGATTTCAAACTGACCGGAGTTATTGGTATAGAAACTTCCTTTATTGAGAAATTGGATATACCAATTACATCCTCCCTTTTGCTCACATGGGAGGCCTGACTTCTTCCACACTGCTAAGTGCATGTAATTCCAAGGGTGCTGGCCCTATATTGCCCACATTAATTTTCTCATTTATTATATTATCTACTTGTACACTTTTTCTAGATGCATGTAGTTGTGTTTTGTGCGTTTGCTTCCCCCTTCTCTTTCGTGTTTTCGCCTTTTTAAATATTCTTGGAGGTGGGGTATAATTTTGTTTTTCCACGATATCTGGATAGTCAGGAGGTTTTATAGCATGGACCTGGGCGGTCGCGATAACTACCCTACCACAAGGAACAGGAGGTTTTTTGGGCGAGGATATATCAATTAAGAGTGCCTCATCCTGCGCTGCGGAGGAGTTCCCCTGCCCAAGAGAGGCACGTCTATTAGAATTAATCTGAGTAATTTTTTGAATTAGATAATTATCCATTGGCCCTTTATCTAATTTTTCCTTGTTCATTTTACTAGCTTAAATTTAGACAGATTCTGGAATGTTTTTACAGGTAATTAAAATAAGTAATAAAATTATAAACTAATCGAAACAACACGACTGCAACACTCAAAAATCAGCGCGTTAGTCCTACGGAAAAAATGACAAATATTGTCAATATCAATACCTAGCTCTGAACAATCCCAAGTCCCAGGAGCAACAGCATCTAGTGCCCAGTCCAGTCTCTGCAGGCCTCAGAGGGCCCGCCCTTTGCCCAGGCTTCGCTCCGCGCTTTGCTCCACGCGCGTCCCGCTAGCGCGTCTAGGCCTCTCTCTAAATAGCAGGAGGGGGCGGGAAGAGGACCAGCTGCGGCGAGTTAGGTGAAGCAGCGCCCGCTGGTCGTCGCAGTCCCTGAAGATGGAAATGTCCCTCGGCGGTCACCTCTCTGGTCAGGCAATCCGGCAGGTCAATGCCTCGAGCGGCTCCCGCAAAGCGGGGGCCGCGAGGCGTAGGGTGTGAGGCAGGAAAGGAACAAAGAATCCAAATGGGGTTGCGCAGATTCTCCGTGTGCTAGTTCAACACACAGTGCTCCCAGCCCTTCGCTTCTTCACAGCCAGACGGGAGGGGGCGGGAAGAGGACCAGCTGCGGCGAGTTAGGTGAAGCAGCGCCCGCTGGTCCTCGCAGTCCATGAAGATGGAAATGTCCCTCGGCGGTCACCTCTCTGGTCAGGCAATCTGACAGGTCAATGCCTCGAGCAGCACCCACGAAGCGGGGGCCGCGAGGCGTGGGGTGTGAGGCAGGAAAGGAACAAAGAATCCAAATGGGGTTGCGCAGTTTCTCCGTGTGCTAGTTCAACACGGAGAGAGTGGATGTCAGAGAATGGGAATACAATTTAATTTACACAATCCAAAATATAGAATGATTTCTACAACATGTTACATAGTTTATTTTTGCTGTTCTCACAATATGTTGAATTTCACACACTTGTAGGTACCTAAAACAGCCACAGAACCCAAAAGCTCTTTTCAGAGCTACCCTACATGTAATCACTCAAAATGATTATTTTACACTATTATTTTCACTATTTTTCACCTAAGTACGCTCCCTGGTACGCTCCACGGGACCCTTTTATGGCCCCCACATCAAACCTAGGGGGGTCAGGGGGGGTGTACCCTGCCCCCTTTTGCTCATTTCCCCCTTTGATTTTTTCCACCTCTTGTATCTCAATCCTACCGAGACACAAGATGGCGGCCGCTGCTGACTGTTTCGAATGTTTACAGACACCTGAGAACCAATCAGCTTGCCGTGCGCAAGTCGCGTGGCGCGCCCGGAGCGCTCCCCAGTACGCGTACCGGGGCGCGCTAACAGATATATAATTTTTTTTAAACCTAAATTACTCAAAATCCACTGGAGCACATATCTTGAGACATAGCAAAGGCACATCGGGCTACCAGTCCCTACAATTTTGCCAAGTTTGGTGAAAATCCATTCAGCCGTTCGAGCTAAAAGTGCGACAGACCGCCCTATGGAAATTAACATGGGAAAACACGTTTTGGGACCCCCTTTTATCTCGGCCCCCGCTTGACGAATGCCCCCCAAACTTTCAGGGAAGGAGCGGAGCACCGGGAGGCAAAGTTGCTGACAAATTCAGGCAGATTCCTCAACCGGCGCCAAAGTTATTCCCAATAGAATGTTGCGATTTCCCTATGGAAATAGATCCTAACTATATATACCTACTGGCGACTGCCAGTAGGTAATATATATATATATATATATATATTCATGAAAAATAAAAGCTTAAAGTAACGTTATAGTTAGGTAAAATCTTCAGTTACAACAAATCTCCTGGTGGCTGGGAGCAGAAGTGTATGCTTCTGTTTTGCCGCAAACCCGTTTCCCTGCCTGTGCAGTGCTGACTAGGAAACTACTGTCTCCTGTGTGTGGGATTCCGGGAACCCAGTAAATAAGGTGGCCTCACTCACTTTAAACTTTATTTAGGCCCCTTGAAATGTGCCCCTCGGGCCAACGAAGGCCGTTTTTATCCACAGTTGACTCCAGGAGATGGGGGCGCAGGGGCGGCCATCGGCACAGGAGTGGTGCTTACTAATGCCCCCCTTGTAAAAGATAAGAAAAATTCAGGCACAAATTATTATTTTTTTTTGCCACAATCCTAGGGGAGGCAAAAACCTGCCAAAAAGTGTACTTTTTTGTAAGGTTTCGTAGAGATTTGTGGAACTGCGCCAAAGTTATTGGAAACACAATCCTAACAATAACTTCCATGGGGGCAACCGCCAGTGGTATTTTTTTTGTGCTGCCTCTTTCTTTCATAGAGTTTGGGAACAAAGTTTAATTTGATAACTAATGCAGCAGTGAAGGGAGGGTGGGAGCACACTGAATCACCTCCCAGCACTCAATTTGATGAATCATGGTACCAGTTCATAATAACACTTCAGTAGTAATCTTAAATTGTTTACCCTTTTTCATGTAGCTTGTACTGTGTAACTCTAGATATGTGTTTCTGGATTCATTCCTTCACCAGTAGAGAGCAACAAGTAATTCTGGGGGTGCTGGAAATGCTGCCCAAAGTCTTCTCAGGTTTCTGTACCACATACTGGATACAGTTGCATCAACACAAATCGGTCAGCTCAGAAGCTCAAGGGTGCCTTTTCAAACAGAATTTGAGTGGTAGCACACTGCTTCACATTCTAGCACTCAATTTTCCCCACAGCATCATGAAAAATGCAGTGTATAATAAAACTTATTTCAGTAGTAACATTTATTTTTTCACCCTTGTGGGTGTAGCTTGTACTATGTACCCCTAGACAAGTCTTTATGGATTATTTCCTTTATCAGTAGAGATCAACACGTCATTTTGGGGGTGCTTTAAATGCTGCCCAATGTGGCAGCTAGGCCACACACAGTGTTCACCTGAGAGTTAGTAGAAGATCTATCATATTCAGCAGTTTGAGAGACACGAGGGCTGAAGAGTGAATGTTTCCATTTCTTCCAGCATAACGCGATGGCTTCAAAAGCCAAGAGACTCACAGACATTGAGTGGTAAGCCAGGATAAGTAATGGTGCTGGTTGAGTGCTGCTCGGACGCCTCGGGTGGGACATGGTTGGAGGACCAAACTAGCATGCCAAACTCAATTGCCTCAGTATACTGCATGTACATAAGTTAAAATCTTAAAATGTTAGCATTAGGAGAGCATTATCCCAGTGGTATGACTATCTGACTCTAAATGATAAAGGGCCAGGAAGGAAGATATGATTAAGGCCAAGCAATCCATATCAACTGCGAAGTTCCATAAAGAAATTAGTTTAAAAAAAAGTGCAGATGGAGGAGTCTGGTTGGAAACATGACAATTGAAGGTCTAAAAGAGAACAAATAGCTGAACCAGCTCTTTGAAGAGTGTGTTGATAACACAGGAAATCAATCAAACACAGAAAATGGATGATGAAACATCCTTGAAATTGGTAAAAGAACAGGAACAGGCACGCACAGCACGCACAGCAGAAGTTAATGAATGGTGGGAGATAAAAACTTTAAAAAAGTAAATTTAATGTAAGCGGATTTCAAGGGGACGCAAAATATTGGTGTTGCCCACAGGTACTGATTTAGATGAAGATATTCTCAAACAATGGCCATCAGATACAACAGAATGTTCTCTTAAACTTATGAGAACTCTAATCATAGATGATGCAGGTGCCTGACAGCGAGTAAAGGAAATTGAAAAAAAATTGGAGAAAAGCACATGGGAAGTAAAAGATTCTCTACGCATCATGAAATAGAAACTTGAAATGCATAAATCAAAAATAGAAACAAGGAAGGCAAAAACGTTTAATAGAGATAGAGTGGATTATATGACATGAAGAATATAAATTTTTGCGAAGAGATTTGATGCACTATATTGTAGACCTGTTATGGATAAGGTATTATAAAAATACTTGATCTCCTCTAATATGAGCTCAAAGGATGAAGACGGATCTTTTACAAAGCCCAAACTGGATTTTTATGGGGAAATGCGACTATACCAAAGGAGCAGGAGCTGAAGAGGAATTTATTTTCTTTAAAATAAAAAACTAATCAAAATACGTAAAAACCCGGAGATGAAAGAGAAGATAGAAAAGGAAAACGAGGAAGGGGGAATACAATAAATGAAAACCTCAGAGATAATAATTTAGTGATCAACATTTCTTCAAAGGATTGGAAGAAAAACATCTCAGATTGTTGAACAGGGCTTGACATTCTGCCTGGATATGTGAATGAACCTGGCCACTGCAAAAATTGACTTAGCTAAGTTTTATAGGAAATTACATTTACAGAGTATTTTTTATGGAAAAAAAATATATAAATTTCAATAATTGTCAAAAAAGCCCTGACATATCTGTTAGCAGAATGAAGAACATACGCACTTTAGGGACTCCTAAGTTGGGAAAATGAATCTAGTGATGTAGAGGAACTTCATGGAATAAAATAATTATTTAATGAGAACTGTTGTGAGATTTTGAGAATTTCAACTAATGAAACAACAAACAGAAAATGAAAGCCCAAATCAACCTTTTGTCAATAACTACCAGCTGGCAATAAGATTGATATAGTCCAAGAAATATTAGTGGAAGGTTTAAATGGATTAGCAAAGTAATAATCTAAAGAAAAATCAAAACAAAATGGAATGAATATGACCAAAGATGCCTGGTCAGCATTAAAAGATCTTCAGGAGGACCCTAGCATAATAAAGCTGCAAACAAGGGTGGAAATATTGTAATCTTGGACCATACATTGGGGGCTAATGGCACATTGTGAGTTCTCTTGTAGCACTATTGGAAATCACCTCCAGATGTATTGATATCTTCTTGTTCCCTTATAGGCTGACATTACCTTCATATTGGAAAGATACTCCGCATTTGTATTTATAAGATCAATGGCATCTCATAGAAGATGAATTACCTGATGGCCACCAAAGATGCAGTGTCACTTTACACATCTGTTTACACACTTAGGCCCACATGCATCAAGCATTTTTGTAGTCGCAAACGGTGCGATTCCTTAAAATCGGCCGTTTGCGAATGCAAAAGTGCTTTTTGGGATGCATGAAGCAATTTTAGAATTCGTAACATGTTTGCGAGTTCTAAAATTGCGGGTGCTTTTAAGAAGTCGCAGATGTGCGATTTCTTAAAAGCAATGCATCATTAAATTTAAAACTGTAAATTCGCAATTAGGGTTTCAAATTTACCAAGTGGTTGAACCACTCGGTAAATTTGGAAAAAGTGTTTAAAATGCTGAAAATGTTTTTTTTTCAACATTCATGTTTTACACACACATGTCCTTAGGACATGTGTGTGTGAAACATGATGCGAAAAATACATTTCAGGGGTGCATGGGGGGGTCCTTTGGACCTCCCCCTGCACCCATGAAATTTTCAAAGTGCCACTCGCAATTTGCTAATGCCTTCCCATTGACTCCTATGGGCCTTTTGGCCCATAGGAATCAATGGGAATTGCGAAAATTAACTTAAGAATTCGGTATTCATTTGGGATTCGGTAAAAATTGCGATTTTTACAGAATCACAAATGAATACCGAAAATAATGATGCATAGCATTTTGCACTTCTTAATTTGCGATTCCTTATTTTTCGCAAATTAGGAAGTGCAAAATGTCACAATGATGCATGTGGGCCTTACACACTGATAGTATGAAAACCTGTGAATATTATTTGAGATCAAGTTCTATCAGGCTGATGGAGCACTTCAAGATGTTAATGAAAATGTTGGAAGGTTGTCTTACATTAATGCATTTCTCTTTGATGGTAGGTATTATTTGTGAACACAGAGAGCATCCATGGGCACCTCATTTACTTCTACATATGCAAACCTTATATTGGGACGTTGAGAGGTTGAAACTCTAACTATGGAAAAAAATATTATGCTTACTGGAAAAAGTGAAGCTTTGGGTCTGCTATATATTGACAACCTTTTTATAATTTGGGAAGGCAGCAGAGAGGAATTGAAGGTTTTAATCAGAACATTAAATACCAATAATCAGATTTTGAGATGTACCTATGAAAGCAGCTCATATATTTTCATTTACCTTGATATTGAAATACAGATCAAAGATCAGAAAATGTGTAGAAACACTCATAGAAAACCAGCCAGCTGCAATAGCTTACAACATGCAAACAACAGACACCCAAATACCCTCAAATGGAGTGTGCCCTATGGTGAAATCCTGGGGGCCAGACAAATTTGTGCGTAGCAAGAAGATTTTGAAAATCTAGCATTGTAGATGTTTGAAAGGTTTACACAAAGGGGATCCAACTGTTGTTCTGAGTGATCTACTAAGGAGAACACAAGAAAAAAAGAGGAGCAACCTGATGATTTCAAAAAAGAAAAACACTGCTGAGAACAATCAACTTAATATAAGATATATATTGCACTGTAACATGCCTCATTTTGCAGTGAAGAAATTGATAAAACAGAATTGGAAAATTCTGAAAATGGATGAACCCCTCAAACCAGTATTATTTGAACCACAAATAACATTGCAGAAAGGTTGCCCTGTTAAGGAGGCTTGCTGACACATAGCTTCATGCGATGGTTAAAAGTAAATATAGGCAATTAGCTAAAAAACACGCACATTGTTTCTGGAGATGCTCCACATGCAAAGCCTGTGAATATGGTTACAACAAGTAAGTGTTCGAACTCTATGATGGGCACAAAAGAGAATTAAAGAATGAATAACATGGAGGACCACACTTGAAGTATATGTGATAGTGTGGATGCAGCAAGAAATATGTTTGCAAAATGTTACATAAGTTGAAATTGAGAATTCTACAGCATCTACATGCAATCAATATTGAAGACCTCACAAATAAAGTGGCAAAACAATGCTGGGACACACCTAATGGGAGAAAAATGGGTCTCAAATACTACGTGGTCCAACGTATAGCAGGAATTCAAGATGAGGAGATCTAGAATTAAATGTGAGACAGTCAGAATCATAAATGATTATCTTGATGGGACTTAAATTCCCCTTGGGACTAAATATAAAAGCTGAACTCCATGTCCAGCTCTAGAATGATGCTTCTTGAAATGACATTATTGTGTTGTGGTATATTCCTGTTTACATGCTGATCTGTCTGATGAGACATGCATTTTTCAAAACACACACTCTATAGGATTTTTATGCTTTGCCATCTTGTACGTAATGTACATAAGACATTTTTAGTGCTAATATGAAGGAGGAAGATCCTTTAAGATATCACATACATGTTGGTACCAACAGGGGCATTATATATAGGGTTAAAGTACTTCAGTCTAGTCTAAAACAGCAATAATCTGCGCTTGCACCTTATGAAGATGTATGGCCTCAGAAGCAGTTAATGTAGCATCAATGAGGGGCAAACACTGTATATCTTAGCACTGTAGTAATAGCACATGACTTCCATTGAGACATGCCAAGTAAACGGGTAACCTTAACACAGGGTAGAAGCATTAGCACTTTATTTTATACATTTTAATAAAGTGAGGTAACAACTTTCAAATAATTGATGTGCATTTGCATCTTTTTAGGGTACTTCATACCTTCTCAAGTAGTAATACTGGAACTTTACATCATTTGTCTTAAGAAATACATATCAGGGCTAATTCAGATAACTGATTCTTGATATAACAACCTCAACTTATTTGAGTGATCTATGTTTGCACTGAATAAGAACACTTTACTTCATTCCAGACAGAATAATTAGCAATTTAAATCATGTATCAAGAGTGGGTCAGATGAGGTATGTGAAATGTCCTCACCAGCATGGCCCCATTGGTTTGCAGACACTGTTTAATAATATTGCACTTTGCCTCCTACACTGTATCCCTATTGAGATGTGGGATGTTGAATTTTCTGATTGATATGCTTTTTGGAATCTGAAAATCATAATGAATGTATATCTTAGGGATACAATATTGATGAATTGATTGCTAATTGAGTTTTATCTGCTTACCAACAAATATTAGCAGTATGACCAGACTTGCATTGATGTTGGATCTGAACAGTATGTTGACTCAGTAGAGTGTAAATCAACTATGGAATTAATTGTGGATTTTTGAACTCTGGAATATGTTATGTTTGCAAATCATGATATTGTCACCTAATGTGTGGAAACTTGAAGATGGGGTACTCTACCGATGATCGAACATGTCCAGCTGAAACACATGAAGAAAAGTAAACCTGTATTTATATGCTCTAGATAGATATATAAGATGTATGACTTATGATGCACGGTTTGCTGTGTTCCATCTGTGATGGGGACTTCAAATCCCAGGATTCTCTCTTCCCCCTGGAGAGAGGAGCGTGTTGATCAATGCACGCTTTAAAAGCGGCAAGAAACCCCTGTAGCACAGGACGCACGCGGGCCATGCCCGGGCTGTGCCCGGGACAAGGGCGGGCCTGTCTTAGCCCATCAGAGACCTTAAGAGGCTGGGCTATATTATTGACATTTTGCACCTGGGTTGCCTCCGGCTTTGTCTCAAATTTGAAAGGTAAAGTGTCACTAATATGATACTAACATTAGCCCTAGGGAATCAAAATGAGCAAGCGAAAGACTATTACTGGACAGGGTGTTGTGGGGACACTGGATGCCTTTCTTCTGTGGGCCGAGTCTGCACTTACAGAGTGGAGACTCTCGTTGGAACCCCAGCTCTCGCAAAGTTGGGTTCCACCTCCAGACCCTCTACTGCTAACTGACTCGGAAGGCGTTCCCTTCCAAATTGACCAAATGTATACCCACAGAGCCATATCCCCAGCCCTCCACCTCCTCTGAACCAATAGGTAAATCAAGCAGGTGGCTTAATGTAATTACTAGGGGCCAAAAGGCTACAAAATGCCATGATAATAGTCATGAACCTCCACCTAAAAAGAGAACGGGCCGGGGCCCACAGAAGCAGAGCCAAAATCCATCAAGTTATAAAAATAAAGCCGGGGAGAGTCTCTGTAGAGAGGGGCCTACTATAACTTCATTGCCCAAGGCACCAGATGGAGCACTTCCTTGCCACCCTGAGGAGCATTTCTGGGAAAGGCTAAAAATAGTGGTAACAGCCTTGCTGGACCCTCTGTTCCAAAAACTGTCAACTCTAGAAAGTAGATTACTTAACTTGGAGGGACCAGTCAGCAAGCGGATCTCGGGTTCACAAGACACATGTCGATGCAGAGGTACAGAGCCACTGTCCACGAGGGGGAAGGAACCTGCAGCTAGTTACCCCGGTCAGACTGGTCAGCCTGGCAATATTCTTGCAGGGGACGACCCTCGCTTTCTGATATCTATAATACCACTCAAACAAATCCGGCCCAGTCTGGCCATTTGCACTCAAGGGCTTTATCCTCCCCACATGCTCAAGAAGGTTGTTTGGGTGGCTCAGTGGGTCTTAATGCTGCATGTGTGCAACATGCAAAACCCTCATATGGGACTTCAGCCAACAGGGGGGTCTCTCTAGCAGGTGAAGTGGGGAGACCGAAAATGGCACTGACCCGATGGAGATCTAACCAGGGAGATTTTACTGATTCCAACTCGATCTTACATCTCCCACCAGAGGCAACTGCTTACAATGTTGTGTTGGCAAATGTACCACCCCTACCACCCAACGTCTTTGAACACTGGTCCTCATTAAAAAACAAGTCATTACACCTATTGAGCAAAAGGACTGGCATCACCCAAGTGCTTTTTTCTGAGTTTAAAATGAGCAAAGAATAGGCTGGGTGGGTAAGTCAACTAAGTCTCTTGCGGGTGATTGTGTAGTTTTATCATTTGGGTCTCCACATTTGGTACAGTCCATATTTGGCAGGGCTGGTAATGGTCTAGCAATGGTGCAGGGTATCAATATCTTACCACTGGGGTACTTTTACCAACCTCCCAGGAGTTTAGGGTTTACTCACCATGAGGAGAGATTTGCAAGAACTAGGTGCCCTACATTCGCGGTCCCAGTTAGTAACCGTTATGAAATTCTGAACCCACTGGATGATGTTGACTGACTGACCCGTCGGGGTCTCCTCTATTTAAATCATAGCCCTATTACCACAGAAGCTGGAGGTGTTAAGGCCCACGTATTGAAAGGCACTGCTGACCAGGCCTATGCTATCGCAAATAACCAGCTACCATCCCTAGGTAATAGTAGTAATAGGGAGGGCGACATGGGGAATACCTTCCCACTGGAGTTACACAATCATGTTAGCCCAGACCTCACATCCCTGAGTGATGGCGAATTTCAATCTGGTCTGCCAGTAACACCCATTGTAATCTTGTCTCCTGGAATATCTCCGGACTGCGCTATAAGCTGACCAACCCTATAGGGTATGAGTTTGTACTTCGTAGTGTAGTTCCTATATTCCCAATAGGCTCTGCGCATTGGAATAACATAAACAATAGTTTAGACGTAGGACTTAGGTCGACTAGGTCTCTATTGAATATGTTTGACTTAATTATGAATGCCAGCTAGCTCAGAGGTCACTAGAAACTTTCTCAAATTCACAAGAAGGGATTAGTTTCTGACAACCGCATAAACATGACAACTTTGCTCCCCCAAGAATAAGGAGTATATCTCCAGAGTCGCGGAAACAATAGATAGCTATTTTACTCAGTCAATCGTGCATGCTTAGTTTCACCAGAAGTGCAGAGAAACAGAGAGACGGGCGTTTTCAATAAAAGAGGTTATTTATTGAACAGTCTTCTTTCTCATGCAAGAGAAGTGAATTGCTACAATCGCAATACTTGTCATAAAGTAAAGTGCGTACAGTAAAAGGAGTACTGTAAAATAGTACTGTAAAAGCATGGTATGGTTTCCTAAGCAATACGGTATTTAAAATAGACAAAATACATACAATGATAAAATAATGACTAACTGGTGCTTCTAAGATACGCCTACCCTGGTGTACCTAACCTAAGCCTAGTACATGGGAAGGAGTAAGTGAGATGTAGTTTGAGTTAAGATAGTTTCTGCCAAGAATCTAAATCAAGAATTCTCTAAGGGTCTAGTCAGCTCCATACCTTGGTTATAGAATGAAGGAGGTCTTGTATCTCTCTCTCAGAACTCGATCTCCCAGCAACCCGCAAGGGTGACAGGGAAACACTGGAGCTGGATTTCTCGGCAGGAGAAAAGACAGCGTCTCTCTCAGTGCGTCAATGGGAGGGTCGGCTTCCTTCGGCACTCGGTACAGCAGGGCGTCGGGCAAGTAGATAGCCGATCTTCTCCAAACCACCGTGTGTTTTGCTAGGGCAGATGCTGGTATATTTATACCTGGAAGGTGCCGAGTTTGACGTAAGGTTGGACATAAGACAACACTAAGAACTCGCAGTTCTTTCAGGACTCCAGGAGTTCTAGGACAAATCAATACAGAAGCAGGGGGTATTCCCGGGCTGCTGGAGGCTTGGTTTGTTTAAGAACGCGTTGTGCTTTCTAGGAGTCTATGGGAGTAGCCTTGCCGTATTTGGACTGCATTAGCTATGACTTAATATGGGTATGAATCTTATGCCTTTATAAGGATATGAGTTGATATAACCACATAAGGGCATAAATCGGGAATATTTAAATAGGGTCCTAGATTCCTCTACAACACCCACTCCACGTATAATGTCCATCATTACTAAATACTAAGCAATTTTAAACATATCTATGCATGTGTTTTCCATCCCACCCGAAAATACATAAAATGCATTTGAAATGGTATATACACGAAAAATGAGTATTATACTGTACATTTTCAAGCAGTGGTATCATTCAGATAATGCATATTTAGTACATTTGAAATATTGGCTGAATGAAGCACGAAATTTACATTTATGAAATGGCTCTTGATACAGAAGAGAAGGTCGAGACCATTTCATCACATATTTATATAAGACTGTACATGTGCTAGAGGCTAAGTCAAAATATTGTCTCTAAAGTTTCAAAAATAGAAATCTTGTTCTCTAAGAATAGTTCTACTTTAAGCAGAGTATCATGTGCCAAAAAGGTAAATATTTTGGGAACGGAAAAAAATAATTTTCCTTTCAGGGAAAAAAAAATAGTTCCAATTGTCTTTCAGAAGTTCTGTTTATCAAAACTGAAGGCCAAATTCAGAGTTCAGGGAACGCTGTGTGCACGTGTTTTCAAAAGTTATTCTCGTTGTTAGGAGAAAACATTAACTCAGATAGGCTGGCAAAGAATTCGTCTACAACAGTAGGTGAAAGTTGGACCATGTCCGAAAAAGTAGAAATAGTGCATATGTAAGATGCATTGCCGTCATCGGTGTCTAGATCAGCAATGGTCACAGAAGGTTGTACCTGTGTGCCGCTTTCATCTCGTACCTCACCACCACTTAATCGTAATGGTGAGGTCTCAACAAATGCCGTCATCAGAATAGGTAGTTGTTGGGTACGACACGTTGCATGAGCCGTTACCGAACCAAGCAAAGTTTCGATATCCATAGGTACTACTGATGGGAGTGTGAGACAGACATCTAACACGCATTCTTCTCCGCAGAGCAGGCATCGTAGAACAGGTAGGATGCAATCTTGCCATTGTTGGTCTGAATGAAAGAAACCAGGTAGTATTCAGATCCGTTAGCCGAGCCAAGCCGAGGACTTTAGTAATCTGATCTCGGTATCGCATTGCTAGGATCGTTTCTTCCATGGTAGCTTGAGTTTTGTCTGTGACTTGACTTGCCATATCAGAGCAGAAGGAACAAAAATAAGATTCCTGCTACGAGTCCCAAGATGAGAGGCAGGCCGCCGAACACAGAGTGCACGAAATTCGGGAAGATGCTCAGGACTGCTTCAAAGGGTGCTAACAGTCCCGAAACAATTGTCTAAAATACATGCGCGATGCCACTGGTTTCAGACATGTTTAAGATTTGACTTAACATTTCTACGAAATGCACGGGGCAATTTGTCGATAATAATGCATTTATCTCTGCTGCTGTCCTTGCGACTTGTAGATCATACGTTTCTCTAGACGAAGTTAAAGGCACAGTTGTTTGTAAAATAATAGACTTCATTCTGCTTAAAGTATCAATTCGAATAGAAGAGATATTCAGAGAAGGCCATATCGTTGCCTCCTTGTCCGGTTTGCTGTTTGGATACAATATTTGCATACAGCAAGTGACCCTGGATTTAACACTGACGAGATAGGCCGTTCCTGGCACCATGCCACAACAGCTGCGGTCACTTATCATTACGTAACTGCCGTTGGAAAGTTGCCTGAAAAAAGGCTCTATTTGTGTAGCAGGTGTGCCATGCAGTTGGCATGAAAGGTTATTTGATGAACCTTCGCAGGCTCCATGCAAGTTAATTCCTTGACACAGAAGTGTACCGCTTAGTGAATTTTTACAGTTGTCACCACTAAGAAATACCTCTTTTTTCCTCCCACTGTAACATCTATGTGTGTAAGGTAAATTCCAGGTCGACTTGATGTACCCTTTACCCAACCTTTCATACAGGCCTGCTGGTATGTGCTTTTGGCAATATTGAAACTGAAAAGTCGTTATCTGAATTGTAATGGTGCCATGTATTATCCATTCAATGACAGGTTTTTCGGAGACTGTCAATGGTAATCTTTCTAGTTTTTTCAATACTCAGCACCGTATAGTCTGCCCCTCTCTGTGCCAAAGAGATTTGTTTATCTGTAAGGTTAAAGACAGAAAATAATGACGTTGTGTTGATTAGACGCCAAGGCACGTAGCCTGAACGGAGATTTTGTAACGTCCAGCGTAACTGTACAATAGAACGTAATTGGGACTGGCCATGTTGTAACATTAGCATATCCTGTTCTATTATATCAATAGCAGATGATACAATGCTGTCCAGTGAATAAATTCTGGAGGACAGAGTCGTTAACCCATTGTCCACTACAGACAGTGTTTTTTCCAAATGAATACGATCAATTTCTCGTATTTTTTCAGCAGTTTCAATTTGCATTACTTTCCAAGCTTCGTTGTAAGCAGCATATATACCGGCGTATATGTAACGTTTTTGACGCTGTTTGCGAGGTCCCAATAAGAAATCTCGCAAGTCAGCTCCTTCTTTAAGTAAAGTCAAGTGTTGCTTAATTTCAGGTAGTGTGGATTTCTGTAGCCATTCGAGGCATAGTTTTCCTACACTGTATGTTGTTATTATCCCTGGATGTTGTCTCTGGGAATATCTTGGGTCTGGCCTGTTCTGTTTGAACCCCTGTGTTTTGTTCAGGAATCTATCTTGACAGTTATTAGTGTCTGTGGGCCAGATCAACCATTTTTTTCAATCAGAAGTAGTTCTGTTTTGGTGTAAAATATGGGATATGTGTATCTCCACATCTGTAGTGCTATTACTATCAGGTATGGGCTTTGGTATAGACGGTTTGTTTAAGTCCTTTATCCTGGCTAAGCCAAGACAGGTTGTTTGTTGAATGGTGTCATTCAGGAACATTATTTGTTCTGGGATCATGCAGGCTCTGAATAATGATTCTAAACCTTGTACCTGCCAGTCTTTTGTACCCCAGATAGTTTTGTATCAATGTTGTTTTTCCAAAATTCAAAACCAAATGTAGACATTTTTTCATAAAATTTAGCAGAATATATCAGTTTAGTATTCGCCAACATGTTTTTCATTCCTGTCTTATTTACAATCTTAAATATCTTAAAATAAAACATTTCTGGATCAGTGTTATTAAACCCTGAGAAGTATGGGAATTTCTCATAAAATGTTTTCGAGCTGCCTTTTGGCGGTGTTGGACAATGTTCCCATTGATTATAAGTAAAAACATTTCGAGGATTAGCAGATTTATGCAAATAGTGATGCCCATAATGATTAAAGCAATACATTTCTTCATAATCTAATGAACCTTCTAAATAATCATGTTCTGTAAGTTTTGCTGACATTTCTAAATCTGACATCATATTGTTAATATTTTCAAAGTCCCAATCATCAGAGAAAGTACTAGGTGATACAAAGTCACTTAAAGAAACCTTAAACTGATGTGGATATTTCAAGAGTTCAACCGGGCCATTGATGTCGTAATCAGTAGCGTCCCATGCTACACCACCAGGTATAGGAATGGCTGTGATGTTTACTGATGATAGTTCTCTTTTTTTAATGTGAGAAGCTCTGTGAGGCTTTAGAACATAGTTGATGTTCTGACTTGCTGTGTCCATTGTACTGTATCTTCCATCAATCATTCTTCCCAAGCTTCAAAGCATAATGTGCCAGAGTAGGATTAAAAGTACACCTAACACAATCCACAATTCTATCCATGGTGAAATCAGATATGTCTCTCCGAGTTGATGAAAGAGTTCCGTTGTTTTTTCTTTGAAAGTTTTGTTTCCTGGCTTTTCTTCATGTTCACTTGGATCCTCAGAAAAGTCATCGAAATTGATGAAGTAGCCAGATGCAGTTCTGTCAATTGTTGGAATTGCTTCCGGAATTTTCATTAATCTTTGGATTTGTATGGTCAGAGGCTACATCATTGTAGACAGGTATTTCTTGATGAGCTGTTGCAATTTGGGTTTCAAGAGGCACAAGTTCCATGGCTTTGTTGCATAGTCCTTTTTTATTCACTGCAGGTTTATCAAATGCGATTAGTCTCTCAGTTTGAACCTCTTGAATTGTAGCAAGGTTTGGTCTTCTGCTACTTCTTGGGAGTCCACTGGGCCTACTACTTATTATTGGCCACATGATTGTGGTTTTACCAGGTCGATTGATACAACTCTGTTCTCCTTTTTACCAGCAAGGGGCGGTAGTACTACTGATCTTGTTCCGCTGATTTCCAAGACGGGTACAGCTTTTATGTAAGAAGGCCCAAATTCCTTCTTCACCGTGATCTTTTCTCTGACCAGATCCCCAATCTTTGGAATCAAGACAGGTCTTGCTGGGACAGGTGGTTTTTCTTCAGTGGCCGTTGGCTTTAGCTTTGTGTTACTTAGACGTCTTCTTGTTTCATATAAGTCCTGTAAAACAGCCAAAAGATCTTTGATATCAAAGGTTTTTTGTTCCACCACTGAAGTCTGACTATCGAGGTCTTCGATTATCATTCTTGTACCAAGAAAAAGTTCATATGGAGTGATTCCACCCAGAGAATTTCTTGGCAGAATATTACGACTACGTTGGACACTTATTAGTTGTTTGACCCACCCATCACCTGAACCTAATACCCTTGCTGTTATAGTTTGCTTTATGTCACGGTTTTTTCTCTCCACTACGCCATTTCCCTCAGGATGGAATGGACTAGAGTACTGCAATGCAATGCCCAAGCTGGCCATGGCCTCCTAGGAAGCTCGAGAGCTAAACGCAGGACCCTGGTCAGAATGTAGCATGCCAATTGCGTATGTGCCGATAAAGACTCGCAAATCTTTTATAACAGTTCTGGTGTCAGCCGAGCGCTGGGGCCACATCCAAATGAATCTCGTCTTAATATTTATGGGATCGCATTTTTCCGTGTGGACGTCTGCGTGTAGATAGCCTAATGCTGTCTAATAGAGGTGTCTGGGCTGGTATCTGGTCCGGTTCACAACTGCGATCTCTATTGCAGTTATAACAATCCATTGCAAAGTTATAAATGTGCACGCTCATCCCAGGCCACCAGTATTGTGATTGCAATTCTATTAGAGATTTCAAGATCTCTTGGTGCCTCAGACCCATTCCCATGTGTGCTTCTTGAATCAAGTAAGATTTCCGGTTCATGTTTGGAATTACTCTATCTCCCACTCCAGGGATTCGAGCAAAAGGAACAGAGTTTGCATCAATTATGAATGTATTATTGAGTGGATAATTTAGAGGTAATGCCGCATACTCGCCTTTTAATGAGGCTTTTACTGCCAGCATGGTTTCTCCATCTATTTGTTTTTTAGAACGCTCTTTTGTAGCTACGGAAGCCGGTTGAACAGCTGCCATTGTGGCTTTGTTAGCCAATGAATTCCCTGTAACGGGAACGCCATCACGTCGAAGTCTCTGCGTATGTATCACGTGAGTCTTTCGTAGTTCTTTCTGTAAAAGAACTACTTGTTCCCATAGTTTTTTATGCTTTATTGTGGCACCTGTCTTATCTCTGTAACCATTTTCAATCCAGGTCTGCATGAAATTATTGTAAGACTGGACGCAGAAATGCGAGTCGCACACAATTAGTGTGGGGAATTCGCGATCGGCATTTTCGAGCGCCATCTTTAAAACTTTTAGTTCAGCTCGCTGAGCTGAGTGATTCAGTATTAGTGACCATTAGTCTGAATTTACCTATGCGCCAGCAACCTTTAACGATTGTGCATGCCGTATTGTAAATTTGCTTATCTACAACGTAGTGTTGCGCATATGCGTCTGTGTAGATTACACAGGCGTAATGATCGAGATGCAGAATTTCGATCGGCAAAGGACATTCATGTTCGTATTCTAGATGTTCTAGCTTTTTCATTTTGGGCTCAAATGCACGTATCACGTCAGTTGCAGCAAGTGAATTAACCCATTTTATCCATTTTGGATCTAATGCCATAGCATTTGGAATGCTCGGTCTTGTTACTGCCTCAAGGGCTGATACTGCTGTTAAAGCAGATATGCTCTTCCCTTGAGCTAGGGCTTTTTCTTTTGCTACAGCAGTTTGAACCGCAGTCAGAATTATTTCAGTAGAACTGAATTTCATTTCAACTTGTGTGTACAAGTGTGATTTATAAGCTATTGGTACCGTTTCTCCCTCACTAGAGGTCAGGTACGTAAATCCGCATCTTCCTGGGATGACTCGGATTACAAGGTTGCGCGTGTTTGCAGTTTTGTTTTAGTTAACATGTCTGTTTGTATTGATCGTAACATTTTTGTGTGTTTTCTGAGTCCAATTAATTGGTTTGAAATCAGGTTTTATTAATTCGTAAAGAGGTTTAACCCTCTCTGCGTAGTTTAGAATATAAGTTCTCCCGAAATTCAGGAAACCTAGAATTGATTGTAAGTTTTTCAGTGTTTTTGGAGCTTGGAGTACTGCACACTTCTCTAAGAAGTTGTCTGCAAGGCTTTTGCCTTCACTTGATAACTCATATCCTAAAAATAGGACAGTTAGGTGGGCAATTCGTGATTTTTTAAAGTTGAATTTGTACCCTTCAGATGCGAACCCAAGTATAATGGTGTTCACTCTTTTCAAGTGTGTCTCCAGGTCATCGTCTGTAAGATAGATGTCATTGACATAAGATAATGCCTCATCATCATATATTTGTAGTATTTCTATTACCCTTGCTGAAAATAATCCTGGGCTGTTCTTGAATCCCTAATGTCGTTTTATATTTTTTGCGCACAATGTTATTCATTAGTGCTGCACTGTGTGAGTTTTGTACTGCAAATGTTTTGCAACAGGAGTTTAGGTGTCTGTAATCCAAAACTAGACGATATGAATCGTCTGGTTTGGAGACAGGAAACAAAGGGTTGTTCATTTGTGAGGTGCATGTTTCAATCACCCCCTGGTATTCTAGTTGATCTAAGATCTCCCTGACTTGTTTTTTAGCTTCTTGCTTAACAGGATACTGCCTCTGTGCAGTAGGTTGATTTTTTAACTGAATTTTATGGTGAGGAGAATCCTCATCCCATCCTACATGATTTTTATATAATGCAGGGGCTTGGGCTACTGCCTATTTTCTAGCATATGTGTATTTTTTATGAATTGGAATGTGATTTGAGAAGGCAGGCATAATCATTTCTTCGCCATGTGGGCATTCCCTGACAAACTCTGGTGGCCAGTCTTTTTCTGCTAGCAGGATATCATAGCCTTTCGATAGATTCTCCCAAAAGAGACCTCTTATTTTCCTAGTTTTGTCCCCTTCTATACGTAATGTTATTTCATATAATTTATGGGGTAAACTAACTCTAGTGTCTGCAGTTTCCACCTGAATGTATTCATTCGTGTCCACTGTCTCCAGAAGATTCATCAGGATCTTGCGAGCTATGGTCACTTCTGCTGCGCTGTCTAGCATTGTCTGGGCCCATTCTCTGTTCTTGAGTTGTGTCCTCAGAATCCTCGGCATGTTTTATTTTAATACTAGCTACCTTCTTTTTGGGAAATTGTAATTTTTTACTTTGATGAGCATGTTCCTTGTCTTTGGAATTGACGCGCTCTTCTTTATGTTCTGACCGTCCTCTTCTTTCTGATTTCTGTGAGGAAGTCAGAAAAGATCGAGAAGGACGTGTATCATTATCTTGATATCTGTCAGGTTTTCTTAAATTGTCCCTATTTCTACGGTTGTATCTTTTTTCCGAGGGCTCCGGTTGTGGAGACCTACCCCCCCGTTATGGAGATCTATTTCTCCGTTGGGGAGACCTTCCTCAGGACTGAAACTGTTTTTCTCCGGGAGTGGTTTGTTTATTACCCTCCCACTTCTTTTTTGGAGTTATGAGATTATTCTTAATTAACGTTTTTCGGGATTTTCAGTTAGTTGTGGTTTTAGTGGTTTCCCACCCAAACTATCTCTACCTAATTCTTCATAGGATTTTTCAATTATTCTGGCAAGTTCAAAAGGTTGTTCTGCTATATCTGTTTCTTTTAATTTTTGGCGGATCGCCACAGATGCTGCTTCTCCTTTTATGTTGGCTAGTAGTATAGCCGAGACTTGCTTAATGTCTTTCAGTAATTTCATACCTAGATTTAAAGCAGGCTCCGGCCCGTATTCATTTTGAATCTGTCTCAGCATGTCTGGTATAACAGCCATAGACGGAACACCATGTGTTTTTGTGTATATTGAAGCAAAGACTGTTCCCCAAGTGTCACAGCCCTCCACATGTGGTGCGATCCCAATTGGTAGACAGATTGTCAGAATTCTGTGTTTTTCAGTAGGTGTACTATCAGGAAATACAGCCTCTATTTGGGTAATTGTCTGAGCTAACCAGAACGGAATTTGTTCCCGTTTTGCGGGTAGTTTGCCAATGACTGATTGTATAGTCTGTGGTGTAATTTTATTTGTGTTCCCCTGGTGAGGGGTGTGCTGTGGAATTTTTATTGCTGGTTGGACTGTTAAAGTCCGCATGACATATTGGACCAATTGTCTATGTATTTTAATTAATTGTTTTAGCTGAACTAAAAGTTCGCTGTCAGACATTTCTTCAATGTTAGGATGTGGTGTATAGCTGGCTAGAACCGGCCATGTGGCTCCTGGTCTACCTAGTGGACCGAGCCTGGTAATGTGATTTTGATGTTTTAGGGCGCCATTAGACCAGAGCTTGTGCTCTTGGTAAGTTAGTGGGATTTCAACGTCCTTGAAAGGAATGTATTCCTCTGGAGGTTCCTCTGCTTTGTAGTAGTGGAACTCGTGTGTCACAGCATTTGCTGCTGGAAAAGTTATCCATGAATAGAATACCTCTGCCTGTCGATATTCATGTGCCTCTACGACAAATATGACTGTACCACCTTTTGATGATACTCCATTATTTATCATTTTGTAAGTTACACTCTTCCTTACATTTACCGGGATGAATATAGCATCCGGGTCATTTTGTTGGAGACTTGTGTCCTCCAAGGCAGCTTGAGCTGCTATTCTAGCTCTCTCCCTTTCGCCGTCACTTTCCGTCATATTCATGACTAAGTGTTTGCAGAGCAAGTTTCAAGGAAACAAAGATTAGGTGCACAATATTTTGGAACACTGTATCCTTCAACGTTGACTAAACCAAAAACTAATACATAGGAATCTCTTCCTACTAAGTTTTGGCGGATATTAACCTTTTACCCACTCCAGAAGTCTATTGGAGTTTTTACGGGAAAAGGGGTCTGTGAAAAGCACGACTGAGTTACTCTAGTATCTAGCGTTAAATTATCGCCTTACCAAACGTTGGGCGCCATGTAGTGTAGTTCCTATATTCCCAATAGGCTCTGCACATTGGAATAACATAAACAATAGTTTAGACATAGGACTTAGGTTGACTAGGTCTCTATTGAATATGTTAGACTTAATTATGAATGCCAGCTAGCTCAGAGGTCACTAGAAACTTTCTCGAATTCACAAGAAGGGATTAGTTTCTGACAACCGCATAAACATGACAACTTTGCTCCCCCAAGAATAAGGAGTATATCTCCAGAGTCGCGGAAACAATAGATAGCTATTTTACTCAGTCAATCGTGCATGCTTAGTTTCACCAGAAATGCAGAGAAACAGAGAGACGGGCGTTTTCAATAAAAGTGGTTATTTATTGAACAGTCTTCTTTCTCATGCAAAAGAAGTGAATTGCTACAATCGCAATACTTGTCATAAAGTAAAGTGCGTACAGTAAAAGGAGTACTGTAAAATAGTACTGTAAAAGCATGGTATGGTTTCTTAAGCCATACGGTATTTAAAATAGATAAAATACATACAATGATCAAATAATGACTAAACGTACTCAACTGGTGCTTCTAAGATACGCCTATCCCGGTGTACCTAACCTAAGCCTAGTACATGGGAAGGAGTAAGTGAGATGTAGTTTGAGAACTCTCTAAGGGTCTAGTCAGTTCTATACCTTGGTTATAGAATGAAGGAGGTCTTGCATCTCTCTCTCAGGACTCGGCAAGGGTGACAGGGAAACACTGGAGCTGGATTTCTCGGCAGGAGAAAAGACAGCGTCTCTCTCAGTGCATCAATGGAGGGTCGGCTTCCTTCGGCACTCGGTACAGCAGGGTGTTGGGCAAGTAGATAGCCGATCTGCTCCAAACCACCGTGTGTTTTGCTAGGGCAGATGCTGGTATATTTATACCTGGAAGGAGCCGAGTTTGACGTAAGGTTGGACATAAGATGTCACTAAGAACTCGCAGTTCTTTCAGGACTCCAGGAGTTCTAGGACTAATCAATACAGAAGCAGGGGGAATTCCCGGGCTGCTGGAGGCTTGGTTTGTTTAAGAACGCGTTGTGCTTTCTAGGAGTCTATGGGAGTAGCCTTGCCGTATTTGGGCTGCATTGGCTATGACTTAATATGGGTATGATTCTATGCCTTTATAAGGATATGAGTTGATATAACCACATAAGGGCATACATCGGGAATATTTAAATAGGGTCCTAAATTCGTCTACACAAGCTATGGAAGGCTCAAGTGGAAGGGCAAAGAGTGGGCTTTGTACCTACATCTCTAACATGCTGACTTTCAATAAGGTGGAGATGCAGGCGGAGGAGACATTTTATCAATTAATGAAAATTTATGTGGACAGTAGGCACTGTATTGTAGAAGCAAACTTTTATAATAATATTCCCCAGGTTAGTGTTGGGGCAGTAGTTATAAAGCTGGGCCACAACCTGAACTGTATGTGCACTGATGATTCTAAAGACAAAATGATAATCTTGGTAGGGGGATTTAACTGTTCATTGTGCCCAAACGATTAAGGTAATTTATGTGGTTTCTTAAATAAAGAAGGGCTATGTAATACACATTTTAGGCACTCTATTCTGGGGGACTTGTATAATGAACTCATTTTTAGTTTGGACCTAGGATTTTCAAATTCTCTATGTCCTGAACCTGCTCCTGTGAGTCATACTTTTAATGGCAGAGGTTTTTCTACTACTATAGATTATATCTTACTGTCAAACAGTCATGCGAATAGAATTCATTCTTTCTTTGTTGACGATAATTCACTCAGTGATCCTTTCCTTTTGTGTTTATTGTTCCAGCTGCCGACAAGTAAATCTGGCAGTCATGATGAAGTTGAGAGGGCACTAGCAAAAATAGCAGTTGATAGGACCAATGGGTACTCCCTACGCTAGTCGACGGTGAATCCATCAGCTATTACACAACAAGTGGTAGTCAAGTGTAGAATGGCACTTGAGACGTGCTTGAGAGAAGCTGTTTCCCCACATAGTATTCTACTCTCCTTTCAAAGAATATCAGCTGCTGTAAGGGAGGCCTTCTTCACTGAGAATCGTCCCAAAGGCAAGTCCCAGGGTTGGTTTCATTCCAAGTGCACCCGAGCCTACGCAAATTTAAAATATGAACTTCACAAGGCACCCAGAAATGTAAATGGCGTGAGGCAGGCAAGAGTAGAGTATAGATGGGTGCTTAAGGAGAGAAGAATTACTCTCATAAACAAAGCCTGGGAATCTGGAAAGCAGTAAAAGCCCCAAATTATTTACAGCTGGAGACGGTCCAACAATTAAAACTGCAATAACTGAGGATCAGTGGATCAAGCACTTTTGCAAGATATATACTGGGGAGGGTACCCACGATGTAGAAATAAATATAAAAGAGGGAGAAGATAGCATGGATCCTTCAGTTTTCTACTCTGATCTCCAATTTACACTGGAGAAAGTGACCTGGTCAATATCAGTAAGTCAGGGTGACAAGGCCCCTGGGCCAGACGTTGCCCCTGTAGATTTATTTAAGTCAAATGTGGATCTATGGGGGCCAATATTTATGCAGATAATTAACGCCAGCTGTGCTGACCCTTTTTTACCAACTTGAGTGGAATCCACCATTGTCCCAATTTTTAAAAAGGGGGACCGTCAGGACCTGGGATGTTATAGGCCCATCTCTTTTCTGGAGTCTTTGACCAAAGTTGTTGGTTGAATCCTTTTAGAACGCCTACATGAGTGGGTTGAGGATAATATGGTCCTATCTGACCTTCAATACGGTTTTCACGAGATCTTAGGGATGACTGATAGGGGCAAGATGGCGGTCTGTCCGTAGACCGTGTAAGCAGCACTGTGTCTGAGCTCCGCTTGAAAAATTAACATGCCGAAGGATTGAAGGATTACGGTTAACTTTCCCTGCCCGATTGCAAAACTAGTTAATTGGGTTACCTACTAGCAGTGAACTGTCTGAGTCGTGAGAGATACATATGCTTCTTTTTGAACTCTACGTTTCCTGCGAGCGGCTTCAGCCTTCCGCTTCACCTGGAGCCCCGCTCGACTTCACCGCTGTCCCGCGAGTGATTTCCCCGACCCTCCCAGCTACAGCTGCAGTTTGTTTCTCGCAATTGGTGCTGCAGGGTGGGGCTCTGACTCCGACTCCGCTGCAGGATCAGCTTTGCTTCGACTACGACTTCGAGTACTCTGGAAGCATTGTAGCAGCGGACTCCGTTGCTGATATCAGCTCTGAATTGCCTACAGCGGAACTTGGTGGAGCGGCTTTCGTGATAAAAATAATACAATCACGCTCTGTGAGGAAAATACCCGATATAGACATAGACCCGGGTCTGGCTAAAAATATGCCGGCAAAATCTTCTGCATCTGCCGCAGCAACTAGAGCACGGGTTGCTAAGGCGGCCAAGGTTCTTCGCAAGGAAGCTGAATGCCAGCAGCGTGAGGAGCTGCTTGACGAAGATGAATGAACTCGCTTATCAACCACCTCTGGCAAATCTAAGACGCGAGCCCAGCAGGCTACATCAGATTTAACAACAAGATAGGATCTCTACGCTGCCCGTAGGAGACTACAATCTACTGGTGGCACAGTATTGGATTTATTTTTCAAGAAAGGTCCTTTGACTGGCTCCAATGAGAGAAATACGACAGTAGAGACAACAGAGACTCCTATTGTATTTCCCACTTCCATCACTACCACCGCGCAATTGGGACATCTGGGACAATCCTATGCAAACTCATTTGCAGACAATTGTGCAACTCCTGAACTACAGCCTCCTTCAGTGAACATCGAAACTGTAAGTTACAACGATGAGTCTGCTTCTCTCTCTGGTATAATGGAGACACCGATTAGTTCAAATCAGGTTTTAGAGCCAGTGCGGCACTCTATGTCTTTTTCAGGGGCCGAGGAAAATGTTTTGGGGGTACAGATAGATTCAACCCCATTACGAGCGATCGAACCCAGTCAACTGTCTCCTAGCAGGCTCCACACAACTCCTACTGAACTTTTGATCGCACCCCCTTTACAACAGGATGCTGACTGCGCGGGCTCAGACTTGCTAGATGGGGCCAATACATTAAGTCAAATAACAACAGGGAAAAGCACCTTAAAAAATCATTTATCTGAAGAGAAGGAGAAGGAAAAGGAACTTAGCGAATTCTACTCTTTCTCTGATGAGAATGGCTTAAAAATTCAGGAGGAGTGCTCGGATGAAACTGATTCTTTGGAGGGCTCGGTAGAATCTGAACTACCACTTAGCTCCTATGGTGAAAGCAGTGATGAGCAAGACTCTAACATTAATACGATTAGAGCCAGACCTAAAGGCACCACCAGGATACTGGAAAAGGGCTCTAAGGATAATCAGACTGCTCCTAATCTACCTTCACAATTAGCTGCTACAACCTCAATTGCTTCAACCTCAAAGGCCTCAGCCTCAGCCTCAGCAAATCCGGAGGTTTCTCAAACAGCCCTAGAGACTATTTTGCAGGCCATAGCGGCTCATAGAGAAGAGACTGCTCAAGACAGTAAAAGATCCCGCGCCGTACTCCGAAAAATGCAAAGAGTTGTTAGAAAACTCTCAAAATCATGTACTCTGATGGGTGAAAGAGTCACCGAGATGGAGGCTAGGGTTGTGACTAATGAGAAAGAAACTATGCTGAATGCTGAGCGCGCTAAACTTCAAGATGCCGAGCTTGTAGGTATCAAGTGGAAGTTGGAGGAGTTTGAAAACCGCCAACGTCGGAACAATCTCCGTATTTTAGGTGTCCCGGAGAAACTTGAGGGGGGTGATACCCGAGCTTTTGTGGTTAAACTGCTAGAAGAGTCTCTTCCCGCCCTCAAAGATTGGAACTTGAATGCAGAGGTTTAACGAGCCCACCGGATGCCATTCAATATCCCTACGAAACCGGGCATATATCCCAGAGCTATTTTGGTTTATTTTGGGAATTTATGGTAAGACAGTTTGTTGCCGATAAGGCTAGGCCTGACAAAAAAGTGCAGTATAATGATTTTGCATATTTTTCAAGACCAGACTTTTGCCACGTTACTGTGGAAAGACGTTGGTGGCTTCGCTCTTTGATCAAGCCTTTTCAAGATAAAGGCGCACAAGCATATCTCAATAATCCCGCAAAGTTAAAAATTGTACAGAGCGGCCATACAAAATTTTTTCAATCAGAAATCAAAGCAAAGGCTTACCTAGATCAGATTTCTTAAAATTTCCAGAATACGAATGAAAAGGAACATTTTGCTGTTCCTTGCAGATATGCAGTAATGGTAGGGGAAGGGAAGGGAAAAACCCAGTTTGTCTAGTATAATTTGACTAATAGCGTAATACATTCTTGGATGATGTCTCATATGTGTTAATATTTGCATCTCTACCGGGGTTTTTCACCTATAGCAGATCACCGATACTGTATAAACGATCCGCTATTATCCTTCTCTCCACTCTCAATCCTTCTTTCTTTTCCTTTGTTAATTCTATGAGTCAAATATCTTTTAAACGGTAGTTCAGATACTATGCTGTGACGACATCACTCAGACTCTGTGTGAGTCTGATTGCCCACTGAATGGGGGGGGGCCCAGGGGAAAGGTGGTGGGGTTGCATGGGGGGACACGGGAGGGCTACATAGGGGGGTGAAAACACAAAAGAGAATTAAAGAACCAGGTTTTTCAGCTAAAGAAACACTTAAAAGGGTACCGAATAGAACAGTAACAGATTTAGATAATTGTTTTATAATAAAGTTTTATATGCTTGAGGTGATGCTACAACCATTTCCTATAAACAATGGGTAGATTAAATATCCAAACTTGGAATGTCGGAGGGTTATTAACAGGGGATAAGCGCAGAAGCTTGGCTGAGCTGCTTAAACTAACTCAAGTAGATGTATTATGCCTCCAAGAAACCCATGTACCATGGATTAAAAAATCGTGGTTAAATATGAATGGATATAATCTATTAGCTGTCTCCACACAATCCTCGAATATAAGGGGAGTAGCAATACTTGCGAAAAATAATCTTGGACCAAGTGTACGACACCTATCAGACCCCCACGGCAGATGGGCTATTGCTAAACTCGCTTCTGGTATAACCATATGCACGGTATATGGTTCAAATCAAGACGATCCCACAATCTATGAAGAATTAGAGATTGAATTGCCTACTTGGCAGGGTCCGCTAGTTTTGTGTGGCGATTTTAATATTTCATTAATTCCTCCTTTATCTAATATCTCCTCCAAAACAAAATACCGAGAATGTAAACCCAGAGTTTACAAAGCTGTTAGGAGGCTTACAGCTAATCTTGGCCTAACTGATATGTGGGTACACAACAATCCATGTGATCAAGGATTTACCTACTTCTCTCATCCGCATCAAAAACAAGTTCGAATCGATTACATATTTGCTACTGGAGAGCTCATTTCACAATCAGATATAAAAAAAATTCCAAGAATAAACTCAGACCACAATGCATTAATTCTTACAGTCACAATCACTCCTCTGTCTACTCAACAACGATCTTGGTCATTAGACTGGAAATTACTCTCCAATAATGAATTCATTTTACACATTAAAAAATGGACCGAAGAGTTTTTTAATATAAATCGTTTCAGCGCGTCTAGAAACGTAGTTTGGGATGCATACAAATCTGCCTTAAGAGGAGAGATCTCCAGTTATCAATATGCCGCACGAACCAAAACTAGAAATTTCTATGAAGTAAAGTTGTCTGAACTGACTAAAGCTGAATTAGAGCACACCTCCTTGATTGAACAGGGCAAAGATTCCAATAATCAATGGCTTTGAGTTGCGGTCTTAAAAGCCGAACTTAGGGGCCGATTAGGATGGCGGACGGACTTGCGTCCGTCCGCCACCCCAGAGGTGGAGGGACCGTCCGCAGGGGCAGCGGCGGTCCCTCCGTGCAAATTAGGATGTGACCGCCACCCTGGCGGTCACATCCTGGATATTTAACATTGCGGCGGGTGCTGCTTCAAGCAGCACCCGCCGCAATGTTAAAAGTGCATGTGTAACATTTACATGCACAAAGCGGCAGGCACCGCGCGGTGCCTGCCGCTTTGTGCATGTAAATACTGGGGGGTACCATAGGTACCCCCCATGTGCACCCCCCACCCGCCTACACCCTGGGGGCCCGCAACGGGCCCCCACAATCAAAAGTACACATGCTTTTCCACGGCGGAAAAACCGCCGCGGAAAAGCATGTTTACAAATGCTTCCTAATTTGGCTGGCGGTGTCTGATAGACACTGCCAGCCAAAGGAGAGCTTTTCCGCCGCGGTTGTAAGCCGACCGCGGCGGAAAAGCAGCGGACAGAAACCAAGACCCACCAGCCATCGTAATGCGGCGGTGGGTCTTTGGTGACTCTGCAGAGGATTTTCCGCCTCCTCCGGGCCGGAGGTGGCTTCCGCCGGCCCGGAGGAGGCGGAAAATCCTCCATCATAATGAGGCCCATAATACTGATTTAAGCCAAAAAGCCGCTCAAACCTATAGAGCTTATAGAAAGAAAGTTTATGAAAGTGGGGAAAAAATAGGCAAACAATTGGCATTACGAACACGTCAAAAAAAAAATTCTAAGAATATTACCACTATAGTAGATGGTGGACGGACCTACGTCCAACCGACAGACATTATCCTACAATTCAAACAACATTATCAAAATCTCTACTCTGAAGAAGTGACTCAATCGGAAGAAGATATTGATACCTTCCTGGCTGGCTTTCTTAGCAATTCGGCAGCCACCACCTTACTAGATAACGAGATGAGAGAAGAACTTGAAGCCGAGATCACACTGGAGGAAGTTGTTGTAGCCCTATCACTTTTATCTTCTGGTAAAGCAGCAGGCCCGGACAAATTGCCAATTGAAATTTATAAAACCCTTAGTCTTCAACTAAGCCCCCTATTATTGGATCTATTTTTGGGTGTTCAGTATAATGGCATTCCCCCATGTTCTTGGGATGAGGCTAGTATTATAGTTTTTCCTAAGAAGGGAAAAGCACCCGAGCAGTCGACATCGTATCGCCCCATTTCATTGATAAATTCGGACTCCAAATTATATGCCAAAGTGATGGCTCTCAGACTCAGCGGGATCATTGGGCACCTGGTCTCTCCGTGGCAGCATGGCTTTGTTCCAGGTAAAGGGACCACCGATCATATTCGCCGGGCTATTGCCCTATTTGATGCCATGTCTGTCGCGGGGGGCCAGATGTCTATGATCCTGCTTGACGCTGAGAAAGCCTTTGATCGTGTTTCATGGAACTTCTTGTGGGTTGCCATGGCACGTCTTAATTTCGGCCCTAAATTTCTTAAATCGATAAAATCTATGTATCATCAACCTAAAGCAAGAATTTCATTATTAGGCTTGGAATCCGGTCCTATTAACATTACAAGAGGCACAAGACAAAGGTGTCCCTGCTCACCTTTACTTTTTGCCCTTTATATTAACCCCCTTATCCTAAAATTGTTAGAAAATACTAATATCAAGCCAATCCTATGCAATCAATATGAAACGAAAGTTTTGGCATACGCTGATGACATCGCGGTATTAACAACTCACCCGATATAACTTTTATAATAATATTCCCCGGGTTAGTGTTGGGGCAGTAGTTATAAAGCTGGGCCACAACCTGAACTGTATGTGCACTGATGATTCTAAAGACAAAATGATAATCTTGGTAGGGGGTTTTAACTGTTCATTGTGCCCAAACGATTAAGGTAATTTATGTGGTTTCTTAAATAAAGAAGGGCTATGTAATACACATTTTAGGCACTCTATTCTGGGGGACTTGTATAATGAACTCATTTTTAGTTTGGACCTAGGATTTGCAAATTCTCTATGTCCTGAACCTGCTCCTGTGAGTCATACTTTTAATGGCAGAGGTTTTTCTACTACTATAGATTATATCTTACTGTCAAACAGTCATGCGAATAGAATTCATTCTTTCTTTGTTGACGATAATTCACTCAGTGATCCTTTCCTTTTGTGTTTATTGTTCCAGCTGCCGACAAGTAAATCTGGCAGTCATGATGAAGTTGAGAGGGCACTAGCAAAAATAGCAGTTGATAGGACCAATGGGTACTCCCTACGCTAGTCGACGGTGAATCCATCAGCTATTACACAACAAGTGGTAGTCAAGTGTAGAATGGCTCTTGAGATGTGCTTGAGAGAAGCTGTTTCCCCACATAGTATTCTACTCTCCTTTCAAAGAATATCAGCTGCTGTAAGGGAGGCCTTCTTCACTGAGAATCGTCCCAAAGGCAAGTCCCAGGGTTGGTTTCATTCCAAGTGCACCCGAGCCTACGCAAATTTAAAATATGAACTTCACAAGGCACCCAGAAATGTAAATGGCGTGAGGCAGGCAAGAGTAGAGTATAGATGGGTGCTTAAGGAGAGAAGAATTACTCTCATAAACAAAGCCTGGGAATCTGGAAAGCAGTAAAAGCCCCAAATTATTGACAGCTGGAGACGGTCCAACAATTAAAACTGCAATAACTGAGGATCAGTGGATCAAGCACTTTTGCAAGATATATACTGGGGAGGGTACCCACGATGTAGAAATAAATATAAAAGAGGGAGAAAATAGCATGGATCCTTCAGTTTTCTACTCTGATCTCCAATTTACACTGGAGGAAGTGACCTGGTCAATATCAGTAAGTCAGGGTGGCAAGGCCCCTGGGCCAGACGTTGCCCCTGTAGATTTATTTAAGTCAAATGTGGATCTATGGGGGCCAATATTTATGCAGATAATTAACGCCAGCTGTGCTGACCCTTTTTTACCAACTTGAGTGGAATCCACCATTGTCCCAATTTTTAAAAAGGGGGACCGTCAGGACCTGGGATGTTATAGGCCCATCTCTTTTCTGGATTCTTTGACCAAAGTTGTTGGTTGAATCCTTTTAGAACGCCTACATGAGTGGGTTGAGGATAATATGGTCCTATCTGACCTTCAATACGGTTTTCACGAGATCTTAGGGATGACTGATAGGGGCAAGATGGCGGTCTGTCCGTAGACCGTGTAAGCAGCACTGTGTCTGAGCTCCGCTTGAAAAATTACCATGCCGAAGGATTGAAGGATTACGGTTAACTTTCCCTGCCCAATTGCAAAACTAGTTAATTGGGTTACCTACTAGCAGTGAACTGTCTGAGTCGTGAGAGATACATATGCTTCTTTTTGAACTCTACGTTTCCTGCAAGCGGCTTCAGCCTTCCGCTACACCTGGAGCCCCGCTCGACTTCACCGCTGTCCCGCGAGTGATTTCCCCGACCCTCCCAGCTACAGCTGCAGTTTGTTTCTCGCAATTGGTGCTGCAGGGTGGGGCTCCGACTCCGACTCCGCTGCAGGATCAGCTTTGCTCCGACTACGACTTCGAGTACTCTGGAAGCATTGTAGCAGCGGACTCCGTTGCTGATATCAGCTCTGAATTGCCTACAGCGGAACTTGGTGGAGCGGCTTTCGTGATAAAAATAATACAATCACGCTCTGTGAGGAAAATACCCGATATAGACATAGACCCGGGTCTGGCTAAAAATATGCCGGCAAAATCTTCTGCATCTGCCGCAGCAACTAGAGCACGGGTTGCTAAGGCGGCCAGGGTTCTTCGCAAGGAAGCTGAACGCCAGCAGCGTGAGGAGCTGCTTGACGAAGATGAATGAACTCGCTTATCAACCACCTCTGGCAAATCTAAGACGCGAGCCCAGCAGGCTACATCAGATTTAACAACAAGATAGGATCTCTACGCTGCCCGTAGGAGACTACAATCTACTGGTGGCACAGTATTGGATTTATTTTTCAAGAAAGGTCCTTTGACTGGCTCCAATGAGAGAAATACGACAGTAGAGACAACAGAGACTCCTATTGTATTTCCCACTTCCATTACTACCACCGCGCAATTGGGACATCTGGGACAATCCTATGCAAACTCATTTGCAGACAATTGTGCAACTCCTGAACTACAGCCTCCTTCAGTGAACATCGAAACTGTAAGTTACAACGATGAGTCTGCTTCTCTCTCTGGTATAATGGAGACACTGATTAGCACAAATCAGGTTTTAGAGCCAGTGCGGCACTCTATGTCTTTTTCAGGGGCCGAGGAAAATGTTTTGGGGGTACAGATAGATTCAACCCCATTACGAGCGATCGAACCCAGTCAACTGTCTCCTAGCAGGCTCCACACAACTCCTACTGAACTTTTGATCGCACCCCCTTTACAACAGGATGCTGACTGCGCGGGCTCAGACTTGCTAGATGGGGCCATACATTAATTCAAATAACAACAGGGGAAAGCACCTTAAAAAATCATTTATCTGAAGAGAATGAGAAGGAAAAGGAACTTAGCGAATTCTACTCTTTCTCTGATGAGAATGGCTTAAATATTCAGGAGGAGTGCTCGGATGAAACTGATTCTTTGGAGGGCTCGGTAGAATCTGAACTACCACTTAGCTCCTATGGTGAAAGCAGTGATGAGCAAGACTCTAACATTAATACGATTAGAGCCAGACCTAAAGGCACCACCAGGATACTGGAAAAGGGCTCTAAGGATAATCAGACTGCTCCTAATCTACCTTCACAATTAGCTGCTACAACCTCAATTGCTTCAACCTCAAAGGCCTCAGCCTCAGCCTCAGCAAATCCGGAGGTTTCTCAAACAGCCCTAGAGACTATTTTGCAGGCCATAGCGGCTCATAGAGAAGAGACTGCTCAAGACAGTAAAAGATCCCGCGCCGCACTCCGAAAAATGCAAGGAGTTGTTAGAAAACTCTCAAAATCATGTACTCTGATGGGTGAAAGAGTCACCGAGATGGAGGCTAGGGTTGTGACTAATGAGAAAGAAACTATGCTGAATGCTGAGCGCGCTAAACTTCAAGATGCCGAGCTTGTAGGTATCAAGTGGAAGTTGGAGGAGTTTGAAAACCGCCAACGTCGGAACAATCTCCGTATTTTAGGTGTCCCGGAGAAACTTGAGGGGGGTGATACCCGAGCTTTTGTGGTTAAACTGCTAGAAGAGTCTCTTCCCGCCCTCAAAGATTGGAACTTGAATGCAGAGGTTTAACGAGCCCACCGGATGCCATTCAATATCCCTACGAAACCGGGCATATATCCCAGAGCTATTTTGGTTTATTTTGGGAATTTATGGTAAGACAGTTTGTTGCCGATAAGGCTAGGCCTGACAAAAAAGTGCAGTATAATGATTTTGCATATTTTTCAAGACCAGACTTTTGCCACGTTACTGTGGAAAGACGTTGGTGGCTTCGCTCTTTGATCAAGCCTTTTCAAGATAAAGGCGCACAAGCATATCTCAATAATCCCGCAAAGTTAAAAATTGTACAGAGCGGCCATACAAAATTTTTTCAATCAGAAATCAAAGCAAAGGCTTACCTAGATCAGATTTCTTAAAATTTCCAGAATACGAATGAAAAGGAACATTTTGCTGTTCCTTGCAGATATGCAGTAATGGTAGGGGAAGGGAAGGGAAAAACCCAGTTTGTCTAGTATAATTTGACTAATAGCGTAATACATTCTTGGATGATGTCTCATATGTGTTAATATTTGCATCTCTACCGGGGTTTTTCACCTATAGCAGATCACCGATACTGTATAAACGATCCGCTATTATCCTTCTCTCCACTCTCAATCCTTCTTTCTTTTCCTTTGTTAATTCTATGAGTCAAATATCTTTTAAACGGTAGTTCAGATACTATGCTGTGACGACATCACTCAGACTCTGTGTGAGTCTGATTGCCCACTGAATGGGGGGGGGCCCAGGGGAAAGGTGGTGGGGTTGCATGGGGGGACACGGGAGGGCTACATAGGGGGGTGAAAACACAAAAGAGAATTAAAGAACCAGGTTTTTCAGCTAAAGAAACACTTAAAAGGGTACCGAATAGAACAGTAACAGATTTAGATAATTGTTTTATAATAAAGTTTTATATGCTTGAGGTGATGCTACAACCATTTCCTATAAACAATGGGTAGATTAAATATCCAAACTTGGAATGTCGGAGGGTTATTAACAGGGGATAAGCGCAGAAGCTTGGCTGAGCTGCTTAAACTAACTCAAGTAGATGTATTATGCCTCCAAGAAACCCATGTACCATGGATTAAAAAATCGTGGTTAAATATGAATGGATATAATCTATTAGCTGTCTCCACACAATCCTCGAATATAAGGGGAGTAGCAATACTTGCGAAAAATAATCTTGGACCAAGTGTACGACACCTATCAGACCCCCACGGCAGATGGGCTATTGCTAAACTCGCTTCTGGTATAACCATATGCACGGTATATGGTTCAAATCAAGACGATCCCACAATCTATGAAGAATTAGAGATTGAATTGCCTACTTGGCAGGGTCCACTAGTTTTGTGTGGTGATTTTAATATTTCATTAATTCCTCCTTTATCTAATATCTCCTCCAAAACAAAATACCGAGGATGTAAACCCAGAGTTTACAAAGCTGTTAGGAGGCTTACAGCTAATCTTGGCCTAACTGATATGTGGGTACACAACAATCCATGTGATCAAGGATTTACCTACTTCTCTCATCCGCATCAAAAACAAGTTCGAATCGATTACATATTTGCTACTGGAGAGCTCATTTCACAATCAGATATAAAAAAATTCCAAGAATAAACTCAGACCACAATGCATTAATTCTTACAGTCACAATCACTCCTCTGTCTACTCAACAACGATCTTGGTCATTAGACTGGAAATTACTCTCCAATAATGAATTCATTTTACACATTAAAAAATGGACCGAAGAGTTTTTTAATATAAATCGTTTCAGCGCGTCTAGAAACGTAGTTTGGGATGCATACAAATCTGCCTTAAGAGGAGAGATCTCCAGTTTTCAATATGCCGCACGAACCAAAACTAGAAATTTCTATCAAGTAAAGTTGTCTGAACTGACTAAAGCTGAATTAGAGCACACCTCCTTGATTGAACAGGGCAAAGATTCCAATAATCAATGGCTTCGAGTTGCAGTCTTAAAAGCCGAACTTAGGGGCCGATTAGGATGGCGGACGGACTTGCGTCCGTCCGCCACCCCAGAGGTGGAGGGACCGTCCGCAGGGGCAGCGGCGGTCCCTCCGTGCAAATTAGGATGTGACCGCCACCCTGGCGGTCACATCCTGGATATTTAACATTGCGGCGGGTGCTGCTTCAAGCAGCACCCGCCGCAATGTTAAAAGTGCATGTAAATACTGGGGGGTACCATAGGTACCCCCCATGTGCACCCCCCACCCGCCTACACCCTGGGGGCCCGCAACGGGCCCCCACAATCAAAAGTACACATGCTTTTCCACGGCGGAAAAACCGCCGCGGAAAAGCATGTTTACAAATGCTTCCTAATTTGGCTGGCGGTGTCTGATAGACACTGCCAGCCAAAGGAGAGCTTTTCCGCCGCGGTTGTAAGCCGACCGCGGCGGAAAAGCAGCGGACAGAAACCAAGACCCACCAGCCATCGTAATGCGGCGGTGGGTCTTTGGTGACTCTGCAGAGGATTTTCCGCCTCCTCCGGGCCGGAGGTGGCTTCCGCCGGCCCGGAGGAGGCGGAAAATCCTCCATCATAATGAGGCCCATAATACTGATTTAAGCCAAAAAGCCGCTCAAACCTATAGAGCTTATAGAAAGAAAGTTTATGAAAGTGGGGAAAAAATAGGCAAACAATTGGCATTACGAACACGTCAAAAAAAAAATTCTAAGAATATTACCACTATAGTAGATGGTGGACGGACCTACGTCCAACCGACAGACATTATCCTACAATTCAAACAACATTATCAAAATCTCTACTCTGAAGAAGTGACTCAATCGGAAGAAGATATTGATACCTTCCTGGCTGGCTTTCTTAGCAATTCGGCAGCCACCACCTTACTAGATAACGAGATGAGAGAAGAACTTGAAGCCGAGATCACACTGGAGGAAGTTGTTGTAGCCCTATCACTTTTATCTTCTGGTAAAGCAGCAGGCCAGGACAAATTGCCAATTGAAATTTATAAAACCCTTAGTCTTCAACTAAGCCCCCTATTATTGGATCTATTTTTGGGTGTTCAGTATAAAGGCATTCCCCCATGTTCTTGGGATGAGGCTAGTATTATAGTTTTTCCTAAGAAGGGAAAAGCACCCGAGCAGTTGACATCGTATCGCCCCATTTCATTGATAAATTCGGACTCCAAATTATATGCCAAAGTGATGGCTCTCAGACTCAGCGGGATCATTGGGCACCTGGTCTCTCCGTGGCAGCATGGCTTTGTTCCAGGTAAAGGGACCACCGATCATATTCGCCGGGCTATTGCCCTATTTGATGCCATGTCTGTCGCGGGGGGCCAGATGTCTATGATCCTGCTTGACGCTGAGAAAGCCTTTGATCGTGTTTCATGGAACTTCTTGTGGGTTGCCATGGCACGTCTTAATTTCGGCCCTAAATTTCTTAAATCGATAAAATCAATGCATCATCAACCTAAAGCAAGAATTTCATTATTAGGCTTGGAATCCGGTCCTATTAACATTACAAGAGGCACAAGACAAAGGTGTCCCTGCTCACCTTTACTTTTTGCCCTTTATATTAACCCCCTTATCCTAAAATTGTTAGAAAATACTAATATCAAGCCAATCCTATGCAATCAATATGAAACAAAAGTTTTGGCATACGCTGATGACATAGCGGTATTAACAACTCACCCGATAGAAGCGCTGCACGAAATTCAACAGCTCTCCCTGCAATATGGCAACTGCTCGGGATATTCTCTGAATAGGGGGAAAACCATTGTATTGTGCACAGACAACACTGTATGCTCAGATATAAGAAGAGCAAAAACCGCTACGTACCTGGGTGTGATCTTATCCACTAATACCAAGACATTAGTTAAAAACAACTTTGACCCACTTATAGATAAGATCAAGACAGATCTGGACAGGTTAAATGGTTTACATCTTTCTATTATTGGAAGGGTGAACTATTTGAAAATGAATATATTACCGAGATCCCTATATCTTTTTCGATCTATCCCTCTAATAGTAGATCCTAAGATAATTATGTTAATTAACAAGCTTATTTCTAAATTTGATTGGCAGCAAGGGAAAATTAGACGGTCACTGTCTTACCTGTCCATTCCGTTCAATAGAGGTGGGCTCACAGCACCGAATATTATCCTGTATCATTGGGCAGCTTTTTTAAAACATTTAAAACCAATGCTTCTAGAATTACCGTCCATCTCTGGTACTATTAACACCAAAATTCCTGCAATTTATGAATTGGTACTTGGGCAAGAAGCCAATGGTCTTTTACTAAGAAAAACTGAAAATACCCACTATAAACACCTGAATGGCGAAATCATTAAAAGTGCCTGGCTAATCTGGAATCAGGTCCTTAAACATATGAAGATCGGCAAAATCAACCGCTACACGCCCCTACTCCAATCCACTATTACTTCTGGTCTGGATTTTCATCACACAGCTAAGAGATGGCAAAGATTGGGCATAAGAACAGTAAGAGATGTTTGGGTAAATGGCCCACATACTACATTTCAAGATCTAAAAACAAAATTTGGTCTTCCTGAAGGGGACTTTCTCAAATTCGCCCAACTTCATGCAAAATTAAAGGCAAAAATTGACTCAATCAATCTCCAGAAGAACAACCTAATAGAAGCATGCATTATCTCAAAAACTAGGAAAGGAACATTTTATGATATTCTTCTAACAAATATTAATGACGATATCGAGAAAACAGAAATTAAATGGGCGGTGAAATTAAATAACCCCGATATTGATATAGATAAAATACTTGACATGAACAATAATTTGTTTATGGCTAGCAATTTAAGGGCACAACTTTATAAAACAATATATGATTTATATTTTACCCGGCTAAACTATTTATGTGGGGTAAAAGGGAGACTGATCTATGCCCACGCTGCTCACAAGGCCCAGCGACATTACCTCACATGTTTAGTAGCTGCCCCGAACTTCTTCTTATAAAAAATATGATAGCTTCATTTTGGGAGAAAGTTTTCCATCATAAACTTCCCGAATCTGACACCCTATGTATTGAGATTAATTTTATCGGCTCGTTGGAAGGATAATCTTCCTCCTAGCTTTCAAATGTGGTTAGCTCGTTTTCTTGCTCTTTTTAAGTATGAATCTGCAATATTTGCCACCAGGGGATTTAAAACAAAGCGCCCTGGTGAAGAACTTTGGCGCCCAATCTCTATCTGGAAAGAAGGTTTATTTCCTAGTGGAATTGGCTGAATTTAGTGAGACTCTACTTCAGTATTTATTGCTTTTTGCATCCCCATCAACACATTTGCTTTTCTGCTTTTTGATTTCTTGTTAATTTTTGCACATCATATCTGTTATTGGCTATATCAACTCCTTTTATCTTTTTGTTTTACTGATCTCAGATGTATGTACTCTATTCAATCTTTTTATGTTAAGTGTAATGTCTTATGCTGATACTGGTTCTTAATAAAAAAAAAAAAAAAAAAAAAGGGATGACTGACCAGATTTTAAATCTAGCTATCCTGGTGGGGAAATACACTCAGTGGTGCATGACATGCTGTGGGAGATCCTCAAGCACATGGGGGTTCATCTAAAAATGATTCATTTTCTCAGGCACCTGTACAATAATGAAAGGGCGTGTGTACGTTTTGGCTTGGCCGGTGAGTGCTCGGCCTCTCTCCCAATAAGGAAGGGTGTTAGGCAAGGTTGTGTCTTGGCCCCCTTTCTTTTTAATCTTTATATTAATGGCCTGGGAGAGGCACTGCTGAAAGGCAATCAAGACTACCCCCAGGTAGCAGGTCGCCCTATACCAGCCCTCCTGTACGCAGATGTTGTGGTGTTGATGTCACATACACAATTAGGATTGCAGAGGGTGCTAGATAGCTTCATATATAGGCACATATGGTACTGGAAAGATCCAGTTGCCCGAAGGTTGAAAAGATACTCCAATTGACCGCGTAGTGGTCAGTTGTGTGAGAAATTAAACTGTACCCGAGGTAGAGAACATAGAGGTAGAGGGGGACTGCCTAGTGTAAGGTTGTGCCTAACCCAACCATGAATGTGGGGAAAAAACTGTTTTGTTTATATTACCCTCACACATTCTAGTGGTGTCATGCTTCATCATCGGGTCACCCCGACCCCTAGAAGTCGGGGTGGGCTCAACCACAGTATTGGGAAGCTCTTTTGATAGATAAGAGGAGATAAAAGATAAAATACCTCAGACAGATCCCCGGTTTCCCTTTATTTTTGGGTCTGTCTGTGTAATTAAAAAAATCTGAAAGCGGGTATTATCAGGATATTATGGTCCTAAGACTCTAGTGCCGACATGTTTCAGTCCACAATGGCCATAAAGGTCCAGGACTTTCTTCAGGGCAATGGGACCCCCTATGTGAGGCAATTAAGGAGGGGAGTTCCCTATCCTATCAGTAATGTGAGGGCAGGGTAGCTGCTCCTCATGAAGTGTAAAATGTAGTGTGTGTCAACTGCCAGACTCCATCCAGTTAGGGAAGTTGTCCTTTTTCACACAGGACCGGTACGATAATGTGGGTGGTCTTCAATTAAAGGTCTCACCCAGCTTTTCAACCTCAGTAGGTCCCGGTCCTCGGCTCTGGATTGTTATTTTTCATTTTAAACTCTTTTTATCTTGAACTTCATAATGTATTTTATAATCATGAGATTTTTATGTGCTTTTATGATTGTATGTAATAGCAATCGAATAAAGCTAATTTTGATTTGATTTAACATATATCTTTCAGTTATATTATTTGTCGCATTTCCCAAAAGCGTGCTTATGTGAATGTTGTATGAATTGCAGATGAAACTTATAACTATAACTTTAGAATTTTTAAAGTATGTGCAGTTTAATCTTGGTTTTTATAGGGAAAATATGTTTTTCCTAACTGTAACTAAAATTTAGACTTTGGTTTTTTTTCATTGCAATGTAATAGCTTTTACAAATGTTTAATAAAATGTCATAGAGTCTAGTGTTGTAAGTAAAGGGTTGTTAAGTGGAGTGAAGTACAGTACAGTGACAGAGAGTGTTGTAAAGTCTATTGTCATAGACTGGAGTATTGTAGATTGATATTGAGTGAAGCAGAATGGAGTGAGGTAACGTACTGTATTGTGTAGTAAAGTGTTATATAGTGTAGCGGCACGATGTTTCATATAGTGGGGTAAAATATCATAGACTGGATCATCGAGTTGTACAGTGGAACAGTATTTTGAAGAGTAGAGTAGACTGTCATAGAGTGGAGTAGAATGTTTTAAAGCAGGGTAGGGTGAAGTAGAGTATTATGGCGACATGGAGTGGAGTATTGTCAAGTGAAGTATTATAGAGTAAAGTAGCATAGAGAAGAGTACTGTGTCATTCAGTGGAGTATCATAGAGAAAAGTTGAGTGGTGCGTTGTCGAGTGTCAAGCGGTATAGTACAGTCGCATAGAGTGGATGGTCATAGAGTGTAGTAGAGTGGCAAAGAAAGGCATAGAGTATAGTACAGTGTTATAGAAATGAGTTGTATACAGTGGAGTAGAGTATTGGACAGTGGAGCGGCATAGAGCAGAGTATAGTACAATGGCGTACAGTGGGATTTATTGTATTAGAGTGCAGCATAGTGGAGTGGTGTACACTGGAGTGAAGTAGTGTAGAATGGAGTAACATGTCATTAAGTGGAGTGGTGTGTCATAGACTATAGTAGAGTGGAGTGCTGTACAATAGATTGGTGTTGCATACAGTTGATTAAAGTGTCATAAGTTGGAGTACCATGCTGTGCAGTAGAGTGTAGTGGAGTGTTGTACAGTATTGGAAAGTGATGTAGACTACAGTAGAGTAGAGTGGCATACAGTATAGTGGATTTTTGAAAAGATGAGTGGTGAATAGTACGATACAGTACATTGTTGTAGAGTGTGGTAGAGTGGTCTGGCATACAGTGTTATGGAGTAAAATGGCATTGAGTGGCGTAGAGTGGAGTGGCATAGAGTGGAGTAGTGGTGGAGAGTGGAGTACTGTGTCAGAGTAGAGTGGAGTAAAATGGGATATTGTGGCATACAAAGAGTTGCCTAAAGTGTCATAAAGTGTATTAGAGTATCGCGCAGTAAACTGGAGTAGAGTGTTGTGAAATGGCATACAGTATAGTACAGTGTTATACAGTGGAGTGAAGGGTTATAGACAGGAGTAAAGTGTTAGAGAGCGGCATACAGTGTAGTAGAGCATTGTAGAGTAGCGTTATTTATTTATTTATTTAATGGTTTTGTAAAGCGCGTAGTAACTCAATGAGCATCCCAGCGCTGACCTGTTTCTCCTGAGGCTTCCAGGCGTTGCGTAGAGTATAGCAGTGTGTGAGTCAGTGAAGCAGGGTAGAGTGAGGTTAAGTCTTTCACAGTGGGGTGAAGTTGAGTGGAGTGCTGTAACATAGTGTGGAGTAAAGTACAATATAGTCTATTGGTGTGTCATAGAGTAGAGTGACCTGGAGTGGAGTGCACTGCTGCAGTGTGAGTAGTACACTGTTATAACCTGGAGTGGGGTCTTTTACAGTAGAATAAAGTGCTGTATTGTATAGAAAAGTGTTCAGTGGAATAGAATGTTGTGCATTGGTCATTTGTGGAGTATAGTATTGGATAGTGGGGTGTGTGGGTGTTGTAGTGGAGTAGAATGTCATAAAGTGCCATGAAGTGTGGTAGACTTTTATAGAGTGGAGTTATATAGATTGGAGGATAGTGTAATACAATGGAACAGCACAGTGTGGAGTGGTGTACACTGTAGTAGAATATAGGGGATTATCATAAAGTGGAGTAGGATACAGTAGAATAGCGTGGAGTGATGCACTGTGGAGTGTAGAAAATTAGAGTAGCTTAGAGTGGAATAGTACAGAGTGGAGTGATGTACAGTGGAGTGGCATAGAGTGGAGCAGGGTACATTGTATTAGTGTAGAGTGGGGTGGCATATTTTGAAGTGGTGGAGCGTGGAGTCAAGGAAACTCATAAAATGGAATGGCATCTCATACAGTAGAGTGTAGTGCTGTGTTCTACACTGTTGGAAACTCTCCAGAGTTGAGTAGAGTGTTATACAACATAGTTTACATGCGTAGAGTTGAATGCAAGTTCGGACAGTGGTGTTTATTGGGATAGAGTAGAGTAGGGTCTAGTAGAGCGCCATAGAGTGTAGTAGAGTAGAGTTAGATAGAGTAGAGGGAAATACACTGGAGTGGCATAGAGTGGAGTGGCATAGAGTGGAGTGGCAGAGATTGGAGTGACATAAAGAGGAATAGCGTGAAGTGGAGAGGCATAGACTGGAGTGGAGTACAGTGGAGTAGTGTAGAGTGTAGATTGTAATAGAGTATAGTGTAGTAGTGTGCAGTGGAGTGGTATACATTGAAGTGGTTTAGACTGGAATGGTACATTTTGAGGTGGGGTAGAGTGTAATAGCATACAGTGGAATGGTGTATAGTGCATTGGTTTATAATGCAATACCATACAGTAGAGGGACAAAGATTGTAGTTGTGTACTAGCATAGAATGAAGTTGTGTACAGTGGAATATCGTAGAGTGGAGTGTAGTAAAGTAGAATAGTGTAGAATGGATGAGCATAGAGTGGAGTTGCATAGAGGGAAGTGGTGTAGACTGGAGAAGTGTACAGTGGAGTGAGAGAGAGTGAAATAGCATATAATGGAGTGGCATCCAACAGACTAGCTTAGAATAGAGTGTTGTAGAGTGGAATGGTGTAAACTGGAGTGGCATAGAGTGGAGTAGCATAGAGTGGAGTAGCGTAGAGTGGATTGGCATTCAGTGGAACAGCATAGGCTGGAGTGATGTATAGTGGAGTGGTGTAGACTGGAATAGCGTACAGTGAAGTAGTGTAGACTGGAGTGATGAACATAGGAATGAGGTAGAGTGTCTCTTAGCGCCGAGACACCCGCTGGGTATTTGCGCGCTTTAAAAATCGCATAAAATAAATAAATAAATAAAAGCATACAGTGGAGTGGTGTACAGTGGAGTAGCTTTTAATGGAATATCGTAGAATAGAGTGAGGTAGAGTAGAGTGGCATACACTGGATTGGTGTATAATTACACTCTACACCACTCCATTGTATAATACTCCTCTCTATGCCACTCCACTCTACGTTATCAGACTGGCCAGACCTATACTCTATGCCAGTTCACTTTGCCCTATTACACTGTATGCGACTTCACTCTTCACCTCTTGAGTGTATGCCACTAAACTCTATGGCACTCCGCTATATGCCACTCCAGTATATGCTGTTCCACTCTAGACCATTCAACTGTATGCCACTCCATTCTATTCTATTCTACTATGTGCCATTCCACTCTATGACCAGACCTGACTCAATCATTCCCAAATGGGTTTTAATCAAGTACGGATACAGCTGTAATGTGGCAATAAACATCAGAGCATTAGCCTATATAGAGGCAATGCTCATACAAGTGTGTGGTTGCAATAACCTCGCTTAGTATAATGTGTTTATGCTATCAAAAGCAGCCAACTCTCTATGTCAGCAATAGAGCTTACAATCACTTCGCTCCACCTAACTAGTTTACCTAAGACGTGTCTGACTTCAAATAATGCCCAAGTAGATACATCATCAAAGATGCCTAAGGTCAGTGCCAGAACAGTAGCTACATGATTACATGTAAAGTAGATAAAAACATAAATATATATATATATTCACTGAAAAAACCATAGGTTTCACACCAGTTATAGTTAGGAATTAGCATTTAAAAAACCTATTAAATTCACTGAAAAAACCATAGGTTTTACACCAGTTATAGTTAGCTGAAAATTTTACTCGCATAAAACCATTGAAATTCCCACGTTATAGTTAGTTGGACTCACTATAACTTGCGCGTGCAATGCACTGCTGATGACGTCACATATTACATCACTCATGACATGGTCAGTGACATCACTCATGACATCACTGATGACATCTCAAATGACATCACTGATGACATCATCCAGTGAATGTGTATCTTTCTGAAAAATAAATATTTTTATATATGTATATCTAAAGGTTGATGGAAGAATAAATGGGTAAATAAATGTCTAAATGGATGTTTTTTTTGTGTAAAATTGATTGGTTAACTGACTTATTAAATGTATCTTAGTGAATACATATATTAGCGAGTAATGTTTAAATATTTAAATATCTGTATCTGTGTCTCACTTTGTGTATAAGTGGCTGCATGGGTTGGTGAGTAGCTACATGAGTGTGTATATGGGTTATTAGTTGTTTTTTTGAGTATCAGTATCAGTGTCTGTATGGTTCGGTGGGGGATATTACTTAGAGCACAGATGCATGAATGAGTGACTCACTATTTGTATGTATTTTGAAGACAGCATGTGTGCAAGACTGTATGGGTGGATGATTGTGTCTATGGGTGGGTTAGTGAGTATGTGTTTTTATAATTGATTGTTTAAGAGAGTAAATATGTTTCAGTTTCTGTAGAAGTATGTGTAATGGTGTGTATATAGCAGTATAATCAAGTAAATGGTTTTTTGATAGTTTATTTGCATGTGTGAATGTGTGTGTGAGTAACTATATGGATGAGTATTAGTGTGTAACAGGATGTATAGGTGTATGAGTACATATGATGAGTAAGTACATGCACGAGTGACTATATAGAACTGTTGGTGAATGAGTGGATGTGTATGTAGATGTTGGAATTACCTAATAAGTTGTTGTAATTGGTATTGGTTTCTCCTTTTTTAAGAAAATGTTAGTTTCTATGTTTGAATGTGTGTGTGTCAAAGGTTATTTTATGCTGATAGGAGGTCTGCCACTTTGTCACAAGGATGTTGTCATCAGTGATGTCATTTGAGATGTCATCAGTGATGTCATGAGTGATGTCACTGACCATGTTAGGAGTGATGTAATATGTGACGTCATCAGCAGTGCATTGCACGCGCAAGTTATAGTGAGTCCAACTAACTATAACGTGGGAATTTCAATGGTTTTATGCGAGTAAAATTTTCAGCTAACTATAATTGGTGTAAAACCTATGGTTTTTTCAGTGAATTTAATAGGTTTTTTAAATGCTAATTCCTAACTATAACTGGTGTGAAACCTATGGTTTTTTCAGTGAATTTCAATGTTTTTTTAATAGCAAATCTTTTTAGTTATAAAAAATAATAAATTTTAAAGCGAATTTTATATTGTATAATTATGTCAATTTTTTAAAAATTTGTATTTTTAACCCGGGGCGCTCCCGGTGTGCTTACCGGTGAACGCACAGGTAAGCGCAATATTGCGGCGCGCCCTGGGGCGCGTACCGGGGAGCGCCCCGTTAGCGCTATTGCCGCGATCGAAAAAACCACATCGTGACGCGTCGCGTAAGCGTGACGTATCGCGTAGCCACGTGATGCGTCTTACGGCGCGTCGCGTAAGCGCGACGTATCCCGTTGCCGCGTGATGTGTCTTATGACGCGCTGCATAACGCACCCGGAAGCGCTCCGCGGCGCGGCCCGGTGCGCATAGCGTAAGCGCGCCAGAGCGCGTAACGTAAGCGCATCGGGTCATGTGTCGGGTCATGTGACCTGAAAATAACACTTTTCATTGGTTCTCATCATTTTTTTTCTCCAAATGATGAAAGCCCCCTCCTTTTTTCCTCATTCTGACTTTCTTCATTGAGAGAGCAAGAGCTATTTTTGATCACTGCAATGGCATCACTTGTATCCGCAGCTGGTGCACCCCCACCACCACCACCACCACCACCACCACCACCAAGAAAAGAAGGTCCACCACCACAGTTCCTTGGAGGAGAAGAAGAAGAAGAGGAAGAAGAGGAGGAGGAGGAACAATCAAGGCGCTTCCTGCATGAAGAACTAAGGCAAAGGCACGTTAAAGTGCACTATATTTGGCAATTCTTTTCAATCCCTGAAGACAAAAAAAAGGTGAACGCCCCCAAAGTCACCTGTCTAATTTGTGGCTCAGTCCTCTCCAGGGGCAATCCCCTAAAGAAATATTCATTTGGTAATTTTACCATGATCCGCCACATGGAGAGGTTGCATCCCAATAACTTAGTCCACGCTGAAGTACAGGAACTTCAGAACAACCCACCCCCTGTGGCCAGCACCTCCTCTACTGAAGACTCACTTTCTGGTCCTGAAGCACGCCAAATGGTGCCAAATATACAACAAAAATTTGGCACCATAAAAAATGTTTGCATTTTCTGTGGCAAAACGTTATGTTATGGTGAACTTAGTGTCACCTTAATAAATAATGCTGTGGACAACCACCGATGCAACAAGAAAAGGAAGCACTAATTCTTTTCTTTTTTTTTGCTCCTGTTGAGCCATTTCCACTTCCCTGTTTTTTGTTTGTTCCCCTAAAAAACACAAAAAAATATAAAATTGTTGAAAAATACAAAAAAAAATGTTCAGTAAAATAATAAAAAAAATATAAAACAACAAAAAGAATTTAAAAAAAGTTCTTTTCAGAACTACCTCACATTTATAAAATTAAACCTATATTTTTAAAGGATTTCTGTCAATTTTTTGTCCTTAGGGTACGCGTACCGGGGCGCGCCCCCCCAAAAAAATAAAAAAAAATTTAATGAAGCAGTTTGTATGAGGGAAGGACACAAACAGAATTATGTTAAGAAAAAAAGAGCTACAAGATGACCACAGAGGGATTGTTTATTACATAGTAAAAAATAGAGAAGGTGTAATTGGATGAAAGTGAGAAAAGTAAAATGACTAAAGGAGCGAAAGAAAGGAAGAGAGAGGAAGAACACTAAAGTAGAGATAGGTTGAGACTGTGATTGGCTGTTAAAAGAAAAAGAAAGGACAGTAAAAAATCAAGAATGAAGGGTAGTGGCTGAACCACGATAAATGAAGAACGATGAGGGAAAGTGAGAAAAGACCAAACCATACAAACACTCATACTGATACTAAGAAAAACATCTAATAACCTATATACATACACATGTATCTACTCACCAACCCATGCAGCCACTTATACACAAAGTGAAACACTAATTATTATATTTAAATATTTAAACATTACTCACTAATATTTATTTTTCAAAAAGACACAGTGTGGGTGTGGTGTGGGGTGTATGTTAGAGGTGTGTGTATGTGTTGGAAGGAGGATGAGGTGTGTGTGTAGGAGTAAGGTAATAATTAAGAAAAAGAGAATGAGTGAAGAAGCAAAGGAAGGGAACAGAGGGTAAGTGAACTAAAGAATAGGGATTGAAAGAAGTTGAATATGAGAAGGGAAATAGGGAAATTGGAGTAAACATGGAGAATAAGAATAAGTGTGGTAAGCAGAATAAAGACACAGGAGTGAGGTTGGTTGAGAAAATATTAGTAAGCTTAAAGCAAAGGGTGATGACAAAGTACATTTTTTTAGTCATACTTACCATATAATAAATGTAACTTTAATAATTTTTTCTACTGCACTTTGTATCTGTGAAAGAGAGAAGAAAAAATAAGTTATAATTAGTAAAATTTGTATTTTAAATTAAAATATACAAATGAAGAGGTTAAAAATCATAACAGTGTATCTAGAAATAAAGTAAGAGTGAAGGACACAGAAAGGGAAATAAAGTAAGGTAGAATGATAAAAAGAGAACAAAAATAGAATGAGAGTAAATTACTAAGAGTAAGGCATATAGATTCACTGACAGAGAGGAAGAGGAGAACAGAGAAATGAACTGAAGGTAAGAAAGATACTAAAACAATGTGAGTTAGCAAAACTAAATCAGGAAACAGTAGTAAGTAAAAAGATAATAACTGAGACGGAAAACATAAACACAAGTGAACATAACACAAGGAGAGTAGGGCACTGAGGACATAGAAGTAGTGAACGAAAAATAGAGAGAAGAGGTCAAAAGTATGGAGCAAACAAAGATAAGCGAGGGAGAGTGGGTGATTTATAGTGATAGAGTGCGATAATACTGCTGAGTGAGTAAACAGGAATTACTAAAAGAGCAAAGGAGGAAAATACGGAAAAGGGAAGTAAAGCAGAGAGACTGAAAGCTGAAAAGTTATGCCAGGGAGAGAGGGCATGCAGACAGTTGAAATGAGAATGAGGGGTTGTCAAAGTAATGGAGTAAAGAAACGGGGGTTACAGAGCGTGAGAGAAAAACATTATAAGTGAGTAAAAAGAGGTGAAAGAGGATGGAAAAAGGAAAATGAGTGTCAGAGAATGGGAATACAATTTAATTTACACAATCCAAACTATAGAATAACTTCTACAACATGTTACATAGTTTATTTTTGCTGTTCTCAGAATATATTGAATTTCACTTAAAACAGTGAGTTCAAATTACTCATCATATGACAGCGGGAAAAAAAACACAATCTAAAAGATTGTGTTTAAAAAAAAACCTTAGATACTGACAAATGACAAATGTACGCTAATCTTTGATTGATTTACTTTTCCTTGAGGCCAAATAGTATATCATGGAGGTCCTTTTCTCGTTGCAAAGTACTTTGCTGTTCACTTAAAAATCCATTATATCGACCTTCTACAAGAAAAGCTCCAAGAACATCTGAAATATTTTCAATATTTTCATATACTCCTTTTTTTCAGTCATGACTCTCTTTACTCATTCCTGCACCTTTCCATTTGGCCAAATAGTGTCAGATGTATGAGTATATATGAGTACTCCTCCCGTCTTCATAGGCCAATTACCTTTACCTAAATTTTGGCTGTAAAAACACTAGGTATGAATTTATAAAGCCAAAAGGCAAACGTTGTTTGAAATTCAAATTAGTGTTGTTACATTGGGTCCAACCTTTAGAAGTTTTTAAATAGCATGTGTAACGCCCTGATGTTGTAGAAGGACCGTCATGAAAAATAATAGCTACAGTTGTAAAGGTTCTTCCTGATATCGATAACTGAGAAGCCACGAAATTTTTAATAGAAGTTGTCAATTTAGTTCCATCATGTCTACTTCGTTGGAACATTAAAATGACATAGTGACCATAATTTTGTAGAAATAATGTGGACAGCATTGCAGAATTACATTGGGTACACACCATATTGTGATCCGCTGCTTTAACTAAATTATTAAAAGGCACTGATTTGCAGTCTGGTAAAGTCAAATATATAAATCTTTCAGAGTCTATTCTTGTAGTACTTGATGAAGCACAGTTATCACAGTCATGTGGCCATTGATAAGAAAGTTTAAAAAGATTTTTTATATCTACTCCTTCATCTTGCAATACATCAAACATATACGTTAAAAATTCCTGACAATCCTGCTGAATATTCTGTGAAAATTGATTTTGACCTGAACATATGTCTAGAAGATTTCTAATTTCTGAAACACTTTCTATTTTTGCTCTATCACTACTACATTTCTTTAACACAGAATTCAATAAACAGCACAATGTTTGTTCCCGATTTTCGACAATCTGTTTTTGTAAATTTTGAAGAAAAAAACAACATTAACTACTAAATTAGCATAGCAGTTGACACCAGAACTGTTTTCAAACTGAAATCCAACAACATCTTTAACAGAATCCTTTTTCTTTCTCTTTACAATTACACTTTTATCTACTTTATGCCTTTTTTCTGATACCTCACTGCAATTACTCTCATTTCTTCTTTTTCGGCCTACCACACGTTTTTCAATCAGAGGATATTGAGGCAAATGTGGAGCATACTCTCTTCTTAACCTATTGTATTCTTTAACACAATCTAGATCTGCACAAATCTTTGTTTCATCACACTCAATCAAGTACAATCCTGATAAAGTTCTGACTCGTGATAATGCCACATATGCCATACCCTCTTTAAACACAGAACTTCCAATGTTCACCAAAGCGCTATCTACACTTAAACCTTGAGACTTATGAATTGTCACCGCATATGCCAAACAAATAGGAAACTGTTTTCGGCGAACATATAAGTCTTTCACGAGCAAAAATCTAGCTGAACAACGACAAATTTGTTCTATTTCATCAATGCCATCAAATTTAATTTTTAAAATTTCAAGTCCATCTCTATTTTTGTAATTCACAAAACCAACAACATGACCCATTGCTCCATTTACCAGACCTCTTTCAACAATTAAATTCCTTCTCAAAATGATACGACAATTTAAACACACATTCAGAGTCCTTTCAAAACCAGCAGTTTTAGATATAGTCTTCTCTAATGAATCCAATTTTGATTTCAATTTTTCAGACAAAATAATTGTTGCTCCCATATGCTCTATTTTATCTGTAGCTTCCAGTTTCACTATCTCTTCATTTTCTAACATTTTGTTGTTGAACATGGAACATTCTTTCAGAGTTGGCATCAAACATATGCCAGATTTCTTCTCGTTAATTTTCTTAAAAATATTCTCTGGAAGAATGTTTTCATTTGGGTACAAATTTTAAATTAATCGTCCATGTAAAGCTTCTTTCCCTTGCTCACTTAGTTTTCCGATTCTTACATCTTGTAAAATATTTGTATAATCTTCATCCTTTGCCTGCTGCATATTTTGAAGCAGTTCTGCATATTTTAAGTTTAACCATATATTAACGTTTCCAATGCTCCCTAAGCACTTCCTGGCATCTTCATGAGTGAGCATTTTGAACACAGGTTGTCCTTTCACTGGAGTCAACTGCAGAAGATCTCCAAAAACAATAATATGTTTTCCTCCAAATAAGACATCATAGTCTGTTCTAAGAATTTCTTGCATTCTCAAATGCACAAAAGCAAGCATTATATTTGACACCATGCTTACTTCATCAATGATAAGAAGTTTCATTTTCTTCAGGACTCTCAAAACTTCGGAACACGCATCTCCAGATAGCTTGTGATACTCCAATTTGTTATCCTGCTCCACTGGCAGCATCAGTAAACGATGTAAAGTAATCCCTTTAATGTTATGTGCTGCCAGCCCAGTTGGAGCGGTAACAACACAAGACAGCGGTGATTCAGTCCTTTTCTGCAGATAAGTTGCAATTGCTTTAATCAGAAAACTTTTTCCAGTTCCCGCTTCTCCACTCACGTACAGTTGGACAGGCTTAAATGATGTACATGAGCACTCTTTTTTCTCATGACTGAATCCATGTTCAATCTGTTCTGTGACTTCGTCATATATCTGTTTCTGCTCAAGGTTTAGTTGTTTCACCAAATCTTCTAAGTTAACTTCATCATCTTGAGCTTGTTCCATAGCTCTTTCCACCTCATCCATGGCAGTGGCAGCTTCATTTTGGATAATTGGTCCTCCAAGTGGATCCTGACTCAATGAAGCAGAACTCTGACTGTCTTGAAAACCGTCTCTAGCAATCTCTGCAGCAATTGTGGCTTCTTGCTCTATTTCTTCGTTCAACATTTGCAGACAATTTGGAAAAACAGGACATTCTATGGTATCCTTGGTTGCATTAAAAGAATCTTCGTAACAGAGAAAATCTCCAAGTAGTTCCTCTTCTGTACGCCATGGCTTAAAGAGTTACAAAAGAGCTAAATAGTAAAATTCCCTTTTCTCTGGATTTTCGCAACTCAATTTTCGATGATTAATCAAATGGCCTTTTTTCTGTCTCACTAGACATCCTTCACACCCAATGATATCATATATTACATTGTTAATATCTTCTCTGATGGTTCTTTTATAAATATAGTTTTGCAGAACTTCATACAAACAAACGTTCTCAAGATGACTACTTCTATTTGGATAGTATGTATCCAACATGTTGGTCTTCAAAATATCTGTACTTTCTGGTTCTTTCTCTGCCAAATACTCTATTTCTTGTACAGATTTCAAAACTCGATTTCGTGTTGCAGCAAGACCTAGACTCACCCAAATGATGGTTCTAGATTTGGCATATAGACTTGCTGATGACAATCGATCAGAACATTCATATGCTCCAATTTCTCGATGCGACAACATCTTCAGACTGTAACTGTATAATTTCTTGCTTAGACTCTTTTCATGTGAAATGTCCTCCCACATTTCCTTCAGTTCTGTCTTTTCTTTTTTTGTGATGTAAGACGTCACATATCGAGCCACAGCAATAGAGTTGTCAGCAACGAATTGAATATCCATGTTAGCATTCCACATGGACAAAATCACTGGGTTGTAGTCGTTGATGTACTTGGACTCTTCGTTTCTTTTTAAATTGTATGTATTTTTTGGTGATTTCCTCGTAACACTATGTCGCAGAGAAGACATCAAAATGTTTACTCTTCCTTTCGAAATCACTGGTCGTGGAAAGGCGAAACAACATTTTGTGTAGAACTTGTCCTTGTTTCTGAATTTTCGACGACAGTACTTTCCACAACGATGGGATTGAAAGCGTAAAACTTGTTGCCTTAAACAGTTTTCTTCGGTAGTTTTCGGAACAGCACATGTTGAATACTCTTCAATGAAGCTCATCACTGTCTCATCCGAATCTGTTCCAAATATGGGTGCATCTTTAATCCACAACAACATATGTATGTGAGGAGCACCTCTCACTTGATACTCCTTTCTCCAAAAGAAATCCAAAATCTCTCCAAGGGGAGGATTTTTTTTGTTGGTAATAAAAGACATCATAGCTTCAAATCTATGATTGAAATATCTGCATACATTCACTGGATCCAAAGAACACAGTTCTCCAGGTGTTTTGAATTCTATATTTTGTATATTTGCATTTGCCTCTCGTAGAAATTGAAGTAAGTCGTCCCATGCATACTCGGCACAGCTAAGAGTGAGGAACCATGTAGGAGTTCCTAAGTTTCTTAGCATACATTTCAATTCCCCATGACGACGGTACCAATACTCGTTTGTACCACGCTGACATGCCATGAGATTGATTAGATGAGATTCCAAAATATTATCTTGCAGATTCACTTTCTCCATAAAGTCCCTCGCCGAAACATTTTGCAGATGTGCTCCACTTTTCAGTATATGGTTTACTGCATAAGAAAGCCCAGACAAGTCACTTTCATACAGTAGATGAAACAAATAGGGAATGCATTGACGAAACCTTGGATCTTCAGCATATAATCTTACAGTTCGATATTCAGATGCAGGAATTTGAAGTGGTCGATCGTCATATCGTCCACCTCGACCTGTTGGAAATAGCTGTGGAAAACAACGAGCTTCCAAACTTTCTTCCCATACACTAACGGGACTTCCTTTTGCTGCTTTCATTTGAAACAATTCAATTGCATTCCCCATTACTTCTTTGGAATGCAAAGGATGAACAGTATAATGTTCATATATTTCTTCACTTCTAGAGACATCAACTTTTTCAATTTGGCCGACTGAACAATCACTGTCTTCATCTGCAGCTGTTTCCTCTGCTGCAACACATACATGTTTGTAATACTCATTGTTTTTGACTACATACAACGTTGCCTTTTCGACTTTCCTAACATCCACTAAATCTTGCCAGTTTGTTTTACTATTTGTCGGAACCCCATTAACTAGAATAACTAAAGGTTCCTCTTCTACTTTTTCTATACCAATTGTATCAATATTATTTTTGAAATCTAGAGGCAAATAAACAACTGTTCCCTTTAATCCTCTCTGCAAATCTGTAGGAGGCAATTTCCCTATCTTAGGCTCCATGCGAACAATTGCCTGAAAAGGGTGGACACATTGAATCAAAATAGACTCATATGTATTTAAATCCATCAATTCAGGGGGAATGTCTACCAACTCCAGAATATTATGAACAGCTCTAGCAGGCATTCTGTTTTGATTTAATTTATCATAACAATATTTACAAATACGCTGATCAGAACTCAAATCAAAACAATTCTCCACCCACAAATAAGTTGCAAAATCTTTCCACTCATAACTATTCATCTTTTCACTTTTTACGTATAAATCAACTAATCTAGTTTGATGCTTATAATGACTTCGTCGACAACACACACAAGTAAAATTCGGCCTTTCACTAGATTTCACCTTAAACCTGGTAATTTCCTGCTCAAACTTTTCTGTACTTGAAATCTGTACATTGTCTTCCACATTACCTTGAATTGCTGTGTCAATTTCTACACTATCCTCTTTTTTATCAAAATAACAAATCTCAATTTCTTCACAAATCTTCTTCACATCTAATTTAGTTCCATGCAAAAGAGCAATGTTTAATTGTTTAAGCTTAAGTGCTGGACTTTTTGCATAATACAACATTCTCACTAATTTCCTCATTTTGGTATCCTAACATCCTAAAATGATGAAAAACACTCTGACGGACTTTTCTAGAAAGACAAGCCAGTGAATGGCCTTGCAAACCTGTCTTTTCTCTCACTCTGCAAGGATCTAAGTCTTGCAACAACTTCACTTTCTGCTTTAGACTTTTCTTACTATATGTAGGTAAGAAATTACAAAACAAATCAATTGATTCCTGTCGCACACTACAAATACGACTACACTTCCAAGTGTACACTGGACCCTTAGTACGTCTCCCTAAAACTTCATCAGTTAACACCTCTTCTGGTTCTCTAGGCACAAGTTTCTCTTTTTCAATCGGACAACCGTCTTTCACTTCATACGCTCGACCACTGGTGTCAACTGCATGCACCAAATCATTCTCCTGGAAGTAACTCTCCTCATAAAAAAATGGCTCACAACTTGAACTGTGCATCCATTCTCCAGAAAAAACTTTACAAAAATGAGTCCGATTAATTACTCTTTTCCATCTACTGTTTGATTTGAAAACATCAATTGTCTTGTTAAGTGTCCTAATTCTATTGATTATTAAAATAAATAATTTTTTCTTATCTTCAAAAGCCTGATCAACAATCTTCTCTAAACTTTTCTTTTTCTTATAAAAAGCAGCTCTCTGTTTACCTTTCCTAATGTTTTTTAACAAATTTAAAAGCACCCTATTGCCAAACATTCGTCTACGAATGTCTCTGAACTGATTCTGCCTTCTATTCCTATACATATTATTCTCTCCTGCTCCAGTTGTAGGATTCTTTGAGGTTCTCTCCTTCCTTTTCAAATTTACTCTCTCATTTTCTTTTTCTACATGCTGTCCATCATTTTTTTTTTTAAAGTACATATGTTCCGAATAAAAGACTTAGTTGTCTTACCAGGAGCTTGGTTCCTGTTTTTTGAAGTATTTGTTGTGGAAGAGTGCTGTAATTCCGTTGCTGTTTTTGATTTTTCTCGGTTACGTTGTTTTCTTGTACTTTCCCTTGTGGGCATGTTTGCTTACTCTTGAAATCTTGATTTCAATCTGTGTTAAAGAAAAAAATAGCACATTATAGACCACTATTACCAAACAACAAAGCAATGACAAAAAGCAAACGATCTATTCAGGGTTACAGATCAGGTGAGGATTCTCCAGGGGTACACAAAAGGTGAGGCCTGTATTGAAGAGTATAGTGGAAGACAGCTCTGTCCACAGGTACAAAAAAGATGAGACCTGTGTCTAAGTCCACTGCACTCTTATACACAGGCTTCACCACCTATGCTTCCCGGGAAAGCCCTCTCTCCCACTACAGTCTTGATCATAAACCTCACCTCCTCTGTCCCTCTGGACATGTCTCACCTCATCTGCACAATCTACTTCCTAATCTCAGGTAACACAGATGACATAATTGATCCTCATTTATAAAGCCATGCGTCAGTTTTGCGCTACTGAAGCGTCACTTTTTGTGACGCATTGGCGTCATAAAACATGTGCCTTGTTGCACCATATTTAAAAAGTGACGCATGTAGGTAGATGCGTCATTTTTAAAACCTTTTGCACCACATTATACCTCTGTCAAGAGTAATGTACAGAGAGGGGTCATTTCTCTGCAAAAAGCCTCGTAATAATGGCACAGTGAAATCTATAAAATTTCACTGCGTCACTTTTAGGAAACTGTTATGTCAAAATCTTGCACCTGCCTCACAGTAGGGATAAGACTGAGGCAAACGCTTTCACATGGGGCTTTCCCCATGTGATACGATTCTCACACCTAAGCAGAAGTGCAGATGAGATGAAGACTCTCCAGGGGAGCACAAAACGTGAGGCTTGTGTCCAAGAGTGCAGTGGACAGGACTAAACTGGAGTAGTGTGCAAGAAAAAGATGAGCCTCATTTATAAAGCCATGCGTCAGTTTTGCGCTATTGATGCATCACTTTTTGTGACGCATTGGCAGCATAAAACATGTGCCTTGTTGCACCATATTTAAAAAGTGACGCATGTAGTTAGATGCGTCATTTTTTAAACCACTGCACCACATTATACCTCTGTCAAGTGTAATGTACACAGAGGGGTCATTTCTCCGCAAAAAGCCTCGTAATAATGACGCAATAAAATCTATGAGATTTCACTGCATCACTTTTAGGACACTGTTACATCAAAATCTTGCACCTGCCTCACAGCAGGGATAAGACTGAGGCAAACGCTTTCACATGGAGCTTCACAATTTTACAAAATACAATTCCTCTATGCAAACAAACTCAATATGCTTCCTACACTGAGTTAACACAGGTAACATCATTGTAAATAGTCAAATTGACACCTGTGTCTAAGAGTGCAGTCGGGGATAGGCTTCATGAAGCCTAGTCCACTGCACTCTTAGACACAAGCCTCACCACCTACGCTCCCCAGGAAAGCCCAAACATGTACCTTTTTGCGCCATATTTAAAAAGTGACGCATGTAGGTAGATGCATCACTTTTTAAACCTCTGCGCCACATTATACTCAAAAATGTAAAAGCCGTTAATTTTCCCCAAAATCGTTTTTGACATCACATTTAGGAAACACAGCACAGATCCTATGTACAAGCATCTGCCTCACAGCAGGGATAAGACTGAGGCAAACGCTTTCACATGGAGCTTTCCCCATGTGATAGGATTCTGACACCTAAGCAGGAGTGCAGATGAGATGAAGACTGTCAAGGGGAGCACAAAAGGTGAGGCTTGTGTCCAAGAGTGCAGTGGAGAGGACTAAACTGGAGTAGTGTGCAAAAAAAAAAAGAACTTCATCTATGAGGCCCTGTGTCAGTTTTGCACTGCTGATGCGTCACTTTTTGTGACGCATCGGCGACATAAAACATGTACCTTTTTGCGCCATATTTAAAAAGTGACGCATGTAGGTAGATGCGTCATTTTTTAAACCACTGCACCACATTATACCTCTGTCAAGTGTAATGTACACAGAGGGGTAATTTCTCCGCAAAAAGCCTTGCAATAATGACGCAATAAAATCTATGAGATTTCACTGCATCACTTTTAGGACACTGTTACATCAAAATCTTGCACCTGCCTCACAGCAGGGATAAGACTGAGGCAAACGCTTTCACATGGAGCTTCACAATTTTACAAAATACAATTCCTCTATGCAAACAAACTCAATATGCTTCCTACACTGAGTTAACACAGGTAACATCATTGTAAAGAGTCAAATTAACACCTGTGTCTAAGAGTGCAGTCGGGGATAGGCTTCATGAAGCCTAGTCCACTGCACTCTTAGACACAAGCCTCACCACCTACGCTCCCCAGGAAAGCCCAAACATGTACCTTTTTGCGCCATATTTAAAAAGTGACAAATGTAGGTAGATGCATCACTTTTTAAACCTCTGCGCCACATTATACTCAAAAATGTAAAAGCCATTAATTTTCCCCAAAATCGTTTTTGACATCACATTTAGGAAACACAGCACAGATCCTATGTACAAGCATTCCATGTCATTATTGAAACCTCACTATTTTACAAAATACAATTTCTCTATGCAAACAAACTCAATATGCTTCCTACACTGAGTTAACACAGGTAACATCTTTGTAAAGAGTCAAATTTATTTCTTTAAACATGCACACATTCTTTATTCCTTTTAAAAAATGTACAAGCCATTCATTTTTCCCATAATCGTTTTTGACATCACATTTAAAAAACACAGCACAGGTCCTATGTACAAGCATTCCATGTCACTACTAAAACTTCACAATTTTACAAAATACAATTCCTCTATGCAGTAAAAACTTTTTACCAAGCATTATCAAAAAGCATGACACAAAGCAACATTAAAAAAACACAATTTGCTTCCAAATCTTCTCCATAGAGTATACCAGTCTCTATGTATATTAAATGAATCATAACTCACCTTTACAAATGCTTTAGGAGATTCACAACAGTGTCAGATACACACACCAATATTTCTTTAGCAGAGCAAAAGGTATGTTCTCCAGGCACTGCAAACCTTAATGGCACAGAAAACCTCTAATTCTACACACATATTGCTCATGGTAACCAATCAAAACTCTTCCCTCTATATTTTCAAACCAACACCCTTCCCCCCCTCAGCCCTTTCTACCTGTTACCATAGCAACTCCCTCCTCACTGAGCTCTCAGGTTCAAAAGTTTATTCTACAATGTTGCAAATCACCTCAGCAAGGATGTTTGACCTGCGAATACACCAGCTTATCTGGTGCAATGTTTCTTTAAATGACTTTTTTTTAACCATTCAAATTACTTCTTACACAGAACACAACTATGCACCCTAACTTTCAGTTTTCAACTATCTCAATCTACCAATCATTGCTTGTGATTCAAGAGCACTGAAAGTCTACAGTTTTTTTTTTGCAAACTCCTATTGTTCCAACTGCCATTTCTTTCCCACACTTCATCTGACTGCACCAGAATCTCCTCTCACCATGTATTCTGTCTGGATTATTGGACATAGCTATATCCACTGGGCTCAAAGGTATGCAGCTACCAGAAATTTTCACAACCTTGATTTACAAAATGTGAACATTAAATGGATTGGCCAGAGAGGATTAAGATGTCACCAATTGATTCCATTGGTGAAAACCTTTTTGCATTTGCCACACCCTAACCTCATAATTCTGCACTGTGGTGGAAATGACTTAGGCACTTTGACTGGGTTAAGTCTGGAAATGCTTTTAAAGGACACCTTTGGGCAATTGATGGCACTTTTTCCTCAAACTGCCTTGGTATTTTCCAATATATGCCAAAGACAGAAATGGAACTGGTCCAACCAATTTTGTTCACAATTTGAGAAAGCACGGAAACATGTGAATAAATCTGTTTCTGCTTACATGAGAGACTATGGAATGGGTTCAATATACAACAACAACTTGCGTTACAACATGCAAGATATCTACAGAGGAGATGGTGTGCACTTCTCAGATGAGGGGAATAGAATATTCCTCCTGAATTTAAGACTGTGCATTGGTACCTACTTGTAGGTACCTAAATCAGCCACAGAACCAAAAAGCTCTTTTGAGAGCTACCCTACCTCTGATCACTCCAAATGATTATCTTTTTCTAACTTTTTTCACTATTTTTCACCAAAGTACACTCCCCGGTACGCTTCCCGGTGCGCGTACCGGGTGCTCCCCCCGCGAAAATTTAAAAATAATTTTCTTATTTTTTGGTCTATATGGGCCTCCTAACACCCCCTCAGAAAACCTAGAGGGTCAGGAAGTGCCTACCGTGCCCCCTTATACCCATTCCCAACGTTGTTTGTCCTCCATTTTCTGACTCAAATGGACCGAAACACAAAATGGAGGACTCCCGTAGCGCTGCTGGTACGCGTACCGGGGCGCGCACCGGGAAGCGCTCCCAAAAATTTCAAAAGTTAATTTACATAAAAACCAATGGAGACACTTTAACCAAATATAGAATAGGCCATACTACATACCAGTCCCTACCATTTTCCCAAATTTGGTGGAATTCCATTGAGCCATTTGAGCTGTAGCACTGTCTAAATATCCTGAGGTAAATTACATGACAAAAACACATCTGAAGTGTTAGGATTTACAACCAATTAAAATGTTACTTTCATTTTCTACTTTTTTTTCCTGACATTTGATTGGTTATGTACATGAAGATAAATGAAAAAGGAGAGGGAAACACGGCCATTTTGACTACAACTACCTGAGGTACATCCTGAAAGGATTTTCGCATTTTTTCTTCTCCACCTCTCTCTAAAGTAAGTTGATAATTTGCAAGGGGCACTTTAAGTTAATTTGTAAAAACGTTTTCTGATAGTTATTTACTGTCCCTCTGCTATAGTTATAGATAGAGATAGGCTCCTCTGTTATATTTATTGATTGACTTAGGCTTCTCTGCTATAATTACGAATTTACTTATGCTTCTTCACAGGCACTTTTTTATATTTCTACTTCCTGCCTGTTACCATACACTACCCAAAGTTAACTTAACTGTTAAAAAAACACAACTACCTGTCTGAACTTAAACATAACACTGCCCTAAATCTACAGATATAGGTATTTTTTTATGCAATTTACAGCAAAAAAATGGAAGGGAAGCAAGAAAATATCAATATTTCCTTCGAGATTACATCTGAGGAGATTCTAAATGAAGATTTTTTGGATGAAGATTTTATGGATCAGTCTTTGGATGAACAATTTATTGAATGTTTACAAGACATAGAAACATGCATGTTTGAGGAGATTCCAGATGATGTAATGCTGGAAGTTTTATTGAACTATGAAAATTCTGACCAATACATTTTTATTTAATAATTAAAAATTGTTTGAGACATTATTCATTTTTATATCTAATTCATGAAGTACTACCAAAATAATTATGTTTATATTATAGTATAAAGTGAAACTTACAATATACTGTGCAATTTTAAAACATCATAAGGGAGCAGGGTAGACTACCCATGATCCCGTAGGTCTTCTCAGGGAGTACTTAAAGGATCTGTTTCTGCTTTCCTGACAGACTATGGTATGGATTCCATATACCACAATAACTTCTATAACAACATGCTAGATATCTACATAAAAAAGGTGTACATTGAATTTAAAACTCTACATTGGTACCTACATGTTGGTACTTAAATCACCCACACAACACAACAACTCTATTCAGAGCTACCCTACCTCTAAACACTTTAAATTATAATTTTACTGTTTCACTGAGTTTCCCCCATGTGTGGGGGGGAGGTGTGTATGGGGGATGGTGGGGTGTGTCTGTGAGGTGTGTGTGTGTATGTGTCTGGGGGGGTGAGGTGTATAGGTGTATGTAGGGGTATGGGGTATGTGGGTGTGGGTGTGTAAGGTGTGTGTGTGGGTGTGGGTGTGTGGGGTGTTTGAGTGTAGGTGGAGGTGTGGGTGTGTGAGGTGTGTGTGGGAGGTGTGTGGGTGTGGGGGGTATGTGTGTAGGATATGTGTGTATGTGTGGGATGTGTGGGTGTGTCTGTGAGGTGTTCGTGTGTGTGTGGGGGGAGGGGGAGGTGTGTGTGTGGGATGTGTGGGGTGTGTCTGTGAGGTATCTGTGTGTGCGTGTGTGTGTTGGGGGGTGAGGTGTGTGTGTGAGTGTGGGTGTGTGGGATATGTGGGTGTGGGTGTGGATGTGTAAGGTGTCGGTGTGGGGGTGTGGGGTGTTTGGGTGTGGGTGGAGGTGTGCGTGTGTGAGGTGTGTGTGGGGAGTGTGTGGGTGTGGGGGTGTGGGGTTGTGTGCGTGTGGGTGTGTGTGGGACGTACTTGTAGGTACCTAAATCAGCCACAGAACCCAAAAGCTCTTTTCAGAGCTACCCTACCTCTAATCACTCAAAATGATTATTTTACACTACTATTTTCACTATTTTTTACCAAAGTACGCTCCCAGGTACGCTCCCCGGTGCGCGTACCGGGCGCTCCCCCCGCGAAAATCGAAAATAAATTACAATTTTTTTTTACCCGAGGGACCCTTTTATGGCCACCACATCAAACCTAGGGGGTCAGGGGGTGTCTACCCTGCCCCCTTTTGGTCATTTCCCCCTTTGTTTTTTGCCACCTCTTGTGTCTCGATCCTACCGAGACACAAGATGGTGGCCGCTGCGGACTGTTTCAAATGTTTACAGACACCCGAGAGCCAATCAGCTTTCCGTGCGCAAGTCGCGTGGCGCACCCGGAGCACGGCTATAGATATATAATTTTTTTTTAACCTAAATTACTCAAAATCCTCTGGAGCACATATCTTGAGACATAGCAAAGGCACATCGGGCTACTAGTCCCTACAATTTTGCCAAGTTTCGTGGGAATCCATTCAGCCGTTCGAGCTAAAAGTGCGACAGACCGCCCTATGGAAATTAACATGGGGAAAACACGTTTTAGGACCCCCCTTTTATCTCGGCCCCCGCTCAACGAATCCCCCCCAAACTTTCAGGGAAGGATGCTCAGTGAATACCCTCTCTCACCTGACAAAAGGCACCCCAATTTCCCTCAGAGTGAACGCCACATGTGATTCGACCAATGTTGTATATATGTTCAAATGCCTGTGTGGCCTCCCATATGTGGGCAAAACGGAACGTAAAATGAAAACGAGACTCACTGAGCATCGCAGTAACATTCGCACTAAAAACTTGAAGTCCTGTATTGCCGCTCACTTCGTTGCACAACAGCACAATCCTAGTCAAATTCGGTTTCTGATTTTAGAAGTGGTGAACAAACTACCCCACAAAGACAATAGAAAACATCTACTACAACGTGAACTACATTGGATATACTTTCTCCAAGCCTTACAACCGAAGGGACTCAATGACAGAATAGAACTCAGCTGTCATTTATAAGTACAGCAATCAATTTTGTTTATTGTACATTATCATCCTGATCTCTCTCCTGACTGCATCCACTTTGGTTTATTTATGTTTGTCTATTGATATTTACAATGTTGAGTGTACTTGCTTTCACCATGTTTTTTCCTGTTTTTTTATCTTTGCTTTCTTTCTAATCCAGTTTCTTCCACCAGTAGCCACTATCGTAACACACTTGTTTGCTCCTTCGATATCATTATTCTTATGATATCGCATTTCATTTACCCTTACGCACTTTCCCTCCATCCTAGTTCATTTCCTTCACTCTGTTCACCCACGATTCACACGCTCACTGCGGTATCCCATTTCTATATCCATGCCCCCTCCTACTTAGCAAGAGCATGTATGCATGCTCGGCTTCTTCCGGGTTGCCGACCGAGCAGACCGGACCTATCACCCTAGATACCGAGAGTAATTCATTCTCTATGCCGGGTAAGCAGCTATATTATTTCACCGCTATGTTTAAACTTTATTGCACGTTTTTTAACCTGCACCCTCACTGATTAGTTGTACTTTCCAGACACATTTTATGCATGATTTCACGATCACCTCACTCCCACGAATCATTTTTCCTTCTGCCCTCGGGTTACTCGTTTCAATGCTCGGTGACATACAGATCTTTAAACCACTCCGTTTTTGAAGACCACTCGACTTTCATCGTAAATGAGCACATTTCTTTGTTGTCTTGCACTTAAGCGTACGGACATTCTCTAGTCCCTCAAGTCAAGTACTTTTTTCAGCCACACCTTTCTATTTTAGTCTATAGCGCTCCCACATTATCAGCGGTCTACATTATTCCTTGTTATTTGTTTTCTTAGACCCATTCCCCCTGAAGAAGTGCTGTGTAGCACGAAACGCATCAGGGCTTTAAACTTGTTATGGAACTATGAATTGAAACACATACTTGATTAATGAGTCATCCTTTGCATCAAAACGTAATTAACATATGAAGAAATATGCTAAGATGAGACTGTTTTGATCACCATTTGGAATACACCAATAAACAACCTTTTGAAAACTTTCTGATATACATTCGTACTACCTATCTACGCACTATTGTGCAATAAGAGTGCCCAGGGATAGTCCTTACCTCCCGTAAGGCTCACTATGACTTGATACTACATTGCACCTTTTTGAACCAGAAGGTGATCTCCCGGAGCACCTATAAAATTTGCTATTTTCTGACCTCTTGTGACCACATTATATTATACCTTGGGAGTACAGCGGTTCCTCCAAGACTGATTTACTAACTCTACTTAACACATACTTTCATTTTTACAACATATGTTTCCTGTTGCACACTATGTAAAAAGCACTGTGGTTTACCGTTCCTATATTATGGGAGAGGTTCAGTCTTTTTAAACAATTGCAGATAGTTTAGGCTACATTTGAATGGGGAAGTCATGAAAAAGATAAGACTTTTTTCATTTGAGCTGTTTCATTTTCCTAGTTTTACTTATTTTTATAGTTGCATATTCATATTTTTGCATAATTTATAAATTGCTAATTAGGCTTAATGGGCATTAAAGGGGTGTAGTACAGTACGTAATCATAGATTATGTTTATCAGGACGTCAATTATTATGCTGCAGTAATGGCACATGATTACAGAGTAAAGTGGTACAAATGGATTATCCTGAGTACATATCAGACTTAATGGGTCATTTGAAGCTATATAGATTACATGCAGAATCTCAATTTAATCTGTTACGTTAGAAATTATTAGTGCAATTATGAGCAAAACACAATTTGTGCTAATTAGATAAAAAAAAACATTTGGGATGCCGAGCAGCCTATAATATGCCCAATTCTAAGTAAAACACCATGGCGAACACGTTTGACGTTTCAGAAGTACAAGAAAACATAATACAGGGCAATTTGCATGGTACACCCCAAGAAGAATTAACATTTTCATTTCACAATATGACCAATTGCTCTCAATGCCTCTTCTACAAAGGCCTTCTACAAAAAAGTGAGCCTAGTCGAGTAGTGGATGATTAGATGAGTTGTAAGTGCTGAACTCAAAAGTCATACAGAGCAAAATATGACATAGTAGATGCTTTTTGATAAAGGGAGGAATTTTCGTTGCATCCTTTGCGAAATCTATGTACGCACATGAGTTTACTTTGTGAGCAAAACAGTCTGAAATTTCTACAACATTATGATAACAGCAAAGTCAGATAGATCAACTTGCAAAGGTGATTCCCGAATAGACCTCTGCCTTTAGGACAAGCAAAGGTATCCCAAGAGCGCACACTTACAAAACATAAAATCCATATATCAGCAAATCAAATGTACCCGTGACAGCAATGCACATATACCAACTGACACTGTTCCTCAATTACTAGTTACATGTCATGTCACATCTGCAGGTAAATAAGCAGACTACTTAATGCCTCATCATCAAAATCCAGTGGAGCACAAATAAATTCATGCAACCATCCAAAGAAGGCTGTAGCTTTAATAGACAGACATTCTGAGCAATGTCAAATGATGAAAAATACATCAAAACAGCACCAGAAGGGGCTTTCCCTAACGCCCACTCTATGTCCAATTGTACTTTTTTTGACAAACTAATTATATGATGTTCTCCAAACAGCCAAATTGCTCTGTAGCTATATGTAAAACATGTATTTACTACGGTATTGGCTTGCAATAACTTTTCTAGTTTAAAGTGTTTTACTCAACAAATCTATTTCATAGGAAAATGCTGTCCATTGTTTTGTTTTTTGAATATTTGCAAGCTTTGTGAATGTTACAAAGGTTAGAGATTTTTTTCTAAAAACTGCACGAACTCGTAACGGAAAACCTCTGTAACTCTTCTCAGCCCTCCTGTATGCCCCTGAAAGAGCATTGTGAATATCTACTGACAACTAACATCAATAGTTCTACCATTTGCCAATTGAACGAACAAGTTGATTAACTTTGGTAGCATAATTTCAGGTGCGACATGGTGCAAGGCTCTATACGTGCATTTTCAGATTACATCCAATGCAGGCTTTTTCCATTCAAATGCAGTGTGTGCAAGGTGGAGTTGGAGCCCTACACCTAACTTACTTCTAGAGCATAAGTAGGTAGGTAGCAAAATATGGTAAGTTAGGTATGGTATTGTATAGGGAACATGCTCAATTTTTATTTTTTTCTTCTGCAACTAATACATTTGTGCCTAGTTTGCCATATTATTCTTAACTCCTGCTAATTGGATAGAGAAGGAAAATGTCCATTTTCTGGTGCACGCTTTGTTTTGTAAAAATAAAAGCTGAAACAAGTGCTACAGGGTAAGATTAACGTGTGTGTTTCATCTTCGAGGAAGAAGCAAGAAAAGCAACAGTAATTGTCTGCCTTCACTTTTTTGAACAGGTGGTATTGTTCACATATCCTCTGTAATTATAGAAGAGCCAAGCATGAGCTGACCTTTTCTCATTCAATTGAATACCACGGGTTAAAAACTGGTTGCTGTGGGGGATGCTGAACCATGAAGATGTAATGTCAGGCCTGCAGGCACAAAAAGGTACGTGTGAAGGTACTACATTACTTAGCACATTGTTCGGAAATAACCTAAGAAAACACGTTAATAGACGAAAAGTGGATAATAAGTAAACACATAGTAAAATTCCAGTCATTGTTGGGTGCATACTGATTTTAAGTCAAGAGGCAGGGCGCAATGTTAATCACCATTAAAGAATATTTTTTTCTACGATTTGTCCAGTGCTTAATTTGTAAAAAGTCATGGTGCTCAAAACCTTTCTTGACAACCGCAACATCTTGCAGTTATTCACCCAGCTACATTACTGGTGCCACCCAATTGTACCATTGTTATGCCCACCGCCTACATGGACAAATCGAAAGCAGCCAAAAAAAAAAAAAAACTACCGCTTGAGGATCATGACTCCGATTATAACGGTCCACATATTTTACAACAACAGCATTCATTTAAACAAAATGCATTTGTATGATGGAAATTATCATACCAAAAAAATTACAACCCAGTGCCTTTACTATGAATTGAAGTCTTGTGTTCTTTCGAGTTCACTACGCATCGAATCAATATGGTAAGCATTGAGAAGAGCCAACATGCACTGAAGTTCTGCAGTGAGCGTTACAGAGAGAGGTATCCATTGATACATAAACATTGCGTTAGGGGGTGGTACTAGGATGAAGATGAAACAACACCTCTGAGTTCAAATAACTTTTTCTGGATAGAATCGAGTGAGTGTGAAAGGATGCAATGTTTTATGAAGGTGCTGGCTGGATGTGGAGGGCAAAGAACAACCTCACTTGACTAAAATGAGGTAGAAGTGCATTTTAAAACTATCTGTATGCCCTCTTTCTATCGCAAGAATAATCTTCTGATCTCTCACTCGCAGGCTCAAACAAACACATTTTTCCATTCTACTTATGTTGTTATTGACAAAATATGGTTCATGTTATGCTGACAACAATTGGTAAGCAATAAAACATAGGAGAATGTTGTCAGCACGGAATAAAAGAAACCCGACTTCCAATCCCGCCTTTCCCTGTTAACAAAAAGGTATGTTCCTGGGCGCATTGCTTTCATGTGCCGAGTTTCATGATCTGCTGCAACGAAGAGGTTTTTTTAGAAACCGAGTGCCACATTCTCAAGGAGTTATTGCCGAGTTGATGGCACTTTATCGCACCCAAAGTTGAGATAAACTTATCACCCCATTCACAAGCTGGTGCCAACAGCCCATAGCACCAGTTTACCTGCAATAGCATCCGCAAAAAACATTGCCACAGATGACCACCCCCACTATCGCTAATGAGTTGCAGAGTAGGCGTTCGAGTGCAAAAAGCTGCAACAACACCACTCCGCAACATTCTCAACAACCATCCAGACCACAGCCTGCACCACAAAAGAGAGCCCATCCCAGAGCCACACCTGTAGGGCAACAGATGCCATGGAGCAACTCATCATACAGCTCGGGACGCCAACAGGACCAAAACACCCACCGCCACCACCCCCAGGACTCCACCTCCCCGGGCACCCCCCCAGCCAAAGACATGCCACATCAACTACAAGGAATCATGTACCAAATAATCCCCCTGATGTTGCACAATCACATCTGGTGACATGCATGTGTCATCACAAAAATGAGCATCACACATTCACCTTCAAATCAGCAAATGAAAATGTATTCAACGAAACAGAGAACAGAAATGAAGACACATGGCTGCTCCTCTCAGGACAATCCGTTGGTCACAGCCTGCAAGACAAAAATCATGATGAGAAGGTGTGTCCTGCGCACATCAAGGGACAGAGAGAGAGCGAAGGACAGAGGGAGATACAAAGAGAGAGAAAGAGAGGGAGAGAGAGATAGACGGACAGAGAGTGGGAGAGAGAGACAGAAAAAAGAAGAGAGGGACAGGGAGAGAGAGTGCTGACACTGTGCACTCAGGCCACACTGCTCACCTGCTGCCACTGGTGTGTCTCCAACCACGTGCTGGTATGTAGTGCAGTTCACCAGGTCCCACAACAGAGACAGAACTGTCATCTGAAACAGAGTCCAGATACGTGAATGGCACAGTACATACAATTGCACACAACATCATTGCCTGTCCACAGCTGCACCCCAGCCACTCCCGCCGCCCAGCGGTGTATACCCACCCCTGTGCACCCAGGCTGCTGCACCCAGCACCTCCCGCCGCCCAGCGGTGCATACCCCCCTGCGCACCCAGGCCTCACTGCTCACCTTCCATCACCAGCGTGTAGAAAAGAGGGCCCACCACATGCCGCTGCAAGCCACAAGCCCAGTGCCCATGGACATGGCACCTTCCACATCATGCAGCCCCGCTCTGCGGACCACCAGGTCTCACATTTGATTCTGGGTCTTGATTTCACCATGGCAGAGGGCATACCAGTGCACCCGGCATCATTGCAGGCTGTACACCCGCTTAGCCTTATAGGTGCCACTAAGTCTGTGATCAAGGAGGCGATGCCACGTGGCGATGCCCCGCCGTCCACTGGCCCAGGCCTACACTGCGGTACAGCAGGGCACACAAATCCTGAGCTGTCCAGTCCGCCGGAACGGGGAATCATCGCAGGCTGCACACCCGCTCAGCACTTGAGGTGCCTCTACCTCAGTGCAGCAAAAGTCACTGTCCCAAGGTGGTGTGCCTGCCCTGGCCACAGTGTATGATTGGGTATCGTGGTGCGGACGCCATCATGTCACCTATGGACCAGCTGAATGTGATGACGCAGGCCCCTGGGCCCCCATGCCTACATGCACACCACACAGATACATCCCGAGAGAGGTTGGAAATGGTGTCGAGCATGCACGTCCAGCTCTTTTTATTGGCAGAGTCACATGTCCTGGGACACGTGTGCTGAATGGGTGTGGTGTGGGTGTAATCAGCCATGAGGGAGGGGCTGTGGCATGCTGACAACTGGACTCAAGGCCAGCAGATCACTACAGGGAGGTCCTGGCACATGTAGCATTGTCGTCGTCCCCTGTGTGCATAAGCATAGTGGGCTGGCCTGGCGTATGCCATTCCAGTGTAAGAGTTTGAACAATGACCCCAGGGCTCTGGGTGTTGTTCCATACGGGGCTGGACAAGGAGGTAACAAACGCGTGGGTCGATGTTGTTGTGTAGGCGCCACCCGAACAACATTCGGCAATGTGTCACCCTGTGACCCAAGTCCAACGATATGAGCCACATGGATGTAGGAGGGATTTACTGACCCTACATTCATCCATGCTACCACACTTGTAAGACCGTAGACATGACACATCTGTGTGATCCGGAATGTTTAATGCACATTCAGTGGAGTGTAGCATCTGGAGCAGTACAAGGCCATGCAAACCCCACTTTACAATGTTGGCCCGTGGAGGGCAAGCCAGAGTCCTTCAGGGAATGACAAGTCCAAAGGAAGAGGAAATGTTCAGTCCACAGTCTGAATACTGTGTCATTGCAATCACACAGTATATGGCAGTCCATGTCGAGGTCCAAGGTGAGTGTCGCAGGGTGCATCGGAGGACAGTGGAAGGTGATGATGCAGAGGGCAGAACCATATGGCGGAGATGAATGCTACTGCATCCTTCTTACCATGAAGGCTGTTTCATCTGCATCTTCGTCCTCTGCTGTTCCATGTGCCTTAGGTGTGGGTGGTGCTGGCCTTTCTCCAGCACTGTGTGGCAGTGAAACCTTAGGGGCCGGAGGTGAGATGTCTGCTGCACTGTGTGGCACTGACACTTCAGGGGGAGGAGATATGGATGTAGAGGTCAGGCCTTGTGGCAGCAATGCCATGAAGATGATTTTGAGATCATTGAGGAACCCAGCTACCACTCACTGGTGTGCAGCTGTGGCAGGCTCTCTTTCCGCATTGGCCTGCTCCTTGGTCTCCATTAACTTCCACATGTGTCCCAACTCCCGGTTGACATTGCTAGAGCCACTCTGACTAGACAGTTGTTCTATTCTCTGAGTCAGGGCTCCAGCGATGTCAGCCATGGTCCATTGGAGAGCATGGAACAGACTGTGGGTGTCTGTTTGGGACTGTGAGTGGTCCCTGATGGGACTTAGACACCCACGTATGGCATCTATTTTGTCTGCCATGCAGACAAAGCCCATCCACACCTGTTCAGCCAGCTGCTCCTGGAAGGCCGTGCGTTCTTCGCGGGGGTCCTGGGAGGCTGCCCTGGTGGTGGGTGCTGCCTGCTGTGTGGTCTGTGCAGGGGGTGGGGTGCGCTTGTTGCAGCTGGGCTACCCTGCTCCTGGAGGTTTGCTGCAGAGGCTGTCAATGAACTCTTGGAGGGCATTGAAGTCAAAGTTGTGGTGATCCTCTTCGTCATCAGAGAAGAGAGGATCGGGCTGCTCTGCAGGAGGTGTTGATTGTCCCTCTGCAATGTGAAGGGAAGATGCAGTTTAAAAATGTGTTCATATGTATGTTGTCGCATTGTCAATGTTAACATACAGACTGCATGACTGTGTATATTGTGGCTGTTTGGGAGGAGCTGCCTATTTGATGGGGGGGCAGGGGACATCTCAACAATAGACGTGTGTGTGTTTGTACTTGTACATTATCAACTCACATTTCCCTGCAATGCCGATTGTGATTGGCCAGTGTCTACACCCAGTCGGCACCAGTTGTGTCCTGTGTTCTGTTGTGGACTTGTTGAAGGTTTGTGCCACATTGTTGTCAGTGTTGATGTGCTTTGCATGTTATGTGTGTGTGCTGTATTTTGGGAGAGTCGCCTCTAAAGCTCTGATTTTGCTGCCCCTTATCCCTTTCTTGTGGTGTCCCTTTGACTTCTGTGCTTATACAGTGCTGAGATGTTGCATACTTGGGTTCATTGGTCTCTTGGTGGGAGTTGAGGGCTGGGGCAGGGTTTGTCTGCAGATGTGCTCAGCTCAATTGTGCATTGTGCCATTGTGTCCATCTCCCCCATCTCCCTAGTCCCTGGTCGATACTCACCCTGCGGCTGTCGTGTCCGGTCATGTTGAGCAGTGTCCGGTCCCCCGACTCCAGCCACCGTCTCCCCACTGATGACTGTGGACACCATTTCCTCCATCTCGTCCAGCTCCTCCTGTGGCACTGGACTCCTACCTCCAGTCTGCATTGCTGCCTTCCGGTTGTTAGCGAGTTTCAGCTTGGTTTTTCGCTTGACATCATTTCTGCACCTCTTGACCTCTTCCATTGTCCTCTTCAGCACTGCATTCGCCTTGTCCACGATGGACTGCCATAGTCTATTTTCGGTTGCCAATGACACCGTGAAGGTGATGAACAGTTGTTGATGGTGCTCTACCACCTCCGTTTTCAGGATTCTGTTTTCCCGCGGACTGAACCACTTCTTCCTACTCTTCTTCTCCTTGGCCTTCCCTGACCCAGAGCTCCCAGGCAGGTCCTCCAGGGGGTTTGTGGGGTTCTAGTTCTCCTCTGTACTTGTTCCGGCAACATCCATTGTGCTTCGCTGTTGTTTGGCATTTGTTTGCCAGTGTTTTTTCTACTATCATGATGATTTTCCCACCTGAATTTCAGGCCTGATGCTGTTTTTCGCTGATTTTTGTATCGCTATTGCCCTCATTTTTTTGTGTTTGCGTTTCGCATTTTTGCGGCGTGGCGTTAATTTTAATGCGGTCAGTTGACGCGTTATCTGTAGACTATTGCATGGGAACGCCGTGTGTAGAATGCTTTGTTAACACAGCGTCATTTTCCCGTGATAGACTGCGAAGTTGGAAGTTGCGGTAAGTTAATTTTGCGATGGTTATCACAGGTTCTTGAGAATATGCCCCAAAGTTGGGTAGACTGTTAAGTGCAATATGTAACAAAAGCAGACCACAAAAGCAGACCAGTTCAGCGCACAGAAGCAATTTACTTTGTAATGTTTTTGAATGAAAGTATGGCCATTCAAACATCCAAGGTATCCAGACACTGGCTTGTCCAGTGGGGATTAAACATTCCACCTAAAGACTTTTTGTTTATTTTGTAGTGAATTTATGAGCGCTTGTGTAGTGATTTTATGAGAGTTAGTTTAGCACATGGGCACTACTGTTTTGATCCCGGGACGTACATTTTGTCTGCCATCTATTTTAGTTCTGCAATCAACAGAAGCCCTACATTTACGCACATAGCAATGTTGTTGAGGAATGTAGTTAATCTCCTTAAAAGTTTGTGCATTTGATAAAGTTCCATTTTCCAGTGAGATTGCTTCAGAGCACTGAAATGCCCTGGTACAAGTTGTGGGCCTGGTTCAATGCCACTTGGTAGGCATACGCCTTTTGGTGCAAGAGCTTTCAATACTTAAGATGTATTAGTTTGCTAGGGAAGTCCACTGTGCCAAGCAGCACTTTCGGCGCACTAGACTACGAACATGAAGCAGCTTTGGAGAAGTGTGTTTTGCCTACTAGCCCCAAACAAGATATATTAAGTACTGAGCCAGTGCAATGCCACAACAAGCAGCGGGTGCTGGTGTAATGTTGCAGTAGACATTCTTTGGCACAGTGGTGCAGTTTGCAGCCTGCAGTGGAAGGTAACCATGAGTGCAGTGTGCCAGGGGAGTTTGCCAAGCACCCGCCACAGACTTTATTGCCTCTGGGCACAAGCCAGAGGCAGAAGCGAAGTGTGTGAAATTTTCAGCTGAGTTCTAATTCCTATCTCTCTCACTTGCCTTTATCGTGTGATCATAACCATTATCCTTCATTTCTCTGCATGACCTAGCCTCTCAAGTGCTAAAGGAGTGCTTAGAAACCCGTTAATGACCAAAACGAGCACTGTGCAAAACAAACCTGACAACCCCAAACCAGAGCTTTAAACTTCTTTATGTGATGAGGGCAGAAGATAGACATGAACAGAATTCTGTCTGAGGCAGCGCACAAACCCATCTTTGAAAAGGAGGAATGCTGCACCCCTTTTAGTGGATTCTCCCTTGATTTACTGGCCTGGGACGGTTGGAGTTCATAGGTTGCTTTATCCCTAATCAGTAAAGTGAAATGTCAAACTTAACATTTTCGATCTCTTCAGCATCACACAGATCAATCCACTTCTGCACTCTTTGAGACTGCATGACGCCGAACTCAGTACAGGCAGACACTTGAAGGGTCTGTGTGAGCCAAGAAAGGCTCACAGTCCTGAAAAGTAACACAATGAGTCATCTGACAGGCATATTCATTTTGAAAAGTTATAAGGAATTCTGACCACAGGAGAAGAGATTTATAGTCCCGGTCCTCTGAAATAAGTGCTGGTGCTGAGCACCGGAAACCGCCAGCACAAATTAAGCAATGGATTTGTCTGACTCCAAACACTTTCATAAACTACAGCATAGATACTCACAAACATTTTCCCAAGGGCCACAAAGTTTGGTCTGTGATGTTGCATTAATGCCAGCAGGGTGGCGATCCGAAGGAGGTGGGGAAGATGTGTGGTAAGGTGGGTGTAGAGGAAGCGAAATGTAAACATCTAGTGGCTGAATTGCACAACGTGAAACTAGAAAACCTGGCATTGATCCCAGTTTCACCTCTTTACCAAACTGTGTGATCCTAGGCAATTGTTTTATTTCATTTTCCCTTTTTTCTTATTTTATTATCACATATAAGAGGATCTCGAAATACATGACTTCAGGATATACTTGTGAATAGTTTCATTGGTTGTCCAACCTAGTCAGACTTATAATCAAGCCTCTTGGGTTAATGCAGAGGAATATGGACAGTCTCTGGGGTTTTGATGAGTGCGCCACCTGTGGCACCTACCCTCGCCTCTGCTTACAGGGATTGTAATACGAATAGGTCAGAAATCTAGTGAAACTATTCACAAGTAGGTACCACCGTGTTAGTGGGGGACCACTAACCTTTGAATTTTCTGCTGGGTAGGCTATTCACCTTTCCTCTTTTCTTGGTCCTGAAGAAGTACTAGTGATATTTTTAGACCAATAGGGCCGCGAAACATGTTGACCCGCTTTTTATCTCACTAAAGAAAATACATTAAGCTACAAGGGGCCATTGCAACTCCTATAGTAGCACCAACCTACCAGTCTTTTTCATCTGACAGGGGAATCCACATATGAAATACTGATTTGATATCCCCTAGCCTGTTTTCAATTCACTTCATCACTCACAAAACTCACCACCCCATTAGGACATTCTCACACTCATCAAACAGTGATAAAACTAAAAGATCTCTGCCAAAGTGACCCTTCGGGGGACCCATTGGGTATTGCAGCACCAGCCTGATGAGGAGCACTCGCCTTATGATGAAGCATGACACCCCAGGGATGTGTGAGGGCAACAAGAAACAGTTTTGTTGACTGCCCCTTATAATCTATCAAGAGGGTGTGACCTCAGTAATTTGGACTAATATTGCAGTTAATATTACAGTTGGATACAATAATTCATGCACACTTTTTTACTAGAACCTATTCTAAGGCATCGGACTGGATCTCCATGTTGTTATCTTGCAGTGTACAGTGACCAGGGCCAGATTGTGCAGTCAAAAATTGGGAATTGCCTTGCACTGCGTAATCGGATGCACAGTACCAGCTCTATATCTAAAGTACATGAGGACATACCCACAGATACTCCATCACAATTATGTTCTTCTGAGAAACGAAAAACTGTAAAAAAAAAGCACTGCTTCCACGTGCACCAGGTAGACTAGAATTGCTATAACAAGCAAAGGCAAAACTTGCCCAACTGAATAAAGTACAGATGGACTGTCACCATGCAACCAAAAGAACCTATGTCACCTCAGAAAGCAGTTCATATAGTAATAAAGATTGCCTCTAAATTCAGACATGCAGATTATAGGCACTGAGGTTTAGATAGAATACCTGGCCTTTGATCTGCATAAATAATGAAGCAAGATAGTGTACCACCATTGATAGGCCAGGTCCAAACCAATCAAGAGTACATAGGCACTGTGTGAACAGATTTTCCAACCCACCTTCTGGAGAATATGTACTGGAGGAAAAGCATGATAGAGCCCTAGGGCCATATATATAAAAGGTACTGGAGGAAATGCATGATATCGATCTGGGGCATATTTTCATTTTGTCATGAACGCAGTGCAGCAAGACACCTTGCTGTGCTGTGTGAAAAGGAGAGGGCATCAAAGCACCATATCTGTCAAGATATTGCACATTCCTGCTCCCACCTTGTGCTGGAACACTTGTGGCTGCCTAGTGCCAGCACAGGCACCCTTGCACCATGGTGCAAAAAAACAATCTTTCCTGTCTGACCCCACAGTGGGAGTAGGAGGTGATTGGAGTTATTTAGGAGTTTGGAAGGAAGGGGATCAATGAAGTGGTTAGAATATTTCAAGGAGGTCAGAGATTCCCATCTCATCAAAGCTAATGAAGATAGACCAGAAGGCATAATTTTTGGGGAGAAGGTGCAGTTATACAGGTGAGCTTTAGTGTCCATAGTGTGGGGGAGTGGGAGCTGTTGGGGTGGTGTGAGGCTAAAAGCAGTCTGGATATCATTGGGGATTAACAAAGTCTTGTCAGCAAAAAAGAAGGCACAGGTTTAACAGATAGGGGTTCTACGTTATTTGAGGAAACAGGATCTCTTCTGTTGGAAAGTGGGCTTCTGAGGATTTCAAACAGTGTGTTAAGTCTATTAATAGTAGTGTCTAGTTGATTCTGAAAGAACGCTGCTTTAGAGATCCTAATGTGCCTACTGTAGGCATTGCATCTGTGATGCAGGAGAGTGAGGTTGGCTAAATGTAAATGTCGGAATTTGTAAAGCGCACAGCTACCTCCACCGGAGGTGTCCCGGCGCTGTCCGTATACCGCTTAGGAACCCTTCCTGGCTTTCCTGGGAAATGTCCACTCCTGGGCACCCCCCAGGTGCAGCCAGGCATCCCAGCGCTTTTGGGGCCGTTGTGGAGACTAAGCAAGCTATTGCCCAGAGTTGCAGCGTGGGACCCATGATCAGAACAGGCACTGAGGCGAGAATATCCAGTCAGGGGAATTAATGAGCCGGAGACCCGCCGAGGCGGGAATCGAACCCTGGTCCCTGGCCAGAGCTCTGCATCAAGGTCTGCCTGCTCTAACCATTGAGCCACACTTCTCCACATAGGAGGGGGTGTGTCTCCATGTTCTTTCAGCAAGCCTAAGGAGATGCCATTCTTTGTTAAGATCATTGCTGAACCAGGGGTTATATGATTTGGACTGGATTCTTTTTAGTTATTTAGGACCTATGGTATCCATGATGTTTGACATAGGATTGAAATAGTGATCAGTGAGGGATAGTGGTCAGTGTGGGAGGCAGGAGCGGGGTTTCAATGCTCACAATAGAGATAGAAAGTGAATTAATGTTACAGATGTCACAGGTCCAGTGTTTCGCTTTCTTAGGTTGACCCCTGGGGGTGATTGCTTTTATATGTAAGGAGAAGGTGATGCAGTGATGGTCAGACCATTCGCATGGAAGAATAGAGTCGACATGTAAGGTGTTCTCATTACCTATGATTAAGTTGATGGCGGCTCCTTTCTCATGAGTCAGACCATTGCAGGCTTGTATAAGGTTGTGGTCCTGGAGAAAGTATTTGAAGCAATTCACAAGTCAGTCATTGATACTGTTCCACTGAATGTTGAAGTCACCATGTAAAATTTGGTTGGTGGGCTCGTCAATGTTAGAGGAAATGGCCTCCATGATTTGGTCAATGAAGGAGCAAGTATCCCCGGGAGGGTGATAGAATGTATGGGCAGAGCATTTGGAGTTGTTAGCGGTGTAGATGTTGATCTTAAAGTACTCAGACAAGGGCAGAGAAGAAGTTGGCGATTCACAGTGCATCTTGGGCGGTTTACCCTAATAATGCCATACCCAGGGAAGACCAACATGTCCAAGGAGTTGATGGAGGAATCATTTAACCAGGTTTTCGTGAGCATAAGGATGTCAAGATCATAGTCGAGGACAATAGCAGCTGTTAGATCTGGGGGTCTCTAGTTGGCAGAGGTAGGTACCACTGTCCAAATAGGGACCCTTGCTTCTAGTCAGGGCAAGGAGATAACCCTCTGAGATAACCCCTGCTCAACCTCTAGGTAGCTTGGCACGAGCAGTCTAGGCTAACCAGAGGCCATGCGTAAAGTATTTGTACCAACACTCACAGTAACACAGTGAAAACACCACAAACTGACTCCACAACAGTTTAGAAAAATAAAGGTATTTTAATTTAAACTACACAAGTCCAAAACGACAAAAATCCAACATACCCAGTTCAAGAATATGGTTTCAAAAGAGTTCTTAAGGTTGCGTTAAAATTCTTTAGGTTGCGATAGAATTCTCTACGTTGCGATAGAATTCTCTACTGATGCGTGAAAAGTTCACAGTTGCATCACGTTTACTCACAGTACCTTATAGTTGCAACAAAGTTCCAAAAGCAGAAGCTGGTGCGGTGGAAAACAAGCGATGCGTTGCTCCTGAGACCCTGGGGAGGTGATGCGACAACCCCGCTGCAGCAGCGGGCGTGTTGCGATGAATCCGGTCTGTATGGGGAGGAAGGCCACTTGTATGGATTCCGGTGCGTAGGTTCCGTAGGAAGTCTGTTCTCGCAAAGGCACGATGCGACGATCTCGTAGGGGCAGCGACGATCTCCAGGGCGACGATGCGCGGTCCAGCGGTGATCCTCTCTCTCGCAGCTCCTCGATGCGATGGTTCTGCGACGATGTTCGCAGCGACGTGATGCGGTCCGCAAGCAAGCGTGCGTTCTCACCCAGGAACGACAGGCTCTGCAACGACTCTCGCAGCGATGTTCGATTCTCCCGCACCGGTCTGGTGCGTCCCGCAAGCGAAGGATACGACGTCTCTGGCAGCGGCGTTAGGCGCTGCGACGATCTCGGCCTCCGTAGCGGCGGGAAACTTCTCGCACTGTCGGGGATGCGCTCCGCAAGCGAGCGATAAGACACTTTTCAAGTTCAAAAGTCTCTCAAGCTTAGTTTCAAGCTTCCCAGCACAGGTACAACTTCCAGAGGCCCCACAACTGGATCAAGCACTCTAGGAAGGACAGAACTCTCTCAGCAGAGTTCAGGGAAGCTGGGGGTGAAGTCCTTTTGTTCCTGGGACTTCAACACAGGTAGCCAGCTCTACTCAGGCCCTTGGAGATTCCTTCAAGACAGGGGACACAGCTCAGCAGCAACGTCCTTCCCCTCTCCTTGGCAGCAAAGCAACAGGTCAGTCCAGCAGAGCAACAGCAGGACAGTCTTCCTTCTTCAGTTTCAGCTTTCTCCTTGGCAGTGTTTCCTTCTTGATTCCAGGATGATCTAATTTTCTGTTGTCAGGGGTCCTGTACTTATACCCCTAAAGGCTTTGCTCTCTTGGTGCATGTGGGCCCTGAGCCCGGTCTAAACCAGTTCTGGGTGGATCCTGAGCACTTTATGTTGCTGGCTGCATCTTTCCTTTCAGAGTGAGGGGCAGGGTCCTCAGCCGCCCAGCAGGGGGTGGAGCCAGCATTGTGGAAGGCAGGCACAGCCCTATTCAGGCCCAGGTGCTAACTCCTCCCACCACTCCAGTTGCAATTGCAGTCATTCAGCCTAGTGCTGACTCATCCAGCCTCCTGGGGAATCCCCCAGCCCCTGTCACTCTCAAACCAGACAGTCAATACACAAACAGGCCCAGGCACACAGAAGGGTCAGACAAGAGAACAGCAACTTTCTAAAAGTGCTGTTCTCAAACACAGGATTTAAAAACAACCTTTCCCAAAAGATGTGTTATTAAATTCTGAGTTCAGGGATACTAGATACTTATGTCCTATCTTGTTCCTATGGGAAGAAATGCTGTTAACCACTGTAGCCAGCATCCCCCATGTTAACCTATGGAGCAAGATAGCCTTACAGTAGTGAAAAACGAAAATGGCTGCCATTCACTACCAGAGCATGTCACCTGCACTAGTACATGCTCTACCTTTTACATACACTGCACCCTGCCCAGGGGGGTACCTTGGGCCTTCCATAGGGGTGACTGATGTGTACAAAAGGGAAGGGTTAGGCCTGGTCAGTGGGGACACTGACCAGGAGGACATGGCAGTTCTAAACTGCACACAGGCACTGCAGTGTCAGGCCTGAGACATCATTTTAGGGCTACTCCTGTGGGTGGCACAATCAGTGCTGCAGGCCCACTAGTAGCATTTGTCATCACCAGCCCTGGCACACCCAGTGCACTTTACTAGGGACTTCATGGTGATACAAATATGCCAAACATGTATATTCAATCAGAATAACAATTTACACAGGGAGCACTTACACTCTGGCACTGATCAGCAGTGGCAGAGTGTCCAAAGCATCTAAATGAGCAAAAAAGAAATCCAGCACAGCATCAAAAATACAGGAGGTAGAGGCAAAAAGGTAGGGGAAACCACGCCAAAGATGCCAGGTCTAACACGTGTCCCCTCCAGCTGAAAGTGGGGAGAACTGCCCACCATCTTGGGAGTTCTCGTCACTAAGGAGGAAAAACCTGGACAGACCATCAGCATTGGCGTGTTCTGTGCCAGGGCCGGGTTCCCCACTTAAGTCCATTCCCTGTAGGGAGATGGACCACCTCAACAGTTTTGGGTTCTCACCCCTCATTTGCATTAACCATCTGAGGGCCCTGTGTTCGGTCTGAACACGGAAGTGAGTCCCAAACAGGTAGGGCCTCAACTTTTTCAGAGCCCAGACCACAGCAAATGCTTCTCTCTCAATCGCACTCCACCTCCGTTCCCTGGGGAGTAGTCTCCTGCTAATGAAGGCTACCGGCTGGTCTCCTCCCTCCTCAGTGATTTGTGAGAGTACTGCTCCCACACCATGCTCTGAAGCGTCTGTCTGTACTATGAACTCACTGGAAAAGTCTGGTGCCTTGAGCACCGGTGCTGTGCACATAGCAGTTTTCAGGGTTTCAAAAGCAGTTTGGCAGGCGTCAGTCCAGTCAACTCTTTTGGGCAACTTCTTGGAAGTGAGTTCTTTCAAGGGGGCGACAATGGTGCCATATCCCTTGACAAACCGTCGGTAATACCCGGTGAGTCCTAAAAAGGCTCTCACCTCTGTCTGGGTCTTGGGGGGCTCCCAAGCCAGAATGGTATCAATCTTTGCCTGTAGGGGCGCCACCTGGCCGCTCCCCACCTGGTGTCCCAAATACACCACAGATCCCTGCCCTATCTGGCACTTGCTGGCCTTGATAGTGAGGCCTGCCCTTTGCAGAGCCTTCAACACTTCGCAGAGGTGTTGCAAATGTTCCTCCCAAGTGGAGCTGAACACAGCAATGTCATCCAGGTATGCGGCGCTGAATTCCTCCAGCCCGGTCAGTACCTGGTTAACCAGTCTCTGGAATGTGGCAGGGGCATTTTTCAACCCAACGGGCATGACTCGGAACTGGAAGTGCCCCTCTGGCGTTGAAAATGCTGACCTCTCTTTGGCCCCATCAGTTAAGGCAATCTGCCAGTACCCCGAAGTCAAATCAAATGTACTGAGGTACTGGGCAGCTCCCAACCGATCCACGAGCTCATCAGCTCTGGGGATGGGGTGTGCGTCAGTCTTCGTGACCGCATTGAGCCCACGGTAGTCCACACAAAACCGGAGTTCTGGAGGGCCACCGGGCGTAGCAGCTTTCTTGGGCACCAAGACCACTGGGCTAGCCCAGGGGCTGCTGGAGGGCTCAATCACCCCTAGCGCCAACATCTTGGAAACCTCTTCCTTGATGCTGGCCCTGACCTTGTCAGCTACCCTGTAAAGTTTGTGTTTCACAGGCATACTGTCTCCAGTGTCCACATCATGGACGCACCAGTTGGTGACACCTGGGGTCAGGGAGAACAGGGAGGAGAACTGACCCAACACTTGGCGACAGTCACTCTGCTGCTCTGGGGTCAGGGTGGGCGAGAGGACCACACCATCCACTGACCCATCTTGCTCCTTAACTGCCAGGAGGTCAGGGAGAGGATCACTATCCTCTTCCATTCCTGCATCTGTAGCCATGAGCATAGTCACTTCAGACCTCTCAAAGTGTGGTTTGAGGTGGTTCACATGCAAGACTCTCGGGGGCTGCCTGGGAGTCCTCAGGTTAACCAGGTAGGTTAATTCACTTTTCCACCACCTCATATGGCCCAGTCCACTTGTCTTGGAGCGCACAAGGCTCCACTGGCGCCATCACCCACACTTTCTGCCCAGGTTGAAATTCGACCAGAGTGGTATTCTGGTCGTACCATCTTTTCATTTCTTCCTGGCTTGCTTCCAGGTTCGCCTGAGCTAGCTTCCTGAAGCGTTGTGTCTGGTTGCGGATGGCCAGCACATAGCTGAACACATCCTGGGGGGTTTTACCACGGGACTTTTCCCAACCCTCCTTCACCAGTGAGAGAGGTCCTCTAACAGGGTGGCCATACAGGAGTTCAAAGGGACTGAATCCTAAGGACTTCTGAGGCACCTCCCTGTAGGCAAACAACAGGCATGGTAACAAGACGTCCCACTTCCGTCTCATGGGCTCCGCTAGGCCCATAATCATACCTTTGAGGGTCCGGTTGAATCTTTCAACCAACCCATTTCCTTGAGGGTGGTAAGTAGTGGTGAACTTATAATTTACCCCACACTCCTCCCACAGAGACTTCATGTACTTAGAGATGAAGTTGGTACCCCGGTCGGAGACCACCTCTCTGGTGAACCCCACACGGGAAAAGATCCCCATCAATGCACGGCCCACCAAGGGTGCTGTGATTGTCCTGAGAGGGACTGCTTCCGGGTACCGGGTGGCATGGTCCACCAAGACCAGGATGAACCTGTTGCCTAAGGCTGTCTTGGGGTCCAGGGGCCCTACAATGTCTATGCCAACCCGGTCGAAAGGGGTGCGCACTACTGGGAAGGGTTGAAGGGGCGCCTTCAACTTTGTTCCAGTCTTGCCACTGGCTTGACAGGTTGGGCAAGATCTGCAAAAGGAACCAACGTGCTTCCTCATCTGGGGCCAGTGAAAGTGGGTGACAAGCCTGTTTAGGGTCTTGTCTTGCCCCAGATGTCCTGCGAGAGGCACGTCATGAGCCAGACGCATTAGGAAGTTTCTGAAGCGCTCGGGTACCACCAGCACACGGGCTGCACCGGGCTCAGCAAACTTAGGCTCGCTATATAACAAGTCATCTTCCCAGTAGATGAAGTGATCTCTGGCTGCTCCACCTGCTGCCTGATCTACAGCCTGTTGCCGCAAACCAATGAGGGAAGGGCATTCCTTCTGCCCTTGGCAGAATTCCTCCCTGGAGGGACCACCTTCCTGCTGCAAATGGGTCAGCTCAGGTAGGTCTCCCAGTTCGGCCACCTGTTCCCCTGTAGGTTCCAGGGCACCCCCCTCGGGTTCTGCTTCCTCCTGGACCGTGGGAACGGCTGGGGCTGGTTTCCCGCGCCCTCTGCCTCTTCCTCTCCTGGCAGGTCTCTGGGCCACTGTTTCAGGCTCCAGTTCTGCTGAATCCCCCTTACTGGCTGCCATAGCACGCGTGGTCACGCAGATCCACGCAGGCAGACCCAACATTTTCAAATGAGTTCTGTGCTCCACATCCTTCCATGGAGAACTCTCCAGGTCATTGCCTAACAGACAGTCTACAGGCAAGGCATCACTGACAACTACCTCCAAGAAACCAGAGACTCCCCCCCATGCAAAGGGAACATGCGCCAGCTTGCAGAGGCGCACTGAGCTGTCAGCTGCCACCACAGAGCGGAGCGCACCAGGGATGATTTGCTCTTCAGACACCCACTGACACCTCACGGATGTCACGCTGGCTCCTGTGTCTCTCAGAGCCTCAATCTCCCTCCCATTGATGGTCACCTTCTGCCCATATTTCTTAGTGTTGGAGGGCAGTAAGGTTTCCTGGATCAACTCTTGGTCTCCTAGAGAGACAAGGGTCATAACTGCTAGCTCCCCCCAGTCACTAGAAACCAAATCCCCTCCCAAAGATACACTAGCTAACGCTGGGGCGGGGGCACCAGTGGGTGCTTGCTTCTTCTTGGTACATTTTGGAGCAATGTGGCCCACCTCATTGCAGTGATAGCAGGTAGGGGGGCCTTGGTTATCCCTTCTATCTCTATTGTCCCGCCTGCCCTTAGAGGGCCATGGCTGTTTAGGTTTGGGGGGGTTGGGATTCCTTTCCCTGGGAATTATTTTGGGGCCCTTGTGAGAACTCCTTTTGATTACCCTTGTCCCCCCCACTCTTCTGCTGGGAACCCTGCCCACCTTTGGCTGTGGTACCCACAATTCCTCTGTGGACCCTGGTACTGGTCCAGCGGTCCGCCTCCTTAGCAAGCTCAATGGGGTCTGTCATATTGCTGTCTAAAAGATGCTGGTGCAGCTCTGGAACACAAAGACTACTCAAGTGCTCCCAACTGATTAAATGCAACAACCCCTTAAAATCAGTTACTTTACTGCCCTTCATCCAACCTTCCAGTGCACGCGAGTACAAATTTACACACTCCATCCAAGTCTCAGACTCTCTCTTCTTGGAGTTCCTAAACTGCAGTCTGTACTGCTCTGGGGTAAGGCCATACCTGAGACATAAGGCCTCCTTCATATTGGGGTAGGTCATGGCACCTGCTAATTCTAAGGGCTCTAGGGCACTCCTCCCAGAAGCCTCAAAATGTTTCCACAGGCCCGCACCCCAATGCTGTTCAGGCACACCATTCATTCTGAATGCAATCTCATACGAAGTGAACCAGGCATAAATATCCTCACTCCTATGGTAATTCTGCACCAGGTCCTTGGGATTGTATACTTTACCCCCATGCACTGGCTGCGCGCTGCCACCATTAGAACTGGCATCCACCTCCTTGGCTTTAAGATCCAGTTCTCTCGTGCTCAACTCATGAGCCAAAAGCAATTTCTTTTCCTCCAAGGCGCGGGCACTTTTGCTCTCCTCCGCCGCCTTTTCTCTTTCTTTATCCATTTCCAATTGCTTCATTTTCATTTTCATGACTTCCAACTCATATTCTCTCACTCTTTGATTTTCTTGTAACTCTTCTGGGGAGAGGCCCCTGCTGGAATGGTTGCTGCCAGCTCCTGCACCTACTTTGCCCACTGGCAGATCTGTGCTTTGAAAACCATTTTCTACATCCACATCATCTCCCTCTTGTGCCTCCCAATGGGCTTTCAAGATTCTCTGCAGCTCCTCCTTTCTGTAGGCGCTTTTTATGGGGCACTCAAACTCAAGGCAGAATTTCCTCAGTTGCTCAACTTTGTATGAACACAAATCCTCAATGCAAAACTCTAACTCTGCTTCTGCCCCCTCACTGAGTGTCTTTCCTTTCGCAGACATGATGCTTTGAAGAGTTACTCAAAAATAGAATCAAAAATCAAAAACCAGTAGTATGCGGTGGCGTAGTGGTCTGCACTCACTAGTGATGTACACCAATTACTGTGGGTCAAGTACAAATACAAGTTCAAATCCCACCGCTGCCACCAATGTTAGATCTGGGGGTCTCTAGTTGGCAGAGGTAGGTACCACTGTCCAAATAGGGACCCTTGCTTCTAGTCAGGGCAAGGAGATAACCCTCTGAGATAACCCCTGCTCACCCTCTAGGTAGCTTGGCTCGAGCAGTCTAGGCTAACCAGAGGCCATGCGTAAAGTATTTGTACAAACACTCACAGTAACAGAGTGAAAACACCACAAACTGACTCCACAACAGTTTAGAAAAATAAAGGTATTTTAATCTAAACTACACAAGACCAAAACGACAAAAATCCAACATACCCAGTTCAAGAATATGGTTTCAAAAGAGTTCTTAAGGTTGCGTTAAAATTCTTTAGGTTGCGATAGAATTCTCTACTGATGCGTGAAAAGTTCACAGTTGCGTCACGTTTACTCACAGTACCTTATAGTTGCAACAAAGTTCCAAAAGCAGAAGCTGGTGCGGTGGAAAACAAGCGATACGTTGCTCCTGAGACCCTGGGGAGGCGATGCGACAACCCCGCTGCAGCAGCGGGCATGTTGCGATGAATCCGGTCTGTATGGGGAGGAAGGCCACTTGTATGGATTCCGGTGCGTAGGTTCCGTAGGAAGTCTGTTCTCGCAAAGGCACGATGCGACGATCTCGTAGGGACTGCGACGATCTCCGGGGCGATGATGCGCGGTCCAGCGGTGATCCTCTCTCTCTCGCAGCTCCTCAATGCGATGGTTCTGCGACGATGCTCGCAGCGACGTGATGCGGTCCGCAAGCAAGCGGTGCGGCGTTCTCACCCAGTGACGACAGGCTCTGCGACGACTCTCGCAGCGATGTTCGATTCTCCCCCACCGGTCTGGTGCATCCCGCAAACGAAGGATGCGACGTCTCTGGCAGCGGCGTCAGGCGCTGCGACAATCTCGGCCTCCGTAGCGGCGGGAAACTTCTCGCACTGTCGGGGATGCGCTCCGCAATCGAGCGATGCGACACTTTTCAAGTTCAAATGTCTCTCAAGCTTAGTTTCAAGCTTCCCAGCACAGGTACAACTTCCAGAGGCCCCACAACTGGATCAAGCACTCTAGGAAGGACAGAACTCTCTCAGCAGAGTTCAGGGAAGCTGGGGGTGAAGTCCTTTTGTTCCTGGGACTTCAAAACAGGTAGCCAGCTCTACTCAGGCCCTTGGAGATTCCTTCAAGACAGGGGACACAGCTCAGCAGCAACGTCCTTCCCCTCTCCTTGGCAGCAAAGAAACAGGTCAGTCCAGCAGAGCAACAGCAGGACAGTCTTCCTTCTTCAGTTTCAGCTTTCTCCTTGGCAGAGGTTCGTCTTGATTCCAGGATGATCTAATTTTCTGTTTTCAGGGGTCCTGTACTTATACCCCTAAAGTCTTTGTTCTCTTGGTGCATGTGGGCCCTGAGCCCGGTCTAAACCAGTTCTGGGTGGATCCTGAGCACTTTGTTTTGCTGGCTGCATCTTTCCTTTCAGAGTGAGGGGCAGGGTCCTCAGCCGCCCAGCAGGGAGGTGGAGCCAGCATTGTGGAAGGCAGGCACAGCCCTATTCAGGCCCATGTGCTAACTCCTCCCACCACTCCAGTTGCAATTGCAGTCATTCAGCCTAGTGCTGACTCATCCAGCCTCCTGGGGAATCCCCCAGCCCCTGTCACTCTCAAACCAGACAGTCAATACACAAACAGGCCCAGGCACACAGAAGGGTCAGACAAGAGAACAGCAACTGTCTAAAAGTGCTGTTCTCAAACACAGGATTTAAAAACAACCTTTCCCAAAAGATGTGTTATTAAATTCTGAGTTCAGGGATACTAGATACTTATGTCCTATCTTGTTCCTATGGGAAGAAATGCTGTTAACCACTGTAGCCAGCATACCCCATGTTAACCTATGGAGCAAGATAGCCTTACAGTAGTGAAAAACGAAAATGGCTGCCATTCACTACCAGATAGGCATGGGCGGATTTCACGGATCCACGATCCGCGGATTTTGCGGATTTGCGTATTGTTGATCCGCAAAATCCGCAGATCTGCGGATTTGTGGATTTGCGGATTTTTCTTTTTTTTTGGCGGATTGCGCTCGTGAAAGTCAAGGATGCAAAGGCCTCTATCCAGCATCACAGCTGATTTTCTACGGTAGATTTGGGAAGAAAGCACACCTGCCCAGCCTCGACAATGCTCACAATTGTTTTTGGGCTGATTTATGCATCACTGAATTTGAGCTTCAACTGTCCATCATAGTGGGTAAATGGCGGGAAGACGGTTCACACCGCAAGTGTGTGGGCGGGGCCAAACAGACAGGCCTTACATGCGAGCACACATGCCTCTGGTGTGCATAAAAGGTCAGAGACCGATCAGAGCAGCAGATGAAGAGAAAGAAGCTCCTGGTCACAGGAACAGCCAGGGAATTGCGCTCGTGAAAGTCAAGGATGCAAAGGCCTCTATCCAGCATCACAGCTGATTTTCGACGGTAGATTTGGGAAGAAAGCACACCTGCCCAGCCTCGACAACGCTCACGATTGTTTTTGGGCTGATGAATGCGTCACTGAATTTGAGCTTCAACTAGGGCACATGCTTTATTGATATATGTAAGTTCTTCCTGTTGAGGTTTTATTTTTGTGACAGGATCATCGTGCCAGAATGAACCATGCCCTTCATATTTATCCAAGAAGACGCCACCGTTTTGTGCCATACCTCTACTCAACTGGAGTACTTCCTACTGGCTAATCAGTAAGTGCTACCTCGTTGGGTAAATGTATAGTGCTTTTACAACACTACAAATGCCTTAAGTGCCAGAAGAGTTGTCTACAGCGACCATGTGTGTGTTACTATGCAATCGCGCCGCAGGGCGCAGGGGTCCCTTGAGTGAGCTGTCCATCATAGTGGGTAAATGGCCGGAAGACGGTTCACACCGCAAGTGTGTGGGCGGGGCCAAACAGACGGGCCTTACATGCGAGCACACATGCCTCTGGTGTGTATAAAAGGTCAGAGACCGATCAGAGCAGCAGATGAAGAGAAAGAAGCTCCTGGTCACAGGAACAGCCAGGGGATTGCGCTCGTGAAAGTCAAGGATGCAAAGGCCTCTATCCAGCATCACAGCTGATTTTCGACGGTAGATTTGGGAAGAAAGCACACCTGCCCAGCCTCGACAATGCTCACGATTGTTTTTGGGCTGATTTATGCGTCACTGAATTTGAGCTTCAACTAGGGCACATGCTTTATTGATATCTGTAAGTGCTTCCTGTTGAGGTTTAATTTTTGTGACAGGACCATCGTGCCAGAATGAACCCTGCCCTTCATATCCCTTGAGTGAGCTGTCCATCATCCTGTAACTATTTTAGGATGGCGCCGGCAAGCTGCCAGCGCCATCCTGAAATAGTTACTAAGTTAGCTTCAACAGGAAGCACTAACAGATAAAATAAAGCAGGTGCTCGAGCACCAGCTTTATTTTATCTATTTGTGCTTCCTGTTGAAGCTAACTTAGTAACTATTTCAGGATGGCGCTGGGAGTTTGCCGGCGCCATCCTAAAATAGTTACAACAACTTCAAGCTTGAAGGCTTGAACTTTTGCCCCTCGGATCCGCCGCTCGCGGATTTGCGGATTTTTGGCAAATTCGCGGGAGTTCGCGGATCGCGAATTCACCGAAAATGCGCAAAATCCGCGAGCGGAACGGATTTTTCGCCCATGCTTACTACCAGAGCATGTCACCTGCACTAGTACATGCTCTACCTTTTACATACACTGCACCCTGCCCAGGGGGGTACCTTGGGCCTTCCATAGGGGTGACTGATGTGCACGAAAAGGGAAGGGTTAGGCCTGGTCAGTGGGGACACTGACCAGGAGGACATGGCAGTTCTAAACTGCACACAGGCACTGCAGTGTCAGGCCTGAGACATCATTTTAGGGCTACTCCTGTGGGTGGCACAATCAGTGCTGCAGGCCCACTAGTAGCATTTGTCATCACCAGCCCTGGCACACCCAGTGCACTTTACTAGGGACTTCATGGTGATACAAATATGCCAAACATGTATATTCAATCAGAATAACAATTTACACAGGGAGCACTTACACTCTGGCACTGATTAGCAGTGGCAGAGTGTCCAAAGCATCTAAACCAGCAAAAACGAAATCCAGCACAGCATCAAAAATACAGGAGGTAGAGGCAAAAAGGTAGGGGAAACCACGCCAAAGATGCCAGGTCTAACAGCAGCTATATCAGCCACATGTTTCACCCCTGAATGGCAGTTTAGTATTGCACATTTTGGGGGCGGGTATAGGAAGCCATATTAGGGGACAGGTGAGAGAGAAGAGCTGTGGTAAGGTTCAATTCGTTATTGGCTCTAGTCTTTAGACGGGATGACCTGTGGCGGTGTGAGTAGATAGACTAAATTCTGGAGGTGGGGGAGTGATGATGGTCTCACTCGTGGAGGCATGACAGGAGAGATTGGCAGGAGAGGTGTTATAGGAGGCTAGGAGATTGAGTAGATCATCATTTGATAGCTCTCAGACTAGCCTATCAGGTCGGGAGGAATGATTATGGAGGGGAGTGGTCTTACAAGAGGGCTGATAGCTCCAAGAGTATGCAGGGGTGCATTTGTGTTCCCTGTGGGAGGTGATACAAAAAGTTTGAGAATGTCAGCTTGGATCAGTTGCCGTTCAGAATTTATAGTGTTAAGCATGTAGTCATAGGACGTATAACTAAGAGGTTCCAGGTTGAGGGGAGCGTTGGAGTGTGGGGGAGTCCCTGAGAAGAAATGAGGGCTGCCACCCGTTCAGTTGGTCGGCAAAAGCTTGGTAATGGTCGGGTGAGAGGAGGTAGTGCGAGAGTTGGGCCTATTGCTGGGAGTCTATCTACAGGGGGCTATGATGGAGCATGGAGTAATGATGTCAGACTGGTGTAAAGTAGAGGGGCAGTAGGGAATTTCCATGGTGGTCTCAGCCTGGAGTAAGTGAGGGGAAATTGGAGTTCTCAGCAGTCAGGGGGAGCTGAGGGCAGTGGAGTTGTCTGTGGACAGGTCGGTGACCAACTGGGGAGTGGGATGGGAGTAGGGAATGGTGTGCTGGTGGACTAGTGGGGTGGGGGTTAGTCTGAGGGAGAGTCGGAGAGGGCAGGCAAGGGTGTAGGAAGGTTGGTGGCTGAGTCAAGTTTGTGCATGAGATAAGAGAAACGACTGCAGAAGAGATCCAGGGTACGGTCTGAGGATTGAATAAGTATGGTGCCGTGGTTGTAGCTGGAGATTGTGGCATTGCCGACGTACAGCATGGAGAGCACGTCAGTAAGTTTGTGGCAGTGAGGGATTTTCTTGGTGTTGTTGAGTGAGAAGGAGAGAACATTCCTCCATTTTGCACACCGGTCGGTTGAGAAGATGAGGTCGCTGAGTAGGGTACTCTTGCTGTGGTAGCAGTAGCGATCGATGAGAAGGGTTTCTTTCCTGCTGTGGAGAATTATGTTTAAGATTTCTCTTGCCATTTTTGGCTCGGTTGGGTGGTAGTTTATTGCAAACAAGTCATTTCCTGTGGGGACTAGTATGGTGTTTCACCAGGTGGTGTCTTCAGGGTCCATGATGGGGGGGACAAAGGGATGACTGGGGGGTTTATCAAGACTGAAAAGGGGGGTGTTTAGGCAAATGGGATGTATGCAGCAGCTGTAATAATAGGGGAAATAATATAATATATCGACTTCAGTATCCTTCAGAGGGATCACCGAACCGAGGCTGGTGAGTTGAGGGCTGCAAGGGCCTGCAGAGTAACAACCATCTTCATAGCCAGTTCAAGGGGATCCATAAGCAGGGACCCATGGAATGATTAGCCTGGCAAGGGCAGACTGAGAGCTGAGTACAGTGGGCAGTAGTAGTAGAACTGGTCTCAAGGGCAGTCGAGAATCATGGGCACTATGAAGGAACCCCCAGGCAGCTCACAGGCAGAGCAGAGATAATCAAGGGTACAGTGGCGGATCACAGGCAGCTCGTAGGGAGTTGTCATAACTTTCATTGGGACCGCAACCAAAGTTATTCCTCTTGAGTGCAGGACCAAAAGCAAGAGCAGGATGAGACACTCCTAGCTAAAATTGAAGGTGTAGCCCAGAGTCCTAGTATTCAGGCCTCATTGCGGGATGCTATGCTTTTCTGAGTGCTGGCGGGAGCTCAGGACTGGGTCAAATGGGGCCTCTGTTAGCGAACCACAGTCCAGAGAGAGCAGATAACTGGCCCTCCTGGTACTGCTTTACCCTAATAGGGGCCAGGACTTCTGCCTGCACCTCCTGGGTGAGGGACCTGGAGCACGGATCTTGCGAGATCTGCCTGATGAAAAGGGTGGTAGCTCAGGTCAGCTCCGGTGCACTCTACTGTGGAGTCAGGCAGGGGTTGATTGAGACCTTAAGCTGGCCTCCATTATCAGGCATCACACAAGCAATTCCAGAGCAACAATGCCCTCTTTGGGGCCTCACATCAGTTTGCGCCCGGGTCGGAGCGGGAGGAAGAAGTGCTCCTGGACTCAAACGGGGTCAGTGTGAGGAGCAGCCCATGGCGGCTGCAGCAGGGCAGCTATTGATGCATTCCCAGGTTTACAAATTTTTGTAAATCAGGGAATTTGTCAAAATCCAGGGTTGATGCATGGAAATGCCCATGCTCCACTAATGGAGCACCCCCCAAGTTGAAATATATCGTAACACAGCGCAAGCAGCTGTCTTGTGTTACATTTTGTAACAAAGCCACGGAAGGCCACACATATCAGGTCTTGCATGGCTTTGTAAATATTACTGAAGCTTTGTGTTATCCTTGCTTCACCTTGCATGAATGATGGGCAACACACAAGCTTGAGAAATATGGGCCTGAATATTTTATGCTGCCTGGATGGGTGCAGAGTTTTTTGATGTTTTAGTTGATTATAGCACTGATAATCTCTCCTACTTTTTTCATCAGATTTTCCTGAAGATTTCAACCTCAAATGTGAAAAACAAAAACATCACACCTTCCTCCTTAAATTATTCATATAAGACAATAGCCCACTACATTGAAAATTCCCGAACTTCAGTAATAGATTTATATTCAGTCTGATTTTCTTAAAGAAACATGAAATATAAATATTTCCCTCAGATTAGATTAGTTATACCTATTTTTCATTCCATTCAAAGGTCTGACTGAACACATACTCACACCCCTAACTAATTTAGAGTTGGCAAAAGGTTGAATCTAAGGATGATCAAAACAGTAACAAGCATTGTCAAAGCCAAGAGGCCAGAGCTCTAAAGTTAAAAGCATTAAAACAGATGTCCATAAGTGTGCACAAACTACTTAGGCTGTCCTTCTATACAGGATCTTTTTCTGTGACTCCTATGTATGTGCTCTGGTTTTTACTCACATTTTCAGTTCCGTTTTGTTTTTACTATCAACATTTTGGTGCTGGTATCACACACAGGAGGCACAAAAAGAGGAAGCTGAGCACAGCCCACTTATGCCTGAATAGGTTATGTCCTGCCTTCATACAAAGAATTACAAACCCCCTTTAGCTAGTCTAGAGCTAGGGCAGAGATTGCAGGAAACTTGAGCACTTCAGAGGGAATCCTCTAGAAGCTTCTTCCACTTCATACATATAAGGCACCAGGTATAAATATTAGACCACATACACCAATTCTTCAGTACAGTTCTGGATCTGTGGAATGCTCTACCAGGAAGAAGTCCTTCTGTCCTCCTGCAAAGGTTGCCACTCTGCTGGACAGCGGCACTGAAAGACTGCTGACTTCCTGCACTCTTGCCTGTGTGAGAAGGACTGGGACCTGCAAAATGCACCAAGGACAACTAGAGAGACTCCAATAGTTAGTCTCTTGAAATCAGCACCTGGACTTTGCAACTGTGAGTCCTGCTCTGCCAAATGATGCCAACTCAGTCCTGGACCCTTAAAAGTGGGCCTGAAAGTGCTCTGCAGGCCTATCCAAGGACCCAGTGGAACAGATGCATATACTCTTCTATGTGGTGGAACACCATAGCAGAACCAACACATTGCCTCTGTTGCATAGACTTCCCGGGCTTAAGAACCTTTCATCACCCTTTCAGGCTCATCAGAACTGCTGCTGTGTGACACATCTTCGATGTAGACTTCGCAATGAAAGTCCCCTTGCTGACGGCTTCCTTGATGACGCAGGACCATGCCTCACGGCTCCCTGGAACTGACGCTGTACAACACATCTCTGACCCAGACCTCACATCGCCTCAGCTGCATGACACATCCTTGACGCGGGACCTTCAACGTCTGCAACCAGGATTTAAGGTACTCTTTTTCAGCAGGCCCAAATGGGTCCCTTTAGCCAACCTGTATTTCATCACAGTTGGCGTGATCTTTTGACTTTGTCTTGATCCGTCGTGACCAGATACCAACAGTTGGTGCTTTATGCTTTTTTGGCACTATGTTCAATGAACTCTTTAAAAATGCACATCTCTGGTTCTAAAGATTGGATTTTTGTCATTTTACTCTTGTTTTATGAATTAAAACATGCTCTATTTTTTCAATTTGGTGTTGTAGTTTTCTTGTGTTGTGCCTTCACTGTATTACTGTTTGAAGTGCTGCATAAATATTTTACATGTTGCTTCGAAGTTTGGTCTGATGTAAATGTAAATGTAAATGAATTTATATAGCGCAAATCACCGAGCGGTTTCTAAGCGCTTGCTTAGGGAACCCGTCCTGGTATTTCCCTGTGAGATAACCCCGGCAGGGTATCCGCAAGGTGAAAGCCAGGCATCCCGCCGCGAGGGGCCGTTGTGGAGATTAAGCAAGCTATTGCCCAGAGTCGCAGAGTGGGAACCCGTGAATCGAGTAGGCACCGGAGCGAGAATTGTCGAGTCTATGGACATTTTAAGACTCAAGACCCCACCGAGCTTGGAATTGAACCCTGGTCCCGGGCTGACCTCTGCTTCCAGGTCTGCCTCCTCTAACCAGTGAGCCACACTTCTCTCTGATTGCTCTGTGCCAATCTACAGCTGACTTGAGTACAGTTTAATTTGGGGTTACTTGTTACTCTACCCTGAGAAGGATTGTAGTTGTTGTTTGAGAAGGGTTTCAACTCCCTCAACCAGTGAGCCCAATTTTTACACCTATCTTCCAGAAAAGTACTTTATTGCCATATGTGCTGGTCCCCATTTCCTACCAGGGGTTGTTCAAAACCAAAATCAGCCCGGGGAAAACTATTCACACCAGCCCCTCGTTGCAGGAGGCGGTGAGTAGGGTGTCAAATTGAGAGGCCTGGTTGGGTCATGGCACCCCATCCTGCTTTGAAACACTCCCGTAGCCTACAGCCGGTTAAGTGGAAATGCTAGAGTGGCAGAATGACGAATCCTGCCCTGTTTTCCGATCCTTAGCTCTGATTTACTCCTAAAAAACAACCTATTTAGTCAGACTTTCTTCATAACTTTGTTAATCTCTACATAGAAAACTTAATTCTGGATATTCTAAGCAGAAACTCTTCTACGTGCCATGTATGAGATCAAATAACATTTTGAATAGCAATCTGTTAGACCTGGCACCTTCGCGTGGGTCTACCTTCCATTTTCTGCTGCTGCCTCATGTGTTTTTGCTGGTGTTAGATGCTTTGGGCACTGTGCCACTGCTCTCCAGTGCCACAGTGCAAATTGATGTATGGATTAGTGATTCCATGATTGGCTGGTTTGGTTTACCTGTCAGACCCTAGTACAGTGCACTAGGAGTGCCCAGTGCTGGTAATCCAAATGCTGCTGGTGGGCTTGCAGCACTGGTTGTGCCACCCACCGAAGCAGCCTATAAAAGTGTAACCTCCTTTTTTTATTTATTTTTTAAATATCTTTATTTGATTTTACAACAAAAAGACAATACAACAGATAATACAACCCCCTCCCCTCTCCCCCAGTCGGGCAAGTCATAAAAGGAAAAGTAAGCAAAAAGCATAAAAAAAGAAATTAGAAACAGGGAAAGTAATAAGGAAAAGAAAAATATCAAAAGTAAACAAATGAATTAGCAGAGAATCATTCAAAGACAGATGAGCATAAGATTACAGAGATACAAGTGGCAGTTAAAACATTACAACCAGATTACTACTGCATAAGTCACTGAGATTGAGACCATTCTATTAAGGGTGACCAGATTTTTAGTCCTTTTATCCGACGTTTACTGCCTTTAGTTTTATATATCGCCATTTCTAAGTTAAAAATTGCTATCAGTCTTGAAAACCACTGTTGATATGATGGGGCCATGGGATCTAGCCAGGCTGAGGCTATACAAATTCTTAATACGGCCATCGAAATAAAAAATCAATTCATGACCGACATTCGGGTTGGTAAGATTTGTTACACCCAAGACAACTGTTTCGTCAGGTAGGGTAATCACTATTTTGAGAATCAGTGAGAGGAAGCATTCAATACTTGACTTAAGACTTAAGGGGGGATCTCTTTGCTGAAATTGTTTTGTCCGACTGACTCTGGGACCTACCTCGTTGTTGTGTAGTCCTGTGTGCAACATTAAGCCTCCAAACCGTTCTGGAGTTGCCTGCCCGCCTCCCGCCGACCCACTCGGTAACTACAACAGCTCAGTGGTGCCGCAGAGCGGAGAGCGCCAGGGGACTTCATATCCCATCACCCCATGCGGCCCGCGCTAGACGAAACCGCGCCAGGAGGTGCATAAAAACTGCGTCAGCCCCGCCTCGCGGGACGCCGGGCGAAGCCCGGGCAAAGAGCGGGCCCTCTTAGGCCCTCATAGGTCAACAGTGGTCGGGCGGGCCACCCCTCTAAGTTATTACAAAAGGTGAGCCCGAAACACTAAAATTTATAATGGTGAAACGCAATATTAGCACTGTGACACAGGCACCTGAGGGATCTTCAGTTCTCCCGCCTTCTTTTGAAAGCATGTTGGAAAACGCTTTTAACATGGTAACAAATGAAATTGCCTATACCGAGAGGAGAATGTCAATGGGCCTCGCAAATATACACCTAGAGCCATTACAAGCAAATTCCATTAATGCTCTGCCGCTTTCACCTGTGGTTACAGTTATGAAACCTACCCCACCTGTCAACCCGTTGGTACCGTTGCCGGGGGGTAGTAGCTCTACCATTATTATTGACTCTTTGCCTGACCCTGTTGTACAAACTGTTATTGTCCCCTTGACTGGAGGGGAGAAAAGAAAAAGAGGCGCCTCCAAATTAACAGTAAACAAGAGGAAGCAACCCCTGCGCAATAAGAGACAGCCGACCCCACAGAGTATGTGGACTAAAGGGAACAATCAACTACCAGGGGGTGGCACTGACACCAATGAGTCTACGCAACATGATGACGTGGTTCCTGTTGCATCCCCAAAAATTTCCTTCAAAGAAGGACATATCTCTGCCTGCACACAGACTGAGTCGTTAGTTGAAAGTATTATCCAACCAAAGACTAACAGGAATTTTATCGAGACTATTGTTGATACAATTTTTAAACAAATGGAAAGTCAAATGATCAAACAGTTTAATACTATTTTTAAAAGACTGGATGGATTGGAAGACCTTGTAAAAAAGGAAGACGCAAAAAGGAAAGGGGTGATTAGTCTTGATCTAATGAGGGGAGATCGCCTATTGAAAGATCTGGAGTCTGCTAGTAAGGTCATTATGGGTGGTGGGCCCAATATTATTAGCAGTAGTATACCAACATCTAATGCTGCACCTAGGAGCGACACCGTTGGGAAAACCCAAACTGCCACGAAACCACAGTACATCCCGGTAGTGGCAGTCGAGTCCTCCTGTTCCATCAGTACGGTTAGCGGCATACCTAAGAGTGGCCCTACCCCAGCCATCAGTAAATCAGGAGTACCAACTAACACTGGCCCTGATAAGGGACAAGCTGCTGCTATTAGGCCCACAAAATTCCAGGGACCTGCCCTTCACCTACCCCCAGATGCATGTCCTTATGTCCTAATCTTAGCAGGCATACCATCACTTAAGGAGGGCCAAGGAGAGTCCTGGGTCCAGCTGAATAACAAATGCATTGACTGGCTGTGTAAACATAAAGGGGTAGGTCACGACATCTCGAACGAAATTCTGTCAGCACGCCGAGTAAGCTGGGTCGGTCCCCTATTTAAAAACATTAACGGTGATTGCATTGTAATTAATTTTCGGCACCCTGGTACAGCCAAACACATACTCAGTAACAATAATATCTACCCTGGCCCAACAACTGTTATAACCCCTCTATCATTGGGTTACTTTTATAGGACCCCTCAGAGACCATTTAGCCAAGCTCCACCATCATATCATTATTTAATAGATACAGCGTCCTATCTGAGCTGGGCACCTTGGACTGACCACCACCACCTATCCTCTCTGATATAGCAGCCAGCGATCAGCTGAATGTAATTGATCCTGTGGTAGCATTGCCAATTTGCCCCAAGGTAATGGTGCCTAATGGGCAAAGAGCGCTTGTGCCACCATCCAAACACTTAACATCTCCCCAGGGCACCATTACTCCCATACCATCTGATGACCTGACCATTCTGAGTTGGAACGTCGCGGGTCTTAATGCAAAAATGAAAATCAAGGAGTGGATAGATTGGGTTATTAACTTCGATGTCCTAATGCTCCAGGAAACCTGGTGTACCAGCCCCCTGCTTCAAGAAGGATATAGTTGTTATAACCAAACTGTACCCACCCCGGCCATGGGCCGACCTAGTGGGGGACTATTTATTTGGGTCAAGATTATGGCAGGAGTTAAAATTGAAACACTGCTTATTAACGATAAGAATTTTCAGGTGTTGATATACACTAGCAGGATAAAGCTATGTTTAATCAATTTTTATAATAATGACTTCACAACTCATCCTAACGTTAATTTCATAAGATTATTTGATTTTATTGATGAAATTGTTGATGGACATAAAAATGAAAAATTTGATGGTATTTGTATAGGAGGCGATTCCAATGCTCACATTTACCCAAGAACCCCTAGCTGTAAAAGAGGAGAAGAATTGCTCAATCATTAAGCCACAAGCGACCTAGTTAATGTTATGGAGAAGGCAAACATTACCGTGAACAATGAACCTGAGGCCACCTATGTAGGGCATGGGAGCTCCACCACAATAGATTATGTATTTATATCCTCTTTGCTAGGGGACCTCTTATTAAAGGCTGAGGTTGTCAGTGTTCCATATAGTGACCACTATCCGATTTTAATTAGTCTTAAATCCATCAAAAAACAATGGAACCAGAGAGAAATCGGGGCACAAAATCTGGTGGCATCCACAGACAAACTTAGGGTGGTCTGGAGGGGAATAGATAATAAGGGGGTTTTAACTCGTACTATTAAAAAGCACCCCTTATTAGTGTCTGTTTGTCTATCCACCGATAGTTCCGAACATGATATTGTTGAGGCCTTCACAGGTCTTTGTAAGACTATAAAAAAGGAGATTTCTAAACCAGCCTTAGCCACCAATTATAAACAACCAATGTGGTTTGACACCTCATGTTCCAAAGCTAATCGGGAACTAAGGGCTGCCCTCACAGCGGATCCGCGGGACCAGTCTGTGGTGAGGAGACAGGTCTAGCTATAAGTGCACTCTAAAAATAAGACCAGAGGAGTTACTAAAAGATCATTGGGATTCCCTCGTGCGCACAGCGTCGTTGAGAGATGTCACCGGGTTCTGGAGCGAAGTTAAGAACTTAAGATCAATGGGAACAAATATCACCCCCATAAATTGCAATATATTAGGGGATGTGTGGGTGGACCTTTTTTCAAAAATCTATGAGGCACCACTTAATTCCACGGGTACTGCCCCCCCCTTAACTACAATGAACATCACCATAATGGAGGTGGAAGATGCCATCTCAGAAAGCGCGGGGAATAAAGCTCCAGGGCCCGATGGTTTATCCATCGACCAAATTAAATCAGAACCTGACTTCTGGGCTCCTTTATTGTGTAACATCTTCAATAATTTATCACATACTCCAGTCCCAGCAACATGGTCAAATAGCATTATTGTGCCTATTTTTAAAAAAGGTGATAGATTGGACCCTGGCTGTTACCGCCCAATATCTTTAATAGATAACACCTTGAAGATCTTAGGTAGGGTCATCTTCAACAGGATTAGAATTTGGGCAGAGGATAATGCTATTCTACACCCGTGCCAGTTAGGTTTTAGAAGCAATGTGGGAACTGTGGAGCAATGCCTAAATTTAAATCTATTAATGGCTAAATATACCATCGCCAAAAAATCCCCTTTGTATTTAGGTTTTATGGATTTAAGTTCTGCCTTTGATTTTGTTAACCGTTCTCGCTTATGGTCAGTTTTGTTGAATCATGGTTTAGATGAACCATTGTTTTTTTTTTTGGCCCACCTACACAGTGATTTGAGAGCCAGAGTTCGATTGAATAATGATGGTGAAGTCTCCGGTGATATTTTAATTGGCAGGGGGGTCAGACAGGGCTGTGTCCTGGCCCCCTTGCTTTTTATCCTGTACATAAATGAATTAAGTAGTTTTGTGTGTAAGTTAATAAGTGATGTCCCGCATGTAAATGGTAGACCACTTCCCGCCCTTCTTTATGCGGACGATGCGGTCCTTATGGGCCGCACACCCAATGCACTGCGCACCTTAATTTCAGGATTTGTCACGTATATGGCAGATCTTGGCCTTTGCACAAATTTTAATAAATCATTTATAATGTGTTGTGGCCCCAAAAAACATAAAATTAACCACATTTTGACAGGGAATAATGTTTTAAAAAGCACATGCACTTTTCCATATCTAGGCCTGTTCTCTGATTCTGGTTCATGGCAATCTCATGTTGCCCTGGGGAGAAACAAATTGGGCAAAGCTATTAACTGTATAACCTCCCTCCGTCAACCTAAATATGCAGAGATTATTATACCATTGCTACAAATCTATAAGACCCAATGTTTACCCACAGGAACCTATGGTGCTGAGGTGTGGGGATACTCGAACTGTACTAGCATACAGATCGAGGAGAACTAATTTTGTAGGAAGGTTTTGGGGGGGTTATTTCTGCCCCAACTTTCGAGAGTCATCGGGAATTGAATCTCCCGTACACAGAGGATTTCATAGGATCTAGACCTGCCCTGTTTTGGCTGAAAATGTGGCTCAATGCAGCAGCTTCTCTGACCCGTGATATTATTTCGGATTGTCTAAAAAGTGAGCGGGCCAATTATATACCATGGCTTGGGTGGTGGAGAAAAGCCTAGCAAGTGTGGAGCAGGGACACTTATTTACATCTCCCCAAATCATCGACCGCTCACACAAGAATTTAGTAAAAAGGGCTTTGTACAACCTTTACAGTAATGAGAGGGAAAAGAGCGAGTTTGTAAAACCAGCTATTATAAGGTATATATCCCTTATGGTACCAAGCGACAGGCCCTATGATATGCCCAAAGGCTATCTGTGTAAATAGATGGGCAAATGAAACAGGAGCCTGCTGTTCCGGTTCAGGGATGGGAGCATTAAAAATCTATTATGCTTCCCGTTAGGCTTTAACAAAAATTTGGAAAACCTAAGTTGTCCTTGTAACCACGGCGGGAAACAAAGCCTTTTATATTTTACGTTTTTTTGTGGCTTTTATGTAAAATACACCAAACATTATTTAATCCCATATTTTCGAAAGACTGCCCTGATGAATTTTAATTTAACTTTTGGAGATTTACTGATGTTACGCTCTGACGAAGTAATTTTCAGAGTCAGTTGCTTTCTCAAAGCTGCTGTTCGATCACGAGTATCATTGAACATGGTCTGATATGTTTTGCACTATTTCTTGCCCAGTTTGCACACTGCTTATTTGCACAAGTAGCTGTTCTCGTGCACATATCATAGTTATTGATTTCGTATTGTTTTAATTGTTGCGTATCCCATTTTAAGCCTTGCATACTCTTTGAAATCACTATTTCTGCCTGATATTTGCACTTTATGTAATGTACAATGATGGTTAATTATGTCATCTTTTATTATCTTTTAAATGATTGATTTATTGTGTTTTTATGGATGATTGTTGTGATTTACATGTACTTTTATGGATGTTTTCCAAATCCGAATAAAGATCTTTGACTTGACTGGACTTGACTTGACTTAAGAGGAGTTAAACAGGGACAGGAAGAAAAAATGTGTACACAGTCCGCATTTTGTAAATTAAATCGGAAGCAGCATGTACCTCACCCACTACCCCATTTGGAGATTCTGTCCGGAGTGTAATACATAAAGAAGCATATTTTATAGAATTTGGTTTGGAGTTTGGTTGACATAAGGACCGTTTGAGATAGCCCATATGTGTGTTCAAATTCCTCTGTGGAAATAGTGATTTCTGAGTGATTTTCTGTATATCGTCCGTAAAATACATCAAAAATAGAGGATATAACCCCCCAATCCTGAATTTTTTCTGAGAGTGACTTAGAATGTCGGCTATGGCATTTTTACTCAAGGTGCCCTCTCCCCTTGTACGTCGTGATAGAAAATCTCTAATTTGGAGATACTTGAAGAAGTCTCTCCATCCAAATGATACTTATCTTTCAAGGCTTCAAAAGAATATAGCCCCTCTGAGGAGAAAAAACATCCTATATGAGTGATTCCAGCTGTATTCCACCTATTGATGCAGGTATCTTTAAATATTTCTGGTAGGGAGGGATTATTTTGAATAGGTGTGTAAAAAGATAAGCGTCCAAGACCTACCATTTTCCTCACAGATTTCCAAACCTTGAATACTCCTATGAGTGTTTTTAATCTCACTTTTTTGTGATAGCTATCGAAGAGATATCTCCAAAAATAGCCAGTGCTTTTATCTCGCAGTATTATTTGGTGGATTTAAGGGGCGTCATTATCCACCACTGTCCCTGTCCCATCAAGATGAAAGAGCTCATGATTATGTAGCAAAACTGTTGCCCAGTAACATGCCTTAAGATTTGGGAGGGCTAGTCCTCCTCTTTCTTTGGGGAGCGTCAGCAGTTTGTAGGCGCGGCGGGGCTGTGTGTACGACCAGATAAAGTTCATGAAGATACGCTCCATTGTTTTAAACCACTGGTCTGAAATTTCCAAATTAATGGCTCTAAATATGTACAGGAGTTTTGGAAAATAGACCATTTTTAATGCGTTCACCTGTCCAATCAGAGAAAGATGTAAATTATTGATACGGCGAAGATCTTTTTGCATTTTATTTAGTGAGGGTTCCAAATTCAAGTCGACAAGGTTTCCTAAATCGGATGTGATAGTGACCCCTAGATAAGTAGCTGATTCTGTTATGCGTGGATCTGCCATATCACATTTGTTATTAATAATTATTTGTGTTTTCCCTTGGTTCAGCGCATACCCTGCAACTTTCCTGAATATTTCGGCCTCTGACTCAATGATAGGCATAGCCACGCTTGGCTTAGCAGTGACAATGGCAATATCATCGGCATATGCAAGGGTCTTTGTTAGATATCCTTGTGTCGATATAGGGGTTATGTTCCTATTGCATTCCAATCTAAGAATAAACGGATCGATGTAAATAGCGAACAGCAACGGGGAACACGGACATCCCTGCCTAGTTCCTCTCGAGATTATTAGTACTTTAGAGAGGAAACCATTAACCATCACCATAGCTGAGGATTGAAGTAGAGTTTCTGAATTGCCTGTATAAAATCCTGCTTGAATCCCACCCGGGACATAGCCTGCCAGAGGAATGGCCAGGAGACCCTGTTGAAGGCCTTCTCGGCGTCTAGTAGTATTAACGCCATCGTGTCTCCTGCCACCTGGGTACTGTCGAATAAGCTGATTACCCTCCGTGTGTGATTTGTGGTTTCTCTCCCGGGGACAAAGCCATGTTGAAATTTAGATATAACTTTATGAATAATTGATGAGATGCAGTTAGCCAGCAGTTTAGAGTATATTTTGGAGTTTGCGTTTATTAAAGTAATGGGGCAATAAGACCCATCCGGGCCGGGGGGTTGTTTTTCTTGGGGAATATGACAATTTTTGCCCTGGACCAAGAGTTGGGGGGCTGCCCTCCTCTGAATAGGTGTAGGCATAGGTCTAACAATATTTCTTGAAGCTGGTCCAGGAATACTATATAAAATTCTATTGGAATAGCATCTAGTTCAGTTGCCTTTCCACAGGAGAGATCCTTCACTGTTTTTACTATTTCATTTATGTCGGGGGCCTCCTCCAAGATTTCCTGATCTTCAGTGTTAAGTTTATTACAAGTATCTGTTTCTAAATATTTTGCGATCTTCTCTTGGTCTATTTCTCCCTTTTCTGTATATAGAGCACTGTAAAAGCGCCAGAATGCTTCTCTAATCTTCCAAGGGTCGGATACCCTGCCTTCTGTAGGGTCCTGGATCTCCTGTATGACATTCTGTGAGGTCTGCTGTCTCATCCGGATGGCTAACTGCTGACCAACTGATTCACTAACTTCATATATTTTTTCGCTGTGGGCAGTAGCTTTTTTAACTGCTTTGATGGTATATACATTTGTAATTGCTGCTTTGGCAATTGCAACCTGAAGCTGAACATTAGTTATTTCTTCTGTGGTGAAAGAACCTCGTGTTACCCTTATAAGATCTTCCTCCACCCCCTTTAACGTTTCTTGTAACAATCTTAATGATTCTCTTGCACATTTATTAGTCCTAAGTGAATATTGTATAGTTTCTCCCGATAATTCCTGCTTTTAGGGCATCCCAAACAAAATCTACCGCTGTGCTCCCGTTATTGACCGCTAAGAAATTAGAGATCCAGCTTCTCATGTGGTTGCAATACTCGTTCTCAAGGAGCAGAGATCTCTCAAATGTCCAGACTTGTTGTGTCTGGGTCAATTATGCTGTATCGACTGTAAATAGCAAAGGATTATGATCCGAGAGGACACGGGTAGCTTTTCTAATTTAGACGAGGACTTCACTGAATTAGAGATTAAGAAGTAATCCAGCCTGGCATGTGTATGATGAGGATTTGAATAAAATGTGTAGCCTGGATCATTGGGGTTACGATTGGAAGTCTGCCACCCATCCACTAACCTGTGAGTGATACATAGCTGCTTAATAGCCCTAAAGACCTTAGGTTTTCAGCCACGATATTGCCAGTCGTCTTTCATTGACCGGTCATGTGAAAGATTTATATTGAAATCCCCACAGATTATTACAGGTAGCGGCCAATTGGTGAGTTCGTTAGAAACATGATTGATTCCCGAGGGGTCATCGCTAATATTCCCATAAATTGAGCAGACGGTCATTGGCAAAGATTGCCCTGCCTGAACTTCTGTAATCACCCACCTACCTAGTTTATCCGATTTTGTTCTGATAAAATTATTCCCTACACCTTTAGCTAGAAGTGCTACCCCTCTAACCCGAACACCCTGCGTAGTTGCGAAGATCACATTGTACCCTAGTGATCTTAGCATATGTAATTGTGACCCTTCAATGTGAGTTTCCTGCAGGCAGACAATGTTGGCACCGATGGTCTGTAAGCCCACTACCACCATGTGTCTCTTCTTGATATCATTTAAACCACAAATGTTTAATGACAATATTTTTAAAATCCCCATCTATCTATCCGTTTTTGTGTCGATTATATGAAGTTTTCCTTTCCATTCCCTAAAGAGTTTACCAGAGAGCTGCCTGATCTGGCCTGCCCCCCCCCTCTTTCCCTCCCCCCACCCGCCACCACCTTTGAAGATTACCTGGCCCTGTCGGGACCAAGGGTGTGACATCCGTGTAAGCGGGCCCTGCGGACTGGGCTAGTTTGTTAATGTGGATTATATACTTATCTAGTATAAATTGGGCCAAAACCTAGATAATCTGATAACATTTCAGACTTAATTTTGTAAACTAAATTTGTTCTCCAGCCTGCTCATCCATTCTACTAGTTCTCCACGCTTCCCCAGACTATACCTTCTGATTAATACAAATTGGAATAGCTAATTCAGCTTATCTATTCCTTCTACAAGTCCTTTTATGTGATTTAGATTATTTCCCTGGGTTTCGTGACCCGGTACTTGAGATTTCTCGTAGATAGTCCTCCGCCTGTACTTCGCTATTAAAATTAAAGCTTCTTGTTGAGCCCTTTAATATGATTTTAAGGCGTGCTGGATTTTGCAAAAATACTTTGCCCTGGGATATTGATGTTGCTTGTTAGAATGTTTTGATGGCATTAGGGGAAAACGATGGGCCCGCTGTATCTCCCTTTTCATATCCCAGGCCTCCAACTCCGGAAATGATGTTTTAAGAATGTTGATCATTGCCCCTCTAGCGTCATCTCCCTCAAAGTTTTCTGGAATTCCAAGAAACCTTAAATTGTTCCTTCTCGATCTGTTTTCATGATCTTCCACTTTGGCCATGAGATCCTTTATTATTCCATCTTGTTCTTTTTTGTTTTTTTGAAGCTTCACAACATCAGTTTCGAGATTCTCGGTGCGAGTTTCCACCATGACCATTCTCTCAGAAATCTCAGAGCAAATACTGCCCACTTTTTTCACCGCGCCTTGTAATTTTTCGATGGCCATGCGATTCCTTTGGCTATCTTTCTTCAAATCCTCGTGGAATTTCTTTATTGAACCAAGCACCTCGCTCATTGAGGGCTCAGTTGTTTTTTGGCTTCTATCTTTATGCTCTATATGCTCGGGTTTTGACGTGATGTTTCTCCCGTTGATTTAATCATTGGGTTGCTTCGGGTAGAGTTAGGTCTACTTTTGGCATAGTCCGTCTTATTACCGGGGTCTGTGGTCTCTTCGTTCATCAAAAAAAGTGTAACCTCCTAAGCATAACTCACATTAGGTGCATAATCTCAGTGGAACATAATCTCACTAGCATAAACCATGTTATGCAAAACAACCTCATAATCATAAAACTACATTTTAGAGGTATAAAACAGGGTGTGTAAATCATACTACATGAATTGCATTTCCTAGCACCACATAATCACATTCGGGCCTGGCGCCCTACAAACCTTCCAGTCCCCCTGGCCAACTGCCCATCTCAAAAGGGGCTCAAATGCCCTATGTCCCAAGAGTCAGTGCACGCTGAAAAGGCAGCAGAAGTCAAGGGTGCGCAATCTGCGCAGGCCTAAACATTGCAGCTGCCCACTACTTGCTGGGCAGCAGCAAATATCACATGAGGACCTAAACGATGCAGCTGGCACTAATGGCTGTGCGGCTGGGAGGACCAAATGAAGTCGTGGGCTCTCAATATGCCGCCTGTCCCACTCAGGGACTGCTAAAATAGAACAACCACCTCTTTGCAGCGGCCCGCAACTGCGGCGCCGCTGTGAAGCAAATAAAGAACTGGCGCCACTGAGCCTGGGGACCCCCTTTGTGGCCCTTTCAATAAAATTACCCCATCAGTGCAGCTGCCCTCTGCAAGTGGGGAAGCTGAAGTCATCGAAAAGCGAGGAAGCACGTGCCACTCTGGGCCCTTAAACAAGAATAATGCCCCTAAAACGTGGCGCGGACTGGCGCTTAAAACTAAACATGCCCATGATGGAGCCACGCACAGGCTCTAAAAATAAACATGCGCCAGCAAAACGAACTTGCCCCCAACGTTGGAGTGGCCTGCTGCCTTCTGGGGCCACTCTGACTCTACTTCTACCGTCATGGTGCCGAGATCGGCTCCAACAATGTGCCCCTGGAGCCCCCACTCACCGGACTGGTCTGGGGAGGCACTTCTCTTTACTCTGGAGACTGTGGGTGGTTGGCGAGGCTCTCTCGCTCATGAGAGCCTCGCTGTTGATCTGGCTGCACCGCTCTTCACCCGGGTTCCAGGAGGGGGCCCGGGACTTTTCTTCATTTAAGCCACCACCGCGGGGCTCTCCCTTCGACATGGGAGCCCCACTGAACCACTTCGTCTCTCTTCAATCCCGTGGGCGCAGGCTTCCCTCGGAAAGGCAGAAGTCCCGCCTCACAACAGGCATGACGCTGCCTGCCTTCCGGGCCGGGCAGACGGCGGTGATTCTTCTTTCGGTAAAGTGCAGAGTGGGCACCTGCTTTCAGATAAGCATAAGGCGCCATGTGGGGTGGGCACCCACTATCTAAATATCCACATAAGTGGGGTGGGCACACACCATCAACGAGAAATGCTGGGTGAGCACCCACCATTTGCATATAAAGAAAAAAGCGGGCTGGGCACCTGCAGGAAATCAGCCAATGCAGGGGAATCCTCACGCTGGGGATTCCCCTCCCCAAAACGATAGCAGCCCAGCGCTGCAAGGGGAGGACAGAAGTGTTCCTCTTTAGGAAAATTAAAGCACTTTGCTGCAATGGAAATAAAGTGCACCAAGGGCGCTAGGACAGCAAAAGGTCCTGTAGAAAAAAGAAATAAGCCCCAGCCAAAAAAGTCCTCAAAGGTGAAAAGGGGCAAGGCAGGGCCCAAGTAGGCAAGCCATCATGGTAGCTCCTCCTCGGCCCCAGCAGCAGCACGCCCTGGCAGGAACAGAGCTGCAGAACTGAACATTTTCATGGGGACACAGCCCCTATACTTATATTAGCAACTCCCTTTGTGTAAATGTGCAGGGCATGAGGGAACCAGATGCAACTTGGTCAGGGGAGCTTTGGAGCACTTTGTTTTGCTCAGCTCCTCTGTCCTTTGTCTGGTGGGGGCTCAGGGATCAGACGCACCACAGGGGGCAGAGCCAGCATTGTGGAGGGAAGGCACAGCCCTATTCAGGTCCCAGGTGCAACTCCTCCCTCCCATCTGCATGCAGATCTCTCTAGTCACCACTGGGCAGACTCCTCCTGTCTCCTGGTGCCACCCACACCTCTCAGCTCATGTCAATCACAAGCCAGACATGCAATTCACATCAGGTAGGCAGACACACAGCAAACAGTGGCATTTCTCCACCAGTCACCATAATTCTGCACACACCATTGTGCAGCATTTATCCTCACGAGTGCATACATACTAAACTCACCCCTGCACTCCTCTCATACCAGGAATAACCATGGACTCACATATCCCCCATGCAGGCCAATCTCACCACACGCACTCAGAGCACGCACGCACTTTACCCAGAGGCCTAAAATCCCTACCACTATGTCAGAGCTTTAAGGTGAAAAGTTCAGGGGTGAACCTGCCAAAAGGGCCAAGTCCAACAAATGCAAAAAACACATGTAATTGTTAATTTAAAACAATCAACTTGTTACAAGGAAAATTCAAAATACTTCAACGTCTTCATGAGCCCCCTCGCGGCCATCGCACGCCAACACAACCTGAACATCATCTCCTACGCCGACGACACCCAGCTGATCCTCTCCCTGACCAACGACCCCGCCACCGCCAGAGCCAACCTGCACGAAGGGATGAGAGACGTAGCCGAATGGATGACGACCAGCCGCCTGAAACTGAACTCAGACAAGACGGAGGTCCTCATCCTGGGCTCCACGCCCTCCGCCTGGGATGACTCCTGGTGGCCCCCCGCCCTGGGCACCGCACCCAAACCGACGGACCACGCACGCAACCTGGGCTTCATCCTGGACTCCTCCCTCGCCATGACCAGACAAGTCAACGCCGTCTCCTCGTCATGCTTCAACATCCTGCGCATGCTACGTAAGATCTTCCGGTGGATCCCCACCGAGACGAGGAAGACGGTCACCCAAGCCCTCGTCACCAGCCGACTGGACTACGGCAACGCCCTCTACGCCGGAACCACCGCCAAACTCCAGAAGAGACTCCAGCGGATCCAGAACGCCTCGGCGAGACTCATCCTCGACATCCCCCGACGCAGCCACATCTCCGGACACCTGAGAGATCTGCACTGGCTCCCGGTCAACAAGAGAATCACCTTCCGGCTCCTCACCCACGCGCACAAAGCCCTACACGACCAAGGCCCGAGCTACCTCAACAACCGGATCAACTTCTACACTCCCAAGCGCCTCCTCAGATCAACCAACCACGCCCTCGCCGCCGTCCCCCGCATCCGAAGAGCGACAACAGGAGGAAGATCCTTCTCCTACCTGGCCGCCAAGACCTGGAACTCACTTCCGACCGAGCTGCGCCTGACCCAAGACCACCTCTCCTTCAGGAAGAAGCTCAAGACCTGGCTGTTCGAGCAGTAGCGGCACCCCCCCCCTCCCAGCGCCTTGAGACCCTACGGGTGAGTAGTGCGCTCTACAAATGACCTGATTGATTGATTGATTGATTGAGTGCTTTTTATGATTGGCTTTTCCTGTTTCCGGTTTTCAGTGAGTCAGTGAGTTGCAGCAGCAGGGGGAAAGCAGCTGAGGACGGCGGACTGCGATTTGAGGCAGCTGAAGCAGCAGAAGCAGAAGAAGCGGCTCTGGATGCGGCGGCTCGAAACACGATGGTGACGGCTTGGGGGTCGAGAGCTGAGAACCGAGGCTGAGAGCCGTGAGCTGAGGGGAGCTGTGGGAGCTGGAGATGAGGTGAGACGCGGTGAGATTAGATTGCAGTGGCAGTTGCAGTTAAACTCTGCAAAATCTGCAACAACAAAAAAACACCGCAATGCCGTAACACCGCAAAAATACAGCAAGCATTAGCAATGTGCCAGCATCCAGAGGCCACGGCCCAATCGCCCCGCACCGCCTCACCGCCTCACCGACCGCCCCCCATGGCCTCCTTGCCACACAGTACAGGTTCCAACCCGTGGAGGCACAGAGGCGCAGAGGCACAAATGTGCAGATGTGTAGAGGCAGAGGTGCAGAGGCACAGAGGCTCAGAGGCGCTAAGGCACAGAGGAGCATATGAGGAGACTAGCTGAGTAGTTAACAGTCAACAGTCAACACGATCTTCACGAGCCCCAAGAGCACAGAAAATCATGAGCCGCTGCAGCAGTAACACCAGAGGGCAAGCACTGGCAATAAAGCCCGGCAGCCATCAGCAACTGCCACCAAGTGAGGCCCGGTGAGTCCGTGGAGTTGGGCCGAGTTGGGCACAGCAAGTGGCTTATCAGAGCGCCCTTCTCTCAGTGCCCCCAAGGGGGAATAACCCAAACGATCCAACAGCTCCGCAAAGGAACATGAGATCGGGGAAAGTTCATCAAGCGGCAATAGGCAAAAATAAAAATAAAAAACTCAGTGATCAAGGTCCCCCATCAAGCTAAAAAAGAAAGGCTCCTAGACTAAGAGAGAAGCTGGTCTCAGTACCGACGCCAGAATCAAAGTCGCTCAGCCCTAGTATAAATACCGGGATCCAGAAATTTTTCATCTTAAAGGACACAATGGCCGCGATCTATGCACCAACAGTTGAGGCAGCCCGGCTGCCAAGCCCAATCATTCCAGAAATAAGGGCCAATAAGGGGCACTTCAATGCAGGAACGCCTGACCAACAAGAAAAGTGCACTTCTATATCCATCAAAGCAAGTGCATCTCCCACACAGGCACTTGTAAATAGCAACAAAGCTCTAAAAGTGAATTCAGCCCTACAGAAATCATTGATAGAAATCCCAGAAAGTAGGTTGGTATCTATAACCGCACATGTGCATCAGGTCAGCCTCACAAAAAACCCCAAAAAACTATCAGAAGTGATGTAATTCATGACAATAGAAACTGGTATATGGAAGATTAAACAAATAACCAAGCTGGACAGGTAGAACTCCTGGAAGAAGATTGATCAAGCTCATTTTTCTCATCCAATGACGCCAACCGTCTACAAATCTTGGAAATCAATACACAGAAAGAAGAAACTCAAGGGAAAAAGTCATCACCATTCACCCGTATGAGAAGACAACAGGGCAGAGTGGCAATGGTGGTATCCACTCCATCATGCCCGACCCTCAGTAACAACCTACAGGAAAATGCACTAGAAGAAGGAAGTTTTTCAACAAAAGTAAATCAATTAATCCTGTCATCTCCAATAACAATTTTGTCTGTTAGTAGGATTGATTATTGGTCAAGGGCTTCTGGAAAGTCCCTTGAAGATTTTCCAACTGCACCATGGAGCAAAACTTTGTTAGGCACACTGGAACAAGCAATCAGGGTACTGAATTATCAATCGGATAAAATGGAGGTCCATATATACCTCATAAACCTAATTGCAGGCCATATCTCAGGTTAAAACACCAAGCTGGACCTAATTATGTCCCTACTAACACTCAGGGGAAACTTGGAGTCACAACAAGCAATGCCCAGCATAATGATTGATAAATTGGCAAACTTGCCCGAAATATTAAAGGATAACTTAGGGGAAGTTCAATCAACAAGCAATACCAAACTAATAATGGGAACCCAAAAGGATGCTGAGAAAAAGGAGTCAACAAAAGTCAATAAATCAATAATGAAGTCAAGCAGTAATGATAAGGCGGAAGTAGCGCAAGTGGAGACAGAGGATCAACCTGATATAAGCGATCATCAAATCGAAGTAACACAGAGCACCATCAATACCTTGCCAATTGCAAAACCTACAAAAAGGCAAAGAAAATGTGCCAGGAAGGGCAGGCTTAAATATAACAATCAACCAACCTTAGGTCCCAAGAAAATCTTTTCAATTTTTACAAACCAAACCAAGCAAAGGGAAAAAAACAAATCACTGAAAGAGGCCACACCGGAGCACTCAGAACACTCAAATCGTATAATAGACCCCAATGGGCCTGACACAAAGCAGGAATCCTTGAACCCTCTTGTCCCGATCATCAGAGAGAAGACAAATCAGGTTCTCTGCATAGCTGCAAGCCACCTATTGCCAAAAGAAGCAGCACGATTCCCCAGACCTGAAAAGAGGCGACTAGATCAAAATCAATCAATTAAGAATGGTGCAGGGGGAGAAAAAGCAAAACATATCCAAGTAAAAAATACACTCCTGGGCTACAGATGTCTAAGTCCAGATAAAGGAGAACAAATATCCAGCCGGAATGAGGAGAACTAAAAAAAGGAGCAAACCAGGAAACCAGGAAGCATGGAAGAAACACCAGGCAATAAGGTGCATGATGAAACAAATAACAAAGCACAAAGCATTGAAAAGCTGATAAAAGTCACAATAAATAGAAATGGTTGAACCTGTAGGTTTTCCCCATCGAATCATTAAATGAGTCAATAGGGACAACAACACCTAAAAAAAACTGGAAAAGTAGAGCAAAAAATAAAGGGAAAGGTCATTTAAGAATTAACCGGTCAAGAATCCCATGCCAACCATGATATATCAACTGTTCGAAACCCTGTAGTAGGAAAAAACTACATTTTAAGAACAGCCACTAGCTCTCAAAATCACACCACGGAGACCACATCAAAACTAACATTTGTGCCAGAATACTCCACCTAAGGAAGACAAAACATATTGAATCGAGGGAATTTGCTAAGGCTGTTCTAAGAAATCCCAGAACTAAAGGGAATATCCTCACAAGATCTACTAGCCGTGGAATTTCATCAAATAACATCAACCTCAGATACTGAAGAATCCTTGACAACTTGGTCCACAAAGGGACTAGTGGACAAGATATACGCAATAAGATCAAATTTAGAATCTTGGGTAATTATGCTGAGGCCACACCAAGGAACCCTTACCCCTGCTAAAAAAAAGCATAATTCTAAAAACGGAAGACACATCTGGGAAAAGCAAAAAAACATGTTTACGTGGCGCCTGAACTACCGCGACTCCAAAACCCTCCAACTCAAACATGGTCAATGTAACAGCGAGTCCATTAAAAGAGGAATGCCAAACACTTGACAGCATGGACTGGTCTTGGGTGCCAAAGACACTAAGTAACAAGCGTACCTAGCGAACAGCTAAAGTCTAGCTTGGAAGACAAAAGGTGGGGCCAGTTAGACCAGACCATTGGGCAGGAATTAAAGGAAGGCCCAAGAAATGACCATGACTTGGGGGAGACAAGCCAGGACATGATCAAGATCTGTTCATGGAATGTCCACTGCTTTAAAGACATGGGTCATGACCATGAAACTCTATTTTTTTTCCAGCAACAAGACCTAATCCTGTGCCAGGAAATGTGGAACATGAACCCAGTTTAAATCGCAGGTTACATAGAACATCATATCCTTGCAGAAAGATTTTCAATCTTTGGTCACCCGAGAGGAGGTCAATCAATAAAGCATCTCAAAAACACGGTTGGCTAACAGAAGAACTAGACGCTGGGGTCAACTGGTTGCAAGTGATAAAACTTACCTGCAAGCTGCATTTTAACAAGTCAAGTTGGCAAATAATACTAGTCAGCGTCTATATCCACCCTGAGAAAAAGAATCAGAAGGAAACATTCACAATATTAATTAACCTGATCAACGCGTTGCAAAGATCACATGAGCGATGCCCTCTGTTCATCTCAGGTGATTTCAACAGTAATCTTATAAACAACAAACAAAATAAATGAAAGAGGCAGGAGGACTGGGAATTCCTAACAATAACGCGTGTGTCAGAAAGCCACGGTCTGACAATCTTGAACGGTAATACAAATGGAGATATACCAGCGGCCATAACATATTTGAGTGGAAAATGTCGATCAACAATAGACTTCACCATTACCAGCAGTAATCTAGTCCCATGTATTGACTCATTCCAAGTCAGCCCCTGCATATAAAGCAATCACTTTCCGCATATTACGAAAATCAACATCACTCTCACACAGGTCCAAAAAATAAATTATCTTATATGACATGGAGAAAAGTTTAACCTGCAGAAATTAAAATGGTCGAGGAGCAGATATGAAGACCACATTGGACACAATCAAGGAACACTTGAGTCAAATTGGGCCACCAAAAGAAGAGGAGCAAGTAAAAAGCTGGAAACAGTTGGGCCTTGTGCGCATCCGAAAATTTCCAGCAATCCACGGAAGTAAAAAAAGAACAGACACCAGGAGGAAACCATGGTTCAATATAGAATTGTGAGACCAAATGAGAAGGATCGCAAGAGATGTGGGATTACAAGCTGTGGTGGCAAGAATGGGTGGGAAAACAGATAATGGTAAACTGAAGGAAACAAGAAAGAACTATAAAAAGATACTGAGGGATGCGAAAATAGCGTATAAAGAAACAATCTGGACAAAACTACTGTGTGCAAGTAAATTGTCAAATAATAGGGACTTTTGGGGAATTATAAATAACCTGAATAAGGGCTCAAGACTGCAACAAGAAGCAGGAATCGGAGAAGAAATCTGGATTCAACATGTGCAAAATATGAACAGCAACATGAAGCATGAAAAGAGAGCTACGGCGACAAGGGCCTTAGAATCATCTCGAGAGCAACATCTCGATGTAGAAAAAATAACCACTCAAGCCCAGGCAGAATGTAAACAACTAGGACAAGAGATGAGTTGCAATGACCCAAACAACTTAATTGACGCCAAACATTTAAAAGGAGTAATACAATATTTAAAGACTGAGGGGGCGGCAAGTCCAAACGGGCTTCCCAACGAGCTTTTTGAAACCGATCCAGATTTCTGAACAGACTATTTAACGCCTCGTTTCAATCAGAGTTATAGTCAGAACAACATCTCCAAATTCTGGAAAGGGAACATAATACATCCAATATTTAAACAAGGAGATCATTGTAAGCCTGGAAACTACAGATTGATATCTTTGATCGACGTAGAGACCAAGCTCTACGCACCTTGTCTCCTAGTTCATCTTCAAGATTGGATGGATGAAAAGAACAGAATCCCCAAGTTTCAAACAGGTTTTAGGCCAGGGATTAGCACCACAACAAATCTGGCTATCTTGTCACTTTAAACTGAAAAAGCGGTGAAAAAGAAAACTCGATTGAACGCATGTTTCATCGACTTGAAATCAGCGTTCGACAGAGTGAGTAGAAACAGTCTCTTGGAAAAACTAAAAGCATGGGGATTACCACGTAAATTACTGAACGCAATAATTGCCTTATATAGCGAAACTTGGGCAAGAGGTAAATTAGGAAATGGGTGTAGTGCAACCGCCAAGTTTCGCACACAGCAAGGCCTAAAACAAGTCTGCATCATGGGGCCGAGCCTATTTAACTTGTTTCTCTCAGACATCAGTAAATACATGCAAGCAGCCAATTGTCATCCGCCAAACTTGGCCAAAGAGCCAATTGCCTTTTTACAGTATGCATATGGCATTGTGGTGTTGAACCTAAGCCCCATCAGATTAAAATGAGCGATAAACACCCTAATAATCTATTTGGACCAGGAAAACTTGGAACTAATCAAAGAGAAAACCAAAGTTGTACGCCTAGTGGACATTAAAAAAACAAAGTTCAAATGGCTTGTAAAAGGGGCGACTGTAGAAGAGCAAGCGCCCTACAAATACCTGGGCATACAAGTAGGGCGGGTTCAACGCATAAGGAACATAAAATGGCCATAAAAGCAAAAGCGCAATTGTCAATCTTTACATATAGATTACTGTACAAAAAACTAGGCTGCCCAAACTTTAACCACCTCTTAAAAGTGATGGCAGCTCAAATTCTTCCCACACTGTCATACGGTCTAGTCACTAGATGAGGCTGAACTGTTAAATGAACTTCAGACAAAGGTTTATAAGACTGTTTTCAATCTACCAAAGTATGCCTCCCCAGCTCAGGTTCGGTTGGAATTCGGCCTCCAGAATCATAAATTCCGGGGCATGAGTGGCTTCGTGAAGCTATGTCATAAATTCCGCTCCTCCGAACTGGGCACATCGAATAGTCTATGCTGGGAAGAAATTAAACACCAGATGGATCAAGAAACACCAAATTCATGGGGAGGTCATTTGAGATAATCACTGGCTGAGCTTGAAATTCAAATGGCATGGGATAACAAGGCACAACGTGCAAACCTCAGTAAATCTGTTAATGATGCAGCAAATAAGAAATCTTTTCTGGAAGACAAAAAAGCAATTTCCAAACGTCGGCATGGGTGGACCGTGATTAACTCTTCTACAGCTTTAAAGCCTAAAGCTTATTTAGTAGCTCACTTTAGCATAGAGTTAACAAAGAGCTTTACTGATTATTGGATGGGCATGCATGATTCAAAAGACCTACAGCCATCTTGGAAAAACAACCAACAAGCAGCACACTGTTAATTATGTGGCTTTTTTTAAAGAAACATTAACTGACCTGCTATGTGCATGTCCAGTAGTCAATGACTTGAAGAGACAGTATTTAAAACCCATTTTTTATTAATTGAACATTCGCACATGCAGGCAAAGCGTGAGTCTCTGGATGGAAGGGTCCTCTATAATCTTGTCCTGCAGGGAGTTAAATATCTGGCAGAAGTAAGGAAACTTTTACTGCAAGTTAACCTGGAGGAAAATAAAAAAAAGCATGAACAATGCCAGCATGGGTATAGTTCATTCACCCATGTAACAAACAGACTAAATGCAACATTTTTCAAGGGACAATTTGATTAGTAGGATTTCTGAAGTTTGTTTTTAAATTTTAATTTAATACTTTGCACTTTTTGTCCAGGTACCCACTACTTCAATAGGGCTAGTTAATTTACCATCCTCAGATAAACTCATTCGCTTGATTTCCCTTAAAACATTGAACGCAGAAGGTTTGAGCGTATATTATGGTATTTTGCTACACAGAAGATTTATTCAGGAAATGTATTTATTATGCAAAGCATAACATTACATACCGGAGGCTCAGCACTTGCACTTTAGTTATTAACTTAGGGGTATCATCAATGTGGTTTGGATCTTAAAAATTGCATATTCCCTTGCTATAGGGTGGTGACATTGTCGGATGCTTTTATCATTGGTGTATGTAAAGATATATATATTTCATATTTTGAAATTTGTTATGATTTTAAGAAATCAAATACAATCAACTATGATTGATTGATTGAAAAATAGAGTTACATTAATCTAAGCAAAATTTAAAAAAATCTTCATCCCAACAGAAAAGTACAGGCCTGCTTGCTGAGCAGTTCCGTTAACAGGAGAGACTAAGCTATGTTTGCTGAGCAAAAAGCATTTTAGGTTTCTTGAGTGCACATTTGTTTATTTTGTCTACTTGCGTGAAATAAGGCAGTAGACATTGAAGTGGCGTTATGGGGACAATAAGTGGATATGACCATTAGCATGTTTTCTCGAGCAGATGCGTCTTCGCCGGGTTTGTACAAATCAGAAGAAAATGCTTTTTCTGTATGAAGGAAGTGCATTGAGGCCAGGGTCCATCTCGCCAAAGCCCTTATTCTCTTTTGTTCATCTTTTAACTGGCACAATAAGTAGATGGCTTGCTTAGGATATGAGGGCTATATTTATTTATGGTGCGAGGGATACTATTATGTTTTGTATGGCACTATATCTCTCAGGTCGAAAAGGGTCAGGTAGTCAGGGAAACAGAAGAAACAGAAGAAACAGAAGAAACAGGTACAAAACAAGCCATTCTGCTCCATCTCTGTTGGATACAGAAGTTTCACATTGGTACCCAGTGGCCAGAGGCTGCTTATAAGCAAGGCCTCAGTGAAACCTTTTAACACATCATAACATTTTCAAAATTCCCAAATTTTATGTACTGCATAATTTCTTGGAATTGTGCATTATGTGATTTTGCATATTTTCACCCGCATTGTAAAAAAAATCATGAAAATTGGGACTGTTGTTAAAACTCTGCAATGTTTCCAAAGGCCCTTACAAAGTCTTAAAGAACCTGAGGGATGTTTACAAGAAAATGCTGGAGCGCTGTGTTATGCTAAATTTGGCAATGCCATGCTCCCACATTTTCAAAACACCGGGATGTGCTGTTTCTACAAAAATATTGCGTTTCCCCTAGTGCTGGCACTTAAGAAGGGCTCCTGGAGCCAGCGCAGGCACCCTGCTGCCATGCTGCCATGTTGCAAGGGTGCCAGCATTGCTGAGGCGATTGTTTATGCGCAGGAAGGGACACCTACCTTCATATAAACAATCAATTAAGGAAATTTGCTCTTTCTTTGTGTGCTGCCAAAAGAGAAAAAAACAAGGAGAAATTAATAATTTCTCCTCATTTCACCATCCTGACCTTAGTTTTTTGGCGCTGCTCCAGCCTTTTAAATGTGAGGCAGCGTCAAAAAGTAATGGGTGTTGCTGTGGAACGCTCAGAGCAACACCCATTGCCCACCCCAGACTGTGGCGGCAAGGGACATATTAACAAGGTGGCGTTATGCCACATTAAGTGGCTTAGTGCCACCTTGCAAATATGAATAATGGCGCACCACCACTGGAGAGTCAAAAAAGGTCATGCTCATGTGGCGTTAGAGACTTATTAATATGCCCCTCTATCTGTTTAAACCTCCTTTTACTGACTCTCTGCCACTTTGCTGGGCCAATATAAGTATGTTGGACAGGAGAGAAGTGTTTTCCTACTCTCCCTCTACTACATGCAGCGCCCTATCCTGTAAACCACAGTCAGGTGAAAAAAAGCTGCAAGATATTGGGATTAAGCAGCATAAAATACATAGTGTCAAATTTAATTTATATATTTAAAGCAGGAGGAGGGCATAGGAGACAAAAGTAACAGCTCTCTCCTTCACCATGTATTTGATGCTGGGATGCATGAAGGCAGAGCTCGGTTTAACATTAAGATCTGTACTCTCTGGCACCAAACAGTTGTCTTAAAGCTCTTTCATGCTGTGCAGTGCTGGTTTACTGGCCCGACATTTGGGTCACAGTATTTTGGTGACAGGCACATTTAGTGTCTGTCGCAAAAATACCGCACATTTTGCAATCTATTCAAAATGAGTCTCTAGGTGTTATACAACAGTTAAGGCTTCAAACTGCAGTCCTTATTTGACAAGCCCAACTTCTATTGTATGAATGTAATTGTAAATGTATTAATATAGCTCTTACTATGTTTGACGAGGTGTCAAAGTACTTTTCAGCGAGTAGCATGCTACTCTGGAACCTAAAATGATTAGTTGTGGATTAGTATATACATGAGTTCATTTGAGCGGTGGACATGCAAGTCTGTTAGATGGATTGATTAGAATAATGGAGGGATAGAAGAGGGAAGAGTATGGAAAGTATTATTTCAATCAATCAATTTGAGCAGCAGAGCAGTAGCCCAACTACTCACCCGTGAGGGTCTCAAGGCGCTGGGGGGTCGGTCCATAGGCCCATGTGGTCATCTGAAGAGCCAGATCTTGAGGTCCTTCCTGAATTGGAGCAGTGTAGGGCTTTGGCGAAGGTGGAGGGGGAGTTTGTTCCAGGTCTTGGCTGTGAGATAAGAGAAGGAATTTCCACCCATTCTGGTCTTGTAGATGTGTGGCATGGTGGCCAGAGAGAGATCGGCTGATTGGAGGTTTCTCTTGGGTGCCTGGAAAGAGAGGCGGTTGTTTAGTTATGCTGGTCCGATGTTGTGGAAGGCCTTGTATGTCTGCATGAGGAGCTTGAAGATTCTTCTTCTTTCGATGGGGTGACAGTAAAGGTTGCGGAGGTGTTGGGTGATGTGCTTGCAGTGGGGGATGTCTAGGGTCAGGTATTTGCGAAGGAGTTTTTTGTTGAGTCAGGCATAGATGTGGAAAATGACAAAATGTATATGTACATAAGCGGCGTTCATTTGTGTTCACCCTCGCCACTGTTGAAGGTAAAGAAAGTCACAAAACAGTGGCCCCGCCATCTTGTTCCCTTTTAGGCTCCATCTTGAACATAGATAGTAGCCATCTTTGTGTCATGACCTCCCTGCCCATTGCCAATAGCCATCATCTCTCTCTCTCTCTCTCTCCAGCCCCGCAAACACCCCGCGCCCCGACCGCCCCCGGTCTCTCCTGTTCGGGCCATAAACGCACCGCTAAACACGACCTTGTCTCCGTGCTGAACCCCTGCCCCCTCGCTCTTTCATCCTACTCATAGAACGGGCCCTTTTGGTAACCTCTTCCTCCCCGCCCGATTGCCCGACCTGATCCCAGGCCATCACCTAGCCCAACAGATGCAGTTTATTGCTTCCTACAGTAGGACCTCGCCTCACATCAGAGGAGCGGTGATTAATCAAGGCCTTCACACCCTTAGACCTGACCGACACCCCCGCATCCCTCCCAGGAACGCCCTTCCTCTCTTCTGACGCCCCCCCCCCCGGTACACCTGGCCTCTCGACCCAGTCCCACATCATAAAACTAGGCCTCGTGGATGTACCCCTCCGGCCCCGCATGGCGAAACATGATCTCATCGCCTGCCCAACCTTAGATCTGACCACCCCCTCCTGCTCTCGTGCCCTGTTGGAATGTCCGGCTGCAGATTACAATCACATGTCACATTTGGGAGGGGAAAACAACATCAGAGCGGTCTGTATGGGAATGGGCCTGGAGCTGGGGTCCCAAACATGCCCTTTTTGTACTTCAAAGTGCCTTTATTGCAATGAGGAATGTTTGTGCATCATAAACCTGTGTATAAAAGACGGAGCCATAGAGAAACTTGTTGGAGCACCTCGAGAAGATACCCTGTTGTCTGATTTGACGTGTTCTGTTCCGTCGGAAATAAACTCCTGTTTCCTGCCTTCCAGTCTCCAGCGCCTGCCTCTTTATTTGGGTAATCGTGAGTTGGGTGAGAAGCGGCTAACGCCAGGCAAACCTAGAAAAGGGGTAAACGACCTGATCTGCCTGAACCCTTTTTCCACAATTGGCGTCCCAAACGTGGGGCCCATCAGCGACACGTGGATCCAGTGAGAGAGGTCCCAATGACAGAGTGAACGACTGCAACGATCGGGAAGAGCTCCTGCCCGATAGACCCTTGTCTGGCAGCCGATCATCCGAACTTCACCGGTTCCGAACAGACCTCTCTCGAGTGATCTACGGTCCTGACTGGGAACCATCAGGAGTGTCACAATAATTACGGAGAATAGAGGACGATCGGGCGCTGGAAACGGAAGACGAGAAACCGTCCATACGGTCCCGGTAAGGTCGTGGAAACACGACAAATTGCGAATTGATTGTTTGATTGTCATTGGAAAATACTAGTATTACGCATTTTGATTGTTTTGTCCTGAGAGATTCTCTGTCTACAAACGGGGTAGGATAGGAGTATTCTCCCTTTGCAGATAGTGAAGGGTGGGTAGCGCAGGCTTTTGCCCCCGTTGTAACCCGTCGCGCCTACTTCCCTCTCCATTTGATTGATTGTTATCCAAGCATTTATTGTTTTGGAATTGGTTCTTTTTGGATCATTCTCTATTTGCAAACAAGCACAGGGCCGCCATACTCTGTTTAGTCTTTGCAGATAGTGAAGGATAGGTAACGCAGGCTTTTGCCCCCGTTGTAATCCGTCGTGCCTATTTTTATCCCCCACTGATTGATTGTTTGACCGGACCTTGATCATTCGGAATTGGTTCTTGGAAAGGATCTTCTCTGCCTACAAACAGAGAGGAACAGGAAGATCTCTCTCTTTGCAGATAGTGAAGGGTAGGTAGCGCAGGCTTTTGCCCCCGTTGTAACCCGTTGCGCCTATTTTATTCCTCATTTGATTGATTGATTGTTTGTCCGAACTTGACTGTTTGGAATTGGTTCTCTCTTTGGGTATTCCCTATTTGCGAATACTGTAGAATAGAAATATTCTACCTAGTCTCCGCAAAGTAGTGAAGGATAGGTAGTGCTGACTTTTGTCCCCGTTGTAACCCGTCATGCCTATCTCCCCCCCATTGCTCAGTAGTTGGTTCAGCCCGGACCATTTATTAAAGGTAGACCATCTGGTGGAGGACACCCCTAATAAAAAGGACATATATAAAGAAAATGCGGATTAGCCGCGGTATCGTGCTAGCAAATAAAAGAACATAAGAATCATTAGGAAAAACAAAAGGAATCGAGTAAAGTCAGTAGGCCACTGATGAGATCTCTTTTCAACCTTACTGAAATGGAAACATTAGGAACAACCCCTCAGGAAGTATGAAACTAGTGAGGAAAGCCGAACTCAACGCCATGATGACTGCGAGACAGCTCGGCTCCACCGACCACCCCGCCCAATTAACGACAAACCCTAGGCAAATATTAGAAATATACAACACTATAGCAAAGTAACAGGTTAAAACGTTTTTATTTTGAACAAAAATATATTAAACAACTATTTACACGGCAAACGGCTGCAACAACAAACCCACAATGCATTTCGCCGTCTGCTTGACGCCGTTCCTGTCCCTCCTTCCCCAAAGTAGCAATGTCGGGCTACTTTGGGCTACTTTCTAGTAGGTTTTTGGGGCGTCAGAAAGTCTACAAAAGCCGTCGGCGGCGGCCTGGGGTGGAGAACCATTACGCGAATAGTCCGGAGGCGACACCACGCGCCAAGTCCTGTCCCCGGGATGAACCAAGGGACCCGTTCCTGGGGCCGTGGCAAAGAACGGCCGGCTGCCGCAGGAATGGGCCCGACCCGGAATGAACTGGTCCTCCCATTCCCTTCTTCTCCGGGCGCCTTGCAGGCCACGGGGGGGGATGTCTTGCATATGCCTCCGACCCCCCCCCTCTTCTTCATCGCCTGGTCCGGCCATAACAAATGTCAGCGAGACGCCGTGGGGTGCACTGGGAGGGAGAGGCGGCGCGGACGAGCCTCTCCCGCCTCCCCAGGTGGAGGCCCCTCAGCTGCACCCCCAACGCTCCACGCACCCGGCAAAGGGTTCGTCCACTCTTGCGGTGCAGGGACGCTCCACGCACCCGGCAAAGGGTTCTTCCACTCTTGCAGTATAGGGACGCTCCACACACCCAGCAGGGTCTCGTCCACTGTGGCGGTGCTACGACGCCTCACCCAACAGGCTGGAGTCCGTCTGCTCATTTGACCCAGTGACTGCCGGTAGCTGCAGAACTCCTAAAAATGGCGGTCAACCTTGCAGGAACAAACCTGGCGTGCAAGGATGGCCTGGTCGCTGGCCAACTAGAAAAACGAGTCCTCCGTTCAGAAAGGTTCTCCTCAGCTTTGAAGATTCTACGAGAGTTGCGGAGGGCCCTCGACCTCCGCGGGCCCCCAACCACCACCGATGGGAAATGACTGCCATGATCACCCGCAGAACGACCAAGACGTAGCCACGAGACGTCGGCGCCCTCATGCTGACGCCAGCCTCAGTTTTGAATGACCCAAGATACTGCAGACTACCGATTTGATCAGTTCCGGTGGAACACCAGTACGACCCGGTAGGAAAGATTGTTGCCCCTCCCTTTTCTTTGGTTGATGGTTCATGTCACCGGTCCCTTCTGTTGCCCCCTTAACGAAACTTCTGGACTGCCGAAAAGAAGTTCTGGCCCAACCACGAGTTGGTAGAGACAGTTTGACTATACTTGGACTCGCCTGACCCCACCCAAAATGGCGCCGGTACAAACGAAACTCACAATTCCCCGTTGTGTTCCGGATGCTCAGACTTGATATCGTGAGATATGTATACAGTTTTGAAGCACATGGCGGGAGGGGATGAGTATTGCTCGAACATTCGAACAGTGAATTTGATATTAAGTTCTGACGCATCATTGATTACAGTATTATTGAAAGTTCGAATCTTTTTAACACGGATGGTACTTACCCACAATGAATTTTCGATATGATTTTATTGCACTTATCGTACCTTGATGAAATAAAACAACCACCGACTCAGTTATGTTTTCCGCAGATAAATATGCCCTCATGTACAGTTCCAGGCTGCTCCGTGGCTGGCCCACGTGGTTGTAGGCCTGCATTTGTACGTCAACATTTTTTAAATAAAGATTTTGTGACAACAAATACAGTCGTAGCTTTTGGATTGGTAAGTTTTGAATACATAGCCCTTGTTTCCGATCTACATAAAATACAGGCGAAATAAAGCAAGTCGATTACTGAAAGGTTAAAAAGCAAAGTACATAGGAATATTGAAAATGTGAACGATCCAAGTTGTTGCGTGTGTTTTTTTTACTTTTGTGCAACCTAAGGCAATCGATAAAGGTCCCGATGTTCTGTTTTACTTTTTATGCCACATATCACAGGGAAAATTGTTTCAGATGCCTCTAACCCAGACCCGGTACCACTGTAGACCACCCCGACTCCTCGAAGAAGAACACAAGTTCACCCACTTTACCCTGATTGCCCTTTTGTTTCGACCCCCCCACACAAGATCCGCAATACCACACGTGGGCGATCTATGCAATGTGCAGTCCATAAATGATTATGCCTCTCGCACCACCAGTCCCTCGGGACTTAAAACGCCGAGATGGAAGGGACTGCACCCCGCGGAGATAGGTCGAAATACGTAGTAAGTAAAAAGCCTTTTGGGTTTATGCGCGCGAATGTGTCTTTAAACGCCGCCCCCACCCCTTCTTCTTCCCCTTCTTTCTGCAGGTCGCATCAGAACATCGACTAAAGTGTGGAGAAGACCTAAGCAACGCGGATTTGGGTGATATGAATGCATGTGTGTATGACCGAATGCGTGTAACTCGACTGGATATACGTTGCACGCGTTGACCTGATAAGAGAGATGTCTTTGTACGACTTGAGTGATGATTGGACGGCCGATGGAATGGGGAAAAAGGGGGTCTGGACATAGCACCTATACACGATGAACAGTCATAGATATAACGCACCCTTACTTAGAAACGACTATCTCTCTAATAATGCAACCAAGAATGACGTGCACCTACGAGTAGATTCTTACGGCATGAAACTCGAAGTTGCCCATTGTTCCCCCAACTGACACCCTCCGTTACCTTGGCCTGGATACCCATCCGCTAAAAATGATTCAAAGATCCCACCGTAAGTACTAGCCCGACCAGGATAGTTCCCGAACAATTGACGAAAGTATAAGTATTTGCAACAGAGACGAACAGCAAAAGACAGCCAGGCGAATTAAATAGGAAACTAAGGATGCGCAGCATGCAGGAGGAAATGTCTTTGGCCAAGTACCGTTCTATGTTTTGTCTTGAATTCTGTATGTAAATGCATGTACCCCCCCCTCGCCTGAATTCATGTGTACGTGGTATATGGATTTACGTTGTCCCTCAGTCTGTGTTTCTATATAATATGACCCCTACTGTTTTGTGTTTTATGTGCATCAAAATGGCCTATTATTGTACACGTTTCCCTCTCTCATCCTTTCCCTTCATGTTGTACGTGTACCGAATAGTTCATTTAAAATGCGAACGACCCCTGCTCCCTCTTCCTCTGTGTGGTAATGTTGTGCCCCGCCGGCACGAGCCTAATTGGTTTTTCGAACACAAAGGTGATCGACAAAATTGCCAGAAACTAAAACGATTGTAATTTGCCATGTTACTACCTCTCCTTTTCTGTAAAAATGACAGAACTCGAATTGGCTATAAGGAAAGGACAGGTAAGACGACTAATGTCCCCCTAATCTGGCCCTTTTTATAGGAGGACTATACGTCAGTGGCCTTCTGCTCTCAGCTCGTTAGAAACACAATCTCCTAGGCCCAGATTGCCCCACCCCTCCGCACCCAAGTACGGATGTCCAAAACGTCCCCGTTCCTCCCGCTCGACCCCAGCTCCGTGAACTCGAAGTATAACTGATGATCCTGATTAACTGTTGCTCCCCGAGAAAAGAGTGTTTAGCCCCTACCCCTCTCTCATGATGATAAAAGACTGCCAGGGCTAGGGTCAGAAAGCCACATGCGACATGAATGAACGCCAAATAGACCTAGTTCAAAATCAGTAGACACGCCTGTATACATACTCCACAGTGATAACTTCTGACCGTGACCGATGAAACGTACCCCCAGCTACCTAGATCTGGGACGGAATTGAAATGTATAAATGCCTTCTCTTGCCAGTTTGCTAAAAACTGTTTTGTACCCATTCAAGGATACACAGCCACCGGAGGAGAGGGGCTGGACGTGACGCACAGCCTGACCACAGATCGTGAGGCGCGTGTGACCTCGACCTAAGATGGAGCCGCAGAGCAACGGGACGCGGGACGATGCACCACTCTCAAACGCAGAAAACGAAGGAATGGGGGCTGCCTTGAAGCCCTCTACTTGTTGACCCACGCGTGCCAGAAGTCCCCGCCCCTTTGAACCCTATTGATGGACCTGCCTGCGCATCACCCTTTTGCTCCCTTGGTCCGTCTCAAAGATCCGGTCCCACTCCGCCCTCTCCTCCCCCGATTATCCAACAAAACCCCTTCTATCCTTTCCACGTGGATTTTGACTCCGAGACAGAAATGCAGGTGCCCAGCATAAGGCACCCTTAAGAGAGATTAGCTAGGAAACAGGACTGTGGCCTAGCGGCAAAGGACAGATCACACCCTGCGTCGTGTAAAGAAGGACCCGAGCTGGACCTATAGCTCCACCGCCGGTGCTCAACAGCGCCAACGGAAGAAAACGAACTACCAGAACCTACCAGTGATGACTCGATACTAATAAAAACACTGTGGCGAAGACCCCCCCTTTTTTTCAGAACTTTCTACACCCCTTGACTAATTGCTTGTATTGGACTAAATTCTTCCCTCAATCACTTTTTGCCTGTAAAATGTTTCATCGGTTACTTTTAAGTACGACAAATGTAGATTTATATGTATTCCACTTCGTATGTTGCATCAACTACACACAGTTATATGTAAGTCTACCAATATTGACAAACGCTATTTCGTTGACTAAACACGACGATATGTATGATAAACACGGAAATGATCTAGCTTATGTAAAAAGCGGCGACTGTGGAAAATGACAAAATGTATATGTACATAAGCGGCGTTCATTTGTGTTCACCCTCGCCACTGTTGAAGGTAAAGAAAGTCACAAAACAGTGGCCCCGCCATCTTGTTCCCTTTTAGGCTCCATCTTGAACATAGATAGTAGCCATCTTTGTGTCATGACCTCCCTGCCCATTGCCAATAGCCATCATCTCTCTCTCTCTCTCTCTCCAGCCCCGCAAACACCCCGCGCCCCGACCGCCCCCGGTCTCTCCTGTTCGGGCCATAAACGCACCGCTAAACACGACCTTGTCTCCGTGCTGAACCCCTGCCCCCTCGCTCTTTCATCCTACTCATAGAACGGGCCCTTTTGGTAACCTCTTCCTCCCTGCCCGATTGCCCGACCTGATCCCAGGCCATCACCTAGCCCAACAGATGCAGTTTATTGCTTCCTACAGTAGGACCTCGCCTCACATCAGAGGAGCGGTGATTAATCAAGGCCTTCACACCCCTAGACCTGACCGACACCCCCGCATCCCTCCCAGGAACGCCCTTCCTCTCTTTTGACGCCCCCCCTACCCCCCCCGGCTACACCTGGCCTCTCGACCCAGTCCCACATCATAAAACTAGGCCTCGTGGATGTACCCCTCCGGCCCCGCATGGCGAAACATGATCTCATCACCTGCCCAACCTTAGATCTGACCACCCCCTCCTGCTCTCGTGCCCTGTTGGAATGTCCGGCTGCAGATTACAATCACATGTCACATTTGGGAGGGGAAAACAACATCAGAGCGGTCAGTATGGGAATGGGCCTGGAGCTGGGGTCCCAAACATGCCCTTTTTGTACTTCAAAGTGTCTTTATTGCAATGAGGAATGTTTGTGCATCATAAACCTGTGTATAAAAGACGGAGCCGTAGAGAAACTTGTTGGAGCACCTCGAGAAGATACCCTGTTGTCTGATTTGACGTGTTCTGTTCCGTCGGAAATAAACTCCTGTTTCCTGCCTTCCAGTCTCCAGCGCCTGCCTCTTTATTTGGGTAATCGTGAGTTGGGTGAGAAGCGGCTAACGCCGGGCAAACCTAGAAAAGGGGTAAACGACCTGATCTGCCTGAACCCTTTTTCCACATAGAGGGCTAGCCGTAGTCCAATCTGCTAGTGATTAGGGTGGGTATGACCATTTTTCTAGATAAGGAGGGGATCCATCTGAATGTTTTCCAGAGTATGCAGAGGGTGTTGAAGCAGGCAGAGGATACAGTGTTGATCTGGCAGTTCATAGTGAGTGATGTGTCCAATATGATGCGAGGTTTTGTGCATGGGCTGTCGGGTGTGGGGGTTTCTAAGGGCAGGGGCCACCAGGTGTCGTCCGATGCTGAAGGGTGGAGCCATGGATGAGGACGTATGTTCTCTCAGAGTTCAATATCAGGCAGCTGTACTTCATCCAAGTGGCAACAGCTTTCATCTCTTCTTGGAAGTTGCGCCTGGTGATGATGGGTTCCTTGGTGAGGGAGAGGATCAGTTAGTTGTCGTCGGCATAGGAGACCATGTTGGGCCTGTGGTTTCTGATGATGGTTGCAAGGGGGGCCATGTAAATGTTGGGGAGGGTGGGGCTGAGGGAGAATCCCTGGGGTACTCCGCATCTGGTCTTGGTTCAAGAGGTAGAGTGTGAGTCTGACTCGCTGAGAGAGGAGCAAATCCAGTCAAGAGCCTTTCCTCGGATGCCAGCGTCATGGAGTCTGGTGGCTAGTGTGCTGTGGGAGACGGTGTTGAATGCAGCTGAGCGGTCCAGGAGAATGAGGGCTGCTATTTGGCCCAGGTCAAGGAGGGTGAGTACGGCCGTCTCTGTGCTGTGGTTTCTGCGGAATCCAGATTGGGAGATGTCCAGGACATTGTTGGCTTCGATGTAGTTCGCTACCTGGGTGTTGATGACCTTTTCGATGACCTTGGTTGCGAATGGAAGCAGTGAGATGGGTCTGAAATTCTTGAAGTCCATCGGGTCAGCGAAGGGTTTCTGCAGGAGGGGGTTAACTTCGGCGCGTTTCCAGTCATCGGGAAATGTGGCAGTCTTGAGGGAGCAGTTGATGGTCCAGCGTAGTTTGGGTGCGATGGCCATGCCAACTCTGTGGAAGATGTGGTGGGGACACGGGTCTGAGAGTACTGGGAGGCCCTGGTTGTCAAAGTTGTCGTAGAACATCTTAATTTTGAGGGGGGGGGGAGGTGCTGAGTCTGTTGCAGAGGCCTTATGAGGGAGGGACGTCAGTTGTTTTGCTGCTGGGTTTGTCAAATTCGGGGATTATGGAGAAGAGTTCTTTGGAGCTTGGGGCACTGGTGAGAATTCTGCCTTGGGGGAAGTTCTTCTTTGTTGATTTGATGAGTTGGTGGTGTGCTGTGAAGGCTGTTCTGTAGGTGGTGTGTGTTTCTGGGGTTTTGCTGTTCTTTCATGTCTTTTCGAGTTTGCAGGATTGCTTGGATTCTTGGAGTGCAGGGGTGAATCAGATGGCTTTCTTGATGAGACTTCATGTAGCTTTCTTGAGAGGAGTGAGTGTGTCTGTGCAGTTAGTTAATCAGCGGTGGAGGTTGCGTGCCGTGGTCTTAGCATCTGGTGTCATCGGAGGTGGGGTGCTGGTGAGGGCGGTGGTGAGCTGTTCTTCTGTGACTTTTTTCCAGCTTCTGTGGGGGAGGCTGTGTGCTTGCTTGTGCACAGTGGCTGGTCTGTCCAAAGAAGTTCTGTGGTGTGGCTATAGTAGATGCTGTTTCTTCCTGTGAAGACGGGGTCGAGTGTATGTCCCACTGTGTTTGTGGGGTGGTGACAAGTTGATTCAGTTCTATGTTGGTGATGGTTCTCTGCGAAGGCAGTGGTGCTGGGGTTGTGGTGGTTGTCAGGTGGAAGTTTAGAGTAGTATGTAGTCTGTGGAGGCAAGGGCGTGGGGTAAAATGAGGTAGGCGATGATGTTGGTGAAGTGAATGTGGGGGCCAGGCTGCCTGTAGATGAAGGTTCCACAGAGAGTTGTATTGGCGTTGGTCTAGATCTGGAAATAGAGATGCTCCATGGGGTTGGTAATGTCATCTGGGTCAGTGGTTGTCATGCAGAGGCAGCTTTTTTGGACGATAGCGATGCCTCCTACTGGGCCGGTGGGGTGGTCTTTTCTCAGGATCTTGTATCCGTTGGAAAAGGTAATTGGGCTGTTGTACGCGGAGATGGCACCCACACTACAGGGTGGGGCCCAGAGGGTGGGGTCACCAGGGCAAAAATCAGCCCGGGAGGGGGTTGCATTGCCTCACTAGCTTTTTTTTTTTTAAACTCCAAAAGGGGGCATGTCACTTTGGATGGGTTGCCAAGGACCAAAGATGGTTTGGGATGGGGCTGCTCAGCCCCCCTCCTTTAAAAAAAGGAAAAAAATAAATGGCTGAGCCACAGGGGATGGAGTTGAAGGGGATACACAGCCCCCTTCACTCTATTCTGCAAATGCACCTCCTGGTACAGTGGTGGTTGGGGGATGAAGTCCTCTTAGATGCTAGGGGTCCTTGAACCCCTTCTGTTACCTCCTGCAAGTCCCAGACAGTGGGATTGCTAACAGGACTTGGACTCCATGCCTCCTTTCTCCATCACTCTGCAAACGTGCCTTCAGGCACACTGCTGGTTGGGGTATGAATTCCACTTTACTCCTGAAGGCCTCAGTACTAAAGTGGACTTCTTCCCCCAATCAGTAGTGCGCCAGGATGTGCGAATGCAGAGTGGTGGAGAAAGGGGCCATGTCATCTGACGTCCTGTCAGCAATCTAGCTGGGGGGTCTTACTGGAGGTAACAGGAGGGATAGTTGACCTCCAAGGAACCTCAAGAGCCAAGGGGACTTCATCCCCCAATTACTGGTGCATCAGGAGGTGTGTTTGCAGAATGGTGGAGTAAGGGGAGAGGGCCACCCAAAACCTCTCAGCAAACCCACTGTGTGGGACTTACTGGAGGTAACAGTAAGGGCAGCGGTCCCCCTAGGACCTCCAATAGCCAAGGGAAGTTCATCCACCTACTAGTAGTAAATTAGGAGGTGCGTTTTCAGAGTTGTGGAGATAGGGGGAGTGGCCTCTGACAACCTCTCAGCAATCCAGCTTTGCGGGACGTACTGGAGGAAATAGGAGTGGTAGTTGACTCCAAGGATGTCCTTGGCCCCCAAGGACCCTTAGCATCCAAGAGGACTTCATCCCCAACCAGTAGTGCACTAGGTAACCCATTTGCAGAGTGGTGCAGAAAGGGGGCAGGTCCTCCGAAGAGCTCTTAGCAATCCCACTGTGTGATACTTACTAAAGGTAACAGGAGGAGTTCTTGGCCTCCTAGGACCCTCAGCTTCATAGGGGACTTCACCCCAACCAGTAGCAGGAGGTGAGCTTGCAGAGTGCTGTAGAAAGGGGGCAGGTCCTCAGATGAGCTCTCACTCATTAGTAGTACACCAGGTATACTAACTGAACTTTTGTTGTACCTTAGTATATGTGTTTAACACTCATAAACTTGTATGAAACTTTCACAATCACTGGATGATGTCATCAGTGATATCATTTGAGATGCCATCAGTAATGTCATGAGTGATATCTCTGACCATATCATGAGTGATGTAATATCTGAGGTCATAAGCAGTGCAATGCGGAGGCCTACATTATAGTTAGCTCATGTAACTATGACTGGTGTGTTTCAGTGATTATGTGAGTAAAATATGAGCCTAAGTATAACATTGCTGTAAACTTTGCTTTTTTCAGTGAATTTTTAGGTTTTTTAAAATTGTATTTCCTAACTATAACATTCACATACCCATTGTTGAAATTCGAATTTTTTTAATGATATTTCCTAACTATAATCTCCCTGTAACCTTTGTTTTTTTCAGTGAATTTCTATGGTTTTGTAAATGCTAATTCCTAACTATGAGGTCTCTGTAACCTTTGCTTTTTTCAGTGAATTTTATGGGGTTATTTGAAATAGTAGTCACATTTACAAGTGGTGGAGAAGGGGGCGTGGCCTCCGAAGACCTCATAGATTGCCAGGCCAGACGCCAAGTGGGACATAATTTTTCTAATTACCGTAACTGAGTATTTCCATTTTGGAAGCATTCAATTTGAGATGGCTCCATGCCATCCACTGATCATTGGCTCTGGTGGCAACTGAAGATTTCTGAGTTTCCAATGTCTTTGGTGCTTTTCAGTTTAAGGAGTATTTGTGTGTAATTACTTAGTTATAGCATGTGAGCGGAAATGCACTGATCATTGCTGCTAATGACTTCATGTAGGTGTTCAAAAGCATTGGAGAGATGATAGGGCCTTGAGGAACATCTGCTTTTCTGCAGTATGACTTGGAATAGAAAGGGGGAGTATGGATGATATTTGTTCTGCTTTAAAGGTAGGATACAAACCAGTCCAAAGCAGTCCTCTCCATTGAGGCTTCATAGAGTCTTTGGAGTCTTTGTAGTAGAGTGTCATGTTCAACTGTGTCGAAGGCAACAGAGAGGTCCAAGAGAAGTAGTGCAGCAAACCCTCTTCCAGTCTACTGTGTATCTAAGTTCAACCCAGATGGTGATGAGTGAGGATTCCGTGCCTTTTCTTGGGCAGAATCGTGCTTGGCAGTCAGAAAGTATGGAGTTATGTTCACCAAATTTTGACATCTGGATGAATGCTGCTCTCTCTATCTGTTTGCTTAGGAAAGGTCCATTTGTAATTGGTCTGCAGTTATTGGGTCATGAGGGTCTAGGTTTGTTTTCTTCAATAATAGCCGTTTGTATACCTTTTTAGGTCTTCAGGAAAAATTCCCATAGTTAAAGAATTATTGATGATTCCTCTACTGATGTGGCAGCAGAGGTAGCTAAAAGAATGCTCTTGAAGATTTGTGGTAGACAGGGGTCTGAAGGGTAGTTGGTTGGCCTGCTTGCTTTGACCAGATCCATAAATACACTTTGTGATATTTTTCTCAAGGAATACAGAGGCTGGCTTAGCCTATTCTTCGAGGGAATTCTTGTAAATGAGGTGGTGCTGATGGCTTCCCTTTGTTTTAGATAGAAGTCCAATGTGTCTGTTGTGTTTGTGTAATAATTTGCAAGTTTGTCAGTGAGGTCTTGAGTAAGGGGATGAGGAGTTCCTTCTGTGCAATTAGGTTTATGAAATTCAGTACGAATTTTATAAAATTCTTTATTTGCACACTTAGGGCCTCATTTTGATGCGGTCGGAAACGGCTCCGAATGGCATTCGGTTTGACCCGAACCCGTGTCGGAACCCATGTTTCCAACTGACTCGGAAACATATCTGACCGACCGATTATGATACAAGGTAACCGTCAGTTATTCCAAATCAGGTCTGACCAGCATTTGGAGAGTCCGAGTTGGTTGGAGCCGAATTGTACAGCTCAATGGGCTGCATTTCTGACCGACCAATTACGATGTGGGATTCCGACAGCCATTCCGAATCAGTCTGCCCGGCATGAAAAGGCTGTCCGAAAGTGTCTTTGGTTTCACTGGGAGGTCTCCGGTTGGGGGCCGTGGGGGTACCCATGGGTCACCTCTTTCCAACCATGCACAGTGTTGCAGGCACCATGGGGTGTCCGACACAGGGTGCCAACTTTTCAGCAACCACCCCTTTTTTCAATGGGATTCTGTGTTGTCGGTCTTAACACAGGCTCCCATTGAAGCCCATGGGAGTCCTACCAAATGGTGTTCAGATACAGGTGTTGTATACTGCCGGTCGCACTCCGCAAACCGGAGTCAGTCAGAAGCGATTCCGACATGGAGTTGTTCGGAAGGCTTCCTGACCGACATCGTAATCTGACCCTTATTATTTTGAATTCTGTCTGAATAGTACCTTTATTTTTTAGCTTTTTGTATTGTTGACTGGTATGTTCTGTTCAGTTTGGGGAGATGAACTTTGTCATGATTGCTTTTTGTTTTGAGCCAGGTGGGTTGCAGCTTTCTAATTTGTTGTTTTATCTTCTTTAGGTCTGTATTTCTCCAAGGTTCTTGTGTTCTTTTGTACTATGTTGTTGTTCTTAGTGGTATTAGGATATCAATAGCTTCCTGTACCTACTCATAAAGTGAATAGAATTGTTTGTGCCTAGATCTAGGTGGATGCATGTAAGGCGATCTTAGGTGTGTTGATTTGTGGTGTTTTATGTTGAAAAGCTATCAAGTGGGGGTCTGACCATGTGATTAGAGTAATACTTTGAAAGGTAAGTAGTTATAGATTTGCAAAAATGACATCTAGGATGTGTGCAGAGATTTGTGCAGGTTTTTGTACGATTGTATGTTATTGTAAATTTCTAAAGCGCACATTCACGACTGGTGTCTTGGCACTGAATTTTTTATTCTGGAGTCACCGGTTGAGAAGTCCATGTCTAACAGTCAGCTTGGGTGAAAAGCCACATCTTCAGCTTTTTTCTAAATCGCAAATGGTCTGTTTCTAGTCTCAGAGATGTGGGCAGAGAGTTCGAAAATTGAGGTCCCTGTATTGAAAAACACGACCCTCCTGTCCATTTGCCGCTGAATCTGGGGACCACCAAAAGATTCATGTGCATAGATCTTAGGGTGAGCTGTGGGGATTATTGGTGAATTTTTGAGGATATGTAATTAGGACCTGTGCAGTGTAAAGCTTTAAACAGGATGCATCCGTTTTTGAACATGGAACCCTGCTCCACAGGAAGCCAGTGGACTTCTTTCAGCAGCGGCCTTACGTGGCATCATCTGCCTTGTTGATAGATGATTCTGGCAGCTTGATTTTGTATTAACTGTAGACAGAATTTCTGATTGTACGGGAGGCCTAAATAAATTGTATTTCCATAGTCATTTTTTGATAAGATCAAGGCGATAATGATTTGGATGCTGGCCTCTCTGCTGAATTCCGGAGTTGGAAAAAACATGCAGAGGTAACTAAGCCTATCTGTGAGCTCATGGAAAAATCAGAGGCGATCTGTATGCCTAGGCTCTTAATCGTATTCTTTGGAATAGGTGCAAGGCCTAGCTCCGGGGGCCAGTGTGCAGGAGTCCAGTGCAGGAGTTTGTTTTTGGGAATGATGATTTCAATTTTTTCATAGTTTAGTTTTAATTGATTTTTGTTCATCCAATTCCTGATGAACAGTATGGTGTTCCTGAGAAACTCCTTGGAGTTTATTGAATCGTCGATGAAAAAGATCAACTGCATATCATCAGAGTAGTTATAGATCTTTACCCGCATTTGAAGAAGCATAAATATGAGGGGGTGAATGTAGACATTAAAGAGGAGCGGGGATAAAGCGGAACCCTGCGGTACTCCGCAGTTCATGTTAACAATGCCAGATTTGTGGGATGAAAGCCACACTGATTGCTTCTGGTCCTCTAAAAAGGATTTAAACTAATCTAGAGCTGCACCTCCAAGACCTATTGCAGCAATACGTTCCATCAATATGTCATGGTTCACGGTATTGAAGGCTGCAGACTGGACCAAGAGAACCAAGGCCTGAGTGCAGTCCTCGTCCACCTTTCCTTTTAGATCGTCCATGACAGATAGTATGATAGATTCGATGGAGTGGGATGGTCACAAACCTGCCTGATGGGAATCGAAAAAAATTGGTTCCCTCCATAAAGGTGGTAAAAGATGATGCTATTATGCTGCACGTGTCTCTAGTAGCTTACCCGAAAAGTGAAGAAGGGATATAGGCTTGTAGTTTTCCAGCTTCTGAGGGTCAATACCTTGCTTTTTTAAAATTGGAATAACTACTGCTTCTTTAAATACTGACAGCACAGTCCCTTGGGTCAAAGATTAATTCAGCAGGGCAAAAATAATCTTCGGGAATGAAATAAAAATTGATTTTTGTATATGGGGGGTGGCAGGCATCTTTAGGGGAGCCTGATTTTACTTATTTAGGAGTTCTTTATTTAGGCATGGAAAAGCAGTCATAAGGTTGGAGTTGGTGTTTCCTGAAAATTCTTCCATATCCTTGTATTTGGAATCTATGGATTCTTGGATTTTCTTGATTTTATCTATAAAAAAGAAGTTTAAATCATTACCCAATTTCTGTGTAGCAATGATAGAGTGGGGTCACACGATCAGGATTTGATAACGATCTGATGTTGATTCACTGTCACTAGGTCAGTTTTTGGATGCGTCATATTAGGTTTGTCAAACCAAATGTTTAGTTCACAAAGAATGTATAGGTTGGAGTGTAGTTTTATTGGGTTCAAAACTGTGTCTAGAAATGTGTCTGCTAATGTTGCATTGCAAGGTGGTGGCATACAAAGGAGGAGGAAGTTATAGGAGGACGTTTGTGTAGGGATGCATTTGATGATGAGGGCCTCACAACCTTATATGGAAACGTCATCAGCTTTGGTGAGATTTATTGTTTGCTTGAATATAACAGCTAGTCCACCTCCTCTTTTACCTATACAATTTTGTATCGTAGTTTGATAGCCCTGAGGAATAAATTCATTTAACACTGGAGCCATGTCATTTCCCAACCAAGATTCAGTTATGAGGAGAAAGTGAGCTTGTGTGTCAGTGAATAGGTCATAGATGTAGTGATTGTTTTATTAGCAGAGATTTTAGAGGTTGTGTTTTGGTGTGATTTTGTTTTTTAGAAACTGAGAGTCCCTGAGCCCTAAGGTTAAATATCCCTAGGTTAGGTAACCTTTGGTCAATATGAACCCTATCCCTTACCGTATCAGAACCCTAACTAGAAGCCTTGGGACCAATAGGAGACTCTGCCCTTTCAACCAGTCACAGCCTTAGCAAGCAATGAAAAGCCAAACCCTAAGCCCTATGTCTAATAGAAACACTAGCTCTAGGAACCAATCAGAACCCCGGACCAATCAGCCAATCATACCTCTAACCCTAAGCCCAGTAGCAGTCCTAGGCCTAAAATCCAAGCAGATCCCCAGACCTATTGGCCATTCAGAACTCTAACCCTAAGTCAACTAGAAAACCTAGACCCAGGAATCAATCAGAGCACAGATGCAACAACCAGTAAGAAACTAACATAAGGGGCATGTCACATTAAACACAAATTGGTGGGAAGGCAGGTGATCCTGAATCACAATCTCATTGGATACTGAGATGCTCAATCCACATTTTGTAGTTCCTGTTCAACCCTTCAAGTAAAGCCCAAATTTGATAGCTGATAGCACCACCCGCCACAATGCATAATATGCTGAATGTACTCTGTTACGATGGCGGGCAGACTACGTCCTCCCGCCATCGTAATAAGCCCCTGTGTTCTTAACAGCTTCTTTTTTTTGCTCACTTGGCTGTTTAGGACACAGAGAAGCTTGGACTACAAAATGGAACTGACTTTCTTGGTGATTTCATGATTTAGTGGGGGTCCCTGGATTCCAATAAATGATACACTGGTGGTCTCTGGTTTCCAGTAATGAGTGGCGCACCTCAGCTGTTGTGAGAGTGATTGTGCAGTGCTGTTCCTAAGACAAGGATTGGAGGCTACAGGTGCGTAGGTCAGAGAACATATGCACCATGCACAGCTTGGTCTGCTAGGTGCGCTGGCGTCCAGTCTAACCCCGGTTTGTCCTGAGACAGCCTGATGGTACTGCAGCGGGGTACCAACATTGTTTCAGATGTGGGACCGCATCCCCTGAAAGTGTCCCACACCCAGGCACACATGAGGGAGGCAGGCTGCTACCTACCTGAGACAACCTTGCTGGCCTCTCGCTCCTCATTTTAGGGTTCTATGTCTGCTTCTCCTCCCCTGAGGAGACTCGCATTAGGAGTTGGTTCAATTTCAATGCCTTTGCCCACTTCACAGACATCTTGAGATTCCCCTTCAATCACGAGAACCTCCTCCTAATATGGGGGCCCTTCCTTGGAGTCAATAGAAATAATAAAGGGTCTGCTGACCTACCTCCTTAACTGAAAACAACCCAGAAGTGCTTGTCCATAGAAATAGGACTTTTACTGAAACTGAAAGAGGACTACTGAGTCATACTAAAAATAAATAGGACTACTGAGTTGTAAATCGGTTGCCTACACTTCCTTTTGGTGGTTTTCTCCTCTACAAGTAACTATAAAAGGACTACATACTCAACTTGGGGGTTGCGCCTCAATCAGTGAAACCATATTAACTACCTGTGGCACGTTGCTTCACAATCTGGAATGATGGTCTCAATGTGACTAGACTGGATGGAAGAAAGGAAAGAAGGACTCATCGCCTCATTGACACTGGTGAGGCAATTACTGAAGGGTTCTTAGGCTGATCCCTCCTTTGACATCCATAACCAGGTAGCCCTTAGAGGAGTGTTACTCTTTCTCGCATATCACTGAAAGCAATATAAGGGTATTGAAGGCCAGACCATTAGTCAGGATCATCCACTAACACAATGATGGATACATGGACAATCACCTCTCCAGAAAGATGCCTCTCAGAATCCAGACTTAACTACCTCAAAATAAAGTACTCACTGAATTTATCCAAGAATGCAGCAAACAGTTTAAACAGTCTCCTAAAAGCCTACCCAGAAACACTCATCTCCGACTTCCACCTTTGCCTACAGAAAGGAACCATAAAATCAGATGTTATCTTCTTCACATGCTGTATAGCAAAGTGGAGGAAAGTGCCCCACGCAACTCTACAGAAATCAAAGTCCACCAAGACTCCACATTGTCTCAATTGTCTATATCTCCCTCCCATCTATTTGTTTCAGAACCTACTATATCTATATACAAGAATGGGATGATTCTGGTTCAAGCATCTGACTCTAACCTTGAAATCTTTGATCAATGTTTCCCCAAACTAAGAGCACATCTAAACCTGAACACACCCAAATATATGAAACTAAGCAACAAACTTAGACTTGCAGAATGAAGGTGTAGACAGGAATCCTCAACGCTTATCCTTATCAAAGTATGTGAATGTCAGGACAGCTAAAAAAATCACATCTGGGAAGCAAAAGCATCATACTTCAGATCCCATCTCAATATCGCAATGAATAACCCAATACGTTTATTTGAAATTGTTAACCAACAATCCAAGAAAAAATGCAACCAAGATCAACAGTAAGTCAGTCGAAAACTGTGAAGCCTTCTCTTCAATTTTGGATGAAAAGTCTTCAAAACAGAAAAAGAAATTGTAACCAACAAAGAAAGGCTAAGAGCTACCGTACACAATGATCATCATTCAAACATTGTATCTCCTTATATAGGAGAGGAACAAATGACATCTTACTCATCCAAGAATGAAAACCAAGCTATCTGGAGTGAGTTTAAAACACTAACCTAGGAGGATATACACAAGACCTCATTATCCATGAAACCAACTTCACATTTCTTTGACCCTATCCCCTCAACAACACTTAAATATTACCTCTTTTCACCCATACAGATGTAGATTGTAAATTCATCACTAGAGCAAGGTATCATCACTTACTGCTTGAAGGGAGGGAAATTGACACCCCTCCTGAAAAAAGCAGGAGCTAACTCTTCAACCCTGAGCAACTTTCGCCCAGTTTTGAACATGCCTTTATGGCCAAGTTGTTGGAAAAATGTGTGCACCCCCAAATGAGACAACACATTTATCAATTCAACCTTCTCAACAACTTTCAATTGGACTTTAGACCAGGGCACAGCACTGAATAAGCCAAGGTTCACATTATTGATGGCACCCGTAAGATATTAGACAACAACGACTCCTGCCTACTCATCCTACTAGACCTCTCATCGGCGTTCAATGTAGTCAACCACAACAACCTAATAATACTGTTAAAATACAGAATGGGGATACATGGGAAAGTGCTCTCCTGCTACACATCCTTCCTACAGAACCACTCACAATGAGTCAAACTAGGCAAATCCCGCAAGAATCAACCATTTCCCCCACACTCTTCAACCTTCATATGGAGCCACCAATGGAACAATCGAATGTCGCAAACCACGTGTATGCAGATGACACACAATTATACTTAAATATATCATCCCTGGAGGGTGTTGTTCACTAAACAACCTCACACTGATCTCTCTGAAAACAGAAATCCTACTTTTTTCTCTCTACAGCAGCCTTACAGGCATCCAAGAGTGGCTCAATCAACTAGACTCTCTCAACTGCAAATCCACCATTATTGATTCCTCTAAGTCTCTTGCAATAACTCTGGACAAGATTCTGAACATGCTAGCACATATCAGTGCAACCACAATCAGTACTTCATTCCAACCCAATCTACTGAAGAAATTGAAAACGTTGCTGCCACCTCAAGACTTCAAACAAGCAGTACAATCATTAGTGGTCTCAAGACTAGAGTATGGATCTGCGACCCTTTCAAGTCTTTCCAAATCGAGAACGGCTCCACTCAAAGCAACCCTCATAGTAGCAGCTAGATTTGTAACAGGCACTAGATAATTTGACCTCTCCATCACTTAGATCTCTCAAATAGCTCCCTTTGGAGGCCTGACTTAACAACAAATTGCTTGCCTTGTGCATAAAGCCTAACACTATAATGAACCAAGGTACCTGGCAGAAAAGATTCGAATTTCAGGAGGCAGTCGATCCTCCAGAAGCGCAATCTCTCTCAGGCTAGAATCCCCCAGATTCAGGAAACAAAAAGCATACACACACTCCTTTTCTGGATCAGTTCCAAGGATTTGGAAATCCCAACCTCCAAAGTTCAGTTTAACTCATCAGCCCTGGTCTTCAAAAAAGAGGAGAAAAAGATCCTAATGGCTGTGGAAGATGCTTGCAAGCGGAAGAGAGCATCAGTAGCCTACGGCCAAGTGGCTTAAAGGGAATGCTCCTGGTGACCAGAGCTGGCCACCAGTAGTGGAACAAAACTATCAAAACATTCGGAACCATGGGGCGAGAGAAAACTGACTATGAACTCAGATCCCCCGAGGGACCGGGCGGGAAACTGAGAACATAGAGCTCTGCTGAGATTCCTGCAATTCCCTTCAGAGGGGATGAATCCCCTATGGGTTGGAGCATGCTAATTTCATTTAAGCCCAATGGGGACGGCCCATGCGTGGGACCCCTCCAAAACAATAATTAAGGCACTGGGAACCCCATCACCCACCCTCAGGCCTGATGCAACAGAAACTGTCCCGGGGTACCCCATCTCCCCAGGACAGAAAGCAAACCTGAGCACACTGCACTCTCCTCTCTGGTGGTGTGCAGCCCTACTCCCCGTTCAAGTGTCTGGGGTGAACAGGGCTCGTACAACAGCACACCATGAGGTCATGGGTGGTAGATAAGTTGTTGGCTTCTGTGCCGACACCAGACATGTGTTGACTGGCAGGGAAACGGGCTGGGCAGCACGGGAGTGGGCTCCCCACACTGCCCCAATGAATAGGATTAAACAGGTGGTAGGTGGGCATTGGCACCCAGTATTTAAAAGGGCCAACACATAGCAAATCTCTCCCTGTGATGTCCAAGGAAGGGCAAGAGCTTGTCCAACTAATTAAAGAGTGTGTCTGAGGGGCTGCCAAAGGTACAGAAGCCCTCAGGAGAGTTTTTACTCACATTGTCCTAAGTCTCCAAGTGGGTTAAATCCCTGACCCCAGGAGAGACTTTTCAGATTTTTAAACACACCTGGAACCTGTACTTTGTGCATGGTCTTTGGAGTGTAGAGACCTCTGTTGAATGGTCTTTAAAATGTAGTGGAAGCAGTGTAAGCGTAGGAATAAGACCATGAGACATAAATTATTCAACATAATCCTTCATTGACAAGGTTGATGATTGACAATGCAAGATTTTATAGTACAATGAATAGTATTGAATGTTGGCACTATCCACATTAATTTCACGAATGTGTGACATTATTCCGCTGTATTTCTCCCCTCGGGAATCACAATGCGGTTGTTAAAATGACCGCGTTGTGATTCCGCATACCATCACTCCGCAAGTCGGAACAACGACTTGCGGAGGGGGGCGCTGGATGTTTGAATACTATAATTTACTATTCCAACTTCAGTCTGTGTGGGCAATATGGAAGGTTTTGGATTTTAAATCCAACACCTCCCCCCTCATCGAAACAACGGCTTGCGGGGAAACGGTATGTGGAATCACAACGAGGTCGTTGTAACAACCACATTGTGATTCCCTGCGGGGAGAAAGAATCGTGGAAAACGTTGTTTACCTAATTTCACTGGTGTTGCATTGGGGTATTATAACATGTTTCTGTGTTTTTTAATGTGTTGCTGTATTCTGCAAGAACTAATCTTTAACATCTTTTATTTCATGTTGAACCAAGTGGTCCCCTGAGGTTATGCCATATAATCTGAGAGTATGAACTACTGATTAATTTCGAAAAAAAACAGGGGCTTTCTGCCTCAAGTGCAAATTCATATCATATTGTATCTTTGTAGAGCTTTATTTATCAGAGGACCTCAATGCACTGTCAGCATGGATGGTGGGCAAAACTGACAATGTGAGAGTTTCCATTCACTGTTAGATGGGTTGTATCCATGTTTTGCTGAACCCATGACATTTTAGATGTTCATGTACCAGGCAGCGATTTCCAGAATGAATTCCGCAGCCTTGTGGCAACAAAGCAAACATTCTGCACTTTATGGCCTGCCCAATTAAAATTTGCCCTTAAAAGAATAGTTCCTCAAGTGATTTTTGAAGTAGATATTAAACACTGGTCAAAATAAAAAGTATACAAAGTATATAAGAGTCAGCTTTAGTTCAAAGTATTAAACTGTATTTCGAAAATAAAAACATTATTCCTGGTACGTCGAGTGGTTACCCACTAGGGTCAACATTACGAGTTGTCCAGTACAGGTGGCAGACTAACTCTCCACCCGTAAGAAGGGTACCAGGAAATTACAAGTTAAGCCTCATGAAATAGGAAATATCTGTGCAGCCCCAACTTTACTGGGAATAAAATCGCACTGAATTTCCTGTTCTGCTCCCTTCTACCGCCTGCTCTTACCAGATGGTCATTGTGAGCCAGGGGCAGATGCTGGACGGAGGGGGAGATGGAGAGGGTAGTGGGAAGGGGAAAAAGATGCTTTGACAGCGGGGATATGCAGCTCCAACTTTTGCTTACAAAAACGTCGGCAGGGATGGAGAGTGTGGCTTGACTGCTACTGCAGCCCAAGCTTCAATCAGTCAATCGGTATAGAGTCAAAATATCGAGTTTTTAATATCGACTAGACATAATATCTAGTAAAAAATATAGAATGGACATAATATCGACTAGATATAATATAGACTACCAAAATATCGACTAGAAAATTTTAATATCGAATAGAATGGACATAATATCAAATCAAAAATATAGAATGGACATAATATCGACTAGACATAATATAGACAACAAAAATATCGAATTTAAGGTAAGTTAATATTAATTTTTATTTTTTGTGTAATATATTTCTGTAGCGGGTTGTGGGTTTATAGGGGAATAGGGTGGGAAGTAATTTAATTATAATTAATTAAATATGTTATTTTATTTATTGTTATTTATTTAGAAATAATTGTTAAATAATTATTAATTGGTAATTAATTAAAATATAATTGGTAATTCATTTTAATTGATTAATTGATAAATATGTTAATTATAGTAATTTATTTTCTGTAGCGGGTTGTGGGTTTATAAGGGAATAGGGTGGGAAGTAATTTAATTATAATTAATTAAATATGTTATTTTATTTATTGGTATTTATGTAGAATTAATTGTGAAATAATTATTAATTGATAATTAATTAAAATATAATTGGTAAATAATTGTAATTGATTAATTGATAAATATGTTACTTTTATTACATTATTTTCTGTAGTGGATTGTGTGTTTATAGGGGAATAGCTTGGGAAGTAATTTAATTGTAAGTAATTATATTTTGTAAATATTTTTTGTGTTTTTATTTATTTTTATATTGTAAATTAATTTATTGGTAATTGGTAAATAATTAGTATTAGTAGGTAATTTTTATTATTAGTTAATTTGTATTTGTAATTTTAATTGATTAATTAATATATTTTATAATTATTTTAATATATTTCAATTATTTTGTAATTGGTATTAATATTTATGTTATTTATATTTATATATGAAGTATTTACTTTCCCTACTATTGCACTCACTGGAGTGGGAATAGTAATTTTTACCCCTACGTTATCCAATGCTTTCCCTACTGTTGCGCTCTCTGGAGTTAGAATAGTAATTTTTACTCCTACGCTATCCAACGCATTCCCTACTGTTGCACTCTCTGGAGTAGGAATAGTAATTTTTACCCCTACTCTATCCAACGGTTTCCCTACTGTTGCACTCACTGGAGTGGGAATAGTAATTTTTACCCCTACGCTATCCAACGCTTTCACTACTGTTGCACTCTCTGGAGTTGGAATAGTAATTTTTACCCCTACGCTATCCAACGCTTTCCCTACTGTTGCACTCACTGGAGTGGGAATAGTAATTTTTATCTCTACGCTATCCAACGCTTTCCCTACTGTTGCACTCTTTAGAGTAGGAATAGTAATTTTTATCCCTACGCTATCCAACGCTTTCCCTACTGTTGCACTCTCTGGAGTAGGAATAGTAATTTTTACCCCTACACTATCCAACGCTTTCCCTACTGTTGGACTCACTGGAGTGGGAATAGTAATTTTTACCCCTACGCTATCTAACGCTTTCCCTACTGTTGCACTCTCTGGAGTTGGAATAGTAGATTTTACTCCTACGCTATCCAACGCTTTCCCTACTGTTGCACTCACTGGAGTGGGAATAGTAATTTTTATCTCTACGCTATCCAACGCTTTCCCTACTGTTGTACTCTTTGGAGTAGGAATAGTAATTTTTATCCCTACACTATCCAATGCTTTCCCTACTGCTGCGCTCACTGGAGTGGGAATAGTAATTTTTACTCCTACGCTATCCAACACTTTCCCTACTGTTGCACTCACTGGAGTGGGAATAGTAATTTTTACCCCTACGCTATCCAACGCTTTCCCTACTGATGCACTTTCTGAAGTTGGAATAGTAATTTGTACCCCTACGCTATCCAACGCTTTCCTTACTGTTGCACTCACTGGAGTGGGAATAGTAATTTTTATCCTTACGCTATCCAACACTTTCCCTACTGTTGCACTCTCTGGAGTAGGAATAGTAATTTTTATCCCTACGCTATCCAACGCTTTCTCTACTGTTGCACTCACTGGAGTGGAAATAGTAATTTTTACTCCTACGCTATCCAACACTTTCCCGACTGTTGCACTCTCTGGAGTGGGAATAGTTATTTTTACCCCTACGCTATCCAATGCTTTCCCTACTGTTGCGCACTCTGGAGTGGGAATAGTAATTTTTACCCCTACGCTATCCAATGCTTTCCCTACTGTTGCTCTCTCTGGAGTGGTAATAGTAATTTTTACCCTCTCACTGTCCAATGCTTGCCCTACTGTTGCACTCTCTGGAGTTGGAACAGTAATTTTTACCCCTACGCTATCCAACGCTTTCCCTACTGTTGCACTCACTGGAGTGGGAATAGTAATTTTTACCACTACGCTGTCCAACGCTTTCCCTACTTTTGCACTCCCTGGAGTGTGAATAGTAAATTTAACCCTCTCGCTATTCTACGGAAAAAATATTTTATATGTGTTGTTAATAATATGTATATATATATATATATATATATATATATATATATATATATATATATATATATATATTACCTACTGGCGGTCGCCAGTAGGTATATATAGTTAGGATTTTTTCTCTATGGGATTTTTGAAAATTCTATGTCTAATAACTTTGGCGTTTGTGGACGGAATTGGCTGAAATTTTCAGGAAAATGGCACATTTTGTTTCTGAGCAGCCCCTGAAAATTGGTGGGGGGGTTCGTCCAGGGGGGGGGCGAGAAAAAAGGGGGGTCCCAAAACGTGTTTTTAACATTGAGTTTTCCATAGGGCGGTTGGCCTCACTTTTAGCCCGAACGGCTGAATGGATTTGCACGAAACTTGGCAAAATTGTAGGGACTGGTAGCCCGATGTGCCTTTTGTAGGTCTCAATATATGTGCTCCAGTGGATTTTGAGAAATTAACGTTCAAAAAAAGATATATATCTGTAACAGCGGACCGGGCAGCGCTCCGGTTCGCGTACTTTTCGCGCAACGGAGCTTTGTGAAGCGAAGCTGATTGGTTCTCCGGCGTCTGTAAACATTCCAAACAGTCCGTAGCGGCCGCCATCTTGTCTCTCGGTAGGATCGAGAGACAAGAGGAGGCCAAAGCGAAGGGGCAAATGACCATAAGGGGGCATAGTAGATTCTCGCTGACCCCCTAGGTTTGATGTGGAGGTTTTAAAAGGGCCCAGCGGGGCAAAAAATAAATAAATAATAATAATCGAACGGCTGAATGGATTTGCACGAAACTTGGCAAAATTGTAGGGACTGGTAGCCCGATGTGCCTTTGCTAGGTCTCAATATATGTGCTCCAGTGGATTTTGAGAAATTAACGTTCAAAAAAAGATATATATCTGTAACAGCGCTCCGCTTCGCGTACTTTTCGCGTTACGGAGGTTTGCGAAGCTGATTGGTTCTTCGGCGTCTGTAAACATTCCAAACAGTCCGTAGCGGCCGCCATCTTGTCTCTCGGTAGGATCGAGAGACAAGAGGAGGCCAAAGCTAAGGGGCAAATGACCATAAGGGGGCATAGTAGATCGTCCCTGACCCCCTAGGTTTGATGTGGAGGCTTTAAAAGGGTCTCGCAGGGCAAAAAAAAACATATACCGTTTTTTTTGTTTTTTTGCGTGGAGTGCGCCCGGTTCGCGAACCGGGAAGCGTTCTGGGGAGCGTACTTTCTTGAAAATTAGTGAAAAAAGTTAGAGTAAAATAATAATTGTGAGTGATCAGATGTAGGGTAGCTCTGAGAAGAGCTTTTGGGTTTATGGTACATTTAGGTACTTATAAGTAGGTACCAATGCACAGTCTTAAATTCAGAGTGAAAATTCTGTTGCCCTCATCTGAGAAGTGAACTCCATCTCCTCTGTAGATATCTTGCATGTAGTAACGCAAGTTATTGTTGTACAGGGAGCCCATTCCATGGTCTCTCATGTAAGCTAAAACAGATTTGTTTACATGCTTCCTCGATTTCTCAATTTGTGGACAAAATTGGTTCGACCACCTCCATTTTTGTCTTTGGCATATATTTGAATATACCAAGGCAGTCTGAGGAAAAAGTGCCATCAATTGCTCAAAGGTGTCCTTTAAAAGCATTTCCAGACCTACCCCAGTCAAAGTGCCCAAATCATTACCTCCACAGTGCACAATTAACAGGTCAGGTTTTGGCAAATGCATAAAGGTTTTCACCAATGGTATCAATTGGTGACATTTTAATCCTCTGTGGCCAAACCACTTAATTTCCACATCTTGTAAATTGAGGTTAGGTAAATTCCTGTTTTCAGCGTACCTCTGAGCCCAATAGATGTAACTATGTCCAACAATCCAGACAGAAAACATGGCGAGAGAAGGTTCTCCTGCAGTCAGATGAAGTGTGGCAATGAAATGGCAGTTGAAAAAATGAGAGTGTAAAATGAAAAAAACTGAGGAGTTTCTGTGTTAATGAAGCAGTAAGAGTGATTGGTGGATTTTGATTGCTGAAAACAGAAAGTTAGGGTGCATGGATGAGTTCGTTGAAAGATGTATTTTGAGTGGCGAAGAAAAAATCATTAAATGAAAGATTGCACTGGATATGCAGGTGCACTGAGAGTTCAGAGTTCAATTGCAACTTTGTTGTGTGAACTTGGAAACACCAGAGGTCTTGCAAGAGGTGGTTGCTATGCAGAAAAAGCAGAGAGGGGGCAGAGGGGGGAAGGGTTTTGCTTTGAAAAAAAGTGAGGGAAGAGTTTTGATTGGGTGACATGAGAGATATGTGTGAGGAATTACAGCATTTCTGTGCTTTTGATAGCTGCAGACTCTGGAGTGCATACCTTTTGCTCTGCTGAAGACAAATTGGTGTGTTTCTGAGACTGTTTTGAAACTCAAAGTATTTGCTAAGGTGAGAAAAGATTTCTTTAATTTAGATAGAAAATAGTGTGCTTTAAGGAGAAAATTATGAAGAAAGTTGTGTTTTTCAAATGTTGCTTTGTCTCAAGTGTTTTACAAATAGATTTTGTTTCTTTGAGAAATTGTAATTGGAGAAAATGTGAAGTATTAGTACTGACAGGGTTTTTATGTGCATAGGAGCTGTGGAGTGTTTTCAAATTATGACTTGTAAATCGTTTTTGAGAAAAAGCAATGGTTTTAATATTGATGAGAAGGACATAATGGTGTCTGCTTCTTTATAAGGTAATTGAGAGTCTCTGATGTTATTTTTCCCATTTCAATGTAAGAAGTTTGTCTGTGGAGCAAATTGCTTGTAAATATGCTCCCACCTGTGCATGGCAAATTTAGATTTTGAATGTTTGCGTTACATAGGCATGTTAAAGGTGACTGAAACATGCTGCAAAGGCAATCAAAAAACGCTTTTATGTGTCTTAAGGACATTTTAAGTCATTTCCCCATGTGCAGTGTTTTCAAATTATGAGTTGAAAATCGTTTTTGAGGTAAAGGAATGTTTTCAAAATTTATGTGCGCCATATGCCCCCAAATTTCTTTTTCAGGGGTGCAGCAGGGTGTTCTTGAGACACTCCTGCACCCTCGGAAAAATTCGTAATTTGCGATGAGGTAATTGCTAATCGCAAATTGCACCTTCATTCCTATGGGCCTCCTGCTGCATGGAAATGAATGGGTAATTTGTAATTAGCAAATAGCTCATCGCAAACTAGGAATGGTAAAGAATCGCTATTTATTCCTTAAAGTTCGCTATTTAGGAAATGCAAAAAACTTTGATGATACATATGGCGGTTCATGTCTAACAAGATAAGAAGCATAGGGATAGATTTATGATGACTGGCGCATCACCAGGGATGTGTTAGTCATTCTGTGCCGCTGTTCCGTCACCTATGGTGTGCTGCATTTACAATGCGGCGCATCATGGGGCAAAAACAGCACAGATGCGTGACGTATCTGTGCCGTAAAGGTGGCGCATTGCTGGAGTTGTATCGCAAGTGTGATGAAGCTCCAGCAAGGCTCAGGGGTGCCCCTGTCGTAGGGTTTCTGTTCTCACACAGAACTGTGGACAGAGGATTGGAACCTCGGCGAATTAGGGTGCCCCAAAACTCACCTTAGTAATCAAAAACCCCTTAGCAAGCTAGGTACAGTGTCACATTGGATATAACAAACTCTCAATGTTTAGACAATCCAGAATATGAACTTATAGTACCTCAGGATACGTGGAACTCATGAACAGTTGGTCGTTATATATTTCTTAGAAACCAGAACATGGAGTTAAGAAGAACACATGTGTATTTGAAATGTTTATTTACTAATGCCGTCTTCTCAGGCGTAGTATCTTAGATAATACAAGTACACATATTATCAGTAGCAAAATTACCAGCACAGTTACTAGTACATAAAAAGCGAATGGTGACAGTATGTTAACATGCTGTAAATGAATAAGAGTTAGCAACACTTATAAGCAGCGGCGGGCCGTGGAGGGAGTTACGGTGGGGCAGGGAGGCGGGGAGGGGGAGGGGCAGGGTGGAGAGGGCTCCACCCTGCCCCTCCCCCTCCCCGCCTCCCTGCCCCACCGTAACTCCCTCCACGGCCCGCGGCTGCTTATATCTCACCCTCCCTAATACACATATTATATTATTTGCTAAGAAGGTCTCTTTGTGTTGGTTTAGGGCGTGCCCATACTTTAGTGTCTTAGATTTGAAGGAATCACATCAGCATACACCAGCTCTCTCTTCATGTGAACCGCATCAAGTGTTGTGTATGTGTGTTCGGCAAAGCAATATAAAACCCGCCTCATGCCCAGAATTGGCAGAAGCTGCACTTATGTTATGAGTATGAAGTCGTGGAGATCAGACCTCATAACAATTCTGTATCGTGTTGTTCTTGAAACTTCAGCACTCGCTGTACAGATATAGTTTAACAAGTAAAGCAGATAGTAGAGCAATAACATATTATTCTCATGTAAATCACGATGAACTATTAGGTTGAAAGCTAAAGCAACAACTAAGTGTCGTGTGCAGAAGTTGCAAAAAAGGAAAAATGGCGTTTAAACCGGTAATGAGTCCATGCTAACTTAACACGGTGTAAAGATATATAGGATCTACATGACACCTCCCCATGATCCGGAAACGAACTGAATAAGATAATAGAAGTGCCATCTCATGAGAGCAGATTGCAACTTTATATGTGGACGGTCCGCAAGGTAAAACATTAAAAACTAGGAAAATTTAATGCTAAAGAAAAATAAAACAGCCAACTACTTTATCGAGGCTTAAGCCAATAGGCAAGCTAAATAATAAAAACTTGACAAATAAGTCAATGACTTGTCAATGAAATGCTAGTACTCAGCATATCAAACATGAAAAAGGTCTATGACATAACTGTGTATGCAAAATAAGCTGCAACAGCCTCTAATAGGAAGTCACCGTCTTCATCCGAAAAGAGTTCAGCCATCCAATTTAAAAGCGGAAAAGAACATACGTGCTCTTCCAGCACCGGATCCTCTATCACCATCAGAGGACAGCTCGGTGGGTTTTCAAGAAAGCTCTGTTCCAAGAAAGACTGTGTTGCCGCCAGTAAATTCCAGGGACCAATTAGTCCATGGATCAATGCCACAGCCATAATACTTTCGCCAGGACAAACCAACTCGTGAGTAATGATAGGACTCATCAGCTGATTAAAGTCGACGTCAGGAGAAACCGGTCCGCAGAGACACAAATCAATGGCCCAATCGAAATCACAGGTCAGGCAGTGAAATACAGGCTGGACACAGGTGAAGTAGGAGAATCGAAAAGATAATCCATATGCCGTGCTTAATATCGCCAACGGCATTGTGCCATAATATTCAAGCATGCGATTGCGGAACAGCGTGAGCAGCTGCAGGGCGGGAGGTTGCACAGGAGGGACATCCATATTTAAAAATGTAAAAAAGCACAAGAGCGTCCGCTGGTAATGCAAGTAAAAATGGGAATCCACCAAGCACAGTGGAAAAAATAGAATGAAAGAAAGCAGGGATGATTCCAAAGATTTTCTCAAATGAAGTCACGAGACCACTGGTAACAACTTTAAAAAAGTGTGCCAGGCCCTTTGTAGAGGACGCGTTAGAGATAGTCCGAACCATCTTGCTGAAATGGTAAGGCGAATCTGTATTTAAAAGGGTCTGCACCTCTGTACGGGTGTTCGCTATGTGAAGCACGAAAGTTTCACGGGCCGAAGTCAAGGCCACCTCTCTCTGAGACAAAAGAGCTCTTATTCTTGCCATGCCGTTGAAATGTGCTCCCAAGGTTGGTATTTGTGGCCAGATTGAAAACTCCCTATGTTCATGTGTGGGAGGAAATAGAACATTTCTGCAGCAAATAACCCGTTCACTTACTGTTACGATAAAAGGAATACTTTTAATTAACCCAGAACAATCTTCATTATTGAGCATCAAATAACTACCATTTTCCAACAACTTGAACGTGGGGATGATAGCAGGAACTGGCGTGCCTTGCAACACGCAAGCCATATTTGGTCGGTGTTTGTTGCATGAACCGTGTAACTGTATGTGCCTACACATTAGTGAATGATCTGGCGTCTCAGTGCATTCCTCTCCATTCAGATAAACTTCTTGATCATCTTTGAAAATCTGTATGTGTATGGAAGCGACCAGACCTCATGAAGAAAACCACTACCTAAAGGTTAATAACGACCTATTGGTATATATTTCATACAATTTGAAAACTTATATAAAGCAAAAGGCAGCGTTATTAAACCGTGGATAAGGCACGTTGCCAAAGCAGTCAACCTTTTGGATTTATACTGGAAATGTTAAAGGAAGAATTACGGAGTAGGGCCTGTAAATCTTTAATGGACAACGAGTAAAATTACTCCAAGCATCATATTCCTGTAACTCCGGGATAGTAGGGGTGTTTAATTTTTTAGAAGTAGCCAATCCAAAGCATTTGGTCTGGGAAATTGTTTCATTCACAAACAACATATGATTTGGGATGAGACATGCACGGTGCAAAGCCTCAGTGCCTTGTACCTGCCAGGTTCGTGAACCCCAAACTGATGTAGATCCTGGATATCTTTACTCTGTGTTAAGTTAGCATGGGCTCATTACTGGTTTAAACGCCATTTTTCCTTTTTTGCAACTTCTGCACACGACACTTAGTTGTTGCTTTAGCTTTCAGCCTACCTGCGTCAAGATCTATGCCTGCTTCAAGCAGGCGCAGGGTTTTGATGTAGCTTTGTCCTATCTGATTGTAAATGCGGCACACTGTGGGTGGCAGAGCAGCGGTGCATGTTAACTGGTGCATCCCTGGGGATGTGCTAGTTAATATAAATCTGCCCCTTTACATTTAATTATGTGCAGGGGACACAGAGTCGGTGAGGTTTATCCAAGGTTAAGAAGAGATGAGTCCTGTTCAGTGAAAAATTGGAGATAGGCTTCACCTCCTCTGCTCCTCAGCATCGTTGGACATGGTTAAATAATAGCTGCAAAATGTTACTCTTGTTAAACAATTTTACTATTATAATCTCTGAGATTTGTCTCTTACTGTGCAACATCTCATTGTTGTTATCTTTCTTTAAAGATAAAGACAACATCAACATGAGCGACAATCAGCAATCAGTTGATTTCGACCTCATCATTGAACTCGTAATTGAAACATCAGTGGATGTTGATCCCTTGGATGATTTCAATCCTGAGGATGAAGAAGAACGTGATGAGGATGCAGATTTGTCAGAATTGTATGACATAGGATGGGAAGCTGACTTGCTTGAGCCTATGGAACTATAAACATTTATTTTATAAATTTATAATAAATAAAAAGTAAATATGTAAACCGTTTAATTTAAAAATAAAGACACCTTTAAAAACAGGTTATGTGTAGTGTCTTCAATAAAATATTAAAATATGGTCATAAAATTAGATCAGATTCATATATAAAACAGGACAGGTAAAATGAATATAAATTCCATTTCTTTTCTGCTATTTCTGTATTCTAAATTTGCCATGTACAAAAAATTCTTCTATGTAAAAATGTTAAGTAGTGTGTTAAGTTTTTGATGACTGTTATTAATTTACTGTTGGGTAATAGTGGTTAATAAAAATTTTTATTCTATTTTACCACAGATTCAACTGCAGATTATTTCAAGATTTTAGGATGCCAAGCAAAGAAAGAGTGAGAAAGGCTGCAAAACGTCAAAGACAGCAGGTGAATGAAAAAAAGCAGCAGTCCTCTAACAAAAAGATTTGTCAAGTCACCAAGAAAGCACCGGGTAAGAGTACAAAAACATTCATAAGAAATATATCTAGTAAAAAAAATATTACTACAGAAAATGTTTCAGTCCAGAAAAGGAGAAGCAATTCAAACGGTAAGGAAAGGCCAATGAGAAATGTTACTGCTAGAGTAAGAGATAACTCTATGCATGAAAGTAGAAGGAAACAACAGTTTAGGGACATTCGTAAACGAATGTTCCGCAACAGGATAATTGGCAATTTGTTAAAAAAATATTAAGAAAGGTCAACAGAAAGTGGTTTTTTATAAGAGAAAAAAAATAGTTGAGAAAGTTATTGATCAGGCATTTGAAATTAAACGTAAGTTATTTATTTTGACAATCAATAGAATTAGGAAGCTAAACAAGGCAATTTATGATTTCAAAAGAAATAGTAGATGGAAGAGAATAGTTAATCGTAGTAATTTTTGTGAAGTTTTTTCTGGAGAATGGATGCATAGTTCAAGCTCTGAGGCATTTTTTAATGAGGAGAGTTATTTCCAGGATAATGATTTGGTGCATGCAGTTGACACCAGTGGTCGAGATTATGAAGTGAAAGATGGTTGTCCAGTTGAAAAAGAAAAACTTGTGACAACAGAGATAGAAGAGGTGTTAGGTAATGAGGTTTTAGGGAGACGTCCTAAGGGTCCTGTGTACACCTGGAAGTGTAGTAGTATTTGCAGTGTACGACAGGATTCCATCAATTTGCTTTGTGATTTTATACGGTCATTTAATAAGAAAAGTTTGAAGCAGAAAATGAAGTTGTTGCAAGAATTAGATCCTTGCAGAGTGAGAGAAGTGATAGGTTTGCATGGTCATTCACTGGCTTGTCTTCCCAGGAGAGTATGCCAGAGTGTTTTTCATCATTTCAGGATGCTAGCAGTGCATCATAATAAAGTGAGGAAATTAGTTAGAATGTTGTATTATGCTAAGAGTCCAGCAATTATGCTTAAACAATTATGCGCTGCTCTTTTGCATGGTTCTGAAATAGATGTGAAGAATATATGTGAAGAAATTGAGTTTTGTTACTTTGGAAGTAAAGAGGAGAATGTTGAAATTGACCAAGAAGAAGAGAGTAATGTGGAAGATAGTGTACAGGTTTCCAGTACAGATAATTTCCAGAGGGAAATTGCGACGTTTGAGGTGAAATCAAGTGAGAGGCCAAATTTCACTTGTGTGAGTTGTCGACGCACTTATTATAAGAATCAGACTAAGTTAGTGGATTTGTATGCAAAAAGTGAAAGGGAAAATAATAGTGAATGGAAGGATTTTACAACATACTTGATGGTAGAAAATTGTTTTGATTTGGGATTGGATCAACGTGTGTGTACTTATTGTTGTAACAAATTAAATCAAAACCAGATGCCTGCTAGAGCAGTTCATAATAATCTGGAATTGGTTGAGATTCCTTCTGAATTGAAGGATTTAAATACTTATGAATCTATTTTGATTCAAAGTATACATCCCTTTCAGGCTATTGTAAGAATGGAGCCAAAGACAGGGAAATTGCCTCCATCAGATTTACAGAGAGGATTAAAGGGAAGAGTTGTTTATTTGCCTCTAGATTTGAAGAAAAACATTAACACAATTGGAGTAGAAAAAGTGGAAGAGGAACCTCTTGTTATCTTAGTTAATGGGGTTCCGACAAAGAATAAGAAAATATGGCAAGATTTAGTAGATGTTAGGAAAGTCAAAAGGGCAACATTGTATTTGAAAAAATATAATAAATACTATAAAAATGTATATGTTGCAGAAGAGGAAGTAAGTGAGGAAGAGGATAGCGATTTGTGTGCTGGTCAAATTGAGAAAGTAGAACCCTGTACTAGTGAAGAAATATATGAACATTATAGTGTTCATCCTTTGCATTCCAAGGAAGTCATGGGGAATGCTATTGAGTTGTTTCAAATGAAACAAGCGAAAGGGAGTCCCATTAGTGTTTGGGAGGAAAGTTTGGAAGCTCGGTGTTTCCCACAGCTTTTTCCAACAGGTCAGGGAGGAAGATATGATGAGCGACCTCATCAAATTCCTGCTTCTGAATACCGGACTTTGCGATTGTATGCAGGAGATCCTAGGTTTCGACAATGCATTCCTTATTTGTTTCATCTCCTGTTTGAAAGCGATCTGTCTGGACTGTCATATGCAGTGAACCACATCTTGAAAAGTGGTATACACATGCAAAACATCTCGGCAAGTGACTTTATGGATAAAGTCAATGTCCAAGACAGTATTTTGGATTCTCACCTGATTAATCTCATGGTATGTCAGCGTGGTACTAATGAGTACTGGTACCGTCGTCATGGTGATTTAAAATGTATGCTGAGGAACTTAGGAACTCCCACATGGTTCCTCACTTTGAGCTGTGCTGAGTATGACTGGGAAGACTTACTTGAATTTCTACGAGAGGCAAATGCTAACGTAGAAAACATCGAATTCAAGACACCCGGAGAACTGTGCTCTTTGGATCCAGTCAATGTATGTAGGTACTTCAATCATAGATTTGAAGGTATGATGTCTTTCATCATGAATAAGAAGAATCCACCTCTTGGAGAGGTGTTGGATTTCTTCTGGAGGAAGGAGTACCAAGCAAGAGGTGCTCCTCATATACATATGTTGCTGTGGATCAAGGATGCACCTAAATTTGGAACGGATGCAGAAGACTCAGTGATGAGTTTCATAGAACAGTATTCTACGTGTGCTGTTCCAAACGCAAAGGAGAAAAAAAGCCTAAGAGAAAAAGTTCTACGTTTCCAAAGCCATCGATGTGGAAAGTACTGTCGTCGTAAATTCCGGAAAAAAGACAAGTTCTACACCAAATGTCGTTTCGGCTTTCCACGACCGGTGATTTCTAAAGGAAGAGTGAACAGTTTGATGTCTTCGCTGCGACATAATGTGATGAAGAAATCACCTAAAAACACATACAATTTGAAGAGGAACGAAGAGTCTAAGTACATCAACGACTACAACCCGGTGATTTTGTCCATGTGGAATGCTAACATGGATATACAGTTTGTGGCTGATAACTGTATGGCTGTGGCTCGGTATGTGACATCTTACATCACCAAAAAAGAGAAGACAGAATTGAAGGATATGTGGGAGGACATTTCCCATGAAAAGAGCCTCAGCAAGAAGTTGTACAGTTTCAGTCTGAAGATGTTGTCGCATCGAGAAATCGGAGCTTACGAATGTTCTGACCGGTTGTCTTCAGCAAGTCTCTATGCCAAGTCCAGGAGTATCGTTTGGGCGAGTGTTGGTCTTGCTGCAACGCGTAATCGAGTTCTGAAACCTGTGCGGGAAATTGAGTATTTGGCGGAAAAGGAGCCAAACAGTACCGACATTTTGAAGAGCAACATGTTGGATACATATTATCCAAATCGAAGCAGTCACCTCGAGAATGTTTGTCTGTATGAGGTTCTGCAAAATTACATATTCAAGAGGAACATCAAAGAAGATACTGAGAAATGAGTGTATGCTGTAATAGGAAGTGAGGGATGTCTGGTCAAGCAAAGAAAATGCCACTTGATAAACCATCGAAAATTGAGTGGGGAATCTCCTGAAAAAAAGGAGTTTTTCTATTTAGCACTTTTGCAACTTTTTAAGCCTTGGCGTGCAGAAGAGGAACTGCTTGGACATTTCCTTTGTTATGAAGACTCATTCAATGCTGCCAAGGAGACCATAGAATGTCCTGCTTTTCCCAAATATGTAGAAATGTTGAATGTGGAAATTGAGCAGGAAGCAACGATTGCAGCCGAGATTGCCAGAGACAGTTCTCAGGACAGTCAGAGTTCTGCTTCATTGAGTCAGGATCCACTAGGAGGACCTCTTATCGAAAATGAAGCTGCCACTGCTATGAATGAAGTGGAAAGAGCCATGGCACATGCTCAGGAGGATGCGGTTAACTTAGAAGAGTTGGAAAGACAACTCAATGTTGAGCAGAGGAAAATATATGACGAGATTACCATGCAAATTGATCATGGATTAAGTCATGACAAGAAAGAGTGCTCATGTACGTCGTTGAAGCCTGTCCGACTGTACGTGAGTGGAGAAGCGGGAACTGGAAAAAGTTTCCTTATTAAAGCAATTTCATGTTATTTGCAGGAAAGGACAGAGTCATCGCTGTCTTGTGTTGTCACCGCTCCAACTGGACTGGCAGCACATAACATTAAAGGGATTACTTTACATCGTTTACTGATGCTGCCAGTGGAGCATGACAACAAATTAGAATATCACAAGCTATCTGGAGATGCTTGTTTTGAAGTTTCAAGAGTCTTGAGGAAAATGAAACTTCTTATCATTGACGAAGTAAGCATGGTTTCCAATGTCATGCTTGCCTTTTAGCATTTGAGAATGCAAGAAGTTCTCAAAACAGAGTATGATGTGTTATTTGGTGGCAAACACATCATTGTTTTCGGAGATCTTCTGCAGCTGACACCAGTGAAAGGGCAACCTGTGTTCAAAATGCTCACGCATGAAGATACCAGGAAGTGCTTAGGGAGCATTGGCAACGTCAATATATGGTTAAACTTCAATTATGCTGAACTGCATGAAAATATGCGTCAGGCAAAGGATGAAGTTTACAAGACTATTCTACAAGATGTTAGAATTGGAAAAGTGACCGAGCATGGGAAAGAAGCTTTACATGCACGATTACTGACAAATTTATATCCAGACGAAGATGTTGTGCCTGAGAATATTTTTCAGAAAGTTACTGAGAAAAAATCTGGAATATGTTTGATGCCAACTCTTGCAGAATGTGCCAAATTCAATAACAAAATGTTGCATTTAGAAAAGCAAGAGATTGTGAAACTGGAAGCTATTGACAGAGTAGAGCATATGGGATCAACAATTATTTTGTCTGAGAATCTGAAAACAAAATTGGATTCATTAGAGAAGAGTATATCTAAAACTGCGGGTTTTGAAAAGACTCTGAATGTGTGCTTGAACTGCCGTATAATTTTAAGAAGGAATTTACATGTTGAAAGAGGTCTGGTAAATGGATCAATGGGTAATGTTGTTGATTTTGTGAAATACAGAAATAGAGATGGAATTGAATTTTTTAAAATTAAATTTGATGGCATTGAGGAAGTACAGCTAATTGGTCGTTGTTCTGCTAGATTTTTGCTTGTAAAAGACTTATATGTTCGTCGTAAGCAGTTTCCTGTTTGCTTGGCATATGCGGTGACAATCCATAAATCGCAAGGTTTAAGTGTAGACTGTGCATTGGTGAATATTGGCAGTTCTGTGTTCAAGGAGGGTATGGCATATGTGGCATTGTCACGAGTTAGAACTTTATCGGGATTGTACTTGATTGAGTGTGATGTCACAAACATTTGTGCGGATCTAGATTGTGTTAAGGAATACAATAGGTTAAGAAGAGAGTATGCGCCACATTTGCCTCAGTATCCTTTGTTTGAGAAACGTGTGGTAGGCCGGAAACGAAGAAATGTGACCAATACTGGGGAGGTTGTAGCAAAAAGACGAAAAGTTGATGAACCTGAAATTATAAGCAGAAACAAAAAGGATTCTGTTGAAGATGTTGTTGGTTTTCAATTTGAAAACAGTTCTGGTGTCAACTGCTATGCTAATGTAGTGGTTAATGTTTTGTTTTCTCTAGAAAATGTAAAAGAAGAGATTGTGGTCAATTCTGATCAAAGATTTTGCAGTTTGTTAAATTCTGTGTTAGAGAAATGTAGCACTGATAGAACAAACATAGAAAGTGTGTCTGAAATTCGAAATCTGTTAGACAGATGTTCAGGCCAAACACAATTCTCTCAAAATAGTCAGCAAGATTGTCAGGAGTTTTTAATGTATATGCTTGATGTATTGCATGATGAAGGTGTAGATGTAGATCACCTGTTTGGGCTTTCTTATCAATGGCAGCATGACTGCGAGAACTGTAGGGTATCAAGTACTACTAGTGTAGACTCAGAAAGATTTATATATTTAACTTTGCCAGACAGTAAATCAGTGTCTTTAAATAAGCTAGTAAAAGCAGCTGATCACAACATGGAGTGTAGCCAATGTAAATCTGAAATGATGTCCAGATTATTTATACGAACATATGGCCAGTATGTCATTTTAATGTTCCAACGATGTAGGCCAGATGGAACAAAATTGACAACTTTAATTAAAAATGTTGTGGCTTCACAGTTGTCAATATCAGGAAGGACTTTTGTAACTGTAGCAATTATATATCATGATGGTCCTTCAATAACATCAGGACATTATACAGCTTATTTAAAGTGTAGAAATGGCTGGTCATTCTGCAATGATTGTTTTAATTTTCAAAAAAAAATTGCCGTATGACCTTAAAAACTCTTACCTGGTGTTTTTAAAACCAAAATTTTAGGGAAAGAATCTCGGGATGTGCTCTGAGGAATTTCAAGAAGTTCTAATGGCTCCTACACGATTTGGCCTTGAGGATAAGTGTAGTATAGAGACATAACTTCTTATCATAACACTGGACGTCATGGAGAAATACGTGCACTTTGAATGAGTTCAGAAAAACTGTTTCTTTTTATAAGCTAATTGAAGCAGCCAATCAAAACATGGAGTAGAGGGAATGTAAGTCTGCAATGCTGTCTACTGTTTTACATTGCTTTGTGATTAAAAGTGATGTAGAGAATTAAATAATTGTACTAGTCATAAAGGTAGTGTAAATCTGCTTCATAGTAAGCAGTATCAGTGTGATAGGAAATGTAGAACATGATTGAGCAAGAAGGGGAAGATATTACTAGTCCAGGATTGTGAAAATGATCTTCAACATTTTAATTGTGAAAGTTGCGGAAATACAACATGACGGGATTGGTTTAAAAGAATTCTAAGAGTTATAAATGGCTCAGACACGATTTGGCCTTGTGGAAACGTGTGGTAGAGAGCGAGAAGTCATTTATTGTATGTAACATGTTTTTGAAAACGATGGAGGTTTTCTTTCAGAAAGTGGCGGGTTGAAAGTAATAACAGCACAACAGAGTGTAAGCTGTTCATAGGACATCCTTGGCCGTCATGGAAAGTAAGTTAACTTTAAGGAGTTCTGAATTCTGATTCGTTATGTTGTATGGGTTTTTTAAACAGAATCATTTTGATTGTGTTTTTTTTTCCCCGCTGTTATATGATGAATACCTTCAAGTCACTGTTTTAGTGAAATTTGATACATTCTGAGAACAGCAAAAATAAACCATTTAACATGTATAATTAATTCTGTTCTGTTTGCATTTATGATGTACATGTAGAACTGTGTAGGAGGCATGGAGAAGGTCAGGCTTCTGTAAGTGTCAAAGTTGTTGCATACAGTGCTTATATTGTACGTAGTCTTTTATATTTCATTACTTTCACTGTTTCTGACTGATCTAAAAATTTTTTTTTAAAAAGAACAGTAAGTATAAGGGAAGGAAACAGACAGTTATGTTAAAAGAAACACAGCTATAGGGAATAAACTAGGGATACTGTTACCCGCAATCCTCTGCTGATGATGTCATTGAGCATGTCATGAATGATGTAATATGTGACATCATCAGCAGTGGATTACGGGTAATAGTATCTCTAGTTTACTCCCCTATAGCTGTCTTTCTTTTAACATAACTGTCTGTTTCCTTCCCTTATACTTACTGTTCTTTTTTAAAAAAAAAAAATGTGGGTTCGCTTCCGGTTCGCGTACCGGGGAGCGAACTGGGAAGCGAACTAAGAGAAATAGAGGTTGGCACAGTTCCAAATATTGTACCAATTTTTTAATAACGGGGAGGTAGTTCTGAAAAGAACTTTTTTTATTGTTTTTGTTGTTTTATATTTTTTTTATTATTTTTCTGAACATTTTTTTACTTTTTTTGAATTTTTCTGAACAGTTTTATATTTTTTGGGGTTTTTTTTCGGAGGGGGCAACGAAAACGATTCAGAAAAATGGAGAAGTGTGGCTCACTGGTTAGAGGAGGCAGACCTGGAAGCAGAGGTCAGCCCGGGACCAGGGTTCAATTCCCGGCTCGGCGGGGTCTTGAGTCCTAAAATGTCCATGGACTCGACAATTCTCGCTCCGGTGCCTACTCGATTCATGGGTTCACACTCTGCAACTCTGGGCAATAGCTTGCTTAATCTCCACAACGGCCCCTCGCGGCGGGATGCCTGGCTTTCACCTTGTGGATACCCTGCCGGGGTTATCTCACAGGGGAATACCAGGACGGGTTCCCTAAGCAAGCGCTTAGAAACCGCTTGGTGATTTGCGCTATATAAATTCCTGTACATTGTAAAGGGCTCAACAGGAGCAACAAAACAAAAAAAAAGAATTTATTATTTGGGGCGTTTTGTACAAACTTGCATATGATAGTCAATAGCTCTGTTGATCAGAGTGATGCTTCTTTCTCCGTAGCAAATGAATCCACTGCAATGTACGCAGACTTGTTTTACTTCACGAAATCTTGTTTGTATATTTGGCACCATCTCCCTGCCCTCTGGTCCAGTTACTTCCGGTACAACAGATCTTCCGGCCATAATAGGGAGATTATCTAGGTCGTTACGAAACTGTGCAGCACTGTAGTTGTTAGGATGCCACCTAGTCATATGGCGATGCATTGTGTAGTTTCCGAAACTGTATTTTTTGTCGGTCCCTCTGGACAGTCTATCTTGACATATAAGGCAAGTTACGTATCTTGCATTTACTTTTTTCTGACCTTTGGGAATTTTAAAAAATTGCCAAATGAAGTTTTCTTTCCGGTGAGACGTCCTGGGCTCCTCAGGCAAAAAGTGCCTCTCTTCGTGCTCGTCGTCCTGTTCCTCTTCTTCCTCTTCTTGCTGAATTATAACTTGAGCAGGTGGTCCACTCTTCCTTGGATGTGGTGGAGGTGGTGGGGAAGCACCAGCTGAAGCTACTAAAGAAGCCATTGCTCACTGGTAACAAAGGGTCTTTCTCTCACAATGATGAAAGTCAGAGTGAGGAAAGAAGGAGGGATTTTCATCATTTGGGAAAAACAATAGTTCTCAACCAATGAAAAGTGTTCATTTTATATTATATGACCTAGTCTTACATCATTAGTAAACCAAAAGTGAAATGAACCAATGAAAAGTGTTATTACCAAGTCACATGACCTGCTGTGTTTACGTAACGCGCTTTGCAGGGCCTCCCGGTTTGCTTCCAGAAACCTGTGGTTTGCGACTCGGTAAGCGTACCAGTTCGCTAACGTAGCACGTCATATGACGTATCACGCGACAACGCGAAACGTCATGCGGACGGGAGGCGTGATGATGTTGTTTTCTAACGCGGCAGTTGCGGTAAAGAAACGTTTACCGGCTCGCGGTCTATTTCGCGGCATCAAGGTCAGCTAACGGGAAGCTTCCCGATTCGCGAAGCGGGAACGAAGAAAAAAAAATGTTTAAAAAAAAAGTTATTAATAAACATATAAAATATATTTTTGGATTTAAAGAAGAATACATTTTACAGCTACAGATATTAGCTGTTAAAAAACCAATGAAATTCACTGAAAAAACCATAGGTTATAGACCATATATAGTTAGGAATTAGCATTTACAAAACCTTGAAAATTCACTGAAAAAACCATAGGTTATAGACCATATATAGTTAGGAATTAGCATTTACAAAACCTTGAAAATTCACTGAAAAAACCATAGGTTATAGACCATATATAGTTAGGAATTAGCATTTAAAAAACCTTATTTTACTCACACAAAACCATTGAAATTCCATATATAGTTAGTTGCACTAACTATATATCGCGCACCCGCAATCCACTGCTGATCATGTCACATATTACATCATTCATGACATGGTCAGTGACATCACTGATGACATCACTGATGACATCTCAAATGACATCACTGATGACATCACTGATGACAACATCCAGTGACTATATGTTTCTGTAAAGTTAAACTATGTCTTACATATTGAAGAATGAGTGGATGTATAAGTGTCTGGATGAAGGATTTAGTAGGTGCGTGACTGACTGTATGAGTGAGTGATTAAATGTGTCTCACTGAATGCATGGGTTAGTGACTAAACTGTCTTAATTTGTGCATCATTATGTCTGTTGTGATGTAAACTGCTGCATGTGTTGATCATTAGCTATACGAGAGGCTATATGTGTTATTAATTGGTTGCCCAAGTATTTCTATGGGAGATTGAGTTTGTGTGGGGGTGGCTGGAAGGTGTGTGACTCTATGCATAGATGTGTGAGCAGTTTATTCACTAGGTGTATGAGTTCAAGACTGCATGTGGAAACAGCTACATGGGCAGTTGACTGTGTGCATGAGTGTATTGATGAGTGAATGGATATCTCAATGCTACATGTCATAGTAAGTACATATGTTAAACACAGTACATGTGAGAGTTGGCATATATAAATAACTGTGCATGAGAGCCACTGAATGAGTGAGTGGTTGTATCGATCATTGTGAACTTGTATCAGGGATTCTATAAGAGAGTAAATATGTGTTAGTATATGTTTCAATAAGTAAGGTGTGTTTAACTGTATAGTTGAAGAAATGGAGGTGAGATTGTTTCTTTGCATGACTGACTGGGTGTGTGAGTAACTCCATGGATGAGTGGCAGTGTGTGAGTGTCTGTATACACTGAGTGTATCTAAGGTTATATTAGAGTCTGAAGAGGTTTATCGTATTAGCACAAGAATGATGTCAAATGAGATGTCATCAGTGATGTCATCAGTGATGTCATTTGAGATGTCATCAGTGATGTCATCAGTGATGTCACTGACCATGTCATGAATGATGTAATATGTGACATGATCAGCAGTGGATTGCGGGTGCGCGATATATAGTTAGTGCAACTAACTATATATGGAATTTCAATGGTTTTGTGTGAGTAAAATAAGGTTTTTTAAATGCTAATTCCTAACTATATATGGTCTATAACCTATGGTTTTTTCAGTGAATTTTCAAGGTTTTGTAAATGCTAATTCCTAACTATATATGGTCTATAACCTATGGTTTTTTCAGTGAATATATATATATATATATATATATATATGTTTTAAAAGTTTTTTTTAAGTTAAATTAATTATTAATTTTAAGTTTATTTAAGTATTTTAGGTATGTTTAAATTAATTATATTTATTATTATATTACTTTAAAATTACTTTTAAGATATTTAAAACATTTGATATTTTGACTGTCTATATTTTTTCCTAGCGATATTTTGGAGTCGATATATTTGTACTTACCTGTTTGTAGATAGGAAGTCGATATTCTGGCATTCTATATTTTTATCTTGATATTTTGGCAAGTCGATATTTTGACTGTCGATATTCTGTCAGTGTTCCCAGTCAATCAAATGTTTTGTCAAGCATGCGGCTGCTTCAGCAGAAAGGTCCCACTTCTAGTGATTTTATCTGCCCGTTTCCTGACTATGAAATTGGGCCCAGCGTTCCCACACCTAATGCTGCTACACTATCCTACTTATGAACTGGCAGAGCGGAATCCAACACAACAATACTCCTCCGCCCAACCTGTGATGAGGGAGAGAGCTCATAGTGGGGGCATTAGGGGGTCTTCTTTATGATTAATGTATTTGTTCTCTTTGCACTAATAGCCTTCATGATCTTAACCATGTATTGTTTCCTCAGACCTAAGACCACAACCTAGATTGTAGTATGTCTTTAAGCACAATGTTAGCTCTTCTAATAATGCTTCCTAAATGTGTGCAGTCCCTCACAATGAGCAAGCCTATTATCGTATTTTTACATCTCTTAAACGTTTTCTGAAATTATATTAATTGTAATATTTTATGTGAGCAATTGCTTGTCTTTTCTGGTGCTTTCCTGATGCTTGTTGAGGTATATATCAATAAACAACTGAACAGTACTGTCTACAAACTGGAAAGTAAAATAATAATTTGATATTAAGATAAGGGTTTGGGGACTTTTAAAAAAAATAATTGTACCCACACCATTACTTGGGTATGAGTCAAGGCTCTAACATGCAATTGCTGGATTTACCTAATTACAGACTAACACCGACATCGTAAGCACTGGGCCTTTGGAGGTTATCATGTGAATAAATTAGCAGCCTGGCCCATCATCAGCACCACATTTGTAACCATATCGCGTGGGCCTTAAAATGAATCTAATTGCTATGCTCAGGGATATTTGGCCCCGTCTTTGAGGCTATCCAACAAGGAGTTGGGTGGTGGGATCATGATTAGTGGAGACATACATGTTGGACCTTTAAAACAATTAAGAAGTGGCACGAGTGTTTCTAGGCTTGCTAGGACACATACATATATCACGGGATGACTCCGCTGGAGTGCTAACGGATGACTAAGGGAAGATGTGTAGGAAAACATGGCAACTGATTGATTGCTGTGGAAATCTAGGGATGAATAAATAGATAATATAACATTTGTCTCAATGTCGGCTGGGTGCCTGCCTCAGTGGCCTCGATGGGTAAAAAGCAGGATGCATAGATAATACATATATTGTGACCCCTAATCTTGTAGCTTGGTAATTGACAACTTTTGAACAACGCAAGAAGGATCAGTCCAGTAACTGATGTGAAGTTTGTTAAAAGAAAATGTAAATAAAGTTCTAAAGAAAGCACATTGTATGCCTTTCCATTTATACTGAAAGTAGAGGCCACAATAATTATGACACAAACATTGAAGGGATTCTTAAGCACTGGGTTTTATAGTTACAATACCTTCTGGAATGAATATAGCATGCATATTTCCAAAAGGCTGCCTTGAGTATAATTCCCTGTCACAGTTCCATTCTGCTCTATGCTAACTACCATGCAATCTGCTTTAGCTTTAACTGTGGCAGAATTAATGAGCACTGCAGAAACAGTTATGGCCAGTTCTGCATTAAATTTGGAACCAATTATGATCTGGAGCTGAGCCAGATGTGAACAATAGAAATTATTTCATGCATGGCTGTTTGTAACACAGTGATCTTCTTAATGAAATGTATAGAATAATTACAGTGTGTTCACAAAATCAACAAAAGTAACTATGTATTCCATACCATTCTGTAAGATCTCAGGAATATCATTAGTGAAATAGACCCAGCAAAGAAAAAACAAACAGGCATACAAAGAGAATGTCATCATACTCATTACACTATAGGACATTAGCATTTACCTGGTTAGGGATCACTGACATTATATAGAATGACAAAATATAGACTTACCAAAATATAGTCACCAAAATATAGAATGCCAAAATATCGAATTCCTATCTACAAACAGGTAAGTACAAAAATATTGAATCCAAAATATAGTCTGTAAAAAATATAGTCAGTCAAAATATCGATTTTTTTTTAAATGTCTTAAAAGTAATTTAAAATTAATGAAATAATAAATATAATTAACTAAAACATACTTAAAAATACTCAAATAACCTTAAAATTAAGATATAATTAATTTAAGTTATTAATAAAAAATGTACAATATTTTACCGTAGGATAGCAGGAGGGTAACATTTAATATTACTACTCCAGTGAGTGCAAAAGTAGGGAAAGCGTTGGATAGCGTAGGGGTAAAAAATACTATTCCCACTCCAGTGAGTGCAACAGTAGGGAAAGCGTTGGATAGCGAAGGGGTAAAAAATACTATTCCCACTCCAGTGAGTGCAAAAGTAGAGAAAGCGTTGGATAGCGTAGGGGTAAAAATTACTATTCCAACTCCACAGCGTGCAACAGTAGGGAAAGCGTTGGATAGCGTAGGGGTAAAAATTACTATTCCCACTCCAGAGAGTGCAACAGTAGGGAAAGCGTTGGATATTGGAAGGGTAAAAATTACTATTTCCACTCCAGAGAGTACAACAGTAGGGAAAGCATAGGATAGCTTAGGGGTAAAAATTACTATTCCCACTCCAGAGAGTGCAACAGTAGGGAAAGCGTTGGATAGCGTAGGGGTAAAAAATACTATTCCCACTCCAGAGTGTGCAACAGTAGGGAAAGCGTTGGATAGCGGGAGTGTGAAAATTACTATTCCCACTCCAGATTGTGCAACAGCAGGGAAAGCTTTGGATAGCGTAGGGGTAAAAATTACTATTCCCACTCCAGAGAGTGCAACAGTAGGGAAAGCGTTGGATAGCGGGAGGGTGAAAATTACTATTCCCACTCCAGTGAGTTTAACAGTAGGGAAAGTAATGATTTAGTATAAATATCAATACCAATAAAACATTAATTGAAATTAATAACCAATTTAATATTATGTAATAATTAATTAGAAATACAACTACATATTAGTTATTAAAAATTAATAACCTATTCATAATTATTTAACAACTAATTAATTTTCAATAACAAAAACTAATTAATAATAAAAATTAATACCAATTAAAAATTTAACAGTAAATTAATTATCAATACACAAAAAGTATTTTAATATGTAATTAATTACAATTACATTACTTCCCACCCTATTCCCCTGTAAACCCACATCCCACTACAGAAAATACATTAATACAATTATCATAATTATCAAATATTTAATTAATACAAAATAATTACCAATTAATAAAAAATAATTGCCAATTAATAGAAATTAATTACCAATTAAAAATTAATTAACAATACATTTAAAATCAATACCAATCATTGAAAAAAAGTATTTACTTAATTACAATTAAATTACTTCCCACCCTATTCCCCTATAAACCCACAACCCGCTACAGAACTAGAAAGCAAAATGTAATTAAAAATTATTAATAATTGCTAAAAATTAATATTTAATTTAATATAATTAAATTACTTCCCACCCTATTCCCCTATAAACCCACAACCCGCTACAGAATTAAATTACGCAAAAATTAAATAACATAAAATTCATTACTTAAAATACATTAAACATACATTACAAAAATTAATATACGCTATTCACACATATACTAACATACAAAACACTTTAAAAAAATTGATATTATTAAAAAATCGATATATTTATTGCCTATATTGTATACTTCGATATTTTGACTTCTATATTTTGAAAATCGATATTACTTACCTTAAATTCGATATTTTTAACCACTATATTGTGTCCATTCGATATTTTGTCCATTCTATATTTTTACTTCGATATTATGTCCATTCTATATTTTGGAATCGATATTATGACTGTTTACCCCTGGTTAGATGTCTTGCTGAATGTGCACCAGAAACTCTAAACTTAGAGATAAGGGTTCTCCAAGTTGTAAGTATCTGTCCAGTGCATTTTTATCTATGTTACCGGGGAGAGTGTAGAGCTCCATGAAAAATTAAATAAATTGTTCTAAAATTGAATCGGGGATGTATGTAACCAGCCATCTCTACCTTTTATCGTGTCTATCCGCTTTTTAGATTTTTTTATCCGCAAACTAGTATGACAAAATCCTCCCAACCTGGTCCCCAAATGAATATTGGTGAAATCGGCTTTTGCTAAAAGCAGCTTCTATCTTTTCCTTGAGCTTCCTGCTCAGAAGTAAGCGTGTGTCAATTAAAGAAGCATATATTTAATCTCTATGTAGGCCACTAGACTCCACATGCATGATTTCTAACCATTGTAATGTACCACAACTTAATTTCAGATTGTACTGTTGAGTTTTATTATGTAATAAATATATGGTTGAGTAGTATCCAGTATATAAGTTTTCATTATTGTCCCTTACAATTGAAGAAGAAGCAGTATTCGTAAGAGTCCATTGAGTGGATGCTATAAACTCTGGGTCAGTCAATAAGTATCTAGGAAACGAAAAAGATCTCTTGTTCTTATCTTCAGCTGCTGAATGAAAGCTTATCAAAACAGGGTTGTGATCAGAAGTTATCCATTGGCAGACCTCTATTTGAGCAGTTACTAAAGTACTACTACTAACAAAAGCCAAATCTATTCTCGTATAATGTTGTTGGGGTGCTGAATAATATGTATAGACTGGCAGAGTGGGATGTAGCGTCTGCAATACGTCTGTCAAACCATGAATTCCAGCTAATTCATAAATGAACACACGAACCCTCCGCATTCTCAGAAAAGAGGACCTATTAGTTGAATCGATGTTTAAAATGCAATTAAAGTCCCCTACATTAATTTTTTCTCCTTGCCAATCAAACAGATCTAGCATTAATTTGTTAAAAAGGGTAGGATCATCCGAGTTTGGACCATATAGCACACAAAATACATATTCTTTATTATAACCTTCAAGTTGGGCCATGACCCACCAAACACCTGGGTCAGAAACGGGTTTAAGTTTTTTGCAGACTAACCGCTTATCCTTAAGGATCGCTACCCCTCTAATTGCAGAGCCCTGTAAGGTACATACAATTGTTTCAAAACTCAACTGTTTGAACAAACCTCTATCCTTGTAGGCCAAATGTGTCTCTACAAGGATTACCATATGAGGTTTATAAAGTTTAAGCTCTTCCCTAACCAGCTGGCGTTTAGTTGGCAAATTCAGTCCAGCTACGTTCCAGCTAATACACCTGATTCTCCGCATAATAAGGCACATAACAATTCAAACTATGCAAGGCTTTTGCCTTTCCCCAACGTAATCCCTTGAAAATTTTAGAAAAAAAAATCTGAAATACAAGAATTAGAAAAGATAAGTTCACTACATAAAGACATTGAACATCACAATTTATCAAATTGTTTACATCTGATATAATCTGTACCCCCTGTACTTTAAAATCCCAGTACACTCCTGCATTCCACTGGTGAACCCCCCCAAAAAATCAGCCCCAACCGTAAGGTCGGGAACCACTAGGTGTTCAAGAAAGGGAATCATCCCTACTTACCCGCTGTCAATGTAAGACAGCCTAGAGGAGCAGAACCCTCAAGAGCCTCCCTACTATAATTAGTGACATAATAATCCAGTAAGATATCTTAGAAAAGTAGAAGAAAGAAAAGAAAGCACCACTCAAATGTCAGAAATGCCAGAAGGAGAAAAAACATGAGATGACAAAAAAGAAATGCCAATAGATATTATCTATTCCTGTCATTCTTTAGAATTCTGTTGCATTCTTGAGAGTGCTAGCTTTGCTCCTGGTCTGAATAGTAGATCTATGAGCTACCATCCTTTATAACCTTTATTCAGGCCGGCTCTTGGAGGTAAACCAGGGCACAAAGTGTCTTCCAAGAATCAATAAGCTGTTGCATCCTCCATCTTTTGTCCATGGTAACTTTACATAGATCTTATCTGACCACAACAGAACATGATTCAACTATGACCGGTGTAGTAGGTCGGGCTTTAATAGCGATAACCTGACATAGTAGAAAGTTACCTCTATAGATGAGCATCGGTCGTGGGTGGCATAAGTTAGACTGATCTGTTTTATTGATAAAAATCTGCAACCCGTTAGCACATTGGATTTGAGAGTCCCATTCCTAATCTGCAAGATCAGGGAAGGCCTTCTAAAATAACTGAACCATATAGGCCGGCAGATCGGCGCCTTCTATACCTTCCGGGACCCCAAATACTCTCAAGTTATTCTGGCGTTGCTGGTTCATTAAGTCTTCAATTTTCCCTTGTAGATCTGTAATTTGACTGTCATGATCACAGACCAAATTAGTAGAGTGTGAAATTGCATTCTTGTTGTCAGTCAGTCATTGCTGTAGTTCCATCACCTCGTTGGTTAGTACAGCCACCTTACTAGCTACTGTAGTTAGTGACTGCTGAATCATAGCATTGTTTGACCTAAGCTTTATATAGTACTCCTGCGCCTCAGTTCTTTGTGCTGATAGTGCCTGCAAAATTGAGCTTAACGAGGGCTCTGATGTTGGCTTTGATGTTGGCGCCATCCCTAATACAGTTGTAGCTATATTCACTGCTAAAGCACTACCCGCCGACTTGGAGACCTCCTTTGTAGTTTGTTTAGAACCAACCGGGTAAACAGTGGGAGAGCCCCCAGTAAAAATAGCTTCTTTTGATGGATGCTGCATTGTAGCTTGAAAAGGAGAAGTATTTTGACCACTGATAGGTGCCAAGGGATGCCCTGAACCAGATAGTCTCGAAATGATAGCCTTAACTTCTTCCTTCGGAGTCACCCATTTATGAAAAGGGCTATCCTGGGACTTTACTTTCGAATACACTGATGCTGGTACGTTGCCTTGCTGATGCATCTCGTTTTTAGGTTCAGGAGCCTTTCTAAGAGATCTAACCTGTTTAGTATTTTTAAAGTTAAATTTTTTCTTTTTAGTTGATGAGAGGTTAACAGCATCTGCAGATAGATGACCAGGTGAATCATCTGTATTCATTGCAGTTGAGGAGGGAGATAGAATATCAGCTTTAGTAACTCGCTGTGTTGAATGCTCATTTAAATGTTTGCCACCATTCAGAGTGAGTAAGTCTGTCAGAGCTAAAGATTTCAAAGGCTTTAGCAAAGGTTCAGCTCCCTGCTCAGCAGTTTCAACAGTTTTAGTTGCAGAGATTGTTAACTCAGATCCTGAACCTCTCACGAGCTGTAGAATAGTTTTCTTATTATCAACTGTGTCGCTTAAATCAAGACCGCTCGCAGCTGTCAGCTGTGTAAATGAGTGTGTTTGCATCGGAGATGATATTATTTCAGTTACACTTAAGCCTCCAGAGACTGTAGAGCCGATGGAGGCAGCAGCGGCATCACTCACCTCTGGTTGAAGTAACTGGGGAAGTTGCATACCCTCTGGCACAGGTAGGGACATCAAAGCACCCTCAAGGTGTAACACAGCTGGACTCTCTGAAGGGGAGACCGGCTCTGAGTCAGAGGCTAAATCAGGCAATACCCCAAGCCCATGCTGTAACGCATCCATAACCATCTCAGTCATAACAGCTTCTGCAGCTGAGCACTGTCAAATCAAGTGCCGCAATTCAGGACTGTTGCCTGGCCCCTCATTGGACCTCAATCACCCTGTGTCCTCCATGCACTGGAATTAAATACCACGTCGTGTTAGGGTTTTCACTCTATGAAGCAATCTTTAGTCCCTGAGCCTATCTGACAGGGGCAGATCCTCTGAAGGGTTCCACCCAGCAAGGGATGCCTCAGCGAGTCTTCCCACTGTTTGGGCTGTCAACACTCCCGTTTGTCCTGAAGAAGACCCACCATGACATTCCAATAACGCTTTGTCAGGGTCGAAACGTCGACGAAAATATATGGTTCAGATCAATCGAATCTCTTAGTGTCAAATCAATAAGTAAACCTGTTGTTCACCAGAGTTACTTTCGTTCTGACCGTATTCTAGTTCCCTGTGTAAATAAACTGTACATAATCTTACCTTGTATATATGCACTGCTCCACTTTCACTGAGCACTTAATATCACTGTACCACATGTCACTTTTGTCAGTGATCTTTGTATTGACAGCCTTCTAATTACTTGTATATATTGACTTAAACAGCCTTCTAATTACTTGTATATATTGACTTAAACTTTAACCCGTTGCGTGCATTGGACAGCGGACGAACATCCGACGTCACAGTGGGCATGTGTGGAGGACAGCTGGTGGCTGTCTGGAACACGCCCACTCATTAATTCCCCAGCACCGCGGGAGAATTTGTGCCGCAGTCAAGGGGTTAATTGACATAAAGAAGGATTCTTTTGCAAGCATATACTAATAGGTGTACTGCTTTAGTCTATGTTCCAATGTCATTTGATATGCGTTCCAACGTTATTTGATATGTGTTTCATGATTTATACAATGTAAATGCTACATTTGACATAATTATTTAATAGGTATTAAGCTACTCCTTCTGTTTCTTCTTATTTTACTTTCCTCAAAGCAATCGGGTTCTCCCCGACAGAACCATGGTAGCCCATTATATACATAACCAGGTTCTGAGGGACACAGGGTCGCCCCATTGTTGCTATATTATAATAGCTTCTGTGGCAGTGACAAGGAAATCCGCTGCCTTCCCTGACTGCAATAGCCACATTACCTGTCTGCCAACTCTAGGCATGTTCTTCTTCCTTGCACCGCCGGTCAGATCATTTGTAGGATTAACCACAGAAGCAGCAACAGCACACAGAGGAGTGATCTTTGGAGGAGCCATGGCATGTGAAACAGGAGGCAGACAGGGCCAGTAAAGCACAGAACACCGCTGACCGGTCCGTCGACTAATGCAGCTCCGGGTGTTCCTGAAGAGGAGCAAGCGCCAAGCATCGCACTGGGGCATCCGAAGTAAGTAAATATCGTAGGAATATAAAGTGTTAGTTTTGTTTTGTTATATTTCTTGAAAAAGTAGATAGAAAGTGATACCTTCTCTTTTACCGCAGTTAGAATTTAGCATTCAGCGATAGAGAGAGAAGCATTCAGGAGACCTCTCAGGAGCCTGCTCCTCACGGTGGAGTCAATCCGCCATCTTCCTTTTCCCCATCTCCCCCGTAATTTTAGCCACCTTTTGCATTACTGTACAGGAAGAGGGTGTTCACGTAATTGATTGGGTCTTCTACCTTAAAACATGGGAATGCCTCATAATGCCAGTGCCAACAGGGTTTCTTCAGGTGGGTAAAAGCGTCTCACTGTAATTCTAGCGAAGTCCTCTGCATCTGTGTAGGAAAATCATAACAAAAAGTGTTCCCTTTGGGCTTTTTGCATGCCATCAAAATGGCTCTATGGGTCATCTACAGCAGCATCAGGGGACACAAAGCAATATTTGCTCCTGCCCAAGACCATTGACAGAATTGCCCAGGAGAAGCAGTAGTTCTTCAGTTCACTAGGTTCATGTTAAATCTCCAATAAAATGTGCATGGTAAGGTGATCCACCACACACATAGCTAATGGCGTAATCACGTCTTTGTCAATGTGTGCCAGATACAGAAATGATGCTTCACCCACAGTGCCCAATTAAAAAAGAGAAAACTGTGGGCCTATTTACAAACAAATTACACAGCACGGTGCCACAGGCCATTTTGCTGTGCTGAGCTGTGTCATTTTAAAAACACAAAGATGCGTCATATTAACAACCATACAATGCATCCATGTGCTTTCCCCTGCATGGGCGCACAATTGGCTGCCATTCGACAGCGCAGGCACTTCTGCGTCATGTTGTATGGGTGTCTGCGCATTGCAGGGATGATTGGTTTTGTGCAGGAAGATACACTTTCCTGAACAAAAACATTATTTGGTGGCATTTTCCTCTATCTCTGTGTGCTACAAAATGTCGCACATAAAGAGGAAAAAATTAGGAGAAATCAAACTATTTCTCCTCATTGCGCCAATCCTTCACCTACCCTGGGAAGGTGTAGGATTTGGACTCATTCCCAGCCTTAAAAGTTTTTGTAAATCTGGGAAAGTGTCAGGTTTCATGGATGTTGCCTTGGAACACCCACAGCAACAACCATGAAATTACCCTTTCACACAGAGTAATATGTGAAAGGGGCCCATATTTACAAGGCCATGAAAAGTCACACGGGCTGACTTTATGTTGCCTTGTATATATATATATATTCACTGAAAAAACCATAGGTTATAGACCATATATAGTTAGGAATTAGCATTTACAAAACCTTGAAAATTCACTGAAAAAACCATAGGTTATAGACCATATATAGTTAGGAATTAGCATTTAAAAAACCTTATTTTACTCACACAAAACCATTGAAATTCCATATATAGTTAGTTGCACTAACTATATATTGCGCACCCGCAATCCACTGCTGATGATGTCACATATTACATCATTCATGACATGGTCAGTGACATCACTGATGACATCACTGATGACATCTCAAATGACATCACTGATGACATCACTGATGACAACATCCAGTGACTATGTTTCTGTAAAGTTAAAATATGTCTTACATATTGAAGAATGAGTGGATGTATAAGTGTCTGGACGAAGGATTTAGTAGGTGCATGACTGAATGTATGAGTGAGTGATTAAATGTGTCTCACTGAGTGCATGGGTTAGTGACTAAACTGTCTTAATTTGTGCATCATTATGTCTGTTGTTCTGTAAACTGCTGCATGTGTTGATCAGTAGCTATATGAGTAACTATATGGGTTATTGATTGATTGCCCAAGTATTTGCATGGGAGACTGAGTGTGTGTGTGGCTGGATGGGAGGTGTGTGACTCTGTACAGATCAATGTGTACTTGTATCAATGATTGTATAAGAGAGTAAGTATGTGTTAGTATATGGTTGAAAACGTAAGGTGCTCTATGTTTAACTGTATAGAGTAGAAAATGGAAGTGTGATTGATTCTTTACAGGACTGACTAGGTGTGTGAGTAACTCCATGGATGAGTGGCAGAGTGTGAGTGTCTGTATAGGTGTATGAGTGCATATGATTGTGTTGTAAACATGAGTGATTGTATGTATGAATGATTGTATGGGTGAATGAGTGAATGTGTGTGTAGACGTAGGAATCAGTGAGTACGTATGTAGTAACTAGTATTGGTGTGTCAATGGTTTCAAAAATTATACTCTGTTTTTAACACTGGGTGAAACAGAGGTTATATTAAAATGTGAGGAGATGCATTGTATTGTCACATGAATGATATCATCAGTGATGTGATCATTGATGTCAAGTGAGATGTCATCAGTGATGTCATTTGAGATGTCATCAGTGATGTCATCAGTGATGTCACTGACCATGTCATGAATGATGTAATATGTGACATCATCAGCAGTGGATTGCGGGTGCGCAATATATAGTTAGTGCAACTAACTATATATGGAATTTCAATGGTTTTGTGTGAGTAAAATAAGGTTTTTTAAATGCTAATTCCTAACTATATATGGTCTATAACCTATGGTTTTTTCAGTGAATTTTCAAGGTTTTGTAAATGCTAATTCCTAACTATATATGGTCTATAACCTATGGTTTTTTCAGTGAATTTCAATGGTTTTTTAATAGCAAATATCATAAGCTGTCGAATGTCAAGTACGTGGTAAGAATTTTTTTTTTCGTGTTTATGCACACTGATCTGCTTTGATTGCTGCCCCCCACCCCTCATTTCTATTAGGAGTACTCTCTCTTTGCAGATAGTGAAGGGTAGTTAACGCAGCCCTTTCCCCCTTTGTAATCCGTCGTGCCTGCTTCTCTCTCCATTTGATTGATTGTTCTCTTTGGTTCATTCTCTATTTACAAACAAGCACAGAGTCGCAATACTCTGTTTAGTCTTTGCAGATAGCGAAAAATCGTGTAAAAAAACAAAAGGAATCGAGCAAAATCAGTAGGCCACTAATGGGATCTCTTTTGACCTCGCTAAAATAGAAACATTAGGAACAACCTGTTGAAAATAGCAATGCGTATGTATATAAGCGGCGTTCATTTGTGTTCACAGTACCCCTTGTTGATTGTTTCAATCGAGCATTGAATTGTTCGAAGTTAATTCTCTTAACGATCTTCTCTACCTGCAAACGAGGAAGAATAGGAATATTCTATCTCCCTTTGCAGATAGTGAAGGGTAGGTAACGCAAGCCTTTAACACGTCGTACCTATTTCATTCCTCATTGATTGATTGATTGTCCGAACATTGACTGTTTGGGAATTAGTTCTTTTTGGAGGTATTCCCTGTTTGCAAATAAACGTAGGAAAATCTTTGCAAGTAGTGAAAGGGTACGTAATGCGGACCGTTCTCCCCCGTTGTAATCTGTCATGCCTATCTACTCCCCACTGATTGATGCACCTTTTTCACCCGGACCATTTACTAGAGATACGTCATCCGGCCCGACCAGAGAGCACCCCTAGTGAAAAGGACATATGCAATAATAACGAAGTGATCACTGTATCCTGTTAACAGAAACTTTACCATGAAACAACCTGGAAAGAAAAAAATAGGAAAACGAAAATCAGTAGGCCACTGATGAACATGAACTTTTATTAAACAACGAACAAAGAAACGATAACATAACGTAATGATAAAACCTATTAATGTCCTAGAAACAAGAAAACGTTAAAATATGCCAGTGGTGAGAGACCAGAAAAACAGTAAGAGAAACCAAATCACCCCTCGCTGTCCCACCGCCTGCCACGCCAAAAAAATCGATAGACTAGGGAAAATGCAAGTCAGTAGAACATCCACCCCCACTCTGGAAACTTCCAAGGTGGGGCAGGGTTCCGGCTACGCCCAGCCGGGAGCAGCCCATATAAGGCAGGTCCTGCTGCCACGCCTCGGCCAGGAGATCCTAACGTAGGGTGTAGCCGGAGGAGAGGCCGAGACCAGCGGGACCCGGCCAGGGGATTGCCTTTACAACGCTGAACAGTTGCAGGGGGGGGGAATGTCTCCTCGACCCTCCCCTCTCTCTCCCAGTCCGGCCGCGGTGGCCCTTGAGAGTTGCAGGTAGTCCCGCCACATGCTCTTCCGGTCCGACCACCAACGGTCGGGGGGCCGAGGCCGACGGGATCCGGCTGCAGCCGATAAACCAAGAAACCCGTTCATGGGGCCAGAGCCAGGGGCGTCCGGCCGACATCCACCGGAAGCCCGGCCCGAAGACGGACGGGACACTTCTTTCTTTTATAATGGCTGCGACAACACTGGAGGGGGATGTCTTGCACATGCCTCCGACCCCCCCCTCGTCCTCATCGCCTGGTCCGGCCATAACAAATCTCAAGCGAGACGCCGTGGGGTGCACTGGGAGGGAGAGACGGTGCGAACAGGCCTCTCCCGGTTTCCCAGGTGGAGGCTTCCCAGCTGCACCCTCAGCGCTCCAGGCGGTGGCATCCTAACAACTACAGTGCTGCACAGTTTCGGAACGACCTAGATAACGGTTCTTCCACTGTGGCCATGCTGCAACGTCTCGCCCGGCAGGGTGGAGCCCGTCCGCTCATGTGACCCCGCGATCGCCGGTAGCTGCCGAACTCTCAAAATGGCGGTCGACCTGGCAAGAGCGGGCCCAACATAAAGAAATGGCCCGGTCACTGGTTGACTCCACCACCGTAGTCCTCCACGACCTTGAAGATTCTAGAGGAGCCGCGGGAGTCTCCGACCCCCGATGGGGAATGACTGCCATGATCGCCCGTGGAGTGACGAAACTGTATCCGCGGGACGTCGGCGCTCCCATGCTGGCGCCAGCCTCACTTTGAATTACTACAATCCTGCAGACCTTACTTCCGGTGAAAGCACAGTGTGACCCGGTAGGAAAAATTATTGCACCCCCTCCCCTTTTTGACTGATAGTTCAAACCACCGATCCTTTCCTTTGCCCTTTTAACGGAACTTTGGACTGCCTCCCCCTCTTTTACATTTTCTAGAGAAAACAAAACATTAACCACTACATTAGCATAGCAGTTGACACCAGAACTGTTTTCAAATTGAAAACCAACAACATCTTCAACAGAATCCTTTTTGTTTCTGCTGTGACCCTGCTACAGCACAGGCATTGTCCCCAGCAGTAATTCTGCAATGCCGGTAAGAATAGCTGTGGTGCCTACTGGACTCACTCACCCCCGCGGCGCCCCACGCCGTTTTTTGCTGGGCGGCAACTTACTAGACATCACTTTCGTGCCATCTAGATTTCAGCGCGTTCTGCTGCCTTGGAACTATTCGCACAACAGACCGCTACTGACAAGAATATTTCATTATTGGTGCTGTCAATTTCAATAAATCTATTGGATAATTAAAAAGAAATTGCCACGGTCTCTTCGTTGTTTAAATGTTTTTACTGTTTTTGTTTTGTTGTATATATTTATATGTTATTAAAGTTTTATATTCCTACTACTTTGTTGGAGTGCTATATATTTTTAATGTGACACATAATTGTAAAAACTTTGATGTACAAAGAGTCATTCCTGGAATCTTCCGCTTCAGGCTCGGTCCCCTCCCCAATCACAATACAGGATGGTTTTCAGATAGTAGGAACGCGTGTGCTGTGACGGATCACATCGGGTGTGGGCATTGATCTACTATAACTCCTTTGAAGAGGGGTGATTCTTTACAGCTGGGGCCATAAACTACATCTGCAGGGCTAGCTGATAGCCTAGGACCGGCCTGGACATTCGGACACAGAGGAAGAGGAGTGTCAGAGGGTGCGGTAGTGAATAGGGCGAAAGGGAGGTGTCGGGCGGGCACAGAGTGTGATTCTCAGGGAAGAGCAGCGCAGATGGGGGAAGGTTTATTGCCCATGCATAAGACAGAGAGCGGTGGTGACCAGTGCCTGGGGGAGATGCTTACGAGGGTGAGGAGCCATGCTACGAATCGACAGCGTGCAGAGAGTGGGTCTGGTCAAGACATCTAAAATGGCTGCCGTGCACGACAAAAGTGTGGCATTTCAAAAAAGGCAAGATGGCGCAGACAATGTTTTTCAACACTTCCTCATTTCCTTCGAATCCAACGTTAACAGACGTTGGGGCATATTACCAAAGTTAAGCGATATTTATCGCTAACGATGCTTACCAACCAATTTTTTACCACTAAGCATCGTCAGAAATTATCGAAGATAAACCTTACTATTATCAAGGTTTATCGCAAATGCGATAATAAACGGCCGCAATGCATGAATATCGCTAAAAACTCAGCGATATTCATGCATTACCGAGCTAATACTCTTAGCCATGTTATCCACCTCCCATTGGATAACATGGCTAAGAACTGCTCAGGGCAGGTGTTACTTTTTGGAGATATTCGCGCTTAGCGCGAATATCTCCAAAAGTTGGTAATAGGAGATAGATATCTTGCATGTTGTAATGCAAGTTATTGTGGTATATGGAACTCATACCATAATCTCTCAGGAAAGCAGAAACTGATCCTTTTGGGACCGCCTAAAAAGGCCTAGGGGGTGAGGAGTACTCTACTTTGCCCCCTTTTCACGTTCCGAACTATTTTATTTTACTCTCTTCTGTAATTACACAAAATACCAGCGATAAGATGCATCGGAGACACACAGTGAGAGAAAGGAGGCCGGAGATGAAGAAGACATGTCAAATACACATTGGAGATAATATAGTGGCAGAAGGGAAGTAAATATGAGTAAACTTACCATGTAACATAAAAATGTTGCACTCTATACTATAAGTCTCATTTTATACTACAATCACTTCGCTACAACCTCATAAATTAAAAATAAAAATAAATAATGTCTCAAACAATTTTTGATTTCTAAATATAAATTTATTCTTCAGAATTTTCTAAATTTGAAACAACTAGTAACATGTCCTCATCAGTAATTTCCTCTTCAATCATCTCATCTGGAATCTCCTCATTAAAAGTCTGCAATGATGATTCTTGTAACTCTATGGTCTCCAAACACTCGATAAATTCGCCATCAAGAGATTGATCAAAAAAATCATTCAAGTCATCTCCTCCTTCTGACAATATTTCAGTATTGGTGCTGTCCATTTCAATCAATGTAGTGGAATCATTCAAGTCATCTCCTCGTGACAATATTTCATTATTGGTGCTCTCAATTTCAATCAATGTAGTGGAATCATTCAAGTCATCTCCTCCTTGTGACAATATTTCATTATTGGTGCTGTCCATTTCAATCAATCTAATGGAATCATACAAGCCATCTCCTCCTTGTGACAATATTTCATTATTGGTGCTCTCAATTTCAATCAATGTAGTGGAATCATTCAAGTCATCTCCTTGTGACAATATTTCATTCTTGGTGCTGTCCATTTCAATCAATCTAATGGAATCATACAAGTCATGTCCTCCTTGTGACAATATTTCATTATTGGTGCTCTCAATTTCAATCAATGTAGTGGACAATTCAAAAGAAATTGCCACGGTCTCTTCATTGTGAGCCATTTTATTTTGAAATTGCTTGCTGTAAATTGCAGAAAAAAATAATCACTTTCATTTATCGTTTTTAGTAATACATAATATAAAACTAACTTCATCAAGTATTTAGTATAACAGAAGGACTGCAAATAAATAACAGAAAACATTTTTCAAATTATCTTCAAGTGTACAACATAGTTCCCCTTACAAATTAACAACTCACCTTTTTAAAAGTAGCAGAAGTGTTAGTACTGTGTAAATCAAACACCAGAAATTCACCACCAAAAATTCCTCACAAATGTACCTCAGACAGTAGTATCACAAAATGGCTGTGGTTTCCTCTCATTTGACATATATACATAACCAATTAACTTTCATCACACACAAATACAAAACCAAAGTAACATTTTAATTGGTTCTAAATTTCAACACTTTCAAATGTGTTTTCCCCATGCAATTTTCCATAGGACATTTACATACGTCTACAGCCTGAATGGCTGAACGGAATTACACCAAACTTGGCAAAATGGTACATCAAACCTAAGAGGTCAGGAAGGATCTACTATGCCCCCTTATGGTCATTTCCCCCTTCGCTTTGGCCTCCTCTTGTCTCTCAATCCTACCGAGGGACAAGATGGCGGCCGCTACGGACTGTTTGGAATGTTGACAGACGCCGGAGAACCAATCAGCTTCGCAAAGCTCCGTAACGCGAAAAGTACGCGAAGCGGAGCGCTGTTACAGATATATATCTTTTTTTCAACGTTAATTTCTCAAAATCCACTGGAGCACATATATTGAGACCTAGCAAAGGCACATCGGGCTACCAGTCCCTAATATTTTGCCAAGTTTCGTGCAAATCCATTCAGCCGTTCGATTATTATTATTTTGTTTTTTTTTTGCCCCGCGGGGCCCTTTTAAAACCTCCACATCAAACCTAGGGGGTCAGCGAGGATCTACTATGCCCCCTTATAGTTATTTCCCCCTTTGTTTTGACCTCCTCTTGTCTCTCGATCCTACCGAGAGACAAGATGGCGGCCGCTACGGACTGTTTGGAATGTTGACAGACGCCGGAGAACCAATCAGCTTCGCTTCACAAAGCTCCGTTGCGCGAAAAGTCCGCGAACCAGAGCGCTAACCGGTCCGCTGTTACAGATATATATCTTTTTTTAAACGTTAATTTCTCAAAATCCACTGGAGCACATATATTGAGACCTACAAAAGGCACATCGGGCTACCAGTCCCTACAATTTTGCCAAGTTTCGTGCAAATCCATTCAGCCGTTCGGGCTAAAAGTGAGGCCAACCGCCCTATGGAAAACTCAATGTTAAAAACACGTTTTGGGACCCCCCTTTTTTCTCGGCCCCCACTGGACGAACCCCCCCCAAATTTTCAAGGGCTGCTCAGAAACAAAATGTGCCATTTTCCTGAAAATTTCAGCCGATTCCGTCCACAAACGCCAAAGTTATTAGACATAGAATTTTCAAAAAACCCATAGAGAAAAAATCCTAACTATATATACCTACTGGCGACCGCCAGTAGGTAATATATATATGGGCAGGCACACTCTGCCACCGGCGCATCACAAAAAATAATACCTGTGTAAATGAGAATGTATGAGGCATATTTACAAGCCCCTATCGGGGGAAACCTGGTCTTAAACAGGTGAAACAAGGAGTAATGCTTTATTTCTCCTCGTTTGTGCTGTTTCCATGGGTGCTGTGTTGTGCAGCACACATAGAAACAACAAATTGTCATTAGTTGTTTACGTGAAAACAATAAAAAGAAAAATGATGTTTTGCAAATTCAATGTGTGCTACATTGAGCAGCACATATAAAAGTTTTAAAATGCCATTTAAGGATTGGTTATGTGCAGGAACGGAGAACTTCCTGCACATAAACAATCTTGCTCCAAATGCAGACACCCTTGCACTATGGTGCAAGGGTGCCTGCTTTGGCGCTAGGCTATTAGGTTTAGAGCCAGAGCAGGGGAAACACAGGGCTGCACCATATTCTTGTAAATAAGGTGCAGCCCTGTGTTTCTAAAGTGGCAAAGCACAGCGTTAAGCCAAGGAGGTTAACGCCGCGTTCTGCCACTTCATTGTAAATATGCTCCTGTAATTCTAAATATACGGAGAGGTAGATGTAAATTGTCTACTGTGCATATGTTTCTAAATCAAGAGTATTCTCAGTGAATACAAGCAGATTTCCATCTACTCTTCCCCTTAAAACGAAGCAAATTAGAAGCACACCTCAAACTATAAATGTAATGATACTGCATATAACATTGTGTTCACAATTAATGCGTACCTCCACATCCATTATGTGGGCAGAATGTTTTACAGTAAGCATATTCACTTGATACCATTCTTGAATGATGGGGGAAATAGAACATTTGCCTCACCTGCCAACAATCACACTGTAGTGTAGTTCCTATATCCCTGATAGGCTCTGCGCATTGGATTAATACACACTATGGATTTGACATAGGACTGAGGTCAGTATGTCTCTATCAAGTACAATAAACTTAGTTACTTGTGTGTGCCAGCTAACTTAGAGGTCACTAGAAACTTTCTCGAATGAACAAGAAGGGATTAGTTTCTGACAACCCCATAAACATGACAATTTTATTTCGCTTAGAGTCGGAACAGTATCTTCAGAGTCGTGGAAACAATAGATAACCGTTTCACTCAGTCACTCATGCATGCTTCGTTTCTACAGAGTTGCGCAGAAATAGAGAGGCGGGCGTTTCAATAAAAAGAGTTTATTGAACAGTCTTATTTCTCATGCAAGAGATATGAACTGCTACAATCGTAAGACAGAATGCGAAGTATAAAATGTACAGCGTTAGCAGTAAGATGAAATAATACTGTAATAGCATGTCTTGTAGCAATGCCATATTTTCATTTAAATACATACATAAATAACACAGGCTAAATACTCATCTGGTGCTTCTAAAATAATCCCATCCCAGTGTGCCTAACCTAAGTGCAGTACAAGGGAAGAAGTAGGTGCTTTCTTAGTCTGGTTTAGTTATGCCAAGAGTTGCCAAAAGTTTCTCTAGGTTCTAATCAACTCCATACCTTAGAATGAGAGAGGTTGGTATCTCTTTCCCGGGACTCGATCTCTAACACCCCGCAAGAGGAGTCAGAAACACTGGAGCTGGATTCTCTGCGTGGAGGATGACAGAGTCTGGTCAGTGCGTAAGTTGGGGACATGACTTCCTCCGGGGCTTGCTGTGGCGAGCTGCGTCGTGCAAGTAGGTAGCCAAACCTGCCTTGCCATAGCAGGTGAAGGCATATTTATACCTTGAAGGTGTTTAAGAATGCCATAAATGTCGGGCATAAGAACGTCATGAATGAACCCCTAAGGAATAGATGTTCATGCATAATAAATGAGTTCTTGGAGAAATCAATATCCAAGCAAGGGGATGTCCTAAAGGCTTAAGAGTCTGGTTTTCCAAGAACTTGTGACGTCGATGAACGGATGTAGTTGACCATGCCTGTATTTGGTTAGCATGAGCAATCACTAAATAAATAAGGGCAATGTGAATTATACCTATATAAGGGCGTGAATCGGGAAATCTAGATACGGTATCTAAATCGGCACACAACAACATACCTTAGGCAAGAAGAACTATCTGGAGTATGTACATACAAGTGACTCTGAAAGCACTCTCCTCTTCCATTTGCACTACGTCTTCATATCATGTGAGCTTTTTACCAGCTGGCATAATTAATACCTGTATCTCAAGCTGCCCCAGGCAGATATGCCACCAGTCACACCTCCAGGGTGAAGTCATACCCTTGCTCAAACTGTTAATAACCCTCCCCCTGATGACCACCTTCTGTTAGCATAAGCACTCACCTCTCCTTCCAGTGAAGAATTAAGAACTTGGGACAGATGTACTGAACACTTTAACGGTTGAAAATGAGAAACAGCCATTGCAACAATTTTTTACAACGTATGCCATTACAATGCAAGTACCATCACATCGCAATGCCATTACAACGCATGGCATTACAATGCATGTGCCTTTACCACGCATGCCTCTACAATGAATTTCATTGTAAAGGCATGAATGGTAGAAGCATATGTGTTTTACATGTAAGTATAAGGTAAGTGGTTTGGGGTAATTTTAGGGTTCAGGGTGGGTATGGGTTTTGGGGTTGCAAGGGTAATTTTGCGGTTCAGGGTGGGTATGGGTTTTGGGGTGCCAAGGGTAATTGTAGGGTTAATGTTGGGTATGGGTTTTGGGGTGTCAATTATAATTTTAGATTTTAGGGTGGGTAATGGTTTTGGGGTGCCGAGTGTAATGTTAGGGTTCAGGATGGGTATTGGTTTTGAGGTGCCAAGTGTCATTTTAGGGTTCAGAATGGATATGGGTTTAGGAGTGGCAAGGTTAATTTTAGGGTTCAGAGTGGGTAAGGGTTTTGGGGGTCCACGTGTAATTTTCAGCTTTAGGGGAGGTATTGCTTTTGGGGTGCCAAGTGTAATTTTAAGATTCAGTTTGGGTTTTTGGGGTGGCAAGGGTAATTTTAGGGTTCAGGGTGGGTATGAGGTTTGGGATTGCAAGGGTAAGTTTAGGATTAAGGGTGGGTATGGATTTTTTGGTGACAAGGCATCATTTTAGGGTTCAGGGTGCATAAGAGGTTTGGGGTGCCAAGGGTAATTTTTGAGGTACAGGGTTAGTATGGATTTTGGCATGGCAAGGGTAATTTCAGGTTTCAGGGTGGGTATGGGTATTGGGGTGCCAAGGGTATTTTATGGTTCAGGCTGGGTATGAGTTTTGGGTTGTCAATTATAATTTTAGGCTTCAGGGTGGGTATTGGTTTTGGGGAGCTAAGTTCAATTTTAGGGTTCAGTTTGGGTGTGGGTTTTGAGGTGTCTACTGTAATTTTAGGGTTCAGGGTGGGTATGGGTTAACGGGTGCTAAAGGTACTTTTAGGGTTCCAGGTGGGTATTGGTTTTGGGGTGCCATGTGTAATTTTTTAGCTTCAGGGTGGTTATTGGGGTGCCAAGTGTAACTTCAGGGTTCAGTTTGGGTATGAGGTTTGGGGTGGCCAGAGTGTTTTTAGGGTTTAGGGTGGGTATGGGTTTTTTGGTAGCAAGGTATAATTTTAGGGTTCAGGGCGCATAAGGGGTTTGGGGTGCCAAGGGTAATTTTATGGTACAGGGTTAGTATGTGTTTTGGGATGGCAAGGGTAATTTCAGATTTCAGGGTGAGTATGGGTGTTGGGGTGCCAAGGGTACTTTTAGGGTTCAGGCTGGGTATGGCTTTTGGGTTGTCAATGATAATTTTAGGGTTCAGGGTGGGTATTGGTTTTGGAGTGCTAAGTGCAATTTTAGGGTTCAGTTTGGGAATGGGTTTTTGGGTGTTGAGCATAATTTTAGGGTTCAGCGTGAGTACTGGTTTTGGGGTGACAAGTGTAATTTTAGCGTTTAGGGTGGGTATGAGTTTTGGGGTGGCAAGGGTAATTTTAGGGTTCAGGGTGGGTATGGGTTTTGAGGAGTCATCTGTAATTTTAGGGTTCAGTGTGGGTATTGGTTTTAGGGTGCCAAGGGTCATTTTAGGGTTCAGGGTGGGTATGGATTTTGGGGTGGAAATTATAATTTAATGTTCAGTGTGGGTATGGATTTTGGGGTGGCAAAGGTGATTTCAAGGTTCAGGGTGGGTATAGGTTTTGGGGTGGCAAGGGTAATTGTAGGCTTTAGGAGGTATGAGTTTTGAGGTGACGAGTACATTGGGGCCGATTCCGATTCGGTAAAATCCCTTTCCAAATAGCCGTACGGACCATATTTTCCTTACAAATCGTACCCTGTACACGTCCCCGTACGTACGATGAAGTACGATTGGTATCCAAAGCAGATATCCATACAAATCGTACTAAAAACCATACGACTAAAAAATAAGTGCGATTTGTATCCGGAACAAGCAGTACGCGACGTCCGTACATGACGTCCGTACGTGATTAAGCAGCAGTTTCCGGCCCAGCAAGTTCGATTCATCTCTGTGACACTCCGTACGACTCTTTTTCTACGGGAGCTCAAAAAGTCCGGAAAAGCAGAGTCCGACCCGAACCGCATCACCAGGACACGACGTACATGCCATAAACCCCATAACCTGTGTCATCCCAGTCCTGTACGCCTACGACCTGGTGCACAGAAACTGTTGACGGTGCATACGGTGAGAACAACCAGGGGCGATTGGGGGGGGTGAGGGGCAGTAAACATCACCCATACCAAAGTCCAAACCCATAATCTGGATGACATACATCCCCACCAATGTCCAGTTACTTGGGGGGCGTGTCCAGCAACCCCTGTGTACCGCAACAACGGAAGTGTACTTGTAAGGTGCGTTTCACACGCTCGCATGTAGCACCATTGAAATAGTAATACAAGGCGCACTCACGCCATGAATGCCATGGTTCGTGCATTACACACGCTCGTGTATGGCTCCATTACAATAGTGATACGAGGTGCACACACACCAGGAATGCCGGGGTACGGTGCGTTACACACACTCGTGTGTGCCTCCATCACAATAGTGATACGAGGCGCACACACGCCATGAATGCCGGGGTATGGTGCATTACACACGCTCGCGTATGGCTCAATCACAATATTGATACGAGGCGCAAACACGCCATGAATGCCGCGGTATGGTGCGTTACACACGCTCGCTATGGCTCCATTACAATAGTGATACGAGGTTCACACACACCATGAATGCCGGGGTACGCTGCGCTAAACACGCTCGCGTATGGCTCCATCACAATAGTGATACGAGGCGCTCACATGCCATCAACCCCATCGTCCATGTCATCCCAGTCCTGTACGCCTAGGACCTGGTGCGAGAACAAGAACCAGGTGCTAGGGGGGGTGAGGGGTGGGAAACATCATAATACACACATAAAGGGGTGGAGAGAAAAAAACACGTCTAACAAAGGAGATGAGCGGTGACACAGTTATAAGTTTGAAAAAAAATGCCCTCACTCACACACAAATGTGTGTGACATGCTTCATCATCGGGTCTGCTGCGACGCCCTGGCGTAGCCATGCACAGAGCAGAGCATAGGGAAGGAGAACGTAAAATACAATACAAAGACAGAACACAAGATGAAAGTGACAAACAGGGTTCACCTCAGAATATGTCAGTCCAAGCCTGGGTTAAGCGATAGAACAAAACGTGCAGTCAAAATAGGGAACTTAAAACTGGCTCATGGATACCTAATGAACCTTTATTCGTGGTTCCAAGGTCAGGATTAAAAATGAATAAAGGATGGTGGTGTTAAGGAAGGAAATTACGAACCTATAACACCCCTCCTAAACTGCTGGAGTCAACATGTTCGACCTGGGCGTGCCCCCAATCAGTAGGTCAAAATGGTCTTCTTCAGGACATCTATCCGTCCCAGTCCTAAGAAAAAAAACCTTAACTTAATCAGTTGCTAAGGAGGCAGTGGTAGATCTAATTGATCATGACAATGTGGAGGTAGTTCCGCCCACACGGAAAACATATACTGTGGAGAGATGAACAACATACTAAAAGTTGTGATCCCAGTGGAAATACTACCCATATCACAATGTTCCAGATTTATATACCCTCCAGTGTTACATAATATCCTTATGAGAGAAAAACTATTCTCTTGTCCCCCTGGGTAACTGCTAAGTAGTCAGTCCATCCCATCTTCACTGGGTATTTCCGAAACAGATTAAAAATCTATATAGAGGTATGTCATTAAATGCATTATTAGTGCCAGCGTATTAAATGCATGGTTGGAGAGACATGTATAGTAATTCACTAACATCGTATTCAAAACTACAGGCGTATCTCTGACACTGATGATCCTCACCCCACGTCATATTATTTGCACACTCACCGAGTTTATTGGCAGATCAAACTCGAAAAGACGTCAGGGGGTTGGAGCTCCAAGGAACACAACCTGTATTGCAGGAGTACAAAAAAAACAAGATGCGCAGGATGCATGTGTAACTGTACCAATACATATGTAGGTAGGATATTGCGCCTATGACTGGCCCTCATGTGTTGTCAAATGTGGGCAAAAAACAGCCCTTCACCAAGTCCTATGAGGCGAAATATACCTTCCTGGGGCCAGGGTTTTCCTGCGCTGCCCACCGGATTAAGGTGATGGATGCAGCCGCATTAACCCATGTGAAAGTAGTTAACATGGATCAAATCGTGGTGCATCTCTTTTAATACAGTAAGTCCTCAGATATAGAAATCAAGGAGACTGTCCACAGTATTATTCATGCGGCCAGGTCTACTTACAGGCAAACATAAATATGACCCATATATGTAATTACTGGCTCCTCTGAGCATTCTTTCAAGGCAAAAACTGAAACCCACACCCGCGTTTTGAAAGTCAATCGCCCGTCTTACTGCTCCGACGGAGACCTCCGGCACCTCTCGTGCCCCTCTGTCTGGCGCCGCGAAGATGATCATGATGTTCTAAGGACGTTATTATATGCTCCCCCTGTGTTGGTCTTACGCCCCTGTGACGTCATAAACGTGTCGACGTCACATCGTCATTTTGCGCTTTCCTCGTGCGTTACGCTCAAGTTCTGGGAGATGTAGTGCCTCTTATGACATCATCCAGGCATTCTTCGGGATCCGTTTAACCCAAATAAAGTACCCTTTCAAAACAAGGGCCACAAAGTTGCTCCCTACTATATTCAAATTATTATGTGCACAAGTAATGGATGTTAGCCACACACCCAGCTTGCCACAAATATACGTGTTGTAGTCACAAGAATTATAAAAACGGGGCACTTATGACCTGTGCTGTCTCTCTTTCTAAATAGTCAAAGGCGACGCGTTCCAAGTAGGACCAAATCGTACTGCCCTGGGTAAGTCTAGATGTGTTTGTGGCCACATCATACACATTCCATAACGAGCTGGGGGATCCCCCTGTTATCCAATGGGGCACCACGGGGCATCAACAGGGTATAAATATACTGAGTGTAGCGCTGTCTGTAATCCCAAGCGAGAGGACCCCCAACAAAAGACAACAGTGGGCAAACCATTTTTGGTGGTCCTGTGGAAGGGAATAAAGGGCCTTGTCCAGTCCAGGGTCAAGGGTTAGGTAGGACCGTCATAGAGTCGTTTCATCTACTCAACGCATGCCAAGGTATATCATCATTGAGTCCATTGACATGGCTTCTGAGGCGGAACACCCATTTCTGCTCACGTACAAACAAGGCTCTGTTCGCATCTGATGGCTGTGGTCCTAGGTATGGTTTTCCGATGACTGTCCATCTGAGGTCATCTGTGGTGTGACCTGCCTTAATAAAATGCGATGTGAGCCTCGTGTTAGATATGCCACATCTAATCGTGCTACGGTGTTCAGTGATACGGGTCTTCACCTTCCTGTAGGTCATTCCTACGTATTGTTTAGTGCAGGGGCAAGTGATTAAATAAATCAATCCCTGTGAGTTACAATTCATGTGTCCTCTCTGTTCCCAGGGTGTTGGTAGCCCAGGTCAATGCTCTTGGTGTTAGTAGTGAGGTGGTACAGGCTGCATGAGCCACATCTGAAGTGGCCAGCAACAGGTGGTAAACTAGTAATCGTGGCCCTACGCCCCAGCGTTTGAGGTACCCTGGTTTTCGTATGAATTAGGAGGTCCTTAAGGTTCTGACTCCCCCGAAAAAAAAACAGTGGTTTTTCCATCACCAGGATGCCAGAGTTCAGGATCCTCCAATTCTTACGTACTGTTCTTCTTACTTGCTGGGAGGAGGTACTGAATGTAGATACATATACAACATGGCAACACATGAGGGCCAGTCATAGGCGCAATATCCTACCTACATATGTATTGGTACAGTTACACATGCATCCCGCGCATCTTGTGTTTTTTGTACTCCTGCAATACAGGTTGTGTTCCTTGGAGCTCCACCCCCTGGCGTCATTTCAAGTTTGATCTGCCAATAAACTCGGTGAGTGTGCAAATAATATGATGTCGGGTGAGGATCATCTGGGTCAGAGATACGCTTGTAGTTTTGAATATGATGCTAGTGAATTACCATTTATGTCTCTCCAGCCATGCATTTAATACGCTGGCACTAATAATGTATTTAAGGACATACCTCTATATATTTTTTTAATCTGTTTCGGAAATACTCAGTGAAGATGGGATGGACTGACTACTTAGCAGTTACCCTGGGGGACAAGAGAATAGTTTTTCTCTCATAAGGACATTATGTAACACTGGAGGTTATATAAATCTGGAACATTGTGATATGGGTAGTATAGCCACTGGGATCACAACTTTTAGTATGCTGTTTCTCTCTCCACAGTATATGTTTTCAGTGTGGGCGGAACTACCTCCACATTGTCAAGATCGATTAGATCCACCACTGCCTCCTTAGCAATTGATTTAGTTAAGGTTTTTTTTTCTTAGGACTGGGACGGATAGATGTCCTGAAGAAGACCATTGTGACCTACTGATTGGGGGCAGGCCAAGGTCGAAACAGGTTGACTCCAGCAGTTTAGGAGGGGTGTTATAGGTTCCTAATTTCCTTCCTTAACACCACCATCCTTTATACATTTTTAATCCTGACCTTGGAACCTACGAATAAAGGTACATTAGGTATACATGAGCCAGTTTTAAGTTCCCTATTTTGACTGCACCTTTTGTTCTATCACTGCACCTAGTCTAAAACTGACATATTCTGAGGTGAACACTGTTTGTCACTTTCATCTTGTGTCCTGTCTTTGTATTGTATTTTGCGTTCCCCTTCCCTATGCTCCGCTCTGTGCGTGGCTACACCAGGGCGTCACAGCAGACCCGATGATGAAGCATGTCACACAAATTTGTGTGTGAGTGAGGGCAGTTATTTCAAACTTATAACTGTGTCACTGCTCATCTCTTTTGTTAGACGTGTTTTTTTCTCTCCACCCCTTTATGTGTGTATTATGTTGACTTTAGGGGGTTCGGGGTAGTAGAGTAATTGTTTGACCCTCTTCCCTTTTGTGTGAGAAAAAAGGGTGGGAAACATCACCCATACCAAAGTCCCACCCCATTATCTGTATGCCATACATCACCACCAATGTCCGGTTACCTGGGGGGCATGTCCAGCAACCCCTGCGTACCGCACCAACGGAAGGGTACGGGTCGATCTGGTCCTGCATATTACCTTTACATTGGTGTGTGCAGGTCCGGGCCAGCAGTGTCCAGCTCCAAGGGGGGGTGGGTGTACATCACTACCAGCTGTGGCTAGTCATATGGGGATGGGTGCAGAGAACTACCAGCAGTGGCCAGCCATATGAGGGGTGGGTGGATATGACTCCCAGAAGTGGCCACCACTATAGGGGTGGGTGTGTATGACTACCAGCAGTGGCCAGCACTATGGGGGTGGGTGAAGAGAACTCCCAACAGTGGCCAGTCATATGGGGTGGGTGCAGAGGACTCCCAGCAGTGGCCAGCCATATGAGGGGTGGGTGGATATGACTCCCAGCAGTGGCCAACACTATGGGGGTGGGTGTATATGACTACCAGCAGTGGCCAGCACTATGGGGGTGGGTGCAGAGGACTCCCAGCAGTGAGCAGCCATATGAGGGGTGGGTGGATATGACTCCCAGCAGTGGCCAACACTATAGGGGTGGGTGTATATGACTACCAGCAGTGGCCAGCACTATGGGGGTGGGTGCAGAGGACTCCCAGCAGTGGCCAGTTATATGAGTTGGGTGCAGAGGACTCCCAGCAGTGGCCAGTCATATGGGGGTGGGTGCAAAGGACTCCCAGCAGTGGCCAGCCATATGAGGGGTGGGTGGATATGACTCCCAGCAGTGGCCAACACTATGGGGGTGGGTGTATATGACTACCAGCAGTGGCCAGCACTATGGGGGTGGGTGCAGAGTACTTCCAGCAGTGGGCAGCCATATGAGGGGTGGGTGGATATGACTCCCAGCAGTGGCCAACACTATAGGGGTGGGTGTATATGACTACCAGCAGTGGCCAGCACTATGGGGGTGGGTGCAGAGGACTCCCAACAGTGGCTAGTCATATGGGGTGGGTGCAGAGGACTCCCAGCAGTGGCCAGTCATATGGGGGTGGGTGCAGAGGGCTCCCAGCAGTGGCTAGCCATATGAGGGGGGTGGATATGACTCCCAGCAGTGGCCAACACTATGGAAGGTGGGAGCAGAGGACTCCCAGAAGTGGCCAGCCATATGAGGGGTGGGTGGATATGACTACCAGCAGTGTCCAGATATAGGGAGTACATCATCATCAGCATACCACAACTACATGGGCTTAAGTGCACATCCCTAAATTGTGACTATAATGATAGTGCTATAGCAACACATCACTTACAGCAGTGTCCCACTCCCTGGAGGATGGATGATTTTCACCCAATGCATGACACACTACATGTGGGTGTGATGTCAAATACCACATGCATACCCACCCATGGTGGCTGCAGGCTAAATACACACCCTACCATCATGACACAATAGTGTATAGTGATGTAAATGCCTACCAAACAAAGAGAGCAAAGGGGAACACACACTGTCACGCACATCCCAGGACTGATATGAATGTCCAGGTGGTGGTCAGACCACCAAGATGTAGTCCCTCATGGATAGGGTTGAATTCCCTTAGATACAATGCTCAAAATGGTGTGTCATGTGCCCAATTACCCTGCATAACAATTCCCATCATAGGGGTAGGCTGTGATTACACACATGCATAGTGGTGAAAAGGGTGAATGTATCACTGAAGGCATTTGTACATACTCAAAACACAAATACAGTGAGTAGCAAGGATGGCACAGATGAATGAGCAGTAGACATCCCTGAGCAGGCATGGCCATTGTTGAAGGGAACCATCACGAACAAAGGAAATGTGCAGAAAGTCAGCACAACAATTGTGCAACTGTTTGCAGTGAAGATGTCAGGTGCCACAGAGGAAGGAACACTCCTTGGGACAATGTCTGAAACCAAAATGAACACACACAACAAATGAGGAATTGCAGAGACACTGTTATGGCACACAGATACCAGGGCCCACATCCGGACCATCAACAACAAACATCATTCATTACCCACTTATAATACCATGACACCAACTCCAGGACCCTGAGCTGCAACATCAAGTGCCTGCAATGCAAAAGTGTTTAAAGTAAAAAAAAAAGGTTTTATTCAGCACAGAAATTATAAGTGGCTGAAAAAGAGTCCATGCTCAAATTAGGCCAATGGCCAGTCCTTCACAGATGTCCAGGAGGGGGACGTTGGGTAGCCCATCTACCCCTACCTTGCCTGCACATAGAGTTCCTCATGGGACGTCGACCGTTGGGGGGGCCGCATCGGGGGCAGGACCAGGCACTGCAGGGACAGGAGTGGGAAGGGTAGGTGTGGTGGGTGCAGGGGTGGACGTATCCACCTCAATGGGTGGGGCTATGCCGAAGGTGGTCATATACTCGGTGCTGCACACTGCAGCCAGTTCATCCAGCCCACCCCCTGCACCTGAGGACACTATTGTAGTAGAGGGAGAGGGTTATGAAGAGTGCGGACTGTGACTCTGGCTGCATGTATGATGTTTAACCCCAGCCCCTGTGGGTGTGCCTGCAGCCCCCTGAGTGTGCGTGCCAGGAGGAGTGCGCTTCACCTTATGTGGGGTGTGCTGCCTGTGTCTGTTGTGGTGCGTGACCGTGTCTTCCTGCGTGTGCGCGGGACAGGTATGGGAGAGGGGAGTGTGGATGGGTCCGAAGGAGGTGGGGGACAGACTGCTGCAGGAGGGAAACTGCTGCCATCAGTGAAGAGTCCATGGACTGCATAATCCGACGTTGGTCGGACATCGTTGATGACATGCCCTCCATGAAAGACACCAACTGCATCAGGAGTTGAGTGTGGACATGGAGGACATTCAGCATCGATGTCTGACCAACCTGTGACTGGCGGAGTAAGTCTACAGACTCTGCACTGAGGGCAGCAGGGGAGACAGGGGCAGGGGCTGCAGTGCCGGGGCTGAAGGAGACATGGGGGGGCTGTACGGACAGAAGGGACGGGAGCAACTGGGAGGGTGGAGATGGTGCTGGAGGAGGCGGGGACAGACTCGGTGATGCTGCAACTTTCGCCTCCTCATGGTAGTCAGATTCAGACCCATCAGCATAGGAAGAAGCGTCGCCGCCCGACAGATCCGCTGACTGACTCCCCTCACCCTCCATGCCACTGGATCCCACAGACTCCTCCATACTGGTGGCACTGTGGCTGGGTCCCTCCTCCTGGTCCGTGCAGCTGTCTCCTCCAGTTTCGGGTGATGATGCTGTGAGCAAGGAGAAGAAACAGAAATGCATTAGTCACCTGTATACATCTGACACATGAGCACAAAATCAATAGGTCACAAGGCAAATCATGCCATGCATCATGAGTAACAGCCAGATAACTCTGCACATATTTGAGCCCTGCACTGCCCAGTTGGTAGACACACAATGCTACTTGCATACAAGGATCCAAAGAACACACCAGGCCACAACTTGAATGAGAAATACACAGAGAAGTTGGTGTTTGTGAACAGGAGAGCAGATCAATACAATGAAGTGATGCCACCTCTTGTTCACCAAGAAAGAAACAGTAGTGGTGCCCCTCAAGGTAAACTAACCCACCTCACTACCCAAAGTGTCACCACACTCAGAGCCCAGTAAGTACTTTTGGCAAAAAAAGAAAACTTGGTACCGTGGGACTCACAATACATTACACAATCGACATGTATTGAATGTGGTAATTCACCATTTTTTTAAAAGAACTATTATGTGCCTGCATGAAAGATGTCTCACAAGGAAGTGCACACAAAACTACATTTCCACCTTCATTGAAGAAGCTGGCACTGTTTCAAATAAAACACTGTTAGAAACAAATGGTGTTGCAGAATGTCCAAATACATGGGCCAACTGAGATCTTGATGTCTTGACACTCCTTAGTTTGTATCATCAACAACAAAGGAGTTTCAAGACCTCAAGACCACTGTGGGAATATGTATATGGAGATCCGGCCACACCATTTATCGCTAACACTGGCTGCTTTGAAAAGGTGCTAGCGTCTTCCATGAAAGTGGCAATGTAGTTCTGTGTGCACTTCCTTGTGAGACATCTTTCATGCAGGCACAAAGTGTTATTTCCACAAATCATCAAATTACCACATTCAAAACATGAAGAACTTTTAACAAGTGTTGTGAGTGCCAAGGTACAATCATTTGTGTGTCACAACTTGAATTATGTCTGTCATCAGATGGGCATCCGTTCCCTGATGACACAGTTGCCTGCACATAAAATCTACTGGCTGTCATGTGGAGTGGCACACATGTCCCAACTCAGGACAATGCTTAAGCTAATGGGCCTGCAATTGTGATGGACAAAATCATTGCTGCTTTGTGGACACACCCTTATCCCCAGAATGTCGACACAGATGTCTGCACACAAAGACAAAACTACATTGCATCTGAACTACACACAGGTGACAAAAATATATGAGCCTGAATCATGTATTGAACAAAATGACACAGGCTGCAAAGACCAAACAGTAAGCACTGGCCACCATCACAGGGGCAGTGCATGGTGAATCATTGTTCAGCCAATTCTCACCCACAGGTCAAACCTGGCAAGGTAAAATCAGGGGTACCCATGTAGACCTCTCCCGCACAACACCCCCATACCTCAGTCAATGTGATTGATACAGCTCAAGAAGTGACACCTCTGAATCGGGGTTACAAAAACTGTGCAGCAACAATTCCAAAAGTGACCCAACATCACTTCGTGGGGCTGGCAATACATATTTGTGACAATCAACCATCAACAGATTGTTGTGAATATTCACACAGGCACTGCCCAGTGTGAGTACGCTCAAGCCAAATGTTGTGTCCCTGTCCAGTGGACACATGTAGCAGACACAGGAAAAATACAAACTATGCCAGGGAACAATGCCACAGAGGCAGACCTATGCTGAACCCACATAGAATGGGCACAGTGTAGGATGACACACATGATTAGGCCAGGTGTCTCAGGGGAACTGTAGTGGGCACACTGCTCCATGGGCCTGTAATGATATGACTGTACCATGAGCACCCGTCATGGCACTACGCATATCTCCCACTCATGTACATCATGTCTGAGGCCACAACATTGGTCATGCATGCTGCAAGGGTGTGCCGTTGAAACCTCACACTCCTATGTTGAGACTCATCATCAGTGCCAACAAATATGGAGCCCCAACACAGTGCACAGGTCATGGCACAGGCATGGTCTCAACACATGTCACAGAACACCCTACCACATGTTGCAGAAATCAATGTGCGATACGCCGAGTCCAGCACCGGATGTCCTGCCACCTCTTTTGGACGTTCCTTAGCCGCCAGCGAGGGCCCCCCACCGACCTGACGGCCCTGAACGATATCACGCCAGATTACCCCCTTCTCGTAGGCTGTTACCTGTCAGGATGACACAGTGAGACAACATCACTACACCTGCTCCATGTCCCAGAGACACACACTTGCACATCTTTGATAATGTGAACAGGGCATAGGATGCTGACAGGAATTGCATCATTGTCCATGTGATTTTGGCCTGTGTGCAAGCCCCAATGCACTACATGGCATTGAAAGCCAACAGATGGCGTAAGGGGTGCAACAGACTCACTGATCATGGCACACACTGGGCAGCACATGCAACTGAAGGGTGTTGGACAGCACGTGCCAAGCAGTCACATGTCCCACTCCACTGACAAACCCTCAGCAGACCAGACAAACATACCCTGGCAGAGATCTCTTGCCTGTCACTGACAACAGCGGATACAACCCTCACTGTGCACATGTGCCAGTTGCCTGTGGGATGTCACAGGTTTCGTGCTAGCTTTGCAAGTCAGGCACACAGCATTGCTTACTTGTCACATCAGATGGGAGAGCTGCTGCATACGCCATGCAGCTGTGGTGCAACAGATCACATAGACACTCACCCACATGACAAGGCACATTCACACACATCAATGTCCATGAGGTTGTACACATCATTTGGACAATCTCATCACAAGTCCCCTCAAGTCATAAACATCTGTGAGTACAGTCACCTGTTACTCCGGGTGGACCACTGTTCCACCTCAGGAGATTAGGAAATAAAGCCACAAAGGTTTGGCCTGGCTGAATGTGTCATTCACTATGCAGTGAATGTCACAGTAAGCACAATGCAAGTGAGGAGTGAACACACATGAACTACAGCATGTACACCCCTGGGACTCACTCCAAACCACATTGCATGTCTGTCCCACCTTGACACAATGCCAGTAGTGACACTCACACAACAGGTGCACAGTCAAAGGTAGTAGAGTCAGCACTCACCTGCTCCCTTGGTCTCCCATACAGCTTCGGGTACTGTGGGAGGAGGCTGTCTAGCAGGGCCTGGTTCTCATCCTCTGTGAATGCCTGGGCCCTCTCCACAGTAGTGGAGAAGTGTGGCTCACTGGTTAGAGGAGGCAGACCTGGAAGCAGAGGTCAGCCCGGGACCAGGGTTCAATTCCTGGCTCGGCGGGGTCTTGAGTCCTAAAATGTCCATGGACTCGAAAATTCTCTCTCCGGTGCCTACTCGATTCACGGGTTCACACTCTGCAACTCTGGGCAATAGCTTGCTTAATCTCCACAACGGCCCCTCGTGGCGGGATGCCTGGCTTTCACCTTGCGGATACCATGCCGGGGTTATCTCACAGGGGAATACCAGGACGGGTTCCCTAAGCAAGCGCTTAGAAACCGCTTGGTGATTTGCGCTATATAAATTCCTGAACATTTACATTTACGTGCCATGGTAGCCAGAGGATGCAGAGACAGCAGCAGTGTGGTCCACTCCAATGTTGTGCAGGCAAGTGCCCTCTCAGGGGTTCATGCTGCCTTAAATCAGTGCTGCTGAGGGGCATTCAGTTCGAGGAGTACAGAGTGATAGGTCAGATTTGTTCGCATCGCACGTTTCCTCCAATCCCTTTAAACATACGCCTCTGACATGCATTTGCCTCGTTTAAAATTTGAGCTTCATCTCAACAATCACTTTGCAACATTGTATTTTTTTAGCCAATTGACTTCTGCAGGACACCTGTTGTACACATAGCAACTCAAAGCTCCGTATCTATGACACCCAGGATGTATTCAGGGCCTACTACTTGTTCCCTATGTGTCCCCTATGTAATTTTGAGATCCACACACGTGTACGGTGCGTTTCACACGCTCACGTATGGCACCATTACAATATTGATATGAGGCGCACACACGCCATGAATGCGGGATAAGGTGCGTTACACATGCTCGCGTATGGCACCATTACAATAATGATACGAGGCGCACACACGCTATGAAGGCGGGGTACGGTGCATTTCACACGCTCGCATATGGCACCATTACAATAATGATACGAGGCGCACAACCGCCATGAATACGGGGTACGATGCGTTTCACACACTTGCATATGGCACGATTACAATAATGATACGAGGCGCACACACGTCATGAATGCGGGGTACGGTGCGTTTCACATGCTCGTGTATGGCACCATACGAGTCACACAAGGATGTCTATCAAGTACTTGTCATTGCATACTTTCATGTGCATGGCACGCCCTAGGTGTGGCAGCCAGTGATATAGTACAGGTCATCTAATCTTGTTGCACAATCGATGTGTGATGACCTGTGGACACATGTCATGTGAGATGGGGCACTATGTGGCACATATCACCTTGACACTTGTCACATGTGTATCAGTAGTCTGATTTTGTCATGCACAGCAACACTGGGATGGCACAGTCATCACTACCGGCACCTGTCTCCTGATGCCAGGGACAGGGGCACTTTGTCAAATGACATGTCACGCTCAGCATGACCCCATGTGATTATGTCAGGTGTGTGTCATGTGTTCTATTGAGCTTGCTGTTTGTGTTCCGTAAACTGCATCTGCTGTTGGTGCATCTAACATGGGTCTGTGTTGAGATGGGAATGGTTTCACATCTACGCACACCATGCTACATGTGGATTCCCACTGCTGTTGGGACTGTGTGCATCAGACATCATATTTCCTGAGGTATACATGTCTGCATCGTGTCAATGGCAGTGTTGTTTTGTTGTCACGTGTACCCCTTAATCGCAATGTGTTTGATATCTACATTTGACATTCCATGTGACCAGTGCGTGTCCCTTGCAGTCAGCTGTCTGGATGGGATGACATCCTTCCACTGCAGGTATAGTGGCGTGTGTCACTCTGGTGACATCTCTGGCTGTTCACTCAGACCGGCCCACCAGCTCATTTCAGGGCATGTCATGTTGATTTGTCAATCAACAGGTGCATCTAGCTTTTCGTAGGAGTGCCAGCAAGCTGGCATATGTGTCCTAGATGTATTGCACATGCCAGACTACATAGTGACCTGATGTCTAGTAGTAGTTTTGCATGTGCTATGTTCATTGCCATTGATGTTGGCTGACTGTCAATCTTCATTATTCCTAAAAATGTCCTGCAGGGCACTGCCTGTACCAAGGCCATTACCGTATTTGGCTACCATGAGGGAAGTTGCCTGCATCCGACGTTACAGATTCACTCAACAGTTGATTGCAGACTTGACGAACAATCTGGCACCACATCTCCAACTGCAACACAGGTATCCTACTGCGCTGACCCCCAAGATTAAGGTGATGGCAGCCCTACATTTTTTTGCTGCAGGTACGTTTCAATTAACCATAGCTGATGTTGGTGGGATGTCACAGACGATGTTCAGCCGTGTCCTGTGTGATGTTTTGGCAGCCATGTTGGAGCACCTTGATGAATTCATCAAATGTCCTACTCCTGAAGAGTTGATAGATGTCAAGGGTGGTTTCTATGCCCTACGAGGGATGCCACATGTCATTGGGTCCATTGATGGGACACATGTGGCTTTGCTGCCACCACAGGCACAGGAGCAGGCTTACCGCAACCGTAAACATTACCATTCAATAAATGCCCTTGTGGTGTGTCTTGCTAACATGCTGATTTCCCACGTTTGTGCACGTTTTCCAGGATCGGCACATGATGCATTCATCATGAGGTGTAGCAGGGTGCCACAAATGATGCTGCGGCTGCGCAAAGAGCGGGCATGTCTTGTTGGTGGGTAAATCTGTTTGTCCTGTGTGTGTCAGTATCTTTTACGGAATCTCCTGACCCACTTATTTACATGATGTTTCCATGTAGGGGACTCAGGATAGCCCAACATGCCCTGGCTAATGACACCTCTCCGCAACCCAAGAACAGCTGCAAATCACCGGCACAATAATGCACCCAGTCAGACCAGGCGAGTGATTGAGAGGACGTTTGGCTTCCTGAAGAGCTGATTCCGGTACCTCGATAAGACCGGTGGATCCCTCCCATATGCCCCTGACAAGGTCTGTAAGATCTTCATCATGTGCTGCATGCTGCACAACATGGCAGCTGAGAAGGCAGTGCCACTCATCCTGGATCCTGAGGAGCAGGAACATCCACCCATTGAGGATCAAGGGCTTGGTCACGATGCAAGTAATGAGGAGGAGGAAGAATATATCCAGAGTCAGCTCATACGCAACTTCTTCTCATAATTGTGATTCACTGAGTATGAGTGAGCAAGCTTGTATCATTGAGTGGCATGTGTTGCAATGTGTGTGTCCAGGTGACTGAATGCAAAGTGACTTTGATGTGTGTTCTGATGTGTCACTCGAGTGCTGTAGTCATGCCACACAGTAATGCGCAATGACTTTCTTTGAAATTTGCATGTGTCCTACAAGGTTCATGTTTCTTAACTGCTCATGTCTGCTGCAAAACATTTTTCCAGTGACCTCTTGTGTGTCTGTCATTCCCAGGTTGCTGTGCCTGTTGTCTGCTCGTGTCATCTTTGTCCTCCTGCTATTCCTCATGATGATTGCAACGTGGGCAGAATCAGCGTTCCAAGCACGGACATGTGCAAATGTCAGTTCGGGTAAGGAATCCAAACTGGCTTTTTGGTGTTGGTACAGTTTGGGAATGGGTGGAAACTGTTTCTGTGCATGTTGTAGTACTATGCATACATGTCTCCTCACCATGGATCAAATAACATGTAGCATCACTCCCATGAAATGACAGTCACCCTTCTTGACAGTCATCTGTAGTGGAGTGTGGAGTCTGGTGAAGGCATCAATGTGTGTAAACCTTGCCCCTGACACATTGCGGATGCCACGGGTTGACATTGTGTGGGACATCACAACAACAGGCTCTATGGGGAATTTCAGCCTCTCCGTGAGCAGCAGGATGTGTTTGGCTGATTCCCTTAATCTTGTGTGCCAGTTAATGTGGATTTACAACATTAATTCCAGGATTCTCTTGTGGCATTGTGAATATCCTGGTCACGGTAGGGGCGATTTTGCACCATCGCTCCTCGTTACTCTCTGTTTCATTCCGCCCCAGCAGCTTGTTCTGTTGGGCATTTCGAAGCCCAGTTGGACGAGCCAATGACTGGCTCTTGTGGGGCTTCCTTGTGTTTACCTAATTCCCTCCCTTGTTGGATGAGCTTCTTAAGGCTCTTGTGTGGGCTGGGTAATTTCCCTTCTTGACCCTCACTGATTCCCTGGGGGAACTACGGATTGTCCGCTTTGTGTGAGACGCGCAGCAGCACAGTTGAATTACTGTTTATTGGAATTTATTTAAATTCTGTGAATTTCTGGATTACCGCAAGGCTTTAATTGCGTTGAAGCAGCCTGCAGAGCATTATACCCCCTTCATTTCGCTGCAATACTCTGCTAACTTTTATGTTTCTTCTGTGATTCCTGTGCTAGTTGCACATTCCTTGGAACAGGATAATAACATTGGCCATTTCTCATACTACATTATCTTTGGTGTGTTATGGTGTTTAATCACCTTTCTATGTGCTATGAATTAATGTGGATTGTTCATCTCTGTTTTCATAGCAGGGGCTTGTAGAACTCGTCCTGAAGAAAGCTCCAATTCCCCTGTTACGTTGCTCTTATAACTTTTTTGCGTATGTTGCGAACTGCTGGATAAATACATGGAAACGTATAGAACAGCCTTCTTACTAAGTATGTAGTAATGTCCTAGTACTATCCTTAGATCCAGTAGCACTTTCATTACTGTAATCCCAACTACGATACAGTGGCTGTTGTTTTCCTTTACAGGTATTACTGTTACAGTATAGGTCCTGAGGTATTCTGTGATTCAGTGACAAGAAGTGTTGAATACTTATGCTTGTTTACCTTTGTTTCAGATCTCCCTCCCTGCTGTTCCCTTCTTTCCCTTCCCTCGCCTGATCACCCTTTTGAGTCTGTTATTTCTACTCAGACCAAGGGGCTATAGAGAGATGGACCCCTTTGAGCATCGCACGTTTCCAAGGATTCAAGGCCCTGACAGTCATTGGCAGTCATGTGCACATTGGATTACTAGCAGTACAGGTAGATTCATTACGTGGCTGTTATTTTCTGCAGAGCAATGGCACTGGCCATGGACATTGGCTCATGCAGCATGGCCTCAACACATACTTTATCCATATGTGTAGTAAATGTGTTCACCACAATACAATGTGCCTCATCTCTGTCAATGCAGATCTCTTGCCACTTTGCATGCGTCATCTATGGCATAATTGTCAAAGATTGTGCATATGAGTGTATGTGTACTTTGGCAACATGCATGCAGTCCTTCATGGATAATTATCCCTATTGTGCATGAAGTACTTGGTTGTGTATGTATTTGTGCAGGTTGCTACCCGCAACGGGCAGGCAAGGCCTGCTGACGCTGTGTGTCCTGGGCGCAGCTTGGCCTTTTGGAGCCTGATCCTCTGCCCGTCATTTTTGGTGATTTTTCATCCATTTTCTTTGAGTACCCATGAGTAACCTGACACTCCTTCCTTTCCATACACCTGTTACACTGTGCCTTTCTACCCTCCTTGTCTTTGTGTGCTAGTTCTTGGCTAGTTTCTCACCCCTTCTGCCATCAGGTGTTCACGCATTCCTGGTGCTGCCTCCCCTGTGGCACCGCCCCACCGAGTGCCTTGATTCTGCAACCCACACACCTCCCAGATGCTCCTCCCTCCCTCCACCCATTCTTAATACAGGCAGCAGCTTGTCTGTGCCACTTTTGCGCCAACGCCTTGCCAAAGGCAGGACCATCAGCACCCTTCAGTACCTGCAACGTGCACAGTGCAAGACCCTCTGGTCCTTGCATGACCCACGTAACACAACAGACTCATGCTCCAGCCACCCTCCAAGCAATGAACACCGGGCAATCAACCACCTGCTATCAGGCAACCACTAAGCGCACACACGACAGCTTCGCATGCTGGGTGTGCAACTCCAACTGCCTACACCGCGCGGCCCGCCTACCAGACCATGTCAGAAAAACCAGGTCATGTGCCTCCTGCTCCACACCCGCTCCATCCACAAAGCACGCCATTGGACTCTGTTACCTCCTCAATACAACAGCCCCACACATCGCCTTCATTACTGTAACCTGGTTGAATGCATCATCAGGACACAACTTCAACATTGCCATCACAGACAGATACAAGATCACCCGCAGGGACCGCACCAACAATCTAGGCGAATGAATTGCAATTCATTTATAAGTACACCCTCAGAGTCACAAACAACACCAAGGACACACTCAGCATTGTCAAGCACCTGCACTTCAGGTTTCACACAAACCCCCTGACCACCCTCAGACTAACACTCATCTACAGATCTCCAGTCCTACATCCACAATTTCGCTAAGCCATCAACAACTACATCAGCACGCACACCCTCACCTCCACAGACTACATGTGGCTGGGGGACAGCACCTTCTGTCTGGAGGACAACCACACCACCATCCTTCATTGGTACATCAACATTTGCATCTACTTCCCTGACAAGGAACACACTGCCCCACACCCCGCTACAGATCCCCCGAAGATGCTTCATCTAAGTCATCGCAGACGAGCTGTGTGGTACCCTCGCCCAGGACACTCTAACCAACACCACCACCCCACCCTGCAACCTCACACACTGGATTAGCAACTGATCCAACAATCTTGCCACATTGACAGACTTTCCTGTGAAGCACAACAACAGTTAAGCCACCTGGGACAAGTCAGACCTACTGGACTCATACAGATCTAGCCAGACTCTTGTGCAAACCTTGCGACACAAACAACCATCAGTTACCTTTCAGCCCTGGAAACTGCCACACACAGACATCACCATATTATCAGCACGGACAAGAAGACATCCTTCAGATAGGGCCTAGGCACCAACATACACAACATCAAGGAGCTAATCGGCATTGTGAGTGAACTATTTAACGCCAGCTCTCTATCCAAAAGACATCCCACCCTTGCAAGGCCAAGCAAATCCCTCACAACATTATACCACTGCAAGCTCGTGGACATGCACGACAGACTCGGCACACAGAGGCAGACTGCGCTATTATCCACGGGACATACCCCCCTCAGGTTCTGGACTCCCGTCAGCAGCAAAGACACCACCCGGCTCATGTACACCATCCACTCTGGCTCTCCATCAGGACCCTTCCCACACAACATCTCAATCACAGCATACCCCATCCTTGAAGCCCATCTCCGGCATGTCATGAATGTCTCCTTTGATTCCGCCATATTCCATGTGAGCTGGAGGCATGTAGAGATCCTGGCCCTTCTTAAACAACGGAAGGCAGTACCGCAGGATCTCCTGGAACATCACCCTGCTTCCCTACCCGGCAAATGTCATCAAGAAGACAGTCAAAGAACAACTGACCAACTTCATCCAAGCAAACACCTCCAGGCAGCCCGCCCAGTCCATATTCCACAGTAACCACACCACTGCATCCGCCCTCATTGCCACCACCACCAATATCTTGGACCCTGTTCAACAATGGCGAGACCACCACCCTCACCCCCCTCGACCTCTCAACGGCATTCTACACCATGTGATACCACACAGTCAGATCACACATCTTCAACACTGGGATCCAGAGGAGGGCCCAGGATAAAATCACCAAGTGCCTCACCAGCAAGGGCCAGGGAGTACGCCTCCCCCTTCAGCACATACTACACTGGGGTCATCTGGCCCATGTCGCAGGGCTCATCTCTCAGCGTGACAATCTTCAATGTCTCCATGACCCCCCTCTCCACCCTCACATGAGCACACAACCTCATCATCATCTCCTATGCCATTGACACCCAGCTGACCCTCACCAAAGACCCAGCCACTGCCAGATCCAACCTTGAAGAAGGCATGAGGTCCGTTGATGAATGGATGAACATCAGCCACCTGAGGCTGGACTTGGACAAGACTGAGGTTATCATCTGAGGATTGTCCCCTTACGACTGGACAACTCCTTGTGTCCCACCGGCATGGGCACCGCACCAGCACCCAGTGACCATGCACGCAAGCTGGTGTTCAACGTAGACTCCTCGATCAAAATAACCATGCAACTCAACACCATCTCTAACTCATGCTGCAACACCCTCCACATGCTGCAAATGATCCTCAGATAGATCCACTTCTAGGCAAGACAGACAGTCACCCAGGTCCACGACACCAGCCGGGTCAACTACAGCAATGCCCTCTAAGCAGGAACAACAGCCAAACTCCAGGAGGACTTGTACACATCCAGGGTGCATCCGCACACCTCATCCTCAACATCCCCCGCCACAGGCAAATCACCGTCCACCTGAGATACCTGCAATGGCCCACTGTCAACTGCAGGATCACCTTCAGACTCCTCATCCACACTCAGGAGGCAGTCCATAACCCCAGACCCAAAAACAACCTCGGACGTCTCTCATCCAACTACCTGTTGCCCCAACTCCATCCAGCCAACCTTGCCCTGACCACCATTCATCACATCCACAGAACAACTGCATGCAGGAGATAGTTCTCCCACCTCGCCAAACAGACCTGGGACTCCCTCCCAGGGCACCTCCACATGACCCATGACCTCTACGCCTTCATGGTACTCTTCCAAACCTGTCTGTCCGAGCAGTATTGCACCCCCCCAGCAGCTTGAGACCACCACAGGTTAGTATTGCGCTCCATGTATGAATTTTAAGATACATTGTGACCTATGTGTGTCCTCGAACGGACTCAGATCCCAGTGTAGGGATGGCTTGAGTTTGTTCCACACTCAGGCATACTTTGACATATCCCCACACGTATGTGGTTGACTTATGCTAAATGACTGTAACATCAATTTACCTTGTGATTGTTTTCTTTATTTCTCTGTCAGGTGCGTGATTCGTGAGTAGGTGATAGGTGCTGTACAATAATCCAGAGAATCCAAAGTTCACAGAGGGAGATGTGATGCTTTGCAGTTGGAGTCACCAGAGTCCAGACCACAGTGCTTGGTATCATTGTTCAGACTACAACCAGCAAGTCCATGTGGCAGAGTATGACAGTCAAGGAGGTGATGCTGTTGCACACAAAGTCCAGGTGCCAGACCAGGTGACCTGGGAGATGTGCATGGCCCGTTGCCTCTCATGGTTTTTTCCATGGACGACTCACCTTCCTTGGTGGACCCTCATATGCAGGTCTTGACGATGCATGGGATGCTCCGTCGGATGATTCCTCCTCCTCCTCCCTCCCTGTGCCTGGTGGCGTTCTTCACCTAGAAGTTTGTTGCCTGGTGACACAGGTAGGGTGCTTAATGTGTTTTTTTTTGTTCTTTTTTAATAAAAAAAATTTAAAAAAATTAAAAAATGTAATTCCTCATTCGCCGACTCGCCACCCATACCTTCTAACTAATCCACCTCTGGGCTTTTTATCTCATAAGGTGGTTAAGTGAAGGGGCATAAACTCCACCTATTTTGAGTCTGACCCCCAATCAATCGATTCTTCTTGGCCATCTGACTCACCAGGTGTGTCCACCTCTTACTCTATTACTGACCTGGAATTACATATAATAAATACCAGCGAGATAGGCGGGGGCTTAATCATCGGATGTCACATCAAATAATATGCAACCAAAACGTAAAAGGAAGGGTATCCAAAATCTCCGATTTCTCTTGGTGTGATCTGAAGTATCAAGCTTAGCCATATACCTCATAGCTAATATCCAGTCCATTAATTTAGGGCTAAGTGGTGAGACCCACAACTTACATATTTCTCTACGGGCCAGTAAGATGGCATAAAAGGTGAGTTTTACGTTATCATTCATGCATTTATTTTCTAAATCAAATCTCCCCGTTATTATTAATTCAGGGCTTACCTCCATTCGCAGATTCAGAACTTGAGATAGGCAATTACTTACATCCAGCCAGAATTGCCTTATATTTGGGCAAAAAACGAACATGTGTAGATCATCCACATTTGGGGTCTTGCATTTCGAACACCCCACAACTCCGCCGATTTTGAATTTTAATAATCTACGAGGGGACCAATATGCCCTATGGATGGTAAACAAAAGATTTTGCCTTAAATTTGCAGGTTTAACAATACTGTAAAGCATAGACATTGTTACATGCCATTGGTTCACTGTCGCGATCTTGGGCAAGCACTCCTTCCACAGAACCTCCGGAAGCAGGAAAGGTCTATCTTCCATTTCCAATATCGCCCAATACCATGTGGCCACCTCCTTCTTAAAGGTCCCTATCCCCAGCTTCGACTCAAGATCATTTTGACTCCCAATTACATTTTCTGGATCATTTGCCCAACTCTGAATCTGCAAATACTTGTATCTCGAAAAGACCTGACCCCACAATTGCTGTCAAAGGCACCAAGGCACCAGTTTACCCTCCTGGAACAAATCTTTCCATCTCTGCAAAGCGTCCTCTTTTTTTAACTGGAAAGCCAAATTATCCTTTGTCCAAAGTGGAGCTCCAGGAGAATCCCAAATTGGGGCCATATAACTGAAATAAGGCAATTTTAATAGTCTTCTTATCTTATACCATACCTCCGCCAAATCCCGGAGGACCTTAAGTCTCACCTTTTTGAAAAATTTAGGGTCTGCAAACTTATATAAAAAAACAAAATCATTATATCCACAGCTTTTCAGCATCACACCAAATATTTCTCCAATCGTTGATATAGTTAGGGTACCCAGCAGCATCCTACAATTCATTGGAAAAAAAGCCCATGCATAAATTTGCAAATCTGGAGCCGCCAGACCACCTTTATTAATTCTCCTCCTTAATTTCTTCCACGATAATAGTGATAATTTTGATGCCCAAATAAATGACGCTATCTCGCTCTGTAATTTAGCCAACCATTCTTTCCTAAATCCGAGGAGGATAGTCTCAAACAAAAACGTAACTTTTGGCACAATCACCATCTTCACAAGATTAGTCCGACCGTATAATGACAAGGGAAGATTCATCCATCCTTTTAAAGTGGCCACAACTTCTTTTTTAATCTTGAAAAAGTTGACTCTAGCAAGATCTGCAATATTTTGAGTTATCCTAACCCCAAGACATCTCTTTTCTGATTTACTGATTAACCTTTCCGTATTTAAATTCCAAGCCATTATCTCAGTTTTATCCTGATTTATCTGGTAGCCTGAAACGATTCCAAATTCCTTAGTTATTTTCGCCAAATTTTCCAAAGAATGATGTAAATTGGAAGAGGCCCTGTTTTTTTGACCAATCACCAACAGCAAAAGGGGGTATCTCCTCTGAAGTTCTAATTGTGCAAGCTAGTGGCTCTATGTATAAATGAAATAACAAGGGTGATAAAAGACACCCTTGTCTAGTTCCACGCATTACTTTAATAGGCTGAGTAAGTATTCCGTTAACTAGGACACGTGATGTCGGGGAACAGTACAGAGAAAAAAAGAGATTCAGTAAAAAAAAATCCTAAATTAAGGTACTGCAAGAGTGTTTTTAAATAAACAAAGTTAACTCGATCAAAAGCCTTGGCGGCGTCTAAAGCAATCACCGCCAAGGGAAGGTCATGCGTGGAAGCCATATCTATTATTCCAATTAGAGTAAAAGTTAGTTCTTTCAGATATCTCCCTTTAACAAAACCTTTTTGGTCCTCATGAATCAGTTTATGAATAACCTTACTAAGTCTATCTGCTAAAAATTTTGAAAAAAACTTATAATCACAGTTCAAAAGTGATATAGGTCTATATGCATCTAAATTACTAGGTGATTTTCCCGGTTTAGGTATTAGGGAAATTGTTGCCTCATTCCAAGAGCTAGGTATAGTTATTTCCCCTCTAAAAATTTGGTTAAACAATTGACACAATATGGGAGCAATCAAATCCACTAGAACTTTATATACTTCAGCCGGGAGGCCATCCGGGCCGGCTGCTTTCCCTCTTTTACTATCTTTAATCACCTTAACCACTTCAGCTTGCGAAATTTCCCTGTTTAGTGCTCCCTTCCAATCCCCAGATAGAGGTTCCAAATATGTAGCCAGTTATCCATTTCAATTTGTCTTGGACAAAGATCTTCTGTATAAACTTTTACAAAGTAGTCATGGAAAGCTTCTGCAATTCTTTTGCTATCTGTTATAGTTTCTCCTGAATCCATCTTTTTAATTTCTTTTATTTGATTGCGTATTAAATCTTTTTTCACTTTCCACGCTAACAGTTTGCCACACCCTTCCCCATATGAAAAGTGGGCCAACTGGCTGGCTTCCCATCTTTCTTTAACTCTTTGTGACAATACTGCTGTAAGTTCTATTTTTAAATCCAGGAGCTTATTTTTAACTTCCTCTTCCGTAGCATTCCCCCCTAGTCTAGTTCCACAACCTTCCCAAGATTGTATTTCTTTCTCCAAATCTAAAACCTTTCTATGATATAATCTCCTCTTTTTAGCACCCTGGTCTCCCAATCTCCCTCTCAAGAATGCCTTACATGTGTCCCATACTATATGTTGTTTAGCTGATCCTTCATTTTTGTCTAAAAAGACTTGTACCTCATCTCTTAAGGTTTCTAGATAGTCTCCGTCTAAGAGGATTATGCGATCCAGCCTCCAAATTGAATTCAAACTCTCTGTACCTAACTCCAAATTTAATCCAACGGCTGAGTGGTCGGATATATGTGCTCCTAGGTGTGTCACTTTCGTTACCCGATCTTTCAACCTAATATCAATTAAAAAAAAGTAAATTCAGGAGCTATGATTATATTTTTTATTATGAAAGGTAAATCCTAACTGTTGGCCTGCTTTCAGTCTCCAAATATCACATAACCCTTGTTGTGCCATGATCAACTTTAACCTAGACGACATCTTACCATTTACAACATCTCTACTATTTCCTGTCCTATCTAATTTACAATCTAAAACTGTATTAAAATCTCCAGCCATAATTATTTTTCCTGAAAAATCTAGTAATTCTGCCGCTAAATTATCCAAAATTATTGGATTATCCACATTCGGTCCATAATAACCAACTACTACCAATACTTCCCCTGCCACTCTTATCTTAACAATCGCCCATCTACCTCTTTTATCAGCTATCTTGTCTTGCATAATAATATCAACCCCTTTCCTAATCAAAATTGCCACCCCCTTCGTAACTATCTCTTGGGGTGTAAAAAAAACACTAGCTATCCATTTTTGAGCAGAAAAAATCGCCTTACTTTCTTTTTCAGTTAGATGTGTCTCTTGTAAGATAATCACGTGTGCAAGGGAGTCTTCTAGATATTTCAGTATTAACTGCCTCTTAGACTTTACCCGTAAACCGTTAACATTCCATCTAAGGAACCTTAGTTCCTTAATCTTAGCCCCACTTATAAGAACTAGCCCACATTTCCCGTTTTTTGGTGGCAAAGACGCTCCTGGGGATTTTTTTCTTTACTCCCACTCCCCCCCATTGCATCCCCCCTACCCCTTCCCCGAGAACACCTTACTCCCACACCCCCCCTTCTCCCTCCCTGGAAAAACCAACCAAAACTCGCCTGGCCTAGGCCGGTGGATGCTGCAGTAGCGGCGCATCTCCTATCCTTTACTCATTTATTCATTGCTTTATGAGTGTTAAACAGTAATCTGACCATTATTTTAGCTCGCTCACTTTACCCTAACATGAATGCTATTCTCCTTGACATTGGTCTAAAAAGGCATCCACCTCTTCAACTCCACGGAACGTATACATTTCATTCTGTCACATTACTTTTAGGAAAGAAGGAAATTTCAATTGGACGGCAGCCCCCAGAGCTCTAAGTGGCCCCATTCGCTTTCCTAATTCCCATTGTCTACTTGCTGTGGCAGGTGATAAGTCTGACCTAATGTCTACTGCAGTTCCATCCACCATTATATTCTTTTTCTTAAGGGCAGATGTCAAAATCTTCTCTTTTAATTTGTACGTTAAGAAATTAATTAGTATCTTTCTTGGTTTAGAGCGATTTGGATTCAGCCGGAAGGGATCTCGGTGAACCCTCTGAATGTCTCGTAACAGTGTTTCTTCTGTTTCTTCTAACTGTAGCTCAGTTTTTAACAATTGTACTACATAACTTTTTATGTCTGACCCCTCCTTTCCTTCTGGTAATTTTAAGATCTTCAGATTATTACGTCTTTGCATATTTTCCAATCTCTCAACTCTCTCGTCGGTCTCTCGCTCTTTAAATTTTATAGTCTCAATTTCTTTATGATTATCCAGAATTCTCCCCTGCATCACTTTCATTTCTGTCTCCAGCACTTCTGTACGGGCGCTTAATTTATCAAGTTTAACCTCCAATAAACTACATGTGGCACTTATACGCTCCTGATTTTTATTAGAAGCTTCAAAGCCCAAATGTATATCTCTTTCCAGCTTTCTTAAAAGCGCCACTACCGAAATATCTGAGGGATCTGAGTTGTTCTGCTGAAGGGCTTTCTGCGTTTTCTCCAAATCTTCCTGGGTTGTCAACATTTTCTCTGTTATCACGTTCTCTGTTATCATCAAGGGTTTTCCCTCATCCACTTTCTCTACCTCTAGCCCACTTTCCAACCCTTCCTCACCTACTCCTCCTACTGACCCTGCTGCCCCATCAACTGCTGATGTTGTATTCAATTGTTGTGGGGTCTCTGCGTCAGTCATATCTACAGTCATTTGGGTGACTTCTCCCTCTTCTTCTTCCATCCCAATTGCCAGAACCTGAAAAGGATTTGGGGTTAAATTCGTAGACCAGTCCTGCTCCTCTATGCCTCCTAGCATACACTGTACTAACTCTCCACCTTTATCTGAGTCGGGGTCCTGAGCTAACAGTGTGGGATGCGTTTTCAGAATCAGTATTTTGGGAACTGGCTTAAAATATGAATTGAGTGATGGGGTCGTAGCTACCTTGTGCTCAAGCCCCTTTTGTTTTTCTTTTTTTGTATCTTTTTTTTTTAAGCTTAATTCTCCTGTCTTAGTGATTTTAGCTTCTTTGATGGAGCACTTTCTGAAATTCTTTTGTAGCGTTTTTGGCTTACCCAGAACAGGTTCGTTAATGTCCGACCTTATACTCCTTAATAAATATCTGGGGCGCCCTGTCGCCAACTTTTCAATTTCTACCCTACCCCCTGGCTGTACCAAGCCAATATCAGCTGGGGCAAATGTTTGAATATCCTCCACCAAACCCCCACCGCCTTTTACCTCCGCTGTCTTTGCCAAAAGTTGTTCTCCTCTCCCCCGTCCTCCACTCGTTCTCGATCCAAACCTTGCTATCATTCGGCGTCCTCTGCTGATTTCCAGTGCCGCCCTTACCCAGCTCCCGCTCCGCGGTCCCGCTGGCAGACACGACTCCACCTCCTCGTCCTCCGCCCACAACTGCACGGAGGTCTCCATGCCAGCAACCGCCATACGCCGCCAAATGCCGCGAAACAAAACAGCCTCAAAGTCTCAGCCAAACCCGCAACAAACCCTTCCGACCAAAGCCCACACGCTCGGTAAGTGAAACCTTTCTTTAAATCTGCTCTTGGTACGGTCAGTTACCGAAAATCATCCCAAACAGGCACCGCCACTGCTCCTGACATCCGCCACGCGCTACCTAGCCGGTCGCCATGTTTTCCGACTGAAACCAATAATCATTAGGTGCGTGATTCGTGAGTAGGTGATAGGTGCTGTACAATATTCCAGAGAATCCAAAGTTCACAGAGGGAGATGTGATGCTTTGCAGTTGGAGTCACCAGAGTCCATACCACAGTGCTTGGCATCATTGTTCAGACTACAACCAGCAAGTCCATGTGGCAGAGTATGACAGTCAAGGAGGTGATGCTGTTGCACACAAAGTCCAGGTGCCAGACCAGGTGACCTGGGAGATGTGCATGGCACGCTGCCTCTCATGGTTTTTTCCATGGACGACCCACCTTCCTTGGTGGACCCTCATATGCAGGCCTTGACGATGCATGGGATGCTCCGTCGGATGATTCCTCCTCCTCCTCCCTCCCTGTGCCTGGTGGCGGTCTTCACCTAGAAGTTTGTTGCCTGGTGACACAGGTAGGGTGCTCTATGTTGTCTGTGATCCGACGGAGTGAATTTCTCATGTCCCTTTGCACCGACAGGAGCTCAGCCAGTCTTGCCTCCATCCGTCCTTGATGTTGTTGTTAACTGGTGTGTTGCTGGGCCGGCAGGTTTTGGATGTTTGTGAGGGTCACCACTACCTGGCTGGTCTCCCTGGTGTCCCACCGGTATGCCTCCAGGATGTTGCGTAGTTCAGACATAACGGGCCCTGCAGCTGGCTGGTCAGGTTCTTGCCTCCGCCTACCGCCACTCCTACCACCCCGGCCCACACGAACCTGGCCTGCCGTTGTGGGCACATCGGGACGACGGGACCCCCGAGGGATGACAATGGTGGTGTTGTCTGCCACCTCCTGGTTGCCCGGCGGACCTTGTCCCTCATCGTCAGACTGGCTCTGTTGTTCACTGCGGGCAGGTCTCCTAGATGTCTGCTGGGATGTGGCAGGAATGGTGGTGGTGGTTTGCACTGATGTTCCGGATCCATGTGCTGCTGGGGTTTGGACAGCAGAGGGGCAAGGGTGGTTGGGGTCCTCCGTGGAGTGGTGAGAGGCGTCGCTGATGGTGGGATCAGGGTCCTGCTGAGCCTGGGACTGTGAATCATCTACCCCATTTTTGGGGGTAGATTCTGCACATTGCCCTGAGGGTGTGAGAGACAAACAATGTTAATGCCATTTCATGCACCATCCATGTTTCATACACATTGTAGTTGGCACTGTTCCACCAGGTTGTTGTCTGTGCTTTGCATTGTCCTCAATGTTCACTTGTGGATGGGTATGTTGTGAGGTCAGATTGATATCTTCTCCTGAGACATTGACATGTGGGGGCATATTTATAATAACTGGCCCATCCCTGCATATCAGCAGGGATGAGCCGATTATTGTGCGCCACAGCTCCGCCAGCATGGATGGGCCGCATTTACAATGCGGCGCACCATGGGAGAAAACAGCACAGATGCGTCACGCATCTGTGCCGTAAAAGTGGCGCATTACTGGAGTTGCATCGCAAGCGCAACGCAGCTCCAGCAATGCTCTGGGAGGCCCTATCTGCACAATGCTTCATCAATCCTTACGCCTGCTTCAAGCAGGCTCAGGGTTTTGATGCAGCACGGGCTTAAAAGTGACTAAGTGAAATCTTGTAGATTTCACTCAGCCACTTTTAGGAGGTGTTCCTGCGCCAGAATGCCCCCCCCTGCACGGGAACACCTAATTCTGGCGTAGGGTTTTACAACGTGACGCATCTCCCAGATGCGTCACCTTGTAAATACCCTGCACTAGAGTGCCACTTTTGTGCCGCCGCTGCGTCACAAAAGTGATGTAACGGTGTCGTAAAAGAGGCGCAAGGGGCTTGTAAATCTGAGCTGTGGATTTTTAGCTTGGATGCTTCAGCAGATCTGTATTGGTCTTGTTGTGTTACATGTCCATTGTGACAGTGGGGCACTCCATTGCCTGTCCAAGGAGGGTATGTTTATGTAAGGGGTGTGTGTAACAGGCCATGCTGGTAGTTGGAGTCTGAGTTGGCACTGGGCCTCCCTCGTGATTTAGCTGTCCCCCCATGGAGCATGCTGCCATGACAGTGGGTGTAAGTTCCTGTCCAAGATATCAGACCTTGTTGTCCTGGTGTTTGTGTTTGCACTGGTCACAGGAGGGCCTTGTGCTGTCTACACCAGGGCCCAGTGTCAGCTATCTTGTCAGTCCTTTCCCACTCCCTGTGCATTGAGCATGGTGCATGGGTGTGTACCTGGGCCATATGGGATGAGGGCAATTGGGTCTGATTTGAAGTCCCACAATGCATTTTGTGACACCCACCCTCCCAGCATACCGGACGTCCATTCTTGGGTCTGTGCTTCCTGTAGCATGGGACATAGCATGGCCTTGCTTTCTCAATGGGGCATACACATGTTACATCCCTCTCCCCTCCTAGTCGCCACCCCGCTCCCGCCTCCCAGCTGCTCCTCCCTCCCACTGACTACTTACAGGGTGAGCGCGCGACGGGGAGCTGTGACCTGACCTGACCTCGTCAGAGCCAGTCGCTCCTCCCGCCGCGTGACTCCTCCTGAGTGCGTCGGTCCCCCCTTGCTCGTGCCGCCTGGTCGCCGCTGCCCCTGGGCTCAGGTGCCTTGGTTGTAGATTACTTTCTGCTCTGTGCCTTTTTCGCCTTGTATCCCGCTCTGTGCCTTTTGTCGTTCGCCCCCTGTACTTTCCAATTCCACGCTTGTTCTGCCGCCTGTGCCCATTTTTGTGTTGTTCTCTGCTCTGTGACGTATTTTTGCTCGCCCCCTGTGCCCCTGTACTCGTAATCTTTGCGCTTGCTCTGCCGTCTGGTTTACCGCTGTTTTCTCACCGCTCCCAGCCGCTGCCCCCCCACGGCCAGCCCCCCTTTTCTCCACTGTACACTCTCCCCTCCTAGTCGCCACCCCGCTCCCGCCTCCCAGCTGCTCCTCCTTCGCCCCTCCCCCTCACTCTCCATTTATGGCAGCGTACGCACGTACATGCAGCGTTTACGCGCAGCGGGCGCACCGATTGCGCGCCGAAGGCGTGCTAAAGGCAAGACCGTCTGTGCCCGTCCGTGCCTGGACCGCGCCCAGTGCCAGACCCCCTGCCCCCGCAGATGCCATCCCAACCGCCGGACTTACGACACCACCACCCTCAACGCACTCAACCACGGCCGGATCCCCGGCTGCTACCGAGCCACCCCGAGGCGCACCCACGGACCCTTCACCTGCCAATCCTGCAAGTTTTCCTGCAGCTGAACCTGTACTGCACCCGCCAAGCCGAGCACCAGCAGCAACCACCTGAAGTGCATCCTGCTCAACGCCCGCTCCGTCCACAGACACGCCGTGGAGCTCTGGAACCTGCTCGACACCACATCTCCAGACGTTGCCTTCCTCACGGAAACCTGGATGAACGCCTCCTCAGGGCCCGACATCGCCATCGCCATCACGGACGGATACAAGATCAACCGGAGGGACCGCGTCAACGAGACAGGAGGAGGCATCGCCATCATCCACAAGAACACCATCCGCATCACGACCCACTCCGACAACACCCTCACAGCCGCCGAACATCTTCACTACCAGATACACACCGACCCCAAGACCACTCTCAGAGGCACCCTCATCTACAGACCCCCAGGACCCCGCACACAATTCAGCGAAGACATCGCAGGCTTCATAAGCCCACACGCCCTCCCCTCCGCTGACTACATCCTCCTAGGGGACCTCAACTTCCACCTGGAGAACAACAACGACAATAACACCACCACCCTGCTGGACAACCTCGCCAACCTCGGACTCAAGCAACTGGTGAACACCCCCACCCACTATGCCGGACACACACTTGACCCAGTCTTCTCCTCCAGCAAGTACATCTCCTTCAGCCACTCCACCGGACTCCACTGGACAGACCACAGCTGCGACCACTTCAGCTTCAGAAAAACCACGACTCACCACCACCCGCAACAGGTTCCCCGCAGGAGCTGGAACAAGATCACCACCAATCAGCTCACCACATCACTGAGCCAGAACCCTCCCACCAGCTCAACGGACCCCAACCAAGCAGCCAACAACCTCACACAGTGGATCACCAACTGCGCTGATGACCTTGTACCTCTGAAAAACCATCCCAGCAGGCCAGGCAGCAAGAAAGCCTCCTGGTTCAACGACAACCTCAAGAATTCCAAGAAGAACTGCCGTACCCTCAAGAAAGCCTGGCAAAAAAACCCGACTACAGACAACATCACCGCCCTCAAGCACGCCACCCGCAAACACCACCAGCTGATCCACACCACCAAGAAGACAGCATTCAAGGAACGACTCGACAACAATGCACACAACAGCAAGGAACTCTCCAACCCCAGCGCCGGAAACAACGACATCACTCCTTCGCAAGACCTCTGTGATTCACTCGCCTCGTCCTTCCACAGCAAGATCGCCGACATACACAACAGCTTCGGCGCACAGACCATGCACCCAACCACCCAACCGATGCCCCCCACCACCACCCTATGCGCCTGGATCCCGGTCAGCACCGAAGACACCACCATCACGATGAACACCATCTACTCCGGATCACCTACCGACCCATGCCCCCACCACATCTTCAACAAGGCCGACTCCGTCATCGCACCCCAACTCCGGGACATCATCAACCGCTCCTTCAGCACCGCCACCTTCCCGGAGAGCTGGAAGCATGCCAAACTCAGCGCCCTCCTGAAGAAACCATCAGCAGACCCCACCGACCTCAAGAACTACCGCCCCATCTCGCTCCTCCCTTTTCCTGCCAAAGTCATCGAGAAGACCGTCAACAGACAGCTTGCCGCCTTCCTCGAGACGAACGGATCCCCTGACCACTCGCAGTCCGGCTTCCGAGCCAACCACAGCACTGAAACCACCCTCATCGCAGCCACTGACGACATTCGAGCCCTGCTCGACAACGGGGAAACAGCGGCCCTCATCCTCGTGGACCTCTCTGCAGCGTTCGATACTGTCTGCCACCGCACCCTAGTGCAGCGCCTCAGCAACATCGGAATCCAAGAGAAGGCACTAGATTGGATCATCTTGTTCCTCACCGGAAGAAACCAGAGAGTCCGCCTCCCCCCGTTTAGATCCAAGGCCACCGAAGTCATCTGCGGCGTACCACAAGGATCATCACTCAGCCCCACCCTCTTCAACGTCTACATGAGCTCCCTCGCAGCCATCGCACGCCAACACAACCTCAACATCATCTCCTACGCTGATGACACCCAGCTGATCCTCTCCCTCACCAACAACCCAGCCACTGCCAGAACCAACCTGCACGAAGGGATGAAAGACGTAGCTGAGTGGATGATGAACAGCCGCCTGAAACTGAACTCAGACAAGACGGAAGTCCTCATCCTTGGATCATCACCCTCTGCCTGGGATGACTCCTGGTGGCCCCCTGCCCTGGGCAGCGCACCCAAACCAACGGACCACGCACGCAACCTGGGCTTGATCCTGGACTCCTCCCTCTCAATGACCAGACAAGTCAACGCCGTCTCATCATCATGTTTCAACATCCTACGCATGCTCCGAAAGATCTTCCGATGGATCCCCACCGAAAACAGGAAGACGGTCACCCAGGCACTCGTCACCAGCCAACTGTACTACGGAAACACCTCTACACCGGAACCACAGCCAAACTTCAGAAAAGACTCCAACGCATCCAGAACGCCTCCGCACGACTCATCCTGGACATCCCCCGACACAGCCACATCTCCGGACACCTGAGAGACCTGTGCTGGCTCCCCGTCAGCAAGAGAATCACGTTCCAACTCCTCACCCACGCACACAAGGCCCTCCACGACCTGGGCCCCAGGTACCTCAACAACCACCTGACCTTCTACACTCCCACCCGCCAGCTACGATCGACCAGCCACGCACTCGCTGCCGTTCCACGCATTCGAAGAGCCACCAAGGGAGGCAGATCCTTCTCCTACCTGGCAGCCAAGACTTGGAACTCCCTCCCCATCCACCTCCGTCTGACCCAAGACCACCTCTCCTTCAGGAAGCAACTCAAGACCTGGCTGTTCGAGCAGTAGCTGACCCCCCTCCCCCAAGCGCCTTGAGACCCTCCGGGTGAGTAGCGCGCTATACAAATATCTTGATTGATTGATTGATTGATTGAGTGGCATTAGCGTTGTTTTTGGCTGTAGGTCTGGGCGGTTGGTGCTTGGGGGTTGGTACGGGCATTATTTGTACTTGGGGTATGGATGCCATTACCCCCATGTTACATGAGTTTTTGTGTACTCACCAGGCTCTACTACTCCTTCAATTCCATGTATTCCCACCGGTGGAAGCAGGGCCATCACCTTCTCCTCCCAGGGCGGGTAATGTGTTGGTCTGCGGGGACCGCCACCTCCAGTGTGCTGGCTCTGTGCGTAGTCTTCATCCATTTTGCGCTTGATCATCCTCCGCAGATCGTACCACCTGGCCTGGCACTCCTTCCTTGTGCGTCTGATGGGTGCAACAGCATTTACCCTATTGACTATCATCTCCCACAGGCGGGTTTTCTCAGCTATGCTGGTCCGTCTGACCAATGTGCCAAACAGCTGCAGCTCGACTCTGATGACTTTGTTGACAAGGGTCTCCATCTCCTCCTTTGTGAACTTTGGATTCTTCTGTGTGGACATGGTGTGGGGTGACGGTGTGTATGGATGTGGGTGTGTGGGTCTGAATGTGAATAAGAGTATGTGTGAAGGTGGATGTGTGCAGTTGGTGGTGTGCTGGCAGTGTCTGTTGCAAATTGAGTCTGTTGCAAAGTATCATGGTTTGTGTGTGTGGGCCCTTTTTATTGGTCCATTTGTGGGCGGGGTTTAGTTTGAATTTTTGGTGCGTGTGTTATAAGGAGTGGTTCTGAGTTAGCCCCTCTGTTTGCCTGTTTGGATCTGCCCAGGACATTCATTTCCATGGTTTGTACACTAGAGACGTGTTTTGTGGTGTTGTGCGAGTCGTTTCACCCTCCTTGTGCTGTTTTATAGTGTCTGCGTGGTTCAGTATGGCTCGTTGAGTTGTATTTGCTTCTATTTATTTATGTGTCCGACTCGGTCATACCTGACGTTCTCCGCGGTACGAGTCATTTTCACCCTCCTTGTGCTGTTTTACAGGGTTCGCGTGCGCGTCGTTCAGTGTGGGTTCGTCTCGTATTTGATTGTGCAACTCACTCATATGCGACGTTTTCCGTACAAATCGCATTCTGATTCCCCGGTCTGGATCGTACTTGTGGGGTCGTACATCATGTTTATGATTCGTACGGTTCACTTTGAGGGTCCGTGTAGGTTGGATTTTCCCTTGCTATTCGTACGGTTCGCAACGATTCGGTCGTATATTTTTCCTATGAATCGTACCACGGGATTCGGACAGTAATTGGACGAGTCGTACGGAAAGGGCTATGGATTCGATTCGGTCGTACTAATTAGTTTACCAAATCGGAATTGGCGCCTTAGTGTTCAGTGTCGGTATTGGTTTTGGGGTGACAAGCGTAATTTTAGGGTTCAGGATAGGTATGGTTTTTGGGGTGGCAAGGGTAATTTTAGGGTTCAGGGTGGGTATGGGTTTTGAAGGGTGAACTGTAATTTTAGGGTTCAGGATGGTTATGAGTTAATGGGTGCCAAGGGTACTTTTAGCGTTGTGGTGGATATGGGTTTTGGGGTGGCAATGATAATTTTAGGGTTCAGAGTGGGAATTGGTTTTGGGGTATCATGTGTAATTTCAGGGTTTCAGGGTGAGTATTGGTTTTGGGGTGCCAAGTGTAATTTTGGTGTTCATGTTGAGTGCAGATTATGGGGTAGCAATGATACATTTAGGGTTCAGGGTGGGTATGGGTATTGGGGGCAAGATTCATTTTAGGGTTCAGGGTGGGTATGGGTTTTGGGGTGGCAAGGTTAATTTTAGGGTTCAGGGAGGGTATGGGTTTTGGGGTAGCTCGTGTAATTTTAGGGTTCAGGGTGGGTATGAGTTTTGGGGTGACAAGGGTAATTTTAGGGATCAGGGAGGGTATAGGTTTTGGGGTTGAAAGGGTAATTTTAGGGTTCAGGGTGGGTATGGGTTTTGGGGTGGCACGTGTAATTTTAGCATTCAGGGTGGGCATGGGTTTTAGGGTGATAAGTGTACTTTTAGGGTTCAGGGAGGGTGCAGGTCAAGGGGTGGCAAGGGTAATTTTAGGGTTGAGGGTGGGTATTGGTTTTGGAGTGGCAAGGGACATTTTAGGGTTCAGGGTGAGTATTGGTTTTGAGGTGCCAAGTGTAATTTTTGGGTTCAGGGTCAGTATGGGTTTTGGGGTGGCAGGGGTCATTTCAGGGTTCAGGGTGAATATGGGTTTTGGGGTGGTAAGGGTAAGTTTAGGGCTCAAGTTGGACATGGGTTTTGGGGTGGCCCAGGTAATTTTAGGGTTCAGGGTGGGTATAGGTTTTGGGGTAGCGAGGGTAATTTTATGGTTCAGGGTGGGTATGGATTTTGGGATGGCAAGGTTAATTTTAGGGATTAGGGTGGGTATGGATTTGGGGGAGGCAAGTGTAAGTTTAGGGTTTAGGGTGGGTATGGGTTTTCGGGTGGAAAGGGTAGGTTTAGGGTGGGTATGGGTTGAGGGGTTGTGGTATTTTATGGAAATATGTGTGTACATATATGCTTTAGTAAAACAAAATAAGTATTTTACAGGGAATATATATATATATATATATATATATATATATATATATATATATATATATATATATATATATATATATATATATCTCGCTCAAGGTCTCCACCTCCACTCCGATAGAAACCATGCACTCCGATATGATTCTCCAAATTAAACTTTATTCAGTTCGTAACAGACGCGTTTCGGCACTCCGCCTTCCTGGTAATATTGAGGAAGGCGGAGCGCCGAAACGCGTCTGTTGCGAACTGAATATAGTTTAATTTGGAGAATCATCCCCGGAGTGCGTGGTTTCTATCGGAGTGGAGGTGGAGACCTTGAGCGAGATGTATTGTGGGACCTGTAACCGCATCACGCACTCGTCTGAGAGTGCTTCCGTCTACGAGCAGGAGGAGAGAGCACGAAAAAAGAAAAAAGAAAAAAAAATAAAAATATATATATATATATATATAGCGTTCAATATTTAAAACCTAACTTTAATCATGCATTCGCCTTTATAAAGGAAGCTATTACAACAAAATACACTGTGAAGGCATGCATTGTAATGCGATATGTGTGGTAAAAGATTTGTTGTAATAGTAATGTATTGTAACAGCACTTGCATTGTTTCTACTGCGCTTAAGGGCATGCTTTGTGATGGCATGCATTATGCCATCATGCATCAGTTGAAAATGCTCCAATACAGAAGTTGAAAATTCCTTAAAGGAGGTGGTAATATATTTGCTAAAGGGAAGGGGTTGCTTTGAGAAGTTGGGACCCCTTCTCCTTGGTGAATATATTTTGTTAAAGTATAGGCAGTGGTACAAACTTCACAATTTTTTTTCATTTCAGTCATTTTTTCTTTAACCCCTTTTCTGCTAGGCCTCCCCCCGTGCTAATTTTTTTTTTGGGCTATTATGGGTAGTTTGTGCTTAGGCCCCTGTAACTTTTTGACCACATAAGGCATCCACGCCAAATTTGCATCCTTTTCTTCCAACAAATGACCTACACCACAGCCTTTGCCTCAGTCTCCCGAGTAAAATGATACCTCACCTGCGTGGGTGTCCAATGCAGAATTGGCTAAAAACTTATTTTTTCTTAAAATATAGGGGAATATTATCAAGGACTGGTGTTAAAATTATCACTGTTTTATCCGCAGGAAACTGCCGATAAAACAGCGATAATGGGTTTGGTAATACACCCTTGTAAATTCACATAGAAGCCCATGTTCTGATGTTAACATGGGCTTCTATGGGAATTAACAAGGGCGTATTATCAAGCCCATTATCACCGTTTTATCGGCAGGAAACTGCTGATAAAACGGCGATAATTTTAACACCGGTCCTTCATAAAATGCCCCCTAGTGCTTAGAATTCTCGATGCTATACCATTAATCCCTATGTTTTGGGCTCTTCCAAGTCACAGGCCCTTGCCTCACCCACACAAGTGAGGTATCATTTTACTCGGGATACTGAGGGGAACGCCGTGGGGTAGGACATCTGTGCTGGCATGGTGATTCCACCCAAAAATATGTGGAAAATCTTTTTTAGCTAAATTTGAGGTTTGCAGGGCATTCTGGGTAGGGAAGCTTTGAGGGATCCACGCAAGCCGTACCTCATTGGACTCCCCAGGGTGTTATAGTTTTCAGAATGTGTAGGTTCAGTAGGTTTCCCTAGATGGTGGCCAGCCCGGGGCCAAAACCCCAGGTGCCCCACCCAAAAACCAGGTAGTTTTGTTATAGGTAATTTTGAAGTCTCCACAGTACAATTTGGGCCGTTTCCTGTTGCATCCACTATGTCTACCCACACAAGTGAGGTACCATTTTTATTGGGAGACCTAAGGGGAACACTGGGTGGGAGGAAATGTGTGGATCCATGCAAATTCCAGGACTTTCCCACACAGATATTTGAGAAAAACGTGATTTTTTTCAGCTACATTTGAGGTTTGCAGGGGATTTGCGGTAGGAAAATGTTAAAGGATCCACCCAAGCCATACCTCATTGGACTCCCCTGGGTGTCTAGTTTTCAGAAATATGTGGTTTTGGTAGGTTTCCCTAGATGGCGGCGAGCCTGTGACCAAAACCCCAGGTGCCCCACCCAAAACCAGAAAGTTTTGTTATAGGTAATTTTGAAGTCTCCACAGTACGATTTGAGCCATTTCCTGTTGCAGCCACTATGCATGACAGTCTGATGCACAGCATGACGTCGGACCGACGCATGGAAGGGGTTAAGAAAAATTAACTTCATTTGAAAAAACGTTTGCAGTATATAAAAGCAACTACAGACCTGATGGTCTGTTGACCCTTAACAGTCCACAATCCCTGTGATGGCCTTCAATAATAGTGAGTCGCAATTTGTGACCTACATTATTAATACTCATGAGCTACATTGCATTGTGACCAACTATGATTCAGAATGTTATCTATCAGTGCAAGGTCCGTTTTTAAAATTCTTTACTGGTTATAAATATAGTGATTTCAAATTGCCACCAGAATATTTGTAAATGGGAACCCAGTCCACCTTTGCAGGGCGAGAAGCATGGTGTGTTTGCAGGTCTGGAGGTGAACATGTTAAAGGTCCAGCTCCTGCAAGGAAAAGCAATCCAATCAGTTCAACGGCAGATGAGACACGTGACAGCAAACATGTAGAATATAGAGAAGGGCATCTGGTCAATGAACACAACACTGACTGAGGGCATGAGGGACATGGCTGAGGGCATGAGGGACATGTCCCAGTCAGTGAGGCTGCTGTGCAGCAAGTTTGAAGAGGAAAGGATGGCACGGCGCAGGGAGAAGCAGAAAATGGAGAATTATACCAAGGCCGTGATGTGTTAAGGGGGCATGTGCCAGTGACCACTGCACTTGAAGTGCTCCTAAATAATCAGGCTGCCAATACTGGTGCAGGTGATGTGGGGGACAGTGAGGAGACAACAAGTCGTAGCAGTGTAACGCCCCCCTGTAACTGAGTCCAGGAGGAGCAGCAGACGTCAAGGTGCTGGCACTGGATTGATTGCCAGTGAGGACAGTCTGCAAAGGGAATGCAGCAGTGTTGTGCGTGACCACAGGAGGTAATGCAAGCCACACTTAGTCTAGCTAACTGGGTGACTTAACCCATGACATCTTTGTAGGGTGTTTACAAATGGGACTGCCATGTTGAGTCCTTCATGTGGTGGCGTAGTGCCAATATATTAAACAACTTCATTCAAATACAACAACTGGCTGTGTCTCCTTACTTACTCAAAAATAGTTGTTTGTGATCTCAGCCCGTCTTTGTCTCCCATCTGGTGCTGGCGCCACTCCTGCTGCGTTGGTTAATTCAACTGCTGTACCTTTCTTAGTGACAAGGTTATGCAGCATAGCACAAGTTGCGATGATCTTGCAGCAGATGATGGGTAGGTACTGACGTGCGCCTCTGCTTTTGTGGAGGCAGTGGAACCTGCTTTTCAATAGTCCAAACGTGCACTCCACAATGTTGCATGTTGATTTGTGCACCACATTGTATCGTCTCTCACTTGGGGTTGATGGGTTTAGGTACGGAGTGAGGATGAATGACCGCACAGCATATGTGCTATCACCTAGGTGGGGAAGACAGTGCCATTAATAACAGTCACCAACACATTCATCTGCAGTATACATCAGGGTTTGTCACAGTGATTTACCTAGCAGGTATCCTTCTCCAAATTCTCCCGCAGCCAGGCGTGTGTAGATCCCACTGTTCTGGAAAATGTATGAGTCGTGGGTTCTCCCTGGAAATTTGGCCACCATGTTGGTGATTAAGTTGGCTGTGGATTTTCTGTTTCGTTAGATGTACTCAGTGGCGGCAGGTGGGCAGATTGGAATGTGTGTCCCATCAATGCACCATATCACATGCGGGAACTGTGCCTTTTGGTAAAAGTCTGTCTTGGTTTTCTGCAGTTCTACCTGTGTGGTTGGGAAACTTATGTAGTGATGCATTCTCTGCATGATGGCATCCAGGTACTTGTTAAACGGGACAGGCAACTCTGTGACACACCACCTACCGCAGCTATCACCCCCTGGTAACTGCCAGATGCAAGTAGGTGTAGGCTACAGAGCACCTGCACATGTCGTGGTATAGCGTGCGCCCTTGGTGTTAGATGCTCCAGGAGTGGGTGCAGGTCCCTTATCAGTTCCAGGATGGTTTGGTGGTGTAGCCAGTAGCTTTCATGGATCTCTGCCTCAGTCAGTTGGAAGAGTGTGATGAGCTGTCTGTAAACGCGCTCCTCCTGTCTCCAGATCCTCACTCCTGCTGCCTGTAACTGTAGCCGCCTTGCAATAAGATAGAGGGCCGCCACATTGATCACACTGTTGCATTTTGGAGCTGTTTAAATACAGTGCACCTGATTACCACCTGCTTTGAGTCAGTGGTAATTACTGACTCTTAAATACCGAATTTGTGGAAATTCTGCATTACGGAATTTTGCTACATCTCTTTTCTCATTTTTACCGTTTCTTATTTACCGATTCAGTATTTGGGGGTTAGGTAACTCCGAATCGGTAAATTAGAAATCGGTAATAAGGAATCGGTATTTACTGATTCCTTATTACCGATTCCTTCCTACATTGGGGATTGCTAATTACCGGTCAGTAACGCTAAAATCTACTGATTTTCGGTATTACTGACCGGTATTTAGCTGCCTACATCTGGCCCTAGATGAAGTAAGGTCGAGGCTGGGCAGTCAAGTCATGAAATAGATTACATCATTTCTCTCTGACCATTAGCAGATCACCAAATTACCACCTTTTAATTCCACACATAGGCAATTGAACTCTAGTGTCCTGCGCGGGTCTATCCTCCTGTCCCCAACGCCTTTTAGTCCACTCGCTCACAACACCTAGGGGTCAGCTTCTTTACGTATGTGAAGGACACTCAAGTCATATTTACCTTGTCTAATCTAGGTGCAATTATGAAACGTGCATAAGATGCAAAGACTTCTATCAACTCCGCTACTCTATCACACTAGTGGATGTCTTCTAACTTCCTTAAGATAAGTCCTCCTAAAACTGAGGTGCTGCTAACCTCATAAAGATTCTCCTTCCTGGCACATGGCCTGCTGGCCTAAATTTATTCAACCTCCTCCATCCCCATCTAAAGTCATACACAATCTGGGCATCCATCTCAACACCAATCAATCATTTGAAAAAGAAGTAACATAGGTGTCAGATATGTGCCTTGGCCATTTATTTAGATGTCCTTGAAAAGGTCTATCACTTCAGCCCGTGTGAACTGCTATTTTCTTTCTCATATTCAGCATTTAAATATATGACAAGATATCACCATTCCTAAGTACTCTGCAAAACTACCCATTTAATATAAAGTTTTCTTCAAAGTCCTTGCGATCACACATAAAATCTTACACCACCATTGTTCTACTTTTCTAATCACATGAGGGCAGATTTACAATAACTGGCGTATCCCTGCATATCAGCAGGGATGCGCCAGTTATTGTGCGTCACGGCTCCGACACCATGGATAAATGCGGCGCACCATGAGGCAAAAATGGACAGATGCGTGACGCATCTGCTGCTGTAAAGGCGGCGCATTGCTGGAGTTGCGTCACAAGCGCGATGCAGTTCCAGCAAGGCTTGGGGGTGCCCTATCCTGTTAATGCTGCGTCAGTCCTTACGCCTGCTTCAAGCAGACGCAGGGTTTTGACGCAGCATGGGCATTAAAGTGACCCACTTTTACGAGGCGTTCCTGCCCCGGAACCACCCCCCCTGCGCAGGAACGCCTACATATGGCGCAGGGCTTTACAACGTGCCGCATCTCCCAGATGCGTTACGTTGTAAGTACCCCGCACCATGGTGCAGGATTTGCGCCACCGCTGCATCACAAAAGTGACGCTGTGGTGGCGCAAAAGAGGCGCAAGGGGCTTGTAAATCTGCCCCTTGATTTTTACCTGAGAAGCCAAATAAAATGTTACACTCCATCAATTATTTCTTACTAAATGTGCCATGAACTGAAATTGTTACATATGAGGTTAGATCCTTCTCCATTGTGGCTATCAAATTGTGGAACTCTCTTCCAACTGCCATTCACTCAGGATCTATTTTAAACATATTAGGGAGAGACATCAAACCCTTGATTTTACCCATTAACTCCTGATTCTCTCTTTTGAGTCTAGTTATCTTACCCACTTTAGTGCACAGAAGTTTAGTGTAAGTGAGCTCTGCAAATAAACATAGCATAACTTATTTCCAGTCCTGGATGTTATGGAAGATTGAAAGCAAGAGTGAAACTGAAGGCCAAGTATGCTTCATTTATAAAGATAGTTGAAAGCTGAAAGACTGGACACTTCACTGTTTAATATAGACTATTAACTCAACCCAGGTTATATGTTTGGTACAATAAGTCATTTCTAGTAACAGTATGTTGATTGTCTTTTAGCATAACAAAACTGATTAGCTACATCCTCTTGCAAACAAAAAGATATTTGTTGTCCGGACCTAACTATGTGCAGTCTGAATAGTCACTATGCAGCAAACTGATGGAGGGACTTTGGGCACAAATGGACTGGGATGTGGTAGACAGGAGAGTAACCAAAATAATTTATACTCTGAATTTCAGAAATAATCAAATACACACCTAGTGCTCTATGTGAGGGCAGGCTATTCCCTGGTGTTCACACCGATTGGCCAGCACTTCGAGTAGCTGTGTAGTGCTAGTCTGTGGTGGGAGCCATTAATGGCAAGAATCAAACCTGACCCCTCATTCAATAACTTCTAAAAGTAAAGAACAGTCTTCTCCCTCAGCCACCCGATCCCTATGTTTCTCTCGCCACCAAAAAGATGTCTATATGCAGGTATTAAACATCGCTGAGTAAAATTTTGAGTTTTTATCCCAAAACACCATATTGTAAACTAGGCAGCTTGGGCCAGATGTACGACTCACCAATTTGTGAGTCACAAATTGATTTGCATTTGCGACTCGCAAATTGTGATGCACAACAGTGTCTGAGACACTGTTTACGATTCCCAATGGGGTCGCAAATTGCATGCCTCATGCATATCAATGAGGCTTTCGCAATTTGCGGCTCCATTTGGAATGGCTGGTACTCCCAAGGATGGTGGCCTGCTGGGGTCAGAAGACCACCATGTCTGGGACTACTTTTAAATAAAGTAGTTTTTTTTTTTTAATCCAGCCCATTGTCCTGAAACTTTTCTATTTCATTTTCTAAGGGCAGATAGGGGTCCCTGGTACCACTGCCTGCCCTCAAAAAATATTTTGAGAGCCACTCACAAAGGGGAAGTGGTCCCCTGGGGACCTCTTCTCGTTTGTGAGTGGTTTACCACCCTTTTGAAAAGGGTGGCAAACTGCAACCGTTTTGAGACTGCAAATGTGGTTGCAAAAGAGTCATACATACCTTCAGGAGTCGCTATTAGGAAGGGATGCTGTTGGAACGCCCGTTCCTAATAGCGAGTCGCTAATCCTATTTTGCGAGTCGCAAATTGATTTGCAACTCGCAAAGAAGGATTAGTACATTGGCTACATGTTTTTTTTGGTCGCAAACGGGTCTAAAACCCATTTGCACCCACAAAAAACGTTAGTACACCTGGCCCCTAATCTCCGCAACAGTATAGTGGGAAAGTTATGGGTCTTGAAACAAGGAGTCCAGTGTCATAATCTTCAGTATTTTCCATGGGCCATTGTCTTGAAATATATATAATTTGCTCATCAGCTCACTGGCCTTTACCTTAATGTGAAGAATTTAGAGTGGGTGCCTTCTCATTCATGAATGTTTCAATCTCAATCTCTACATTCCTACTGTTTTAGCACCTCTAAAGGTAAACATTTTATTAAAGTTGCCTGTGTATGCCACCTCCTGTGCTACAAATTGTCTTTCCCAGTCACCATGTTAAGAAACTTTGACCCCTTGAACATCTGCACAGGAGATATTTTGAGCATTCGTGCTGGAACATCCTACTGCACTGAGCACCTCCGGGATTCCCAGCAGGCCTATTTGGTTTACATACATTTCTGATTTGCCTACTTTCCTGCATCAGTCACTTGGTCAGCAAAACAACGTGGGCATTTGGAGCTAGATGTAGGTAATAGCAAATTACCGAATGGTAAATACCGAATTTTACCAATTCGGTATTTACTAAACGGCAATTGCTATGTAGGAGAAAAAATCTGTAAAAATACCGAATCGGTAAGATTCGGTAATTACCGATTCGGTAATTACCGAATCAGTATTTGCCATTGATTCCTATGGGCCTTGAAGCCCATAGGAATCAATAGCAAATACAGATTTGGTAATTACCGAATCGGTAAAAATACCGAATTTCCAAGGGGGACAGGGTGTCTCTTTGACACTCTGTTGCACCCCTGTTTCTGGCTTGTGTGCCATGTGACACACATACATGCCCTTAGGGCATGTATGTGTGCCACATGCCACAGGTGTACATGCACAGATGTGCATGTACACAGAAATTTGTAATTTACCACCCAATAGTTTTGGGTGGTAAACAACGAATTCTAAAGGCCCTGTAGCACTGTTTAAAGTGCTACCTACATAAGAAATTACAGATTCGGTAATTTTACCGAATCTGTAAAATGACCGATTTGGTAAATTTACTGAATCTGTATGTTTTTGCTACCCCTACATACCAATGTCCAAATACCGGTCGGAAACGGACGAAAATCGGTATTTTCGGCCGTTTCCGACCGGTATTTGGACACCTACATCTGGCCCTTGGTGTCCTGCAGGAGCTCACTGCAGGATGCATGACAAGCATCTGAAATGAGAGACAATCCAAAATCCTGCAAGGCCCAGGGAAAGGTGCTCTCTGCTGAGATTACAACACTGAATCATAGATTAAAGATCCAGAGAGAAGGGCCAGTTGCTTAACAATTGTGTCATGGTTCCTGGTGCAAGCAATATAAATAGGTCACCACCCTCTTCCCCATCCTCTAGCTGTACAGTAAAATACAGACATCATTTGGGTACTTTGGCCCTCAAACACCTATGGGCTCCAGTGCCACTGCAACTCCTTCACTATTGAGAGCTATGCCCTTAATCTGGGCCTCATTCCATAAGCATCACAGCCATGGGTGTGTTTTGCGAGGCCTAGAGGAGTCACAATGGCTGAGAGGTCAAGGCGAAGAGGTCAGTGACATAGCAATGGAGTGCCTTTCCCCGACCACTGGTCAAACAGTAAGACACAGCCATAAAATGGGTGCACTTGGAATCTAACAGCTCTGCTGCCATTGCAGCTGCTGCACTATGGATATCAATGCCTCTGACATGGGTCTATGCACATAGCCATGGTACGGTTGTGCCAGGCCCAGGGGAGGGGCCTCAGCCTCTGGGCCACAAAGTCATGGTCTAGCATTGTAAGGAACTGGGAAGGGGGATACTCTTCTGTGGCTCACAGCTATTGTCTATTGCTGCAAGACTCAGGGAGAGATGCCCCCTTTACTGGGCCCTGTCAGCTATGACCCAACACTGTGAGGTCCTGGGAAGTGCCCAGCCATGGCGTAGCATCATGTGGCCCTGGGGAGAGTTATTGGCTTGCCTGGGTCTCACACCCATGATCTAGTCCTGCGAGGCTCAAGGGAGGAGGCGACACTCGATGTCCTGAACTATGAGGTTCAGGTGGGGGGGCTTTTTCTCTCATATTCTGCTGGGCCGCATCATGCCAGCTGCAGGGCCTCTGGGAGGGGATTCCTCTCCCCAGAGCCTCAGAGTGGTAATCTATTGCTGGGGCCCCTTACTCTAGGCTACTCAGCTATGACAAATCCCTTTCGGCCCCCAGCTATGGTTTGACTTTGTGCGCCCCAAGCAATTTAGCACAGAGAGGCACAGAGAGGGATCTCTCTCTTGCACCTCGGAGCCATGGTACAGTGTCATAATGACCAATTGAGGGTGACCCATTAGCCTAGGCCTCATAACAGTGATCTAGCACTATAAAGCCAATGAAAGCATCCTTTTTACCCTTTCCCTCTGCTGTACCTCAAAACGCTGGGTGAGCAGTCAAAATATCGATTTTTTAATATCGACCTACACTAATATTGGGATTTTAATATTGTAGGGATAGACTATCAATGTCAAGAATATTGTTGACCAGAATTATCGCCTTTGAAGGTAAGTAATATAAGTTTTTTTATATCGAAGTAAGTAATATCGAAATTAGGATATCGAAGTAAGTAATATTGTTAGCAAAAATATTGTTGTTAATAATATCGATATGTATATTAGTGTTATGTATTTTAGTATGTATTTTATATGTATGTTTTTGTATTGTATTTTTATTATTTTTAAATATTTGTTTTAAATTTTTAGAAATTAGTACTTTTTTAAAGTAAATGTTGCGTTTTAGTATCAGAGTGGGTTGTGGGTTTATAGGGAATATGGTGGGAAGTAATTTAATAATAATTAATTAATTAATATGTTTTATTTAGTGTTATGTATTATTAACATATTGATAATTAATTATTAATTGTAATTAAAGTATAATGAATGCATTATTTAAATTATGTATTATTATTAATGAATTTATTGTTAATTAAGTATTAATTCATACTTTATTTTTATTAATTGATTAATTGGTAATTACATTATTTATGTTAATTTTTCTGTGTAGTGGGTTGTGGGTTTATAGGGAAATAGGGTGTGAATTACTTTAATTATATTTATTAATTACTATGTTTTATTGTTATTGATAATTAATTGATTGGTAATTGGTAATTAATGTGTATTAATTGATTATCTATAATTATATTGTTATAATTATTGTATTATTAATGTTAATTTGTTATTAATTGGTAATTCATTTTTATTACTTGATTAATTGACAATTACATTATTTGTAGTTTTATGTGTAGTGGGTTGTGCATTTATGGGGGAATAGGGTGGGAAGTAATTTAATGTTATTTAAGGAAATATTAATTACATTTTATTGGTATTTAAATTAATAATTTTTAAGGTAATTAATTTTTAATATGATATTATATATATTTTTAATTATCTAATTAATAAGTATGTTAATTTAACCACTACGCTATCCTACATTTTACACACTATTACATTCACTGGAGTTGGAATATTAATTTTAACCCCTACACTATCCAACACTTTCCCTACTGTTGCACTCCCTGGAGGGGGAATAGTAATGTTTACCCCTACGCTATCCAACACTTTCCCTACTGTTGCCCTCACTGGAGTGGGAATAGTAATTTTTACCCCTCTGCTATCCAACAGTTTCCTTACTGTTGCACTCACTGGAGTGGGAATAGTGATTTTTACCCCTACGCTATCCAACACTTTCCCTACTGTTGCACTCACTGATGTGAGAATAGTAATTTTTACCCGTACTCTATCCCACACTTTTCCTACTGTTGCACTCCCTGGAGTGGGAATAGTAATTTTTACCCCTACGCTATCCAACACTTCCCCTACTGTTGCCCTCACTGGAGTGGGAATAGTAATTTTTACCCCTACGCTATCCAACACTTTCCCTGCTGTTGCACTCCTTGGAGTGGGAATAGTCATTTTTACCCCTACGCTATCCAACACTTTCCCTACTGTTGCCCTCGCTGGAGTGGGACCAGTAATTTTAACCACTACACTATCCAACACTTTCCTTACTGTTGCACTCCTTGGAGTGGGAATAGTAATTTTAACCCCTATGCTATCCAACACTTTCAGTACTGTTGCACTCACTGGAGTGGGAATAGTAATTTTTACCCCTACACTATCCAACACTTTTCCTACTGTTGCACTCCCAGGAGTGGGACTAGTAATTTTACCCCCTACGCTATCCAACACTTTCCCTACTGTTGCGCTCACTGGAGTGGGAATAGTAATTTTAACCACTACGCTATCCAACACTTTCCTTACTGTTGCACTCACAGGAGTGGGAATACTAATTTTTACCCCTACGCTATCCGACACTTTCCCTACTGTTGCACTCCTTGGAGTGGGAATAGTAATTTTAACTCCTATGCTATCCAACACTTTCCCTAATGTTGCTCTCCCTGGATTTGGAATAGTAATTTTATTACCTCCGCTATCTAATGTTTTTTGTATTCATTAATTAATGTAGTATGTAATTATTATTTATAATGTGTTAGATATATTTTTTAATGTTTGTTTATATTATTGTTTTATTTGTATAGATGTATTTATAATTTATATATTTTTTAATTATGTTATTAAAATAATTATTAAAAATGATTAGTAAGTATATAATATATATTATATGTATATGTTTAATTTATTTTTACATTTTATATATATATATATTACTGATAATTTTTAAACATCTTAAAATATGTTTTAGTATGTTTAGTTTAATTATATGTATTATTTACTTTATTTTACATAATTTGTTTAACTTAAATAAAAAACGGTATTTTTGATATTGATATTTTTTTCAGATATTTGTGTACTTACCATAATGTAGATAGGGTGTCGATATTCTTGACTTCGATATTCTTGCTGCAATATTTTTGTAAATTGATATTCTGACCTTCGATATTTTGTTAGTGATTCATAGCTTTGAGGCCAACAGGATGGTAGTCCTCTTCAGTGGCATCTAGCTATGTGCGAGTGAGGCGGAACTGAGGGAGAAAGAAAAGGAGATATATTTTTTGTCACCCTAGTATAGGGCCTAATGTGATGAGCTGAACATGGGACTCCAGGCACCAGCCCATTCTAAACATGAATAGCCCAGTTTACGTCTTCCAAAATGTCAGCAATTGAGGCTCCTTCAATGATTCAGTGCCCATGAAAACAGGATGCCAGACAAGCTTAATATAGCAGCAAGAGCTGATTTTGGTTGCACTCGTAAATGGTGTGTATGGCTGGTAGGAAATTGTTAGGTATTGCTTTAATCATTGACCTATTCATAGGACACTCCCGCACCGCACGGCCACCAGCTGTCGCGTGTGCCCCCGCCTGCCGCTTCTCTCAGCCTCGCTGAGCCTGCCGCCTTCGGGCCACGCCCCCCGCCGCCGATCATAGTCCCCGCATCTCTGCATTGCGCTCCTTCGCTTAGATTGTGTTGTACTTTGTATTGTGCATTTAATTTGCTTTGTATTTTCATTCCTTGTCTCCCTGTGTTTGCTTCTCTGTCCCCCCCTGTGCTGCTGTCCCCTGCGCGCCCGCTCCCCGCCTCCCGCTTCCCGCCGCAAGTGCTGACACGCCCCCTTCCTCCCCGCTCCCGCCTCCCAGCTGCTCCGCCCTCCCTGCACTTCGCCATAAATGGCAACCGTGCGAACGCGCATCGTTGGCGCGCAGCGGGCGCGCCGCGGGCGCGCCGATTGTGCGCCGAAGGCGTGCCAAAGGCAAGCCCGTCTGCGCCCGTCCGCGCCTGGACCGCGCCCAGCGCCAGGACCCCCGGCCCCCGCAGCCGCCAGCCCACCCGCCGGACCTACAGCTCTACCGAACTCAACGCCGGCCGATTCCCGGGTTGCTACCGAGCCACCCCGAGACGCACCCACGGACCCTTCTGCTGCAACTCCTGCAAGTTCACCTGCTTCCGATCCTGCACCACTCCAGCAGCACCAAAGACCTCAACGAGCAACAGCAGCAGCTACCTGAAGTGCATCCTACTGAACACCCGCTCCGTCCACAGACACGCCGTCGAGCTCTGGAACCTGCTCGACAACACAGCCCCAGACGTCGCCTCCATCACGGAAACCTGGATGAACGCCTCCTCAGCGCCCGACATCGCCATCTCCATCCCGGACGGCTACAAGATCATCCGAAGGGACCGCGTTAACCAGACAGGAGGAGGCATCGCCATCATCCACAGGAACACCATCCGCATCACGACCAACACCGACGACACCCTCGCACCCGCCGAGCACCTGCACTTCCAGATCCACATCAACCCCAAGACCACCCTCAGAGGCACCCTCATCTACAGACCCCCGGTACCACGCACACAATTCAGCGAGGACATCGCCGACTTCGTCAGCCCGCATGCCCTCCCCTCCGCTGACTACATCCTCCTCAGGGACCTCAACTTCCACCTGGAAAACAACAACGACCGCAACACCACCGCCCTGCTGGAAAACCTCGCTAACCTCGGACTCAAGCAACTGGTGACCACCTCCACCCACTACGCCGGCCACACGCTCGACCCAGTCTTCTCATCCAGCAAGGACATCGCCTTCAGCCATGCCACCGGACTCCACTGGACGGACCACAGCTGCGTCCACTTCAGCTTCAAAAGAACCACGATCCACCACCAACAGCAACAGGTTCCACGCAGGAGTTGGAACAAGATCACAGCCGACCAGCTCGCAACTTCCCTAAGCAAGAACCCACCCACCAGCGCAACAAACCCCAGCCAAGCGGCCACCAACCTCACCAAGTGGATCAGCGACTGCGCAGACGACCTCGCCCCTCTGAGGACCCCGACTAGCAGACCCGGCAGCAAGAAAGCCCCATGGTTCACCGACGAACTCAAGAGCTCCAAGAAGGACTGCAGAGCCCTGGAGAAAGCCTGGCGCAGAGACCCAACACCGGACAACATGACTGCCCTCAAGCTCGCCACCCGAAAACACCACCAACTGATCCGCACCACCAAGAAAACTGCATTTAAGGAACGTATGGACAACAACACACACAACAGCAAGGAACTCTTCAACATCGTTAAAGAGCTCTCTAACCCCAACGCCGGAAACAACGACATCACCCCTTCGCAAGACCTCTGCAACTCCCTCGCCTCCTACTTCCACAACAAGATCGTGGACATACACAACAGCTTCAGCACTCAACCGACGCACGCCACAACGGAACAACCTCCCCCCACCACCACTCTCCGCACCTGGACCCCGATCAGCACCGAAGACACCATTCGGACGATTAACTCCATCCACTCTGGATCTCCGACCGACCCTTGCCCTCACCACGTCTTCAACAAGGCCGACGCTGTCATCGCACCCCACCTGCGGGACATCATCAACACCTCCTTCAACACCGCTACCTTCCCAGAGAGCTGGAAGCACGCCGAACTCAGCGCCCTACTAAAGAAGCCATCAGCCGACTCCACCGACCTCAAGAACTACCGACCCATCTCGCTGCTCCCGTTCCCCGCAAAAGTCATCGAGGAGACAGTCAACAAGCAGCTGGCCGCCTTCCTCGAGACGAACGGATCCCTCGACCTCTCGCAATCCGGCTTCCGGGCCAACCATAGCACCGAGACCGCCCTGATCGCAGCAACCGATGACATCCAAGCCCTGCTCGACAACAGAGAAACAGCGGCCCTCATCCTCCTAGACCTCTCCGTGGCCTTCGACACTGTCTGCCACCGTACCCTAGTACAGCGCCTCAGCAACGTCGGAATCCAGGAGAAGGCACTGGAGTGGATCACCTCCTTCCTCGCCGGAAGGACACAGAGAGTCCGCCTCCCCCGTTCAGATCAGAAGCCACCAAAGTCATCTGCGGCGTTCCCCAAGGCTCCTCGCTCAGCCCGACCCTCTTCAACATCTACATGAGCCCCCTCGCAGCCATCGCACGCCAGCACAACCTCAACATCATCTCCTACGCCGACGACACCCAGCTGATCCTCTCCCTCACAAACAACCCCGCCACCGCCAGAGCCAACCTTCACGAAGGGATGAAAGAGGTAGCCGAATGGATGAAGAACAGCCGCCTGAAACTGAACTCGGACAAGACGGAAGTCCTCATCCTGGGATCCTCACCCGCCGCCTGGGACGACTCCTGGTGGCCCCCCGCCCTGGGCAGCGCACCCAAACCTACAGACCACGCACGCAACCTAGGCTTCATCCTGGACTCCTCCCTCTCCATGACCAGACAAGTCAACGCCGTCTCCTCGTCATGCTTCAACATCCTACGCATGCTACGCAAGATCTTCCGGTGGATCCCCACCAAGACCAGGAAGACGGTCACCCAGGCCCTCGTCACCAGCTGACTGGACTACGGGAACGCCCTCTACGCCGGAATCACCGCCAAACTCCAGAAGAGACTCCAGCGGATCCAGAACGCCTCAGCACGACTCATCCTGGACATCCCCCGTCGCAACCACATCTCCGGACACCTGAGAGACCTGCACTGGCTCCTGGTCAACAAGAGAATCACCTTCCATCTCCTCACCCACGCACACAAAGCCCTGCACAACCAAGGACCAGGATGCCTCAACAGCCGCCTCAACTTCTACGCTCCCAAACGCCAGCTTCGATCGACCGGCCACGCCCTCGCCGCCGTCCCCCGCATCCGAAGAGCCACCACAGGGGGAAGGTCCTTCTCCTACCTCGCCGCCAAGACTTGGAACTCCCTCCCGACCCACCTCCGCCTGACCCAGGACCAACTTGCCTTCAGGAAGCAGCTCAAGACCTGGCTGTTCGAGCAGTAGCAGACCCCCCCTCCCCTAAGCGCCTTGAGACCCTCCGGGTGAGTAGTGCGCTATACAAATGCCGTGATTGATTGATTGATTGAATCAGTTGGACTATTGCTCGTCAAATTTCTTTTCTTCTGTGACTGACTTCAAGGTAGCTGAGGCTATATCGGTTACAGACTTTAGCTCCAAATTATTCTTTTCATTAATTGATAATTGTTAACTCCATGAACGTGCCGGATGCTCCGGCCATACAAAAGTCAAGACTATTGGCTTTACCAGTGTTTGTTTCAGATCACTTCCTGAATTTTGCTACATTTTTGTGAAAACCTGTCTAACTAAAGGCTAAGCCAGATTCATCAACACTTTGAACCTGTGCAGTGTCCCAAAAGGGACGCAAACCGATGGAAAGAGTTGATTTCAGACTTACTTTCTAGTGCAAAACTTGATTTGTTCTAATTTTCAAGAAGGGTGATTTCCATGGGTGGTACGTTGATGTTTCCATGCAACCACCCAGGAATTGGGATGCAAAGCCTCATCTACTAACATTTGTTGAAAAGGATTGGTGCCAATACTTAACGACTCTTCAAGGCCGGTGTAGAGATTGAGAAAAGTTTTCTTTTTTTCAAACTTTTCATACTCTGCCTGTTTGTTGCTTACGGCACACAGACAACGTTAGAAATGTTTAAACTATGTCTAAGCAGAGTTTTCTTAATTGGAAGGATACTCTTCCAACACAAAACCTACTAGACTTGCATACACTATGGTGCAAGGGGTGTGTGAGTGGCACAAGAAGTGTCAAAATGCACCAGCACTGGGGGAGAGAGCAAGCACCAACAAATCTTAATAGATGTGACGCTGTCCTCCTTTCTCCCAATTCATACAACTTTGGCTTCATTGCAGGCCTTCCAAGTAACTTTGACCACTGTGTTTTCAGGAATGTTGCACAATAACCACACAATCCAAAGTGCAATTTGCAAATAATTAGGTGTGGGCGATAAATTCCTCTCCACCGGTGGAGCTGGCAGACTTTTGACCACTCTGCATTACACATGTAACACCGAGTTCCTGCCAACTTCTGCCAACCGCTTCATGGAAGAGTTTTTTTCTCGCACGGGGCTTGTCAACGGTAAGTTGGCGAGTGTGAATCGGCATCCCTTAGTGCAATTTTCAGGAGCTAGAAGGGCACCCAGCTAGAATTTCCCAACTTAAGCGGTTACGACCGTTCGCAGTAAGAAAAGCTGCAGCTCGAGTAGAAAATCTACATGAGTGGTAGCAAACCCAACTCAAGATTTTCAGAGCATAACAAGCCCCCGCTGCTAAAATTCAGCACGAGGAGCCTTACATGCCGATTTATGCCAATTGGTAAAATTCCATGGAATCTTGCAGTTTTCAGTGAATCTCTGTGAGTTCCACCCAGCCCTAAAAAAAATGGAATGCCAGTATGGCGCAGTATCTACAAACAGTGCTTTTATTTTAACTAGTGCCCTCAATAACACCACAGAAAAAAACTGGTGCCCTCAATAACACCACAGAGAAATTCAGTGTGCCACTCCACCTTTCTCATATAAAGTTTTGAGAATAAAACGGATTCATTATTTGTGATCTCCAGCAGGTAATATCATTTAGGCTTTGGGGACATGGTTGTTTTTCCCTTAGTTTGCTCCAGTGTGCCCTAGAGATGGATATGAATGCCTTATTTAGGTTGAACGCAATAATTGTTCTCTACCAATTACTTGGGCGTATCATCGCACAATGGACTGTCTTTCTTTCACCTTCTCCCTGGATTAATCGCAGCACTGCAGACCCACACCTGATCCAGAGGACAAGTGTCTGAGTAGAAAATGACCTGCGATTGCCCACATACCACTTCCATTAAAAAACACAGCGAGGGCCTTGTGTATTCTAACAGTGCTGCAATGTCGAGGGGATTCAAAAGAGACAGACAATTAATATGCAAATGGCTCTGGTCTTTTTTAATAGGAACATTTGCATTGAAAGGTAGACGTGGGCACGTGTTTTATGTCTTAAACATATCCTGCGTGTCAGAGGCCTTGGGTGAACCGGTGGGTACATGAGGCTGAAACAACAGGAGGTCAACAAGAGCATTTTCTGCACTAATTGGCCATGCCTGCGCAATATATGATAATGGTACACCGGAATCCGCAAATAGTACATCTTGAAGGGCATTACATTTTAATTTTCAGATCAGGTTCTCTGCTGATATCCTAATCCCCATAAGCTTTAATTATATTTAAAACTGTAATTAGCATTCACCTTAATGATCATCATTTACTTCCGCCCAGTTATACTCAAGCAGAATATTGAATGGCCAGGAGGCACAGAAATCTCATTAAACGGTGAACGTTTTCCACAGTGACCCTGGCATGCAGCTTTATGAATTGGTGTGCCCCATGGTAATACGAAAATGAAATTATAAGCCATGAACTGTTACCATTTTTGGTTATACATAAACTCAGTATTCCCTAAAATGTAAGAGCTGAAGGGGAAGAAACCTGCTAGTAAAAGCCATCTGACCGCGCCTGTCAGTTCCTTGGTCCCACATCCCCTAAAGTTTGCACATTCATCTACTCACCGAATGACACCGGGATGACATAGTAAGATGCACACATTTGATGCATGTGTGCTGCTTGAAGCAATGGAAGGTGGTGTTCTTGTGGAAGTTCACACATCTTCCAATGGCTCTTCGGCTAGATGGACGTTAGCTCTTTTGTGGGGATCTATATGCAGTGCTTAATTTGAAACACATCTGCGACAAAGGGAGAAAGTAGAGATTAAAATGAACACTCAACAGTGAAATAAACAGGCAGGGAGTTTCTGGTGGTGAATTAAAGAGGCAAAGGATAGCATAAGAGACTGTTCAGACTTAGTATTCAGCACCCGGACCATTGATAGCATCAGATGAGGGCTTCCGAGCTAAATTTAGGGCCGCCGGCATGTATCATTTTACAAAGTAGGTGCTGCCTATATGTATACTGATGAACCTCTGTGTCCTGCTGATGATAATGGTCTTCAAAACACTTCCATCACTGCTCCTATACCTGATGATGCCAGGGTAAGTGCTGGGTGAGGGGGTATGGATCACCTACCTGCTTCTCCACTTTCCCAGTTCCAGTCGGGATGTCTCCAAATCTTCTCCTGAAGATAAAGCATTTCTGTGACATGAAGGTGTGAGTGCACTGATTATTTTTCTTTTCTCAGTGTACATAAGGTTAACTTCTGGATTTTGTATATCACCATTACTACCCTTGATGTATGATTTGCAGTCAGTTTAACCTCTGACTTATTTCTGTGGGAAATGACTGTAAAAAGCAAATTTCGACTTTCAAACCATATTAGAGTTGCTCCTTAGAATGTGTTTAAACTGCTGCAGAAATGGACATGTAGAAAAATGTGCTTGATTTTTAACGTGAGTGTATTGTATATGGAATAATGTTAAGAATATGTTTTGTACTAGGCTATCATTCTTAAATGTGCCCCTTTGGTAGACCCAAAAGCCTGTTCTTTTGACTATTGCTCATAGCTTAATAGACGTCTATTTAGAACATTTCGCCTTCACCAGCATCTTACTTAAGAATGTGCTGACTTCAGGCTTATGTTTCCCTAACCTCATCATGTCACATTAGCTCTGCCTCATCATACCGCATTAGCTCATTTGACCTGAACAAAGAACCCTGATGTGACCGTTAGAATAAATAATGATTTCAATATATTTTATGTATGCCTCACCAGAACGTTATTGCTAGTTGTGCCTCAGTATATTAGGTTTGCTTTTGTATTCACAATGGACATAGAACGCATCTATTAGCTTAGGTAGAACCTTCCTCTGTGTTACAACTGCATGCAACATTGCTTCACAACACACTGGAATCGAGAGAAGAAGCATCAGAAGTTGACGACACCATCGGGTGAGCAGTTTTCCATTGGAGGCGAGCTATTAACACTTGCTAAAGTTTTGTAATAGTTTTGTGTGATTTTAATTATTAATTACCATCCCTAGCAAGCTAGAAGAGAGTCCCTCTTTTCTTTAGAGACTTGACTTGAGAGTCTTGAAGCTTTGAGACTCGACCCTGTATGACTCTGCAGAGAGTCACTTCTTATTCTACCTCTTCATTACCGGAAGCTCCTGCATAAAGGTGACTTTATTTTTTATCTTATCTAAACCCTTTTCTGATAAATGCTACTGCAATGATCATTTCCTCCTTTACTGTTATTTTGACGGTTGCTACTGTGACTGTAGGAAACTCAGCTGCGTTTCCAGAATGGCTCTTTATGTGACGTTCCACTTTGCTCTTTTCTGAAAATGAACTTTTCATGGGTTCTATTGAGGATAAATTAGGCTCTTAACTAGTTTAGCGACAATTGTCCTTTAAGTAACACTCTGTATTGATTTATGCTGTCACTAATTAGTCTTGTATTTGATATTTTACTGTAAACAGAACCAATCTGAATACAGATGACAAAACCAAACGTATCCTTCAAGATAAATAAAGGTTTTGAAAAGTCCATCAACCTCTCTTTATTGACTGAACATTAAGAATCTTCTGACAGTTGATGATTTACGTATAACTTGTATTGTCCTCGAAATCTGTAATTTGGGTGTTAGGTCTTAATGACCTTTTGGTAACTCTTCAAAGAAATTTCCCACATTTCTATGCCCCCTCTTCTTTCCCTCATGGCTAGGCCTTAGATTTCTTATTTAGGTTGTTTGCCTTCTAGCCTTTGAAGTAAATGTGGGACTGTCTGCTCACATCATACTTCTGAAAAAGTTCTGTATACCAATTTAACTGATTGTATGTCAGAATTTCGAATTTCTAATATCATACCACCATCGTAATTTGCCAAAAATACTGATAACCGACATATCCAATAGGTATGCAAATGTAGGTAAGTATAGATTTACCATTCATAACTCCACATCTACATACCATGAAGTTATACCTATAATGTAGGTACATAAATGTGGAGTTAGGTAGAGTCAGCCTATACTTACACATATATAATTACCTTGTTGATATTTTGTTTGTCAATATTTTTACTATATTATTATGATAGCATGATATTAATGACTCAATATTGTGGTACCATAGTATTTAATCTCCAGTCCTGATTTTCTAAAATCCCAAGTTGTTTGCTGCTGTTGTACATGCTTTATTTCGACAACTTGTATCATAAAAGCTTTGGAAGACATTAGAAATGAGGTAGAAAAGTGCAAATTAGCATGTGATACAATAAAATAGACCCGAAGTGCACACAAATGTCTATTAAAGTTCACTAATAGATCTAACAGATACTTTGGTTGTCGGAACCTATACAGTAAGTGCTATTAGAAAATTCCTAAGTAAAACATGAGTAAGTTACAATAAAACTGTTATTAAAAAATATTCTAACAAGATAATCCTCCCTGATATAGGCCTCATAATGTAAACAGCAAGAGACCCCAAGTACATGCCAAATAAAACACCTGTGTTGGGCCTACGTTCGGATAACGTGAAAGGTGATCTAAACTAATATAAAATGCCAGTCCATAGAATATAAATCCATTAGGGGGTTAATCGACCATCGAGCGCCTGAATTATTCTTCACCACTACATGGGTATGCTATTGAGTTACACCTGGCAATGGTTTGCATCTGATTAGCCTGCCATGGCCAATGAACTTGCCCACACAGCACACAAAGAGAGCCCTTGTATCAGACTTTAAGATGCGCAGAGCTACCCGATGGTCCTGTGTGCCCTGTTGCTGGCAGATTGATTTTAGCCATTAGACTGGGTACATTGTACTCCGGCCAAGCAAACATAACATGTGCGCCGCACTCCAGCGCAACAAGGACAATCTTCTGGTGTCTGTTTTGGTGGGTGCCATTTTGCGGTAAAGGCATGGAAGGAAGCGTGCAGAATCTGAAGTGGATATACAGTGTCCTGTCCCTAGGGACCTGAATTAGATCTAAATAAGGGTCTAGGGATCTAGTCTGCTTATGAAGGAAGAATTCTTCCGTCATTCTGCCCACATCAGGTTTGTTGAATCCCTGGCTATCCACCCACAGCCAGTACAGCCAGTACATCCGCTTAATCTCCTCTTTACTTGGTGGATCCTGCCTGTCCCAATGTCCTTGCAAGCCCAGAGCTGTGAGTGTTTTCTTGATTCTTGAGATCCACCTAATTCCATGACCAACATCTAACTGTATGACCTCAGTGAGTGCCTCAGCGTATTTGGAAAGTTCAGGGGTCCGCCTAATGCGAGCCCAAAAAAGCAACTGGGACAGCTTTGCAATGTCACTAATTGATCTCCTGCCCATATCGAGCATTAAAGGTATTAATGGTACGTTGTGGGGAAGTGTCACCATGTCCCTCAAAAACTTATGTTCAGATCTGCAGATGTCATCGACATTGTCAAACCCCCATAGCTCGGCTCCATAGAGGGCCGTGCTGACTGCCGTGGCATCATAAATTGTGAGGGCCGGTGCAACGGGCTTGCTCTGTGAGGAGCGATGTTCTTTGCCTAGTGCTCCAACCAGACGTTTATGGCACATAAGCATCTTAGCTAGGTGGGGACTCCACACCATTTTATCAGAGAGTCAAACACCCAGATAATCATAGGTTCCGGCTCTCTCCAGGGGAACCCTGCCCAACAGAAGATTGCTTCTAAACAATTGATGGGGGTTAAATGCCATGAACTTAGTCTTTGCGGTGTTGATGACCAGTCCGAGAAAGTCGCAGAATCCTAACTAAATTATACCATTTTCTCAGGCCTCATGGTAGTAATTGGGATTAACATTTCGAACCGGTTATAGTAATACATCAGTTCAGTGAAACATCTGATTTTGAAGTTCTACATCAGTGTAAGCATGAAAGTTTACTAGTTTCTCAAAATGAAGTGCTGACAAAGCTGTAAACTCTCTAAGTTCCCATTAATTGTACTAGCACCATCAAAATGAATATTAAAATCGCCTAAAATCACCAAATTATAAAAGCGCAGAACTGAGGAGGACAAAATGAGGGAGATTCACAAAAAAGTTGCGCAATGCAGCGCAGCCCTCCACGAGGCTGTGCTGCGTTGCGTGACTGGGAGGGAGCAGCTGAGCGTTGTATCTTCAAAGACCCGGCTCTCTCCTCCCCTTTCCCTTGCGCCTGCGCTAATTTCAGCTGCCCTGTCCCATGCACACACGCTAGTGCCGCAGGGCTTGTGTGTGCATGAGTCCTGCATTGGTTTTGTACAGGAAGGGTACCCTTCCTGTACAAAATACTATGCTTGACAAAAGGGAAAGTTTTTCCCACTTTGTATGTGTGCTGCACACATGCAAAGCTGGAAAAGGAAGGAGGAATGAAAGCATTTCTCCTTCCATGCGCCTAGTTGAAAAGGGCACAGTTTTCTCATGATAAACCCAATCTATTATTTTTAGTAAATTGGGCTTAGCGTGAGAAACCTTCGCATTACTTTTATGTTATTTCCAGCGCTAAACAGGTTTAAAGCTAAAAATAAATTACAAAAAAAAACATTTTGCATCGTTTTGTGTCAGTTTTGTGACCCAAACACGGCGCAATAGCTTAGTAAATCCCCCCTATGTCTGCCGATGAGGTGGGAAAACTGGACACCGGCCTTCAAGAACGATTAATCACAGCTCCCAACACAACAATGTTTTTTGAGAGGGTCAGAGAGAAAGGGGAAGTGGCACAGCCTGCAATAGAGAGGTTGGAGAAGGAGCACCTAAGATCACTTTTAAAGATTATCGCAATATCTCCCCCTGCAATTATTCATCTTCCCTAACAGTGGAATAATCTTGCAGAATGGGGGGAAGAGTCCTCATTGAGCCATGTGTTGTTTAAAAAAACTGCGTTGGGCCTAAGCTCATCCAGAAAATCATGCACTTCAATTTTATGTTTAGCTAGCGACCTACAATTAAAAGACACAAGTTTAAAAGTTCAATTGAGTATCAATAACATCAGTCTGAATAATTTTGTATTTTGTCATCTACAAAGGTTGCTCTCCTGTCTTGCTTATTACACTTAACTCTTACCTTATTATTGTTTTCCCACAGTTCCTAACCCCTTCATTGCTGATGACGGAGCGGCTCCGTCATCAGCATCGGTTGGGCTGTGCTGATGACGGAACCGCTCCGTCATCAGCACAGCCACCGGGGGGAGCGCTGGCGCTCCCCCCCTCTTGCATCGATCATGGGCATTGAAGCAGGGATGGCAGAGGAAGAGTTTCCACTGCCACTCCCTGGCCCCCCCCCATGCTTCCTGATGACATCAGCATGTACAGCGCGTGCCAACGTCATCAGGAAGCGCAGGATGCGCTGGAAACCATTTGTTTCCAGCGCGTCCAGCGAGAGGAGGTAGGTTTGGCCACCGGTAGGGCGGGGGGGGGGCTTTTTATGGGGCCTTGTGGCATCGGGGGTGGAAACAGTGTTTCCTCTCCCCTGGTGTCCCAATGCAGGGCATTCCTGGTGCACGATCGCGCACAGCGTCGCAATTGTGCACCAGGAATGCCCCACAAGCCTCCAGGGATTTCTTTTTTATGCTACAAATGTGCACAGGAAGCAACCCCTTGTTCAAGGGTCGCTTCCCAAGGGGGCACATTTATTTTGAGACTTTTATGCCCCCCCCTGGGGACAGATCGGCCATTTTTTGGCCGATTCTGTACCCGGGGGGGGGGGGTAGAAAAGCCCACTAGAGCCAGTGGTTTTGTTTTTATTGAAATCAGAAGTGACCCCTTGGGCAAGGGTCGCTTCCCTGGGCCCACATTTAAAAAATATATAATATGCCCCCTCTGGGGGCAGATCGTTTTTTTAATTTGGCCTTTCTGCCCCCAGTGAGGGGCAGAAAAACCCACTAGACACCAGGGAATTCTTGTATTTTTAAATGGAAGTGACCCCTTGGGCAAGGGTCGCTTCCTAAGGGGGCAAATTTATTTTCAGACTTTTCTGCCCCCCTAGGGACAGATCGTCCGTTTTTTGGCTGATTCTGGGCCCAGGGAGGGGGGGGGGGGTGAAAAAGCCCACTAGAGCCAGGGAATTTGTTTTTAGTAAAATCGGAAGCGACCCATTGGGCAAGGGTCACTTCCTTGGGCCCACATTGTTTTAAAAGTATATTCTGCTCCCCTGGGGGCAGATCGTTTTTTAAATTTGGCCTTTCTGCCTCCGGGGGGGGAAGAAAACCCCACTAGACACCAGGGAATTCTTTCATTTTTAAATGGAAGCGACCCCTTGGGCAAGGGTCGCTTCCTGGGAGTCCAATTTAAAAAATATATATATTCTGCCCCACCCTGGGGACAAACCGCCTGATTTCTTTGGCGTTGCAGGCCCCAGGGGGAGGCAGAAAAGCCCACTAGAGCCAGGGAATTGTTTTTTCTTTTAAATTGGAAGTTACTAGTCGCTTCCAGGGGCCATTTTTTTTGGTATATTCTGCCCCCCCCCCGGGGGCAGATGGGTTTCTTTATTTAGCCTTTCTGCCCTCAGGGTAGGGCAGAAAACTCCAGGGAGTGTTTGAAATTTGAAATAGAATGCGACCCCTTGGGTAAGGGTCACTTCCTTATGGGCCTAATTAATTTGTTAGACTTTTGTGCCCCCCCTTGGGGATAGATGACCTATATTTTTGGCATTTCTGGCCCGGGGGGCAGAAAAGCCCACTAGTGCCAGGGATGTACAAAAAAAATAATGTGCTTACTTCCAGGGGACATATATATGTTTATCTGTATTCAGCCCTTTCTGCCCCCATTTGTGTAGTGACATAGCCTGTGACATAGCCTATTATAATGTGTATTGTTTTTATTTCTTGTGAATTGTAATGTTTTATTTCCCCATTTTTTGTTCTTGTTCAAGGCTTTTGCTCTTTAGACTGTTGCAGGTTGCGGTTTCGTTACTGGTGGTTCTGATGTTTGTGTAGTTGCATGTGTTTGGTAAGAGACCTTTTTTGTACAATTTCATTGTAAATGTGTTTTTTGCAAAGTGTGTAATAATACCAGTATGTTGGGTTTCTGTTTTTTGTGAGTGTAAAAAATGTTTTGCATTTGTGCTTGATGTATTTTGTTTTCTGTAGATTTATGTTTTTTTTCTTTTTTCTAGTGGGGTATTGTTGACTATTTGCTGTGTCTTTGCAGAGTAGGTGCTGGTGAGTGTAGATGTCCCTTGTAAGTGAATTGTATAGTTTTTCAGTATATAGATCTTTGTGATAAAGGCACCCATTATTTTACTTACTTTGCACAGTGTTGGTTGTTGACTTGTTTGTGCAGTCTCCTTTCTTATTCGGGATAATGGCTAGCCGTTGGATTACTGCTCAGCAAGTTGTTGGAATGCTTTTTGATTCTTCCTCTGACCATGGTCCAGACACTGACTCTGATTCTGAGGCAGAGGTGGGAAGGGGAAGATTCAGGTAGTGAGTTTTCTCTCCACATGGCATCATCTGATGATGAAGATACTCTGAGTGCAGATGAAGCTACTTTTGGTGTGGATGATGTGCCTGTGTTAGAGGAGGACATTACTGTGCCGATAGTGAGTCAAGAGGCAGCTGGGCGGCAGCATGGGGCTGCAAGGCTTCCTGTTGAAAGTGCTGATCTCTGGGTTGCCCCAGGCATGGTGCAGCCGGCATTGCCAGACTTTACTGGTGTTCCAGGGTGTAGGGTGAACACTGAAAACTTTTTGCCGATTGATTTTTTTCAGTTGTTTATGGATGATGTGTTTTTGGCAGAGATTGTTGAGCAGACTAATTTGTATGCCGAACAGTTTTTGAGGGAGAACAGTGCCAGCCTTAAGCCCCACGATAGAATTACCCAGTGGACTACCACAAATTTGGAAGAGATGAAGAAGTTCTTGGGTTTAACTTTTTTGATGGGCTTGCTTAGGAAGCCATCAATGGCTTCATATTGGTCTACTAGTCCCTTGATGGCAACTGCTATATTTCCGGCATTCAGGAGTCATGATAGGTATTTGCTTCTGTTTCGGATGATGCATTTTGTCAATAATGGTTTAGCTTTGCCACGAGATCACCCTGATTGTGACCGTCTTTTCAAGATTCGGCCTGTCATTGATCACTTTGTTGATCGATTTTCTGAGATCTATGCTCCTGGGAAAGAAATTGCAGTGGATGAGTCTTTGGTGTTGTTCAAGGGCCGCTTGGTTTTTAGGCAATACATTACACTAGTAAGAGGTCACGCTATGGAATTGAGCTGTATATGCTGTGTGACAGTCGGACTGGATATGTCTCTAATTTCAGGGTGTACACCGGTAAGGAATCCAGGATTAACCCCCCTGGTTGTCTGTCCACTTTTGGAGTGACTGAGAAAATTGAGTGGAACTTGGTAGAGGATTATTTAACAAAGGCCATCATTTATATGTAGATAACTTCTACACTGGTGTGCGGTTTTTCAGGGAGTTGGCCAAAGTGGACACTGTTGCTTGTGGCACAATCCGCTCTAACTGTAAAGGTTTCCCAAAAGAACTTGTTTGTCAAAAGCTTGTCCGTTCTCAGACAGGAGAGATGTCTACATGTTGACTACCATCCATGATGAAAGCACTGAACCGGTGACTGTTTGGGGTGGGGTTGCTGAAGCGCGCAAACCTTTGTGCATTTTAGACTATAATAGGCACATGGGTGGTGTTGACAGAGTAGATCAGAGGTTGGAACCGTATGCTGCTCTTCGTAAGGCTTAAATTTGGTACAAGAAGTTGGCTATCCATCTTTCCCACTTGGCAACCTTTAATGCTTTTGCTGTGTTCCAGGATCTTGTCCTCAGTCAAAGATGACTTTTGTAAAGTTTCAGGAGTCTGTAATAGGCAGCCTTTTTTAGTGGAACAGGCAAGTGTTACTAGAGTTGGAGTGGTGGAGAATGTTGCCAGATTGAAAGATCGCCACTTTCCTGATCAAATTCCTCCTACATCCTCAAAAGACTTTCCCAGCCGGAGATATAGAGTCTGTTGGCGAAGAGGTTTGCGGAAGGAGGTTTGTATGTACTGCCCCGACTGTCCTTCTAACCCAGGGCTGTGCATGCCTGCTTGTTTTAGAATGTACCACACGCAAAATAATTTTTGGGAGCATCCATGAGTGGCAAAGTGAACTGCCTGGCCTCTATTGTTTAATAATTTTTGTTCAGTTTCAAAGTTGGCATTTGTGTAGTGTATTTAGTTTTAGTTGTTGTGTTAGTAGATTTGTATCAATTTGCAATTTGTTTGTGTTTTCTTATTTATATTTAAAAAAATCTTAAATATGATGTCAGTTTGCGTGGAGTGGCGAATGTCTGGCGGTGTGTGTGGTCTGGCGCTTGGCTGGTGGTGTGCATGGTCCGGCACTTGGCTGGCTGTGTGTGTGGACTGGTGCTTGGCTGGCGGTGTGTGTGGACTGGTGCTTGGCTGGTGGTGTGCGTGGTCTGGCGCTTGCCTGCTAGTGTGTTTGGATTGGTGCTTGGCTGTTGGTGTGCCTGGACTGGTACTTGGCTGGCGGTGTGCGTGGCCTGGCGCTTGCCTGGCAGTGTGCGTGGCCTGGCGCTTGCCAGGCGGTGTGCGTAGCCTGGCGTTTGGCTGGCGGTGTGTGTGGACTGGTGCTTGGCTGGTGGTGTGCGTGGACTGGTGCTTGGCTGGCGGTGTGCGTTGAGTCGCACTTGGCTGGCAGTGTGCATGGACTGGCGTTTGGCTGGCGGTGTGCGTCGACTGGTGATTGGCTGGCGGTGTGCGTGGACTGGCGCTCGGCTGGTGGTGTGTGAGTAGCGACTTGATGCTGGTCACTACACACACTGCTAGCTGAGCGCCACTCCATGCAATCCATCAGTTTGTGTAGTTGCTGTGTCAGGAATGTGGGTGTGTGAAAGTGATGGGCCCTTGAATGGCGCAGTCTGCTGGTGGAAGTGTTGTAATGTGATGGGTCCGTGGCTGGTGGTGGGAATGTTTTGTGTGTGTCACACGTATGAAAGGTGTATGAATGGCCTGTAAAGAGGTTGGTGCCTTGTCGTGGCTTTACAGCTCACGAGCTGTGAGTCAATGGTTCAGTTTCTCGTCCTTTCAATTATTAACAGTGCATTTCATTTTTGTGAAATCACTTGCTAATACACTTGTATATACTGAACCATCACTCACCCTTGTGCCAAATCCAACCAGTATGTGTGTGTGTTTGAGGAATCGATGGCTGTGTAGTAATTATTATTATTATTTTTTTTAAGCAGGGTGCCCCTTGTCCCTTTTTTGTGAATGTTGTGATGTGTTGCTTTCGTGCCTGGTGGTGTGAATGGTCTTCTGTGTATCAAGTATGAAAGGTGTGTGAATGGCCTGTAAAGCGGTTGGTGCTTTGAAGTGGCTTTACAGCTCACAAGCTGCGAGTCATTGGTTCCGTTGTTTTGTCCATGTAATTGACAGTGCATTTCATTTTTGTGAAATTTCTTGTTAATAAAATTTTATATACTGAACCATCACTCGCCCTCGTGCCAAATCCAACCAGTATGTGTGTGTGTTTGAGGAACAACTTGCTGTGCAGGAATCTTTGTCTTTTTAGTCTCTTCGCCAAGGTGTACATTCCACCTAAGAATAACCTACCAATTGTAGATATTGTTGAAAACCTAGGGGAGTACATGGTGATGTCTCTCTGGTGAATTCTAACAAGTTATTTTATCCACAATATCCGGCAAAACTCACAATGTCTGTCACATTTTCCTTGCAATATTGTGCCAAAATTGTCTCGCTGCAGAACTAAAGAACTAATTTTGGCAAAACGATCTGGTTTTGCTAGGGTGTCACCTGGGTTTTTTACCCCGAGCTCATTGGCCATTTAGGGAAACCGAGAGATAAACGGTTAAGGGGGGGTCCGAGGGGAAAAAAATTATTATAGACCTACTGGTACCTAGTCCCCCAACTAGACACTAAAACACACGGAAGGTACAGAAGGTCTCAGAAATACAGAGGGAGAGAAAAGAAAATAGCAAATCTCTCTATTGGGACCTAATAGTGTCCTCTTTACATGCCCAGAATACACAGTTAATCTGGAAACAACCAAGAAAACAAAAACATGAGAAGATGCACAAGGAGAGGAAAAAGATACCCATCAGCCCACTCATAAGTGGAATCTCGTCATCTGGGTATATGTTGGTAAATGGTGTCCTCTAGGGTCTGCCTTGGAAACAATCCATAGGACTGCCTAGTGATGGACCCAGAACATTTCACCAACAGATGACAGTATATGAGCGGGAGGGGTTGAGGTTGCAGTGCTCAAAGAAAAAGAAGAAGAAAAGGAAAATAATCCAAGTGATTCTAAAAATACCTACGATGATGTCATGAAATACTTTATTAGGGCTGACCATCAAAGTGGTATGGTTAAAAACTGTATGCTGATAGCATGTAAGGAATTGCTACCCACCAATGTTGTTATTCGGTCAACATGTTTCAGCCTCAAGGGCTTTCGTCAGGACCTATGGTGCTACTGCAACACTTACTTAAGTGATGTGAAAGTGGGATCTACATCTGCTTTCCAAACTGAAAAGAGTGTATCTTCTCCTGCATAGACACAATACAAAAGACAGAAACAGAGACATGGACAAATTATGTCAACAAAAAGAAGTGCACAGACTGCAAACTCTCGTTTCTATGGTCTTTATAATATGGCTATGAACACTTGAAAGACACTCACCCTTATTGTGGGGAGAGAAAACCTCACCTCACCTGGCCACGGCTCAGGAAGAAAGGGAGGCCACGCACTGCAAATAAACAGAACACTTAGAAAGTTATAACCAGTGGTAGTAGAAACACAATCTACAGACAAGAAAAACTGGATTCAAAACACATAAATCAGAGACACACATGGTGACACAATGGCCAGACTGGTTTCCTCTTGCATCAGGAAAGTATACCACAAAGCCTCACTGACTGCACTGCTTGCACAAACCTGTAGACCTATAAAGTACAAAGGCCCAGGTAGCCAGCCGCAGTCACTGGGAATAGAGGCGCCTACTCCTGTGCTTTCCACCTAGTACTCAAAGACCAAAGACCCAAGCAATCATGCTATTGACTGTACCACCACCACTGACCTCTCCGTCGTTGCCTCGGAGTGAAAACTGAGCCGAGGGGGAGGCGACGACTGATGGTCACACGCGATGTTAAATACACTGCAGTGGACCTGAAAGGAAACTCCTTTGTTTCAAAATTTGATTGGCTCATGTGTAGGCCAATGGGAATCGGCTCACAGGCAGCCAACCGTGACCTACACTGATAAGCCTGCAGTGGACCTGAAAGGAAATTCCTTTGTTTCAAAATTTGATTGGCTCATGTGTAGGCCAATGGGAATCGGCTCACAGGCAGCCAACCGTGACCCACACTGATAAGCCTCAGCCACATTAACAGGCCGACCGTGAGACATACCTCACGCGCATATGCGCACCAGTCAAATCGTAAGGCAGTAAGATGGTGTGTTGTATTCTATCCAAAGAAGAGCCATAAGAAGAGCTAGGTGTGTTTATTTATTTATACTGCTAGAGGGCAATGTTTAGAGGTCGCGCGCTAATTTAGCCGTTTGCCAACTTCCAGTCGGATAGTACCGGGGGCTTAAACTGATATAGACACTGGCTACATATATTCAATATATATAGAACATGAGAAGGGGAACCCTACCCAGCGAGGGTGTTAGAGCTCGGTGGAGGTAACCCTTATGCCAAAGGCTGTTAGCACAAGGACTCTGTGTTCGGAAAAACAATCTACGCAATCACAGCTGCATCCAAGGAATGTCATCATTCAATCCTTCTGTGTCACTATGAAGTTTGAAAACCCACTTCTGTTCCTTTCCTCAATAGGAAAAGTGAAACATCCGTGACGTGACTAGGTATGTAAGGTTGTTCTAGAACCAACCATCTCAGTTCATCTGGACTATGTCTTTTGTCAAGGAAGTGAGTGGTGAGCCGTGTTGCCTGTTTTCTGCGTCTCATGGTGCTCATATGTTCCTGCACGCGCAATTTGATTTTTCTTGCGGTCATGCCGATATACCTTAGTCCACAGGGGCAGGTAATCTGGTATATCACTTTCTCACTGTTGCAATTAGTGTGGTGTTTCAATTGCCATGGTCGCGAGGTCCCAATGTCCACTTCAAGTGTTTTGCTGGTCAGTGGGCATACTGAGCAATTCCCGCAGGGATGATGTCCTCGTACCGGGGGCAGACCCCATAGAGTTTGCGGGGGTTCACATACTTCTTGCCGAGGTCGTGTATGCACAAGAGAGTCTCTCAAGTTGTTCCCTCTTTTAAAAGAAAAGAGTGGAAGGGGAATGGTCTTGTAGAAGATGATGTGTTGTACGTTGTCACGCACACCAATCTGTCTAGTGGTGGTTTGACAACTGGAGGCTCAAGTTCAGTGGTCTAGGGTTTGTCCCGACCAACAGTGGGGAACCCTTTTTGATAAGAGGGGAGATGCAATACTACAAGACCTCAAATCTATGGACTTTTCCAAAGAGGGGAACTACCAGAATATATCAAAAAGAGACAGATCAGCCCTGGACACTCTCTCAAAAGACACGAGGATAGTGATTAAACCAGCGGACAAGGGGGGTGCCATAGTCATTCTCAACACTACTGACTACCGAGCTGAATGCCTGAGACAACTAGGCAATGCACAGTCCTACACCCTCCTTGCTGAAAATCCCACGCCAAGACTAACTAATGAGATCAAACATCTGGTAGAGGAAGCCAGCGCAGAAGGCTGGATTACTCCGAAAGAGGCAATCTTTTTAGTCACCAAGTGTCCCATCACTCCCTACTTTTACATCCTCCCAAAGATTCATAAGCCTGCGAGACCCCCTCCGGGCCGTCCGATAATTTCGGGCATTGGATCTTTGCTTGAACCTCTGTCCTCCTTTGTTGACATCTTTTTAAGTCCCATTGTTAAGACAATGCCGACCTACCTTCAGGACACCAAAGATGTCCTGCGCATTCTACCTGAGGTGACCTTGGACATTAATACTGACATTTTAGCTAGTTTTGATGTCGAATCTTTGTACACTTGTATTCCTCAAATGGATACACTACAAACTGTACAAGAACTTTTAGAGGCTTTCCCTTCTACCTTGACAACTCCCACTCACTTTGTCATGGAATTAGCTCGGATTGCTATGACCGAGAATTTTTTTGCCTTTGAGGATTCCCTGTATTTACAAACCTCGGGGACATCAATGGGCAGCAAATTTGCCCCCAGCCTGGCTAATTTGTATGTCCACCAGTTTGAGACCCACCACGTGTTGAGCACCAACAACCCTCATCATCATCAATTGATGATGTGGAAGCGGTACATCGACGACATTCTTGTCGTCTGGCGTGGCGATGTACCTTCCCTCTTGTTGTTTCAAGAGTGGCTGAATGGTCAGAATGCTTTTTTGAGGTTTACCCTTGAGCATAGTAGAACAGAGCTCCCCTTCTTGGATCTTGTCATCTTTCCAGAAGATGGCCATTTGGCGAGCTCCTTGTATCGGAAACCCATGGCTCGGAACTCCCTGCTGAGATTCGATAGCCATCACCCCCGGTCCCTCCGTGAGAACCTCCCCTTTGGACAGTTCTTGAGGGTCCGGAGGAATTGTTCAAACATTCCAGACTTCCGCCGAAAAGCGAAAGATCTCTCCATGCAGTTGAAAGTGAGACGCTATCCGAATAACCTTGTCCGGACTTCAATGAAACGCGCTGCGAATAACCATCGCGAAGCGCTGCTTGAGCCTCCAGTTGTCAAACCACCACTAGACAGATTGGTGTGCGTGACAACGTACAACACATCATCTTCTAAAATCCAAAAGATGATCAGGAAAAGGTGGCGCATTCTGAACAGCTCCGGTGAGACCATTCCCCTTCCACTCTTTTCTTTTAAAAGAGGGAACAACTTGAGAGACTCTCTTGTGCATACACGACCTCGGCAAGAAGTATGTGAACCCCCGCAAACTCTATGGGGTCTGCCCCCGGTACGAGGACATCATCCCTGCGGGAATTGCTCAGTATGCCCACTGACCAGCAAAACACTTGAAGTGGACATTGGGACCTCGCGACCATGGCAATTGAAACACCACACTAATTGCAACAGTGAGAAAGTGATATACCAGATTACCTGCCCCTGTGGACTAAGGTATATCGGCATGACCGCAAGAAAAATCAAATTGCGCGTGCAGGAACATATGAGCACCATGAGACGCAGAAAACAGGCAACACGGCTCACCACTCACTTCCTTGACAAAAGACATAGTCCAGATGAACTGAGATGGTTGGTTCTAGAACAACCTTACATACCTAGTCACGTCACGGATGTTTCACTTTTCCTATTGAGGAAAGAACAGAAGTGGGTTTTCAAACTTCATAGTGACACAGAAGGATTGAATGATGACATTCCTTGGATGCAGCTGTGATTGCGCAGATTGTTTTTCCGAACACAGAGTCCTTGTGCTAACAGCCTTTGGCATAAGGGTTACCTCCACCGAGCTCTAACACCCTCGCTGGGTAGGGTTCCCCTTCTCATGTTCTATATATATTGAATATATGTAGCCAGTGTCTATATCAGTTTAAGCCCCCGGTACTATCCGACTGGAAGTTGGCAAACGGCTAAATTAGCGCGCGACCTCTAAACATTGCCCTCTAGCAGTATAAATAAATAAACACACCTAGCTCTTCTTATGGCTCTTCTTTGGATAGAATACAACACACCATCTTACTGCCTTACGATTTGACTGGTGCGCATATGCGCGTGAGGTATGTCTCACGGTCGGCCTGTTAATGTGGCTGAGGCTTATCAGTGTGGGTCACGGTTGGCTGCCTGTGAGCCGATTCCCATTGGCCTACACATGAGCCAATCAAATTTTGAAACAAAGGAATTTCCTTTCAGGTCCACTGCAGGCTTATCAGTGTAGGTCACGGTTGGCTGCCTGTGAGCCGATTCCCATTGGCCTACACATGAGCCAATCAAATTTTGAAACAAAGGAGTTTCCTTTCAGGTCCACTGCAGTGTATTTAACATCGCGTGTGACCATCAGTCGTCGCCTCACCCTCGGCTCAGTTTTCACTCCGAGGCAACGACGGAGAGGTCAGTGGTGGTGGTACAGTCAATAGCAAGATTGCTTGGGTCTTTGGTCTTTGAGTACTAGGTGGAAAGCACAGGAGTAGGCGCCTCTATTCCCAGTGACTGCGGCTGGCTACCTGGGCCTTTGTACTTTATAGGTCTACAGGTTTGTGCAAGCAGTGCAGTCAGTGAGGCTTTGTGGTATACTTTCCTGATGCAAGAGGAAACCAGTCTGGCCATTGTGTCACCATGTGTGTCTCTGATTTATGTGTTTTGAATCCAGTTTTTCTTGTCTGTAGATTGTGTTTCTACTACCACTGGTTATAACTTTCTAAGTGTTCTGTTTATTTCCAGTGCGTGGCCTCCCTTTCTTCCTGAGCAGTGGCCAGGTGAGGTGAGGTTTTCTCTCCCCACAATAAGGGTGAGTGTCTTTCAAGTGTTCATAGCCATATTATAAAGACCATAGAAACGAGAGTTTGCAGTCTGTGCACTTCTTTTTGTTGACATAATTTGTCCATGTCTCTGTTTCTGTCTTTTGTATTGTGTCTATGCAGGAGAAGATACACTCTTTTCAGTTTGGAAAGCAGATGTAGATCCCACTTTCACATCACTTAAGTAAGTGTTGCAGTAGCACCATAGGTCCTGACGAAAGCCCTTGAGGCTGAAACATGTTGACCGAATAACAACATTGGTGGGTAGCAATTCCTTACATGCTATCAGCATACTGTTTTTAACCATACCACTTTGATGGTCAGCCCTAATAAAGTATTTCATGACATCATCGTAGGTATTTTTAGAATCACTTGGATTATTTTCCTTTTCTTCTTCTTTTTCTTTGAGCACTGCAACCTCAACCCCTCCCGCTCATATACTGTCATCTGTTGGTGAAATGTTCTGGGTCCATCACTAGGCAGTCCTATGGATTGTTTCCAAGGCAGACCCTAGAGGACACCATTTACCAACATATACCCAGATGACGAGATTCCACTTATGAGTGGGCTGATGGGTATCTTTTTCCTCTCCTTGTGCATCTTCTCTTGTTTTTGTTTTCTTGGTTGTTTCCAGATTAACTGTGTATTCTGGGCATGTAAAGAGGACACTATTAGGTCCCAATAGAGAGATTTGCTATTTTCTTTTCTCTCCCTCTGTATTTCTGAGACCTTCTGTACCTTCCGTGTGTTTTAGCATTTAGGGAAACCTACAAAATCCACACATTCCTGAAAAGTAGACATCCGGGGGCTTCCAAGGAGGCATGGCTTGCGTGGATCCCCCAACGTCCCCTTACCCAGAATCCCTTGCAAACCTCAATTTTAGCTGAAAAATAATTTTTTTCACACATCTTTGTGTGGGAAAGTGTGGCATCACCGGGCTCACACAAACTCATTCCAGAGCTTTCCACCACAGAAATGTGGAGAAAATTTGTTTTTTTTGTCAATTTTTTAGGTTTGCAAGGGATTCTGGGTAACATAACCTGGTGGGAGGCAGTCAAGTCACCCTATCCTGGATTTTCCTGGGTGTCTAGTTTTCAAAAATGTATAGGTTTGCTGGGTTTCTATAGGTGCCAGCAGAGCTAGGGTTCAAAAACTACAGCTAGTCACTTTGCCAAAAAGGGTCATTTTTCACTGCAAAATTGAGGTGTGACCACGTTGTGTTTTGCACCGTTTTCTGTCACAGGGAGTAGGCCAACCCACACATGTGAGGTACCATTTTTCTCAGAAGACTTTGAGGAACGTGGGGTGGGTGGAAATGTGTGGATCCACGCAGATTCCAGAACTTTCCACTATAGAAATTTAGGAAAAATTTGTTTTTTTTGGACAATTCTTTAGGTTTGCAAGGGGTTCTGGTAACAGAACCTGATGGTAGGCAGTCAAGTAACCCGATCCTGGATTCCCCAGCTTGTCTACTTTTCAAAAATGTATAGGTTTGCTATGTTTCCCTAGGTGCCGGCAAAGCTAGGGTACAAAAACTACAGCTAGGCAATGTGCTAAAAAAGGGTCATTTTTCACTGTGAGACTGAGGTGCGACCACGATGCGTTTTGCAATGTTTCCTGTCGCGGGCACAAGGCCGACCCACACAAGTGAGGTACAGTTTTTATAGGGAGACTTAGGGTAATTCAGATTTATAAATCAACTGTTATTACCTATTGGGTTTTCATGCATTTCTCCCTTCTAAATGAAAGACATTGTGTAAAAAAGAGGTAATTTTGAAAAATGACCAATAATTCTCATGCTAGTATGAGTACTCCCAATTGTGAAAATGTGCAAATATGTACTGTTTCTAAACTCTATAATTTGTACCCATTTCAGAAATACATAGGTGTCTTTCATACCAATTTTTCCATGTATACATTTTCCAAGAATAATTGCACTATACCCGGTACATAATAAAATACCATTGCAAGTTGCTGCACAGTTTCTGACTCTGGGTTCGTCGGGTTCTTGGTGAACCTACAAGTCCTATATATCCCCACAACCAGGAAGGTTCAGCGGATGTAACGGTATATTGCTTTTAAAGAGCAGTCATAATTACAAGAAGTTACAGATGAAAACATTGACACAAAAGGCTGTTTATTTCAACTATTTTTCAATTTTTCCTTAATTTAACTGTTAGTTTCTATAAAGAAACTTTCATGGATTTAGACAAATGACCCCTTTCTGAATTTAGAATTGTGTCTACTTTTCTAAAATGTATAGCTTGCCAAGATCCATTATTGCTTTCATACTCATTTTTACCATTAACTGGAAGGAGGTTGAAAGCACTAAAAATAGCAAAAATAGGCTATGTCCCAAATAAATGCCAAAACTCTGTGAAAAATGTTGGTTCTCTGACAAAAGACTGTCATTCTCTAAAAGCTGGGAAAAGTGTTATTTCAGCCCCACAACCCCTTTTTTTTATAACATTTGCAGGGAAAACCCCAGAGGCTTTCATTTGCAGCCCGTAAAAATGTTACTGTATTTTGCTTAATTTCTGGGACCCCTCCAAGGGAATCCACAAACCCTGGATATCTTTAGAATCCCCATTATGTTGGAAGAAAAGGAGGCAACATTGGTGTGGATACCTTATGTTTTTAAAAAGTTACAGGGGCCTAAGCGCGCACTTGCCCAAATAGCAAAAGAAAGGCTTAGCACAGGAGGGGAAAAGGCCTAGCAGCGAAGGGGTTAAGAGCTGTCCCTTTGCTATACTTGTTGTATTTATTTATACCTTTGTCCTGTTTTTAAGGAGTACAAAGAAAATCCCCTCTCTGTAATGGTTGGTGTGCCTCTTCAGGGCAGTGCTCATTAGCACAGCAGGGGTTATGACTCCAAGACTGATTGGTCTGAAGAAACCACATCACCCATTATGGATGTCTGTATCAAACAACCTGGAAGAACAGGTGGCGGCTTTTGGCCTGGAGGCACTGGTGGCTGGCATTACGGCACTCAGCAGCCTTGTTACCCCAGTCTTGTTTCTTTAAGGAGCATAGGTAGTAGTGAAGAGTGTGTAAGGGGTGCAGGTATTCAAGTTCTATGACAAAGTGTGCAAGCACAGTTTGATGATGTATGTGCGATACCACAACTGAGTTGAAGGATCAGTTGTCTGATGCACTTCACACTTATGGAGAAGAGTGAATGTGCCAAAGTGTCCGGAGCCTACAGTTCAAATTCTGGCAGTAAAAATAAGTACCACCAGGGTACCCAAGTAATAAAAACACCTGCAGTAGTATGAATCCACAGGCCTACAGATTTACGCACAATATAATTAAAGTGTATCATCATCAGCAAGGCCATCACAGGCCATGCAGGCATGGGCAAATGGGCACTGGAGTAAGTAAGTTGCCTTATTCGATCTCCAATGTTTTAAATATACCACAGAGACAGGGACATATGGAAAGGTCTACCATATCTACCATCTTTCAATTAATTTAGCACCTAGTAAGATGACAGCCACTCGGGAAGATGGCAAGTCAAGGTGAAATCAAATGACTCACTTATAGGGTTGTTACCTGGCTCGTTTTATACCTGTATTTTAATGTCCAGGACGGTGAAAGAAAATCGCCGGTGTCTTTTTTTCCATTTATCAGTACATACTTCAAACAGTAAATATTAGAAAACACTATAAAATGTGTTCTACAGCTCCTCAAGGATCCCTGACTGACATTAGAGTAAACAAAGAAGACAGAAAGGCCATTAATGTGGCTACAGCCGATTTCATATACATTTCTGGCTACTCTATTAGTCTTAGTAAAGTCCAGTACTAAATGTTCTGCATTGTAAATGAAGACTATGCGATTACAAATAAGTATGTGCTTAGTATTCTGTTAGTATTCAAGAAATACCACTCACATATCAGTAGTCTTCATGCACTAGCCTTCCCAAAAAGAACACTATTGAATACTAAAAATGGCATGAAATAGTCTTCAAATGCTATAAAAAGACAGGTTAACCACTAAGGGCCAGATGTAGCAAAATCAGAAATACCGACTCTTAATTACCGCATTTTACCAATTCGGTAATTAAGAGTAGGTATTTCTAATGTAGGTAACAATTCGGTAAATTTTACCGAATCGCTAAAAATCGGTATTTACCGATTCGGTAAATACCGAATCAGTATTTGATATTGAACCCTATGGGCCTTGAAGCCCATAGGATTCAATATCAAATACTGATTTGGTATTTACCGAATCGGTAAATACCGAATTTTGCAAGGGTGCAGGGGGTGTCACTTTGACACCCTCTGGCACCCCTGTTTTGTATGTGTGCCACATGGCACCGGTGTACATGCACAGATGTGCATGTACACCTGAATCGGTATTTTACCATGCAATTATATTGCATGGTAAAATACCGATTTTCAAAGCCCTGTGTCAATGTTAAACTTGGCACCTACATACCAAAAATGCATTTTCTGTAATTTTACCGACCGGTATATTTACCGATTCAGTAAAATATACAGATTCGGTAATTTTACCGATTCTGTAATTTTACCGAATCGGTAAAATTACCGATTCGGTAAAATTACCGAAAATGCATGTTTTTTATCCCCCTACATCTCCATGGCCATTTACCGGTCGGTAACGGCCGAATTCGGCCGTTACCGGCCGGTAGATGGCCAAAATCTCCCACCTACATCTGGCCCTAAATGTAGTATTCGACTTCGGTAAGGGAACTTACCTGCGCTACCTTTCATCGCAGCAGTGTGCTGGGAGTCCACACGCTATCTTGAAGTATTAGGTCAAGGGCTCAGACTTTCGGCAAAACCCGGTCATCTTTTAGCAGGTCGAGGGAGGCAGTGCCATGGTAGTGGCAGGCAAGCAAGGGGAAAAAACAAACTGCAGCAAGAAGGGATGGGCGTGGTCCAGCCCATCTGTCCTGCGGAGTGTATTTCCCAGTCGGAACAGAAGCTGTGGAGCCTTGTGAGCAGAGGGCGTGACCCTGTACCCACCCTACTCCATGTCATATTCACGAGCCTGGTCTGATGATGCCACCTATCCTAGCTGACTCACGGAGCACCCTGCTGTACACAGAAGCAGGTGGACTCAGAAAAAAATTACTGGGGCTCATTTCGGGCACATGATTTTTTTGGGGGTGGGGGGCAGACATAAATGTGGGGGTGCCCGGTCCGCTGCTCCTTCTCAGACAAGGAGTAAGGAACTATTTCCTTGAGTTTAGCATCCTGCTAGGATTTGACACTTTAAAGTACTTGTTGTTCAGTCAGAAGACAGGGTGACAGGGCAGAGTTTAATTATTTCTTTCTTCCCATATATTATGGAATGCTATTTCTTAGTAGTGAAGACTTTGCTGGTGTTTGTTATCTTTTGCTCTTTTTAGAGCGGTCTCTTTGATTGTCTGAAGTTCCTTTTCATTTATGGCATCTGTTCTAAAGGGAGAAAACTCGACCACATTTTCGTTTTACATACAAGTACTCTGAGATTTGTCGAGCCAGAAACCCACTTTCAAAATATTTGCATTAGCTCATTTTGGTGTAAAGGACTGGGCAAAGGCAGTAAGGGGTGGAAATATTTTTTGATTGACTTGATGTATATATTCAATTACATAATATTTTCATTTAAAAAAACTTAATTACAACCGTTTTTTTCAAGACTTGAAGTTGGGAAGATATTTTGAAGAAATTCATTCTTGCTGTACTTAAAGATGAGTCATCAGAACATTCATGAGAGCTGCAGCCTTTACCTCCTGAACTGCACCATTTGATGGATGTGTATATTGCAGAGATCACTTCACCTGCTGGGATCATCTTACTATGCAAATTTCTTCTGTTGGAAAAAAGTACCTGGTTTCAACCACAAATACTCGACGATGCGCTCCCTGGGGTATCTTTGTTCTGAACAACTTCATGAAGAGCACTTAAAAAAGGTTCAATTTTTTACAATGTTTTGGCTCATCTTGTTACTGGTGGTTTTTTCCCTTATTTTTCGCTTGAACTTCGTCCAAGGTATTCATCCACAATTTTGGCTGGAGATTTTTTTCCTTATTTGGATTTCAATTTTCATTTTGAGTGTACCATTTGTATACTGAAATATTTTTTCCCCCCAGAATCTTTGAAACCTCTGTTATTTTTTTCTAATCTTTATTATTTTCTTTGAGGTTGTTTATTTCTTGCTGTGTTGTAGTCACTGTTGGTTTGTCATTTTAATGTTCTCTAATGGTTGCATTCTCTTAAAGGCAAGTTATCTATGCTGCTCCAAAGTTACACTCAATCAAACTGGTTTGCTGCTTTTGGTTGCGGTACAGGGCAAATTCAGACAGACCATCTTATCACAATAAAAAATCTTAACTTGTTTTTTTCAGCACACACTCACTATGCTCTGCCGTCCTCATCTATGCCCTTTTCATACGTTTTGGTATATTTTGCTATGGTGGGGATGAAAGTAAAAGGTGCATTCATAAGCGCATGTTCATTTGGTGGGGTGGGGTGGGAGTTAAGGATGCAGTCTACTCTTCATAGGTGAGTTGGGGGATCCAGACATGACCATAACAATTTGGTAAAACTGAGGAAGAAGTCCTGGGCTGCTCTGCTGCAAAGAGAGCTGAGTAGCTATCATCAATAAGGTTTAAAATCACACTAGTGAACCATCGTTTGGAGATACACAAAACTACCTCTGACTTTAGGGCAACATGATGTGGAAGAGCCCGAATAATCTTTAAGTGGCTGTAATCTTGAATATTGCTACTATCAGAACTAAAATATCAAAAACTAAAATATCAAAAGGATATAGGGAAGCATAGATTTATCATTTTAACACCACATCTTTGAACTTTGAAGAGACGTATTTTGTCAAGATACATATATGTGAAGTTCGGTATCGGTATTTTTGTGTTCTTATGAAGAGACTGCACATGTTGCTAGGGGACTGGCATCTGGCCCTGTAAGCACTCACTTGAATTGACTGAGATAATAGTTAACTTTCAATAAATGCCAATTAACAGTCTTTTTTAGATTAAGGAACTATTTGAAAATGAAGATTAATGCTGGTTATGTACTCGTTTGGCTGACATGTAAAGACTGCTTTCCTATATTTCAATAACAATGTTGCTTCATTGACCTCCCTGTCAAGATATATGTGTGGGCAATAATGAATATGAACAGGCCTTCCAACAAATGTGACAAACAGCATAAGATACGGTTCTAAATAAGCAGTTTTATGTCTGGCTTGACATTGCAGCTACAGTCAGACCGCCTATCATCAAAAAGTGCTTTCAGAATTATTACAAAGAGGGGCTTTGGCTCCAACCACATGTTGGTGACACGAGTGCATGTTTTGATTGGGCAAAAGCTCTGTACTTCCACAGAAAAAGTGCTTACCCTCCACAAGTTTTAAACATTTATTTATCAATTCTAGCTATTGTGTAAAACAGAGCTTTACCTTTAGCTCAAACATATGCAAAACATATGCCATTGCAATGCAAAGTTATATGTCTACTTGATATTTAGATAATTATAGTGTTTGTTCTTCACTGGCACCAACACAGATGTTAGAAGGGCAGTGAGGAGATATGTGTTTCTTTATTGCACACCCTGCCACCCCCCACCCCCGGTTCACTTTCCATCATCAACTTTGGGGATACCTTGGCATGACACTCCTTGAGAGAATAGTGTTTATTTTCCAACTCTTAGGGGCCATATTATCAAGAAAGGGTGATACATTATCGCCACTTTTATCAGCAGGAAACTGCCGCTAAAGCAGCGATAATGGGCTTTATAATATCCCCTTTTGAATTCCCATAAAAGCCCAGGTTAACACCAGAGCCTGGCTTCTATGGGAATTCACAAGGGCATGTTATCAAGCCCATTATCGCCGCTTTAGTGGCAGTTTTCTGCCGATAAAAGCGGCGATACTGTATCGCCCTTTCTTGATAATATGGCCCTTAGTTTTAAGATTTGTAGGCCGGAGAGATTCTTTTAAGCTCCTTGGCTAACACCTAATTTAATGACTCATTTGAATTCATTATTTAATTAAAAAAATACATTACAAGTATTATAATTTCTTTACTTCAAATGTAACCTTTTTATGTAATAAATTAAAATATATTGCCTATTTAATATACAATAATTTTAAATTACCCTTCCCTGAATCCAAAATGCCCTTAGTGCCATTTAACGGTACATTTTATGAACCCTCCAAAATTCTTGCTATACCTTAATGCTACCCTTCTTTTAAACCTATGCTAGACCTATCAGCCTTAGGGTGGTCTCCCCCCAAATGTATTGCCTTCTCCTCCCCTGTTTTGTTGAATTCTTTTTTGTTGGCTTTAGGACTCTGTGCACTTTACCGCCGATAACCAGTGCTAAGGTGCTTGAGCTCATGCTCTAAAACATGGCAAAATTGGCTTACACCGGAATGGCATATTTAATTAACTTTCCTAGTAAAGCATTATTGGGTATATGCATCAAAATTGGGTAAAACAAGTCCTTATTAGCGAAAAATAAGGAATCGCTAATAAGGAGTTGCATACCGCGATGCATCCACAGATTCGGTATTAAATACCGCATCGCAAATAATCATTAAATAATTCGGAAAACACGTTAGCGAGACTCCAAATCAAAGATTAGCAAATACCGAAGTAGCAAATTCCGAATCAGTATTTGCGATTTCGGTATTAGCGAATTCGCAAAAAATAAAACGTTGCATCGGAAGCAGGTTGATGACATCACAAGGAGGAAGTAACACAGCTCATGCTTCATTCAGTGCCCTGAGGAGCTCAGAGGAGGAGGCAGAGCACAGGAGCTGAGGAGTGAGACAGTGATAGCACAAACCAGCTATTGCACAGACACCCAGCATGGAGAAGGATGCACCCCAGGACAAGGAAACGCCCAGGAAGAGGAAGACCTCAGGAAGAGGGCAAAGGAGAAGATTGCAGAAAGGGTGAAGGAGGCAGCTGGCACAGGAGGCGGGACATCCAGCCCTCGAGGACCTCGTTGAGGCTACCATTGAGCCAGAAGCTGTTGTGGGGGTCACCCAATTGGACACTTCCGGCGCTGCAGCAGGAGGAGAAGGTAAGATGCATGCCAGTGCAGATATGCAGCGTGTTGTCAACCCCTGCCCATTCCCCCAGGCCAAACACAGTGCATATGTAGCCGTGCCCAACGCATATTCCCTCACCAGAGTGTTGCATCATGGGAGTTGGAGTCATATCATGAAAGAGTGCATGTCTGACCCCTGATGTTAATGAAATGAAACCAGCATCACAGGGCCAAATGTCAGTCCAAATATGTCCTTTATGTAGATGAAAGTATGCAAAACAGATACATCATGACAAAATAATAACAATGCACTGTTTCACACACAGATGCATCACCCCTTGATTCAGATGACAGCGGACGCCACGTCATCTCTCAAACCCCAGTGGTGACCGATACTGAGACCCCGCAGGGACGTGAACCCATAACACCACCATCACCACCGCCACAACCATCACCACCAATACCACCACCACCATGGCAGACAACCCCACCACCACCACCACCGCGGACAACTACACAAAGCCGCAGGACAAATGTCCCCTCCCTGCAGGTGATGGAGACAGAGCAGAGGCCAGCAGCCACAAATGCTCCACGGCAGACAATAGTTACTCCGACCGCCCAAACACCAGCACGTGTCCGAGTCCGACAGCGGGCCAGGCCCCTGGGTAGAGCTGCAGAGAGATCTGATGATCCAACACCGGGGTACGAAGTGGTTGAGACACGGATGCTGCGTGTCCAGCGCCTGCAGGGAAGACACATGGGTGCCATTAACATTAACATTTCCAAATTGACAAACAAAATTGGCACCATGACTGACGCTGTGCATGAGATGACCACAGCCGTTGCTGAGGGCAATAAAGACATTAAACTGTGCCTGCAGGTACTCACACGTGCTGTCATTGCAGGCCAACAAAGTGAGCGCCGGAGGCATCGGCAGAACATGCTACGTTCCAATGCCTCCATTAGGGCCATCACTAAGCTGTGCAACAGCACAGCTGTGCTTTCATGCAGATCTGTGTCCCTGCAGGTCGACTTGGGCCATTATTTCAGAGATGTGACAAAGTCCTTAGAAAGAGTGGCCACTGCAGTGGAGCATCTGCAGTCTGGAACTTTCAGTGCCAGCAGTTTGGGAGGGGAGGAGGGGAGTGAGGCTGCTTCAAGCGTGAGAAGCATCTCTGTGCCGGAGGCCAGCGAGAGGAGGCGCAGTGCGCGCAGCTCCACAGCCACTGAAACACATCGCGGCGATGTGGAGGAGTCACGAGACAGGAGGCTGGGGGTACGTGGCAAGCGCAAATAGCCATGTTCCATTGTCTCCCTGGACATGGTGACGTAACCATGGGCCAACTATACTGCCACATGATACACCAGTGATGACAATGGACAGGTATCCCATTATTTTTTTGATTCTGCGTCATGTTGGCGTTTCATTTATATGCACCTGACAGGTGCTCATGTGCATTAAACATTTGCAAACAAGATCATGTTGTGATGGCTCATTCATACCTGTCTCAGAAGTGATGTTGTGTGATGTATGTCCGCCTCCTTTGGCCTTCAGCTGTGTTAGGCATGTGTGCCTGTTGGTGTTGGGGGTGTTGCTGTGCACGTAAGTCGTCCTCTCCGTCCACATCTATTGGTATCCCCCTTCTTGTGGCAATGTTGTGCAGCATGGCGCAGACTGCTATTATACGGCAGCAGTTCACTGGGTCATACTGCAAGGCACCTCCTGTCTTGTGTAGTATCCGGAAGCGACTCTTGAGGATGCCAAAGGTTTGCTCTACTACATTCCTGGTGCTGATGTGTGCTGTGTTGTAGCGCTTCTCCTGAGGTGTTGCAGGGCTGAGGTAGGGAGTGAGGAGATATTCACGCAAGGCGTAGGCGCTGTCACCTGCAGGGTGGGGAGGAAAGGGTTAGCTGCATGAATACATTTACATATGTGAGGATGGAGTTAATTTTGAGGCATTTATATGTACCTAATAAGTGTCCCTCTCCAAATTCACCGTTGATCAGACGCCTGTGGATGCCACTATGTCTGAATATGTATGCGTCGTGTGTGCTTCCAGGAAATTGGGCTACGATGTCCGTTATGATGTGCTTGGCATTGCACACGACCTGCACGTTGATGGAATGATATGACTTCCGGTTGCGGAAGATGTATTCGTTGGCTGAGGGGGGACAAATGGGGACATGGGTGCAGTCAACGCATCCTATCACATGGGGAAATTGTGCCACCTGGTAGAACTCCTGTTTGGTGTGGTTCAACTGCTGTGGGGTTGTGGGGAAGGTGATGTGGTAATGTATCAATGTCAGCATGGCATCTACGAATTTGTGGAAAAAGCGTGAAAGTGCGCTTTGCGGCACGCCTCCAGCTTCAGCTATGACCCCCTGGAAGCTTCCTGACGCCAGCATGTGCAGGCTGCATAGGACCTGGACATGGGCTGGGATGGCGTTGGTCTGATGGGTCTGGTGCTGCAGTAGTGGTTCCAGGTCGGCAATGAGGCGCTTGATCATAGCCCGGTTCAGCCTGTACTTGTCGTAGATCAGTTCCTCTGTCTGGCCCAGCAATGTGATGCGCACCCTGAAGACCCTGTCCTGGATCATCCTCCTGCGCTGTGCAAGAGCGTTGATTCTCCTCTTCCTAGCAAGCACGTAGGGGGCAGCCATTTTGGTAGACATACAGGGTCTCCAGAGGCATATTTGAAGGGTTTCTGATTATCTGCACCTGTGTTTTTTTTTTTCTTCCTTCCAATGACTTTACCTCCAGTTTTTGATTCCCCTTATTTTGCTCATTCAAAATAGCGATTTTGGGCATTTTCGGTATTTGCGAGTTTTGATGCATTTCGTTGCGATTCTTTAATAGCGATTCGGTATTTCCGGAGGCTGATTTCTTTCTCGGTATTACTGATTGGCTAATTTGCGATTCGGTAATTTACCGCAGGGGTTATTTAGCGATTCTTTATTTTTTAAGGATTTTGGGTTGATGCATTGCATTTTCAGGTTTTGCGTTCGGTATCGGCCTGTTTTACCGACTCGCTAATTTACTGGGAGGCATTTTGCTTGATGCATCTTCCAGTATGTCAAATACCCAGGACTGATAGAGTACATGCTACTAGTGGGCCTCCAGCACTTATTGTGCCACCCACTTAAGTAGACCCTTAAAACATATCCTGGGACTGCCGCTGCAGCCTGTGAGCATGGTTAATGTGCCAATTTGACTTGGCAAAAAAAAAAAACTGCCAGGCCAAAAACTCTTTAAATATAAGTCACTCCAAAGGTAGGCCCTGAACAACCCAGGAGGCAGGATGCATTATATTTAGAAAGTTGGGCATCAACTTTAAATTTTTACATGTCTGGCTAGTAAAAAAAACATTAAATTAATGTTTCACTACCGTGAGGCATACCGATCCCACGGGATTACATTAGGTTTCCTTATTACATCTAATAAGTGATAATTTTTGCTTGAGAGAAGGCAGACATTTCATGTTTTTTGTCTAGGAGATTGTGATTTAAAATCATCTTTGTGTATTACGTACAAAAACCCACACAATAGAGGGACTGGGTGGTGACAGGATGGGCATTCCAAAGCAGAATGGGAGAAGAGCTGTGCACAGCCCTACTTGCACTTCAAAGACATTTCCTTAGGTCACTTACAAAGGACTTCACAATAGCATATGGTGAATGGAAACAGCCTGGGACCACGGCAGGGCTCCACAAATTCCAAACTCTTTTGTGGGGAGAAAACGGCAAAGGTTTCTTTCACTTCAAAATAGGAACCTCAGACGTACTATTCAGAACACTTCTGAACCTGCAGATGGACTCCAAAGGATTGTCCTGCTGCCTGTGGTCGGCTGTATACTTCAGAGGACTGCCCTTCTGCATAAAGATAACTGTCCTGCTGCCTGAAGCCTGCCCTTTTCCCTCAGAGGACTGCCCTGTTACTTGAGACCGCTTTTCTGCTTGAACTCAGGACTTCCTTAGTGACTCCAAGGGCTAGTTGGCTAGCCTCCTCATCTGAGTCTTAGAGACAGAACAGGCTACAATCATCTTAAACCCCCTCCTGGATCCAGCCAAAGTGAATCGTGACCCTCCAAGTGGTGCGACTAAAGTCCTGGACACTTAGAAGTGGTGCTAAAGGCATCCAGAGAGCCCAAATATAAAACATGTGACTTAGAACATTTTCTGCCAAAGGTGCTCGGAGAACAAGAGGAGACCGGGACCTGCTTGCCGATCTGCCAAAAATGCATCACCTGTCGACCTGAGTTTGATGCAGTTCCCGCTATGTTCTTCTCTGCAACAGCAAATCCTGTTCAGCGGCTCCTAGCAGAAGGTGCTCCTGGCCTCATGGAGCCCTCGTCGGCTACTGCTGGCAGTTTCATCCCACTAGATATCTTCAACTTCCATAAAAGAGACTAAGTCCGAATGAAGAAATATTCACTCTATACCTCGTCCAGTGGCTCCTCATTGGAGACCGCCGGATGCCTGGCCCCTCTGAACTTTACCATCCCAGCAATTTTTCTTGAATACTTCTAAGTCCAAAGATAAGACGAGACAAGGGGCCAATCCACTTCGAATATTTAACTCGCGCTCTATCGCTGTCAGCCAGTCCTTTGGGATTTTCCCCTGTGTTGCGTGACTACATGTCTAGAGTTGGTGCTTAGAACGTCTAGGTGCTATTTTTCACTTAAAGCTTTAAAAATTCATAACTCCGGTTCTACCTTTTGTAATTTTCTTGTCAAATAGTTTATTAAAAAGTACTCTTTTTTTATAAATTGGCGTTGAATTTTTCATGTGTTGTGTTTTCACTTTATTGCTGTTAAGTGCTGCATAAATACATATTGTCTCTAAGTTGTGCCTGACTGCTTTTGAGACAAGCTACCAAAGGGATAAGTTCAGGGTAATTTAGTGACTTTTTGTGGCTCACCATGACAAGGATTATGGCTGTTGCTTAAGAGGGACATACTCACACCCCTCAACCAACAAATCCATTTTAATTCTCTAGAAATGTCTTACTACCCTTTGCTATGCTTCCCTAACCCTAAAAATTCCATGCTGTCCCTTATTGCTACCCTTCACAGCACTCAATACAACCTGTATATCTCCTAACAGTTACCACACCCTAATCCCTAAAAAACCCATATTACACCTTAATGCTCTCTTTCCCTAAACTAGAAAACTTACTGGCCCTTAATGCTGTCCATCTTTAAACCCTAAAACCCTCTTATGAATCCTTAACACTGGCCATCTCTGAACACGAAAAACTCTTACTACCCTATAATGCAATAATTTCTCGACAACAAAAAACATTAATATCCCTTATTGCTACCCTTCCCTGAACCCAAAAAAAACAATAATACCCCCTAATGCTACCCATGCCTGTACCCTAAATTTCCCTTACTAAGCGTTAACCCTATACTTGTCTTAACCTTCAAATCTTTTACCACCCTTTAACTCTACCATTTCCTGAAAAAATTGCTTTTCTTTATTAATACTGTAGATTTCTGATATGTTTAACTAGTTTATTACCTTGTTACTTGTTACTTTACATTTGTAATTCTGTGACTTGTTGGATGTTCTAGTTTGGGGTGTTCATTGTTATGTGATGCAGTGGTGTTCTCTGGAAAGTCAGTTGGTAGCTGGCTGGAGAGGGAGCATCAAATACAGTTGTTTCTTCAATAATAAATCAACATAAAACTCTACTGAAGTCTTTGAGTTCTACTTACAAAATTTAGTGACGAGGCTAGGATCCACAAGTGGTGAAGTTTATTTGATGCGATTTATGACCGTAGAACAGCAATAAGACTACGAATGATCAAAGGTTGGGGCATTCCGTCCTTTAATGTGACCTGCTGTAGCATGTTACAGGGTTGGTGATTTGGTGTTTGTGAGAAATACTTGTTGGATCAAGTAAGTCCAGGCCATGTCGAGCGGCACACGGTAAATGCTCGTTTGGCCTTGCACTTTAAAAGTTGCGGCGCGTGAGGGAAGCTGCTGACAAGCACTTCACGCAACTCTGATTGACATTCCTACGTGGTTCACGTCCCATGTTCAAGCACCATCTCCTTTTAAAAAATAGCACAGCCACTTAGTAGCACGCTACTGGTGGCCATCTTGAGCTGTTGGGAGGCTCTTCATAGCGTTCAACCTCTGGAGTGTTGTTTTGTTAGCAAGCCAGTTACCTCCTATGTAGGAGTCGTAATTACGATCTATTGCCGGTTGGCATTAACGCAAGAAAAAAAGTGGATATTCAATTGACTTTGCAGGAGAAACCAGGATTTCCTAAGTCATTAGGGTATTTTTTATTTTGTCTTGAGCATTGACTAATTTATGTTATTGCCTTCACATTCTACAGTGATAGGCACACTATAAGAATACCTGGTGTAAAGACTGTGACAATGTTGATTAATGAGGAATTACCGTACATCTGAGAGTTACGGTGACAGGCACATTAAGTTGTGTTTGTGCGTTCACATTATACGCTGATGGGCACACCTTAGAAATGCTGGGTACAAAGACTGTGTATTGGTGTTTGTGATTAATTGGGATAGGTACAATTATAATATTGCTACTCCCAGTGAACAGGGTTATTGAGGCTATGATTTATCTGTCTGCAGTTTTTCTTGCTCAGGCAGGAACCCCACCTATTGAATGGGATGAGTGGATTGAGGTTTTCGAAAATTACATAGAAGCAGTGGGTGGTAGAGAATTCAGTAATATCATATTAGAGCGAGTTGCACTCCTTTGCTTTCACCTAAAGTTCTCCAAATTTCTAAACTTGTACTTAATCATTGCATGCTCAATGGTGTCGTGCCTAGCCCAAACAGCACGTGCGAAACTAAACGACAACATACTGTGCTGGGGGCGGGGGCGCGCACAACGCCCCGGTGCTCATGACAAGCTCAGCTCGTCATGAGCCACGGTGGCCGTGTGCTCATGACAAGCTGAGCTCGTCACGGTCACACCCGTTTCTGTAGGACGTTCAGCACAGTGGGGAAATTAGCCCCGCGTGCGAGCGTTGCAGCCGTTATGACGAGCTCAGCTCGTCATGAGCACACGGCCACCGTGGCTCATGATGAGCTGAACTCGTCATGAGCATGGGAGGGGTTAAAGGGGCCAGGTATTTTTCTAAACTTGATTTCAAAAGTGTGTATCATCAGATTAAACTGCATCAAGATTCCAAACATCTCACAGATTTTATTATCAAGGAAGGTATATTTCAGTTTACTAGAATGCCATTTGGAACAATGGATTTAGGCCTAGATCTCTGTACTGGGGTGAATGTATGACATTGTTCTGCATTCTGTCCATCAAGTTTTTTTGCGTTTGGTCTATCCTTGGCAGCTAGTGTGTTTTAGAAGATGATGGGTGAAGTTTTGAAGGACATTGAAGGTGCAATTTATTCAGGAAAGACAAGTGCACATTTTGTACTGACGAGGTGGAGTACTTGCGGTACACTTTGTCCAATTCAGGAATCAAACCAAAGAGGGATTTGATGGAAGCCATGAGGAAACCTGCGGCACCGAAGGACAAAGACCAGCTGAGGTCCTTTCTAGGGCTAGTTGAATAATATGCTATATTTGTTAAGAATGTTGCTGATAAGACTGAGCAGATGAAGAAACTCTTCAGGAAAGGATGTACATTATCATGAATGGAAGAACACAAAAAATCATTTGACAACATTAAGAAAGAGATATGTGTGGCCAAGGTGTTAACTCCTTTGGACCCTTCCATAAACCCTACAAACTTGTTAATGCTACCCAACCCTGAATGCTGAACACCTTAACATCCCTTAACACAACTCTTCCTTTAACTCAACGCTACCCTTCCCTGAAACCTATAACCCAATTACTACCCCTTAATAGTACCAATCTCAGACTCTATAAACCCTTACTACCCATTAATGCTTCCTTTCTCTAAAGCCTAAATAGCTCTTACTACCCTTCAACATTAGCCTTCCTTGAATCCTAAAAAAATCTTTACGAAACCTTAATGGAACCCTTTCCTGAACCCTAAAATCCACTTTGTTCCCCTTAATGCTACCCCCCTGATCTCAACAGACTTGTTACTACCCTTTAACTTTCTCCCAAGGACTCCGCCTTCTGGAATCAAGTGGAGAATAAGGGTGAAATATTAATTAATTAGAAATACATATTCAGATTCCCCTGGTAATTTCTCATTTCTAAGTGACCATCAGCGTCCCACTTGTGATCCCTGTCATTTCTATTGCCACTTTCCTCCCAACATTCATCAATACCTTCAGTACTGTGAACTCTGAGGAGGAATTACCATATGATATCAAGGATAAGGCTGTTAGTGGCATCAAGCAAGAAGGAGATTCTTACCACACACAAAGAGTTAGAAGAACATTTTTAGTGTATCAGTGGATGCACTTTTAGGACTACATCTCCTGTTTATGTACAATCGAGCTGTGATACTATTAAGGACAAATGAGCACTGCCTCGTTATTGTAGTGATTTACATTATGTTGGATGTTTTACTATTATACTACAATTTGGTAATATCACGACAACCAGTTATCATGACATTACAACACATTTAGAGATAAATGTGAAAGCACTGCTTTCTGTCCTTTTCCTGCAATTGCTAAAGTAAAAAAAGCACCAGCATTTTGCTGATGCTCTGGTACTGATAGGCACAAAATGCAGTACTTTTATCTTAATGCACAAATAGAGTAAAACGAGCTGAAAACCACTTTCGACACATTTCACCAGATTTTGTACAGCTTCCCACACATTCTAAATGAACTCCAAAGTATTAAGTTAAAATACAGCAAATATTAGTGCATGACTATTCTAAATTTTTCATAATACTGTTCAATTTATGTGAGGTATAATGATTTTTCTTTAGGCCTGGTTGAAAACGCAGCTGTGAATTACATATTTTTAGCAATTCTTTAAAATATTGGTAGGGTGAGCTTTGGCTTGACGCAATCCAGAGAAGTATTACTCTTTCACCTCATGCTACCAGCTGGTGATATATCATTCCACCATCCAGGGTGTGCTTCCCTTAGACTGTATGGGGAATTATTCTAAACTTGAAAAAAAAACTCACCAATGAGATTCATCACATTCGGTTCGTTTCCTCTATATGCATTGTACACCAAAATGTTTTACTTTTTTCAGCACTGAAAAGACAGAATGACAGATTGAAATGGGATGAACATTTTTTGCATCAAAAGCTTGCAAAGAGCATTTGCGAATGCTGATGTTTACATTTGTTAGTACATTATATCTAACCTAATTGTATTTGCCGATGCTTGTTTAAGAAATCTGCTGACCTAAACAAGGTTGGCACGGTGTCAGATTTCACATTCGGCCTGCTAACATCTAGACATGGTGTTTTTGTTTATCTGTGGTTCTTGCTTTAACATGAATAGAGCTTATATCCCCATTCTATAAAGTAAGGGGCATATTTACAAGCCTCGTTGCATCGCTGTTGCAGCACATAATGTGGTGCATGAGTGACACAACTAAAAAATTAGATATATGAAGCCACGCAAGACCACCCTGTGTGGCCCTGAGTGGCTTCATGAATATCGAATAAAGCAACGCAGAACAAACCAAAGTGTTTCCTTACTAGGCGCCTGGGAGGCATTCCATGGGTGTTTCATGTGTGTTTCCACACAACATCCATGGATTTTGACACATTCCCAAATTTACCAGAAGGGAAAGACCTGGGAAGGTGCCAAAAACTTACACCTCCCCGGCAAAATTATTTTGCCTTGTTCTGTAGTGTAGTTCCTATTTTCCCAATAGGCTCTGCGCATTGGAATAACATAAACGATAGTTTAGACGTAGGACTTAGGTCGACTGGGTCTCTATTGAATATGTTAGACTTAATTATGAATGCCAGCTAGCTCAGAGGTCACTAGAAACGTTCTCAAGTACACAACAAGGGATTAGTTTCTGACAACCGCATAAACATGACAACTTTGCTCCCTCCAGAATAAGGAGTATACCTCCAGAGTCGCGGAAACAATAGATAACTATTTCACTCAGTCAATCGTGCATGCTTACTTTCGCCAGAAGTGCAGAGAAACAGAGAGACGGGCGTTTTCAATAAAAGAGGTTATTTATTGAGCAGTCTTCATTCTAATGCAAGAGAAGTGAGTTGCTACAATTACAATACTTGTCATAAAGTAAAGTGCGTACAGTAAAAGGAGTATTATGAAATAATACTGTAAAAGCATGGTATGGTTTCTAAGCCATACGGTGTTTAAAATAGATAAGATATATACATAGATAAAATCGTAACTAAACGTACTCAACTGGTGCTTCTAAGATGCGCCTACCCCGGTGTACCTAACCTAAGCCTAGTACGTGGGAAGAGTAAGTGAGCTGCAGTTTTGAGTTAAGATAGTTTCTGCCAAGAATCTGAATCAAGAATTCTCTAAGGGTCTAATCAGCTCAGTACCTTGGTTATAGAATAAAGGAGGTCTTGTATCTCTCTCTCAGGACTCGATCTCCCAGCAACCCGCAAGGGTGACAGGGAAACACTGGAGCTGGATTTCTCGGCCAGAGAAAAGACAGTGTCTCTCTCAGTGCGTCAATGGGAGAGTCGGCTTCCTTCGGCACTCGCTACAGCAGGGCGTCGGGCAAGTAGATAACCGATCTGCTCCAAACCACCGTGTCCTTTGCTAGGGCAGATGCTGGTATATTTATACCTGGAAGGTGCCGAGTTTGACGTAAGTTTGGACATAAGACGTCACTAAGAAAAGGACAAATCAATACAGAAGCAGGGGGAATTCCCGGGCTGCTGGAGGCTTGGTTTGTTTAAGAACACGTTGTGCTTTCTAGGAGTCTATGGGAGTAGCCTTGCCGTATTTGGACTGCATTGGCTATGACTTAATATGGGTATGATTCTTATGCCTTTATAAGGATATGATTTGATATAACCGCATAAGGGCATAAATCGGGAATATTTAAATAGGGTCCTAGATTCGTTTACAACACCCACTCCACGTATAATGTCCATCATTACTAAATATTAAGCAATTTTAAACATAACTATGCATTTGTTTTCCATCCCACCCCAAAATACATAAAATGCATTTGAAATGGTATATACACGAAAAATGAGTTTCAACTGTACGTTTTCAAGCAGTGGTATCATTCAGATAATGCATATATTGTACATTGAAATGACGACAGGATGAATCACTAAATTTACATTTATGAAATGGCTCTTTAAACAGAAGAGAAGGTCAAGACCATTCCATCACATATTTATACAAGACTGTACATGTGCTAGAGGCTAAGTCAAAACATTGTCTCTAGAGTTTTCAAAAATAGAAATCTTGTTCTTTAACACCTTGGGTGCTTTGACTTTTCTCCTCCTGTGCTGAGGGGTCTGTAAATCCCATTGTTCATGACGAGCTCAGCTCGTCATGAGTACACAAGCAGTGTACTGCATGACGAGCTGAGCTCGTCATGAGCATGGAAGGCGTTAAGAATAGTTCTACTTTATGCAGAGTATCATGTGCCAAAAAAAGGTAAATATTTTGGGAACGGGAAAAGAATTTCGCTTTCAGGGAAAAATAGTTCCAATAGTTTTTTTGAAGTTCTGTTTATCAAAACTGAAGGCCGAATTCAGAGTTCAGGGAACGCTGTGTGCTCGTGTTTTCAAAAGTTATTCTCGTTGTTAGGAAAGAACATTAACTCAGATAGGCTGGCAAATAATTTGTCTACAACAGTAGGTGAAAGTTGGACCATGTCCGAAAAAGTAGAAATAGTGCATATGTGAGAAGCATTGCCATCATCGGTGTCTAGATCAGCAATGGTCACAGAAGGTTGTACCTGTGTGCCGCTTTCATCTCGTACCTCACCGCCACCTAATCGTAATGGTGAGGTCTAAACGAATGCCGTCATCAGAATAGGTAGCCGCTGGGGACAACACGTTGCATGAGCCGTTACCGAACCAAGCAAAGTATCGATATCCATAGGTACTGCTGATGGTAGTGTGAGACAGACGTTAAACACGCATTCTTCTCCGCAGAGCAGGCATCATAGAATAGGTAGCATGCAATCTTGCCAGATTGGTCTGAATGAAAGAAACCAGGTAGTATTCAGATCCCTTAGCCGAGCCAAGCCGAGGACTTTAGTAATCCGGTCTCGGTATCTCATTGCTAGGAGCGTTTCTTCCATGGTAGCCTGAGTTTTGTTTGTGGCTGGACTTGCCATATCGGAGCAGAAGGAACAAAAATAAGATTCCTGCTACAAATCCCAAGATGAGAGGCAGGCCGCCGAACACAGAGTGCACAAAATTCGGGAAGATGCTCAGGACTGCTTCAAAGGGTGCTAACAGTCCCGAAAAAACTGTCTTAAATACATGTGCGATGCCACTGGTATCAGACATGTTTAAGATTTGACTTAACATTTCTACGAAATGCACGGGGCAATTTCTCGATAATAATGCATGTATCTCTGCTGTTGTCCTTGCAACTTGCAGATCATACGTTTCTCTAGACGAGGTTAAAGGCACAGTTGTTTGTAAAAGAATGGACTTCATTCTGCTTAAAGTATCAATTCGAATAGAAGAGATATTCAGAGAAGGCCATATCGTTGCCTCCTTGTCTGGTTTGCTCTTTTGGATACAATACTTGCATACAGCAAGTGACCTTGGAAGTTACACTGACGAGATAGGCCCTTCCTGGCACCATGCCACAACAGCTGCGGTCACTTATTATAACGTAACTGCCATTGGAAAGTTGTCTGAAAAAAGGCTCTATTTGTGTAGTAGGGGTGCCGTGCAGGTGGCATGAAAGGTTATTTGATGAACCTTCTCAGGCTCCATGCAAGGTAACTCCTTGACAGAGAAGAGTACCGCTCAGTGAATTTTTACAGTTGTTAACACTAAGAAATACCTCTTTTTCCCCCCACTGTAACATCTATGTGTATAAGGTAGATTCCAGGTTGACTTGATGTAACCTTTAGCCAACCTTTCATACAGGCCCGCTGGTATGTGCTTTTGACAATATTGAAACTGAAAAGTCGTTATCGGAATTGTAATTGTGCCATGTATTATCCATTCAATGACGGGTCTTTCGGAGACTGTCAATGGCAATCTTTCTAGTTTTTCAATGCTCAGCACCGTATAGTCTGCTCCTTTTTGTGCCAAAGAGATTTGTTTATCTGTAAGGTTAAAGATAGAAAATAATGACGTTGTGTTGATTAGACGCCATGGCACGTAGCCTGAACGGAGATTTTGTAACGTCCAGCCTAACTCTACAATAAAACGTAATTGGGACTGGCCATGTTGTAACATTTGCATATCCTGTTATATTATATCAATAGCAGATGATACAATGCTGTCCAGTGAATACATTCTGGAGGACAGAGTCATTAACCCATTGTCCACTACAGACAGTGATTTTTCCAAATTAATACGATCAATTTCTTGTATTTTTTCAGCAGTTTCAATTTGCGTTACTTTCCAAGCTTCGTTGTAAGCAGCGTATATACCGGCATATATGAAACGTTTTTGACGCTGTTTGCGAGGTCCCAATAAGAAATCTCGCAAGTCAGCACCTTCTTTAAGTAAAGTCAAGTGTTGCTTAATTTCAGGCAGTGTGGATTTCTGTAGCCATTCGAGGCATAGTTTTTCTATACTGTATGTTGTAATTATCCCTGGATGTTATCTCTGGGAATATCTTGGATCCGGCCTTTTCTGTTTGAACCCCTGTGTTTTGTTCAGGAATCTATCATGATAGGTATTAGTGTCTGTGGGCCAGATCAACCATTTTCTCCAATCAGGATTAGTTCTGTTTTGGTGTAAAATATGGGATATGTCTATTTCCGCATCTGTAGAGCTATTACTATCAGGTATGGGCTTTGGTATAGACGGTTTGTTTAAGTCCTTTATTTTGGCTAGGCCAAGACAGGTTGTTTGTTGAATGGTGTCATTCAGGAACATTATCTGTTCTGGGATCATGCAGGCTCTGAATAATGATTCTTCACCTTGTACCTGCCAGTCTTTTGTACCCCAGACTGTTTTTGTCTCAATGTTGTTTTTCCAAAATTCAAAACCAAATGTAGACATTTTTTCATAAAATTTTGTAGAATATATCAATTTAGTATTTGTCAACATGTTTTTCATTCCTGTCTCATTCATAATTTTAAAATAAAATGTTTCTGGATCAGTGGTATTAAACCCTGAGAAGTATGGGAATTTCTCATAAAATGTTTTTGAGCTACCCTTTGGCGGTGTTGGACAATGTTCCCATTGATTATAAGTGAAAACATTTCTAGGATTAGCAGATTTATGTAAATAGTGATGCCCATAATGATTAAAGCAATACATTTCTTCATAATTTGATGAACCTTCTAAATAATCATGTTCTGTAAATTTTGCTGACATTTCTAAATCTGACATCATATTATTAATATTTTCAAAGTCCCAATCATCAGATAAAGTACTAGGTGATACAAAGTCACTTAAAGTGTAGTGTAGTTCCTATTATCCCAATAGGCTCTGCGCATTGGAATAATATCTTCAATAGTATAGATCTAGGGCATAGGTTAACTAGGTCTTCTACTGACGATATTAGACTTAAAGTTTTTGGTTTTGCCAGCTAGCTCAGAGTTCACTAGAAACTTTCTCGAATAGACAAGGAGGAGTTTAACTTCCCTGGATAGACAAGAAGGGATTTAGTTTCTGACAACCATAGAACATGACAACTTTGCTCTCCCCCAATCAAGAGTGTATCTCTAGAGTCGTGTGAAAACAAAAGACAACTTATTTTACTCAGTCAGTACGTGCATTTTTAGTTTCACCAGTTTGTAGAGAAAAGGAAGAGACGGGCGTGTTCAATAAAAGATGTTATTTATTGATCAGTCTCTTTTCTCGTACAAGAGAAATGAATCGATATTATTGCGATACTTATGGTTAAGTAAAGTGCATACAATAAAAGCAGAAGTATAAAATAATACTGCAGAAGCATTGATATGGTTTCTAAGCCATATGATAGTTAAAATTGATAAAATAGATACATACATATATACATTTGGCTAACCGTACTCAACTGGTGCTTCTAACCACGCCTACCCCAGTGTACCTGACCTAAGCCTAATACGTGGGCGGGAGTAGATAAGTAGCAGTTTAAGTTAAGTTTGTTTTGCCAAGTGACTGACTCAAGAATTCTCTGCAAGGGGTTGTTCAGTTCTGTACCTGAGATCTAGAATGGTTGAGGGCTGGTATCTCTCGTCTCTGGTCTTGATATTCCAGCTGCCTGCGAGGGCTGCTTGGAAGCGCCGGAGCTGGATTTCTCGGCAGGAGAAAAAACAGCTTCTCGTTCTCAGCGCGTCAGGAAGGCGGGGCAGCGCGTGTGGGCTTCGCTCTCTGCTGGGCTCCTCAGCGCGTCTCGCTGCTCCGATCTCGTCACCACCGCGTGTGTTTGCTTAAGGCAATGTCGGTAATATTTATACCTGTAAGGTGTCGAGATTGACGTAAGGATGGACATGGATACATCAATAAGGATGTCATACGAACGGGCTTGTTCGCACATTCTTTTGCTGAAGTTCTCGGTGAAATCAAAACAATGGCCGCAGGGATTTTCCCAGGTTGTCATTGGTTTGATTTGTTTTGAGAACTCCGTATGCCTTATCAGGGGCTGGAGGAATAGTGCTTGTCTAATTAGATGGCATGCGTTATTACCTAATCAGATAACACATTTCTGTGCCGTGGTGTGGCTTAATCAGATAACGGTTTTGCACCGTGGGTCGGCTGCTAGTTAAGTATTAACCAGAACAGGGCCGGGAATAGGGGAATCGATACAGAACCTATAGGAATACATCACACCCACTCCACGCTGACTATGTCCATATTTACAAGATCTAAGCATAGCAAATACACTAGTCGAGCATGTGTATACCGTACCACCCCAAAATACATCCATATGCATTTTGAAACATGAAATATACGAAACGATATATATATACATTATATGCACTCAAGCAGTATATTAATGCTAAATATCACGCATATTCATACATCATAACAAATAAAATATGAAAATTACACATGAAATGGCTCTTAAGACAGAAGAAAAAAAATGCGAGACCATTTCATCACAAAATAAAATATTTATGAACAGGCTAGAGGGCAGCTAATGATTCTAAAGTTCCTAAAATAGAAATATAGTTCTCTAAGAATAGTTTCTACTTTAAGCAGAAGATAGGTGTCCCGAAAAATTGTAAATAATTTTTGGGGCAGCTGAAAAATAATATTCCGCTGTCCGTAAACTGGAGAAAATTGTTCATGATACTTTATTTTCAAAGTTGAAGGCCAAATTCATGGTAGTGGGAACGCCTTGTGCTAGCTTGTACAAAGGTCATTATTTCTGCTCTGGTGAGAACATCATATCATTTAGACTCTCGAAAAAGCTGTCAACAGCTTCCTGTGAAAGTTCCATTAACTCGGAAAAAGATGTTACCATGCATTCGTGAGCATGATTGCCTTCATTTATGTTTGGATCAGCATAGCTGACAGAAGGTCGTACCTGATCGATGCTGCTTTCTTCTTGAACCTCACTACCCCTTAATCGTAGTGGTGAAGTCTCCACGAATGCCGTCATCAGGATTGGTAGCCGCTGGGGACAGCACAATGCATGAGCCGTGACCGGACCCAACAAAGTTTCTGCATCCATTGGCGCATCCGATTGTAGCGTCAGACAGGTGTCTAACACGCATTCTTCTCCGCATAGCAAGCACCTTAGTACAGGTAAAACACAGCTTTGCCACATAGGTCTAAACGAAAGAAACCAAGTCATGTTCAGGTCTCTAAGCCGGGACAGTCCAAGGATTCTAGGTATCTGGTCCCGGTATCCAATGGCTAGGATTGTTTCTTCCCTTGTCGCAGGTGTCTTGTCTGTGACACGGTTTGCCATAGCGAAATAACAGGATCAAAAATAGGATTCCTGCCACTAGTCCCAAAAGGAGAGGAAGTCCACCAAAGACGGAATGGACAAAGTCTGGAAAAATACCCAGAATGGCTTTAAATGGTGTTAGAGCCCCTGAAAACACTGTCTTAAATACATTTGAGACTCCACTGGTATCAGAAATATTTAAGATTTTGTTCAGGATTTCTGCGAAATGTATGGGGGAATTAGTTGATAACAATGAATGAATCTCTGCCGTTGTCCTTGCAACTTGGAGATCATACGTTTCTTTTGATGACGTGAGCCTGGTTGGCGTCTGAAGGAGCACTGTTTTCATTCTGCTTAAAGTATCAACTCTAATGGAAGAAATTTTCAAATTGGGCCATAACCTTGCCTCCCTGTCTGGCATTGCGCTGGGGAACAATACTCGTTCACAGCACATGACCTTCGCAGTCGTACATATGAGATAAGCTACTCCGGGCACCAAGCTACAACATGTGCGGTCTACGATTATAATGTAACTCCCGTTCGATAGTCTCCTAAAGAATGGTTCTATTTGTGTCGCAGGTGTGCCTAGCTGGTGACATGAAAGGTTATTTGAGGACCCTTCACAGGCTCCGTGTAAACTAATACCATTACACAGAAGTGTACCGCTTAGTGACATGGCACAATTATTGCCACTAAGAAACACTTTCCGGCCTTTATTACTGACACAAGCATGTGAATAGGGCAAGTTCCATGTTGACTTAATGTACCCTTTACCCAATTTTTCGTACATGCCAGCCTGTATATATTTTTGGCAGTATTGAAACCTGAAAGTAGATATTGGAATATTAATTATTCCATGTATTATCCACTCACTGACAGGTCGTTCTGACATTGTCAATGGTAATCTCTCGAGTTTCACAATGCTCAGGATTGTATAATCAGCACCCTTCTGTGCCATACTGATTTGTTTATCAGTAAGGTTAAAGATATTGAACAGTGACGTTGTGTTGATTAAACGCCAAGGTACATAGCCTGAACGCAGATTTTGTAACGTCCAGCCAAGTTGTACAATAGAACGCAATTGGGACTGACCGTGTTGTAACAACAGTAAGTCTTGCGATATTATGTCGATTGCTGAAGACACAATGCTGTCCAAAGAGTATATTCTGGAGGACAGAGTCATTAACCCATTGTCCACTACAGAAAGTGATTTTTCCAAATTAATACGGTCAATTTCCCGTATTCTCTCTGATGATTCAATTTGAGTTATTTTCCAGGCTTCGTTATAAGCTGCATATACAGAGGCTGCTATGAAGCGTTTTTGACGCTGTTTGCGTGGTCCCATAATGAAAACACGCAAGTCAGCACCATCAGTAAGTAAAGTTAGGTGTTGCTTAATTTCTGCCAGTGTGGATGTTTGTAGCCATTGAAGGCAGAGCTTGCCCACACTGTACGTGGTAATTATCCCTGGGTGTTGTCTTTGGGAATATCTAGGGTCAGGCCTGGTCAATTTGAACCCCTGGATTTTGTTCAGGAATCTGTCTTGACAGTTATTAGTATCTGTGGGCCAGATCAACCACTTTTTCCAATCTGGATGGGTTCTGTTTTGGCTTAATATATGGTTTACGTCTATCTCCTCATCTGTCGAGCTATTACTGTTTATCGTTGGCTTTGGAATAGACGGTTTGTTTAAATCTTTGATTTTGGCTAGGCCAAGACAGGTAGTTTGTTGAATAGTGTCATTCAAAAATATCATTTGTTCTGGGATCATGCAGGCTCTAAACAATGATTCTATACCTTGTACTTGCCATTCCTTTGTACCCCAAACACTTTTTACTTCAACATTTTTGTCCCAGTATTCAAAACCAAACGTACTCATTTGTTCAAAAAACGAGTCTGAATATATCAATTTAGTGTTTGTAAGCATGGTTTTTGTACCTGTCTTGTTTGATCATTTGAAATAAAACGTTTCTGCATTACTTGTGTTGAACCCTGAAAAATATGAATATTTGTCATAAAAGGTTTTTGAGCTACCTTTTGGAGGGGTTGCACAGTGTTCCCATTGATTATAATTTAAAACATTTCTAGGTTGTGCAGATTTATGCAGATAATGATTACTATAGTGATTATAGCAGAACATTTTATCATAATTAGACGAACCCTGCAAATAATCATGTTTTGTAAATTTAGCAGACATCAGTAGGTCAGACATCATATTGTTAATGCTTTCCACGTCCCAATCATCAGCAACTGAGCTTGGTTTTACAAAGTCACTCAATGAGATCTTGATTTGGTGTGGATATTTCAGGATTTCAACCGGACCATAGATTTCATAATCAGTATTGTCCCATGCTACCCCACCGGGTATAGGATTGGCTGTGAAGTTGACTGAAGAAAGTTCCCTTTTCTCGATGTGTGAAGATGTGTGTGGTTTGAGGACCAAGTTGATTTTCTGGCTTGCTGTGTCCATTTTAGCATATTTTCCCTCAATGAAGTGTCCCAAACATAGTACCATGATGAGCCAAAGTATGAGGATAAGTGCACCTAAGGCCACCCAGAATTCAATCCATGGAGAAATCAGATAGGTTTCTTTCAGTTGTTGAAAAAGTTCCTTAGCTTTGTCTTTAAAGGTTTTTGTTGATGTTTGTTCCTTTGATTCACTCAGGTTTTCAGATGAATCGCTGAAGTTGATGAAGTAACCGGATGCCGTTCTGTCTATTGTTCCAATAGTTTCAGGATTGAAATTTGCTTTATCCGTGTGTTTTGTTGCAGCAGCATAGTCATTTATTACTTCATTGTAGATTGGTGTGTCTCTGCTAAATGTTTTTATTTGGGTTTGTAGAGGTTTAAGTTCCATAGCATTGTTGCATAGACCTTGTTGTTGTTCTTTTGGCATTTCAAACGTGAGTAGCCTCTTAGATTGAACCTCTGTGTTTGTAGCAAACCTTGGTGTTCTACTACTTATCGGGAGTCCACTTGGCCTACTGTTTGTTATCGGCCACATGATTGTGGTTTAACCAGGTCGATGGATACAACTCGGTTCTCCTTTTTACCAGCAAGGGGCGGTAGTACTACTGATCTTGTCCGTTGATAGACAAGACAGGAACTGCTTTTCTGTAAGAAGGCCCAAATTCCTTCTTTACCGCGATCTTTTCTCTGACTAGATCCCCGACATTTGGAATCCAGACAGGTCTTGCTGGGACAGGTGGTTTTTCTTCAGTGGTCGTTGGCTGTTGTTTCAACTTTATGTTGCTCAGGTCTTTCCTTGTTTCGTTTAAGTCCTGTAAAATAGCCAAACGATCTTTGATATCAAAGCTTTTTTCTTTAACCACTGAAGTCTGACTGTCAAGATCTAAGACCATCATTCTAGTTCCAAACAATAGTTCGTACGGACTGAATCCCCTCAGAGAATTTCTTGGCAGGTTATTTAGACTACGTTGGACACTTATTAGATGTTTGACCCACCCAGCTCCCGAACCTAATACCTTCGCTGTTATAGATTGCTTTATGCCTTTGGTTTTTTCTTTACACCATCCCGTTCCCTCAGGTAGGAAGTGAGAAGAGTCCCGCTATGCTATGCTCATTTGGCAATGTTTTTCATACGCTTTAGGGCAAGAAGAAAAAACATTCAGCCAAACGTAGTATGCTTCTAGCGTATATGCCATTATAGACTCGCAAATCTCTTATAACAGTTCTAGCGTCAGCCGATCGCTGGGGCCACATCCAAATGAATCTCGTGCAGGAATCCACTGCGACCATGATATATTTATAGTTGCCATCCCTTTGTAAGGGACCACAGTGGTCCAGGTAAACACAAGCTAATGGTTTATCCGAGATTAGAAGGGGCGTCTGAGCTGGTCGTCTCACTGTTGATACTTTCATTTTTTGACAAATTTCACATTCTAGAACATAGTTCCGTGTTTGTCTTCTCATTTGCGGCCACCAGTATCTCTGTTTTAATAATGATACTGTGGCTGAGACGCCAGCATGTACAGAAGCAAGTCCTTCGTGTGCCGCTATGATAAGTCCTAACCTATGTTCCATGTTTGGAATTGCCCTATCCCCCACTCCAGGGATTCGAGCAAACGGAACATTGTTTGTATCAGTCATATATGAGTATTTCACTGGAAAGCCTTTTGGGAGTGTTTCTATCGAATCCTTTCCTGTCGCGCTGACAGCTTGTAATATATCGCTGTCTATTTTTGTTTTTGACCGTGTGATGGCGGCTACGGAAGCCGTTTGCACAGCTGCCTTCGCTGCCTCGTCAGGCAATGAATTCCCTGCAACGTGAACGCCATCACGTTGATGACTCAGTGTATGTATCACGTGAGTCTTTGGTAGTTCTTTTTGCAAAAGAACTACTTGTTCCCAAAGCATTTTATGCTTGATTGTGCCTCCTTTTGCATCCTTAAAACCATTCTGAAGCCAGATCTGTAAGTATTCATTGTAAGACTGAACGCAATAATACGAATCGCACACTATGAGTGTGGGGAATTCTCGATCGGTATTTTCAAGCGCCATCTTGAATGCTAGTAGTTCTGCTCTTTGAGCTGTACAATCTCCTAGAGATTGTGTTTTAGTGACCGTTGGTTTAAATTTCCCTTCGTGCCAGCGACCTTTAACGATCGCGCACGCAGCACTGTAAGCTTGTTTACCCCCTACTGCGGGTTGTGCTGACCCGTCTGTATATATTATACAGCCGTAGTGTTCTAGAGGCAGAATTTCGATTGGCGGAGGACATTCAAATTCGTATTGGAGAAATTCTTGTGTTTTTAAGTTGGGATCAAATTCGTATACAACGTCTGTTGCAGCAAGAGAATTAGCCCACTGTATCCACCTTGGATGGAGTGCTTTAGCATTTGGAATGCTTGCTTTTGTTACCGCCTCCAGGGCTGGTATTGGTGTCACGATGATTATTCGTTTACCTTGTGCTAGGGCCCTTTCCTTTGCTACAGCAGTCTGTACCGCTGTCAGAATTTTTTCCGTTGGACTAAATTTCATTTCAGCCTTTGTGTACAAGTGTGATTTGTATGCAATTGGTACCTTTTCTCCCTCATTAGAGGTCAGGTATGTGAATCTGCATCTTCCTGGGATGACTCGAATCACAAGATTGCGTGAGTTATCACGTGTTTCTAATTTTGTTTTAATTAGCATGTCTGTTTGTAAAGATCTCAAAATTTCTGTGTGTTTTTGAGTCCAATTGATTCTTTTAAAATCTGGTTTTATTAGATCATAAAGGGATTTGATCCTTTCTGCGTAATTTGCAATGTATGTTCTTCCGAAATTTAGGAAGCCTAGAATTGATTGTAAGTTTTTTAGTGTTCTAGGAGCTTGGAGTACTGCACATTTCTCTAGGAAATTGTCAGCCAGGATTTTGCCTTCACTTGATAATTCATATCCTAAAAACAGGACTGTTAGATGGGCAATTCTTGATTTTTTAAAGTTGAATTTGTAACCCTCTGCTGCGAACCCAAGTATTATGGTGTTCACTCTCTTCAAGTGAGTATCCAAGTCATCATCTGTTAGGTAAATGTCGTCGACATATGATAATGCCTCGTCATCGTATGTTTGTAGTAATTCTGTTACTCTCTTTGAGAATAATCCTGGGCTATTCTTGTGCCCCTGGGGTAAACGGCAGAAAGTTTTTTGTGAGCCATTTACCGAGAACGCAGTCAAATATCTGCTTTCTGGTGCTATATTTTGACAAAAGAATCCATTAGAGATGTCTAATGTTGTTTTGTATTTTTTGCGTACTATGTTATTCATTAGTGCAGCACTATGTGAGTTTTGCACTGCAAAAGTTTTGCAACATGAGTTAAGGTGTCGGTAATCCAAAACTAGACGATATGAGTTGTCTGGTTTGGAGACAGGAAACAAAGGATTGTTCATTTGTGAGGTGCAAGTTTCAATCACCCCCTGGTATTCAAGTTGATCTAGGATCTCTTTTACCTGTTTTTTAGCTTCTTGCTTAATTGGGTACTGCCTCTGTGCAGTAGGTTGTGATTTTAACTGGATTTTGTGAGGAGGAGAGTCCTCATCCCATCCTACATGATTTGTATATAAAGCAGGAGCTTGAGCTACTGCCCACTTTCTAGCAAGTGTATATTTTTTATGAATTGGAATGTGATTTGAGAAGGCAGGCATAATTATTTCTTCGCCATGAGGGCATTCTCTGACGAACTCGGGTGGCCAGTCTTTTTCAGCTAGAAGGATGTCATAGCCCTGGGAGAGATTATCCCAAAATAGTCCCCTTATTTTTCTAGTCTTATCCCCCTCTATACGCAATGTAATTTCATATATTTTGTGAGGTTTGCTAACTCTGGTGTCGGCAGTTTCCACTTGAATATATTCATTCGTGTCCACTGTCTCCAGATGATTCATAAGGGCTTTGCGAGCTATGCTCACTTCTGCTGCGCTGTCTAGCATTGTCTGAGCACATTCTCCGTTTTTCAGCTGTGTCCTCAGTATTCTCGGCATCTTTGATTACTTTAATACTGGCTACCTTCTTTTTTGGAAATTTTAACTTTTTATTCGGATGAGCAGGTTCCTTGTTTTTGGACTTGACGTGCTCTTCCCTGTGTTCTGATCGTCCTCTTCTTTCCGATTTCTGCGAGGAAGTCTGAAAAGATTGAGAGGGACGTGTATCATTATCTTGATATCTATCAGGTTTCTTTATATTATCCCTATTTCTAAGGTTGTATTTTTTCCCAGCGGGCTCACTTTGGGGAGACCTGCGTCCTTGGTTCGGAGATCTTTCTCTCCGCCGAGGAGACCTTCCTCTGGACTGGAATCTTTTTTCTTTAGGATTGGATTGTTTGTTTCCATCCCAGCTCTTTTTTTGAGTGTTTAAATTATTTTTAATAAATTTCTTTTCAGGACTTTTAATCAGTTGAGGTTTTACCGGTATTCCACCCAGACTATCTCTTCCTAGTTCTTCATAGGATTTCTCTATGATTCTGGCAATTTCAGTTGGTTGGTCTGCTATATCTGTCTCTTTTAACCTTTGGCGGATCGCCACGTTTGCTGCTTCTCCCTTTATGTTGGCTAATAATATAGCCGAGACCTGCTTAAAGTCCTTCAGTAATTTCATACCGAGAGTTAAAGCGGGTTCTGGACCATATTCATCTTGAATTTGTTTTAGCACATCTGGTATTACTGACATGGATGGTACACCATGTGTTTTTGTGTATATGGAAGCAAAGACTGTACCCCAGGTGTCACAGTCCTCCACGTGTGGTGCGATTCCCATTGGAAGACAGATAGTCAGAATCCTGTGTTTTTCTACCGGGGTGGTGTCTGGAAACACCGCCTCTATTTGAGTGATTTTTTGTGCTAGCCAGAAAGGTATTTGTTCCCGTCTTGCGGGTACTTTACCCAGACAGGACTGTATGTTCTGTGGTGTAATTTTATTTGTGTTACCCTGATGAGGGGTCAGCTGTGGAATTTTATTTGCTGGTTGGATTGTTGAAGTCCGCATTACATATTGGACTAATTGTCTATGTATTTTGATTAGTTGTTTTAGCTGTGCTAAAAGATCTGGTGCAGACATTTCTTCAATGTCTGGATGTGGTGTATATCCGGCTAGGACCGGCCACGTTGCTCCTGGTCTACCTAGTGGACCGAGCCTGGTGATGTGATTATTATGTTTTAGGGCGCCATTAAACAAGAGCAGGAGCTCTTGGAATTTGAGTGGTACTTCCACCTCCTCGAAAGGAGTGTAGGTATCCGGTGGTTCCTCTATTTTATAGTAGTGGAACTCTTTTGTTACAGCGTTTGCTGCTGGAAAGTTTATCCATGAATAGAATACCTCTGTCTGCCGATATTCGTGTGCCTCAATTACGAATATGACTGTACCACCTCTCGATGTCAGTCCATTTTCTATAAGTTTTAAAGTTATAGATTTTCTTATGTTGACCGGGATGAGTTTTGCATCCGGGTCATTTTCCAGCAGAGTATTGTCTGCTACTAGGAGTTCAGCTGCTATTCTAGCTGTCTCCCTTTCTTCATCACTGTCTATCATTTTACCGACAGGAAGGTTATTCTGTTTGTTTGCAGATCAGGTTTCTATGGAAACAAAGATTAGATGCACAATATTTTGGAACAGTGTATCCTTCAACGTTGAATAAACCAAGAACCTTCAATAGGAGTGTCCTCCTGCGAGGTTTGGCGGATATGACCTTTTACCCACTCCAGACGTCTTTGGAGTATTATGGGAAAAAAGGGGTTCTGTGTGAAAAAGCACGACTGAGTTACTCTAATGTCTTGCGTTAGTTTTATCGCCTATCCAAACGTTGGGCGCCATGTAGTGTAGTTCCTATTATCCCAATAGGCTCTGCGCATTGGAATAATATCTTCAATAGTATAGATCTAGGGCATAGGTTAACTAGGTCTTCTACTGACGATATTAGACTTAAAGTTTTTGGTTTTGCCAGCTAGCTCAGAGTTCACTAGAAACTTTCTCGAATAGACAAGGAGGAGTTTAACTTCCCTGGATAGACAAGAAGGGATTTAGTTTCTGACAACCATAGAACATGACAACTTTGCTCTCCCCCAATCAAGAGTGTATCTCTAGAGTCGTGTGAAAATAAAAGACAACTTATTTTACTCAGTCAGTACGTGCATTCTTAGTTTCACCAGTTTGTAGAGAAAAGGAAGAGACGGGCGTGTTCAATAAAAGATGTTATTTATTGATCAGTCTCTTTTCTCGTACAAGAGAAATGAATCGATATTATTGCGATACTTATGGTTAAGTAAAGTGCATACAATAAAAGCAGAAGTATAAAATAATACTGCAGAAGCATTGATATGGTTTCTAAGCCATATGATAGTTAAAATTGATAAAATAGATACATACATATATACATTTGACTAACCATACTCAACTGGTGCTTCTAACCACGCCTACCCCAGTGTACCTGACCTAAGCCTAATACGTGGTCGGGAGTAGATAAGTAGCAGTTTAAGTTAAGTTTGTTTTGCCAAGTGACTGACTCAAGAATTCTCTGCAAGGGGTTGTTCAGTTCTGTACCTGAGATCTAGAATGGTTGAGGGCTGGTATCTCTCGTCTCTGGTCTTGATGTTCCAGCTGCCTGCGAGGGCTGCTTGGAAGCGCCGGAGCTGGATTTCTCGGCAGGAGAAAAAACAGCTTCTCGTTCTCAGCGCGTCAGGAAGGCGGGGCAGCGCGTGTGGGCTTCGCTCTCTGCTGGGCTCCTCAGCGCGTCTCGCTGCTCCGATCTCGTCACCACCGCGTGTGTTTGCTTAAGGCAATGTCGGTAATATTTATACCTGTAAGGTGTCGAGATTGACGTAAGGATGGACATGGATACGTCAATAAGGATGTCATACGAACGGGCTTGTTCGCACATTCTTTTGCTGAAGTTCTCGGTGAAATCAAAACAATGGCCGCAGGGATTTTCCCAGGTTGTCATAGGTTTGATTTGTTTTGAGAACTCCGTATGCCTTAACAGGGGCTGGAGGAATAGTGCTTGTCTAATTAGATGGCATGCGTTATTACCTAATCAGATAACACGTTTCTGTGCCGTGGTGTGGCTTAATCAGATAACGGTTTTGCACCGTGGGTCGGCTGCTAGTTAAGTATTAACCAGAACAGGGCCGGGAATAGGGGAATCGATACAGAACCTATAGGAATACATCACAAAAGAAACCTTGAACTGGTGTGGATATTTCAAGAGTGCAACTGGGCCATAGATGTTGTAATCAGTAGTGTCTTATGCTACACCACCAGGTAAAAGGTTGGCTGTGATGTTTACTAATGATAGTTCTCTTTTTTCAATGTGAGAAGATCTGTGAGGCTTTAGAACCAAGTTGATGTTCTGACTTGCTGTGTCCATTGTACTGTATTTTCCATCAATCATTCTTCCCAAGCTTAAAACCAAAATGAGCCAGAGTAGGAGGTGGTGAAATCAGATATGTTTCTCCAAGTTGATGAAAGAGTTCGGTTATTTTTTCTTTGAAAGTTTTATTAGCTGTCTTTTCTTCATGTTCCCTTGCATCTTCAGAAAAGTCACCGAAATTGATGAAGTAGCCAGATGCAGTTCTGTTAATTGTTGGAATTGCTTCCGGACTTTCATTAATCTTTGGATTTGTATGGTCAGAGGTTACATCATTGTAGATTGGTGTTTCTTGACGAGCTGTTGCAATTTGGGTTTCAAGAGGCACAAGTTCCATGGCTTTGTTGCATAGTCCTTTTTCATTCACTGCAGGTTTATCAAATGTGATTAGTCTCTCAGTTTGAACCTCTTGAATTGTAGCAAGGTTTGGTCTTCTGCTACATCTTGGGAGTCCACTGGGCCTACTACTTATTATTGGCCATATGATTGTGGTTTTACCAGGTCGATTGATACAACTCTGTTCTCCTTTTTACCAGCAAGGGGCGGTAGTACTACTGATCTTGTTCCGCTGATAGCTAAGACAGGTACTGCTTTTCTGTAAGAAGGCCCAAATTCCTTCTTCACCGCAATCTTTTCTCTGACCAGATCCCCAATCTTTGTAATCCAGACAGGTCTTGCTGGGACAGGTGGTTTTTCTTCAGTGGCCGTTGACTTTAGCTTTGTGTTACTTAGACTTCTTCTTGTTTCATTTAAGTCCTGTAAAACAGCCAAACGATCTTTGATATCAAAGGTTTTTTGTTCTACCACTAAAGTCTGACTATCGAGGTCTTCGATTATCATTCTTGTACCAGATAAAAGTTCATACAGAGTGATTCCACCCAGAGAATGTCTTGGCAGATTATTAAGACTACGTTGGACACTTATTAGATGTTTGACCCACCCGTCACCCGAACCTAATACCCTCGCTTTTATAGATTGCTTTATGTCACGGTTTTTTCTTTCCACTACCGCATTTCCCTCAGGATGGAATGGACTAGAGTACCGCAATGCAATGCCCAAGCTGGCCATGGCCTCCTTGTCCGCTCGAGAGCTAAACGCATGACCTTGGTCAGAATGAGGCATGCCAATTGCGTATGTGCCGATAAAGACTCGCAAGTCTTTTATAACAGTTCTGGCGTCAGCCGAGCGCTGGGACCACATCCAAATGAATCTCGTCTTAATATTTATGGGATCACATTTTTCCGTGTGGATGTCTGTGTGTAGATAGCCTAATGCTGTCTAATAGAGGTGTCTGGGCTGGTATCTGGTCCGGTTCACAACTGCAATCTCTATTGCAGTCCTGACAATCCTTTGCAAAATTATAAATGTGCACGCTCATCCCCGGCCACCAGTATTGTGATTGCAATTCTATTAGAGATTTCAAGATCTCTTGGTGCCTCAGACCCATTCCCAGCAATTGACTTAATGTTAAAGAAAGTCACAGGGGAAATTGAACGTATGGAACGGAGTTTATCCTCCTCGCCCAACCTCAATGCTATCACTCAAACAACCTCTAGAGATGTACTTATAGCTGATAGCCCAAATACCCAGGACAGTATATCCCAAACAAACAATGACATAGAGGATGTCCCCTGTGCACAATCCTCAGGCCCAGACACCTCTGAGCTCAATAACATGACCCATCGGAAAAAAAGGAAGCGATTGGGGAGGAACAAGGGATATCAGAGACAGGGGAAAGCACTAGTTAGAGATAACTCTCCAATACGTTTACAAGAGTATATAACAGTAGAAAATGACTCCCAAGTAGAACCCATTCCACCAGAGTGGATCGAGACAGTAGTCACAGGTCTCAAAAAACAGCTAGAATCCTTCATTGTGGCACAATTAAAGCCTATAATAAGCAAGGTGGATAAAATAATGTGTGAGCTCTCCAAACAGTCCAAGGTACTAGAGCACACACTCACAAAAACTCCGCCCGACCCACCCCACTTAAATGAGGAAGTCACAAAAGACAAGGCAAATTCAAAGAGACTGCAAAATAATAACTGCGTTAGTCACTCTCAACATGCTTTAGCCCAGATTCATGAGGCCCCCAAAACTGCCCAAAATCCTAAAGGGGATTCCAACGATGACTCTAGAGGGAGACACAATCAAGGTGCGAATAACACACAGAGGGAGAAACCCCCATTAAAACCACTAATGCAATGGAGACAGGAAGATCGCCCTCAGAGGGAAGGGAATTATAATCACTGTTATACAGACTCCGACCCCGCTTATAACACCAACACTCATGCTCCACATATAGATCTACCCCCTGAGGCGAGTCCTTTTGTAATAATTTTTGCAGGGGTACCAGAAATCAGGTCTAACGAGAGAGAAACACACTACCAACTGCTTACCAAAATCTCCAAGTGGCTGAACATTCACAGACCCTTAAATAATGGGGAAAGAGGGGAGATAGCAAGTGTAAGAAGGGCAAACTGGATCGGGGGGAGAAACAAAGATATAAGAGGAGACTGTATAGTCGCAAACTTCACTGACACTAGTCTGGTTGAGTACATCCTAAAGAATCCCAACAGGAATCAAACCAGTACTATTAGCGCACTCCCACTTGGGTATTTTTACCCAAGGACCCGGAATAACAATCGTGTGGGTGATGAGGGAGGGTGGACGCTGGGTAGACCACAGCGCCCATATAGATCTAGACTAGCAAACCACCTCGAACAACCCTATTCCCCCCGAGACTACGCACAATGGAGAAATAGATTTGCCCCAATCCAATCACTAGAGGATAACGATTGACTTAAACCCTCAGAAAACAACAGCGTAGCAAGCCTAGCCACTAGTAGATGTCCAGGTCCAGAAATAGGGGGCAATCGTGGGAGTGAGGAGAGTACACCAATTGGGAGATTAGACTCATTCCGGTGTCAGGGGGAGAACAAAATAACCAACATAGACTTACCCAGAGCTGGTGAGGATAGATTAATTGAAACACAAATTGTAAAAGATAAAGAGAATAGGAAGGGTCTGACCATCCTATCCTGGAATATCGCAGGGCTGGAAGCCAAATTAAAAAGCAAGGAGTGGTTAGAATACATAAAGCGTTTTCATGTCATAGCGCACCAAGAAACTTGGGCTAGGGACTCGGGCCCATGTCAACTGGAGGGTTACAAGTGTTTCTTTAGACCTGCCCAAGGGACAAATTCGGGCAGAGCAAAAGGAGGCCTAGCATTATATGTAGACTTAGACCAGAAAGGCACTTGGTCATACCCAGTCAGTTTGTCAGACAACATACAAGCAGTTAAACTTTTACATCAGGGGGAGAGTCTACTGTTTGTAAATTTTTATAACTCCGGACCGGTGGAGGGGAATTTCCCAATCTTAGTGGAGCTGGAGAGCAGACTAAATGAGGAACTAGATCGAAGGACGAAGGGGCCAGAACCAACTGTCCTGTTGATGGGGGATTTTAATTGTCATCTATGCCCCAAACTACTTCCTCTAACTCTCGATTGGTCAGCTTGTCCACTAGAAAAAGGCCCCCATTTTTCACACAGTAAAGAGGGTACAACCATGATGAAGCTTTTAGACAATTTCGCCCTCACTCATGTTATGGATCTAACCGCACTCAAGGTAGGCGAATCCCCAACACCGACATTTAAGGGCAAAAGTGGGGGGTCTATAAAAGATTATATAATGATTTCCGCTTGTGCTAGAGAACAGATCTTAAATACCAGTACAGAGTGGAGTCCCTTCAGTGACCACAACCCTATTCTAATAGAAATTATAGGGAACGATGTAATTAGAAAAGACCCAGGGGTGATACACCAAACAGAAATCCAACCAACAGACCAATGGAGACGCCTAAGGTGGTCAGTGATTAACCCCCAAGAATTTTATGTCAAATTAGTGGATGAAGGGAAAGTCCACATAGAGACCTGTTTAGATCATACAACAGAGGGGAAAGGAGTAGTAGAGGCGTTTGAATCCTTAACTAAAATTATAGAGAGACTCCTGACAACCAAGAAGCGCGCAAAACAGTTTTCCTCTCCAAGATGGTTTGACTCTAACTGTTCCAAAGCGCTAAGAGACCTAAAACAGAGTTTAAAAAAGACCCCTAGGGACAAGGTTGAAATCACTCGCTGCAGACAGAATTATAAAACCCAGACAAAGATCAGGAAAGGGACTCTCCAAAAAGAAGTCTGGGCCGATTTAAGGGAGGCTGGTGAAAATAAGGACTATGCCCAGTTTTGGAAAATTATAAATAGACCATGTTTTCACGACTCGAGCTCCCCAGTCATCAGCTCAAATATCCTGCCGGAACAATGGGTCGCTCATTTCAAATCCTTGTACAACCAACAGGAGGTAGACACTGGTGATGGAATATGGAGGGGGCCAAGGGCAGAAAAATTTGACCTATCTTTGGATGAAGTACTCAAAGCAATCAAAGGGCTAACACGGAACAAAGCTCCGGGCCCGGATGGGACCCCCCCGGATCTATTTCTTAGTAACACCGAGCTATGGGCCCCAATGGTAACGAGAGTCCTGAACGCAGCAATCAAATCGGGTCTGCCGAGATCATGGTCCACGGCGGTGATTGTCCCGATTTATAAGAAAGGCTCTAGGGACAGCCCGCAGTGCTACAGACCGATCTCGCTTATTGATGTTTCCGCCAAGGTACTAGGGAGGGCACTTCTCAACCGCCTATTAGAATGGACTGACACCCATAACATCTTGGTGGACACCCAGTATGGGTTCAGAACAGGCAGGTCAACTAGTGACCAATGCCTTAACCTATACCTTCTCACCGCCAAGTACACCAAGGCGTCTGATGGCACCATCTACATGGGGTTCATGGACTTAGCAGCGGCGTTTGACAATGTCAACAGAGCCAAACTATGGACACTCATGTCTAACCTGGGAATTGATCCGGATCTCATTAACATCTTGAGGGAGCTTCACTGGAACACCACTGCCAAGGTCCGCTACAGCGCGGGGGGGGGCGAGTACTGATCCCTTCCCGTGCTCGGGCGGGGTGAGGCAGGGGTGCATCTTGGCGCCATTCCTATTTTCTCTTTATATAAATGGCTTGGAGAACGACCTGATAGCACTGGGAACTGACTGCCCAAAGGTAGGCTCGCGTCACCTACCAGTACTTTTGTACGCCGACGACGCGGTCCTCCTAGCCCGGACGGCTGTAGGTCTGCAGCTCTTAATCAAGGGTTTCTCGGATTTCATGAGGAAATTGGACCTCTCCGTTAATATGACAAAATCTTTCATCATGATAGTGGGGAAGAAACCACAGAAGAAATTCGTATTTAAACTGGGGGATCATGTCTTGGACATTGTCAAAACATTTCCATACTTGGGCCTTTTATTCGACGAGAAGTTAAATTTCGCCCCGCTGATAGAGGAGAGGGCGAGGAGACTAGTCTCAGCTAATGGAGCTATACTAAACTTTGCACGTAGAATGGGACGCTGGTCCCCAGAGCAGGTGATGACTTTGTACAGATCAGTTAGCATCTCAAAGACCATCTACGGAGCGGAAGTGTGGGGTATCAGAGATGCACTACCAATACAAAGAGAGGAAGATAAATTTCTAAAAAAATTGCTAAAACTTCCGCTGAGCATCCCTGCAGCAATAACACACGAAGAGCTGGGAACCACATTTATAGCCGACCAGATTAGACTGAGACCCATACTGGCCTGGCTTAAAATTTGGTCAAACCCCAACGCGGAATTAACCAGACAGATCATGCGGGATTGCCTGATGAAAGAGAAATGCCTTCAAATCCCCTGGCTGAAATATGTTAAAGATACTTTGGGGGATATTGATGAACAAAGGCTATTCTTGGACCCCTCTACGGTGGACATATATTCCAGACACTCTGTTCAAAGGCAACTGCTGGATAAATTTAATGGCAAGAGGAGGGAGCGTGACTCTACTAAACCCTCGGCAGTTGCTCATTTGCTTGTTTCTAATCAAGCAGGCATGGAACCATACCTCTTTTTATTGTTCAGTCAGCACGAGAGGTTTTTAATGACTCGTTTTAGGCTCAATTTGTTGCACCATATTTTATCTTATCCATTAGGGTTCACTCAAACAATTGAGCAGAAGGGTGCCTGCGGCTGCGACAATAGGTCTCCGCAGGACACCCTTCATTTTGTATTATTGTGCTCTTTTTATAAAACACCGCGCCAAAGATTTTTAGTGGGTGTCTTAAAGGACTCAAATATTATCCATGCCAAATCTGCTTTACTGTATTTGCAAAGAGCCACTGAAATGCAAACTCTATTTGCTATTACAAGTTTCCTTAAAGTTGCTTTTAAATTGAGAAATACAAGGGGTTGACGGAATTGGTGGGTTTGGGAGTGACCTAAAATGTTATAGGGGGTCTTGTATTATATTTGTACCTTGGTTCTACTGCTCACAAAAACCCTTTTTAACTTGATGCCCTTTTTTAATGTCACGTTGTTCAGAATGTTTTCACTTGAGATTATGTATTATTATTACTATGTATTTTCATGATGGTTTTTCACCTTCGAAACAAATAAATGAACTGAACTGAACATTCCCATGTGTTCTTCTTGAATCAAGTAAGCCCTCCGGTTTGTGTTTGGAATTACTCTGTCCCCCACTCCAGGGATTCAAGCAAAAGGAACGGAGTTCGCATCAATTATGTATGTATTGTTGAGTGGATAGTTGAGAGGTAATGCCGCATAGTCACCTTTTAATGAGGCTTTTACTGCCAGCATGGTTTCTCCATCTATTTGTTTTTTAGAACGCTTTTTTGTAGCTACGGAAGCCGGTTGAACAGCTGCCAATGTGGCTTTGTTAGCCAATGAATTCCCTGCAATGTGAACGCCATCATGTCGAAGACTCTGCGTATATATCACGTGAGTCTTTCGTAATTCTTTCTGTAAAAGAACTACTTGTTCCCATAGTTTTTATGCTTTATTGTGACACCTGTCTCATCTTTGTAACCGTTTTCAATCCAGGTCTGCATGAAATTATTATAAGAATGGACGCAATAATACAAATCGCACACTATTAGTGTGGGGTATTCACGATCGGCATTCTCAAGCGCCATCTTTAAAGCTCGTAGTTCAGCTCGCTGAGCTGTACAGTTTTTGAGTGATTCAGTTTTAGTGACCATTGGTCTGAATTTACCTATGCGCCAGCGACCTTTAACAATCGCGCATGCTGCATTGTAAACTTGTTTATCCACAACGTAGTGTTGTGCACATACGTCTGTGTAGATTACACAGGTGTACAGTTCAAGAGGCAGAATTTCGATTGACAGAGGACATTCATGTTCGTATTCTAGATGTTCTAGCTTTTTCATTTTGGATCAAATGCGTGTATCACGTCTGTTGCAGCAAGAGAATTTTCCCATTGTATCCATTTTGGATCTAAAGCTTTAGCATTCGGAATGCTCGGTCTTGTTACTGCCTCAAGGGCTGATACTACTGTTAAAACAGATATGCTCTTCCCTTGGGCTAGGGATCTTTCTTTTGCTACGGCAGTTTGGACCGCAGTCAGAATTTTTTCAGTAGAACTGAATTTCATTTCAGCTTGTGTGTACAAGTGTTATTTATAAGATATTGGTACCGTTTCTCCCTCATTAGAGGTCAGGTAAGTAAATCCGCATCTTCCTGGAATGACTCGGATTACAAGGTTGCGTTTGTTTGCGCGTGTTTGCAGTTTTGTTTTAGTTAACATGTCTGTTTGTATTGATCGTAAAATTTTGGTGTGTTTCTGAGTCAAATTAATTGGTTTGAAAACAGGTTTTATTAATTCGTAGAGAGGTTTAACCCTCTCTGCGTAGTTTAGAATGTAAGTTCTTCCGAAATTCAGGAAACCTAGAATTGTTTGTACGTTTTTCAGCGTTTTTGGAGCTTGGAGTACTGCACACTTCTCTAAGAAGTTGTCTGCTAGGCTTTTGCCTTCACTTGATAACTCATATCCTAAAAATAGGACAGTGAGGTGGGCAATTCGTGACTTTTTAAAGTTGAATTTGTACCCTTCATATGCGAACCTCTTTTCAAGTGTGTCTCCAGGTCATCGTCTGTAAGATAGATATTATCGACATAAGATAATGCCTCATCATCCTACATTTGTAGTACTTCTGTTACCCTGGCTGAAAATAATCTTGGGCTGTTCTTGAATCCCTGGGGGAGACAACAGAATTGCCTTTGGGCCCCCATACTGGAGAAAGCGATCAAGTACCTGTTTTCTGGTGCAATGTTTTGACAGAAGAAACCATTTGAAACATCTAATGTAGTTTTATATTTTTTGCGTACGATGTTATTCATTAGTGCTGCACTGTGTGAGTTTTGTACTGCAAATGTTTTGAAACAAGAGTTTAGGTGTCTGTAGTCCAAAACTAGACAATATGAATCGTCTGGTTTGGAGACAGGAAACAAAGGGCTGTTCATTTGAGAGGTGCATGTTTCAATCACCCCCTGGTATTCAAGTTGATCTAAGATCTCCCTGACTTGTTTTTTAGCTTCTTGTTTAACAGGATACTGCCTCTGTGCAGTAGGTTGAGTTTTTTAACTGAATTTTATGGGGAGGAGAATCCTCATCCCATCCTACATGATTTTTATATAATGCAGGTGCTTGGGCCACTGCCCATTTTCTAGCATATGTGTATTTTTTATGAATTGGAATGTGATTTGAGAAGGCAGGCATAATCATTTCTTCGCCATGTGGGCACTCCCTGACAAACTCCGGTGGCCAGTCTTCCTCTGCTAGAAGGATATCATAGCCTTTTGATAGGTTCTCCCAAAAGAGACCTCTTATTTTCCTAGTTTTGTCCCCTTCTATACGTAATGTTATTTCATATAATTTATGGGGTACACTAACTCTGGTGTCTGCAGTTTCCACCTGAATGTATTGATTCGTGTCCACTGTCTCCAGAAGATTCATCAGGATCTTGCGAGCTATGGTGACTTCTGCTGCGCTGTCTAGCATTGTCTGGGCCCATTCTCCGTTCTTGAGTTGTGTCCTCAGAATCCTCGGCATGTTTTATTTTAATACTAGCTACCTTCTTTTTGGGAAATTGCAATTTTTTACTTTGATGAGCAGGTTCCTTGTCTTTGGACTTGACGCGCTCTTCTTTATGTTCTGACCGTCCTCTTCTTTCCGATTTCTGTGAGGAAGTCTGAAAAGATCGAGAGAGACGTGTATCATTATCTTGATATCTGTCAGGTTTTCTTAAATTATCCCTATTTCTAAGGTTGTATCTTTTTTCAGAGGGCTCCCGAGTGGAGACCTGCCCCCCGTTCTGGAGATCTATTTCTCCATTGGGGAGACCTTCCTCTGGACTGAAACTGTTTTTCTCTGGGAGTGGTTTGTTTATTACCCTCCCACTTCTTTTTTGGAGTAATGAGATTATTCTTAATAAAGGTTTTTTCAGGATTTTCAGTTAGTTGTGGTTTTAGTGGTTTCCCACCCAAACTATCTCTACCTAATTCTTCATAGGATTTTTCAATTATTCTGGCAAGTTCAAAAGGTTGTTCTGCTATATCTGTTTCTTTCAATTTTTGGCGGATCGCCACAGATGCTGCTTCTCCTTTTATGTTGGCTAATAGTATAGCCGAGACTTGCTTAAAGTCTTTCAGTAATTTCATACCTAGATTTAAAGCAGGCTCCTGACCGTATCCTTTTTGAATCTGTCTTAGTACGTCTGGTATAACCGCCATAGATGGAACACCATGTGTTTTTGTGTATATCGAAGCAAAGACTGTCCTCCATATGTGGTGCGATCCCCATTGGTAGGCAGATTGTAGGAATTTTGTGTTTTTCATGCGGTGTAGTATCAGGAAATACTGCCTCTATTTGAGTAATTTTTTGAGCTAACCAGAACTGAATTTGTTCCCGTTTTGCGGGTAATTTGCCAATGACTGATTGTACAGTCTGTGGTGTTATTTTATTTGTGTTCCCCTGGTGAGGGGTGTGCTGTGGAATTTTCATTGCTGGTTGGACTGTTAAAGTCCGCATGACATATTGGACCAATTGTCTATGTATTTTAATTAATTGTTTTAGCTGAACTAAAAGTTCTCTGTCTGACATTCTTTCAGAGTCAGGATGTGGTGTATAGCTGGCTAGAACCTGCCATGTGGCTCCTGGTCTACCTAGTGGACCGAGCCTGGTATTGTGATTTTGATGTTTTAGGGCGCCATTAAACCAGAGCTGATGCTCTTGGTAAGTTAGTGGAATTTCAACGTCATCGAAAGGGACATATTCCTCTGGAGGCTCCTCTGCTTTGTAGTAGTGGAAATCGCATGTCACAGCAATTGCTGCCGGAAAGTTTATCCATGAGTAGAATACCTCTGTCTGCCGATATTCTTGGGCCTCTACCACAAATATGACTGTACCACCTCTTGATGATACTCCATTATTTATAAGTTTGTAAGTTACACTCTTCCTTACATTGACTGGGATGATTATAGCATCCAGATTATTTTGTTGAAGACTTGTGTCGTCAGCTAATAGTTGAGTTGCTAACGCTTCTCTTTCTCTTTCCTCTTCACTTTCCGTCATCTTGCTGACAGAAAGTTTGCAGAGCAAGTTTCAAGGAAACAAAGATTAGGTGCACAATATTTTGGAACACACTATCCTTCAACGTTGACTAAACCAAACACTAATACATAGGATTCTCATCCTACTAAGTTTTGGTGGATATTAACCTTTCACCCACTCCAGACACCTATTAGAGTTTTTACGGGAAAAAAGGGGTCTGTGTGAAAAGCATGACTGAGTTACTCTAGAATCTAGCGTTAAATTATCGCCTTACCAAACGTTGGGCGCCATGTAGTGTAGTTCCTATATTCCCAATAGGCTCTGCGTATTGGAATAACATAAATTATAGTTTAGACGTAGGACTTAGGTCGACTAGGTCTCTATTGAATATGTTAGACTTAATTATGAATGCCAGATAGCTCAGAGGTCACTAGAAACTTTCTCGAGTACACAAGAAGGGATTAGTTTCTTACAACCGCATAATAATGACAACTTTGCTCCCTCCAAAATAATGAATATACCTCCAGAGTCGGGGAAACAATAGATAACTATTTCACTCAGTCAATCCTGCATGCTTAGTTTCGCCAGAAGTGCAGAGAAACAGAGAGACGGGCGTTTTCAATAAAAGAGGTTATTTATTGAGCAGTCTTCTTTCTCATGCAAGAGAAAAGAGTTGCTACAATTGCAATACTTGTCATAAAGTAAAGTGCGTACAGTAAAAGGAGTACTATGAAGTAATACTGTAAAAGCATGGTATGGTTTCTAAGCCATATGGTGTTTAAAATAGATAAGATATATACATAGATAAAATCATAACTAAACATACTCAACTGGTGCGTCTAAGATACGCCTACCCCGGTGTACCTAACCTAAGCCTAGTACATGGGAAGAGTAAGTGAGCTGCAGTTTTGAGTTAAGATAGTTTCTGCCAAGAATCTGAATCAAGAATTCTCTAAGGGTCTAATCAGCTCCGTACCTTGGTTATAGAATGAAGGAGGTCTTGTATCTCTCTCTCAGGACTCGATCTCCCAGCAACCCGCAAGGGTGACAGGGAAACACTGGAGCTGGATTTCTTGGCAGGAGAAAAGACAGCGTCTCTCTCAGTGGGTCAATGGGAGGGTCGGCTTCCTTCGGCACTCGCTACAGCAGGGCCTCGGGCAAGTAGATAGCCGATCTGCTCCAAACCACTGTGTCCTTTGCTAGGGCAGATGCTGGTATATTTATACCTGGAAGGTGCCGAGTTTGACGTAAGGTTGGACATAAGACGTCACTAAGAACTTGCAGTTCTTTCAGGACTCCAGTAGTTCTAGGACAAATCAATACAGAAGCAGGGGGAATTCCCGGGCTGCTGGAGGCTTGGTTTGTTTAAGAACACGTTGTGCTTTCTAGGAGTCTATGGGAGTAGCCTTGCCGTATTTGGACTGCATTGGCTATGACTTAATATGGGTGTGATTCTTATGCCTTTATAAGGATATGATTTGATATAACCGCATAAGGGCATAAATCGGGAATATTTAAATAGGGTCCTAAATTAGTTTACAACAGTTCTTTCCTCTTTCTTTATGTGCAGCTTTCTGCATCACACACAGAAAGATGAAAACGACTCAGGGGATTGTTTCTGTGCAGGAGGTTCCTGCACAAAAACAATCCACCTTACAATTCAGGCCATTGTACAAGAGTGCCTGCCCTGGTGCTAGGCAACCAAAATGGCACAAATGTAGGCATGGAAATCCGCAGAAATTTTTCCAGAGGGGGCTAACCTGGCAAATGAAGGGGCGTGGCTAATGTTAATCAATAGGGGCGGGGCTAAAATGGCAGACAATCAGGATCGGGTCATGCTCAGGCCAAGCTGAGAAAAGAAAGTGGTGAATTCTGCATTTGAAACTGGACAACAATTAGAGCACACATAAACCCTAAAATTACCCCCCTGGTCCCTTAAAACTCATACATTCCCTGATCCCTAAAATTAGCCCCCTGGCTCCCCAAATCCCATAACCCATACCCGCTCTGACCCCTAAAATTGTCCCCCTGGTACCCCAAAACCCATACCCGCTTAGAACCCGAAAATGTCCCCCCTTGCACCCCAAAACCCATACCCACCCTGAACCCTAAAATTACCCCCTGGTACCCCTAAATCCATACCACCATGACCCTAAAATTATCCCCTTGGCACCCAAAACCCATACCCACCCTGAACCCTAAAATTATCCCTGCCCCCCAAAACCATACCCTCCCTGAACCCTAAAATTATCCCACTGGCCCCTTAAAACCCATACCCATCCTGAACCCTAATATTACCCCCCGGTACCTCAAAACCCATACCCTCCCTGAACCCTAAAATTATCCCCTGGCACACCAACACCCATACCTGCCTGAATAGTAATACATAGGCAAGGGAGGAGCCAGAAAATTGAAATACCTCCCACTTTGAACTAAAGCTCTTATGACATCAAGAAAGCAAAGTAAGTCATCACAACCCTCCACAGAAGAGCACTCTTGTCCAGGGATCTAGCCATTCATCCTTCCACCAAACCTCTGACATCCACCACTTTATGTTATCTATTAATTTTTTCATCCACCATTCAGTCTTTCACCATTCATTCTGTCCTTCCATCTGTGTTCCCATCCATATCCAAACCTTTTCAACCATTTGCAAACCTAACCAACTTCTTTTCTTCCATCCATCATTTCACTCATCCATCCCTCCATCCACCCTTTCATCCAATCCATCCATCCATCATCCATCCGTCCTTTCACCAAATCCATCCTTTCACTCATCCATCCACTCTTCCACCAATCCATCCATTCTCTCATCCATCCAACCTTTTACCCTTTCACTCATCCATCCACTCTTCCACCCATCCATTCCCTCCTTCATCCAATCACTTACCCTTTCACCCATCCAGCCACCCTTTCACTTATCCATCCATCAACCATCCACCCTTTCACCCAATCCATCCTTTCACTCATCCATCATCCATCCATCCTTTCACCCAATCCATCCTCTCACTCATCCACCCACTCTTCCACTCATGATTTCCATTCATTCATCCATCCAACCATTTACCTTTTCACCCAAGCCACCCTTTCACTCATCCATCCACTCTTCCACCAATCCATCCATTCGCTCATCCATCCAACCTTTTACCCTTTCACCCAAACCATCCTTTCACTCATCCATCCACTCTTCCACCCATTCATCCCCTCCTTCATCCAACCACTTACCCTTTCACCCATCCAGCCACCCTTTCACGTATCCATCCATCAACCATCCATCCTTTGACCCAATCCATCCTTTCACTCATCCATCATCCATCCATCCTTTCACCCAATCCATCCTCTCACTCATCCACCCACTCTTCCACTCATAATTTCCATTCATTCATCCATCCAACATTTACCTTTTCACCCAAGCCACCCTTTCACTCATCCATCCACTCTTCCACCCATCCATCCATTCAGTCATCCATCCATCCATTCATCCTTTCACTTTTTAATTCATCAATCCATCCATCATTTCTCTCATCCACCCACCCATTCACTCGCCCATCATCCACCCTTTCATTCATCAATCCATCTGTTTACTGATCTATCTTTCATAATTTGTGGTGTGAAGGATAGGAACCCCCAGGACAGCGCACACATGTGCAAACTACTGTTCTTTCACATCCCCTACTGCTCACCTTTCTAATCCCAATCCAGGTGAACAAAGCACAGAACCTGAGGCGCTGCACAATGTAGTGAAGACCGCTCGTGTTGCATCTCATAAAATCAAGCACTTCAGCTGTAATGAACTTACCACAATCGCCCTCTGGGCCCATACCACTCCCGGTACCTTGTAGATGAGATTGGCAGTGTTTTTCAGGGACTCTGGGGCTCGACTGCGGTATTGAAATGCAGCCTTACGAGGTTGTAGGACTGCAGTGGAGATTGCGCTGCTCCTCCTTTACAGTACCTTGAAAGTGAACTTAGCTGATCTCCTTCATGCCCCGAGTTTCGGCGTTCACACACCAGTATTGTGCATGCCTGCAGGAGTGCGAGCTCTTCAAGCGCTCGTCACGATGGGTTGGATTGGCCCACACACAGACATAGAGCAGGTTGTTAGCAAGGTGCTTTCGCAGCTCAAACTGGCCATTGTCATTCTGTATGTGATAATCAGCCACAGACAGAAAGACAATGGGCAGGAGGGGCTGCGAGGAGGAGTGCGAGGCGCCCCATCAGGGAGTTGAAGCCTCTGGCAGGGAACAGCTCTGCTCCCTGCAGGGCCCAGAATTATGGACAAACAGCATCTGTTAAAGCATGGGCGTCCGCAGGGGGGGCAAGGAGGGGCGCTCCAGGGGGGGCAAGCGCCCCTCCTTGCCCCCCCCCTCCTGCGGACGCCCATGAATGTAGGGGAAAAGGCAAGAATGCACCATATTCTCTTAAATGTGCCTAATTTGTGCCATTTCGGTTTCCTTGTCACGACGCAGCTCAGCATGGTGACTTACTGGGCTTCACTGCGTGGCAATCTCATAAATCTGGCCCTCGGTTTATATAATACATGAGGTGCAATATGTTTTGTTTGTGTTTCAGTAGAGATCATTAATGTAATGAAAAGGTCAATGCCAAAAAGAAATGATGTGAATGTTATGGCACCAATCCCTTGAAGATTCGACTTCCTTCACACGATTATAACTAACGTCAAAAATTGTGCTTGTTTCTCATTATTATTCAAGTGTATATGCTGGAATATAATTGTATTGCATTATTTGTTGCCCACTGTTTGTTGCTTATTCACATTCATTGTACAATAACACACCTATAATCTTAATAAACTCTTTTTGAAACTAAAAAAATGGCGCTTGCACTGATATTAAAATTCAGCACAAATCAACATTTAAATATCATGTCATAATTTCCACATATTATGTGTAAGGACTGAGAAAGGGAACGTGTTAGAATACTTCGATTTCTCCTTCTAATGAATTTTTAAAAAATCCCTCTCCAACCATTTCTAGAAAAAAATGTGTTATGAAACAGTGTCTTCAGCCCCTCTAGCATTTCATCTTAACTAGCTATTACCCTCTCTGCTGAAATTGAAATGACTGTTTTATTATCTTGATTTATCATTTAATGCATGCAGACATTTTCATTTCAGTTTTAGTTTCATTTTAATTGTAATAATTTTAGAGGTCACTCTATGGTGATTGATGCCCTGTGTCAAGATTTCCTTTTTGCATTCCTGTTACAATGGAAACTGGTAAGATGCTGGTGGTGAATATATTTTGATTATTACTGACACCATCACCACAAAAGATTCAAATACTATTGGACACTTTCATGGGCTCCGGTGAAGAGCATTTTTCTACAAACTCTGTGGTAGGTTTATTCGCTCAATCTTCTGTACTTATTCCCATGGGTTGCCTGGTTCACGCTGTTTAAGTCATTCTTCTGCCTTCTCAAGGTTCTCTGACACCATCCCAACAGGACTGTCTGTCACTACAATGCATCCTTTCCTTCACAGTGGGCTTTTTTACTCTGTAGTGGATTGTAAACCAGTCTATTGTGTATTTTTTTTTCATTGATAGTAGTTCTACAATGTCAGTTGTGTGCCCTTTATTACTTACAACATCTTTTCTCTGTTCTAAATTATCTTCAGCAATAAATTATAATGGGGCTAATTTACGAACCCCCTGCGCAGCCAGAGCATCACTTTTTGCGATGCTCCAGAGGCGCATATTACTAAATCATACCTACCAGGCCACACAGAGCCACTATGCACGGCATTGGAATGCGTCATAGATATGGAGTGAGGCAAGGTAGAGCAAAATGCTGCGTTGCCCTACTGTGCGTCTAGGAGGGGTTCCATGGGCCTTGCAGTGGGTTTTCCAATGCAAAACCAATGGATGTTGACGCTGCCCCCGATTTGGAAGATCTTGTAAGCCTCAGGAAACTCCAAATCCTTATGTCTCTTGAGGTGAGCCATAACGAGGTGAAATAGCTTTATTCTCCTCTCATTTTATTCCTCTTTCTATGGGTGCTGCATTCTGAAGCACACATAGAATGAGGAAAACACCTCTTAGGTTTGTTTTTCTGCAGGACGGTGCCCCTTCTTGCACAAAAACAATCCATGGTTCAAGGGTGCCTGCATTGGCTCCAGGCAGCTAAAACAGCACCAATGAAGGGAGAAAGCCCTATCGAACTGGCGTTGGGCAGGGCAGAAAGATGACTTCCTGCACTGTCTTATGCCAAATGCCAATAAATAAGAGACAAACAGCTAGATTCATCATGCCGAAAACGGCTCGCAAAGGGCCAGATTCTGAGAATCTGGCCCTTTGCAAGCGCAATTTTTGCATTTGGGATTCATCATCCCAAATGCAAAAATCGCTAATAGCAAATTCGCAAATTTGCGAGGAATAGCATTTAAGGAATCTCTATTTGAGATTCCTTGAATGCAATTCATTAACCATTTTTAAATTGCGTATTCGCAATTTTTGGCCGCTATTTACCGCGAAGTCTGACTTCGTGGTAAATAGCAAAAAAATAGAAAAAAGCACTTTAGTGCATTTTTCCCAGTTGCATGTTACACACACACATGTTATTTGGACATGTGTGTGCGCAACACCTGTGTACATTTGCTTTTCAGGGGTGCTACAGGGTGCCCTTTGGACACCCCTGGCACCCTTGAAATCGCATCCTTATTTGCGATTAGCAAGTTGCAAATTCTTTGGAGTGGATGGAGTGTGACAAACTGTCACTATGCAAAACTTGTAGAATAATATACATAGGAAACATATAATGGTGCACATAGATTTGTTCGAAGAGTATAATAATGGAAAAGTAATGTGTGGCATACACTTTCATCTAGATTCATCATAGTCCCGTTTTGTGAGTCCTTAATAGCGAATATTAAGGAATCGCTATTAAGGACTTGCAAAACGGGAATGGAATGGCCCAAAATATTGCAATACCTACATCATCCTTATTTGCGATTATTGCTAATCACAGGCACAAATATGGTGACAATCACATAGAGATGCTGCAACATGCACCTCCAGACAACAAATGGCATCAGATTTTACGCGAAACATACAGACCGGGTCAGCCTTGGAGCTAATCGCAAATAAGGATGATGTAGGTATTGCAATATTTTGTGCCATTCCATTCCCGTTTTGCAAGTCCTTAATAGCGATTCCTTAATATTCGCTATTAAGGACTCGCAAAACGGGACTATGATGAATCTAGATGAAAGTGTATGCCACACATTAATTTTCCATTATTATGCTCTTCGAACAAATCTATGTGCACCATTATATGTTTCCTATGTATATTATTCTACAAGTTTTGCATAGTGACAGTTTGTCACACTCCATCCACTCCAAAGAACTCCGTCCCAACAGTTTCACACACAGGTGAGTGACTATCAACCATCTACCGACCTACCCTCTCATCCAGTTGGCTGGATTAGAGACAGAGGGACTGCAGAGAAAGTAAATCTCATTCCTTCTTTGTCATGTAACTCATTTGTTGTATTGGTCTTGCAAATTGATGTTTACATCATCAACAATGTTTACAAAGAAACATTTATTTATTTATTTATTTATTTATTTATTTATTTATTTGGTGTTTGCCTCGTGCTAGCTTATGGTTGTCTGAGAGTTTTTTTTTGGGGTGAAGGGTAACATTTTTTAAAGTTATTTAGGCCTGGTTGAAATTTCCCTTATGCATCTACATGTAAAATTTCCAGAATTGTGTATTATGGATGTGACACCTAAAGGCTAAGATTATGCCATTGTCCTATGCCATGTAATGGAGATTTATTTGAGGAAAAAATGCAGCTTTACAAAATGCAAAAGGCAGCTCTTTTTTATGGTGGGCACTGATAAACAACTGTGAAATGCATTTTTTACAGGGTTAATGCCTAGAGTGTGGGGCTACTGTTTTTAGCGTCCTCCCCAACCCGGGAACATGTAAAATATCATGCCACACACGGAGCTCGGTATTACACCTCTGTATTCTTCAGAGTGTAACTGTTAACTGTCCCTACTAAGTCATGAATTTTCCTAACCACACCAAATCACTTACGTCACTATTCTACAGAGGCCACCAGGGACCAGAGGAGTCCCGCTATATCTAAGAACACAACACTACATCTCCCCCCTTGTTAAATAAGGAGTACACACAAAAAACGACATATATTCATTTTAACTCCTCAATGAGTTGTCGAAGTGCTCGAATCAATCTTCCAAATCTTGTTGCGTGTGGTTGAGGAGCCATAGGCGAGGCATCTGTGGCAGGCACAGGTGACACAGACACATGTGCAATCTTTGGGCTCTGCTGACTCCCAGATGGAAGGTTCTCACTCTGAACATCTGGAGTCAAAAAACCTTGAGGCAGGTGTTTGCAACAAGAAGAATCTCTTTTGATGGACTTTTCAGGACAGTGAGCAGTCACCATGTGTCCTATACTAGTCACAACCCTCAGTGTGTCACCATCAAAAGGAGCCACAGACTTGCTTTTCCATTTCTCTCTGACAATGACTTGGTCTACTCTTTTAAACACAGTATTCCGAGCACAAAGGCATCCTTCTACATAGGTCTTCATTTTGTGTTTGTGAGAAGAATCAGTAGTGCAAAGTTTATCAATGTCAATAGATCTTTCAGTGGTCCATTGTGGCAAATTGGTACCCATGGCTCTCCCACACATTAAGGTGGCAGAACATTCACAGACTTAACCTATATGCATGAACAGTAGAGTTAAGAACTGGCTAAAGTTCAAATCTTTCCAGTGCAACATGCTAAATGCTTTTCTTGAGATTGCTCATAAATCACTCGACTACACCATTCTCCTGGTGCCAGAGAGGAGTGCTTTCCTGATGATTGACATTTAGGTCAGTGAGAAGATATTTAAATTCTTGACAATTGCCTCTCCATTGTCAGATTTGAAAATCAAAGGAATACCACAAGTGGAAAAATATTTTCTAATCTCTCAATGACTTTGTCCTGAGTGGTTGACAACAGCTCTTCCACAAGGGGAAATCGGGAATATTCATCAACAACTACTACTGGATGACGATCATTATCAAGGGGTCCAAAGAAATTAATTACAATCTCCTCCCATGCATGCTTTTGAAGATCAGACATGCTTAATGGATGCAGGGTTGATTGGATTACAAGCAGTTGCACAAACAACATGCCCTTAATTTATTTTCAACTGTTTCAATAAGATGAGGGAACCACACTCGGTTACGTAGAGCTCATATGGTAGCAGCAACACCATGATGTCCCTTATGTGTCAGTTCAATGACTTGTTGTCTCAGGCACTCAGGTATAACAATTTTCAACTCTCATAATATAATGCCTTTCAGGGTAACTGAAAGTTCTCCCTGCACATTATTGAATTTTCGTTATTCAAGTTCATCATGAAGAGGCCGAGTATGTTTTCTCCAAGACTGATGTGTAAAGAATGTCTTTGAGTATTAGCAAATCTGTCAGTGCTTGAGGCAGCCAAAGATTTGTTCCACTGACATGGCATCAAGGGTACTGAATTGAAGTTAACCTAAGCATTAGCCTCTTCAGATGTGGTGCCATGATACAGTACTGGTACACATGAAAAGTAGTCGGCAGTGTTTCTGCAGTGTTTCGATCTATTCCTGGATAATGCACAACTGTATAATCATGCTCCTGCAGTTGCAAACCCACCTTTTATTGTGAGTAGGCATTTTTGCTTTAGGATTGCCGAAAATGGTGAGTAATGCGTGGTGAACAGCAAAACACACAAGATGATGGATGGAATGTTGCACAATGGCAAAACATTAATCCCCAGTCACAGATCTTGGTTTAATCCATCGTTATTTTGCTCACCAAGCCACCCCAGTTCAGACATGGCCATATGCAAATCAGTCTTGACCCTGTGCCTCATGGGAACAGTCCAGCCCGAACTGCCATGCCATGTCTTTCCTGGATCGGAATCAAGCATCCAAGTAATGCTTGGTGGTCAGTGACAACCATGAAGTGCTTTCCATACAAGAACAAATGAAAATGCCCACAAGCTAATACCAGAGCAAGGCCTACTTTTTCAGATTTTGACTAAGCTTTTTTTATCGTTTACATAATTCTGATAGCATAAGCCACAATGTGTTTTGGTGCATTAGGATGTCCATTGTGCTGGGTAGGTATGACACCCGACCCTGATCGTCTGGCATCACAACCATCTCCATTCGTAGTTTCTGAAAAGTATGCAATTTCAGTGGCATTTTTAATCACATGTTTTATTTGCTTGAAGCTTTATTTACATTGATGTGATCATTGAAATGGAACATTTCATTTTGTTTCATTAAGTCTCTCAATGCGGCACTTAGACTGGTAATGTCACTTATGTACCTTGAACAGTAACTGGTCAAACTACGGAAGAATCACAGCATAACTACATCTTGTGGGGGAGAAGTGGATGACAAAGCCTGTACTTTATTTGGATCAGAAGTCAATCCCAACCCAATCCCAAGCCAACACAAACTACCGAGCTTTGGCTTATGCCGATGATATTGTAATTACCACCACGGATGTTCAGACTGCTCTTCCGGCAATAAACGATCTTGCCAAACAATTTGGATCATTCTCTGGCTATAAATTAAACTTGGGGAAAACTCAGATTTTATGCTCTGGGGATAATCCATCACCGAATATTCCTATTATTTCTGAGGTTACATATCTGGGAATCAAAATATCTTTGCCCATTGAAAAAATACCAGAACTTAGTCTTAATCCTATGATAGCCCAAATCAATACCACATTAAATCGCCTTGATCATCTACACCTATCATTATACGGTAGGCTCAACATTTTGAAAATGCTGATCCAACCAAAGGTGCTGTATTTATATCGCACTATACCTTTGGAATTTCATTTGTCCTGTTTTGAAAATTTAGAAAGGGCAACCTCTAGGTTCCTTTGGGGCTATAAACGGCATCGCAAAGCCCTTAAAAAAATTATTCTGAGTAGAGAGTGTGGGGGATGGAATGTCCCTTACTTTCTGTTTTACTACCTGGCGGCAGCACTCCAGTATATCAGCCCCCTCATAATTGGAGACAGAGTAAATATCCCCGCTTGTCAAACTCCATCGATCTTTGAAATGACTATGGGAGAGAGAGTGAAAGCTAGCTTCCTTAAGGTTGTTGAGCCCAGCTATCATAAAAAAACAAAGTACAAGACGCTGAAGGCAGCTTTCATAATCTGGCAAAAAGTTTGGAAGCTTTTGGCCTTGTCTAAACTGAATGTCTATACTCCCTTAGCTTCGCCTGGTCTTCTGCCATCTGTGATCTTCTGTGATTTAACTACTCACAAGTGGGAGCAGAAAGGATTACGATATTTGGGCGACTTATTTATGAATGGTGAAATGGTTTCATTTCAGGATTTAGAGAATAATTTCTCCTTGGCAAGAAGTGATTTTTTCAAATTTCTTCAGATTCGTAGTTTCCTACAGAGCTCTTCGGCTATTAAGTCAGCCAGAATGATTAGAATTCATTTGTTTGAACTGTTACAGAAAAAGGCCCCTATTGGCTTGTTGTACTTAAGTCTGGTTCAAGAATGTGGGGATGATATGGATCAGTGCCAACTGAAATGGGCTAACAAACTGGGGTTGTCGGGGGTTGATGTTTTGTGTTCTGTGAAATTAGCTTCAGATTGTTTAATCACAGGGATGATGAAATCACAGCATTTTATGTGTTTACATGACCTCTATTACACACCCAGCAAGGTCGTTAAGTGGAGCACGACCACTGGAACGAATTGTAGTCGGTGTGGGTTACATGCAGCTAACGATGTCCATATGTTTTTTCAATGCCCTAAACTCCAGGATTTCTTTCAACAAATTGAAAACTTTCTGACGGTTGTTCTAAGCTGTGATATTATAATAACTGCCAAATTGGTGGTTTTGGGCTTAGAATCCGCCATCTCAAGAACTAAATCAATAAGGTGCTTTTTATTTATTTGTATGGCAGTAGCCAGAGCATGTATTACTAGGGAATGGATCAATTCGGATCCCCCTTCTTTCTTTACTTGGCGTGAGAAGTTACTTTTTATGTATGATTTAGAGTCTGCTATTTATAAGCTAAGAGGGGTCAAAAGAAGAGCTCTGGGGGAGAAGATCTGGGCACCCATTGCTGAATGGATTTAATTATTATTTTGCTTAAATTTACAAATGTTTTTGTTCTTATTACGTATACAGCCGGAATTCTGTTACTATCTACTGCTGTATTTCTTTGCAAGAAAACAATAAAAAAAAAATAAAAAAAGAAGTCAATCCCCCACCAGAAAAGATATGACCAAAGAACGTGAGCTTTATTTTATGAACTCATAATTTTCTGCATTTAAAGCGAGACCTGCAACAGTAGGTATACGATACACTTTTGTAAGAGCTTTACCATGTTCTTTTAGGGTGGCCCCAAAAACCAATGTATCATCAGTGTAATTGAAAGCATTTGTTACTGGCTGTATTATGTGATGAATGAAATCCTGAAAGTGTTCGGCTGCTGATGACACTCCAAAGCGTAGTCTTATATATAAATAATCCAACATGAGATGAAAAGGTAGTAATGTACATGCAATTTTTTGCCAATTCGAGTTAGTGATACCCTTTGTTCAAATCAAGGCAGGAAAAGGCTTTGGTTCCATTCAGCTGCATATTTATGTCAGCAAGGTGTGGACCTATATGTCGTTATCTTTCAATCGCCTTGTTAGCTTGCCACATATCATTGCAGAAGCGCACGGCTCCACCACTATCCTTCTTAGGCACTACTTCTATGGGTGACACCCATGGCATTTGATCAATGGATCGCTCAATGATTTCATTATTTAATAGCCTCTAAAGCTTCTTGGAAATGAAACGCAATTCAACTATCTCATTGGCCAACAGGACGGATGTCCTGATTTACATGAAGTTCTATTTTCTTTGTCTTAAGTCTCCATACTCCAGGAAACAAGGATGGACACTGATTCACTATCTTAATATAGGCCTTGATGTTGTAGTTTACAGAAATTAATATCATATCAGCAGCAGTGCTGAAACTGACTACGCACGCACTCGATGAGCTGCCTGTCAAGACATTAATTGGTGCTTAGAATTCTGTCTTCATATGCGTCCCATTGGTTTAAATGACCTGTGACTTTGCAGTGGCTATGAAGCAGCCCACATATACACTTTGGTTTACAATAGGGCTAAATGGGGGACTGGAGACCATTTATTGCAGTTTTTCCACTGACATAATGTTTATCGATGCTCCCCTGTCTATGATAAAAGGTATGGAGCACCCATTCACCTTCACAGTGATTTTGGGAGAGTTTCCAAATTAATGCCACACTTTCACTTATCGTTTTCGCTTGAACCAGCATTCTTCCTTGCAAGAGGCTAATCCTGCATGCGCACATTGGCCAGTGGTCGACATTGCCATTGCACACCCATCTACCTCGCTGTCACTTGACAATGATGGTGATGAACTTTTAGATGAGGAATTTGACGACAACCGAAGTCAATCAGTTTCTACTTGCCTCAACTGATGTTGTCGCTTGGCCTTGTGAGTGTGGTTATAACATCGCTGGAACTTTCTGGCATCCATTTTGATTTTTCGATGTGACGTACTTGATCTTTCCTTCGCTTTGCAAACCATTACAAAATGGTTCCCTTTGCATATCTGTGCAATGGACGCAACTTCTTTTTTTTAGGAGACATTACTTTGTGGCCTTCTACCATGTTTTTCACACTCAGCAGTGACTAATTGTGGGTCATTCCAACATCCATGTTAGCAGTTTGTCTGTTAGCTCTTTCTTCCACTCTAGCAGATATGAGAACTCACTCCAAGCTAAGTGTATCTTTCAGCATTCGTTGTCTAAAGGAATAAGAGAGACAACGATCTATTCCTCTGAGATGCATGGCCTCTTCATCATTCAACTTATTGACTTTGCAATGCTTGGTGAGCTAAGCAAGTCTCTTCAAACTCATCCGTCGTTTCAACAGCTTTCTGCTTTTCTTAACTGAAAATGTACCTTTCATAGTTGACATTTGGCATTGGATTGAACTTGGTGTTTAACGCCTCTTTGACTTGACAGCATGTCACTTCTAGAATGTATGGTAATTTCTTCATCAGTTCTTTTACTCCTTCACCTATACCTAGAAATGTAATGACATTTTTGGCATTTTCTTTTTCCAGCGCATCAATTTAGTAATCAAAGGATTCGATCCAGGCAGTCCATTCTGATGGTATGGAAGGGAGGCTGTGCTTTTAGAAATGTGGCAGCATCATAACCTGTAGAACTTTCTGATGTCGAAGCGTTTGCTGCCTAGTTGGACTGGCACCTTTGATAGGCACCAGCCGTGCACCAACATTTGGGTTGTTGTGCACGCTCTCTGGTCGGGAGACACCGTCTTCTTCTTTGGCGATGAGGAGCAGCTTTGTTTATTGCACAGGGTCTACCCCACTCTTGCGTCTATGCATTGTACCTGGTTTCTACTACCCTTGGCATTTCTTTACATCAAAAAGGTTTCCACTTTTACAGTTCCTTGAACTCGACTATCACTGCCTTTAGCATTTATTTGTACCTGGTTGTCACTGCCTTTAGCATTGTCATACTGTACGAATGACAGCTCTGTATTAGACTGTGGCGCAGTATCTCATCTCGACTTTACCAACAAATTTCTAGTCAACGACAGACAAACTTTCTGTAAGGCCTTCACTTTCTTCACAGGCCTTGCACTGGGTGGGCATATACCAACGTGGCTCCACATATGCCGACCGTGGATTTTTTTACTATGACTAACATTCATGTGGCATGCACAAGAAGTTAGCTGCACCATGACAAACTGTCCAGGTGAGCACTCTTGGCTCTTTGGGTTGCAGGATTTATTTAATGTCCCATGTCGTGAACAGTTGTAGCATCCTTCCCAGCCTGGGTACATGTAAATTATCATGCTACCCATGGAGCTTGGTATTGCATGTCTTTATTCTTCAGAGTGTAACCAATAACTTCCTGTGCTACGTCATAAATGTTCTTGACCACACACAATCTCTTACATCACTATTCTAGGGAGTCCATCAGGGAAAGAGGGGTGCTACTATCTCAAACATATACAACACTGTACTGCACATACAGTAATTTTCTCTTCCTGTCCTGAAGATTCTGTTTTGTTTTTTGCTGAGTTCTCGATAATTTTGCATTTGAATTCTGTAGGGAAAGTTGTTTGTTGATGGATGGCCTGGAGTTTGGACTAGGGGTTGAGAGCATGCCCATGTGAGGGTTAAGGTATGATATTGTACAGGCAATGGACTTTTTGGGGTGGGTGGATTTGGAAATATATTTCTTCAATGTGTTTTTGTCTAGGTTTGTGATGAGACTGGTAGGTTTGTACTCTTTGTGCTTAGTCTCTCATAGTACATTAAAACATATTTTTAATGAATTTTCACATTCTCACTGCCGCTGTGCTGGAGATATGTTATGGGTTTGTGAATGGCCTTGAATCCAAACCAAATTGTGGCTTTTTTGGAAATGCATGTGCCTATTGGTGGCTTGGATGTTGATGGCTTCAAGAGCCCAATCCCATCTAGCCAGCTTGCAGGCACGCCCTGAGGCCAACCCCATGTCGTGCACCTCAGAAAGCTGTGTATGGTGGGGGTTAGGTCCCCGGAGGGAGTTGGGCACAGGCCCTGGCCTACAACCAACCCCATGTAATGCATGGCTGAAAGCTATGAACACCAGGTATTGTCTGCCTCTGGGGTTTGGGCACAATTCCTGACCACACCCAGGGTCCTGCATGGCAAAAGGTATACTCAGTGATTGAGGTGTATGAATGTGATCAAAAACACCAGAAGTTCACGGAAAAAAGGTTAAAGTGACTTTATAGTTAGGAATGGCAATACAATCTTATTTGGTGAAACAAACAGTAGAAATTCGGAGGAAAAAATGGAAGGTTAAAGTGACGTTATAGTTAGGTATGGTAATGATATGCAATGATATACAGTTTTTATTCCAAAATGTTTCTATAAATTTTGAATTTTACCCATTCACTGTATTGCTTGGCAATTCACACTATACACTTTAATTATTTAGTGATAGCCAGCATATTTGAGTTCCTCCTACAGATTTTATCACAGTTTTCTAGATCGCATAACGGATCCATCTGGAGCTACTTAGTGCCTTCTTTGAGGTTTTTGCCTTTCTGGCACTCTGTTTTAGTATAAAGTTATTTTATTGGGGTTACTCTATTTGCTCCATCAATTAATTGTGCTAAAGGATGTCATCTGGACTTGAACTGTAACTAGTCTACTCAACCATATTGCAGCAAATTGAGGCATGCAATAACTGTTTGTATCTGCTATTATGGTTCTTCAAACTGAAATAAAGATGATGATGATGGTAATAATATGTAGCCTTACCTTATAAAAAGCTAGAAATTAAATTAAAAAAACAAAGATTAAAATGATGTTGTAGTTAGGCCAAGTAATTAAATAAAACCTAATGTTTTAACATTTTGGAAAATGCTGAGATTCACTAGTCATAGTTAACTGAGCTAACAAAACTACGCCCCTGCACTGCTTCAGTTCATATATTACATCAATCATGACACGTTCAATGACATCATTGATGACACCACCGATGACAGTGACGAGATCCCAAAACATTGATTTCCCATATTAATTCCCACATAAAACGTCTGTCCCCCCTAAAGAAAAAAACAGCGGAATGGAATTGCACCAAATTTGGTAAGAAGTTATAACTTTACTTCGACTGTGTGATTTTTGTGATTTGGTGCCAATCCCTTCAGTTGGTTTTGAGAAATTTACATTTAAAAAGTTGCTTGGTCTAAACTTGAAAGGGTTAAAAAAAGAAATATGCCTTGACACTGGATCTTGAAGGGTTCTCGCTGTACTGTAATTTAAACAAATAGAGCCTTGACCCTTCCAGGTATGTCGCTCCCCCTCCGCACAGCACCGCCTGTGCCTGTTCTCTCCCTCGCTGCCCCCGTGTCTATCTGCCTGGTTTTTCCTTCTGCTCCCCTCGTGGCCCTCGTGTCTCTCTGCCCATTTTGCCTTCTGTTGGTTAGCTGCCCCTACATTTCTGTGACCTTTCTGCCCTTTCTTGGGACCTTTCTGTCTCTGTGCCACTCGTTTCCCCCCATTTTTGTTGTGACCTTTCTGCCATTTCTTGTGAGCTTTCTGCCTCTGTGCCACTCATTTCCCCTGTTTTTTGTGACCTTTTCTGCCCTTTCTTGTGACCTTTGTGCCTCTGTTCCACTTGTTTCCCCCCCGTTTTTTGTGACCTTTCTATGCTTTTTTGTGACCTTTCACCCTGCTCGCAGGCACGTCGCCCCCACGCAGCTGCTCATCACCTGACTGCCTAGTTCCTGCCTCCCTGCTGCCTCCTTGTTTCCTGGGTTTTTCCCTCCCCTCTGCCCTGTGTGCCAGTTCCCCCTGCCCCCCCCCGCTGCTCCCGATCCGGCCCTTTCCTGCCACTGCTTCCCTGCGGCCCTGCACACGAATTCGCCTCCCTGCTCCCGCCTCCCAGCTGCTCCTCCCTCCCAAGCCACCTCATACGCACGCCGCTGGTGTGCCGAAGGCGCACCTAAGGCAAGCCTGTCTGCGCCCGTCCGTGCCTGGACCGCACCCAGCATCAGAGCCCCTGGACCCCGCGAACGCCAAGACACCAGAATCCACTATGACGCCAGCACCCTCCACGCACTCAATGCCAGCTGAAACCACACCTGCTTCCAGGCCGCCCCGAAACGGACCCACGGACCCTTCTCCTGCCACACATGCAGCTTCACCTGCGACAGAACCACCAAACCTCCAAGGACTGGACCCAACCACCTCTGCTGCATACTCCTCAACACCTGCTCCGCACGCAAACACGCTGTCGAGCTCTGGGATCTGCTCGACACCTCTACCCCAAACGTGGCCTTCCTGACCGAGACCTGGTGGAACGACTCCTCTGCACCCGACATCGCCATAGCCATCCCAGACGGCTACAAGATCACCCGCAGGGATCGCGCCAACGGAATCGGAGGAGGAATAGCCATCGTCCACAAGTCCACCCTCAAGGTCGCCATCCACACAGACAACACCCTCAACACCGCCGAACACCTGCACTTCCAGATCCACACCGACCCCAACACCACCCTCAGAGGAACACTCATCTACAGTCCCCCCGGACCCTAGGCTCAGTTCAGCGACTCCATCGCCTACCTCGCCAGCACCCACGCACTCGCCTCCATGGACTTCATCCTCCACGGGGACCTGAACTTCTACCTCGAGAACAAGAAAAACACCAACTCCGCCACCCTGATCAACAACCTCGCCTACCTCGACCTCAGACAACTCGTCACCGCACCCACCCATGCTGCCGGCCACACGCTGGATCCCATCTTTTCCACAGGCTCCCACGTCGCCTATGACCACACCTCCAAACTCCACTGGACCGACCATCGCTGCATCTATTTCACCTTCAAGAAACCAACCACGCACCAACGCACCAACAGCTGCCTCGCCGCTGCTGGAGCACAGTCACCGAAGACCAGCTGATCACCTCCCTCGCAAAGAACCCACCCACCGACCCCACCAACCCAGAGGCCGCAGCCCGAAACCTCAGACAGTGGATCGACGACTGGGCCAATACCCTTGCCCCGCTCAAGAAACCCTCCAACAGCCACGCCAACAAGAGAGCCACCTGGTTCACCGACGAGCTCCAGACCTCTAAACGTGCATGCCGGAAACTGGAGAAGACATGGCTCCACAAACGCACACCGGTCAACCATGCAGCCCACAAGGACGCAACCCGCAGACACCACCACCTCATCAGATTAGCCAAGAGATTCTCCTTCCAAGACCGCCTGGATAACGCACATGACCGCAACGAGCTCTTCAGCATCGTAAAGGAACTCTCCAACCCCAGTGCCAACGCCAACGACATCCCACCCTCACAAGAACGGCGTGATTCACGAGCCATCTTCTTCCACCGCAAGATTGCTGACATCCACGACAGCTTCAACACCATGACTGCCACGACTATGCCAGACTCTGCCTCCCCTATGAACACCAACAGCGCCAACCGCCTGACCTCCTGGTCCAACATCAACGACGACGAGACAAGCAAGGTCATGAACTCCATCCACTCAGGATCTCCATCTGACCCGTGCCCACACCATGTATTCAACAAAGCAGACGCAGCCATCGCTCCCGAACTACAGAAGGTCATCAACATCTCCTTCGAAACAGCGACATACCCGGAAAGCTGGAAGCATGCAGAAATTAACGCCCTCCTCAAGAAGCCCAAAGCAGGCCCCAAGGACCTCAAGAACTTCCGGCCCATCTCCCTGCTCTCGTTCCCGGCAAAGGTCATCGAGAAAATCGTCAACATTCAACTGGCGCGCCACCTGGAAGACAACAACATCTTTAACACATCCCAGTCCGGATTCAAATGAAACCACAGCACCGAGACAGCCCTCATCGCTGCCACAGACGACATCAGGCACCAACTAGATAACGGTGAAACATAAGCCCACATCCTCCTGGACCTGTCAGCCGCCTTCGGCATGGTCTGCCATTGCACTCCAAAGACACGCCTCCTAGAAGCTGGAATCCAAGAGAAGGCTCTTGACTGGACCATGTCCTTCCTCTCCGGCAAAACCCAGAGCGTCCGCCTCCCACCCTTCCGATCCGAAGCCATCAACATCATCTGTGGCGTCCCCCAGGGCTCATCCCTCAGCCCAACTCTGTTCAATGTCTACATGGCTCCCCTCTCCTACGCTGATGACACCCAGCTCATCCTCTCCCTCACCAAGGACCCACAAACCGCCAAAACCAACCACCACGAGGGAATGAAGGTCGTCGCCGACTGGATGGGGAGTAGCTGTCTGAAGCTGAACTCGGACAAGATGGAGGTCCTCATCCTCGGACCCATCCCCTCAGCCTGGGACGACTCCTGGTGGCCGACCACACTGGGAACAGCACCAACACCCACCGACCATGCACGCAATCTAGGATTTATCCTCAACTCCTTCCTCTCCATGTCTAAGCAGGTCAACGCCGTCTCCTCCTCCTGCTACAACACCCTCCGCATGCTCCGCAGAATCTACAAGTGGATCCCGACCGAAGAAGAACGGTGACACAGGCCCTCGTCAGCAGCAGACTGGACTACGGCAACGCACTCTACGCAGGAATCCCAGCCAAACACCTACGGCGACCACAACGCATCCAAAACACCTCCGTCCGACTGATCGTCAATGTCCCCCGCCGCAGCCACATCACCCCCCACCTGAGAGACGTACACTGGCCCCCCGTCGACAAGAGGATCACTTTCAAGCTCCTCACCCATGCACAAAAATCACTCCACAATGCCGGACCAGCCTACCTGAACAGCAGACTCAGCTTCCACACCCGCACCCGCCAGCTCCGCTCCGCCAGCCTCGCCCTCGCCGCTGTCCCCCGCATCCAACGAATGACCTCCGGCGGCAGATCTTTCTCCTACCTCGCCGACAAGACCTGGAACACCCTCCCTACCCACATACGGCAGACCCAAGACCTACTCACCTTCAGAAGACTCCTCAAGACCTGGCTCTTCGAGCAGTAGCACCACCCCCCTCTCCCCTCAGCGCCTTGGGACCCTCACGGGTAAGTAGCGTGCTTAACAAGTACTCTGATTGATTGATTGATTGATTGTGATTGGCCCAGGGAGCTTTTCTCCATTGGGCCTTTTCAGTACAGCGATACTGAGGGGTTTAACTGTCTGGCCACAACAGAAAACAATGTTGTGGCAACCATTACAGGGCCCAGAGACTCAGTTCCTATATTCTGAATTAAAAAAATAGCCATTAATGGGAGCAGATGGAAACACCCCGCCCTCTGGGTCATGTGGGTGGGTTCATAAAGTCTGTAAGCAAAGTAAATCAGGGTTTCGGTACCACACTCTCAATACTGTGAAACCCAGTACAGGACCTGGGCAGCAAGCAAGGTAAAAACAGCGGAAGGGTGGGAGAAGCTGAGTAGCAAGCTCACAACAGGGAGGGAGGCAATGGCTGTGAAATCAAGCTGACCATTGAGAGTTGGCACCAGGGGTTGGAGAAGAACATGGACAATGGAAGGTAGGCGCCATGGGCTGGGACAGCACACAGAAAACAGAGTGGGCAGGCAGGGCTCGCGAAGCACACAAACAATGGAAGGAGGGCAGGAGAGGTTGTGAAAGCAAATTGATAACAAGGATGGTGGAAGGGTCTGGGAAAGCAAGCTGACAATGGAGGCTTGGCAGCAAGGGCTGGGGAAGAACACTGATTATGAAGGGTAGGCACCATGTTCAGGGGCACCGCATAGACAATGGAGGGCAGGCGGGAGGTCAAGGGTCAGCACACAGAAAATGCGAGGTTAAAGGAAGGGAAACACATAGATAATGGAGAATGGGTAGGAAGGGCTAGTGCCACAGATGGACAATGGAGGTTAGGTGGGAGGGGCTGGGGGAGAAAGCTAGAGGAATGGGCTGGGAAAGCAAGCTGACAATTGGGGACAAACAGAAGTAGTTGGGAACTCAAACGCACAATGAAGGCAAGAAGCAGGGATTCGGGCAGGCTACATATAATAGAGGGCAGGAGGGAGGGACTGAGTAGAGGCTAGGGCAGCACATGGACAATGGAGACAGGCGGGTCGGGCTGGGTACACACTCAGTCAATGAAGTGTAGATAGGAGGGGCTGGTGAAGCAAGCTTCTAACAAGGGTAGGTGGGAAGGGCAGGTGAAGTGTACGTTCAACAGATGATAAGTGGCAGGTGCCGAGGTAGCCCGCGGACAACAGAAGGTAGGTTGGATGGACTGGGGAAGCAAATTGACAGCAGAGAATAGACTAGAAGGATTGGGAACTCACGCAGACAATGACAACAGGAAGGACACAGATAACAATTGGGAAGGCAGGAGTTCCTAAGGAGGTGCTGGGGCAGCACATAGACAACAGTAGTAGGTGGGGGATGGGGAGGCACACAGTCAATGGAGGGTAGGCAGGAGGGGCTGGTGAAGCAAGCGCACAGCAGACGGTAGGTGGGAGGGACAGGATCCATAGGATCATCAGATGATGAGCAAGAGGTGCTGGGGTAGCCCATGGACAATGGAGTGTTGGTCAGAGGGACTGAGGTGGTACACAGTAATGAAGGGTGGGCAGGAGGGGTTAGGACAGCACACACTCAGCAGAGGGTAGACTGGAGGGTGTGGCAATGAACACACAGTCAATGGAGGAGGGTATGCAAGAAAGAATTCAGCGGCACACAGAAAAATGTTGGCAGATGGGAGGGGCTAGAGCAGGACATGAACAATGAAGAGTAGGTGGGAGGGGCTGGGGCACAACACAGAAAAAGGAGGGTAGGTGGGAGGGTCTGGAGAGACACATGGACAATGGAGGTTGTGCAAGACAGGCTGTGGCAGCATGCTGACATGAGAGTTTATGTGGGAGGGGCTGCAACAACAAATAGGTGAGAGGTGTGGGGAAGCAAGCTGACAAAGGGGTGCGTGGAAGGGGCCAGGGAAGAAAGCTGACAGTAGAGGGTTGGTGGCAGGCATTAGGGCAGCCCAAAAAAATCATGGGAAAGAGCCATGGGCAAAATAATTCACCTGTTATAGTTTACTGGGCTAAACATATTTGCTCCCCACCATACCTGCTTATGCCCTCACATATTACATCACTCATGACATATTTAATGACAACATTGATTACTCTACCGTGTTCAGTGATGGGATGCCTGGTGGTTCTCGCCTCTGGCCAGACTTTGCTCCCATGCCCCACATAGGTGCCCAACCACCCACAGGCACCATACCCGATTTTTTTCTTTTTTTAAAATGTTTTTTGGGTACCGCAGTACTTTGGCAGTACCCGCCATGAAAGCTTCCACCCGATGGCACTGTAGCATCTTAGAAGTTTCCTGTGGAAGGCATGCGTGGCATAAATGACCTTTTGTATACTTCAGTGCAACACTCTAAGTGGGACGGGTGCCCAGACATAAAGCACTGTTTGCAATCTGAATATCTAGCCCAAGTCCAGGCCAGGTCACCCACCAACTGGCCTACTGACAAAAGTGTCTCTCTCTCCCGCTCTCCTCTATATCCACTTTTCCTTTTAGCTCTGGGTTTCCTTCATGGTTCTGGAGATTAGATACAGACTATGAGTTAACTTATAAGGGAAGTTGTTGCAATTGGCCTCACTATTCAGTATATCCAAAGGGTAGTGACAAATTGCCAGACCATTTAATATGGACAGCTAGGTCAATCTGATACAGGTGATGGCAGGGTGACTGTGTAGCTTGGCAAAAACAATCAGTCAGGCTAAAATTAGAGGCAATGTGTAAAGTATTTATGCAGCACATAGACTATTTTAAAGTGAAAACACATCACAAGATAAATCCCACATCAATTTCAAAGAGTACATTTCTATAAATTATTTGACATCAATACAACAAAAATCAAATCAATAGAACAAGAGCTATGAATTTTTTAGTAAAGAATAGCACCACAAAGAAAAAAATGGCCAACCACAGACATCTAACCACTTGAGACCGGGTCAAAGTACAAATATGTGCGCGGCTGCAATGGAGCATGGGTCAGATGCAAGAAGTGGATTGGGCCCAGTCGGCACTTACCTTCTGACTTAGAAGAAATTTTGAAGAAAAAGTTCTGAAAAGGTAACGTTCAGCAGAGCTAGGCTGCAGGCAGTGTCCATGGAGGGAAGTTCGTTGTCAGGGAGCCTCTGGACGCAGCCAGAGTGAACATTTCTACATTTGGACTTAGTCAATTTTTTGGAAGAGGAAATCTTAAGCAGGACAAGGCAGTAGGATGTAGCAGAAGTCAATTTCATGATGGTGGATAACCCATTGGTGGAGGACTGCTGAACAATATTTGCTGCTGCAGAGAAAAACATAGCGGGAGCAGCTGCGAAGTCAGGTTGACCGGGGATCCACCGTGGTCGGATTGACTAGCAGTTTAATACCGGACTTCCCTTGCTTCTCAGAACAGTTTTTAGCCCAAAAATTTTAATTTTCCCAGTTTTGGATTGTGGCTACTTTAGCATCACAACAAAGGATCCAGGGCTGGTGTGACACTACTTGTGGGTTAAGAACTCACTCTGTCTGATTCAAGGTGTGGTTCAAGATAGTGTGATCCTCTTATTATATCCCTGTCACTCTGAACAGAAGGCCAGCAATCACTTTGGTAGTTCTGGGTTCAGCTGAAGATATGGGGCTCAAACATTAGGGCTGGCCTCTGAAGGTTCAAGGCAGGATCCAGGCAGCAGGCAGTCCTTCCAGGTGCAGCAAAGCAGTCATGTGGAGTACACAGCAGACCACAGCAGCAGGCAGTCCTCTGACAGTCTTTCCACAGCTCCAGAAAGTGAACTAAAGAGTGGGTCAGAGAGCCCTATTTTTATTCCTGCTGCCTCCTTTGAAGTTGGTAGAAGTTTCTAGAGGGGCTCTTTGAAGTGATTGGAATTTTCTAACTCCCCTGCCGTGGCTCCAAGCTAACTTCAGTGCCAATGTAGAGGTGACAAGCCCTTTGTGTGATTGTAGTGCAAAGCCTAATCAGTTGAAAGTGGGCCAGGGCCAAGCTCTGTCTCCCCATCGGGCCTGCAGAAGGACCATTCAGGCACTCCTAATTTCTCTATTGTGTGACTGTCTGGGAGGAACTCAAAAAGCCTAACTTTCAGTTACACCCAGTCGTATGACGTAAGACAGGCTGCAGGCAAAAAAGGCTAGGGCGGAAAAATACCAACTTTCTAAAATTGGCACTAACAAAATTGTAATTAAAAATTGGACTTCACCATTAAAGAGTATCTTTCATTACAATTTCGTAGATATCAAACATGAAATGCTTATCTGTCCTCAAGCAGACGTTAGCACTTCTAAAATGTAATAAGTCAACACAATGTTATCCTATAGGACAAATAGATCTCACAGTATCTGTCCTCAAGCAGACGTTAGCACTTCTAAAATGTAATAAGTCAACACAATGTTATCCTATAGGACAAATAGATCTCACAGTAGTGAAAAATGAATTTAAATCTTTTTTACTACCAGGACATATAAAACTTAAAAAGGCATGCCCAACCTTTTAATTACAATGCACCCTGGTCTATGTACTAAATAGGGTTTACCTTAGGGGTGGCTTACATGCAATGAAACAAGAGTTTAAGCCTTGACAAGGAGGTTCTATTGGCAAGTCGAATTGGAGGATTAAAATTGCATTCAGGCTGCAATGGCAGACCATGAGCATATGTTAAGGGGCTACTTCAGTAGGTGGACAACATGTGCTGCAGGCCCATTAGTAGCATTTATTTGACAGGCCCTGAGTACATATTATGCCACTCTAATAAGAACTTATAAGTACATTAAATATGTCAATCAGGTGCTATCCAATGTAACTATGTTTAGGGGAGTGAGCACAAGCACCTTAGCAAGTGTGGGGAGTCCTAAAGCCAAAAAAAATAAATTTCTGCAGAAAAATTGAGGTAAGTACGCAAAAAGTTTGGGGGAAGACTACCCTTAGAGCAGAGGTCTTCAAACTTTTGGTTGCAGAGACCCCCCGTCAACATTTCCAGGCATAGGGACCCCCTCCTGACAACATTTTCAAAACCTGTAGGCAGGGTTACTGGAATTATGAGGCAGGTGAGGACCAAATTATGCAACAGACTTGACTAAATTGTCTGGGAAGAAAATGTTATGTGATGCCGTAAATTGTGCGATAGCATTGCTTCATTATTTTGAGATTTTTCACACACAGTAACACTGAGGAAAGATTTCACCCCTTCAGTACCAGTTTATAACCAAAATACAGCAATTAACATCAGAAAGATGTCTAGTCAACCTTTGTGAAGGGCCTTCCACGCCGCAGGAATACATGCTACCACATTAGAAGCTCACCTGGACCTGGCTGGAATCAGCAGGGGTCCCTTAAAACCCTGGCCGGTCGGGTGCAGAGTTAAGCAGTTTAGACATGCCTCTTCATCTCAACCCCTCCCTTCCATCCCTCTCTTCTCTCCACTCCCAACCCTGGATCCCTTTCTCACTTTGCAGGATATTTTCTTTCACCCCTTTTTACAACTACGGAACTCTCCTCATTCAACTGCTCACTTCACCTTTAATCACCTCTTGTCATTCTGTCTTTTCACTCTCCACATCTCTAACAGTCTCTCACATTTATCTCATGGCCTCTCTTGCCCCGTCACCGCACGTGCCCCTCAGCACTTCTCATTCACTTCAAGTTTCTCCATTCAAATTTGTATGTTATGTTATGTTATGTTATGTTATGTTATGTTATGTTATAGATTATTTATAAAGTGCCTATCACCGCCGGTCTCTAAGCGCTAAACAGAAAAACATAACACACTGGTACCCCAAGAAAGCCCTCTGCTATTTCACCGCCTAAACTGGAATCAATGCCTTTCTTACATCTCTCCAGTCCCCCATTCATCTTTCACATTTGCCCTTTATTCTTCCACACCTTCTTGAACCAACGTCCCTCTCCCCTGTTACCTCAGCACCAGTGCCTAATTTGAGCACGTAGTTTCATGTGCTCTGCACTGGCACCTAATTGTGCACACTGGCACTGTGATAGTCTTCCACATGCTGGCTCTGTCTGTGTAATTTAGAGATGAGCAGAACAGCTGTTTATTAATTTAATATACATTAAAAACAATAAACTCCTGACACCCATTCCATTCTTATAGCTTGGGGGATTGAAATAGTCTGAATAGTCACACTTGTACAAGTATTATGGTTGGTAGTTAAATAGGTATTGTCATTGGCCGCGCATGCAAGGCAATAGGTGGGTTGGTTAAAGTTGCAGTGGCCTACTGCCGTGGGCCCTGGCACATGTTTTATTACAAATGTATCACTGCTCAGCACCTACCCCAGTACTCCATCTCTTCCCCTATTGCTTCTGTCGCTCACCCATGTCGCATCAAATTATCTTTTTAGGTAACAGATCATCTCTCAGCTATCTTCTCTCACAGTTTAACAGTAGCCATCACCGTTCACTCACTATCACTTCTTGTGTGTCCACACTTCGCTTCGGCACTTCACATTTCTCCTCATCACTGACATCTTGAATTGAATTCTCTCACTCCCTTGCTGTCCTTCCTCATCCTCTCATCTCTCGTCACCAAGCATACGAGTCAGACCTGTATGCTCCTCTCAGCCTGTGCCACTCTGCTTATTGTTCCCTAATTCAGGAAGGCATGAATTGCCTGTCTCGCTGTTTTGGTGCAGGCCACGCAGTTATGGAACTTGCACCCTCCTTTCCTTCGCTTCACCAAGAATCTATTCTCCTTTAGGAAGATATAAAAACCTGGCTCTCTGCTGTGTATGTTACCCCATTTGGCTGGTTCTCCTTCCCCTTCTGTGTGATTCTCATTTGCCTTCAGGCAGCAGATGGTTATTAGTCCCAGGACACCTTTTGGTAACAGTAGCGCACTACAAATGTAAATAATAATATTAATAGGTAGAAACAGGAGAGCCACTAAACCCAAACTTCAGGGGGGCTAACACTCCCAGCCAGGGCTGGCCCAAGCACTGGTCGCACTCAGTGCAACAGTATTTGTTGGTGCCCCATCCCCCTTTCCTCATTCTCCATGAATTCCCTCACTACCACTCACCAACAACGCACCTCATCTCTCTATGGCACCTTTCTGACAAACATTTCATTTTTTATAGCGCTACTCGTAGTTTACTCACACTCAGTTCTGCGATCTGCATGGCACATGTTCTTTGTAGCAGACATATTAACCCTCGGCACTGTGTGGGTGACAAGAGTGCCATGTGAGTACACTGTGAGCGATGCAACAGTGTGAGAGTATGGTAAGAGGAGTGCATGCAGGGTGAGTGAGGTGACCATATGAATTTGGGTGCGCATTTAAGTGCAGAGTTGGACAAATTAGTGCATGGTTAGTGATAGGCTTGTTTGAGTGTGTGGCACATTGAACCGTGAGGGGGATAGGTTAGTGAAGTGTCACATGAGTGCAGGGTGAGTAGTGTGCTGGTGTGACTGCAGGGTGAGGTATATAGTGAACAGCACAAGTGCGTTGTGAGTCCAGAGCAATCAGGGTGAGCGGGTGAATGGTGTGAGTGCATGGTGATCAGTGTGAGTGCATTGTGATTGCTGTGAGTGCAGGATAAGTGTGAAAGTGAAGGGTGAGAATGAGGAATGAGTTGTCTGAATGCAGGGTGCATTCCCAGACACTTGAAGTAACTCAGAAGGTTATTGATGGTGGCATAGGGTTTAAGATATAAGATAATCAGGGATCGAGGGTGGAGGAAATAAATAATATGATGATCCTGCAACAAACTTCCAGTCCTATGGTTAGGGTTGCCTGCTCATTATTTTGATGGCCCATAAAGAACAAAAATAAACAGTCATCTAAAGCCGTATTTTCAGCACTTATCTGTGCATACAGCGAACAGCAAATATAAATAGAAAGCACTTTTAATTGCATTCTAGGGCTGCCTCAATGATCCATGACTGATAATTAAAGAGAACAAAGACAGAAAAATCACATACCGAATGAATACATACTTTTTTATTTATAACTCTATTTGGTATCAAGATGAGGTCTTTGCAGGCTCTTTAAACAACACACGGCAGGCATTATTATTTTGGCAACCCTACTTTATATTCCTTTTTCTTGCATTCTCACACTACAGCAGTAAATGTAAAATACAAATGTAAGGAATAGGCAGAGTGGGGGCCCAGGGGGTACTGGAACCAGAAAAAAAAACTTAGCCTTGGTAACCAGCTTCCAAAGGCATGTAAATATGCAAATGGGCTTTAAAGACCTGTGAAAAACTCAGCTGTGCCAGAGATAAGACAGCAGACACTGCCCAGCTGAGCCCACAGCAGCTCGAGCTGCACTGCAGCAGCCTGGGCTGAGACACATGACGGGGGAGGAGGGGACTGAAGCCCTTGTATTCCTATGGGTCTGTGCAGAAGTGTGACTGGGAATGCACGACCCCCTTTGTATCACTCCATGTCCCCCCTAGGGGTCACACCTCATAGTTTGAAGAACCCTGCCTTAGAGTAACAACTCTAACACATGCCCCTTCCAACTGAAAGTAGGGAGAACTACCCAATCTCCTGGGAGTTCTCATCACTAAGCCCATTCCTTGTTAAGCCAAGATAGACCCCCTCAGCAAATTTGAATTTTTACCCCTCATTTACATGAGCGCCCTGAGCTGCATTCAGTCTGTCTGAAACCAGAAGTGAGTCCCAAACAAATATGGCTTCAGCTTCTTCAGTGCCTAGACCTAAGCAAAGGCTTCTGGGTCATTAACACTCCACCTCTGTTCCCTGGGAAGTAACCTCCTAGAGATGAAAGCCACAAGTTGGTCTAGACCCGACTCAGAGCTGTGATAAGATTGACCCTATGCCATGCTCTGAGGCATCTGTTTGAACAATAAATTGCATGGAAAAGTCTGGGGATTTGGGCACGTGGGCTGTGCACATAGCCTGTTTGAATGAGTCAAAGGCTTTCTGGTGAGCCTCCGTTCTGAAGAACTTTGTGGGCGGCTTATTGAAAGTCAGCTCAGTCAAGGAAGCAACAATGGGGCCATATCCTTTTACAAAGCTCATGTAATATCCTGCAAGAGCCAGGAAGGCAATCACTGAAGTCTGAGGGGCAGATCTACAAGAAAGTGCCGCAGCGCTGCACCGCAAGCCCTTTTCCTGTGCCACACTATGGCACTTTCAGAGTAGAAACAATGATATGTCGCATCCATGTGCTCTCTCCTGCGCTGGCCCACAAACAGCTGCCAAGCACCGGCGCAGGCCCCTTTGCACCATGGTAAAAGGATGCCTGCCCCATGGGGAAAATGTTTTAGTGCAGGAAGGGGCCCCTTCCTGCACAAAAACAATCACTACAGGCATTTTCCTCTTTTAATGCATGCTGTAGAATGCAGCATTCATTGAAAGAGGAAAAAACGAGGAGAAATAAAACCCTTTTGTCCTCGTTGCGCCTGGCCACGCCACCCCTAGGGTGGCATAGCAAACTGACGCATTTCCAGGTTTATGATTTCTGGTAAATCTGGAAATGTGTCAGGTTCCATGGGTGTTGCGTGAAAACACCCACAGCAACAGCCATGGCACGCCCCTGTCATGCAAAGTGCTGCGTGTAAAGGGGCCATATTTACAAGGACAGTAAAAGCCACACAGGGTGGCTTTTCCTGTCCTTGTAAATATGGGGCAGAGAAATGCGATGCCAGTGCGTCACAAAAAGTGACGTACAGGCAGCGCAAGGGGCTTGTAAAGCTACCCCTCTATTTTGACCTGGAGGGGCTGCACCTTACCTCTGCCCGTAAGGTGTCCCAAATACACCAAAGACTCCTGCCCTATCTGGTACTTAATCAATCAATCAAAGTATTTTTAAAGCGCACTACTTACCCATGAGGGTCTCAAGGCGCTGGGGGTGAGAGGGTACTACTACTGCTCAATGAGCCAGGTCTTGAGGAGTATTCTGAATGTGAGTAGGTCTTGGGTCTGCCGTAGGTGGGTGGGGAGGGTGTTCCAGGTCTTTGCGGCGAGGAAAGAGAGAAGGATCTGCCGCTGGTAGTCGCTTGTTGGATGTGGGGGAATGAGGCGAGGGCGAGGCCGGAGGAGCAGAGCTGGCGGGTGGGGGTGAGTCGCCTGTTGAGGTATGCTGGTCCGGTGTTGTGGAGTGTCTTGTGTGCGTGGGTGAGGAGTTTGAAGGTGATCCTCTTGTTGACGGGGAGCCAGTGCAGGTGTCTCAGGTGGGGAGTGATGTGGCTGTGGCGGGGGGTGTTGAGAATCAGATGTGCCGAGGCATTCTGTATGCATTGAAGCCGCCTCATGAGCTTGGCCGGAATTCCTGCATAGAGTGCATTTCCGTAGTCCAACCTGCTACTGACGAGGGCCTGGGTGACCGTTCTTCTTGTTTCGGTGGGGATCCACTTGTAGATCCTGCAGAGCATGCAGAGGGTGTTGAAGCAGGAGGAGGAGACGGCGTTGACCTGCTAAGCCATGAAGAGGGTGGAGTCAAGGATGATTCCTAGTTTGCATGCGTGGTCGGTGGGTGTTGGTGCTGTTCCCAGTGTGGTCAGCCACCAGGTGTCATCCCAGGCTGATGGGGTGGATACGAGGATGAGGACCTCCGTCTTGTCCGAGTTCAGCTTCAGTTGGCTGTTCCTCATCCATTCTGCGACGGCCTTCATTCCTTCGTGGAGGTTGATCTTGGCAGTCTGAGGGTCTTTGGTGAGGGAAAGGATCAGCTGGGTGTTGTCAGCATAGTAGATGATGTTGAGGTTGTGTTGTCGGGCGACATGGGCAAGAGGAGCCATGTAGATGTTGAACAGCGTCGGGTTGAGGGATGAACGCTGGGGTACGCCGCAGATGATCTCGGTGGCTTCGGAGCGGAAGGGGGAGGCGGATGCTCTGTGTTCTGCCGGAGAGGAAGGAAGTGGTCCAGTTCAGGGCCTTTTCTTAAATCCTGGCTTCGTGGAGGCGTGTTTTTAGTGTGTGGTGGCAGACCGGCTGATAGGTCCAGGAGGATGAGGGCTGCTGTTTCTCCGTTGTCTAGCAGGGTCCTAATGTCTTCGGTGGCAGCGATGAGAGCTGTCTCTTTGCTGTGGTTGCTTCGGAACGCGGATTGGGACGGTTCCAGGATGTTGTTCTCCTCGAGGTAATGGGTCAGTTATTTGTTGACGATTTTCTCAATGACCATCGCGGGGAACGGGAGCAGGGAGATGGGGTCAGCCTTGGGCTTCTTGAGAAGGGTGTTGCTCTCTGCGTGCTTCCAGCTTTCCTGAAAGGTTGCTGTATCAAAGGAGATGTTGATCACTTTCCGGAGTTGGGGTGCGATGGCTGTGTCAGCTTTGTTTAAGATGTGGTGTGGGCATGGGTCTGATGGTGATCCTGAGTGGATGGAGTTCATGATCATGCGGGTGTCGTCATCACTGATGTTGCTCCAGGAGGTTGGTGCGGGTGGTGAATGCGGGGGGGATGGAATCTGTTGTTGTCGGGGTGGTCGTAACGTTGAAGCTGTCGTGGATGTCGGCGATTATGCGGTGGAAGAAGGTGGCCAGCGAGTCGCACAGGTCTTGTGAGGGTGGGATGTCGTTGATGTTGGAGCTGGGATTGGAGAGTTCCTTCAGGATGTTGACGAGCTCTTTGCTGTCATGTCCATTGTTGTCTAGGCGGTCTTTGAATGAAGATCTTTTGGTGGATCTGATGAGGTGTTGGTGTCTGCGGGTGGCGGTCTTGTAGGTCGTGTAGCTGTCTGGTGTTTGTTCGCGGAGCCATTTCTTCTCCAGTTTCCGGCATGCTCATTTGGAGGCCTGGAGTTCTTCGGTGAACCAGTTGGCTTTCTTGCTGGTGCGGCTGTTGGAGGGTTTCGTGAGCGGGGCGAGGGTGTTGGAGCAGTTGTCTGAGGTTGTGTGCGGAGGTGTCGTGGTCGGTGGGGTCGGTGGGTTGGTTCTGTGCGAGGGTTGTGGTTAGCTGGTCTTTGGTGACTTTGCTCCAGCAGCAGCAGGGCATCTGTTGGGTGCGGTGGTGTGTGGTGGGCTTCCTGTAGGTGAAGTGGATGCAGCGGTGGTCAGTCCAATGGAGTTCGGTGGTGTGGTCAAAGGAGACGTGGGGGCTTGCAGAGAAGATGGGGTCAAGCGTGTGGCCGGCGGCGTGGGTGGGTGCAGAGACGAGTTGTCTGAGGCCAAGGTTGTCGAGGTTGTCGATCAGGGTGGCAGAGTTGGTGTTGTTGTTGTTCTCGAGGTAGAAGTTCAGATCTCCGAGGAGGATGTAGCCCATGGAGGCAAGTGCGCGAGTGCTGACGAGGTCGGCGATGGAGTGGCTGAACTGTGGTCGGGGTCCTGGGAGGGTCTGTAGATCAAGTAACCTCTGAGGGTGGTGTTGTGAATTGTGTGAATCTGGAAGTGCAGGTGCTCGGCAGTGTTGAAGGTGTCATCTGAGTAGGTGGAGACCTTGAGGGTGGATTTGTTGATGATGGTGATTCCTCCTCCAAATCCATTGGTGTGGTCTCTGCGGGAGATCTTGTAGCCGTCCGGGATGGCTATAGCGATGTTGGATGCTGAGGAGTCATTCCACCAGGTCTCTGTCAGGAAGGCAACGTCTGGGACAGATGTGTCGAGCAGGTCCTATAGTTCGACAGAGTGTTTGCGTGCGGAGCGGGTGTTCAGGAGTATGCAGCATAGGTAGTTGAGTCCGGTCCTTGTTGGTGGTTTGGCGGTCTGTCGCAGGTGAAGCTATATTTGCGGCAGGAGAAAGGACCATGGGTGCGTTTCGGGGCGGCCTGGAAGCCGCTGTGGTCTCGACCCGTGTTGAGTACGTGGAGGGTGCTGGCGTCGTAGCGTAGTCTGGCGTCATGGCGGCCGCGGGGGCCAGGGGTTCTGAGACTGGCAACAGGCCAGGCACGGACAGGAGCAGACGGGCTTGCCTTGGTGTGCCAGCGGCGCACCCGCTGGGCGCAGCCACGTAGCGGCCACCATATAAGGGGGGAGTGGGAGGGAGGAGCAGCTGGGAGGTGGCAGCAGGGTGGCCAATGGGCGGGCAAGGGGACGGGGCTGTAGGGAAGCAGCGGCGGGGACGGCGATCGGGGTGGGGTACAGAAGGAAAAGGGGGCACCGAAATAAACACAGGAGCAACAGTGGGAAAGAAGACTATAGCAGACAATACAACAGAACCAGCAAATAAAAACAGTAGTTACCAGCAATGGGGTGCATGGGAGCAACAGTGCACAGGAGTCACGGGGGAGTGTCGAACTAGCGGCAGCAGCGGGGGGAGAGACACGGGCACACTGGTGGTGCTGTGCGGCATGGGGAATGGCCTTACCTGCGAGCAGGGTCAAAGGCCGCTCTCACTGCCGCGCCAAGGCCGCATATAAGGGGGAAGTGGGAGGGAGGAGCAGCTGGGAGGCGGGAGCGGGCGGGCAATGGGCAGGCAAGGGGGCAGGGCCTTGATTGGCCTGCCTGTTGCAGACCCTGAAGCATGTCCTGCAGATGAAATAAGTGGTTCTCGCAGCTGCTGCTGAAGATAGCTATGTCATCCGGGTAAGCAGCACTGAAGGCCTTCATACCAGCCAAGACCTGGATCACTAATCTCTGGAAGGCTGCTAAGACATTTTTTAGCCCAAAGGGCATCACCTTAAAATGAAAGTGGCCCTCTGGGGTAGAAAATGCTGCCCTCTCTTTAGCCCCCTCAGATGAGGAAATCTGCCAGCACCCTGAAGTCAAATCTAATGTATTCAGGAACTTGTCAGCCCCTAATCTGTCAATGAGCTCATCAGCTCGGGGAATGGGGCAAGCCCCTATAGTTTTTGCAGAATGAGAGTTCTTGGGCAGCGGCCGGTGGGTCAGCTGTTGGTGGCAGCACCCCTGGGTTGGACCAGGGACTACTAGAATGCTCAATCAGCCCCAATTCCAACATCCTAGAGACTTGCTCTTTGATGCTTTCCCTCATGTTTTAGGCAGCCTGTAGACCCTGGATTGAGGCAAAAGAGAGAGGGAACTTGTCCCAGCAACTGACGACAGTCCCTCTGCTAATCTGGGGTCATGGTAGGGGAGAGGTTGACAACTTCAACTGACCCATCGTTCTCTTTAGATGGCAGTATGTAAGGGAGAGGTTCTTTCTCCTCCTTCTCCCCACCATCTGCCACTAGCTGCATGGTGACCTCAGACCTCTCATAGTGGGTTTTGAGGTAGTTGATATGGAGTAACCTTAAGGGATTTCTGGGGGCCATAAAATCCACCAGGTAGGTAGCCTCCCCCTTCATCCTAATTACCTCATAGGCCCCAGTCCAGCCAACATAGAAGACTCTATCACCTACACTTTCTGTCCAGGTTGATATCCTGCCATGACAGCCATCTAGCCGCACCATTGCTTCATAACTTCCTGGCTGGTCTCCAAGTTCTTAGAATCTCTCTTCCAGAATGCGGACTTCTGGTTAATAAGGGCTAGCATGTAGCTGACACTTTCTGGGGGGTTTCTTGAGAGCTTGCTCCCACCCCTCCATGGTCAGACTGAGGGGTCCCCTCCCAGGGTGACCACAGAGAGGCTCAAATGGGCAAAACCCAACTTACTGTATGCACAAGTGAGGCATTATAAAAGCACATCCCACTTCTGCCTCATGGGCTTAGGTAGACCTGTAAACATGCCCGCTTGAGTCTTGCTATATCTTCCAATGGGCCCATTAGTTTGTGGATGGTAGGGAGTGCAGAACTTGTAGGTTACTCCACATTCTTTCCACAAGGACTTCATGTACGCCGACATGAAATTGATGCCTCTGTCAGACACCACTTCTTTCCATTCAGGTGAAAATCCCCATCAGGACCTTAGCCACTGCAGGTGCAGTCACAGTGCTCAAAGGTCTTGCCCTGCCCCAGATGTTCTGCCAGGGTAAATTCATGAGCCAGCACTAGCATGGAGGACCTATAACAATGGGGGGCATTGTGTTGCCCCATGCACAGGTTCCTTAGACTCCCAATATAGGAGGTAATTCCCCCAATATATGAGGTGATCTCCTGAGGCATCACTACTGTCTCGGATTCAGCTTTCCACTTCATGCCCTCCAGGGAACTCCTCCCTTGTGGGTTCCCCTTCTAATTGCCTTCCAGAAAGCTTAGGCAGGTCACCATGGGGGGAAGGTCCTCCCTGGTAAGATTGGGGGTGGCCTCCTCTGGCACCCCATCCACCTGTACAGTGGGACATTCTGGGGCTGGTTTCCCACAGCCCTTGCCCTTCCCCCCTTGGCAGCTGTCTGGGCCAGACCTCCTTGACTCCCACCTGGACATCAATGGAGCTGGTAGTCACACAAACTTTCTTAGGCAACCCCAACATTTCCAGGTGTGAACTGGGATCTACTCTCTTCAATGCAGTGTGCTCCAGATTATTCCCTAACAGACAGTCCACAGGCATGGCAGGGCTTACAGCAACTTTCAGAAGTCCTGAGACCCCCCATTCAAAGGGAATCAGAGCCACAGGGTAGTGACTCTCCTGGTTGCCTCCTGCTACAACCTGGTTGAATGCATTGGATATCACTTGCTAGGAGAACACCTGACAGTAGTCATACTGGCTCCTGTGTCCCCAGAGCCTCCACCAACTGTTTGTGGCCCACTGCCTACACAAGGATACTAGGGTAACCTCAGTTGTCTACTGCACACTAACTGGGCCATCCTTTTCCCAAGCACAACGCTAACTCACTCCTGGGTCTATCCACCATTGGGGGGCTGCCCCCTCTTGAGACACTTAGGCTCACCTTTGGTGTGCCAATACTGGTAACATTCATAGCGCTTGGACTTGGAATTGGCCCTCAAAACTATTTGGGGCCTTGAGAGACCTCTTTCTTTTTATCTCCCTCCTCTTTCTTCTGCTGGGAACAATGACCACCCTTTTGGGAGTCTCACCAGATATCTTCTTGGATATTATGGTGCTGGCCCAATACCCCTGCCTCGTCAGCAAGCTTCCTATGGTCAGTCAGCTAGCTATTTAGCAGATGTTGGCTCAGCTCTATAAAACACATGTCAAGATTGTTCTCCATCAGAATAAGTTTGTACAGCCCATCAAAGTCATCCACTCTGCTGTCCTTAACCCAGCCCTTCAGTGCCTTGCTGGATTAATCTAAGAAATCCACCCCGGACTGGTCTGGGAGTTAGTGGCTGTCCCTGAACCTCTGATGGTAATTCTCTAGGGTTAGTTCAAATTTAGAAAGATGGATGGATGGCCACAGGCCCAGAAAGTGAACTAAAGATTAGGTCTTAGGGCCCTATATTTATCCATGGTGCCTCCTTTGAAGTTGAGAAAAGATTCTCGAGGTTTCTCTTTGAAGTGATTGAAATTTCCTGGCTCCCCTGCCCTGAGTCCAAGCTGGTTGCAGTAGCAGTCTGGAGGTGCCAATCCCTTAGTGTGATGGCAGAGCAGAGCCTATTTAGTTGCCAGTGGGGTAATGACTAGCTATGCCTCCCCATCCTGACAACAGAATTCCCATTAAAGTACAACTAATCCTTTTATTTTGTAACTGGGAGGAATTCTCAAAGTATGTCAGTTATACCCAGTCATGTGACCAAAGACAGGTTGCAGGCACAAAAAGGCTAAGGTCAAGACAATGCCAAATGTATCAAATTTGCATTTTCAAAATTGCAAAAAAAATCCGACTTTACCATAATGGAGGATTTTTTTACAATGTCATAGATCTTAAACATGACATGCTTTTCCATCCTAACTCATAGGATACTTTAACGAAGATGAAGCGGATGCACTTCAAACTCAAGCGCACTGCAAATGCCAATAGCGTATCAAAAATCCACTTTCTTCCAATCTAAATCCTTTTTTTGCGAATAGTTCAAATTGTTTCTTCAAATGTACTTGTTACATAATGGACCGAAAAAAGTATCAATGCTTCTACACGGCAGCTGTGCTCAAGCCTCTTGCTGTTGCATGCCCCATACTTTAGACAAGTCCTTAGTGATTCTTCCTTATCCCAAAAAAATATTGGGAATGAGTCCACTCATATAAGGAGAGTATATTGGTCCAAGAATTGATTCGCTCACAGTGTAACATCTGGACCGCTAATCTGACAGGATGCCGGATAGTATCTGCTACCTCAGAGCATGCCCACTTTAATTCCCCCAAGAAAATTGTGGAAACAGATCTACCCTTCTGTTGTTACTCAGGCATGCCCAATGGGAGACACAAGAAACACATGAACTGGCATTTCAACCATTTATTGAAGCAATTGTATTCTTGTGTAAAAGAATGATCTGCAATTATTAGCAGAAGGAAGCAAAGCCTTGTTACCAGCATCACAAGAATGGTGAAAACAAATATTAATTCAACCATCATACCTTTGCAGTGAATATGTGAATATATGTCATACCAATACTCCTACCTAATTCTACTTACATTTTAGAGAGCATAGTGAGAACCCGTTCTGCCTGATTGCTTGGAGCAAACTTAATTGCCCATACCTGTGTCTGATGTGTCAGGAAGCCATCCTTTGCAGAAAAGTGACTGGAGTCAGCAGGGCTGGATCTCACCCACTGGCGAAAGTTCCAGGATAATCCATCAAAGTACCTATCAGAGGAACTTAGCTCAGAGGCAGTTTATATAATAAAAGCCTAGTTCCATTCGTGCTTTGACAGAGGTGCAATGCTGATGTGTTTGTTTGGCTTTCCAATTCAGATCTGTCTCCAAAAGGAAAACAAAAACCACAAGCAGCATGCCTAGTTTTCTTTAGCCATGGACAGAATGTACAAATGTCATGATAAAATGCTCAGGAAGAAATATGCTTGCAAGCAGAACACTTTCTGAGTATGTTATCATGTATATTCAAAGCATGTAAAATGTCAGTCTTAAAAGATGTGAAGTTTAAACATGTAAGTCGAGATGGGCACTTTTGTGCACGGGCACTGTTCAACCCCACAACATCCTCTCTTTGGCCGGAGGGAGACTTTCACTTCAAACTAAACTGAAAAGCATATCCTAAAAATAAACCTAATATATGTGATAAAGAAATATCATAATGCATTTAATAATAAAGCGCATGAAAACCAAATTGTATTTAAAATCCCAAATCAATAAAAGACAATTTGTAAATGCATATAAAAGAAATTTAAAAAATAAAAGATGAGCTATTAAAATCCAGGAGGCTCCATGATTGCTTTCCATGTTCTGAGAGTCATGAGGAACCATGATGGAACCAGCTTCGGCAGACAAGGTTTCTGTTGTGGCCTGAATTGCAAGTTCTACAGAACAAACCTGGTCATATCCAACCCAATCAGCAGCCACTGACGATGATCCAGCCGATAGTGTAGCCATCGGAGGAGGAGCCAGAATCCAACAATCCAACAGCCAAAGCATCCAGGAAAGACTCATAGTATGCATACTGTTGCAACGATAATCTCACAGGGCAACACTGAAGATGAACCCGAAGTGGACACTTTGCAGATCCAAAGCCATAGATTGAGCTGGTTGCATCCCAAAATGAAATGAAATTAAGTTAAAATTGGTATTTATAAATATGTAATGGTATTTATGTATAACCAGTACACACTCGTAAGTGCACAGCAGACAGCGGAACAAAGGCTGTACGCCATGTAACCATAATGCTTGAAAGGGCAAAGACAGGTTGCTGTTCAGTCCCTGAAGTAATGACATGCCAAAATACTGTATCATATGCTCACGACACAGCAGGGCATGTGGTTGTCCCATCACCATTCGGCCTTGAGATGTAACATCTGTTCCAGAGCAACAGAAATAGGACTAAAATTCGAACAATCAGGAATAACACAAATGGTATGCCTCCCAAAAATGCTGGAAACCAGGGAGTGTATTAAGGATGGAATCACCCTGAATACAGTCTGGAACGTGCTGACAAAGCCAGACCCAATTGCTTTAAAAAAGTGTACTACTCCCACAGTATTACATTAATTAAATATGTGGTGCTCAAGTTGTCCAAAATGTTGAGGAAGGCATGGGCATAGTAGCAATTGCATTTCAGAGTAAGACCTTGCAACTTGGATATTAAATGTCTCTTTAGCAGATGTTAATGAAACCTCCTTCTGAAACAATAAGGATTTCGGTCTGCTCAACCTATGAAAAATCACATAGCAAATTGCTATTGAAGGCCATGCTGACACTTCTCTGACTGTACGTACAGGTGGAAATTACGATATTACAGCAAGTCACAAACCTGGAAATCGTCTCGGCATAGGATTCTCCCGCATCCTAGAACAACCTTGGTCGTTCAGCATCAAATAAATTATTTTTGAAAGCAATAGGAGAGCCAGCCAAATCAAAGCAGCTAGGGTACCTTTCCGATAACATGCTAAGTTGGCCATAGACGTGTTACATGCACTGTGAGGAGTGATCTCTTTACAAATGAGAGAATGGCCAGATGAAGTTTCACATTAGTTTCTTCTGAGAAATACTTCAGTTTCCCCATTTCTATACGAGCAATCAAAAGTCAGAACCAATGTCTTGTTTACATAATGCCTCATATCTGCCCACTTGAAAATGTTTCAAACATGATGTAAATTGAAACATAAATTGGCAATGAGATAAATCCATGGATTAACCACACAACAGATGGTGTTTCAGCTACAGTGAAGGGCAATTGCTCTGCTCTAAATGCTCAATGCTTAAAGTTTTCTGTGAGCATGTAAAATTATAAGGCAAAAATAAATCAGTCACATTCAGGTATTTCCAGGACACGCAACTAGATTTCAAAATCGGAATCATCCAGCTTAACTGTATAATTAAACTAAGCTGGCTTTGCCCATGTTGTAATATGGATACTTCACTTTGTATGATGTCATTTGCTGAGGACATAATGTTATTCAGAGAATAAATCTTAGTTGATAATTTGATCATGCTATTACCAACAACAGCCAATGTCTTTTCTAAATTAGCCCTGTCAATTTCTCGTATGAGCTCAGCAGCTGCCTGCTGGAAAACTTTCCAAAGTTCATTGCATATGGCATATACATTTATGATGTGGTGATCTAGGACCTAGCAAGAAATCCTGTAAATCCATGCCCTCAGAAAGTGTTTCCTAACTGCATCTAAAGTGGAATGTAACCGTTGCTGGCATAACTTTCCCACACTGTAGGTAGCAATCTCTTCTGAATGCTGTGTCTGAGAATAATGTTGTTCTGGTCTGTTTGTTCTAAAACTCTTCTTGTTGTCTACAAAATGAGAATGACAACCATTACTGTCTACTGGCTACATTAGCCATCCATCTGAACCGGAATGTGAAGAATTGTATGTACCATTTTGTATCATGCTATTGAGCTGTTCCTCTGTGCACTTTGCCAAACCCAGGCATATTGTTTGCTGTACTGTTTTGTACAGAAACATTATTTGCCTTGGTATTAGACCCACTCTAAGCAATGATTCATTGCCCTAGACTTCACAATCTTTCGTTCCCCAAACATATGTCAAATCATTGTTATCTTTCTAAAATTCATAACCTTGTACAAACTGTTGGGAAATAAAGGAATCCAAATAAACCAATTCTGATTTGGTAACCATATTTTTCTTCGCTGGGAAAGGGGAAAGAAAGTGTAAAACAATAAGATACTGGGTCTACTGGGATGTTGCCAATAAATATGCAAACATTGACAGGTACTTTTTGAGCTACCCACTGGTGGTGTTGGGCAATGATCCCATTGTTTGTAATTAGAAACTACACATGGAATAATAGCTCTGTGTAAATAATGTTGTGCATAATGATGAATATCATTATGCACATCAGAACATTTCACCTTAATTAGCAGATGTACTATACATATCTTCAGCTTCAAATACAGTGGAATATTCTAGATCAGAAAATATAGATTTGATAGTATCGACATCCCAACATCAAACAAGCTGCAAGGAGTAATTACATCACTCATTGAAATTTTGAATACATAAGGGATCTGTAAAGTCTCTGGGGACTAAAAATATCAAATGGGACGTTATCCCAAACAATGCCATCCAGTACAGTAAATGCAGAAATGTTCACATGGGAAAGGTCTCTTTGCACTTCGTGTGATGAAAAAAGAGGCTTCAATACCTCGGATACCAGTTCAAATGCAGAGCAATCTGGGAGATAATGTCAATTTAGGAGCAAAAAGAAAACTGCCACAAATCCAATCCAAATGAAAATTAAAACTAATGAAATGGAAATCCAAATATATATCCAGGCTGGAATCAGGTAAGCCTATTTTAGCCAATGAATAAATGCATGAATCAAATGCAATGATGTGTCCGACAAATGAGAAGAAAAATCATCAATGTCGGCAAAATAGCTTGAGGCAAGCAAAAGCAAGAACCTCGCAGGCAGTGTAGAACTGGTAAATACCTCCAAAGGTGGATCATACTAAACAATGTAATCATTAGAAATGGTAGTCAAAGTATGTGAGTTCACGTATATCGAGTGTGCTGTGTTAGCAGTAGTAGCAGAAAGTAGTAAAACTTCAGTATCTGATATTCCTTGCTGAGGATTAGACCTTTCTGTCTCAATTAATGCTTGTAGAGGGCTTTCCTGTACAGTAGGAAGAGGAGACAGGTAACTGCTCAGGACCCTTCGTGGCCTACTGTGTAGGACATGTCACATGGTGTGGTTTTATGAGGTCAATTGAGACCAATATTTTTTTACAACCAGCAAGTCGTGGCAAAGTACTGTTCTGGTACATTCAACTGCCAGGACTAGCACTGGTAATCAGTATAATTGGTCAAACGTCTTCTTATCGTCAAATTTTTCTCGAAGTAGAGTCTGAATCGGAAATCCAGATTGGAGTTGCTGATTGCAGATTCACTTCTTCAGTGGCAGAACATTCCAATTGTTGATTACAGCGGTCATCTCAGAAGTCTTTGATTTCCTGTAAAACAGCCAAACGTTCATTGATGTCAAAACGTGTATCTTCCACCACTGTACTAGGATTATCAATGTCTGGAATACACATCTGGATGCCGAACAGGACCACATGGGTAGTCCAGCTACCCAAGGATCTCTAGGCAGATTATTTAAAGTTCTCTGGATTCTATACAGATGATGAATCCAACTACAACCTGAACTTAATACTCTAACTGTTAGAGACTGCTTTAAGTCACAGGATTTCCTCTCCACTATCAAATTTCTCTCAGGATGATAGGTGGGAGGAATAATGCACAGCTACACCTAGGGTGCCCATGGTATCCCAGTAAGCCCTAGAGGCAAACACTGGTTCCTGGTCAGAGTGGAATACAGCTGATGCATATGTTCCGATGAAGACTTACAGATCATTTATAACAGTTTGAACATCAGCCGATCGCTGTGGTCACAGCCATAGGAATCTAGAACACAAATCCTCTGTTAATAGAATGTATCTAATGGAACCATCTGAGTTTTGTGGTCTGCATTGGTCGAGGTATAAACCAGCCAAGGGCTTGTTTGAAACTAGGAGAAATGCCTGCGGTATGTGTGCTGTGGTGGAAGCTTTTATTTGTTGACAAATGCCACAGCTAAGGAAATAGGACCTCATTTACAATATTTTAATGCAGAAACCATTGCACCATGGTGGAAGGTTGTCTGCGTTGGTGCATGGCAGCATGTTGTTTGCCAGCACAGGGGAAAAGAACAGGAATGTGCCATATCTTGTAGATGCAGCACATTCCTGCCCTTTTCTTTTGATGCCTGGCAGTACAGCAAGCCTTCCTGCTGTGCTACCAATCGTCAAAAGGAAAGGGCAGTGATGGATCGCATCTACAAGATATGTCATATCCTTGTGCCATGGTGCAAGGGTATCTGCATTGTAGGGACACCTTTCTGCACAAAACAATAATGAGAGGTGTTTTCCAATTTCTGTGTGCTGCAGAACAGAAAAAGAAATAACAAGGAGAAATATGAGTATTTCTCCTTGTTGTGCCTCCCTTATGCCTCCCCTGGGGAGGACTTGCAGATCTCGGTAGGTGTATGAATCTGACGCATTCCCAGGTTTACAAAACCTTGTTAATCTGGGAATGTGCCAGGCTTGAAGAATGTTGCACCCACTACAACACCCATAGAATAGCTCTTTCATGCAGAGTAATGCATGAAAGGGGGTCATATCTACAAGGCCATGAAAAGCCACACAGTGTAATGCATGAAAGTGGGCCATACTTACAAGGCCATGAAAAGCTACACATGGTGGCTTTATGTGGCCTTGTAAATATGGGCAGGAAAACTGCGCCACCGGTGTGTGAAAAAAGGTGACACACTGGTGGTGCAATGAGCTTGTAAATAAGAGCTGTATTGTTTTGTCTGTTTGTATTGACCATGCTACCAATAGCATTTCTGTAGTAGTGAAACTGTAGCCACCACATCTGCAAGGGCAGAAGCTAACCCCTCATGAACAGCTATGATTAATTCTAGCTTGCGATCTCAATTTGGAGGCACTCCATCTCCCACTCTGGGAATTCTATTTTTTTTCAGAGTTTTAAACACATTTGACTAGAAAGTATCATGTATCAGAGCACTTTACGTGAGCACCAGTTGCGTTACACAAGGACACATTAATTTTTGTTAGGCACGAGGAGATTAAGTGATTTGCCCAGAATCACAGGATGTTGAGCATCGCTGCCGAGACTCGAACCCGGTTCCCCAGATTTGAGGTTGACCCCCCTAGCCATTAGGCCACCTCCTCTCTGCATGTTTTGCATACTCAGTAGGTAGGAGTATTTTTCTGGATTTATTTAGGTAATGATGTGCTACAGAATGAAGCGGTGACAACTACAATGACGTCTCCATCCACTCGCATAAGAGAACGAGTAGTTGAAGCTATGATAGCAATCTGCACCAATGTCTTTGCGGCTTCATCAGCCAAAGAATTTCCAGCAACATGTTTTCCAACACGCTGGTAACTCTGTATGAATTACATGAGTTCATGTCAAACATTCTTTTACATGTGCTACCTTTAGCCAAAGCAGTTTATACTTGATAGCATGTCCTTTTGAGGCTCTGAATCCATTCAGGCACCAGTAGTGTAAGAACTCATTAAAAGACTGGGCACAATAATATGAATTGCAGGCTATGAGTGTGGGAAATTCAGTATTAGTATTTTCTAGTGCCAGAATTAGAGCTTTCAGTTTAGACAACTGTGCAGTACAATCACCTAGGGATTTTGTAGACTCTTTGGAGGCTGCAAGACTCCATCCCCAATCACTCCATGTACCACTGTGCAAGTGGCCCAGTAACCCAGTTTAGTTCTAACTGCGGGCTGGGTTGAACCATCAATGTAGACAATTAAGTCAAGAGGCAGAACGACATTGGGCTCAGAGTATTCTTGATCATTTTGTAGGAAGGCTTGTGGTTGTAGTATAACGTCAAAATATTAGCCTATGTCAGTAGCTCCTAGGAGGTGGCCCACTGTATCCATCTAAGATGTAAGGCATTCACTGTAGGAATGCTGGACTTTGTGACAGACTCCAATGCTGGAATGAGAGTAACCACATGTATGCCTTTCCCCCAAATCAATGATCTTGCCTTTATATCAGCCATCTGAAGTGCAGTCAGTATGTTTTCTGTAGGTGAAAAACACATTTCTGCATTTGAATATAAATGTGATTTATATACAATCGGTACTATATCACCTTAATTGAAAGTGACATATGTATAGTCTGTGGTACCCACAATTATGTGAATCACCAAGTTGGTGTTGTTACACATGTGTGTAAATGTTTACATGCTACCATATCAGTTTGCAATGTTCTTAGAATCTGTGTATGTTCTGGTGTCCAATGTGTCTGAATGTATTAAATTAAAAACCAGGTTCACTCATTGTGCGTAGTCTGGTATGTATGTTCTACCAAAGTGAGATTGCCCAAAAGAGATTGCTGCTTTTTTATTGTATTTGGTAGTTGTAATAGTGCTAAGATTTGCCTTCATTTGATAACTCTGTGATGGGCAATTTTTGTGTTTTGGAAGTTAAATCTGTAGCCATTTTCAGCAAATCCCATGACAATGCAATCTACTGTGGCTAGATGTATGCTGAAGTCATCTTCTGTATGATATAGGTCATCGAGATAAGACAATGCTTCTGTGTCAATTTCTTGTAAGATTTAAGTTATACAGGCATAGAACAAGCCTGGGCTATTCTTCTACCTCTGTGGGAGTCAACAAACTCTTTTTTGTGACCTCCAGCATGGGAATGCTGTTAAATGTCTTCTTTCAGGTGCTATGTTTTGGCAGAAGAAGGCATTTGAAATGTCTAATGTGTTTCATAATTCTTTTTGCACAATGTTGTTCATTAGTGCTGCGCTGTGTGCATTTTGTATTGCAAATGTGTGTGTATGACTGTTTAAATGTCTGTAGTCTAAAACTAAGGGGTCCATTATGATGTCGGGCGGTTTGCCTCCGCCAGGCTGGGGGTGGCCACCGCCGGCCTGGCGGAGGCAAACCCCCCGACATCGCAAACCCAAATCCCCCACGCATTATTAGGATGGCGGAGGGAAAGGCGGCGGGGAAAAACACCGCCCGCCTGTTTTCCGCCCCCGTCGCCTTGCGGCCGGAGTGGAAAACGAGTAACATGGAGGCGGTGTCTGTTAGACACCGCCCGCCACATTACTATGGGCTTTTTTCAATGCCTTTCCGTGGCGGCAATGCCGCCATGGAAAGGCATGCGGTGTTCACTCTGGGGGCCCCCTTTGGGCCCCCAGAGTGAGGGCCAAAGGGGGGTGTCACAAGGAGGGGTACCTGTGGTACACCCCTGCCTTTGCATAATCGAAGAGGCAGGCACCGCGCGGTGCCTGCCGCTTCGATTGTGCAAAGGCGTGCTTTTGTTTTCAACATTGTGGCGGGCGGTGCAGTGAGCACCGCCCGCCACAATGTTAAATTGAGGAATGCGCCCGCCACTGTGGCGGGCGCATCATAATGGCAATGTCGGGACCCCCGCTAGGGTGGCGGGCGGGCCATCCTAATGGAGCTCTAGTGTTATGAAAGATCTGGTTTCGCTATTGGAAACAACAAAGGATTGTTCACCAGTGAAATACAAGACAAAATTATGCCTTGATATTCAAATTGTGTTCGAATTTCTCAAACTCATGTTTAATAGGGTATTTTGGTTGCACTTGCGGGCTGGACATTTTAGGTATGACATGATAAGGTGATCCTTGATCCCAGCCTACATGGTTGAGGTCTAATGCTGGGGTGTGTGCCAGGACCTATCTGTGGCATACACATGTTTTACTCCTTCAGGAATGAGGACAGAGAAAGTCAGTATTACTATATGTTCCCCTTATAGGACTTTCTGAGCAAAGTCAGGTGGGAAAGCCCGTTTAGCCAAGAGAATGTTGTATGTAAGTGTTACATCTTTCCAACAAATTACTTTAATGGTATGAGCTATATCACTCTCAATTTCAATGTCCAAATCCAATAATCTGTCTGGAGGCCTAACTCTCTGAGCTAATGATGTTTCCACTTGAATGACATCATTGGTTGCTCTCACCAACTATGAACTATGGTGACCTCTGCTGCACTGTCTAGCAGTGTCAGTGCCCACTCCTTGTTCCAAAACAGCATCCTCAATATGTGTGGTGTATTTAAGGCAAATACCTGCCACTTTCTTCTTTTTGAATTTAGGCTTTTGTTGGTGGAAGTTTGTCTTCCTTTTGTATGATGTTGTCAGAGGAGCGCTGCAGGTCCTTTTTCAGTTTCACATACTATTCTTATCTGTGCTCTGATCGTCTTCCTCTCTCCAAGCATTTTTCAGATGTTTCCTGTAAGGTACTAAAAGGAAGTGTATCAGTATACTGATATCTATCAGGCTGTTTCATTGTTTTACGGTTACACAAATTATTATTTTCAGTGGACTCCATTGGGGAGATCCGCTCTGTGTCTTTTTTGTATTTATTTTTTGTTTATCCCAGTATTTTTTAGAAGATTCTGGTGCCTTTCTCGAGTTAACCTCCTTGAATTACCCATAATTGGTGCTTTATTTCGTCTGGCTTCCACATTATCTCGATTCTATAGATGTATAGGTGTCAGCAATAATTCTTGGTAGTATGCATCCTTGATCCATTAATGGGAGCCTGTGCAATGTGTTGCCGTACTGCCAAGACTGCTGCTTCCCCTTTATGTCATCTAAAAATATTAAGGTGACTGTGTCAAAGTTGGCAATTAATTTCATCCCCAAAGGGCCAGGAGCAGCCCTACATTCATTCTGAATCTGCTTTAGCACTTCAGACAAAACAGCTATGGATTGTGTACCATGTGTTATGGTATATATTGCAGCAAAAAAAACCTTTGGAGTATATTTACAACAGAACAGCGAAGCGTGGCTTTAAGCAAAAATTGCTAATGCCACGCTTTGTCATCCTGAATATGCAGGTATGCACCATATTTACGAGAATGTGGCTCACCCCTGCATTTTCCCTAGTGCTGGCACTTAATCTAGCTGCCTATCAGCAAAGTAGGCATCCTTGCACCATACTGTAAAATAAGGCGAAGGGATTATTGCCACAGGATCATCGCAAACAGTGTTGTTCCTGTGGCAAAGGGGCTTGTAATTATGCCCCACATTTTTTCAGCTTTATTTAATATGATTACACCTCTTTCGTATGAGCAGGAATTTCAGACAGATATCTAATCCTAGATTCCTTTCAGGATAATAAATGTAGCACCCACATGCATCATTGTAGGAATTTGTGATTCCTAAATTGCGAAAATTAAGGAATCGCAATTTAGGATTCGCAAATTCCTATGCATCAAGAAATCGCAAAAGTTTTTGCGATTTCTTAATTTTCTGTATTTGCGATTCCTTAATTGCGAATTGCAATTAAGGAATCGCATTACATTGATACCTATGGGCCTAGAGGCCCATAGGAATCAATGGGAAGGCATTCTCATTTTGCGAATTCGCAATAAAGGAATAGCAAAATGAGAATGCAATTTCAAGGGTGCAGGGGGGTCCAAAGGACCCCCCTGCACCCCTGAAATGTAACGTAAGTACATTTTACTCACACACATGTCCCAAGGGCATGTGTGTGTGTAAAATATAAGTTTCAAAAATGCACTTTTGTGCATTTTTGAAACTTTTCGCAAATTACCACAAAGGTTTACTTCATGGTAATTTTCCCCTTCCAAATTGCGAATTCGCAAATTAAAAATAATCATGCATAGCATTTAAGAAATCGCAAAATTTGCGATTTCTTAAATGCTATGGCAATTGAAGAAATCGCAAAAAATTGCGATTTCTTAAATTGCGAAAAAAGACAAATAAATGATGCGAATGCAAAAAGGCTTGATGCATGTGGGCATAAATGCCTTACTGACCAGCTTATGTCAGTCTACTTTGGCCTTTTCAGAGAGTGCCTTCAAATCTGCAGCAACACTCTTCCCAGAGATCTAATTGTTTGATCACATTACTCCTGTCTCACCATCACCAGTTGCATTTTCAGTTTTGTTTAAAATTCTAATTTTAACATTAAATCTCGCTATTCTGCACTGTGTAAATCTTGTATTTTTTCAGCTTCACATGGTGAATAAGTTTACGGATTGTACCATTCAGCCAGCATTTCAGACAGATGCACAAAAAAACATAAGAGGTAATTTCCTATTTCTATGTGTGTTTAAAATGCATCATGTACAGAGAGAGGAAGTTACAATATTTCTTTCGGGACATGCACTATTTTGGTGCAATTCCAGGTCTACTGATGTTAGTTACTCTGGGATCGTGTCAAATTCATTGGTGAATGCATGCGAATGCCCATGCTCCACTCACAGAGGGGCATATTACCAAGCAATAGCGACAAAAAGTTACCGCTGAGCTGCGGCGATTTTTATCGCAGATAAACCTTGGTATTACCAAGGTTTATCGCAAATGCGATAAAAAACGGCCGCAATGCATGAATATTGCTGAAAAGTCAGCGATATTCATGCATTACTGAGCTAATGCTCTTAGCCATGTTATCCACCTCCCATTGGATAACATGGCTAAGAACTGCTCAGGGCAGGTGTTAACTTTTGGAGATATTCACGCTTAGCGCTTTCTTGGCTTTTAAAGCCAAAAAAGCGGAGATAAACCCCCTTGATAATATGCCCCTACGTTGCCATTCTGCCCCATGCTGGACGTCCTTGGACGGCAGGAAAGAATTGGAATCTTATCAATCTTGTGTTAAAATCTAGTTAATCCATTGATAACTAGCTGGTTGTTCACCAATGCTCCACGACACCCTGCCAACCATCTCTACCAACTTGGTGGAGGACACCTACTCAAACTCACCCATCAGAAATGCACTGGCACTCTCCCCAGAACTTGGTGATCCTTGGACATTGTTGAGTAGAACATAGAAAGGATTTTAGCAATGCCTGGTCCAAACTTTGAGTGCTATTTATACCTGAAATTACTCGGATTGTCTTCAGCTAAGCTCATTGTCTATTTAGAAATCTCTTTCTCAAAAGTCACCGTAGAACAGAAAAAAACAGCATTCCACTGAGTTGGAAAGAGAGTTTCCATTAATTCAGAGTGACTCACGCCTCCACAGAAAACATGCATTACAGTTGCTTTGTAGTCCTGCAAATGTATTTACCATTACATTAGTCGCGTTTTTAAATAAAATTGCTTGCGTCAGAGGTAAAGTTTCGACTGTCACTCACTGGAAACCTTAACGTTTCTTCTCGAGCAATAAATAGCAAAGTCAACACATCAGAGCCAGAACTGCAGTATGTAAATTTGCTTAAATATAAACGTAAATGTGTTTGTTTTTTATTATTTTTATATCGTGTTTAAATGATTGTGTACCAGTAAGATTGGTATGTTTTTACTTATTTATGTATGTATTTTGTGCAATCTTTTATGGCAAAATTTTGCCGAAATAAAGAATTGAATTGAATTGAAATTTGCTTAACAGGGCGCGGGAAGTGATGTTTGGCATGTATATTTCACGCATTAAAATACTGACAAACTTAACAGTCTAAAAGAAAAAAAAGAAAAAATTAAATAATACTGACTCTCATCCATTTTTCCCTTGCCTTTCTCACTAGCGAAAACCATTATCAATGGCAACTATTAATTCTTCAACCGATACCTCACAATCTGCTACAATTTACTCGGAACATAGTTAACAATGGTGCAGCAGGGGAAACAGGTGGTCAGAGGCCTGGGGGTTCAATCAACCTTGATTATTGCTGTATTTTGGTATCCAACAGGTAAACGAGAGGGGGAACTTTATTCACTGGACTGAGGTCCAGAGCACCCTTGCTATGCCACTGACTTTTTCTGATGCTCGTATTAGTCCCTACCAGTAGCTTTATTGGCCGGGTTCAGACAGAAGGTCACTATTCTTTCCTGCGGTCTAAGCCTTTTTTCTCCTTTCTTGTCCCACGGGTCGGAAGAACACTTAGTGGCTTCCTAAAACATTTCAGTTTCTTCTTCAAAAAGTTTAAGATAATTAAATTTAAATTTTCCCCAAAACTAGATTTGCGAGAGCTTCTAAAGGGGCTGAAACATCTCTTGGTGTAGGATGGGTGATTTGATTGTCTCACAATAAGAGCTTTGCGATTTTATACATAAAGGTCATGATTCCTACCATTCTCACCATCATGGGTCAGGCAAGATCCTGGGATGGATTCCTGGCATGAAGGAGGCTTATGGCTAGCAAACTTCTTCGTGACGTGCTGATTATTACATAGTAGTGGAGGTTTTTTGAAGATCGAGGTGAAGTTTTTAGAAGAAAATATACATTCAGTGCTTCTTTTAAGCCTGTTGCTGCTGGTGTGGGCCACCAACACTCATTTTTGGGGACTGGCACTTATTCGTCTGCATCAAACATTTACAGAGAGTAAGAGAGAGGAAAACACACAAAGAAGTAAGACAGAGGAAGAGAAAGACACAAAGCCACCATAAACAGAGGGAATGCAGGAACCTGCAAGAGTGAGATAAATGGGCAGGGAGTGTCTGGAAGTGAATTAAAAAGGCATGACTACGCTACCTTGGAATTTGGCACACTGACATGTCAATGGACCAGCCGCGGGCTTCTGCCCAGTGCCCTGGGCACTGGCGCTTATTCTTTTACAGCACTCATTTACAAGGACTGATGTATCACTGCGTTGAGGCAGCCATGCATCAAAATTTCTTGAAGGAACTTGTATGAAATATTAACAGCAATTTGTATTTAGAAAATTACATATACACCAATAGGTATATCAACAGTATCTTCAATGTAGGTACAATTCATCGCTGCTTTTTCACATTATTTCAAGTGTCACTTGCGCCAATCAATTCTTGCCTGAGCGTGTATGTGCACACATCTGTTTGGGCTACACCCACATACATTAAAAATATTGAAAATAGTGCTGCTATAACTATTGATGTATAGTTCATTTCATGTAATTCATTTCATTTTCTGAATACAGATCACTATTTTTATTTCATACAATTCTTGTATGTCTCCCTTTTCTATGCAATTCTAACTTACATGTTTTACTTTGTAAATTTGCCTTTTGAAACATTACCTGTTGAGACATTGTTGAATGTTATAAGTATATACAATATTAGGCACCATGGCGTAAGGTCACAAGGATGCGTCTGAAATTCTGACGCTTCATTAGGAAGGCTGCCACAATGTATCAGTCCTAAAAGTGGATCATTGCTGAAGTTGGCCTTTCGACCGATCAAACTTCAGCACTGCGTCAAAAATAGAGTCGATGTGTCAGTTCTAAATGACGCAAGTAGCCTAATGTGTGGGGACCAATGTAAATGGCCTGTAAAATAGTGGAATACACACCTTGTATGCCATTACATTGGCCCTGGGTGTAATACAGACAAGTGGGAAGTATTTCTACCTGTCTCATTGCAGTTGGCATAGTCTACTTATGTGTGGGTAGAGGCCTAAGTAAGTGTGACATAGTGAGTGTAGTGGATACAAGTATATGTTGTAATGTAAAGTAACGATTCATTCGTTACATACCTTATGTGTGCAGTTATCTGTTGTGCTTTGGAGTACCTTTGGTTGGACTTGAGGACCCATTCCTCCATGGAGATGTCACAATCATGCCCTGTCTAGTACACGTATACAATGTCACAATGCCTTGCTGCCGTGGATGATATTGTCATGGGTGCCATGGTGTCAGGTTGGTCAAAGGGTCCAACAACATCATTTCCACATGTGTAAGACCTACCACTAATAGAAAGGATGTGAGTTAATGGCATATTCCAGTGTGTAAAGTGACTTCAGCTGGTCAGATTCCTATTGAAAACTCAATTCATCATTTGCTACGCCTGGTTTGAAGAGGCATAAGAATTGTAATGCATTCTAGGCTTACAGTGATGCAAAGGTGTGTCACACATTGAAACACTTGTAAATATCACTGTGTCAGTTCTACCCTGCATACATTATAAAATGTGTGGCACATGGGGGCCGTGGTCTGGCCAAAACGCAAGATGGCCACTTGATTCCGGAGCTCCGTGCTGAGAGGAGCCCCAGATGAGAAAGAGTAGCCTTTCGAGTCATCAATATGGTTTATTTTTAGGAAAAAACGCCGTCTGAATAGCCAGGCTCATTTGTGTGAAGTTTTTGGAGCTGTGAAATAATCCCTTCACATGCTACGAGGGCATATTTGGTATGGGCCACGGTGCTCAGACTTTAAAAGGACACAGCTGACCGAGCTCGCGCCTCTTCAGAATGCGGTGAGCGGCTCCTGAATACCAGAGACGCCTGAAGAGACTTCACTGCAAGTGTGGTCAGCTCTCTTGGGCAAGGATTTATGGCTCTGTGTATGTCTGTCTGCTTCCTGTGTATTTGGTGAGACGGGGATCTGCTGTTGGCTGCAACGCTTTGATGCTGGTGTTGACAAGACACAGCTGACTGAATTTGTGCCTCTCAGGAATGTGGTGAATGGCTCCTGAATCTTAGTGCCGCTTAAGGAGATTACATTACTAATAAAGTTGGTTTTCTTCAACTAAGATTAAGAAACTCCGCAGTGAGCTACATGTTTTCATTGAGAATGACTTTCACCTCTTATAATTCTTGGCAAAATGAAAATATATGCGACTGAAACAGTGTTGCCTGAATTATGTCTGCTACCCTGTGACTCTGATGAAGCAAGGATAGACTATTTATAGTGGCATTGTCATTTATAATACTCAATTCCTCAGCAGTCTTCCCAGTTGCTCTACTTATGCCTCAATTGTTGGAGAAGTAGAGTGCGCTATTGATATGCAGCAAAACATCTGAGATTTTACTTGTTCTCATTGCACTATATACATGGAGATTTGGTCACTCCTTTTTTGAGCTGTCTTCTCTGCCTTATTTTGGCATTGTTGATGCAGTGAAGTGGTGCTTACTGGAGTTAAGCTGCTTCTGGATTTCCCGCGCTTTTGCCACGTAAAGAAAATACCTGAGAAGATTGATGTGCTGATCCAATACTCTATTATACAATATTTACAACTGCCTGAGGTTGAATTGACCATAAATAAAACATGCTCCTGCAGTGAATCAGAAACGTGTGAAATACATAAAGGTTTTAACTTACTCTTATTTACACTGCATTCTTGAAGAGCCACAGACTTCTAATTCTGTAAGCATTTGTTTGCCATGTTACAAAATGTTATACAGCTATAACTGGAAATGCCTTCCGGTAAAGTGACTGGTAAAAATCCATAAAGCAAACCTCATATTTAAGCATGGGCGGATTTTGCGAATTGGCAATCCGCGAAATTGCGTATTTACGGATTCGCAATCCGCAAAATCCGCGAACTCTCGCGAATTTGCGGATGAAAATTAGTTTTTTGTGTTCGCAAGGATTTCTGCCAGTTCGCGAGGATTTTGTACCAGTTCGCAAACGCGAACTTACTTTTCGGGTAGCAACGGTCGCAAACATGTTGTTTCTACATCTGGTTCATCACAGCACCCTCTGTTTCACCACTGCCACCCTCTGTTTCACCACTGCCACCCTCTGGCTCACCCATGCCACCCTCTGGCTCACCCATGCCACCCTCTAGTTCATCACTGTAGATTATGGGTGGAAAAGCACACCTGCCCTGCCTCAACTGCCATAAATGAATTAGGGGCTGATTAATGTGTTACTGAATTTGAACTTCCTGGCTGGAACCTGCTTCCTTATCTGTAATTGCTTTCTCTGAGCCTGCTGTGAGGGTCAGAGCAGGGTCATAGAATAGTTGCAAGTCGGCAACTGAACTCTGAAGGGGCCCCTCAGGAAGCACAACAGGGAATGGTTACTAATGATAAGATTGAACTTTTGCACCTGCTGAGTGCTTTCAGTTTTGCAAAAATCCAAATATCCAGCAGCATCCACAAAAAGTAATCCTTCCAGGCACTACAGGAAATAGTTACTAATGATAAGATTGAACTTTTGCACCTGCTGAGTGCTTCCAGGTCAAGATCCATATCAAAGTGACCAGCACATGAAGAAAGCACTGAGAGGAGCCTGCTGGACAGGAACAGGAACACTTCCTTCCTCCCCCCCCCCCAAATGGACTCCTTGCAAAAAAAAGTGCAGGCAAATGTCAACCTGAGGAGTTATTCTGATAAAAATCATAATTTTCAAGGTTTATGCTGCCTGCTGGTGGATTTCTTGTGCGAAATTGCAAATTTTGCTATCTCGCAATTGCGAGATTGTCGCTGCCCGCCGCATCTACGCTTTCGCAAGTTTTTCCCCCCGCGAAATTGTATAGTATTCTAGTTGGCAAGTGCGACCAAGCAAAAAAATCCGCTTCGCACGGATTTACGAATTTTCGGTAAGTTCGCGAGAGTTCGCGGATTGCGAATTTACCGAAAATCCGAAAAATCCGCGAGCGGAACGGATTTTACGCCCATGCTTACTCATATTCTGAAATTTTAAACCAGGGTTGTTCTGCTTCAGCAGATTGGAATACTACCCTCTCAGCCCTAAATCATCGAACACTTTGATGTCAACTGCACCAGGTCCCAATGTGGAAAAGATGCTTCAAGAAATCACTGTGGTCGAACGGCGTTTGGAGGGACTGGAGACGTCCATATCTGCCCTTACTACTGAGACAAAATAGATACTTGCAGATATCGCTGGATTTCAGAGTAAACTAGATGGACTTACTGAACGAGTAACCACAGTTGAGAGCCATAATAACAATATACCAGATCATGATCAAGAACTTCTCTGGCGCAGAAGTAAGATGATACATTTGGAAGATAGAAACCGCCGTACAATGTACGCTTCTTTGGATTTCCAGAAGGAATGGAAGGATCAAATGCCAAATCCTTTCTTATAACAGCTTTCCCAAAAATTCCAGGACTTTCTTTTGACCCACCGTTGGAGATGCAGAGAGCGAATTGCATTTGTCCTTTCAGAAGCAGGAAAAACTTACATCCCAGTACACTCATTGTCTGTTTTTTAGACATGAACAGCCTCAGCAGTTAACTATTGTGGCGCATGGTCCATAACAATTTGAGTGTCATCAGATTCGAATGACAGCAGATTTTTCAAAAGAAATGAATGATCGCCGTAAACCTTTTCTTTCTGTTAGACCCCACTTACGTCAACTAGCCATTAAATATGACCTCTTTGAACCAGCACGTCTACGGATTACTAAAGATGGCATATCCAAAGATTTCTTTAATCCTGAGGATCTCTGTCTCTTTTTAGACATTACAATCTGATGAATATCTAAAATGTCATTTATTTTGTTATGCATTATCTTGGATGTTATGCTAATTTTATGCTATATTGTATTGTATTGGTTTATATTACAATATATTAGATGATACTATATTATATATTCCTTTCCTAAAATCCTTTCTCCCTTCCCCTATCTTCTAGTATATGCTTATGATAGAGTTAAACTATTTTAAAGTGTTATAATATGAATGTTATGAATTTTTATGATTGTTAGGAATTAAAGAATGAAAATAATTCTATACCAAATTAAACTCTAAATTAACATAGATTTTCCTCTTTACTCTATAAAATTACATTAGCATATATGGTTTGGACGTTTAGTGCTAATATTCTCTTCTCCTTATATCTCTTCTTTCCCTTTTTCTTATCTAACAATTTTTCATTCCACTATCTATCTACTATTTGTCTTGACGTAAATATGTATATAATGAAATTGTGAAAACATTTAACTCTACTAGTATACAACTATAGCATTGTTTAATTGAATTGACATATTATTTAAACATGATTATATTTAATATTCAACATCATTATTATATTATGCAAAATCCTGAATGCACTGTTTTATGTATCGCTCTTGCTATTCTCCCTCTCCTTTTATTCCTTCCTCCTATTTCTCGTCATTTATGCTCTACTATATTAGATTCCTTTTTTTAACTTCTTTCTCCATTCTCTCTCCTCTTTGCATATGTACATAATAGAGTTTAACTATTTTATAGTGTTATAATATGGATGCTATACATTTTTTATGAACAATATGAATTAAGAATTAGTATATATAGGTTAAACTTTAGAATAGCATGGACCTTTTTCCTTACTTTATAAAACTCTTTTGAAGTATACAAACTGGGTGTCCAGTTTCAATTCTCTTCTCTCCCCACATTCCTCTTCTTCTTTTTCTATTTACGAACTTTTCATTGTACTATCCATTTACTATATTATTTTGATGGCTTAACATTTATCTAATTAATTGTGATAGCATTTAAATGATATCACTATACAAATATAGCCTTATGTAATTGTTATATTACCTAAACATGATTATATCCAATATTTATTATCATTATTATACTGTACAAGATCTTGCATGTGATATTTTATAAATTCCTCTTCATAATTTTTCTCTCCTTCTTTCTCTCTCTTATCATATTCTAAAATTTCTTTTTATGTCTTTCCTTATTTATACAATGTTTTGTATGTCCCAACATTTCAATATTTATTTACTCTTATAATTATAAATTACTTATTACTATTAATATGATGACTCTATTATATTCTTTTCATCCATTTCACTGCTGGATGGGGCTCCCCGGCGCATATAGCCTGAGAGTTTAGATCCACAGAAATCAGTTGTATCCCCCTAAATACTGTATTGCCTTTATGTAGTATACTTGTCCTTTTTCCAATTTTCTATCTTTCTTATTTTCTTTTGCTTTTTCTTTTCCTTTCTTCCCTCTATTAATTTCTTCTCAGCTCTCGTCTTACATTTTCTCTCTCTCGCTTATCTCAATACCTATTAACAAATACTTGATACTTACTTTCGCTCCTTGTCCAGAATTCTCTTTTCTATCTTTTTTCCTTTTCTACTCTTTTGCCTTTCTCATAATTTAATATCTTCAAATCTTAACACACCAATGGCATCTAGTATCCCTTCTACCTCTCATCCATTATTATTTCATGGAATGTTCATGGCCTTACACATTTCATTAAATGAAAAAAAGTATTGTCCTGCCTGCAAACTAAAAAGACAGATATTGCTCTTTTACAAGAAACTCATTTAAATACTTTAGAATCTTCTAAATTACGGCGAGATTGGGTAGGAAAAGTTCTACTATGTGGTCTAACGACACAGCTTCTTCCTAATGAAAATGCTCTCCAATGCCTGAAGGGTAGACACTATGAGCAAGGTGAGAAATCAGTTCGATTGCTTGCAGCTCAGCTGAAATAACGTGAAGCAGCTATGGCCATTCCTGAAATACGTGGAGAAACGGGTGAGATTCTAACAAAGCCACAAGAAATCGTAACCACTTTTGCATCCTTTTATAAACAACTTTATACTTCCGATACATCAAAAACCGAAGATCCATTAGCCACCTATCTTGCTGACGTCAACCTTCCTTGCCTTACAGATGAGGTTAGAACCTTCCTTTATGGAGATATTAGCAAAGAAGAAATAGCAGCAGCTATTACCAAACTACCTTATCATAAGTCACCTGGGGAAGATGGTTTTCCTGCAGAATTGTAAAAATGGACCGGAACAGAAACAGTTGATACCTTATTTTCTGTTTTTCAGGAGGCCATTCAAGTAGATTCACTTTGTCCTATTTCTAACAGAGCGTTGATTACAGTCATTTCAAAACCTGGCAAAGATCTGCTTGTTTGTAGTAGTTATTGACCCATCTCACTAATGAATAGTGATGTTAAGACCGTCGCAAGTATTTTAGCAGAACGCCTTCACAAAATTATTCCTTCTCTTATAAACCATTCGCAGGTGGATTTTGTTCAAGGTCGCTAATCTAGACACCACCTTCAAACCCTGGCTCACACCTTATGGACTGCAAATGAGTTGACGGAGGATGCTGTTGCCCTCTCATTAGATGCAGAAAAAGCATGTGACCAAATTGACTGGAGATACCTGTTTGCAACCATGAAGCACTTTGGCCTTGGTGATTCATTTATTTCCAAAATTCGTCTTTTATATGATAACCCAATAGCAGGTTAACTGTGGTGGTTTTCTTTCAGACCCTTTCCCAATTCGCAGAGGCACTCATCAAGGTTGTCCCTGTTCTCCCCTTTTATTTTTATTAGAAATAGAACCTCTTGCCTCATTAATTCGAAACACACCACAAATACAAGGCATACCTATGGCAGACAGTGATTCTAAACTATACCTATATGCTGACAGATTCTCCTTACGCTTAAAGATCTTCCATGCTCTATACCAGCTTTACTAGAAATTATTGACAGTTTTGCAAAACATTCTGGTTACAAAGTGAACTGGGATAAAAGGGAGGCTCTTCCACTTTCTGCTGGTACCACAAAAGCATCAATTGATGGTTATTCCTTCTGTTGGAAATTATCACAATTAAAATACCTTGAAGTTCTAGTTAATAGAGGTCTATCCAATATGGTTCCAGACAATCTCACTCCCCTTATAACACAAGTGGAAACTGATTTTGCTAAATGGTCTCTTTTAGGTTTTTCTATGTGGGGAAGGGTACAGGCTGTTAGTATGGTCACCTTACCTTGCTTTACTTATATACTGGGAATGCTTCTGATAACTATTCCCTTATCTATTTTACGTTAAGTGGATGCTCGCATTCGGTCTTTTGTTTGGGGTTCTACAAGCTTAGCTGCTGCTAAATTAATGGCTTGCTGCTCTTATGGTGATTTGGGTTTACCATCGCTGAAACATTACTCCTTAGCCTTACACCTTTTGCAAATAGTTTATTTATTCCCAAACACCACCGACCCTCCGTAGTGGGTTCAAATTGAAAATTATCTTCTTAGTCAAAATTATGGCCTTAACTTTGTTTATGGTATTTGACAACCACGTTCTTTCCCTCCACATCCGATGATGCAAGCTACATATCAGGCATGGCATCGACCACATCGCCTCGTACAAACTTCTTACCATTGCATGTCCACTCTGGAATAATGAAAGTAGCTGAATAAATAGGAAAGCACTCCAATGGTCTAGTTGGATATCATGCGGCATTCAAACACTTGATCAGGTAATATCAAAGGGAGAGATAAAACTTTTTGATCTGCTTCATGAAGAATTTGATCTCTCAATACACCAAATATCACAATATTTACAGCTACAGCACTGTCTAAGACGATGTTTAGGTTCTCCTTCCGGGATATTGAACTCCTCACCAATATTAGATTAGCTCCTTGCATAGGGACGACACAAATGAGTGATGTTAGGTCTCGATGGTGTTTTAGCTCTTCACTTATTTTCACAACCACTTGCTAAAGCTCTTCAAATCAAATGGCAGGAACGTCTACACATTACTATTGAAGATGATGTATGGTCGGATATATTGGAAGCTCCTGACAAAGGCACTCGAGAAGCTCGATTGTAATTCAGCCTTTTTCAAATTGTACATCATTGGTATTGGACCCCTCTGAAATTGCAAACAGCAGGATTAATGTCACATTCTAAATATTGGAGGTGCTCTGAAGTTAATTGTGATCTTACCCATTTACTTTGTGATTGTTCTGCCATGCTGGATTTTTGGACTTTCATAGGGGGCACTCTACAGAGAACTATTTCCTCTCTTCATCTTCCCCTTCCCCTTCCTATTTTTTTATTGCAGGATTTTAGGACTCTTCCTTCCATTACACATCGCAACGTCGTCTACTACATACTGCACTCTCTACTGCTAAAATATGTATCCTATGACATTGGCAATCGTATAACGCTCCTTCGAATTAACAATGGCTTGTAGAGATGATTCAAACAGCGTCCCATGAATGATTATGTATCAACTTCAGAATCAAGAGGAAAATTACCAACAAGTTTGGACTCACTTTCTTCAAGATCCCTAAACACTTTCTCCCTCCTCTCATACATTGTCTTTACCCTTTACCTCTTTTTTGTCCGGACAAGGAGTTTATATATATATCAATATCTATACCTACATCTATATCTATCTATATATATATATCAACAAGAGCACTCGTTGCTCGAAACGCGTTGCCCGTTGAGAGGTCAAAAATAAATCTACCTTGCCGACAGCCTGGGGTCCGTGTCTTCATTTCGCCGTTCGTTCGGAGGTGGTGAAGATTGCTAGTGTATATATATATATATATTCCAGCTCCAATCGCCCCTTGCTCCAAGAAAACGATCACGCACTCACGGGGGTATTTTCCTCAAAATTTAATATTCAGCTTCTCTGACAAAACAAGCAAACAAACAGACGCGTTTCGGACTTAGAGTCCTTCGTCAGTGTCGGTGTGTGCCGCGTTACCCAGCACCCTATGTACACATTTCACTTCCTGTGACATGAAAAGGAAAACGGACACCATATAGTACTTCGTAAAGGGAGCAGCCATTTCTAAGTGGGTCAGTTAGTACACAATGTTATACTTCCACAATGTGTATTGACTCTTGTATTATACTAATTCCTGGTTCACTTCATTACAGTGAATAGTATTAATCTTGCCGTGAATCGGCAGATTATGGAATCTCAACAGCCCTATTTACAAAGTATTTACATATATACAATCATACCATATCAAATTAGGGGTCAATCTCCTATTGCACTCAGGGTTACGTATTTATCATCATTGTTATAATCACATTTGATGCAAACCCAAGTCGGTTAAAGAACAAGATCTCGCCGTGTATATATATACACATACATAAGTTGAAGCCGGTGTGAATAGTAAATAAGCATCACTTACCTCTGGAGTGCCGCATCATTTGTGCTAAAATTTAATTTTGGGCCAGGACCCGGCCCCTGCGTAGAGCACCCGCTGTTGTGTGCTCTAAGTCGTGGATCACATTGTATGAGACTATATATATCTACAGCGCAGAGGCGGCATCTACTGCAAGTATCGAGAAGCAAATAATTGGCACTAAGCAGTTTATACGTCATATGCACCGATTATCAATAATACTGCAATTTGGAACTAAATCACGCTACTAAGCATAAATGGAATGTCCAATGCATGTTTGAAATGACTTTGTTGGTGCATTCTGGGACCTGAAGTACATACTCCTGCTAAAGGCACGTGACCACTTGGATTTTAACATTGCTCACCTGTGAACAAGGCGTCTGTGACGCCGAAACGCGTAAGGAGATATATGAGCATTATTGCACTCGACACAAGACGAATAAAGTCAGCTACCTCTTCAGTTGTTGTTGGGCTCATCGTTTTGGCTTTTCTGCATTTTTCCAGGATCTCCATTCCTGGCTATGTAAATATAAATTGATACTTGTATAGCGCACTACTCACCCGCAAGGGTCTCAAGGCGCTTGTACGAATACCGCTGTGGAACCCATCCTGGCTTTCCCTGTGAGGTGTCCACTCCTGGGCACCCCCAAGGTGGAGGCCAGGCATCCTTAGCGTTGTGGGGGCCGATGTGGAGATTAAGCAAGCTATTGCCAAGAGTTGCAGAGTGGGACTCCATGATTGGAATAGGCACCGAGGCAAGAATTATCAGGTCTGTGGAATTTTTGAGCCCAAGACCTGCTGAGGCGGGGAATTGAACCCTGGTCCCGGGCTAGACCTCTGCATCAGGGTCTGCCGCTCTAACCATTGAGCCACACTTCTCCTATGAGACCCGCCCTGCAGGACCGGAGGCCCCCGATAAAGTGGAGGAGTGTGTTGGAATATTAATGAGGAGGCATTGAAGAACCGGGTTATTTAAGACCCAGGGGCACGCCCAAAGTCTTCGGGTTCACCTGTCTTAGAGTACAGCGACACGGGACTCTTCGTGGTGACGTCAAAGATCGAATTTATTGGCTGCAGCCAGTGACAGAAGTCCTAGAAGTCAACACGGTATGAGTTCTCAGGAGACTGCTCAATTTTACAAAGCAAGTCATCCCTTTTTATGCCAAAAAAGCACATTCCAGACAAATACCTTACATTTACGAACTGTCCAATCACATGTATCCACACCAAAGGTATCGCATGACGGTAAAACCCACTTTTCAATTACCCGGCCCATGATCAATCATCGGACAAACCCAACATTCTTCTTTAGACAGGCTGAACGAACCCATAATAAAAAGGACCACAACCCATATCATAAATAGACCATAAAGAAAGAAACAGAAACAGATAGAAGTAGGATAAGGCATGTTTGTGTGCAGTAAAACTTTACGATGTCCTGTGCTTTGATCCTCAATCTTGATCAGCTACTGGGCAAGAACTGGCTCAGCAAGGTCGGCTTCAGGCAACAGGGTCAGTTCACTCAGGTCATTCAGAAGTCAGCTAAAGTATACGTGTACTAAAGACTCGTTCGGGCGCAGTCATCGGCCTATGTGAGGGCAACCACAAAATGGCTGTCACACACAAAATGGAAACCAAGGTTTAGAACGGAATCTTCAAATACACTGCGAATCCTTGTGTGTAACGTAGCGAAATCACTCGTACTTGCCGAACTCATCGGTTACGGTTCCTTGTTACCCAAATCGTAACGGAACCATGACATTTGAAACATGGGTTCAGAATTCACGGAACCTCAGACCCTCCTTTTGCCCTTACATAGGCAATCACTCAGTCTGCGTCTCAGTCGATGTCAATATTTATCAGATCATCAAGATGCTGCTGGAGCATCATCCTATTACTCAGGACTTCTCTCGAGACAGGTCTTCTCACACACGTAGTAGTACAAAGGCCACATATGGCAGGGCCACACTGTATACAGAGACAACATGAGAAGAGAATTGCTAAAACCATCCCAAAGATCATCAGAATCTTCCATCCCCAGGTCGATAACAGTTCCCAAAACCATCCAATCAACGACCAATCTCCTTTATCCACATTTATAGATTCAGAGATCTTATGTAACTTAGAAATGGCCTGGTATACTGTAGGAGCATTGTCTGGTATGAAAACGCAGCAACTCGATTGGATCACTTTACATACCCCACCTCGGTCCGCAAGTATGACGTCCAAAACCATTCGATTCTGTAATGTCATAAGGCGATCCGCTTGAAGCTCAGCGTTCAGATAACTAAGGGCACCGGCAGTTTCATTTATGGTGGATTCAACCATCCTCGTTAATTGAAGTAGGTTTCTACTGTTTGCCATAGGTCCCCAAAACGGTAGGAAACCCTTGAAAAAGTCTCCCACTACTTGTCCCATAGTATCTTCCTCACTGAAGACACCCCTAACAACTCTCGTTCTGTGGTAATCTACAGCAGCAGTATACATAGGAGGCAACAAATATGCAACATAACATGTTCCCAGGGGGCAACCATGTATATGCTCTATCATAGCAGACAAAATACGTGCCCTTAGCTGCTAAAAACGGTGGGAAAGTTTGGGACGCAAAGACATACGTCTGAGTACAAACACTCTTCCCTAACTGAGCTCTCGGATTCTTGCTTTTCCCTTGCAGACAAAAATGACCATGATGGGGTACAATCAAAATCGGAGGTGAACTTTTTCGTCTCTGCTTCTCACCCAGACTAATACTATATCCAGTTGCATTTTAAACCAACATATGCTAGTAACTCATCCTTGGGATTAGTCTTATACGTTTCGATATCTCTACTCATATCTGTAATTCCCTTCACCAAGGCTTTATTACTTGAGTTATCTCTCATGGAACGCAGGGGATAGACTTCGATGACATAAATAAACATTGTCTGATATGCCCATACGGACCTATTGTAACTGAATGGTAGAACCAGATAAGGAATGTCCCTATGTCCCTATGACCTGGACAGACCATCACTTGATATTAGGCACTATAAAAATTAGCGAGGCACCCTCCCTTAAACCGCCCCCTTTAAGGCAGGAATCTTTCAAAGTATGGAAAGATATTAGCATTCCTAACCTTAGAGTATCTCTGGACAACTCTAAACCCATTCTCTCTACTGACCCAGAGACAGCAATAACACAGTATCAAGACTGGCTGGTCCACGCTACTAATGAACTAGTACCAATCAAACAAATGTCCAAAAACAGAAATTCTCCTTCGGCACCCTGGTACACAGAGGAACTTAGAATACATAAACAGCTTTGTAGAAATAGGGAGAGGCATTGGAGGAAAAATTATGATGAGGAAAGCAAAGATAAGTACAAGAAGCTGCTAACTCAGTACAAACTTCTGATCCTGGAAGCCAAAAAGAAATATTATAGGGAGCAAATTGAGAACTGTAGTAACTCTAATAAAAAGCTCTTCGACATAACTAAACAACTTGCTGGAGCAACTCCTGATCTGAATCCCCCAGCCTCACAAAAGTTTTGTGATTTAATAGCCTCCTACTTCTTTACTAAAGTAAATGATATCTTCTCTTCATTTACATCTTCTGCCAAACAAAAAAGTAATGATATAATGAGGCCACATACTGACAAAACATTCTCGCAGTTTGCGGAAATCTCGGAAAATCAAACTCAGGATATCATCAAATCCATTAAATCCGGCTCAGCACTGGACCCCTGTCCTTTGAAAACCTTGCGCCCATTAATGGATATCTTGATTCCGGTTATAACCCAGATCTGCAACCTAATGTTCCAAACTGGAATCTTCCCCACCCCTCTAAAAAAAACCTTACTGAAGCCACTCTTGAAAAAATCTGGCCTAGATAAAGCAGAGTTAAAAAACTACAGGCCCATAGCTAACCTTCCATTCTTAGCCAAAGTGGCAGAAAAAGCCATGAACACTCAACTTTCGGAATTCATCGAGCAAAACCAGCTGCTCGATGAAACTCAATTTGGATTCCGTAAGTTTCATGGTACAGAAACAGCGCTTATTAAGGCAGCGGATGACATCCGACTGATCCGAGATCAAGAGGGATCAGCACTATTGGTGCTTCTAGACCTGTCAGCCGCGTTCGACACGGTCGACCATAAGATCCTGGTCGACCGTGTCGAGGGGATGGGAGTAAGGGGCCTAGCCAAGAATCTACTGACATCATTCCTGGCGGACAGATCTCAGGCAGTCGCCTTGGGACAATTCGAGTCAACAGAGTTGTCCTTGCCATGTGGGGTACCCTAAGGTTCATCCCTGAGTCCGACACTCTTTAATATCTACGTGTCGGACCTCGCAAAAACCATCAAAGCGCATGGGATGAACCTTACCTCATATGCTGACGACACCCAGTTGATTCTGACGATCAGAGATGATGGGGAAGCAGTAGCGGAGAGTTTTAAGGCAGGAATGCTGGCTATCGGTCGGTGGATGTCGGAAAGCCGCTTAAAGCTGAATTCGGAAAAAAACGAAGTGGTAACTTTCGGTCACCTTAGCCCCAGCTGGTCTTCGGCATGGTGGCCACCATCTTTTGGAGCTCTGCCTAAACCAACCACGAAGGTGAGAAACCTAGGTGTCACCTTCGATGATAACTTGAATTTTGTGGCTCATGCCAACCAGATGACCTCGGTGGCTTTTTACAAGCTACGCCTGGTAAAAAAGATCCTGCCATTTCTCCCTGAATCTGTAGGCAGAACCCTGGTAAGTGCCCTTGTCTTGTCGGCACTAGACTACTGCAATGGCTTGTTTGCCAATGCCCAAATCAGGGTCATAAAAAAAATGCAGCTAGTACAGAACGCTGCGGCCAGGTTACTCTCAGGTGTCCCTAGATTTAGACCAATAACTAACACCTTGAGAGATCTTCACTGGCTTCCAGTAAAGAACCGAATAAAGTTTAAGACCTTGTGCATTGTGTATAAAGCCTTGCACCAACAAGCCCCACAATTTCTGAGAAATCACCTCAGGCCATATCAACCTTCCCGACCACTTCGGTCCGCGAAGATGAACGATCTAGTAGTGCCACGTACTAGATTAGTTAACTGGGGAGACAGACGTTTTTTGGTGGCTGCCCCTAAATTGTGGAACACACTTCCGCAATCAATCAGATCTAGCCCAAATCTGCTGTCATTCAGGAAACAGCTGAAAACATGGTTGTTTAACCTCTAAAGTCTAGAAGCCAAAGTAAGGAGAGTCTGCAGATTACAGCGCCGAGACGCCTGCGGGCAATTGTTCGCGCTATATTAAATGTCAAAAAATAAATAAATAAAATAAATAAATAAATACCTTTATCCATAGTATGTGGCATAAGACCACACACCCAATAATTAGTGGTGTTCACCACTAACTGGTGTTGATGGAGAAGTTGCACAAAGGAATTATTCACAAATTCCGACCTTCTAATTTGCTCGTTTTCAGGTAAAATATGAAAAGAATGTAAAGAAACAGTAGTAGGAAAAGACATAGGTTGGGAAGTAGGTGCAAACGGCTGTTGTGTGGCATAGAAAACCAAACCCACACAAGCTAATGCAATATTCAAAAGCATTAATCAAAAATCAAATCAAAATATACTTTAGTCAGTTTTTGTGATACAAAACCATAAAAGTTCATAATACATACAATTTACTTTCCAAATGATAATAATTAAATAATAAAAGACTTTCAGAGTAAAGTAGCGTCCCAATCCTAAAATTACTATTCCACTCCAGGGTTGAGGCGGTATCAGCAGAGTTCGTGGTTAGTCATTGTTACATGTCCATTTCGGAAGAGGAAGAGAACACACGATGTTGGGATAGAAATCATGTAAGTCCCATATGGATATAGGGCCGTCTCTTAATTGAGGCGGCCTAGTTTTCAAGTAAGGGACAATGTTACTGTCTCTGAATCTGACAAGTACCAGGTCTCCAGAAAGGTCTTTGGGAAGGGAGCCCAACCAGCTCACCCTTCTGACGCTCCTAATAGAGGCCTATTTTTTGACAGCCAGAATTTGGTTTTATTAACAAGATCATGTTGTCTCTCAGATTTTCCAGGTGGGATAGCAGGTACACCCGCAAGGATGCACACATATGGGGCCGCTTCCGGTGGCAAATGAATAGAATTAACCTTTTTGTGGCCTACTCTAGGTACAGTCAGCTAGGAGAGGGAAACTGTAGCGGGATATTTAGCTATTTTTTGCCCTGGTGCACTAGGGCCAGCAGGTTGTACTTGACGGTTTTTTCCTACACAGATGGTTAGAGCCTAGGTGGATAGGAGGGGACTTAGGGCAATTGAGTGTATCACTACATTCACCAACCAGCCGGTTTAACTTAATGGCTTTCTCTATACCAGAGAGCCTATCCCCTAACATGTTAATTTTTTCTAACAGGGGGGCTATCATTGAGCTAACCAGTTGTTCAAATATGTGCAAGTGGGGAGGAGATGTTATGGGCTCAGGATACTCAACAGTCGGTAGGATCAGTGAGGAGTTAGAAGTGGGAGAACTTAAGCACAATTTTTGGGTTTTGGGGTCGTTTCCTCCTTGATTTACAGCGTTATTTTCCCTTATCACAGCTGGAACCTGAAGAAATTCAAGACATTGAGTATTCGGGCTGCAGGTTTTGTTAGATAGTATGGGGAGATCTAACATTATAGCCTTGTCTGAGAGTGTACTAACGCTTTTGGGCGGAGGGGGGGTTAGCAATGTAGTATAGGTTGTTTTACATAGAAGGTTTAGCTCGTCTAATAAAGAGAACGTTTGCCCATTGCCAGCTACACTAGTTGAATGGTACCCCTTTGAGGTCATGGTGATAAAGGGTTATAGGGCGGCGAAATATGGAAAAGTCCACAGGTATGGCAACAGATCAATACGAGGGGGTATTTACCTTTGTGATAGTTGCATTCAATGTGGCAGCCAAGGGGGGTGGCCCGTCCCGACCTTATCCGGCCTTTTGAGGGCCGTAGAGGGCCGCCCTTTGCCCGGGCTTAGCCCGGCGCCGTCCGCGCGCGTCCCGCGACGCGGGGGCTCTGGCAGGACTTATGAGCACCTCCGGGGGCGGGACAGGGCGTGCGCGACTTCCGGTCGCGTAGGGCGCTGGGAAATGTAGTCAGGAAGGCTGTCCCCACACAAGCAGCACGGAGAGGCTGCGGCGCTCCTCGGACCCTCCTGGACACCGAGGTGAGTTCAAAGTGCCCCCCGCTACCCGGGGCTCTGGCAGGACTTATGAGCACCTCCGGGGGCGGGACAGGGCGTGCGCGACTTCCGGTCGCGTAGGGCGCTGGGAAATGTAGTCAGGAAGGCTGTCCCCACAGAAGCAGCACGGAGAGGCTGCGGCGCTCCTCGGACCCTCCTGGACACCAAGGTTAGTTCAAAGTGCCCCCCCTCCCCCGGGGCTCTGGCAGGACTTATGAGCACCTCCGGGGGCGGGACAGGGCGTGCGCGACTTCCGGTCGCGTAGGGCGCCTGGAAATGTAGTCAGGAAGGCTGTCCCCACACAAGCAGCACGGAGAGGCTGCGGCGCTCCTCGGACCCTCCTGGACACCGAGGTGAGTTCAAAGTGCCCCCCGCTCCCCCGGGGCTCTGACAGGACTTATGAGCACCTCCGGGGGCGGGACAGGGCGTGCGCGACTTCCGGTCTCGTAGGGCGCTGGGAAATGTAGTCAGGAAGGCTGTCCCCACACAAGCAGCACGGAGAGGCTGCGGCGCTCCTCGGACCCTCCTGGACACCGAGGTGAGTTCAAAGTGCCCCCCGCTCCCCCGGGGCTCTGGCAGGACTTATGAGCACCTCTGGGGGCGGGACAGGGCGTGCGCGACTTCCGGTCGCGTAGGGCGCTGGGAAATGTAGTCAGGAAGGCTGTCCCCACACAAGCAGCACGGAGAGGCTGCGGCGCTCCTCGGACCCTCCTCGACACCGAGGTGAGTTCAAAGTGCCCCCCGCTCTCCCGGGGCTCTGGCAGGACTTATGAGCACCTCCGGGGGCGGGACAGGGCGTGCGTGACTTCCGGTCGCATAGGGCGCTGGGAAATGTAGTCAGGAAGGCTGTCCCCACGCAAGCAGCACGGAGAGGCTGCGGCGCTCCTCGGACCCTCCTGGACACCGAGGTGAGTTCAAAGTGCCCCCTGCTCCCCCGGGGCTCTGGCAGGACTTATGAGCACCTCCGGGGGTGGGACAGGGCGTGCGCGACTTCCAGTCGCGTAGGGCGCTGGGAAATGTAGTCAGGAAGGCTGTCCCCACACAAGCAGCACGGAGAGGCTGCGGCGCTCCTCGGACCCTCCTGGACACCGAGGTGAGTTCAAAAAACACATTATTAAAAAACATTTGCTACGAACCAATATACATATTCGGACTTTAGAGTCCATTATCCTAACATTCTGGGCAGCGTCAGAAAAACTCTATCTTCTAGCCGTGCTGTTCGCGGCAGTTGGTTCTCTTCCGCTAAGGAATGCGCCTGTCAGTCTAGGGAATGCCCTTGGACCAACCAGAACCGTCGACCTTGTGTCTACACGGCTTGCAATCCCTAGTCTTTATACCGCGACCCTACAGCTGAACCCGGATGGTGGTAAGAAAAAGAAAAAGAAAAAGACAAAAAAGTTTCTTGATCTGCCAAAGTGTAAATTCACTACATAAAAAATATATATATATTTATTTGTCCATATGTACAATCTTTCTTGGTCTCAAATCGTAGCGTTCTTTGTCAGGCACAGTCTGATCTTTGAATAGAAGATCCGGATTGGTGGTGTCAATCTTCAGATGAGGAGGCACACCAGCTTATAGAACATCATCATCCTCACGTTCAGACTGTGTCCATGTCAAATGAGCATCAATAAATGGAACGAATCTAGGGACCTTCTCACAATCAGAATCGGCGATACCATCCCTTACCCACTGATCATATGGTAAACGCAAAGGAACTTTTTTACAGTGGGTGGCATGCACCCAGTTCTTTTTGCCTGCTACTCTAACAGCGGTTCTAGTAACCAACAAAATCAAATAGGGACCGGTCCATCTAGGTTGCAAGTTTTTGGTACGCTGAAAATTCTTCACAAGAACGTACTGTCCAGGTTCAAGTACGTGGCCTGGATCTGTAGTAGCTGTCGGCAAACTGTCATAGACCTGTTGGTGGAGAGCACGTAATTTAGCAGTCAAGTCATGTAAGTAATCCACCAACATAGGGTATTCAATACTGCTGTATTCTTTTGGACAAGGCATTCACCAAACATTCGCTGGACGACCAAACACAATCCCATACGGACTAAGTCCCACTCGAGAATGCACAGTCGTCCTTGTTGACAAAATAGCCAACGGCAAGGCATCTGGCCATGTAAGACCGGTGCTCGCTTGTACCTTAGCTAATTTCAGCTTAAGCATACCATTGTAACATTCAACAAGTCCAGCAGACTGGGGGTGATTCGCTGCGTGGAACTTCTGATTGATTCCCAATCCAGAGCATACTTTCTTCATGATTTGACCCACAAATTCACTCCCATTGTCTGACCATACAATTCTCGGCAATACATACCTAGGGAAATACTCTCTCAACAAAACCTTGGCTGTAGACAAGGCAGTATTATCTTTTAGGGGGTAAGCCTCTATCCATCTAGAAAAGGCGCAAACAACCACAAGAACATATTTCAGATTGTTGCATCTCTCCATGTGAATATAGTCTAACTGTATCACCTCAAACGGATACGTCAGAGGAGCAAAATGACCAGCTGGAGTTGGAGTTCCCTTACCAGGATTATATTGCAGACAAATCATACAATGTTTCACCACGTTCTCTGCACATTTTGGGATTCCAGCATTCTGCCAAACTGGGGCCAACAACTTGCATATCCCTTTCGAACTTATATGGGCCAATCCATGAGCCATTGTAACCACTGGGAGCACATACGCATCTGACAACAACCATCGCTGGTGTTCCGACAACTCAATCCAACAACCTGTAGAATCCAACATACCCGTACTCTCTCTCCAAACATTAATTTCCTTTTCTGTAGCTTCAGCCTGAATCATCTTCACACTTTCGATCGTGTCTTCACACATTCCACCAGCCATAACCGATCTTGCTGGTCCTGCAACGTACATACGGCTTGTCATGTCCTTCGTTGTTTCCTTCGCAACTTCATCCGCAAACGCATTACCACGACCAACATCATCCGTAACCTTCCGGTGAGCACTAAACTTCACAATCGCAACTTGCTTCGGCAAAGTTAGTGACTCAAGAAGCTCATTCACCAACTGCCCATGTTGGATCTTAGTCCCATGCGATGTCAGAAATCCTCTTTCTCTCCACAAGCGTCCAAAACTGTGCGCCACACCAAACGCATACTGACTATAGGTATAAACATTCACTCGCTTTCCTTTCGACAACACACACGCTTTAGTCAGTGCAATCAACTCTGCTGCTTGCGCAGAATTCTGTGGTATGCGTGCTGTCTCAACAACTGTATTTAAAGTTGTGATAGCATATGCTGCAGTCGTTTCACCATTCGTAAGCTTAAAACACGAACCATCAACCCACAGCGTACCATCAACATTCTCAAAAGGAGTGTCCTTAAGATCCACTCTAGCTTTTGTTTCTTCCTCTGTACGAAGAAAACAATCATGCTGTTCTAGATCATCCGTCTCTGTAGAGATCGGCAACAATGTATCTGGATTCAACACATTACATATTTTAATGTGAACATGACTAGCCAATAGTGTCAACTCGTAACCGGAAAGACGTGCACTAATAAGGTGCTGTGTCTTAGTCCTATTTAGTAAAGTATCCACTGCATGCGGAACCATCACAATCAGCGTATTATCCAATACCAAACCAGCAGACTGTCGAATAGAAACGGCAGCTGCGGCTGCAGCTCTCAAACAACTCGGCAAGGCTTTAGCAACTGGGTCTAACGTTGCTGAGAAATACGCACATGGATGCTGCTTGTCCCCAAAAGATTGTGTCAACACTGACAACGCACATCCTTCTCTCTCGTGCACATACAACGTAAAAGGCTTGCTATAGTCTGGAGTACCCAACACTGGAGCAGCGCACAACGCATCACGCAATTCAGAAAAACTCTTCTGACAATCGTCAGACCAAGGAAGAGGATACGGAGTATCTTTCAGAGTCAATGCTAACAGAGGTTTCGCCAACAGTGAAAAATTGGGGATCCACTGTCTACAATATGACGTAATACCCAAAAAGGCACGAACTTCTCTCTGTGTCGATGGCACACTCATTTGCGCAATCGCTTGAATTCTTTCTGGGGTCAATTTACTTCCCTCCTTCGACAACAGATGACCTAAGTAGGTTACCTCTTGGCGGCAATATTGCTACTTTGAAGTTGACACTTTATGATGCAAGTCAGACAAATGTTGCAACAAAGAAAGAGTAGCTCCTTTACAAGTTTCCTCATCATCAGCAGCCACTAGTAAATCGTCAACATACTGAATAAGAGCAGTAACAGTAGGCATCGCAAGAGTATCAAGCTGAGTTTTCAAAGCCTGGCTATAAATGGAAGGACTTTCACAGTAGCCTTGAGGAGCGCGTTTAAACCGGAAGCTTCGTCCTCCTAAACAGAAGCCAAAAATATCTCTACTCTCTTCGGCAATTGGAATGCTGAAGAAAGCATTCTTCAGAACTATAACCGAAAACCAGGCAGCTGAAGCCGGAATCATGGTCAGTAAAGCAGTAATGTCCGGAACAACTGGGAACTGTGGCACGACAATCTTGTTAACTTCTCTAAGATCGATCACAAACCTGTAGACAGGTGGCTGAGACGAGTCAGTGCGCTTCAAGACAGGCAAAACCGGGCTGTTACACACATTACCTCTCGTTTCTTCAATCACATCTTTCTCAATTAAATCATAAATGATTGCTAAAAGCGCTGTTTCACCATCGCTAGAAATCCTATATTGGGGAATACGTGGCAATTTGACATTCGCTTTAAGTGTTACAACATAAGGTGGAATCTCCAAAAGACCCACATCATTAGAACCAGTAGCCCAAAGAGTATCAGGGAGAGAACGCAATTCCAGTGGAAGCCGATCTTTAGACAAATACATCGGAGAGATCACTTTCTTACCCAATGTAAGCTGTACTCCTGAAGGAGAACAGTACAATGTCGCATGCAACCTTTTCAACAAATCCAATCCTAACAAATTCTCACCACAACCTGTCGTTAAAATGAGAGGTGCTTCCAATTCACAAGGCCCTATAGAAAGAGACAAGGGACTAGAAACTGGATTACGAAATGGGGTGCCTGAAAATGCTACGGAAACATTGGTCAAGCCAGACAAAGGTGCGCCAGGGAGTTTAGAGTGCATGATAGAACTCTTCGCTGCACCAGTATCCAAAAGAAAAGGCTCTACTACACCTGATGTAACTACTGCAACATAAGGTCCACTCTGGTCTACTGGAACTGACACTACTCCCTCTCTTTGTCTATGGCTGTCCTAGCAATCATTATAGTCAGCATTCTCACTCTCAACATAATAGTCATCAGCATAGTACTGAGTCGACCGACCAGATGCAATTTTCTGTTGATCAAAGCAATTCATAGAATTTTGTGGGGAAAAGGAGCGTTCGTTCTGAGGAAATGCGCCACGGCCTCTACCTCTCGGGGCCGGCAAACCACTCGCACGCTGTCGTAAAACAGGGCACTCATTTTTATAATGGCCTTCCTCCCTACAATACGCACACTGATTCAAACCCAAGGGTGGTCTTGGAGGAAAATACCCAGCGTACTGTTGCGGCCTCTGAAATGGCGGAGGTTGCTGAAACTGTGGACGTTGCTGTGATTCTTGCTGATTCGAGCGAGGCGGATACGCCTGCTGCAAAAGAACCCTTGTCTTTAAGTCTTTTGTCTTCTTCTCTACTTTCTCTTTCTCGTCCTTATCCCTTTCTCATAGTACTGTGCAGTTTCCAATATCTGGGCCGACGAAGAAACAGCCCAAGAACTTTCAGAATCTTTCAACTTATTACACAGTTCAGACAGTAAGTTAAAGACAAACTTATCTACGAACAATCTTTGCCCACCTTCTGTACTCATATCCTGACCACTGTGGTCTACAAATGTCTCTTCAAATCTAGTGAAGAAATCAGACACACTCTCGTCCTTCTTCTGCTTACATGCTGCTAACTTGTCCAAATTTACTCGTAAAGCAGGCATCATCGTCTTCATCAAATTATTGATTTTACCTGGCAAATCCGTAACCAAAGGTTCAGGTTTAGCACCTCCCTGTTGTCTACCATCTGCAGCAATAATATTCGCCCAAGTATCTCCTAATTCTGCCGCATGATTCTCATGACGAATCTTCGCCCACAAAGGTTTCGGAACTACTTTACCCATCAACATGTCTATGTCCGCTAAATTCATGATACACGCATCTACTGTCTGGGACAATTCTTTATAGTAACCAGCAGGATTCTTATGAGGATCAGGTAAGGTCTGCTTAAAAGCCAAGACCTCTGCTCTCTACCAAAGCACATGTACCATACTCTTTGAAAATGAGCCGGTACGGCATCAATGTTATGAGCGGCATCAGCCTGAACTGCTTCCTTCCATGCAGGAGGAACTTCTCTCATGGGATACTGTCTCGCTTTTCTCCTAACAGAGGAATCGGGTTCGTGCAATGTCTGAGGTGGAAGGCTAGATCTAAAAGCCAGTATCGTCTCTACGGCATCTGTAATATCAGTTTCCACTATCATCCCTTTAGCAAAATCCGACTGAACATCAAGTAGTTCCTGCGGGATCAAACCCAAATCATTATCTTCCCATTCCTGATGCAGAAACATACACATCATATTAAAAACATACCTTTGCTTAGGCGGTTCCCACTGAAAGAAAACATCCATAACCGCTGGCAAACTGTACCCTGAGGCATTCATAATCCATTTACGAGCCAACAAATCCAACACAGCCCGTTCCTCGGAACCAGGAAGCTGACTACGACTCTGCTTACGTTCCAAAACAGGGGTCATATTCAATGACCCAAACAATGGAGACAATAGACTAGAAACAGTCTCTGTCATTTGTTTTCGAACAGAAGGAGAAGAAGCAGACATAAGGACGGGAGAAAAAGTATTTTGAGGCAAAGAAGGAGTAGGAACAAGAACAGTAGGAGTCCCAGATGCAGAAGCGGAAGACAAAGGAGTTTGAGGCAAAGCTGGTAGCAAAGCCTGCGACCATAGAGCAGGTTGCGCAGGAGGAGGTAAAGCCATCTGTGGAGTACCGGGTGGCTGAGCAACAGCAGGAGGTTGAACAACAAAGGGTGGAACAACCGGGGGTAATAGAGGTGCAGTAGCACCCTGCATATAAGAAGGTGGTAATCTCAGTAAATGAGACATCAAAGGATCTTTTTCATGATCTTCAATCGCTTTCGGAGGAGGAGACGGCAAGGCCGGATAACATTTATCTATGGCCATACTACGCTGCCTATCTGAAACTTCACTCGCTCGCTCTTCTCCATCATCCCTATACTGCCTAGCAGCTTGTAGTACTGACATATTCTTATCTGTCCTATCTCGTTTAGCTTGTTTAATTTCTTTCTGTTTGGCTTCTTTACGCCAAAGGCGAAAGGAGTCAAATATTGCCTGCTGGGCTTTCTTCCTAAACAATTTAACTTCCAAATTATCTAGAATCTCTGTGTCATAGCTACCATGATGTGGCCATTTTAAAACACCGTCTTTCCTAGTGTATCGGACTCATACTTCATTAAACGTAATGGGGCCCACTCCGTGTTTAGAATAGAGCTCATAAGTCGGAGTTCCAACCGGAGGTATCGGACATGAATCCTCCAATCGGGAATCCCTGTTGCAACCACAACCAAACCAAGTACCAAATTTGCTACGATTAGGCATCTTCACTCACTAATCGAGCTTCAAACTTCAAGGGATTATCTCTACAACGATAGTCTCGCAAAAATACGAGTCCCTCGGCTTTGGAAATTGCAATTTTCAAATCAAAACTAAGGACCAAACAAACTAAGAACCAAAGGACCAAAAACTAAGGACTGGGAGCGACCCACTTATACTTAACTGAGGTATCAGTCACGCCACCAGAAGACCCGTCTCTCGTCTCGCCGTACAAAGCATCACAAATGGGTCCAAGACAGGGCGACAGTCAGGGCAGCAGTCCTTCGTAGCCGTCAGGAAAGCGGGAAGCCTCGCAGCAAAGACCTTCAGTCCACGTTCAACATGCCGGGGTCGATGTAGTGGTGGCCGTCCTCCAGAATTTCCTCACAAAGCTCCTCACGATCTTCAGGCTTGGACCGGTACCGCTGAAGTCGCCCCAAGTTGGGCGCCAACTGAAGAACCGGGTTATTTAAGACCCAGCGGCGCCAGGGGCATGCCCAAAGTCTTCAGGTTCACCTGTCTTAGAGTACAGAGACACGGGACTCTTCGTGGTGACGTCAAAGATCAAATTTATTGGCTGCAGCCAGTAACAGAAGTCCTAGAAGTCAACACGGTATGAGTTCTCAGGAGACTGCTCAATTTTACAAAGCAAGTCATCCCTTTTTATGCCAAAAAATCACATTCCAGACAAATACCTTACATTTACGAACTGTCTAATCACTTGTATCCACACCAAAGGTATCGCATGACGGTAAAACCCACTTTTCAATTACCCGGCTCATGATCAATCATCGGACAAACCCAACATTCTTCTTAAGACAGGCTGAACGAACCCATAATAAAAAGGACCACAACCCATATCATAAATAGACCATAAAGAAAGAAACAGAAGCAGATAGAAGTAGGATAAGGCATGTTTGTGTGCAGTAAAACTTTACGATGTCCTGTGCTTTGATCCTCAATCTTGATCAGCTACTGGGCAAGAACTGGCTCAGCAAGGTCGGCTTCAGGGAACAGGGTCAGTTCACTCAGGTCATTCAGGAGTCAGCTAAAGTGTACGTGTACTAAAGACTCGTTCGGCCGCAGTCATCGGCCTATGTGAGGGCAACCACAAAATGGCTGTCATACACAAAATGGAAACCAAGGTTTAGAACGGAATCTTCAAATACACTGCAAATCGTGTGTGTAACGTAGCGAAATCACTCGTACTTGCCGAACTCATCGGTTACGGTTCCTTGTTACCCAAATCGTAACGGAACCATGACATTTGAAACATGAGTTCAGAATTCACGGAACCTAAGCATGGACCGCTTTCCGTCATCTGCCAGCGAAAACGGACTACCGCTGCAACTTGGCAGAGACGGCGAGAAAGGGAGATGAGAGAGGGCGATTCCTCTCTTTGGTAACAGCGCAGAGGCGGCATCTACTGCAAGTATCGAGGAGCAAATAATTGGCACTAAACAGTTTATACGTCATATGCACCTATTATCAATAATGCAATTTGGAACTAAATCACGCTACTAAGCATAAATGTAATGTCCAATGCACTTTGAAATGACTTTGTTGGTGCATTCTGGGGCCTGAAGTACATACTCCTGCTAAAGGCACGTGAACACTTGGATTTTTACATTGCTCACCTGTGAACAAGGCGTCTGTGACGCCGAAACGCGTAAGGAGATATATGAGCATTATTGCACTCGACACAAGACGAATAAAGTCAGCTACCTCTTCAGTCGTTGTTGGGCTCATCGTTTTGGCTTTTCTGCATTTTTTCCAGGATCTCCATTCCTGGCTATGAGCCCCGCCCTGCAGGACCGGAGGCCCCCGATAAAGTGGAGGAGTGTGTTGGAATATATATATATATATATATATATATATATATATATATATATATATATTACCTACTGGCGGTCGCCAGTAGGTATATATAGTTAGGATTTTTTCTCTATGGGTTTTTTGAAAATTCTATGTCTAATAACTTTGGCGTTTGTGGACGGAATTGGCTGAAATTTTCAGGAAAATGGCACATTTTGTTTCTGAGCAGCCCTTGAAAATTTGGGGGGGGTTCGTCAAGGGGGGGCCGAGAAAAAAGGGGGGTCCCAAAACGTGTTTTTAACATTGAGTTTTCCATAGGGCGGTTGGCCTCACTTTTAGCCCGAACGGCTGAATGGATTTGCACGAAACTTGGCAAAATTGTAGGGACTGGTAGCCCGATGTGCCTTTTGTAGGTCTCAATATATGTGCTCCAGTGGATTTTGAGAAATTAACGTTTAAAAAAAGATATATATCTGTAACAGCGGACCGGGCAGCGTCCTAGGACGCGTACTTTTCGCGCAACGGAGCTTTGTGAAGCGAAGCTGATTGGTTCTCCGGCGTCTGTCAACATTCCAAACAGTCCGTAGCGGCCGCCATCTTGTCTCTCGGTAGGATCGAGAGACAAGAGGAGGCCAAAGCGAAGGGGCAAATGACCATAAGGGGGAATAGTAGATCCTCGCTGACCCCCTAGGTTTGATGTGGAGGTTTTAAAAGGGCCCCGCGGGGCAAAAAAAAATAATAATAATAATAATCGAACACCTGAATGGATTTGCACGAAACTTGGCAAAATATTAGGGACTGGTAGCCCGATGTGCCTTTGCTAGGTCTCAATATATGTGCTCCAGTGGATTTTGAGAAATTAACGTTCAAAAAAAGATATATATCTGTAACAGCGCTCCGCTTCGCGTACTTTTCGCGTTACGGAGCTTTGCGAAGCTGATTGGTTCTCCGGCGTCTGTCAACATTCCAAACAGTCCGTAGCGGCCGCCATCTTGTCTCTCGGTAGGATTGAGAGACAAGAGGAGGCCAAAGCGAAGGGGGAAATGACCATAAGGGGTCATAGTAGATCCTTCCTGACCTCTTAGGTTTGATGTACCATTTTGCCAAGTTTGGTGTAATTCCGTTCAGCCATTCAGGCTGTAGACGTATGTAAATGTCCTATGGAAAATTGCATGGGGAAAACACATTTGAAAGTGTTGAAATTTAGAACCAATTAAAATGTTACTTTGGTTTTGTATTTGTGTGTGATGAAAGTTAATTGGTTATGTATATATGTCAAATGAGAGGAAACCACAGCCATTTTGTGATACTACTGTCTGAGGTACATTTGTGAGGAATTTTTGGTGGTGAATTTCTGGTGTTTGATTTACACAGTACTAACACTTCTGCTACTTTTAAAAAGGTGAGTTGTTAATTTGTAAGGGGAACTATGTTGTACACTTGAAGATAATTTGAAAAATGTTTTCTGTTATTTATTTGCAGTCCTTCTGTTATACTAAATAGTTGATGAAGTTAGTTTTATATTATGTATTACTAAAAACGATAAATGAAAGTGATTATTTTTTTCTGCAATTTACAGCAAGCAATTTCAAAATAAAATGGCTCACAATGAAGAGACCGTGGCAATTTCTTTTGAATTGTCCACTACATTGATTGAAATTGAGAGCACCAATAATGAAATATTGTCACAAGGAGGACATGACTTGTATGATTCCATTAGATTGATTGAAATGGACAGCACCAAGAATGAAATATTGTCACAAGGAGATGACTTGAATGATTCCACTACATTGATTGAAATTGAGAGCACCAATAATGAAATATTGTCACAAGGAGGAGATGGCTTGTATGATTCCATTAGATTGATTGAAATGGACAGGACCAATAATGAAATATTGTCACAAGGAGGAGATGACTTGAATGATTCCACTACATTGATTGAAATTGAGAGCACCAATAATGAAATATTGTCACGAGGAGATGACTTGAATGATTCCACTACATTGATTGAAATGGACAGCACCAATAATGAAATATTGTCAGAAGGAGGAGATGACTTGAATGATTTTTTTGATCAATCTCTTGATGGCGAATTTATCGAGTGTTTGGAGACCATAGAGTTACAAGAATCATCATTGCAGACTTTTAATGAGGAGATTCCAGATGAGATGATTGAAGAGGAAATTACTGATGAGGACATGTTACTAGTTGTTTCAAATTTAGAAAATTTTGAAGAATAAATTTATATTTAGAAATCAAAAATTGTTTGAGACATTATTTATTTTTATTTTTAATTTATGAGGTTGTAGCGAAGTGATTGTAGTATAAAATGAGACTTATAGTATAGAGTGCAACATTTTTATGTTACATGGTAAGTTTACTCATATTTACTTCCCTTCTGCCACTATATTATCTCCAATGTGTATTTGACATGTCTTCTTCATCTCCGGCCTCCTTTCTCTCACTGTGTGTCTCCGATGCATCTTATCGCTGGTATTTTGTGTAATTACAGAAGAGAGTAAAATAAAATAGTTCGGAACGTGAAAAGGGGGCAAAGTAGAGTACTCCTCACCCCCTAGGCCTTTTTAGGCGGTCCCAAAAGGATCAGTTTCTGCTTTCCTGAGAGATTATGGTATGAGTTCCATATACCACAATAACTTGCATTACAACATGCAAGATATCTATCTCCTATTACCAACTTTTGGAGATATTCGCGCTAAGCGCGAATATCTCCAAAAAGTAACACCTGCCCTGAGCAGTTCTTAGCCATGTTATCCAATGGGAGGTGGATAACATGGCTAAGAGTATTAGCTCGGTAATGCATGAATATCGCTGAGTTTTTAGCGATATTCATGCATTGCGGCCGTTTATTATCGCATTTGCGATAAACCTTGATAATAGTAAGGTTTATCTTCGATAATTTCTGACGATGCTTAGTGGTAAAAAATTGGTTGGTAAGCATCGTTAGCGATAAATATCGCTTAACTTTGGTAATATGCCCCAACGTCTGTTAACGTTCGATTCGAAGGAAATGAGGAAGTGTTGAAAAACATTGTCTGCGCCATCTTGCCTTTTTTGAAATGCCACACTTTTGTCGTGCACGGCAGCCATTTTAGATGTCTTGACCAGACCCACTCTCTGCACGCTGTCGATTCGTAGCATGGCTCCTCACCCTCGCAAGCATCTTCCCCAGGCACTGGTCACCCCCGCTCTCTGTCTTATGCATGGGCAATAAACCTCCCCCCATCTGCGCTGCTCTTCCCTGAGAATCACACTGTGCCCGCCCGACACCTCCCTTTCGCCCTATTCACTACCGCACCCTGTGACACTCCTCTTCCTCTGTGTCCGATTGTCCAGGCTATCAGCTAGCCCTGCAGATGTAGTTTATGGCCCCAGCTGTAAAGAATTACCCCTCTTCAAAGGAGTTATAGTAGATCAAGGCCCACACCCGATGAGATCCGTCACACCACACGTGTTCCTACTATCTGAAAACTATCCTGTATTGTGATTGGGGAGGGGACCGAGCCTGAAGCGGAAGATTCCAGGAATGACTCTTTGTACATCAAAGTTTTTACAATTATGTGTCACATAAAAAATATATAGCACTCCAACAAAGTAGTAGGAATATAAAACTTTAATAACATATAAATATATACAACAAAACAAAAACAGTAATAGATTTATTGAAATTGACAGCACCAATAATGAAATATTCTTGTCAGTAGCGGTCTGTTGTGCGAATAGTTCCAAGGCAGCAGAACGCGCTGAAATCTGGATGTCACGAAGGTGATGTCTAGCAAGTTGCCGCCCAGCAAATAACGGCGTGGGGCGCCGCGGGGGTGAGTGAGTCCAGTAGGCACCACAGCTATTCTTACCGGCATTGCAGAATTACTGCTGGGGACAATGCCTGTGCTGGAGCAGGGTCACAGCAGAAACAAAAAGGATTCTGTTGAAGATGTTGTTGGTTTTCAATTTGAAAACAGTTCTGGTGTCAACTGCTATGCTAATGTAGTGGTTAATGTTTTGTTTTCTCTAGAAAATGTAAAAGAGGGGGAGGCAGTCCAAAGTTCCGTTAAAAGGGCAAAGGAAAGGATCGGTGGTTTGAACTATCAGTCAAAAAGGGGAGGGGGTGCAACAATTTTTCCTACCGGGTCACACTGTGCTTTCACCGGAAGTGAGGTCTGCAGGATTCTAGTAATTCAAAGTGAGGCTGGCGCCGACGTCCCGCGGATACAGTTTCGTCACTCCACGGGTGATCATGGCAGTCATTCCCCATCGGGGGTGGGAGACTCCCGCGGCTCCTCTAGAATCTTCAAGGTCGTGGAGGACTACGGTGGTGGAGTCAACCAGTGACCGGGCCATTTCTTTATGCTGGGCCCGCTCTTGCCAGGTCGACCGCCATTTTGAGAGTTCGGTAGCTACTGGCGATCGCGGGGTCAAATGAACGGACGGGCTCCACCCTGCCGGGCGAGACGTTGCAGCATGGCCACAGTGGAAGAACTCTTTTCCGGGCGCCTGGACCGCTGAGGGTGCAGCTGGGAAGCCTACACTGGGGAGGCGGGAGAGGCCTGTTCGCACCGTCTCTCCCTCCCAGTGCACCCCACGGCGTCTCGCTTGAGATTTGTTATGGCCGGACCAGGCGATGAGGACGAGGGGGGGGTCGGAGGCATGTGCAAGACATCCCCCCCCAGTGTTGTCGCAGCCATTATAAAAGAAAGAAGTGTCCCGTCCGTCTTCGGGCCGGGCTTCCGGTGGATGTCGGCCGGACGCCCCTGGCTCTGGCCCCATGAACGGGTTTCTTGGTTTATCGGCTGCAGCCGGATTCCGTCGGCCTCGGCCCCCCGACCGTTGGTGGCCGGACCGGAAGAGCATGTGGCGGGACTACCTGCAACTCTCAAGGGCCACCGCGGCCGGACTGGGAGAGAGAGGGGAGGGTCGAGGAGACATTCCCCCCCCCCTGCAACTGTTCAGCGTTGTAAAGGCAATCCCCTGGCCGGGTCCCGTTGGTCTCGGCCTCTCCTCCGGCTACACCCTACGTTAGGATCTCCTGGCCGAGGCGTGGCAGCAGGACCTGCCTTATATGGGCTGCTCCCGGCTGGGCGTAGCCGGAACCCTGCCCCACCTTGGAAGTTTCCAGAGTGGGGGCGGATGTTCTACTGACTTGCATTTTCCCTAGTCTATCGATTTTTTTGGCGTGGCAGGCGGTGGGACAGCGAGGGGTGATTTGGTTTCTCTTACTGTTTTTCTGGTCTCTCACCACTGGCATATTTTAACGTTTTCTTGTTTCTAGGACATTAATAGGTTTTATCATTACGTTATGTTATCGTTTCTTTGTTCGTTGTTTAATAAAAGTTCATGTTCATCAGTGGCCTACTGATTTTCGTTTTCCTATTCTTTTCTTTCCAGGTTGTTTCATGCTAAAGTTTCTGTTAACAGGATACAGTGATCACTTCGTTATTATTGCATATGTCCTTTTCACTAGGGGTGCTCTCTGGTCGGGCCAGATGACGTATGTCTAGTAAATGGTCCGGGTGAAACAGGTGCATCAATCAGTGGGGATAGGCATGATAGATTACAACGGGGGAGAAAGGTCCGCATTACGTACCCTTTCACTACTTGCAAAGATTTTCCTACGTTTATTTGCAAACAGGGAATACCTCCAAAAAGAACTAATTCCCAAACAGTCAATGTTCGGACAATCAATCAATCAATGAGGAATGAAATAGGTACGACGTGTTAAAGGCTTGCGTTACCTACCCTTCACTATCTGCAAAGGGAGAGAGAATATTCCTATTCTTCCTCGTTTGCAGGTAGAGAAGATCCTTAAGAGAATTAACATCGAACAATTCAATGCTCGATTGAAACAATCAACAAGGGGTACTGTGAACACAAATGAACGCCGCTTATGTACATACGCATTGCTATTTTCAACAGGTTGTTCCTAATGTTTCTATTTTAGCGAGGTCAAAAAGAGATCCCATTAGTGGCCTACTGATTTTGCTCGATTCCTTTTGTTTTTTTACACGATTTTTCGCTATCTGCAAAGACTAAACAGAGTATTGCGACTCTGTGCTTGTTTGTAAATAGAGAATGAACCAAAGAGAACAATCAATCAAATGGAGAGAGAAGCAGGCACGACGGATTACAAAGGGGGAAAGGGCTGCGTTAACTACCCTTCACTATCTGCAAAGAGAGAGTACTCCTAATAGAAATGAGGGGTGGGGGGCAGCAATCAAAGCAGATCAGTGTGCATAAACACGAAAAAAAAAATTCTTACCACGTACTTGACATTCGACAGCTTATGATATTTGCTATTAAAAAACCATTGAAATTCACTGAAAAAACCATAGGTTATAGACCATATATAGTTAGGAATTAGCATTTACAAAACCTTGAAAATTCACTGAAAAAACCATAGGTTATAGACCATATATAGTTAGGAATTAGCATTTAAAAAACCTTATTTTACTCACACAAAACCATTGAAATTCCATATATAGTTAGTTGCACTAACTATATATTGCGCACCCGCAATCCACTGCTGATGATGTCACATATTACATCATTCATGACATGGTCAGTGACATCACTGATGACATCACTGATGACATCTCAAATGACATCACTGATGACATCTCATTTGACATCAATGACCACATCACTGATGATATCATTCATGTGACAATACAATGCATCTCCTCACATTTTAATATAACCTCTGTTTCACCCAGTGTTAAAAACAGAGTATAATTTTTGAAACCATTGACACACCAATACTAGTTACTACATACGTACTCACTGATTCCTACGTCTACACACACATTCACTCATTCACCCATACAATCATTCATACATACAATCACTCATGTTTACAACACAATCATATGCACTCATACACCTATACAGACACTCACACTCTGCCACTCATCCATGGAGTTACTCACACACCTAGTCAGTCCTGTAAAGAATCAATCACACTTCCATTTTCTACTCTATACAGTTAAACATAGAGCACCTTACGTTTTCAACCATATACTAACACATACTTACTCTCTTATACAATCATTGATACAAGTACACATTGATCTGTACAGAGTCACACACCTCCCATCCAGCCACACACACACTCAGTCTCCCATGCAAATACTTGGGCAATCAATCAATAACCCATATAGTTACTCATATAGCTACTGATCAACACATGCAACAGTTTACAGAACAACAGACATAATGATGCACAAATTAAGACAGTTTAGTCACTAACCCATGCACTCAGTGAGACACATTTAATCACTCACTCATACATTCAGTCATGCACCTACTAAATCCTTCGTCCAGACACTTATACATCCACTCATTCTTCAATATGTAAGACATATTTTAACTTTACAGAAACATAGTCACTGGATGTTGTCATCAGTGATGTCACTGACCATGTCATGAATGATGTAATATGTGACATCATCAGCAGTGGATTGCGGGTGCGCAATATATAGTTAGTGCAACTAACTATATATGGAATTTCAATGGTTTTGTGTGAGTAAAATAAGGTTTTTTAAATGCTAATTCCTAACTATATATGGTCTATAACCTATGGTTTTTTCAGTGAATATATATATATATATATATATATATATATATATATATATATATATATATATATATATATATATATATATATATATATATATACTTTTTTGAAGAACGGCGTACTTCTGCCACTTGATGCGGCGGGCACAGGACAGGGTCGCCAACCCCTAAATCTCCCAAACTCCTGGTCAGAATTTTATTTAGGAAAGAAACCAGCATCACGGCCCCAATGTTTGTGCAGTGCAGGTTTATTGGCACGAAGAAAACACCCTACGCGTTTAGAGGTCAGCCGACCTCTTGCTCACGGGTGGAGTTTAAATACACAGCCATTCTATTTAAAGTGAGATTTACCTTTTTCAAAGAAACACGTGATCCGTAAACATAAAAGAAATATGTATCAGCGTTACATTGTTGCATATAACGACTTTTTAGGAACAATAAAGTTAGCAATATTGTTTGCAATATTGTAACTTTAAACATTCTGCAGGATTGCCATTAAACAAACCAAGATGTTTGGAAAAATCCCAAATAATCCAGATTGTGAGCGAGAGTCATCAGTATTGCCCCAGTGGGCGAAGTCCAATGTCTTTTTCAAAGTGCTTCTTATATTATAAACCTGATTTATATGATATTCCAATTCAAACAAACATATTGCCCTAGTGGGCTATGGCTCTCCTGCATATTAAACAGTTAGATCCCATTCCTGCAAAAAAAGGACAATGTAACGATTTACTTGATGAAATTACATATGTAACGATCACATGTCAAAGATTAAAAAACATAGTTACAATTAAAATAATGGAGATTTCATGTAGGCAACAGCGCGGCATAGTCGCAGTGTACAGCTTATACTTAGGGGTATAGATGAACTGCTAGTTCCTCACCTAAGTTATGGCCTGTGGGTTGTGTTGTGTTGGATTTTATAATGTATTTGGACTCAAGTTTTCTCAATTCCAACCATCTATTGCCACCCCTTTCTGTGTTATCAATACAGTCCAGAACATAGAACTTCATTAAGTTCGGGTTTTGGTTATGTTCGGCAGCAAAGTGTCTGGCCACCGGATACTGATTATTCAAGTTTTTTATAGCTCTCTGGTGTTCTAGAATCCTCAGCTTAGCCTGTTTAGTTTTGCACCCTATATAAAATGTATTGCAGGGGCACTGTAGTGCATATATTGCATACTCTGTACTGCAAGATGTTTTACAATTTTATGAGCTCCTCGATCCTGTGAAATTTTCAGGGTTTTACAGTTTTGACTATATCTACATGCCTTGCATTTTCTCAAGGAAAGAATCCTTGTACAGCATTAGATTTCTGATGCTCTTTGATTAGAGTGGTACTTAAGGAGTCTTTCAGAGACTTCGCCTTCCTGAATGTTATAGACGGGTTCTCATGAATAGTTTCTTTTAGATCTTTGTCCAATTTGAGCACATCCCAGTATTTTTTGAGACTACGTCTCACCTCCCATGACTGACTATCATAGTCAGTGATGAATCTGATTTGGTCCTGATTCAAACGTTCTTTTGGGATCAGCAAATCATTTCTAATCATGGCATTTACTTTGTTTTCTGCCTTTTTGATTATAGTTTGGCTGTATCCTCTTTCAGAGAATCTCTGGTTCATAATCTTTTTTTCTCTTTCAAAGCCTTCAGATGCGCTACAATTGCGTTTTGCTCTGATCAGTTCTCCCAAAGGGATACTGCTAAGCGTGGGCGTAGTGGGGCTTCGCGAAGCTACGTGAAGTGGGCAAAAAACTACGCCCACCCACGCACTTCGCGTAGCCCCACTACGCGCCACCCGCCTCCCTCCCGCCCTCCCTAAATGCTTACATTAATATATAAATGAATTTAAAACCACTTACCTTGTCCTGCTGCGTCCCCGGGGCTCCCGCTCGTCATTGCGCCGCCGGCGCGCGCGTCTTGGATGCTAATGCACATGTGCGGCCGCCCGCGCATGCGCATTTCCCGTGAGAAATGCGCATGCGCGGCGGCCACGCATGCGCATTATCATCCAAGACGCGCGCGCCGGCGGCGTAATGATGAGCGGGAGCACCGGGGACGCGGCAGGACTAGGTAAGTGGTTTTAAATTCATTTATATATTAATGTAAGCATTTAGGGAGGCGGGTGGCGGGCAACTTTTAGTGTTGCCTGCTTCGCCTACTTTGCAAAGGGCGAAGTAGGCAACACTACGCCCACTTCGTGGGCGTAGCGGAGTCGCCCACCCAGGGATAGATACTGCGTATTTAGGGGCCGATTAGGATGGCGGACGGACTTGCGTCCGTCCGCCACCCCTGAGTAGGAGGGACCGTCCCCATGGGCAGCGGCGGTCCCTCCATGGCAATTAGGATGTGACCGCCAGGGTGGCGGTCACATCCTCTATTATTAACATTGCGGCGGGTGCAGCTTCAAGCTGCACCCGCTGCAATGTTAAAAATGCATGTGTTGCATTTACATGCACAAAGCGGCAGGCACCGCACGGTGCCTGCTGCTTTGGGTACGCAAATGCAGGGGGGTACCATAGGTACCCCCCATGTGCACCCCCCACCCCCCATTCACCCAGGGGGCCCGCAACGGGCCCCCAAAGTGAATGTCCGTATGCTTTTCCATGGCGGAAAAGCCGCCGTGGAAAAGCATATTTACACAAACATCATAATATGGCGGACGGTGTCTCATAGACACCGCCTGCCATGTTATAGCTTTTCCGCCGCGGTCGGAAGCCGACCGCAGCGGAAAAGCGGCGGACGGAATTCCAGACCCACCAGCCATCCTAATTTGGCGGTGGGTCTTTGGAGTCTCCGCCGTGGTTTTTCCGCATCCTCCAGGCCGGCGGACACTTCCGCCGGCCCAGAGGATGCGGAAAAACCGCCATCCTAATCGGCCCCTAAGTTAGGGGGATGGCAACTCTCCGCATGCAGGAGGCTATTTCCTGCTGTTGATTTGCGGAATAGAGTGCTCTGCAATTTCCCTTCTTTTACTTCCAATCTTACATCAAGAAAATCTAATGTCTTTTGGTTCATTTGACTAGTAAACCGTAAATTCAGAGAATTATCATTTAGAATGGACTCAAACTCCTAAGCTTGATCGTATGTGCCTCTCCAAATGCAGAAAATATCATCTATGTAGCGGATCCATCAGACGACGTGGGCACTAAAGTGGGAGATGTTATTCACCACTAGCTCCTCCCACCAGCCCAGGTAAAGACCCGCGAAACTGGGGGCAAAGCAAGTGCCCATCGCCGTCCCACGAGTCTGCTTGTACAGTTGTTTGTTAAAAATAAAAAAGTTGTTTTGCAGACATATCCATATCATGTCAAGAAGCATGTCAGTGTGCACCAGATGTGAGACTGATCTACCTCTCAAGAAATATTTGCAGGCATCTATGCCCTGGTCCTGCGGTATACTTGTATATAGGCTAGTAACATCAAAGCTAACAAGCCAATACTCAGGTTCCCATATCAAGTCATTAATAATTCTGAGAAAATCTGACATATCTCTCACATACGATGGTAGTGCATGTACAAAGGGTTGTAAGAAATAATCAATGTATCTCGAGGTGTTCTCCAAGAGACTACCCACTGATGAGACAATAGGCCTACCAGGAGGTGTTTGAAGGTCTTTGTGCAATTTTGGCAATCGGTACAATGCAGGGATTTTAGGGTATTTACATAGAAGATAATTATATTCTTCCTCTTCTATTGTACCTTTCGCCTTCCAATCACTCAGTTTATCAAAGTATACCTGTTTAGCATCATTATATTATATATATATATATATATATATATATATATATATATATATATATATATATATATATATATATATATATATATATATATATATATATTCACTGAAAAAACCATAGGTTATAGACCATATATAGTTAGGAATTAGCATTTACAAAACCTTGAAAATTCACTGAAAAAACCACAGGTTATAGACCATATATAGTTAGGAATTAGCATTTACAAAACCTTGAAAATTCACTGAAAAAACCATAGGTTATAGTCATCTCTTCCTTGTGAGAATATTTCATTATTGGTGCTGTCAATTTCAATAAATGTAGTGGATAATTCAAAAGAAATTGCCACGGTCTCTTCGTTGTTTAAATGTTTTTACTGTTTTTGTTTTGTTGTATATATTTATAAGTTATTAAAGTTTTATATTCCTACTACTTTGTTGGAGTGCTATATATTTTTCATGTGACACATAATTGTAAAAACTTTGATGTACAAAGAGGCATCCCTGGAATCTTCCGCTTCAGGCTCGGTCCCCTCCCCAATCACAATACAGGATGGTTTTCAGATAGTATGAACACGTGTGGTGTGACGGATCTCATCGGGTGTGGGCCTTGATCTACTATAACTCCTTTGAAGAGGGGTGATTCTTTACAGCTGGGGCCATAAACCACATCTGCAGGGCTAGCTGATAGCCTAGGACCGGCCTGGACAATCGGACACAGAAGAAGAGGAGTGTCAGAGGGTGCGGTAGTGAATAGGGCGAAAGGGAGGTGTCGGCGGGCACAGAGTGTGATTCTCAAGGAAGAGCAGCGCAGATGGGGGGAGGTTTATTGCCCATGCATAAGACAGAGAGCGGGGGTGAGCAGTGCCTGGGGAAGATGCTTGCGAGGGTGGGGAGCCATGCTACGAATCGACAGCGTGCAGAGAGTGGGTCTGGTCAAGGCATCTAAAATGGCTGCCGTGCACAACAAAAGTGTGGCATTTCAAAAAAGGCAAGATGGCGCAGACAATGTTTTTCAACACTTCCTCATTTCCTTTGAATCGAACGTTAACAGACGTTGGTGCATATTGCCAAAGTTAAGCGATATTTATCGCTAACGATGCTTAGCAACAATTTTTTTTACCGCTAAGCATCGTCAGAAATTATCGAAGATAAACCTTGCTATTATCAAGGTTTATCGCAAATGCGATAAAAAACGGCCGCAATGCATGAATATCGCTAAAAAGTCAGCGATATTCATGCATTACCGAGCTAATGCTCTTAGCCATGTTATCCACCTCCCATTGGATAACATGGCTAAGAACTGCTCAGGGCAGGTGTTAGTTTTTGGAGATATTCGCGCTTAGCGCGAATATCTCCAAAAGTTGGTAATAGGAGATAGATATCTTGCATGTTGTAATGCAAGTTATTGTGGTATATGGAACTCATACCATAATCTCTCAGGAAAGCAGAAACTGATCCTTTTGGGACCGCCTGAGAAGGCCTAGGGGGTGAGGGGTACTCTACTTTGCCCCCTTTTCACGTTCCGAACTATTTTATTTTACTCTCTTCTGTAATTACACAAAATGGCAGCGATAAGATGCATCAGAGACAGACAGTGAGAGAAAGGAGGCCGGAGATGAAGAAGAGATGTCAAATACACATTGGAGATAATATAGTGGAAGAAGGGAAGTAAATATGAGTAAACTTACCATGTAACATAAAAATTTTCCACTCTATACTATAAGTCTCATTTTATACTACAATGACTTCGCTACAACCTCATAAATTAAAAATGAATAATGTCTCAAACAATTTTTGTATTTCTAAATATAAATGTATTCTTCTGAATTTTCAAAATTTGAAAGAACTAGTAACATGTCCTCATCAGGAATTTCCTCTTCAATCATCTCATCTGGAATCTCCTCATGAAAAGTCTGCAATGATGATTCTTGTAACTCTATGGTCTCCAAACATTCGATAAATTCGCCATCAAGAGATTGATCAAAAAAATCATTCAAGTCATCTCCTCCTTGTGAGAATATTTCATTATTGGTGCTGTCAATTTCAATAAATGTAGTGGATAATTCAAAAGAAATTGCCACGGTCTCTTCATTGTGAGCCATTTTATTTTGAAATTGCTTGCTGTAAATTGCAGAAAAAAATAATCACTTTCATTTATCGTTTTTAGTAATACATAATATAAAACTAACTTTATCAAGTATTTAGTATAACAGAAGGACTGTAAATAAATAACAGAAAACATTTTTCAAATTATCTTAAAGTGTACAACATAGTTCCCCTTACAAATTAACAACTCACCTTTTTAAAAGTAGGAGAAGTGTTAGTACTGTGTAAACCAAACACCAGAAATTGAGCACCAAAAATTCCTCACAAATGTACCTCAGACAGTAGTATCACAAAATGGCTGTGGTTTCCTCTCATTTTAGATATATACATAACCAATTAACTTTCATCACACACAAATACAAAACCAAAGTAACATTTTAATTGGTTCTAAATTTCAACACTTTCAAATGTGTTTTCCCCATGCAATTTTCCATAGGACATTTACATACGTCTACAGCCTGAATGGCTGAACGGAATTACACCAAACTTGGCAAAATGGTACATCAAACCTAAGAGGTCAGGGAGGATCTACTATGCCCCCTTATGGTCATTTGCCCCTTCGCTTTGGCCTCCTCTTGTCTCTCGATCCTACCGAGAGACAAGATGGCGGCCGCTACGGACTGTTTGCAATGTTTACAGACGCCGGAGAACCAATCAGCATCGCAAAGCTCCGTTACGCGAAAAGTACGCGAAGCGGAGCGCTGTTACAGATATATATCTTTTTTTGAACGTTAATTTCTCAAAATCCACTGGAACACATATATTGAGACCTAGCAAAGGCACATCGGGCTACCAGTCCCTACAATTTTGCCAAGTTTCGTGCAAATCCATTCAGCCGTTCGATTATTATAATTTTTTTTTTTTTTGCCCCGCGGGGCCCTTTTAAAACCTCCACATCAAACCTACTATGCCCCCTTATGGTCATTTGCCCCTTCGCTTTGGCCTCCTCTTGTCTCTCGATCCTACCAAGAGACAAGATGGCGGCCGCTACGGACTGTTTAGAATGTTTACAGACGCCGGAGAACCAATCAGCTTCGCTTCACAAAGCTCCGTAACGCGAAAAGTCCGCGAACCGGAGCGCTGCCCGGTCCGCTGTTACAGATATATATCTTTTTTTGAACGTTAATTTCTCAAAATCCACTGGAGCACATATATTGAGACCTAGCAAAGGCACATCGGGCTACCAGTCCCTACAATTTTCCCAAGTTTCGTGCAAATCCATTCAGCCGTTCGGGCTAAAAGTGAGGCCAACCGCCCTATGGAAAACTCAATGATAAAAACACGTTTTGGGACCCCCCTTTTTTCTCGGCATCCCCTTGACAAAACCCCCCCAAATTTTCAGGGGCTGCTCAGAAACAAAATGTTCCATTTTCCTGAAAATTTCAGCCAATTCCGTCCACAAACGCCAAAGTTATTAGACATAGAATTTTCAAAAATCCCATAGAGAAAAAATCCTAACTATATATACCTACTGGCGACCGCCAGTAGGTAATATATATATATATATATATATATATATATATATATATATATATATATATATATATATATATATATATATATATATATATATATATATTCACTGAAAAAACCATAGGTTATACACCATATATAGTTAGGAATTAGCATTTACAAAACCTTATTTTACTCACACAAAACCATTGAAATTCGCATATATAGTTAGTTGCACTAACTATATATCGCGCACCCGCAATCCACTGCTGATCATGTCACATATTACATCATTCATGACATGGTCAGTGGCATCACTGATGACATCACTGATGACATCTCAAATGACATCAGTGATGACATCACTGATGACATCTCAAATGACATCACTGATGACATCACTGATGACTACATCCAGTGACTGTATGTTTCTGTAAAGTTAAAATATGTCTTACATATTGAAGAATGAGTGGATTTATAAGTGTCTGGATGAAGGATTTAGTAGGTGCATGACTGACTGTATGAGTGAGTGATTAAATGTGTCTCACTGAATGCATGGGTTAGTGACTAAACTGTCTTAATTTGTGCATCATTATGTCTGTTGTTCTGTAAACTGCTGCATGTGTTGATCATTAGCTATATGGTTAACTATATGGGTTATTGATTGGTTGCCCAAGTATTTGTATGGGAGTCTGAGTGTGTGTGTGGGTGGCTGGGAGGTATATGACTCTGTGCATAGATGTGTGAGCAGTTGATTCTCTAGACGTAGGGGGTTCAAAAGTGCATGTGGAAACAGCTGTATGGGCGGTTGACTGTGTGCATGAGTGTATTGGTGAGTGAATGGATATCTCAGTGCTACATGTCAAAGTAAGTACATATGTAAAAAACAGTACATGTGAGAGTTGACATATATAAATAACTGTGCATAAGATCCAGTGAACGTGTGAGTGGCTGTATGGATCATTGTGAACTTGTATCCAGGATTGTATAAGAGAGTAAATATGTGTTAGTATATGTTTGAATAAGTAAGGTGTGTATAACTGTATTGTTGAGAAAATGGAGGTGTGATTGATTCTTTGCATGACTGACTAGGTGTGTGTGTAACTTCATGGATGAGTGACAGTCTGTGAGTGTCTGTTTACACTGAGTGTATCTAAGGTTATATTAGAGTCTGAAGAGGATCATCGTATTATCACATGAATGATGTCATCAGTGATGTGATCAGTAATGTCAAATGAGATGTCATCAGTGATGTCATCAGTGATGTCATTTGAGATGTCATCAGTGATGTCATCAGTGATGTCATTTGAGATGTCATCAGTGATGTCATCAGTGATGTCACTGACCATGTCATGAATGATGTAATATGTGACATGATCAGCAGTGGATTGCGGGTGCGCGATATATAGTTAGTGCAACTAACTATATACGCGAATTTCAATGGTTTTGTGTGAGTAAAATAGGGTTTTGTAAATGCTAATTCCTAACTATATATGGTGTATAACCTATGGTTTTTTCAGTGAATTTTCAAGGTTTTGTAAATGCTAATTCCTAACTATATGTGGTCTATAACCTATAGTTTTTTCAGTGAATTTCAATGTTTTTTTAATAGCAAATATCAAAAGCTTTAAAATGTATTCTTCTTTAAATCAAAAAATATATTTTATATGTTTTTAATATAATTTTTTTATGTATATATTTATTTTTTATTTTTTTTGTTTCGCTACCGGTCCGCGCATCGGGTAGCTTCCCGTTAGCTCAATTTGGTGCCGCGACCCGGTCCGCGAACCGGTAAACGTTCCGTTAGCGCAACTGCCGCATTAGAAAACAACATCTTGACGCGTCGCGTAAGGGTGACGTATCGCGTTGTCGCGTAATGCGTCTTATGACGCGCCGCGTTAGCGCACCCGGAAGTGCTCCGGATTGCGAACCGAGGCGCGAAGCGCAGCGCCCCGGAAGCGATCCGGGGCGCGGCGCGGAGCGCGTAACGTAAGCGTAACAGGTCATGTGACTTGTTAATAAAACTTTTCATTGGTTCATTTCACTTTTGGTTTCCTAATGATGTAAGGCTAGGTCATGTGACCTAAAAATAACACTTTTCATTGGTTTAGAACATTTTTTTTCCCAAATGATGAAAGCCCCCACCTTTTTTCTCACTCTGACTTTCAACTTTGTGAGAGGAAGACCTATTTTGATTAATAAGAGATGGCTTCATTAGTAGCTGCAGCTGGTGCACCCCCACCACCACCACCACCTCCTAGGAAGGAAGGACCACCTACCCAGTTCCTTCCCAACCCTGAAGAAGAGGAGGAAGAAGAGGAAGAGGAGATACAGGAAAGAGTATTCTTGCCTGAACAGCCCCGGAAATCCCACCATAAGAATCATTTTATTTGGCAATTTTTTTCATTTCCAGAAGGCCAAAAGAAAGTCAATGCCCGTCATGTCATATGCCTGATCTGTAAAGAAGTACTGTCCCGAGGCACAAATAAAAAATATAGCTTTGGGAACCATACCATGCATCGCCACATGCAAAGGTGGCATCCAATAAATTACAGCGTGGCTGAGGTGCGTGACTTGCGTGAAAACCCACAAACTCCTGTGGCCACCACCTCAACACAGGAAAGGTTTTCGGGACCAGAGGCGAGGGAGACGGTCCTCAATATTCAGAGCAATTTTCACCACATCAAGCTGGTGTGTATTTATTGTGGGGGACTACTTTGCCACGGGGAGATGAGTGTCATTTTAATGAACAGAGCATTTGAAAATCACAAGTGCTCAAAACGCCCCAGAAAGTGATTTTTTTTTTGCTCCTGTTGAGCCGTTTCTAATGCCTGTTTTTCGTTGTTCCCCCTCAAAAAAAACAAAAAAAAATAAAAATTGTTCCAAAAATACAAAAAAAAATGTTCAGAAAAATAATAAAAACAATATAAAACAACAAAAATAATAAAAAAATAGTTCTTTTCAGAACTACCTCCCATTTATAAAAAATTGCTAAAATGTTTAGCACTCTTGCAATTTCTTTTTTTTGGATTCGCTTCCTGGTTCGCGCCCCGGTACGCGAACCGGAAGCGAACCAAAAAAAAATGGAAAAAAAAATCAAGAGTGAATATCAGGGAAGGAGACAGAGAGAATAATGTTAAAAGAAAGACAGCTAGAGGGAGTAACACAGAGATACTGTATAATAGATAATTATACAAAGAAAAGTTATAAGAAGGAACAATTGGAAAGAAAAATAGAAAAGGAAGTGAAAGAAAAAAAGAGTGTAGAAGAATAATAAACAAGAGTTATTTGGAGAATGTGAATGAATCTTCAAATTAAAAAGAAAGAGAATAAAAGATGTGGAGTAAGAGGTAGGGATAAGAACCGGACTAAAACAACAACCCTGAGAGAAGGTGTTAAAAAAACATTGAGTGAAAGTAAATAGGATTAAAACATGTGGAATGACAGAGAGAAAAAACAGAAAGAAGAAAAGAAGAAGTGATAGAAAAAGAATAATTGAAGCAGCAAAAAAATGAAAATAAGATAGTGTGCTTGAACTACAGAGAGAAAGCATAAAGAACAACTAGTAAAAGAGTGAAGAGACAGTGACAGTTTGTGTTAGAAAGACGGACTGAGTGAAAAGGAGTGAGGAACTGTGAGAACAGAGGGACTGACAAAAGGAGTGGAAGGAGTGGAGTAAGTAAGTAATTGAAAAGGAATGAGGGAAAAAGCAAAGGAATGAAACTGAGGGTTAAGGAAATAAAGCAGTGGAAGAAAAAGAGAATGAGTAAAGAAGCAAAGGAACAGAGGGTAAGTGAATTAAAGAATAGGGATCAAAAGAAGTTGAATATGAGAGGGTAAATGGGAAAGGGGAGTAAACATGGAGAATAAGTATAAGTGAGAGAAGCAAAGTAAAAACACAGGAGTGAGGTAGATTGAGAAAATGTTAGTGACCTTAAAGCAAAGGGTGATAACAAACTACATTTTATTTTTTTAGTCATACTTACCATATAATAAATGTAACTATAATTTTTTTTACTACAGTTGGTATCTGTGAAAGAGAGAAAAAAAAATAAGTTATAATTAGTAAAATATGTATTTTAAATTAAAAGATACAAATGAAGAGCTAAAAACATCATAACACTCTATCTATACTACTATTATAAAGGAAGAACTTTGCACCTTTGAGGCGGGTAAACTCGGGAACCACAGCGCCAATCCACACACCTGATACATCATTGTAATCGTCAGGGTGTGCAGATGGACATAGGCTATATAAAGTATAAAAATATGCGCTATTTAAAAAATTAACATAAAAAAAGTAGTCCCTTCGAAGTAGCGCCGACCGCGACCTGCGTGCTGAAGTCAGGAGCGCGGGTAGGAGTGGCGTCCAGGAACGCGAGGAGGAGTGGCGGACATGGCGCAGGGGAGGAGCGGTGATGAACGGCGGAATGGCGGTGAGGACCGGCAGACAGGCGGGAGAAGCGGTAAGCGGCGAGGAGCGGCGGAGTGGTGAAATGATGAGCGCGGGGGAGGAGCGGCGGCTGAGGTAAGGCTCCGGGCAGACGGAGGTCGGGGCAGGTGGGGGTCGGGGCAGGCGGGGGATGGGGCGGGCGAGGGCCCGGGCTGCTTGACAATGTCGGGGCGGGCGGGGGGCCGGGCTGCTGCACAATGTGCGGTGAAATGAGGAGCACGTGGGAGGAGCGGCGGCTGAGGTAAGGCTTCGGACAAGTGGGGGTCGGGGCAGGTGGGGGACGGGGCGGGCGGGGGCCCGGGCTGCTTGACATGTCGCGGCGGGCGGGGGGCCAGGCTGCTGCATAATGTCAGGGCTGGCGGGAGTCGGGGAAACCTGATTGCTCCCAGACAAGGTCAGGACAGGCTGCTAGTTTAGAAATAAAGTTAGAGTGAAGAACACAGAAAGGGAAATAAAGTAAGGTAAAAGGACAAAAATAGGGAAAAAGAAATAGAAGGAGAGCAAATTACAAAGAGTAAAGCATATAGATTCACTAAGAAAAAGAGAGAGAAGAAGAGAGAAATGAACTGAAGGTAAGAAAGATACTAAAGCAATGTGAGTTAGCAAAACTAAATCAGGAAACAGAAGTAAGTAAAAAGATAATGACTGAGACAGAAAACAGTCTAATTAAGGATGCATTTAGAAGAATGAGGAATAGAAGATAAATGAGAGTAAGTGAAGAACAGTCATAGAGTAAAAGGATGAAGGGAGACAGAATAATATACAACAATTGAAGGAAATTGACTGAGGAAGTTATAAGGTAGACACACTAAGAGAAAAACGGAGTGAGGTGGAGTACAATGAGTGAGAAAAGAAAAAAGTAAGTGAGCAAAAAAAAGGAAAGAGAGGAAAACACGACTAAAACAGTGCTACTGAGAGAAAATAATTTGGTGATGAAAGTAAAGAGAAGGACATTGAAAGAAAGGAAATGATGGATAGTAATGGAACCAGAGTAAAAGAAATGGGATGAAGAACGACGAAAGAGGAGCAGTGAAGTTGTTGTAAAACAAGTGATAGAAGGTAGATAAACACAAGTGAAAATAACACAAGTAGAGTGAGGCACTGAGCACAGAGAAGTAGTGAACGAAAAATAGAGAGAAGAGGTCAAAAGTAAGGAGCAAACAAAAATAAGTGAGGGAGAATGGATGTTAGAGAATGGGAATACAATTTAATTGACACAATCCAAAGTATAGAATAACTTCTACAACATGTTACATAGTTTATTTTTGCTGTTCTCAGAATATATTGAATTTCACTTAAAGCAGTGAGTTCAAATTACTCATCATATGACAGCGGGAAAAAAAACACAATCTAAAAGATTGTGTTTTAAAAAAACCCTTATATACTGACAAATGACAAATGTACGCTAATCTTTGATTGACTTACTTTTCCTTGAGGCAAAATAGTAAATCATGGAGGTCCTTTTCTCGTTGCATAGTATTTTGCTGTTCACTTAGAAATCCATTTCATCGACTTTCTACAAGAAAAACTCCAAGAACATCTGAAATATTTTCAAAATTTTAATATACTCCTTTTTTTCAGTCATGACTCTTTACTCATTCCTGCACCTCTCCATTTGGCCAAATAGTGTCAGATGTATGAGTATATATCAGTACTCCTCCCGTCTTCATAGGCCAACTACCTTTACCTAAATTTTGGCTATAAAAACACTAGGTATGAATTTATAAAGCCAAAAGGCAAACGTTGTTTGAAAGTCTAATGATTGTCGTTACATTGGGTCCAACCTTTAGAAGTTTTTAAATAGCATGTGTAATGCCCTGATGTTGTAGAAGGGCCGTCATGAAAAATAATAGCTACAGTTGCAAAGGTTCTTCCTGATATCGATAACTGAGAAGCCACGAAATTTTTCATAGAAGTTGTCAATTTAGTTCCATCAGGTCTACATCGTTGGAACATTAAAATGACATAGTGACCATAATTTTGTAGAAATAATGTGGACAGCATTGCAGACTTACATTGGGTACACACCATATTGTGATCCGCAGCATTAACTAGATTATTGAAAGACACTGATTTACAGTCTGGTAAAGTTAAATATTTAAATCTTTCAGACTCTATTCTAGTAGTACTTGATGAAGCACAGTTATCACAGTCATGTTGCCATTGATAAGAAAGGCCAAATAGATTTTTTATATCTACTCCTTCATCTTGCAATACATCAAACATATACATTAAAAATTCCTGACAATCCTGCTGAATATTTTGTGAAAATTGATTTTGACCTGAACATATATCTAGAAGATTTCTAATTTCTGAAACACTTTCTATTTTAGCTCCATCACTACTACATTTGTCTAACACAGAATTCAATAAACAGCACAATGTTTGTTCCCGATTTTCAACAATCTGTCTTTGTAAATTTTGAAGAAAAAAAACAACATTAACTACTACATTAGCATAGCAGTTGACACCAGAACTGTTTTCAAACTGAAATCCAACAACATCTTCAACAGAATCCTTTTTGTTTCTCTTTACAATTACACTTTTATCTACTTTATGCCTTTTTGCTGATACCTCACTGCAATTACTCTCATTTCTTCTTTTTCGGCCTGCCACACGTTTTTCAATCAGAGGATATTGAGGCAAATGTGGAGCATACTCTCTTCTTAACCTATTGTATTCTTTTACACAATCTAGATCTGCACAAATCTTTGTTTCATCACACTCAATCAAGTACAATCCTGATAAAGTTCTGACTCGTGATAATGCCACATGTGCCATACCCTCTTTAAACACAGAACTTCCAATGTTCACCAAAGCGCTATCTACACTTAAACCTTGAGACTTATGAATTGTCACCGCATATGCCAAACAAATAGGAAACTGTTTTCGGCGAACATATAAGTCTTTCACGAGCAAAAATCTAGCTGAACAACGACAAATTTGTTCTATTTCATCAATGTCATCAAATTTAATTTTTTAAATTTCAATTCCATCTCTATTTTTATAATTCACAAAACCAACAACATGACCCATTGCTCCATTTAGCAGACCTCTTTCAACATTTAAATTCCTTCTCAAAATGACACGACAATTCAAACACACATTCAGAGTCTTTTCAAAACCAGCAGTTTTAGATATAGTCTTCTCTAATGAATCCAATTTTGATTTCAAATTTTCAGACAAAATAATTGTTGCTCCCATATGCTCTATTTTATCTGTAGCTTCCAGTTTCACTATCTCTTCATTTTCTAACTGTAACATTTTGTTGTTGAACATGGAACAATCTTTCAGAGTTGGCATCAAACATATGCCAGATTTCTTCTCGTTAATTTTCTTAAAAATGTTCTCTGGAAGAATGTTTTCATTTGGGTACAAATTTGAAATTAATCGTCCATGTAAAGCTTCTTTCCCATGCTGACTTACTTTTCCGATCCTTACATCTTGTAGAATACTTTTATAATCTTCATCCTTTGCCTGCCGCATATTTTGAAGCAGTTCTGCATATTTAAAGTTTAACCATATATTAACGTTTCCGATGCTCCCTAAGCACTTCCTGGTATCTTCATGAGTGAGTATTTTGAACACAGGTTGTCCTTTTACTGGAGTCAACTGCAGAAGATCTCCAAAAACAATAATATGTTTTCCTCCAAATAAGACATCATAGTCTGTTCTAAGAATTTCTTGCATCCTCAAATGCACAAAAGCAAGCATTATATTTGACACCATGCTTACTTCATCAATGATAAGAAGTTTCATTTTCTTCAGGACTCTTGAAACTTCAGAACACGCATCTCCAGATAGCTTGTGATACTCCAATTTGTTATCATGCTCCACTGGCAGCATCAATAAACGATGTAAAGTAATCCCTTTAATGTTATGGGCTGCCAGCCCAGTTGGAGCGGTACCAACACAAGACAGCGGTGATTCAGTCCTTTTCTGCAGATAAGTTGCAATGGCTTTAATCAGAAAACTTTTTCCAGTTCCCGCTTCTCCACTCACGTACAGTTGGACAGGCTTAAATGATGTACATGAGCACTCTTTTTTCTCATGACTGAATCCATGTTCAATCTGTTCTGTTACTTCGTCATATATCTGTTTCTGCTCAAGGTTTAGTTGTTTCACCAAATCTTCTAAGTTAACTTCATCATATTGAGCTTGTTCCATAGCTCTTTCCACCTCATCCATGGCAGTAGCAGCTTCATTTTGGATAATTGGTCCTCCTAGTGGATCCTGACTCAATGAAGCAGAACTCTGACTGCCTTGAGAACTGTCTCTGGCAATCTCTGCAGCAATTGTGGCTTCTTGCTCTATTTCTTCATTCAACATTTGCAGATAATTTGGAAAAACAGGACACTCTATGGTATCCTTCGTTGCATTAAAGGAGTCTTCATAACAGAGAAAATCTCCAAGAAGTTCCTCTTCTTCACGCCATGGTTTAAACAGTTGCAAAAGAGCCAAATAATACAATTCTCTTTTGTCTGGTTTATCACAACTCAATTTGCAATGATTAATCAAATGACCTTTTTTCTGTTTCACTAGACATCCTTCACATCCAATGACTCCATATATTCCATTATTGATATCTTCTCTGATGTTCCTCTTATAAATATATCTCTGCAGAACTTCATAGAGACAAGCGTTCTCAAGGGGATGACTTCTATTTGGATAGTATGTATCCAACATGTTTGTCTTCAAAATATCTGTACTTTCTGGTTCTTTCTCCGCCAAATACTCTATCTCTTGTACAGATTTCAAAACTCGATTTCGTGTTGCAGCAAGACCTAGACTTATCCAAATGATGCTTCTAGATTTGGCATAGAGACTTGCTGACGACAATCGATCAGAACATTCATACGCTCCAATTTCTCGATGCGACAACATCTTCAGACTGTAACTGTATAATTTCTTGCTTAGACTCTTTTCATTTGAAATGTCCTCCCACATTTCCTTTAGTTCTGTCTTTTCTTTTTTTGTGATGTAAGACGTCACATATCAAGCCACAGCAATAGAGTTGTCAGCAACGAACTGAATATCCATGTTAGCATTCCACATGGACAAAATCACTGGGTTGTAGTCGTTGATGTACTTGGACTCTTCGTCTCTTTTTAAATTGTATGTATTTTTTGGTGATTTCTTCGTCACACTATGTCGCAGAGAAGACATCAAATTATTTACTCTTCCTTTAGAAATCACTGGTCGTGGAAAGCCGAAACGACATTTTGTGTAGAACTTGTCCTTGTTTCTGAATTTTCGACAACAGTACTTTCCACAACGATGGGTTTGAAAACGTAAAACTTGTTGCCTTAAACTGTTTTCTTCCGTAGTTTTCGGAACAGCACATGTTGAATACTCTTCAATGAATCTCATCACTGTCTCATCCGAATCTGTTTAAAATGTGGGTGCATCTTTAATCCACAACAACATATGTATATGAGGAGCACCTCTCGCTTGATACTCCTTTCTCCAAAAGAAATCCAAAACCTCTCCAAGGGGAGGATTTTTTTTGTTGGTAATTAAAGACATCATTGCTTCAAATCTATGATTGAAATATCTGCATACATTCACTGGATCCAAAGAACACAGTTCTCCAGGTGTTTTGAATTCTATATTTTGTATATTAGCATTGGCCTCTCGTAGAAATTGAAGTAAGTCCTCCCATGCATACTCGGCACAGCTAAGAGTGAGGAACCATGTAGGGGTTCCTAAGTTTCTCAGCATACATTTCAATTCCCCATGGCGATGGTACCAATACTCATTTGTACCACGCTGACATGCCATGAGATTGATTAGATGAGATTCCAAAATATTATCTTGCAGATTCACTTTCTCCATAAAGTCCCTCGCCGAAACATTTTGCAGATGTGCTCCACTTTTCAGTATATGATTTACTGCATAAGAAAGAGCAGACAAGTCACTTTCATACAGTAGATGAAACAAATAGGGAATGCATTGACGAAATCTTGGATCTTCAGCATATAATCTTACAGTTCGATATTCAGATGCTGGAATTTGAAGTGGTCGATCGTCATATCGTCCTCCTCGACCTGTTGGAAATAGCTGTGGAAAACAACGAGCTTCCAAACTTTCTTCCCATACACTAATGGGATTTCCTTTTGCTGCTTTCATTTGAAACAATTCAATTGCGTTCCCCATTACTTCCTTGGAATGCAAAGGATGAACAGTATAATGTTCATATATCTCTTCACTTCTAGACACATTAACTTTTTCAATTTGTTCGCCTGAACAATCACTGTCTTCATCTGCAGCTTTTTCCCCTGCTGCAACACATACATCTTTATAATACTCATTGTTTTTGACTAAATACAACGTTGCCTTTTTGACTTTCCTAACATCCACTAAATCTTGCCAGATTTTTTTACTCTTTGTTGGAACGCCATTAACTAGAATAACTAAAGGTTCCTCTTCTACTTTTTCTATACCAATTGTATCAATATTTTTTTTCAAATCTAGGGGCAAATAAACAACTCTTCCCTTTAATCCTCTCTGCAAATCTGTAGGAGGCACTTTCCCTATCTTAGGCTCCATGCGAACAATTGCCTGAAAAGGATGGACACATTAAATCAAAATAGACTCATATGTGTTTAAATCCATCAATTCACGGGGAATGTCTACCAGCTCCAGATTATTATGAACAGCTCTAGCAGGCATTCTGTTTTGATTTAATTTATCATAACAATATTTACAAATACGCTGATCAGAACTCAAATCAAAACAATTCTCCACCCACAGATATGTTGCAAAATCCTTCCACTCATAATTATTCATCTTTTCACTTTTCGCATATAAATCAACTAACCTAGTCTGAATCTTATAATGAGTCCGTCGACAACACACACAAGTAAAATTTGGCCTTTCACTTGATTTCACTTTAAACCTGGTAATTTCCTGCTCAAACTTTTCTGTATTTGAAATCTGTACATTGTTTTCCACATTATCTTGAATTGCTGTCTCAATTTCTACACTGTCCTCTTGCTCACGAAAATAACAAATCTCAATTTCTTCACAAATCTTCTTCACATCTAATTCTGTTCCATGCAAAAGAGCATTGTTTAATTGTTTAAGCTTAAGTGCTGGACCTTTTGGATAATACAACATTCTCACTAATTTCCTCATTTGTGTATGATGCACTGCTAACATCCTAAAATGATGAAAAACACTCTGACAGACTTTTCTAGAAAGACAAGCCAGTGAATGACCTTGCAAACCTGTGATTCCTCTCACTCTGCAAGGATCTAAGTCTTGCAACAACTTCACTTTCTGCTTTATACTTTTTTTACTATATGTACGTAAGAAATTACAAAACAAATCAATTGATTCCTGTCGCACACTACAAATACTACTACACTTCCAAGTGTACACTGGACCCTTAGTACGTCTCCCTAAAACTCTATCAGATAACACCTCTTCTGGTTCTCTAGGCACAAGTTTCTCTTTTTCAATCGGACAACCGTCTTTCACTTCATACGCTCGACCACTGGTGTCAACTGCATGCACTAAATCATTCTCCTGGAAGTAACTCTCCTCATTAAAAAATGGCTCGCAACTTGAACTGTGCATCCATTCTCCAGAAAAAACTTTACAAAAATTAGTCCGATTAATTACTCTTTTCCATCTACTGTTTGATTTGAAAACATCAATTGTCTTGTTAAGTGTCCTAATTCTATTGATTATTAAAATAAATAATTTTTTCTTAACTTCAAAAGCCTGATCAACAATCTTCTCTACACTTTTCTTTTTCTTATAAAAGCAGCTCTCTGTTTACCTTTCCTAATGTTTTTTAACAAATTTAAAACCACTCTATTGCGAAACATTCGTCTACGAATGTCTCTAAACTGATTCTGCCTTCTATTCCTATACATATTATTCTCTCCTGCTCCAGTTTTAGGATTCTTTGAAGTTCTCTCCTTCCTTTTCAATTTTACTCTCTCATTTTCTTTTTCTACAGGCTGTCCATTATTTTTCCGGGATGTACATATGTTACGTAAAAAAGACTTAGTTGTCTTACCAGGAGCTTTGTTCCTGTTTTTTGAAGTATTTGTGGAAGAATGCTGTAATTCTGTTGCTGTTTTTGATTTTTCCCGGTTACGTAGTTTCTTTGTCCTTTCCTTTGTGGGCATCTTTGCTTTTTCTTCAAATAACGATTTCAATCTGTAGCACATTATAGACCACTATTACCAAACAACAAAGCAATGACAAAAAGCAAACGATCAATACAGGGTTTCAGATCAGGTGAGGATTCTCCAGTGGTGCACAACAGGTGAGGCCTGTATTGAAAAATATAGTGGAAGACAGCTCTGTCCACAACTACAAAGAAGATCAGACCTATGTCTAACTCCACTGCACTCTTATACACAGGCTTCACCACCTATGCTTCACAACAAAATATTGAGTTATATAGTTATATAGAATTGTATTTTATAAAATTGTGAAGCTCCATGAGAAAGCGTTTGCCTCAGTCTTATTCCTGTTGTGAGGCAGGTGCAAGATTTTGCCTCAGTCTTATCCCTGCTGTGAGTCAGATGATTGTAAATAGGATCTGTGCTGTGTTTCCTAAATGTGATGTCAAAAACGATTTTGGAGAAAATTATTGTTTTTTACATTTTTGATTATAATGTGGCGCAGAGGTTTAAAAAGTGACGCATCTACCTACATGCATCAATTTTTAAATATGGAGCAAAAAGGAACTTGTTTGAGTTTTCCTGTGGAGCATAGTTGGTGAAGCTTGTGTCTAAGAGTGCAGTGGACTAGGCTTCATGAAGTATATACCTATCTGCATTCTTAGACGCAGGTGTCAATTTGATTCTTTACAGTGATGTTAGCTGTGTTTTAAATCAGTGTAGGAAGCATATTGAGTTTGTTTGCATAGAGGAATTGTATTTTGTAAAATTGTGAAGCTCCACGAGAAAGCGTTTGCCTCAGTCTTATTCCTGTTGTGAGGCAGGTGCAAGATTTTGCCTCAGTCTTATCCCTGCTGTGAGGCAGATGATTGTAAATAGGATCTGTGCTGTGTTTCCTAAATGCGATGTCAAAAACGATTTTGGACAAAATAAATGGTTTTTACATTTTTGATTATAATGTGGCGCAGAGGTTTAAAAAGTGACGCATCTACCTACATGCATCAATTTTTAAATATGGAGCAAAAAGGTACTTGTTTGGGTTTTCCTGGGGAGCGTAGTTGGTGAAGCTTGTGTCTAAGAGTGCAGTGGACTAGGCTTCATGAAGCATATACCTATCTGCATTCTTAGACGCAGGTGTCAATTTCATTCTTTACAGTGATGTTAGCTGTGTTTTAAATCAGTGTAGGAAGCATATTGAGTTTGTTTGCATAGAGGAATTGTATTTTGTAAAATTGTGAAGCTCCATGAGAAAGCGTTTGCCTCAGTCTTATTCCTGTTGTGAGGCAGGTGCAAGATTTTGCCTCAGTCTTATCCCTGCTGTGAGGCAGATGATTGTAAATAGGATCTGTGCTGTGTTTCCTAAATGTGATGTCAAAAACGATTTTGGAGAAAATAAATGGTTTTTACATTTTTGATTATAATGTGGCGCAGAGGTTTAAAAAGTGACGCATCTACCTACATGCATCAATTTTTAAATATGCAGCAAAAAGGTACTTGTTTGGGTTTTCCTGGGGAGCGTAGTTGGTGAAGCTTGTGTCTAAGAGTGCAGTGGACTAGGCTTCATGAAGCATATACCTATCTGCATTCTTAGACGCAGGTGTCAATTTGATTCTTTACAGTGATGTTAGCTGTGTTTTAAATCAGTGTAGGAAGCATATTGAGTTTGTTTGCATAGAGGAATTGCATTTTGTAAAATTGTGAAGCTCCATGTGAAAACGTTTGCCTCAGTCTTATTCCTGTTGTGAGGCAGGTGCAAGATTTTGCCTCAGTCTTATCCCTGTTGTGAGGCAGATGATTGTAAATATGATCTGTACTGTGTTTCCTAAATGTGATGTCAAAAACGATTTAGGGGAAAATAAATGGATTTTACATTTTTGAGTATAATGTGACACAGAGGTATACTCAAAAATGTAAAAACAATTTATTTTCCCCAAAATCGTTTTTGACACTGCACTGAGTCAGGAGGCACAGAGAGATGCTGCAGAGCGCAAAAGGAAGCAGAAGTTCAGCCAGGAAGAACTGCAGGTGCTAATTTCCGAGATTGTAAGACATTACGGCAAAATTTTCGGGAAGCAAACTCTGCATGTTGCAGAATCTCTCAAACGCTGCACCTGGTTGGAAATACAAGGCAAGGTAAATGCCATTGGTGTCACCCACCGTGACCTTGAAGACCTGAAAAAACGGTGGTATGACATCCGCATCATCACAAAGAAAAAACTTGCTGCCCACCGCAAGGAAAGTGCTGCAACAGGGGGAGGAAGAAACAGAGCCCCTAGACTCAGCGATATCGAGGAGATGGTGGCATCCACCCTTGAGAAGGAATGCATTCATGGCATCGGAGACGCAGACAGCGCAGCAAGAGGAGCAAAGAAACCAGGTAAGATGCAAGTACATTATCATTTACCCATTTACCTATTCCCCTCACAGGACAAATCAGACTCCACAACAGGTTTAACTAATGTCCTGCAATGCATCCTGGGAAATGTAGTCATGTGTAGATACCTCAGAGCAGTCAGCGTGCATTGCAGCAAGGGGAGCAACAGACAACTAGCATAGGCAAATGAGAGACAGGCAAAAGTGCAATAGAAGTGTTTTTTATCATAAGACACAGGTGAACAACTCCACTGGCACAATGTCCATGTCTGTCCACAGGAGAGTCAATGCGCAGCACAGCAGAGGTTAGAGAGAAGAGGAGGGAAGGAGCCGGACCAAGCACATCACACAGAGGGAAGGACCAAGAGCAGGCAGCCCCGATACCTGAGGAGGCAACAGCACAAAATCCACAATCCCCTCTCCTATTCGGTAGTCAGGACACAGGAGCGGCTGAACAATCACCCACCCCCACAACACCATCCCCAGTGCTGGGAAGGGTAAGGTGCCATGATGTGCCCCCTCGCAGAATACTGGTAACATCATCGGAGGAGGAGGTGGAGGGTGACACACAGGACAGAGGCAACACCGAGCAGCAGCCCACTCCCAGAGTCACGCGGGCCAGTGTCCGAGGGCGACGGCCACGGGAGGTAGAGGATGTGCGTCAAGTTCAGGGTGTCTTCTGCGGACTGGAGGCCACCATGGTGAAAGTGCAGCGCCTGCAGGCAAAAGCGATGATGGGGGTTCAGAGGCAAACACGCACTACAAATAACAAACTGGAAGCAGTAGGCAAGGGCATAGGGGAAATGGCAGAAAGCATGCAATCTATGGCGTCAGGAATATCTGATATTACACAGTGCATGACTGTCCTGTGTGACAAATTGGACAGGGACCATTTAGAGAGACGCAAGGCCCGTGTGGATGTGCGTCAGCAAACAAAGGCCCTGAACAGGTTTGCCACTGCTACCACTGTGCTGTGCAGACGGTCAGTGACGATGCAGGATGCCATAGTGCAGTGCTGCAACAATTTAACTGAAGGTATGGCCAGGATGACCTCTGCTATGGAGCTGGTGCTCGCGCATCAGACTGGCACTGGAGGCGACACTTGTGCTGCGGAAAGCGAGGGGTCCACCAGCAGGAGTGGTGCAAGCACTCCTGTGCAAGACTTACGGAGGAGTGGCAGGCGTCGGGGAAGTGTGACAGGCCACAGTGAGAACATTGATTCACAGCCACAGCAGCCCCGCCCTGTGGCCCGTGCCCACAAACAATGACTTTGCCCTCCACCCGAGGCTGTAGTCACGGTGGTGTTAACCGTGACAACACACTCATGGAGTGTTTGATATTGTGAGCCCAATGTGAGCTATCAATGGTGTGGCATAGTGAAAATTAAACTACTTACACAAAGTTACATTCATGCCTGTGTCTCTTTACTCACTCAGAAATATTGTTGTGTAACCTCTTCCCGTCTCAGTCTCCCATCTGTAGCTGCTGCTGCCACCGTAGCATGTGGCTCTGCCTCCTCTGGGTCGTCATCAATGTCCTCGTGATATGTGATCTCCACCTCTGTGCCTTCCTTGGTGGCGAGATTATGTAACATTGCACAGGTCGCTATTATTTTGCAGCAGATGATTGGGGTGTACTGCCGTGCACCTCCACTCTTGTGGAGGCAGCGAAACCTGCTCTTAAGGAGTCCAAATGTGCGCTCAACAACGTTTCGTGTAGATCTGTGAGCCACATTGTATCGCCTTTCACTCCTGGTGGATGGGTTGAGGTAGGGAGTGAGCACAAAGGACCGCAGGGCATATGCACTGTCGCCTAGGGGGGAGAAAGATAGACATTAATTGCAAGTACATGAGACGTAGATCTGATGTGAGTGTCATGGTGTGTCATTGTGATTTACCTAGCAGGTATCCATTTCCAAATTCTCCGGCAAGTAGGCGTGTGTATATTCCACTATTCTGGAATATATAAGAATCATGGGTACTTCCGGGGAACTTGGCTACGATGTCAGTGATGAGGTTCCCTGCATTACATATGACCTGGATGTTGATGGAGTGCGTCGATTTGCGATTCCTGTAAATGTGCTCTGTGGCTGCAGGTGGACAGAGTGGGACGTGGGTGCCATCGATGCAGCCTATCACGTGAGGGAAGTGTGCCAGTTGATAGAAGTCTGTCTTGGTTTTTGCTAATTCTGCTGGTGTTACAGGGAAAGAAATATAATGCCCCATCCTCTGCATCATGGCGTCAAGAAACCTCCTGAAGAAGCGGGACAGGCAGCCCTGGGACACGCCACCCACTGCAGCTATCACACTCTGGTAGCTCCCTGAGGCCAGCAGGTGTAAGCTACATAGCACCTGGACATGGGGTGGGATGGCATGGGCCCTGGGTGTTGGGTGGTCCAGGAGTGGGTGTAGGTCCCTGATCAATTCCTTGATGGTGTCTGGGTGTAGCCTGTACCTCTGCAGTATTTCAGGCTCTGTCAGTTGGAACAGTGTTATCCTCTGCCTGTACACTTGTTCATCCCTTTGCCATTCTCTCTCTCCTGCTGCCTGTAGTCTCTGCCGTCTTGCTATGATGTAAAAAGCCGCCATCATGGGTCCTGAGGTGCATTTTGGGACTTTTTTTATAGCCCTCCCTTGGTTACCACCTGCTTTCAATCCATGGTAAATACCGACTCAAAAATACAGTTTTTCTGCAGAATCGGTATTTTTGGGCTTACCTACATCTTCAAGGCCATTTTTTACCGTTTCTTATTTTCCGAGTCGGAAAATACGAACTCGGTATTTATGAATACGGTAGATTCCGCCACGGTAATTTTACCGTTTCATTATTACCGAGTCGGTATGTTTCCGATCTCGTGTTTTCCGAATCGGATATTTATGATCTCCTACATCTCATTTCCTGGATTCCGGTCGGTAACGGCCGATTTTACCGTTTTTTGGCCGTTACCGACCGGTAAACGCCTACCTACATCTGGCCCTTAGATACAATCCTCAGCACCTAGGCTCCCCAGGAAAGGCCAAACATGTACCTTTTTTCCCCATATTAAAAAAGTGACCAAGTATGCGTCATTTTTTAAACCTTTGCACCACATTATACTCAAATATGTAGAGTCCATTTATTTTCCCCAAAATCGTTTTTGACATCACATTTAGGAAACACAGCACAGATCATATTTACAACCATCTGCCTCACAGCAGGGATAATACTGAGGCAAAATCTTGCACATTAAGCTTCACAATTTTACAAAATACAATTCCTCTATGCAAACAAACTCAATATGCTTCCTACACTGAGTTAACACAGCTAACATCATTGTAAACAGTCAAATGTATTTCTATTAAACATGCACACATTCTTTATTCCTTTAAAAAATGGAAAAACTATTTTTTCCCTCCAAAATCGTTTTTTTACATCACATTTACAAAACACAGCACAGGTCCTACGTAGAAGCATTCCATGTCACGACTAAAAATTCACAATATTACAAAATACAATTACTCTATGCAGTAAAAACTTTTTACCAAGCATTATCAAAAAGCATGACACAAAGCAACATGTAAAGACCACAATTTCCTTCCAAATCTTCTCCATAGAGTATACAAGTCTCTATGTATATTAAATGAATCATACCTCACCTTTACAAATGCTTTAGGAGATTCACAACAGTGTCAGATACACACACCAATATTTCTTTAGCAGAGCAAAAGGTATGTTCTCCAGGCACTGCAAACCATAAAGGCACAGAAAACCTCTAATTCTACACAGATATCCCTTTTTGTTAACCAATTAAAACTCTTCCCTCTCTATTTTCAAACCAACACCCTTCCCCCCCTCAGCCCTTTCTACCTGTTACCATAGCAACTCCCTCCTCACTGAGCTCCCAGGGTTAAAAGTTTATTCTACAATGTTGCAAATCACCTCTGCAAGGATGTTTGACCTGCAAATACACCAGCCTATCTGGTGTAAGGTTTCTTTAAATAACTTTTTTTAACCATTCAAATGACTTCTTACACAGAACACAACCATGCACCCTAACTTTCAGTTTTCACCTGTCTCATTCTACCAATCATTGCTTGTAATTCAAAAGCACTGAAACTCCACAGGTTTTTTTTGCAAACTATTGTTCCAACTGCCATTTCTTTTCCACACTTCATCTAACTGCACCAGAATCTCCTCTGACCATGTATTCTGTCTGGATTATTGGACATAGCTATATCCACTGGGCTCAAAGGTATGCAGCTACCAGAAATTTACAAAACCTTGATTTATCAAATGTGAACATAAAATGGATTGGTCACAGAGGATTAAAATGTCACCAATTGATTCCATTGGTGAAAACCTTTTTGCATTTGCCACACCCTGACCTGTTAATTGTGCACTGTGGAGGAAATGACTTGGGCACTTTGCCTGGGGTAGGTCTGGAAATGCTTTTAAAGGACACCTTTGATCATTTGATGGCACTTTTTCCACAAACTGCCTTGGTATATTCCAATATATGCCAAAGACAGAAATGGAAGTGGTCCAATCAATTTTGTCCACAATTTGAGAAAGCACGGAAACATGTGAATAAATCTGTTTCTGCTTACATGAGAGACTATGGAATGGGTTCAATATACAACAACAACTTGCGTTACAACATGCAAGATATTTACAGAGAAGATGGTGTGCACTTTTCTGATGAGGGGAATAGAATATTCCTCCTGAATTTAAGACTGTGCATTGGTACCTACTTGTAGGTACCTAAATCAGCCACAGAACCCAAAAGCCCTTTTCAGGTCTACCCTATCTCTGATCACTCCAAATGATTATCTTTTTTTAACTTTTTTCACTATTTTTCACCTAAGTACGCTTCCTGGTACGCTCCCCGGTGCGCGTACCGGGGGCTCCCCCCACGAAAATTGGAAAAAAAAATTTTTTTTTGTCCCACGGGACCCTTTTATAGCCCCCACATCAAACCTAGGGGTCAGGGGGGGTGTACCCTGCCCCCTTTTGCTCATTTCCCCCTTTGATTTTTGCCACCTCTTGTATCTCAATCCTACCGAGACACAAGATGGCGGCCGCTGCTGACTGTTTCGAATGTTTACAGACACCCGAGAACCAATCAGCTTGCCGTGCGCAAGTCGCGTGGCGCGCCCGGAGCGCTCCCCGGTACGCGTACCGGGGCGCGCTTACAGATATATAAAAAATTTTAAACCTAAATTACTCAAAATCCACTGGAGCACATATCTTGAGACATAGCAAAGGCACATCAGGCTACCAGTCCCTACAATTTTGCCAAGTTTGGTGCAAATCCTTTCAGTCGTTCGAGCTAAAACTGCGACAGACCGCCCTATGGAAATTACCATGGGGAAAACACGTTTTGGGACCCCCCTTTTATCTCAGCCTCCGCTTGACAAATCCCCCCCAAACTTTCAGGGAAGGAGCGGAGAGCCGCGAGGCAAAGTTGCTGAACAATTCAGCCTGATTGCTCAACCGGCGCCAAAGTTATTCCAAATAGAATGTTGCGATTTCCCGATGGGAATCGATCCTAACTATATATACCTACTGGCGACCGCCAGTAGGTAATATATATATATATATATATATTCCAACAACTTCTCAAAGAAAGAGAAAATGAGCCGATACTCCTCCCGGTGAAACGTTTTATTTTCTGTTCGACATGCTGTCTTTCTGTCTAATGCATTTCGGTCGTTTCCGCGACCTTCCTCAGAGACGACGCTTTCACAGCTTGTAGAAGGAGGCAGTTCACTCCATTCTCGACCGTAGCTTAAATGTTCAAATGTTGATTTGCCCCACCTGGGGGAGTGCCGAGTCAGGCATTTCATTGCATGCTGGTCTATGTAGTGAGCAGTCCCCTTCACGATTGTTTCCCGCAATGATTTTCTTGCCGACCCGGGAGCCAGGGATAAAGTCCTTTTCACTCATTCCTGGACCCAGCAATAGTCCAGTCTATGGCGGCACCTCAGCCCCCTGTTGTGTTGCCACTTCCAACGATATGGTCCATTGTCGGGTGTTTGATGGCGCTCTTGGTGGATGGTACACGGCTCTTGTGCGGGACCAGGCACATATAAATTCCAACAACTTCTCAAAGAAAGAGAAAATGAGCTGATACTCCTCCCGGTTAAACGTTTTATTGTCCGTTCGACATGCTGTCTTTCTGTCTAATATATATGCCAGAAAGGGTTTCCCGCACGATGAAGCCACAGGAAACACAGAAGACTCGCACTCCAGGGTCCGTGTTTGGAAAATGTTTATTGGCGACGCGTTTCGACCAGGCGGTCTTTTTCGTTAGCCAGCCACATAAACAAACAGTCACCATTTTAAAGTGCACTCTAGGGGTAGTAGAAAGTGAGATAGAACCTTGACCCATTCTGAACTACAATAGTTACAAAAACTACAATCGAAATGAAAGACAGACCCAATGGTGTCACCGAGATGTGCAGTCTCATTCTGGAAATTACAATGCAGAACTCGTGCTTTTGTTTAAACATTTGCATATTCAAATTCATTGCATATTCATATTAAATTGGTGATATCAGTTCAAATATGGTCATCTGGCCCATAATTTTAAGCACTGAGAAAATGATTATTAGTTGATAAATACAGTTGTGCACCAACTCGAGTCAGAAAATTAAAACAAAATTCAAGCATAGAGGCCAAGTGGCCATATCTTGTCTCTCGGCATTAACAACGTATCAGTACATACAGTATGGAGAAAGTCGGAAAAGGGGAAAAAGAGATTAGGGTTAAACGAAAATCACTCTCTACCGTGTAGGCCCTGTGGCCAAGTTCAAAGTTGCTGAACCAAAGTAACTATACTTCTCTCCATGTGTATGACAATAGTGCTAAGAGAATATCCAACTTTGTAAGTCCTATGGGAAAGGGGCTAGGTCCGGAGTGGTGGGGGATTAAAAAGCCGATCCAAAGGATGGGCGAAACTAAAAAAAGGTGCTAAAATCAATCTTTTAGCCCTGTGAGTAGTGCATAGAGTGAACCCTATCCTATCCGTGGAGAACCTAACAGGACCTACACCAGACGGATACATCCGGGTGTGATTGTGTATTTACAGAAGTGGGATGGGGAGGTGTGCCAGGGGGGAGTGGGGGAATTCGTAACCTAAGTGATACGGTGAAGGGTTGTCCTCAAAGGGGAGTCAGCCCATGTGTCTGATTGGGCAGGTTTATGGCGAGGCCATTTAATCTAAGCTCTAATGTGAAGGCTCCTAATCCCACATTGCGACAGAGAGGGCCCTCTCTGAGGGAGGGTGGGAGTCGGATTGACGGGGACACAACAGCAAGGAACAGCACGGGGGGTCGGAGAAGATGAGGTTCAGGTGCGAGGGTTCAGGTAAGTACAGTAACGGCCTCACATAAGGTTCTTAGCCAATGTGCACATGTAATTCCTCATCCTCATTAAGGCCAAAGGGGCTTCTGGAATCCAGACGAATGATGTACTCAGATTCCATGACACATAGTTGTTTTAGTCTGTTGCCCCCTCTTGGGTTAGCTGGAATTCTGTCAATGCCAAAGAAGGAAAATTGATTAACATCGCTGTCATGAAAGCGTAACCAGTGGCGCGCAGTAGCATAGCTCATGTCAACATTGTTTATTGCCCTCATGTGCTCCAACACATGTTTCTTTATCGGGAAGATGGTGCTCCCAACATAGAACTTCGCACAAGGGCAAACAATCACATAAACACAATAATCAGTATTGCAATTCATAAATTTGCTAATCCCTGTGCTTTTACCCGTGGGAAGAGGATAGGACTTGACATTCTTGCTACTGGCACAGGCCTTGAATTGGTCACATTTGTAAAAGCCTTTCTGCTCAGAGAGCCAATTTTTCTTTTTCTTAGGTGTCTCAAAGTAGCTTCTTACTAGCATATCCTTAAGAGAACGTGCCTTTCTGTATGTCACCTGTGGTTGTCTGGTGATCATTTTACCAATGACCGGATCGCTCTTTACTATATGCCAGTGTTTTCTTAGTATCTCACGTATCCTGCCTGCCTCTGTGCTGTATGTTGTTATCATCCTAACATTGTTGGAACCTAGGTTCTCTTCAGTTCTACTTTTCTTCTGGGTCAAAAGGGTCTCCCTATTTCTAGCTCTGGCTTTCTCTTTTGCCACCAGGAGTACCCGGTCCGAATAGCCCCTGGCTTTGAATCTCTGTGTCATATTGGTCTGCTCTTTCAAGAAAGCAGCTTCTGAGCTGCAGTTACGCTTAGCCCTTAAGTACTCTCCATATGGGATGCTGTCCTTAAGGTTGTTGGGATGGTGGCTTCTAGCGTGAAGGATGCTATTGCCTGAGGTCGGTTTTCTGTATAGGCTGGTTTCGAATGCTCCCTGCACAACTTTTACCTTGACATCCAGAAAGTCCATTTCTGTTTGGTCAACCTTATTGGTGAATTTTAGATTAATCTTATTCCTGTTTATACTAGCAAGGAATTTATTCAATTCAGTTTTGGGACCATCCCAGATCAAGAAAATGTCGTCGATATACCTGGTGTAAAAGCCAATGTGACTTGTGAGGTTAGTGTTGTCCTCCGACCAAAGAACCTGTTCCTCCCACCAACCCATCAGCATGCAGGCAAAGCTAGGAGCAAAGCAACTTCCCATCGCCGTTCCCACCTCTTGTTTATACCACGTATTGTCAAACATAAAGAAATTGTTCGTTAAACAAAACTCCAACATTTCAAGAAGCATTCCAGTTTGTTGCAGGAAGAAAACAGACCTATCCCTCAGGAAATGTCTACATGCTTTTAAGCCATCACTGTGTTTGATACACGTGTAGAGTGAGACCACATCTACTGTCACCAACCAAAAACTCTCTTCCCATCTGATCCCCTCCATTTTGGAGATAAAATCTGTGCTGTCTCTGCAATACGAGGGGAGGTTGAGGACATACGGGAAAAGGAAGGTATCAAGAAAAATAGAAGTGCTCTCCAAGAGACGACCATTGGCAGATACGATAGGCCTACCCGGGGGATTACTCTCGTCCTTGTGGACTTTTGGGAGCATGTAGAAACAGGGTGAGACTGGCTGTTTCACACATAAGAACCTAAACTCTGACTCTGCTAGTAAGTCCCTTTCTCTCCAAGCCTTGAGTTTGTCATGAAACACGGTAATGCTAGCTGTGTATTCCTCTCTATTCGATCTCCTGTAATCGCCTGCCAGCTCTAACTGTCTCTTAGCCTCCTGTTTGTACAAACTCACATCCCACAAGACAACATTGCCACCTTTGTCTGATGGCTTAATTATACAGCAGGGGTCGGCATTAAGCGTGCCAAGGGCATTTCGCTGGTCAATAGAGAGATTATGCGCATGTCTATTCTTACTGGTCTCCCAGACAGAGAGGAGATCTCTTGTGACCACATCATGAAAGGTTTCTAGGTTATCATGCGGTGTAATTGGATTACAGGTGGATTTGGGCCTATGGTTTGTCGCATTCCGTCCTCCTAAACACAAGCCCATCCTGTCTAGTATTTCAGAGTCACTCAAACCACTCACATCTTCACCACACAGTTCCAGTGCGCTTGCCAAACTCTCAACATCCTGTATCTGCAAAGCTTTTGACACCTGTGTGCTACCATCAGTATCATGGCTCCCTTGCTCTAAAGCACGTTTTTTCTTTAATGTAAACATTTTCATTAGCTTCAGTTTGCAGACAAAAAGAAATGCATCAATTCTCGTTTGGCTGTAGTCGAAATTGGCCATCGGGCAAAAACTCAGGCCCAACTCCAATACCGGTCTCTCAGCCATAGTCAAGATGTGGGAGTAAATGTTAATGATAGTCAAATTGGGCTCACCCATCATTGCTGCTTGGTCTGTCGTGTTGTTCTCCCATGCGACATTGCTGTTCCTCTTGTGCTTCTTTCCTCCGCGCCTTGTGACCTTCCTCTTGTGTTTCCGCCTCTTCCTCTTCCGTATGTCCTTTCTGGTGGTCTTGCCCTGAGTGTCATTGCCGATTGTAAAAAATCATACTCCTCCAAAGGTTTAAAGGAAAGCAGACTCCTCCCGCTTGTGTCCAATACCTCATCTATGTCTGAGTAGTTTTCTAATCCAGATTCCGATACTGTGACGTTGCGCTGTTGTGCACCTGCTCCAAGCTGCTTGAACTGTTTTATTGCTCCATCGTTTTTTTACCAAATGTTAAGATCCGCCCACTGGCATCATCTTGATTATCTCTCAAGAATTTGCTTTTCCTATTTTGCTTGATTTTGTTTTCGTATTTATCAAGTCTCTTCTCCATTTGTTCGATGGCTTTAGTTATCTCGTCTTTTGCGTCATGCTTATCAAGCTCCTCCTTGAGTTTGCCGATGTCTATAATGACTTGTTCTAGTTCCATAGTAGCATATTTTGATAGTAGTCCCAGCATATTTTTGCAGGTTCCTGCCATCAGTTCAGACCAGTCCACTATCAGTTTAGGATGCGGTTTCTGGTAGGTCGGGGTAATCATGATGCGCAACCCTCTCGGCACCCTCCCGACTTCGATGTAATTATTCAGGGATGTGACCTCCCACCAGCGGTTGATCTCTTTTTTCATCAGTTTCTCGTATTGAAACAACATACATATATAAGTTGAAGACCGGTGTGAATAGTAAATAAGCATCACTTACCTCTGGAGTGCCGCATCATTTGTGCTAAAATTGAATTTTGGGCCAGGACCCGGCCCCTACGTAGAGCACCCGATGTTGTGCGCTCTAAGTCGTGGATCACATTGTATGAGACTATATATATCTATATATACTATACTTATCTATATTCTTCTTTATATTTTTCTATATTTATCTTTATTCTTATCTATATTTATCTTTTTATTTATTTATTTATGTGCTTATATTTATATTGATATCTATCTATGTATCCTTCTATTTACTTATATACGGATTTATTTATTTTTTCCCTTACTTTTACTTTCCCTATTTTGTGTGTATGCATACATTTCCTTATTCATGTATTTATCTATTTATTTACATATCATTTTCTAACAATTTTCCTCATATTTTTCAACATTTACCTCACTTTATGCATTTTGTATTTCATGGATACATTTTTACTTTTCAAATTTTATATTAATAATTATTTTACTGTTACCTATATAATGACATATATGTATTTATTAGTTTGTTATACATTGTTCTCTTTCATAACCCCTACTCCATATCATATAAGATCCCTTATGTAATTCTTCCTATCTTTTTTATATTAACAACCTTCTCTGAGCTTAAAATGTGTAAATGGTAATCCTATGTATTCATATTTCTATATTCATTACACATTTTTCTCAATAAAAAATTATGAAACAAAAAATAAAATGTGTGACCCAGCCAGCTCCAGCGCAGGTATTTTTTTACAACGGCCTACAAAAATTGGTGCATTGGGCTAAATGTGTCACCTTCTAAATAAGGGGCAATATGAAGCAGAGAATAGGCCACCTATTTGTAAAAAACAATTCTGCATCGGCGGTACAAGTTCCTGGTAAATAAGCCCCTAGATACATTTCCAGTCTGAATCTAGTTAGGCACCCTCAACTACTGCTCCTGTGAAACTCTTATCCAGATTGTGATGCATGAGATGGCATACAGCAAGGCACACATTTTCCAACAGCTTGCTGTGCAGGTAAAACCTGGTCTTAATCATGTAAAACTAGGAAAATGCTTTATTTCTTCTCGTTTTTGATGTTTCTATGTGTGCTGTATTGTGAAGTATACATAGAAACAGCAAACCGCCACTGTTTGTTTATGTGAAGGAAGGCGCCCCTTCCTGCACATAAACAATAAAAAAAAATACGTTTTGCATCTTCCATGTCTGCTGCATTAAGCAGCACACATAAAAGTTACAAAACGCCATTTATAGATTGTTTATTTTGCAGGAAGGAAGACCTTCCTGCACATAAACAATCTTCCTCTCAACACAGACCCATTGCACACATTGCATGATGCAAGGGTGCCTGCGTTGACACTGGGCTACTAAATTTATCACCAGCGCTGAGGGGAAACGCAGGGCTGCACCATATTGTTGTAAATATGGTGCAGCCCTATGTAGGAAGCTTGCTCTGTATATACTATACCAAAATGAGGTACAGTGTGCACAGAGTCCAGTGGAACCCCAAAGGTAGGCAGAAGTAAAAGTAGATAGCACCTTACTCTCTATTTGTGGTAGTGTGGGCGAGCAGTAAGGCTTTATCAGAGGGTAGTGTTAAGCATTTGTTGTACACACACAGGCAGCAAATGATGTCACACACTCAAAGACTGAATTTAGACCAATTTGTTTGTATACAAATATTATTTAGTCATATTTATTTTCTAGAACCAAGCAAGCCTGGTACAGGTAAGTGTAAATAGTATTTCGCAAAATATTAGGCAATGTCTTATAGTTTAATGCAGGTTCAAATGTAGTTGGTTGAATTACAGGTAAGTCAATATTTTGAAATTACTTTACAGTTACTTTACCTATTACTTTATATGTTACCTTTTAGATTACTTTTTGAGTCACTTTTTTCTACTCAATGTGATATGCCTAGATATCACACTGGAATATTTCCTAGAGGAAACATTTGCAGTTTTTCATACAAACCAACTCCACCCAATTTCCACGGAAAACAGTGAATGCAATCCTATGGGAGGAAATGAAGTTATCTGCAGGTAAGTACAGGTTTGTGGGAGTTGGTATTCTAGGGTTAGAACCAGGGTTCTCCCAGGATCAAGGATGCACTCTTGAAACACCCTAGTGGCACAATGGCAGCCGGGTGCAGAGTGCTGAGGCCCATTGTTTTCCAATAGAGTATAGGGGCCTCCGGTAGATGGCTGTTCTTGAGCAGGCCACAAGGTTGCGGGAGCAAAGCTCCTGGTCTTAGGCTCAGGGCATAGGGGGATCTGAGTTAGCACAGAAGGTGCACCCGCAGTGGTGCAAGGGTGGCTGGGGTGCAGGGTGCTGTTTTGCAGTCAGGTACCTTGTTGTTTTCAAAGGGAGTTGCCTGCAGGCTTGGTCCAACAAGATTTTTGGGAGGAACCAACAGCTGGGCAGGTAAGTTGGAGGGCTAGGGGAACATAAGTGCACCTCACTGGGACAAGTGGCACACCCGGATTCGAGCCGGAGGCGTTGGGTGCAGTGGTGTCTCCAGGCATCGTTTTTCTTTGTTCACAGCAGGCTCAGAGTCTATTTTGGGAGTTTCTTTTGAACAGAGCTGCTTTTCACATCTTTGTGGAAGGCAGTCAGTCCTCCCACAGGTTCTGGAGGTCGCTGGCTGCCAGACAAGGTGACTTTTGGTGCAGGATCTCTGGAAACTGCAGACGGGCCCGTAGAAGGCCAATTCAGTTCTTCTCTGCAGTCTCCTTCGATGGGCATCTTCCTTAATTCTTCTTCTTCGTGGGTTGCAGGATTCTGTCTTCTTGGTTCAGGGCTGCCCCCTTAATACTGTATTTAGGGGGTGGTTTAGGGGTCTTGAGGTCAGTAGCCAATGGGCTACTGACTATAGGGTGACTACACCCTTGGTGTTCTAACCCCACATGGGGTAGTGGCACAATCTCTAATCCTGATTGGAGAGTGCTTGTCATCGGCAAGATGGTGGGCACTGACAAGTGGGCTTCACTGGCTTCCCCCACCTGAGGGGTCGGGTTGGGAGAGGTAGGCAAACCTTCTGGGCTGTGCTTATGTTTCCCGCCTGTCTTACTGACGAAAAGGAGGAGAGACAGGGAGGGGGTCTGCTCCTGATAGCAGGAGAGGCTGGAGTCATATTACAAAGGCAGCAAGGCCTTTGACACTCCCCTGCCTGGGGTGAGGGAGGTTTGACCACCTCCGCCAAGGAAAGGCTTTGTTTCAGGGATCAGGGAGCAAAGGCTCCCACCCAGGAGTCCAGAAATATATCTTGTGGTGGCAGGCTGATTTGTACCAGTTAGGGAACCCACCAGAGGCTGGTCACTTTTCAGGGAGCATCTCTAAGATGCCCTCTGAATGCATTTTTCATAAGATCTTACACTGGCATCTGTGTGTGTTTAATGTGCTGAGATGTTTGATACCAAACTACACAGTTTTCAGTAAAGCCATTATGGCGCTGTGGAGTTTGTAATGACAAACTCTCAGCACCATATACTCTTAATGGCATTACTGCACTTACAATGTCTAAGAATTGGTCTAGACATGGTAGGGGTACAGGGCTCATGCACCTGTATCCTTACCACTGGTATAGTGTGCCCAGGTAGAGGGGTAGCTGACCTATGCCAGGGCAGTGGGTTGTAGGCATGGCACACAGGGCCATGTTGACTCTTCACTTTGTTCTGCACCAAAACACTCAGCCTGCAATGGCAGTGTGTGTGTATGTAAAGGTACAGGGCCTCTAGGAGGGGTGGCACAATAATTGTTACAGCCCTTAATGACTTTCACTGGCCATGATGCCCTTGGTACCCATGTAACCTTTTACAAGGGACAGACATGTGGACAGAGAAGTGCCAATTAGGTGTACAAGGTACAGTTTTAGGAAAGAGCACAGGCTCTGGGAACCTGATTGGCAGGGACCTCAGGGCACATCACGTCAAAATGCATCAGTAGTCTGGCAAAAAGTGGGGTGTTACTGCAACAGAAACCCAGCTTCTTACACCCTGCATTTCTGAAGTGGTGAAAGGCGGTGTTAAACCAAGGAGGCTAACGCCATGCTCCACCACTTCGTTGTAGATATGCCCCCTATTTTTCTTTTGTCATTTTTGGTGTGCACATTACACATATAATACTATACACCTCTAACACATGAACGTTTAATTTTCATATATACATTTCTCAGTTATTGTCATTATCACATTATCGGAGCACAGGGTCAAATCCCATTAAAGTGTCAAAATTCACATCTTTTTGCTAAATATAAAATGTAACATAAGCTCATTGTAACATTCTGCATACTTTTACGATGCAGTATCTAGATCAGAATTACGTTTAGTCATTTCTAGACACATGGAGCTTATACATTTTGTCATGTTCCATGGAAAGTAGTGTCACAAATAGTTTTCTTTGTACTTTGCCATAAATTAGTAGTAGGGAAACCTCTACTCTATCAGAGGTAACCTGGAAGTCTTCTTGGACCATAAGCAAACACCACTGATTTGATACATACATGGTCAGATGTCGATAAAGGACTATAAATAGCAACTCGCTATGCTCAATTTTCTAATGAACAATTTGATTGCAAATGTTTCAATGATCTTATCAATAGTGTCATAGAAGATGTTATGAGTGATGTAATATGTGGGACAATTACCAGTGCATGGCGAGGGTGTGCGTTGTTGTTACCTTAGGGCATGAGTCATAATCACCAGAGCTAGCTATAATGTGAATTTCTGTGGTTTTGTATGCTTAAGGTGTTACATTGCGGTCACCAGTAGGTAGTTATAGTTAGGGCTGAGTTTCCGTCGGAAGAATGTTTTTGAATATGCCAATAACATTGGCACTGTTTGACAAATCTTTGGGAAATCTTTGGGACATTTTTAAAACTAATGTTATGTTATGTTATGTTAATTGAATTTGTAGAGCGCAGCGGTTACCGAGTGTGTCCTGGCGCTATGTACTGCCTAGCCATAGTAGGGAGAGGATCATTGAGTAAACAACCACGTCTTCAACCCCCTCCTGAAAAGGAGGAGGTCAGAAGCATTCCTCAAATGGAATGGCAGATCGTTCCAATCCTTGGATGTACCTACAACAAAACTCCTGCCTCCCCAGGAGGTCTTTTTAACAAAGGGTATTCGGACCTTTTTAGCTCCCGTCGAATGGAGGGCCCTTGCTGGAACATACCACTTGATTTTTTTCTTCAAGTGGTCGGGGCCGAAACTATTGAGAGCCTTAAAAGCCGTGAATAAGGCCTTGAAGCGAACCCTTTGTTTCACTGGAAGCCAGTGTAGCCTTATTAGCTCATTTTTTACTGAGACAAATTAGGGGGTACCTGATAACAGCTGCTGCGTTTTGCACTATCTGAAGCCTATTGATGACTTGTTTTTGGGCATTCAGATAGAGGCCGTTACAGTAGTCCAGCCTTGACATGACAAGTAACGTGACTACTGTCCTGAAGTTACCATCCGAAAGATAAGGTTTATTTTTCCTTAGGATTCTTAGTATCAGGAAACAGGCGGAAACCACTGCACTGGTATGCTCTCTAAATGTCAGTTTATTGTCTACTGTTACCCCCGGGTTCTTGGCTTTCCATGTAGGCAAAGGGCAATTTCCCAATTCTGCTAGCCAGATGTGAGGATTGTTTCCGAAGACAATGATCTCAGTTTTGGTGGAATTCAATTTCAAACAGTTAGAGGTCATCCACCCGGCTATCTCTTTCATACAATCATGAAAGCGCAATTCCGTTGCTTTTTCCTTTCCGTCATTAAATGATAATACTATTTGAGTATCATCGGTGTAAGAGGTAAGCTGAAAGCCAAAAGATTTTATAAGGCCCGCCTATGATATCATATAAACATTGAAAAGCGTAGGGCTTAATGAGGACCCCTGGGGACCCCACAGAGAAGGCAGAATGAGTTAGTGTTATTGTTGTCCAAGTTGACCGTATGTGCTCTATCTGAGAGAAAAGAGTACAGCAATTTCCATGCCACACCCTGTACTCCTACCTCCGACAGATGGTCCATCAACACCGTATGATGGACCGTGTCGAAGGTGGCTGCTAGATCTAACAAAATCAGGACAGCCTTCCCTCCACTGTCCAATGCCTCCCTTACTTCTTCAGTGGCTTTAATAAGAGCCAGTTCTGTATTATGTTCGGCTCTATAACCATATTGTGTAGTGTAGCTCCTATTTTCCCAATAGGCTCTGCGCATTGGAATAGTACCTACAGCAGTAAAGGCCTAGACCAGACGTTAACTAGGTCTACTACTGTCGATACTAGACTTAATTTTTGGGTTTGCCAGCTAAGCTCAGAGTTCGCAAGAAACTTTCTCGAATGTTCAGGAAAGAATTACCTCCCCTGATTAGACAAGAAGGGATTTAGTTTCTGACAACCATAGAACATGACAACTTTGCTCTCCCCTAATCGAGAGTCAATCTCGAGAGTCGTGTGAGCACAAGGCAATTATTTTACTCAGTCAGTACGTGCATTCTTAGTCTCATCAGAATGTAGAGAAAAGGAAGAGACGGGCGTGTTCAATAAAAGATGTTATTTATTGATCAGTCTCTTTTCTCGTACAAGAGAAATGGATCGATATTATTGCAATACTTATAGTTAAGTAAAGTGCATACATTAAAAGCAATAGTATAAAATAATACTGTAAAAACATTGATATGGTTTCTGAGCCATATGATGTTTAAAATGATTAAAATATATTTACATACACATATACATTTGACTAAACGTACTCAACTGGTGTTTCTAAATACGCCTACCCCGTGTACCTGACCTAAGTCTAGTGCGTGGGCGGGAATAGAAAGTTACAGTTTAAGTTAAGTTTGTTGTTGCCAAGTGAATAACTAAAGAATTCTCTGTGAGGGGTTATTCAGTTCTGTACCTGGAAGTTAGGATGAATGAGGAATGGTATCTCTTTCTCTGCTCTCGATATTCCAGGCTGCCTGCGAGGGCTGCCCAGAAGCGCCGGTGCTGGGTCTCTCGGCTTGAGATAGCAGCGCGTCTCTCAGCGCGTCAGGAAGGCGGGGCTGCTGCCAGCGGGGTCTGCTTCTGCTCTCGGCTTCGGCAAGTATGGCTGCTCCGTCTTGTCACCACGCGTGTCTTTGCATAGGGCAAGGTCGGCAATATTTATACCTTAAAGGTGCCGAGATTGACGTAAGGATGGACATAGGTACGTCAATAAAGATGTCATACGACTTGCTTGTTAGCACATTCTTTTGCAAAAGTTCTCTGTGAAATCAAAACAATGGCCGCACGGATTTTCCAGGTTGTCATAGGTTTGATTTGTTATGAGAACGTCGTATGCCTTATCAGGGGCTGGAGGAATGTCGCTTGTCTAATTAGATCTCAAGCGTTATGACCTAATCAGATAACACGTTCCTGTGCCGTAGTGTGACTGCGTCAGATAACGGTATCTGCATCATGGGGGATTTCTTGCCTCATGGGCTGACTGTTAGTTAACTAGCTAGGTAGTTTAACCAGAATAGGGTCAGGAATAGGGGGATCGATTCAGGACCTATAGAAATACACGACACCCACTCCACGCTAACTATGGTCATATCTACTAATCTATGCATAGTATAACATAGTACAACATACTATAGAGTATAGTGTATACCTTACCACCCCAAAATACATAAATGCATTTCGAAATTTTCAAATATACTGAAAAATTGCAGTCATATATAGTGTATGCACTTAAGCTATGAATTAAATGCAAAAGTAAACACGCATTGTAATGCATTATTGCTTTTTGGTATATGAGAAATACACATGAAATGGCTCTTAATATAGCTATACAGAATGGAAGGTCGAGTCCATTTCATCACATAATAAAATATTTGTGAACATACCAGCGGGCAGCTAAAGTCTATATAAAGTATCTAAAATAGAAATCTTAGTTCTCTAGGAATAGTTTCTTACTTTAAGCAGAAGATCAGTGTCCCGGGGAAAAAATATATAGAAAAATATTTTAAGGGCTTGCTGAAAAAAGTTGCTGTCCGTGAACTGGATTGTAATTGTTCATGTGACTTTATTTTTAAAGGTTGAAGGCCGAATTCAGGGAACGCCGTGTGCGAGTTTACTCAAAAGTCTCTATTTCTGTTCCGGAGAGAACATCATATCATTCAGGCTTTCAAAAAAACTGTCAACAGCTTCATGGGAAAGTTCCACTAAGTCGGAAATAGGGGTAACCATGCATTCGTGCGCATGATTGTCTCCATTGACATTCTGATTTGCATTGCTGACAGAAGGTCGTACCTGTTCGATGCTGCTTTCATCTTGAACTTCACTACTCTTCAATCGTAGTGGTGAAGATTCCAGGAATGCCGTCATCAGAATTGGCAGCCTTTGAGGGCAGCACAGTGCGTGAACCTTGGTAGGAACCAACAGTGTATCTGCATCCACCGGCGCATCCGATTGTAGCGTCAGACAGGTGTCTAACACGCATTCTTCTCCGCATAGCAGACACCGTAGTACAGGTAAAACACACCTTTGCCACATTGGTCGAAATGATAGAAACCAAGTCATGTTTAGGTCTCTAAGCCGGGAGAGTCCCAGGATTTTTGATATCCGGTCCCGGTATCCAATGGCTAGGATCGTATCTTCCATTGTCGCGAGAGTTTGATCTGTGACATGGGTTGCCATAACGAAAAATAAGGACTAGGAATAGGATTCCTGCAATTAGTCCCAGGATCAGGGGAAGTCCGCCAAAAATCGAATGGACGAAATCTGGAAAAATACCCAGTATGGCTTTGAATGGTGTTAATGCCATCGAAAATACTGTCTTAAATACCTTTGAGACCCCAGTGGTATCAGAAATATTTAAGATTTCGCTCAGGATTTCCGCGAAATGTACGGGGGAATTAGTTGATAATAATGTATGTATCTCTGCAGTCGTCCTTGCGACTTGTAGATCATACATTTCTTTAGATGACGTGAGCCTTGTAGGTGTCTGAAGAAGCACTGTTTTCATTCTGCTTAAAGTGTCTATTCGAATAGAAGTAATTTTCAAACCGGGCCATGCCCTTGCCTCCCTGTCTGGTAAGGAGCTGGGGAACAAAGAACGTCCACAGCACTTGACCTTCGCCGTCGTGGTGACGAGATAAGGAGTCCCGGGCATAAGACTACAACATCTGCGGTCTACAATAAGAACGTAACTCCCATTATAGAGTCTTTGAAAGAATGGTTCTATTTCAGTTGCAGGTGCGCCTTGCTGGTGTCATGAAAGGTTGTATGAATTCCCTTCACAGGCTCCGTGCAAACTAATACCGTTACACAGAAGCGTGCCGCTTAGTGACATAGCACAATTGTTGCCACTAAGAAACACTTTCTGTCCTTTGTTACTGACACATGCATGTGAATAGGGCAGGTTCCAAGTTGTTTTAAGGTACCCCTTTCCCAATTTCTCGTACATGCCAGCCTGTATATATTTTTGGCAGTATTGAAACCTGAAGGTTGAGATTGGAATATTTATGATTCCGTGGATTATCCATTCACTGACAGGTCGTTCTGACATTGTCATTGGTAATCTTTCTAGTTTTTCAATGCTCAAGATTGTATAATCAGCACCCTTCTGCGCCATACCGATTTGTCTATCAGTAAGGTTAAAGATTTGGAATAGTGACGTTGTGTTGATTAAACGCCAAGGCACATAGCCTGAACGCAGATTTTGTAACGTCCAGCCAAGCTGTACAATAGAGCGCAATTGTGACTGACCATGTTGTAATAACAGTAAGTCTTGCGATAATATATCGATTGCTGAAGACACAATGCTGTCCAATGAAAATATTCTGGAGGACAGAGTCATTAACCCATTGTCCACTACAGAAAGTGATTTTTCCAAATTAATACGATCAATTTCACGTATTCTCTCTGCTGTTTCAATTTGTGTAACCTTCCAGGCCTCATTGTATGCTGCATATACAGAGGCTGCTATGAAACGCTTTTGACGCTGTTTGCGTGGTCCCAGTATGAAATCACGCAAGTCAGCACCATCAGTAAGTAAAGTTAGGTGTTGCTTAATTTCAGGCAGTGTGGAAGTTTGTAGCCATTGAAGGCATAATTTGCCCACACTGTAGGTTGTTATTATCCCTGGGTGATGTCTTTGAGGATATCTAGGGTCTGGCCTGGTCATTTTGAAACCCTGTGTTTTATTCAGGAATCTATCCTGACAGTTATTTGTATCTGTGGGCCAGATCAACCATTGTTTCCAATCAGGATGTGTTCTGTTTTGGTTAAGTATATGGTTTATGTCTATTCCTTCATCTGTATCAGAGTTATTGTTAAACATTGTTGGCTTTGGAATAGACAGGTTATTTAAATCTTTGATTTTGGCTAAGCCAAGACAGGTGGTTTGTTGAACAGTGTCATTTAAAAATATCATTTGTTCTGGGATCATGCAGGCTCTAAACAAAGCTTCTATACCCTGTACTTGCCATTCTTTTGTACCCCAAACACTTTTCAAATCAACATTTTTGTCCCAATAATCAAATCCAAATGTATTCATTTTTTCAAAGAATGAATCTGAATATATCACTTTTGTGTTGGTTATCATGGTTTTCATCCCTGTCTTGTTTGACAATTTGTAATAAAATGTTTCAGCATTAGTTATGTTAAAACCTGAAAAATATGAATATTTGTCATAAACGGTTCTAGAGCTCCCTTTTGGAGGTGTAGCACAATGTTCCCATTGATTATAATTTAAAACATTTCTAGGTTGTGCAGATTTATGCAAGAAATGGTTACCATAATGGTTATAGCAATACATACTATCATAATTTGTAGAACCTTGCAAATAATCATGTTTTGTAAATTTAGCAGACATTACTAAGTCAGACATCATATTGTTTATACTCTCGAAGTCCCAATCATCAGCAAATGAGTTTGGTTTTGCAAAGTCACTCAAGGAGATCTTGATTTGGTGTGGATATTTCAGGATCTCGACCGGACCATAAATTTCATAGTCAGTGTTGTCCCAGGCTACCCCACCAGGTATTGGAATTGCTGTGAAGTTGGCTGAAGAAAGTTCTGAAGAAAGTTCTCGTTTCTCGACGTGTGAAGATGTGTGTGGTTTGAGGACCAAGTTGATGTTCTGACTTGCTGTGTCCATTTTAGCATATTTTCCCTCAATGAAGCGTCCCAAGGTAAATACCATGATGAGCCAAAGTATGAGGATAAATGCACCAAAACCCACCCAAAATTAAATCCATGGAGTAGCCAGATATGTTTCTTTCAGTTGTTTCAAAAGTTCCTTAGCTTTGTCTTTAAAGGATTTTGATGATGGCTGTGTCTTTTGTTCGCTGAAACCTTCAGAGGAATCATCGAAGTTGATGAAGTAACCAGATGCAGTTCTGTCAATTGTTCCAATTGGTTCAGGATTTTTGTTTCTTGCATTTTCACTTGGAACTTCATTGTAGATTGGTGTGTCTCTGCTAAATGTCTTTATTTGGGTTTTCAGAGGTCTGAGTTCTATTGCATTGTTGCATAGTCCCTGTTGTTCTTCTTTAGGCGTTTCGAATGTGATGAGCCTCTTTGTTAGGACCTCTGTACTGGTAGCAAACCTTGGTGTTCTGCTACTTATTGGGAGTCCACTTGGCCTACTGTTTGTTATCGGCCACATGTTGTGGTTTTACCAGGTCGATGGATACAACTCGGTTCTCCTTTTTTCCAGCAAGTGGCGGTAGTACAACTGATCTTGTCCCGTTGACAGACAAGACAGGAACTGCTTTTCTGTAAGAAGGCCCAAATTCCTTCATTACCGCGATCTTCTCCCTGACTAGATCCCCGACTTTTGGAATCCAGACAGGTCTTGCTGGGACAGGTGGTGAATCTTCAGTGGTTGTTGGCTGTTGTTTCAACTGTATGTTGCTCAGGTCTTTTCTTGTTTTGTTTAAGTCCTGCAAAATAGCCAAACGGTCTTTGACATCAAAGGTTTTTTCTATTACCACTGAAGTCTGACTATCAAGGTCAGAGATCAACATCCTAGTTCTGAATAATAATTCGTACGGACTGAATCCCTTCAGAGAATTTCTTGGCAAGTTATTTAGACTACGTTGGACACTTATTAGATGTTTGACCCACCCAGCTCCCGAACCTAATACCTTTGCCGTTATAGATTGCTTTATGTCACGGTTTTTTCTTTCAACAATTCCGTTCCCCTCAGGGTGAAATGGACAAGAGTACCGCAATTGCACGCCCATGCTGACCATGGCCTCCTTATAAGCCCGAGAGCTAAAAGCAGGACCATTGTCCGAATGCAGAATGCCAATTGCGTATGTGCCGATAAAGACTCGCAAATCTTTTATAACAGTTCTGGCGTCAGCCGTTCGCTGGGGCCACATCCATATGAATCTCGTGCATGAGTCCACTGCGACCAAGATATATTTATAGTTACCATCCCTTTGTAAGGGACCGCAGTGGTCTAGATAAATACAGGCTAATGGTTTATCCGAGATTAGAAGGGGCGTCTGTGCTGGACGTCTCACAGTTGATACTTTCATTTTTTGACATATTTCACATGCTAGAACATAGTTCCTTGTTTGTCTTCTCATTTGTGGCCACCAGTATCTCTGTTTTAATAATGATACAGTGGCTGAGACGCCAGCATGGGTAGAAGCAAGCCCTTCGTGTGCCGCTATTATCAGTCCTAACCTATGTTCCATGTTTGGAATTGCCCTATCCCCCACTCCAGGGATTCGAGCAAAAGGAACATTGTTTGTATCAGTTATGTATGAGTATTTTACTGGAAAGCCTTTAGGGAGTGGTTCTATCGAATCCTTTTCTGAAGCGCTGACAGCTTGTAATATTTCGCTGTCTATTTTTGTTTTTGACCGGGTGACGGCAGCTACGGAAGCCGTTTGCACAGCTGCCTTCGCGGCCTCATCAGCCAATGAATTCCCTGCAACGTGAACGCCATCACGTTGATGACTCAGTGTATGTATCACGTGAGTCTTTGGTAGTTCTTTTTGTAAAAGAACTACTTGTTCCCAGAGCATTTTATGCTTGATTGTGCCACCTTTCGCATCCTTGAAACCATTCTGAAGCCAGATCTGCAAGTATTCATTATAAGATTGAACGCAATAATACGAATCGCACACTATGAGCGTGGGGAATTCTCGATCGGTATTTTCAAGCGCCATCTTGAATGCTAGTAGTTCAGCTCGCTGAGCTGTACAATCTCCTAGGGATTGTGTTTTAGTGAGGGTTGGTTTAAATTTCCCTTCGTGCCAACGACCTTTAACAATCGCGCACGCAGCACTGTAAGCTTGTTTACCCCCTACTGCGGGTTGTGCTGATCCGTCTGTATATATTATACAGCCGTAGTCATCTAGAGGCAGAATTTCGGTTGGCGGAGGACATTCAAATTCATATTGGAGAAATTCTTGTGTTTTTAAATAAGGATCAAATTCGTACATCACGTCTGTTGCAGCAAGAGAGTTAGCCCATTGTATCCATCTTGGATGGAGTGCTTTAGCATTTGGAATGCTTGCCTTTGTTACCGCCTCTAAGGCTGGTATTGGTGTCACGATTATTATTCGTTTACCTTGTGCCAGGGCTCGTTCTTTTGCTATAGCTGTCTGTGTTGCTGTAAGAATTTTTTCCGTTGGGCTAAATTTCATTTCAGCCTTAGTGTACAAGTGTGATTTGAATGCAATTGGTACCTTTTCTCCCTCATTAGAGGTCAGGTATGTGAATCCGCATCTCCCTGGGATGACTCGGATCACAAGGTTGCGTGTATTATCACGGGTTTCTAATTTTGTCTTAATTAGCATGTCTGTTTGTAAGGATCTCAAAATTTCTGTGTGTGTTTGAGTCCAACTGGATCTTTTAAAGTCTGGTTTAATTAGATCATAAAGGGGTTTGACCCTTTCTGCGTAATTTGCAATATATGTTCTTCCGAAATTTAGGAAGCCTAGAATTGACTGTAGGTTTTTTAGTGTTTTAGGAGCTTGGATTACGGCACATTTCTCTAGGAAATTGTCTGCCAGGCTTTTACCTTCACTTGATAACTCATATCCTAAGAATAGGACCGTCAGATGGGCAATTCTGGATTTTTTGAAGTTGAATTTGTAACCCTCTGCAGCGAAACCAAGTATTATGGTGTTCACTCTTTTCAAGTGAGTCTCCAAGTCATCATCTGTTAAGTAAATGTCATCGACATAAGATAATGCTTCATCATCATATAGTTGTAGTAATTCTGTTACTCTCGCTGAGAATACCCCCGGGCTGTTCTTGTACCCCTGGGCTAACCGACAGAATTGTTTTTGAGTGCCATTTACTGAGAAAGCTGTTAAATATCTGCTCTCTGGTGCTATGTTTTGACAAAAGAATCCATTGGAGATGTCCAAGGTTGTTTTGTATTTTTTGCGCACTATGTTATTCATTAGTGCAGCACTGTGTGAGTTTTGCACTGCAAAAGTTTTGCAACATGTGTTAAGGTGTCGGTAATCCAAAACTAGACGGTATGAATTGTCTGGTTCGGAGACCGGAAACAAAGGATTGTTCATTTGTGAGGTGCAAGTTTCAATCACCCCCTGGTATTCTAGCTGATCTAGTATTTCATTTACTTGTTTTTTAGCTTCTTGCTTAATTGGGTACTGCCTTTGTGCAGTTGGTTGTGATTTTAACTGGATTTTGTGAGGAGGAGAATCCTCATCCCATCCTACATGATTTTTATATAAAGCAGGTGCTAAGGCCACTGCCCACTTTCTAGCAAGTGTATATTTTTTATGAATCGGTATTTGATTCGAGAAGGCAGGCATAATTACTTCTTCGCCATGAGGGCACTCCCTGACAAACTCTGGTGGCCAGTCTTTTTCAGCTAGAAGGATGTCATAGCCCTTGGATAGGTTATCCCAAAATAGTCCCCTTATTTTCCTAGTCTTATCTCCCTCTATACGTAATGTTATCTCGTATATTTTGTGGGGCTTGCTAACTCTGGTATCTGCAGTTTCCACTTGAAGGTATTCATTCGTGTCCACTGTCTCCAGATGATTCATAAGGACTTTGCGAGCTATGCTCACCTCTGCTGCGCTGTCTAGCATTGTCTGAGCCCACTCTCCGTTTTTCAGTTGTGTCCTCAGTATTCTCGGCATTGTTAACTACCTTTATACTGGCTACCTTCTTTTTTGGAAATTGTAATTTCTTTTTCAGTTGAGCAGGTTCCTTGTCTTTGGACTTGGCGTGCTCTTCTGATCGTCCTCTTCTTTCCGATTTCTGCGAGGAATTCTGAAAAGATTGAGAGGGACGTGTATTAATGTCTTGATATCTATCAGGTTTTTTAATATTATCCCTATTTCTAAGGTTATATCTATTCCCAGAGGGGTCACTCTGCGGTGACCTCTGTCTTTGGTTTGGAGATTTCTCTCTTCGCCTAGGAGACCTTCCTCTGGACTGGAACTTCTTTTCTTTAGGATTGGATTGTTTGTTCCCATCCCAGTTCTTTTTTGGTGAATTATTATTATTAAAAAATATTTTTTCTGGACTTGTAGTCAGTTGCGGTTTTACTGGTATTCCACCTAGACTATCTCTGCCTAGTTCTTCATAGGATTTTTCTATGATTCTGGCAATTTCAGCTGGTTGGTCTGCTATATCTGTCTCTTTTAACCTCTGGCGGATCGCCACGTTTGCTGCTTCACCTTTTATGTTGGCTAATAATATAGCCGAGACCTGCTTGAAGTCTTTCAGTAATTTCATACCAAGAGTTAAAGCTGGTTCTGGACCGTATTCATCTTGAATTTGTTTTAGCACATCTGGTATTACCGAAATGGATGGAACACCGTGCGTTTTTGTGTAGATTGAAGCAAAGACTGTACCCCAAGTGTCACAGTCCTCTATGTGTGGTGCGATTCCCATTGGGAGACATATAGTCAGAATCCTGTGTTTTTCTAATGGGGTGGTGTCAGGAAACACCGCCTCTATTTGGGTAATTTTCTGTGCCAACCAGAATGGTATTTGTTCCCGTTTAGCTGGAACTTTACCTAGGCAGGATTGGATGTTCTGTGGTGTAATTTTATTTGTGTTCCCCTGGTGAGGGGTCAGCTGTGGTAGTTTAATCGCTGGCTGAATTGTTGAAGTCCGCATTACATACTGAACTAATTGTCTATGAATTTTTAGTAATTGTTTTAGCTGTATTAACAGCTCTGCTGCAGGCATTCTTTCGATGTCTGGATGTGGTGTGTATCCGGCTAAGACCGGCCACGTTGCTCCTGGTCTACCTAAAGGACCGAGCCTTGTAATGTGATTGTTATGTATTAGGGCGCCATCAAATAAGAGCAAATGCTCTTGGAATTTGAGTGGTACTTCCACCTCCTCGAAAGGAGTGTACGTTTCAGGAGGTTCCTCTACTTTGTAATAGTGGAAGTACTTTGTTACAGCATTTGCTGCTGGAAAATGTATCCATGTATAGTATACCTCTGTCTGCCGATATTCGTGTGCCTCGATTACGAATATGACTGTGCCACCTCTAGGTGTCAGTCCATTTTCTATAAGTTTTAAGGTTATAGATCTCCTTTTAATGACCGGAATGAGTGTTATATTCGGGTCTGCTGCTTGCATGGTAGCATCAGCATCTGCTATTTCAGTAGCTAATCTAATTGCCTCTCTTTCCTCCTCATTGTCAGACATTTTACTGTCAATAAGGTTATTTTGTTTGTTTGCAGATCAGGTTTCTTTATGGAACAAAGATTAGATGCACAATATTCTGGAACTGTTTTATCCTTCAACGTTGACTAGACCAAGAACCTTACATAGGAGTTCCCTCCTGCGAGGTTTTGGAGGATATAATAACCTTTCACCCACTCCAGACGTCTTTGGAGTATTTGGGAAAAGGGGTCTGAGTGAGAAAGCACGACTGAGTTACTCTAAATGTCTTACGTTAGTTTTATCGCCCTTTCCAAACGCGTTGGGCGCCATGTAGTGTAGCTCCTATTTTCCCAATAGGCTCTGCGCATTGGAATAGTACCTACAGCAGTAAAGGCCTAGACCAGACGTTAACTAGGTCTACTACTGTCGATACTAGACTTAATTTTTGGGTTTGCCAGCTAAGCTCAGAGTTCGCTAGAAACTTTCTCGAATGTTCAGGAAAGAATTACCTCCCCTGATTAGACAAGAAGGGATTTAGTTTCTGACAACCATAGAACATGACAACTTTGCTCTCCCCTAATCAAGAGTCAATCTCGAGAGTCGTGTGAGCACAAGGCAATTATTTTACTCAGTCAGTACGTGCATTCTTAGTCTCATCAGAATGTAGAGAAAAGGAAGAGACGGGCGTGTTCAATAAAAGATGTTATTTATTGATCAGTCTCTTTTCTCGTACAAGAGAAATGGATCGATATTATTGCAATACTTATAGTTAAGTAAAGTGCATACATTAAAAGTAATAGTATAAAATAATACTGTAAAAACATTGATATGGTTTCTGAGCCATATGATGTTTAAAATGATTAAAATATATTTACATACACATATACATTTGACTAAACGTACTCAACTGGTGTTTCTAAATACGCCTACCCCGTGTACCTGACCTAAGTCTAGTGCGTGGGCGGGAATAGAAAGTTACAGTTTAAGTTAAGTTTGTTGTTGCCAAGTGAATAACTAAAGAATTCTCTGTGAGGGGTTATTCAGTTCTGTACCTGGAAGTTAGGATGAATGAGGAATGGTATCTCTTTCTCTGCTCTCGATATTCCAGGCTGCCTGCGAGGGCTGCCCAGAAGCGCCGGTGCTGGGTCTCTCGGCTTGAGATAGCAGCGCGTCTCTCAGCGCGTCAGGAAGGCGGGGCTGCTGCCAGCGGGGTCTGCTTCTGCTCTCGGCTTCGGCAAGTATGGCTGCTCCGTCTTGTCACCACGCGTGTCTTTGCATAGGGCAAGGTCGGCAATATTTATACCTTAAAGGTGCCGAGATTGACGTAAGGATGGACATAGGTACGTCAATAAAGATGTCATACGACTTGCTCGTTAGCACATTCTTTTGCAAAAGTTCTCTGTGAAATCAAAACAATGGCCGCACGGATTTTCCAGGTTGTCATAGGTTTGATTTGTTATGAGAACGTCGTATGCCTTATCAGGGGCTGGAGGAATGTCGCTTGTCTAATTAGATCTCAAGCGTTATGACCTAATCAGATAACACGTTCCTGTGCCGTAGTGTGACTGCGTCAGATAACGGTATCTGCATCATGGGGGATTTCTTGCCTCATGGGCTGACTGTTAGTTAACTAGCTAGGTAGTTTAACCAGAATAGGGTCAGGAATAGGGGGATCGATTCAGGACCTATAGAAATACACGACAGTGTTGGATCAAGTAATTGGTTGGTCTGAAGATGTGAACTGAGCTGGATGTTCATTGCCTTTTCAATGATTTTGGCTGGCATTGGCAACCGCAAAATTGGCCTATAACTACTGGGGTCTGCGGGATCCATTGTTTGTTTTTTCAATAAGGGAAGAATAGACACCTACTTCCACTCTTTGGGGAAACACCCAGAGGCAAAGATGTTATTAATCAAGGGATGTAGGGCAGATCCTACTGTTTCAGGAATAGTTTTTAGAATCGAGGCTGGGCAAGGATCAGTGGGGGAGCCTGAGCATATAGAGTTCACATGTTTAATGGTCTCAGATCTTTCTAAAGGGATGAAGTGGTCAAACACCTGCGCCACACTCGGTCCAGTTTGTGGCACTTCGAAACAGAAAGTTCCGTCTCCCTTCTGGGCAGGTGAAAGAATAGAGTAAATACACTCAACCTTATGTTGGAAAGAGGTAGCCAGCTTGTTACAAAGTTCAGGGCTGCTAGCACTCACAGATGAATTTGGTGAGGCAAGTTTTTTTACCGTCTTAAATAGTTCTTTGACGTTAGATTTTGCTCGTAGAATTTCACACGAGAAGTAAAGCTTTTTTGTTTCCAGCAACAATTCGTTATAACATTTAAGACTTTGCTTGTACGTTTATTTATCAATGTTATTATAGTCCTTCCTCCAAGCCTGTTCTAGTTTTTTACAGACCAGTTTCTGAAATTTAACTTTGTCTGAATACCAAGGGGCAGAGGGTTTAGCCCGCTTGGGGGTCCATCTTTTGGCAGTGACCAATTTTTTACAGGCTTTGTTTAACCAGTCTGCATACATCGCCACGGCTTCATCTACCTCCGATGGGAGGGGGAGAAAGGAACTATCTAATTCATCTTCTAACTGAGCTCCATCTAAATCCTTCCATATCCTTTTTTCCAGCATCTTTTTTGGCCTGGATTTAGGTTTGGGAGTTTTTGATTTCTGCAAATTAAAAATTATAGCCCTATGATCGGCCCAAGCCATGAGTTGAGCTTTAAGCCAGGTAAGGTCTGGATTATTAGAAAAGATCCCATCAAGGGTGTGCCCTTTAAGATGCGTAGCACCTTCCGTTAACTGCTTCAGATCCCCGGACTCCATTATTCCATCAAGGTTAATGGTATCTGGGTCCCTAGTGTCTTCGAGAAAAAAATTAAAATCTCCTAATACCACGAAGGATTCTGCGCACATTCCATCTTCCAATAGGGTGCTTATTGTATCAAGGAAAGAGTATCTAGGACCAGGAGGGCAATAGAGAAGTATCCCTTTACATTTTTTATATTTCTCCATAACTAAGTTAAAGGAAAGTGCCTCACAAAAAGTGTTGGAATCTGGATGGAAACTGGGATTCATAGTGTCATGGTATATGACTGCTAAGCCTCCCCCTCTTTTGAGGCCTATTCAAAGTAAATAATAAAAATCCTGGGGGAGTAGCTTTCACCAGCTCAGGACCCGAGGCAAGGTCAGCCCAGGTTTCTGTGATGAAGGCAATTTTAATATTATTTTCTTCTAGAAATAAAGCACATTCAATAGCATGTTTAATCAAAGACCTGGCATTTATCAGAACACAACTGATTTTAGTTTGCTTATCATTGGCAACTACTTCGTTAAACTTATTGTGGTGTCCTCTAACCAACTGATCTTGTGCATTGAATAATTGGTAGCCACAAAGTTCACAGGCCTCCATAGAGCCCCTATGGGTAGAATCACAAGCAGACCTTGGGCATTTTAACCAACCTCCTCCGGGTCTTAGCTTCAGAAGCTCTAATTTTGAGTATCTCTGAGAATTTGTGTTTTCGCAGCCAGGGGGACTAGCCCTGAGTCCGGTACGAGAGCGGACGGGCGCAGACGGGCTTGCCTTAGGCGCGCCTTCGGCGTGCCTGCTGGGCGTCCGCTGTGCGTCCACGTCATTGTGCCTCCTAAATAGGCAGCATGTGACGACTGGACCGCTAATCCACTGCTCCCATGATGACCGCCCCCTCAGGTAAGGGAAGTGTGCAAACTAGCGAAATTTAGCAGCAAAATATTTTTAAAAAACAAGTTGTGCAGTGACTTGTACAGAAGATTAAAAACAATCCGTAATGCTACTTAAGTGAGGACCGGTCGGGCATTGAACGCAGCTCCGACTCCGGCCAGGCAAACGAGCGTGTCCACGTCAGCGTGCCTCCTAAATAGGCAGCGTGTGATGACTGGACCGCTAACCCACTGCTCCCACGATGGCCGCCCCCTCAGGTAAGGGAAGTGTGCAAACAAGCGAAATTTAGCAGCAAAATATAAAAAAAAAACAAGTTTTGCAGTGCCTAGTACAGAAGATTAAAAACAATCCGTAATGCTACTTGAGTGAGGACCGGTCGGGCATTGAACGCAGTTCCGACCCCGGCCAGGCAAACAAGGTCATTCACGTCAGCTGCTGTCTTGAAAATTTCAGGGTGATCCGTCAAGCGTAGACCGAGAAAAATGGGGTTCCTGAAGCACTTTTTCTTCATGTTAATTTCCATAGGAAACCTTTGACGCGGCTACAGCCCGAACTGCTCAACGGAATTACACCAAATTTGGCAAAAAGTTAGCTATTGGTCCAGAAAGCAATCTTTTTGTCAAATGGTGTAAATCTGTTCAGTAGTACCTGAGAAATTTAAAAAATGTTCACCTATATATCTGTGGCCGCTGTGAATCCGCAATCCCACTCAATCTTGTGCCTGGAATTTGACTGTCTGCCAACATTTCAAACCAGGAAGTGTTGGCAGCCATCCCAGCTTTTTGTATAGTAAATAAATAAAGGCTTAGCTTGGGGAGGGGGGCCCCAGGGCAGAAATCGGCTACGGAGGGGGGCTTTGCAGTCCCCCTCCTGTTTTATTTTAATGAAATGTGAAAAAAAAGGAGTCAGGCCCTGGGGGATGGGGTCCCCGGGACCCAAAAGGTTCAAGGGAGGAGGGGCCATGTTGTCCCCATTTCTTGAAAATAAAAATCAAAAGCCAACAACTCACCAGAGGCCCCGGCCCCATTTCTCTTCTACGCTGCAAACACACCTCCTGGCACGCTCTTGGTTGGGGGATGAATTCTCCTTCACTGCTGAGGGTCCTTAAGGGCCAAATAGCCCACCTGTTACATCTAGTAAGCCGCTCACACTGGGATTGCTGAGAGGTGGTCGCAGGCCACTCCCCTTTCTCCACCACTCTGCAAACATGCCTCTTGGCGCACTGCTGATGGGGAGGTGAGGCCCCTTGCCTCCTGAGGGCCTCAGGGCTAAAATTCATCCCCGAAGCAGCAGTGTGCCAGAAGGCGCATTTGCAAAGTGGTGGGGAAAGGGAGCGTGGCCTCTCAGCAATATAGGTGTGGGGAACTTACTGGATGTGATAGAAGGGCTAGTTGGCCCACAAAGTCCCTCAAATAGTAGCGCACCAGGAGGCACGTTTGCAGAGTGGAGGAGAAAGAGGGTGTGGTCATTGAAAACCTCTCTGCAAACCCACTGTATGGAACTTGTTGGAGGTTTCAGCAGGGGTTGTTGGCCCCCCAGGGACCTTCAATGGCCACGGGAACTTGATCCCCCTCATAGTAGTGCACCAGGAGTTGCGTTTGCAGAGTGTTGGAGAAAGGGGACATGGTCTTCTATCAGATGTCAGCCATCCTGCTCTATGAGACTAACTAAAGGCAATAGGAGGGCTATTGGCCCCCAAGGACGTACTTGGGAGCCAACTACCCCCCTGTTACCTCCAGTAAGTCCCAAACACAACTCTGCAAACGTGCCTCCTGGCACACTTCTAATTGAGGGATAATGTCTTCTTGGCTCCCGAGGGACCTTGGGGGCCGAGAAGCCCTCTGTGATATTCTGTACCATTTATTATGCAACCTGTATTCTGTACCTTGTATTATGTAACCTGCCTTTGTTATGGTTGCTAAGCATGATGTAATTTAGAATGTCCTCCTTAGTGAGAGAATGTTGTTCTTCAATGTTTTTGCAGTTGGTTTAGCTGTTGGTGGCTGACATATGGATGTGCAATAAACTTCTCCAGACATCCTACCTACTCTGCGTCTCTTGCCTGCTCTTTGATGTTAGGGGGCCATCACCTCACCCTCCTGGCAGAGTTCTTGAGAGCTGGTTGGAGGCCCAGAGCCCTTTCTCCACCACTCTGCAAACATGACAGCTAGTTTAAAAAAGGACATTATAGTTAGCAAATAGATTTTAAAAACCTTAGAAATTCCCCGAAAATAACCCAAAGGGAAGTTATAGCTAGGCTTAGATTTCACTCATACAAAACCAGAAAAATTCAGCCATTATAGTTAGCTGAGTTAACTATGACTGGCGCCCCCGTACTTCACTGCTTATGACCTCACATATTACATGACTTATGACATGGTCAGTGAAATCACTCATGACATCACTGATGCATTGTCAAGCTTTCCAACTGCGGTACCTTGCTGCAGGCTACGACACAAGAAAGCTTACTTTGGATGCAGAAAGGTGTATGTGCCATCAGAGAAAGGACTTAAGACCACCTGCCATATTTAGAGATAAAGGTCTTATGTCCTTTTTTCTTTCCGTAACCCTGGTGTTTATGACTGGCATGGGTAGTGGAGCAGATGACCTCTGCCACCTTAGGACATCAATGTCCCTTTCTAAGAATAATGCCCTGGCCCTCATTTATGATTTTTTGCCGTAGGGCAGCACCACAAGCCTTCCTGCTGTGCTGCCCCAAGGCAAAATTAAAGGGCAGGAATGCACTTTATCTATCAGATACGGCTCATTCCTGTCCTTTTCCCCTGCACTGGCGCACAACGGGCTGCCATGCACCAATGCTGGCACTTTTGTACCAGGGTGCAATGGTGCCTGCATTGCAGAATGATTATTTTTGTGCAGGAAGGAAGACCTTCCTGCACAAAAACAATCACAAGAGGATTTTTCATCTCACTATGTGTGTTGCAGGCTTAGGTTTCTGGCACTGCCTCAGAGTTATGATTGTGGGGCAGTGTCAAAAAACCATGGATGTTGCTGGAATGCCCCCAGCAATGCCAATTGCACACCCCTTTAACACAGAAAACTGCATTAAAGGAAACAATATTTACAAAGCAGCATTAAAACAAAAACAGTGGCTTAGTGCTGTCTGGTAAATATGGAGCAGGCTCCTGAGATATCGGAGCATGGAAAAAGTGACCACTGGCTGCACAAGGGGCTTATAAATAAGCCCACCTATTTTAAGCCATACAGGTAGACAAAATGTACTGTACCAATGCTGATAACAGAACATTAATCAGCCTTCAACCTATTGTAAATGCACCCCCAAGGAATTACATAGAAATTACATAGACATAGCAGTAACAATCCATACAATTGTGATTTTCCCTTTCTACAATAAATACTTCATTTACGTCAATCTGTAATGCTTGAAAGCTGTTTCAAGTATTTGCATGTGAGTCTGTGAGCCTACTAGACAAGGAGCTGGCCTTAATTGATTACACTGTTGCAGTATCATTACACTTCACTGCACTCTCTTGCAACATGAAAATAGAAAGCTACAAATAAACACAAATGCCTGCGCCCTGGAAAGAATGTTTTCTTGTTCTTCCTCCATAAACGGATTACCAACTTCCTCAATTGTGTACATTAGAGACTTGACACATTTTGTGAAAGATTTTTGTATGTAGGGATTTGTTTATGGTTACAAAGGATGCTAATTTGGCATTTGCAAATGTTTGTTCAAATTCATACAACTCTGGAAATCTCTGGACCAGATATCATCCATCTTCTGGGATCTCCTGGATTTTCCGTCAGACCTACAGCACCTCCATCTCCCGCTCATAATTTTGATCTAGTGCAATTGATGAGAATGCACAGTTGCTTTTATTGACAACAAACTTTCCTTTATAAAACTCTGAATGAATTGTGGGCTGTGCTCTGCTAATGTCACCTTGTCGTGAATGTGGACAGACAGCCATCGAGAATAATGACTATGATTTATAGCAAACATCCATGCAACAATCTGATCAAGTAGTTGTACATACAATTCAAAGTTGGCCTCTCTAATTCAATTAAAAAATGTCAGTGCAAGCATCTGTAGATCCGAGACAATTGCCCAAAATTGGAAGTGTGGGGCTCTTTCGATTTTCACCTAATCCAGTTAGTAAATTCCGTTATTGCTGCATTGGACTGTCTACATTCCCGATAACTTTGATTTGCTTTCCTCTGTAATATGTACAGTGTAGCAACAGTAACTTTATGAGCATGAAGTTTATGGTTTAAGTGGGAAACCTTCTATATAGCATCAGCTTTTCCTTTTGCAGTGACGTCAGCTCGCACAAACGTACTGGTCTATCCACTGTTTGAAAGACAGTCTCCAAGTACTTCAAAGAAAGTAATTTCGATATGTAGTTCCCCCATCATCACATGACCACATAGATGCAATACATCTTATTACATTTGTTGTGCCAGGGCGAGGAGAGGTTGGTCCATTGAAATAATAGGTGTTTGTCCTGACTGAGATAAGAACAGACTCTTAAATGGCTTTCATGCAATACAAGACCCTGATATTGAATGAGCACGTTCTGTAAACAGCTGCAATAATGCGGTAGTTGACAGTGATCTATTGATAGATGGTAGCAATGATGCAAGATAAGTTGCCCAAGATATGCTCTATCAGAAGAAATATTTCTCTTTCAACATTGCAAGTCACTCTTTTAAGCCATTTATATTCATAGGTGTTAGCAGCATCAATCAGATGACTTTGGTGTCCATCTACTACATACAGTACTGGTAGGTGATAATCTGTATTGTTCATTGAAGATGGCTTGATATTTGTATACTGGAAGATTTGAAATCTGTTTTGACTTTGCCATATTAGGATTGATCACTCCAATACCACAATCAATTCCTTCTAGTTCTCATTCTGGGTGCTACATCAGAGTTATTGCTGTTCCACTGTAGGAGTTAGCTGCCATAGAACTTGGGATGGGATCTATGTTATCAATATTTCCATGGGTGAGTACTTGCAACTTCAGTTTTGGTGGACATGCAACTCCTTCACTCTCATACAGTGTACAAATGCTATTTCCTAATACAGCAGATATTTGCAAAACCCTGTCACATGAAGTAGAAATACCCAGTATATGCAACTGTTAGAAATGGTGTTCCTGATTGGCTGAGGAATGCACCCAGGTCAGGCAGGAAAAACCACTTTAGTCAGAGTGAGCTAGATATGCACACAAAGATAATCTGTCCTCTACCCTCTGGTAGCTTGGCAGAGAGCAGTCAGGCTTATCCAAAGAGGCAATGTGTAAGGTATTTCTGCAATGGACACACAGTAACACAATGAATACACTACAGAAAGACTACACAGAGGTTTATAAAAATAGATTATTATATTATACAAAAAGACCAAAATGACAAAGATCCAATGGACAGAAGTTGAGATATTGAATTTTAAAAGAATAAATGCAGTGAAGCGCTTAGAAACAAGTAGTGCTAAAAAGGTTACTAAAGGTTGCACCTGACTGGGGCAAAGTCAAAGTTTGGGCCAACCGTGATGGGGCATTGGCCGGTTACAAGACCCATGCATGCCCCGTTGAACAAAGTACCTTTCATGGTCACAAAACGGTGAGAAGTGTCAATCTTCTCCATTCAGTGAAGGCGATGTGTCAGTTCTGAAGACAGGTGCCAGAGTTGAGAGGCACCAAGCGATGCGTCAGATTTTGCCACGCAGTTGAGGAGATACATCGATCTCACCAAGCTGCAGTGGTGGCAATACACTGTCCGATGCATCAATCTCTGCAAACAAAGCACTGGCTCCAATGGAATGTGTAGATTTTACTCCGGCAACTGCATTAATGCGCCGGTTCTGCTACATGCAGAGTGGAGATTCATCAAAATCCATGTTGCAAGTATCTGGGCCACTTCCACTGAGCCAGGTATAGGAACAGGGGTAGAGACTTTGATATCCCTGAGTCCTAAGCAACAGGAGACAAGACAACAAGCCCTCGGAGAATAGCAGGCTGTAGGGCAACAAAAAAGAAAAGCAGGCCTTCAAGATAAGCAGTTCAGCTGCGTCCTTTAAGCAGCACAGCAGTTTTTCCGGCAGAGCTTAGTTCCAAGCCCAGTAGTGTCTGATGTTAGGGGTCAGAGACCCAAACTTTTACCCAAAAGAGCCTTTGATGTGGGAGTGACTTCAAAGCAGCTCTCTAAAGTGCATAAGTATCTGTCTGCCAGGCTACCTGTGGGGGTAAACATTCCTCTGTGTAGGGGTAAGATACAGTATATTCAAGTAAAGTGGTTGCCCCTCCCGTCCATCCTGCTGAGACAAGGCCAATAGAATTCAAATATTTGTAGATGGGTACCAAGACATACCTATTCTTCCTATGTTATGGCTAAGTGTAGGTGTCACCCAGCACAGACATGTATTGGAGACAGGCTGCAATGCACTGAGTTGTAAGCATGGAGAAATGTCCACGTTCTAAAAGTTGCATTTCAAAAACAATGTTTAATCCACATTCACCAGTAAGGAGGAGTTGTCATTACCATTCCAAACATATGAAACATGACAAACTACTCTTCTCTTATCAGGAACTGCAGCTTAACAGTGTATGAAGAACTTCCCTATGTATACCCATGGGAGTAGCAGGACTCACATTAGTTAAAAAGAGTATAGGCTGTTTTTCACTACCAGAGCATGCAAAGTATATCAGTACATGTCATAGCTTTAATTTACATAGCACCCTGTCCTTAGGGCTACCTAGGACCTACCTTAGGGGTGACATGTGTAATAAAAGGGGAGTTGCAAGCTTGGCACGTAATTTTAAATGCCCAGTCACAGTGGAAGTAAACTGGATACACAGGCCTGAAGTGGCAGGTTTGAGGGGTACGTCTGTGGGTGGCACAATCAGTGCTGTGGGCCCACTAGTAGCATTTCATGTATATGCCCTTGTTATGTGGTATACCACTTTACAAGGGACTTGCAAGTAAATCAAATACGCCAAACAGGTGTACCAATTTTACAATTTGTAGAGGAGCGAAAACGTGCATTTTAGCACTGGTCAGCAGTGGTAAAGTGCCCTGAGTCATAAAGCCAACAAAAAGAAGGTCTAAAAAGAGTGGGAGGAAGGCAAATTGTTGGGGGTGACCCTTCTGAAATGGACATTTTCCAACAATACCCTTCTCTAGCCAAACACCAGGGTCAAATGACCAAGACTTTGATGGGATTCTCTGCTTAGGCAATAGAACATGGACAGTGGCCCATTATTGCAGTGGCATTTGCCAGTTCTATGCATTTCTAAACCCAGATGCATCCCTCTATCTATGCTCTCTGGGGCCACTGATCTAACCAATGGGGAATCCTTCTCCTTACCTGCGGACCGCAATCGTTCACCACCTAACTTGAATGAGCTCACCGATGCATACTAGTAGGCAGATAGTACACCCATGGCCAACAAAGTGATAAAGTGATGTGACCCATTCCACCGGTGGGTCTGCCTTCTGTCCCAAACCCAAGAAAAACTATGTCCATATAGACAACTAACAGAGGCCACTGAACGCTGTTAGTGTCAAGAGCCAGGCCATTCAGGGGTTTCTGTCCTCTGGCTTAACAGAGTGGGGGCAGTAGCCCCAGGTGCCTTGCACTCCTTCTCTACTCTCCCTCCCACCAGTTACCGGTGGTTTCCTGCAACTGGTCTTCCAACCCAGGGTCTGTACCCTTAGGTTGCACATGAGTCCAGGATGAGTCCTTCCCCACCCTGCCCCTCCATCTGGGATTCCATATCCTCCATCAGGGAGCGTTACACCCAGAAAATAAAACTGTTGGGGTGCTTATGGTAGACACCCCTCCAACTACTCCAGGAGTGATAGCCAGAATCTAGCCCTTCAACCCATGGTCTGAACATGTGCCTGTTAAGCTATGACTTCCAGGGGAGAACAACTACCCCCCCCCCCCAGAAAAATACTCTGCATGTATTGTGCAAAAGTTGGCCTGTGCAGGTCTCCAGCCCTCTTTCCCTGTGACTGGCCTAATCAGGGTCAGTCTTGGGTGATCTGATCTCAAAGCAGGCAAACCCTAATCATCTGGTCCTCCAACTGTGGACTACTTCTATCTCGTACTCTCCATATGAGCTTCTGCACCTTTCTCTGTGGAGTGGTACTGCCAGAAACCAGAACAGATTGGATGCTTGTGGCAGCCACCCCACCCCACCCAAGTTGTCTGACACTGTAAGGCTCCCCTCAGTAGATGGTCCCTTGGCACAGACTGCCCCCACCTTGCTGGTGCTCCCTCTGGGAACAATCAAAGTTCTGGGGTAGGGAATAATGCATCCTGGTTCTCTGCCCACCCCACCTCTCTTTCTACTCGGGGAGGGGACATGGCACCCTTCACCCACTACACTGGGATCTTTCTGGGTTATTGTAAACCTCCCTATGCCCTCAGTAGGCGTAACCTAAGCCAATTCCTTCACGATCACGCCAGAATGACTTTTCAGACACGCTGGTACTCCTCTTTGTTGGTTCCCTGGGTCAGAACACTTACACTTAACCAGCTGTTGGCTTTGGCATGGAAAACAATAACTAAACATGTGCTCTCTGGCGATTAAATTGCAAAGCCCTTCAAAAAGTAATTACCATGCTATCCTTCAGCCAATTATCCAGTGCTCTGCAAAAGTACCCAACAAAATACTCCTGGGACTGGTGAGACAGTTTCTGACTGCAGCTGAATCTCAACCTATGCTCTTCTAGGGTGAATTCATACTTCTGGACCCGTCCTTCTTCATGGTGATATATATCACCCTGTCCCCCTCTTCTAGGACCAGTAAGGCGTCCTTCCCACCACCAGGAAAATGACTACAAATGCCAGCTCCCCAATCCTCCTCAGGCATCATATTCAACTCTAGAGCTAACTCATATGCCTGAAATCACTGTTGTATATCATCCACCTCTAAAGGCACGCAGCAAGTCTCTGTGTATGTGGGCTATGTCATCAGCCCTGGACACAGCGGTCTTAATGCAAGCAATATTGTTGTTGTTGTGCCCAATCTGCAGGGCTCTGATTTCCAGCTCCTGGAGAATCAGTTCATGAGTCCACAAAGCCTTTTTCTCTTCCCTGGCTCGTTTGGCCGCAATTGCTTCATGGCAAGTTTATCTCTGACTAAGGCCCTTTCAGCCTTAGTCATTATCTCCTCAACCAGGGTTTTGTCAGCCTCAGCGATTCTCTCCTCTGCAGCAAGCTCGACCAGCTGCAGCCTCAGGTCGCTCTCAGCCTGTCTGTCCTTGGACTCCTAAAGGGACACAATTTAGGAGGAGACACTCGTCCCATTATAGGATTAAGTGAGAGACTCACTCTCTGTGGGTTTCCCTCTCTCCTCTGGATCCTTTGCATAAAGCCATCAAAAAGAAAGTTAAAAAAATAAGAGAAGAAAGACAAATAGCTTGGGGTGACCATTCATAGAGGCTTATTTTTGAAGAGAAACTTGTGTATAAGTTCTCGAATTCTCATTTGACTGGGGATAGAAAGAGCAGTGTATATCGACAAAGGAGTATTTTGATGCTGTTATGTCTAGGAACTGATGGAGAGTCTGTTCTAGAATTCGTTAATCTGCTAAACATGCATATTTCTAAAATAGACAACGCTATATGCATAGTGGCTGTTTCACAGGAATACTGATCTCCAATTTCGGATCCATCAAGTATCATTTTAACAAGGGAAAGAAGCAATATTGAAACTGATCAGGTTCTAGAGTCATCTAGAGGTTTTTTGCCCAGCAACCTTGCCCTTCGCTACAGGAGTAGCTTTGCTGACCTTCAACTGCCAGAGAATCGTCCCCGAGGAAAAGACCAACTCCGTGGCCGCAGAGGAGGCGAGAGGCGCGGCCCCCGGGACTGCGAGGACCAGCATTCATCACCAGCAGCTGGGTCCTCTTCCCGCGTGAGCCGCGCCCCCTCCCAGTGCCCGCCTCCAGCTGACTGTACTTTACCTCTCGCGGCCCCCGCTACGCGGGCGCCGCTCGTCTAGAGGTTTTTTGCCCAGCAACCTTGCCCTTCGCTACAGGAGTAGCTTTGCTGACCTTCAACTGCCAGAGAATCGTCCCCGAGGAAAAGACCAACTCCGTGGCCGCAGAGGAGGCGAGAGGCGCGGCCCCCGGGACTGCGAGGACCAGCATTCATCACCAGCAGCTGGGTCCTCTTCCCGCGTGAGCCGCGCCCCCTCCCAGTGCCCGCCTTCAGCTGACTGTACTTTACCTCTCGCGGCCCCCGCTACGCGGGTGCCGCTCTTCTAGAGGTTTTTTGCCCAGCAACCTTGCCCTTCGCTACAGGAGTAGCTTTGCTGACCTTCAACTGCCAGAGAATCGTCCCCGAGGAAAAGACCAACTCCGTGGCCGCAGAGGAGGCGAGAGGCGCGGCCCCCGGGACTGCGAGGACCAGCATTTATCACCAGCAGCTGGGTCCTCTTCCCGCGTGAGCAGGGCCCCCTCCCAGTGCCCGCCTCCAGCTGACTGTACTTTACCTCTCGCGGCCCCCGCTACGCGGGTGCCGCTCGTCTAGAGGTTTTTTGCCCAGCAACCTTGCCCTTCGCTACAGGAGTAGCTTTGCTGACCTTCAACTGCCAGAGAATCGTCCCCGAGGAAAAGACCAACTCCGTGGCCGCAGGGGAGGCGAGAGGCGCGGCCCCCGTGACTGCGAGGACCAGCATTCATCACCAGCAGCTGGGTCCTCTTCCCGCGTGAGCCGCGCCCCCTCCCAGTGCCACGCCTCCACTCTCCTAAATCGAATTTAAACAAGCCCTACAACGCGCATCGCGGGACGCGCATCGCGGGACGCGCATCACGGGACGCGCGCGGGTCGCAGCCCGGGGCGAAGCCCGGGCCAAGGGCGGGCCCGTTTAAGCCCGTTAAAGACCGAACAAGACTGGACTGGGCCTATTCCCTTATATTTGCTTCCGGCATCCCTTTGTACTTCATCTGCTACTATCAGATAAGTTTTCATTTGCGCTTTTTACGTGACTTTATAGCTAAATCATGTCCACAAGGGGAAGCAGGAGCAAGACGGCTCAGGGGTTGGGCCAGATTACTGGCCCAATAGATCAATTTATCACCAAAGCTAACGAAGCAATCAATCAGGGGATCGTACTGTTAGAAAGACGTGTCTCGCAGGATCTTGCTGCTGCACGAAGGTCCTCAATGGGCCTTTTGGCCCTAGCCACAACACCTATCCAGATGGGTGTAAGTGCCCCACTACTGCATGAAGCCCGTGCTGATATACATACTATTCCAAGGAACGTTGACCTATCTGCTACACGTCTCTCACTGGACATAGATACCATGGAAGATCTGGAGAAATCACCGATCATGTTGATAAGCCCCACCCAATCGGTCCCGCAAACCTTAGTAGACCTTTCGAATACAACGGATAAGGGGATAAGGGAGGGAGCTATCCCCAAACAAAACGGCGTTAGGCCAAAAGACAAACATAAACAGCATTGTCCCGTAAAGCAAAATAGACCCAGAAAATCCCCCCAAGTATCTCCAAGAAATAACGTCATAAATTCCTCACTTGCAGATACAGATGATCTCCCTACAGCATCTGCACCTATGGATGCTGATGAGAGGGGGGTGGATGCTAGTAATAAAAACAACTCTGATTCAAATGTGCAACTGCTGGCCACCATTGAGGATCTAATAAAGACTCATCTACTTCCAATTGAACGATCCTTAATGAGCATCGAGAAACAAATTGCCAGGCTTAGTAATCACTCAAATCACCTAAATCATGCAAATAGTATTACTGCACATAATACATTAGCTCCTACTAATGTGAATATCAACAAGGCCATCACCGTACAGAAACCTTTAGTTTCGTTATCAACACCTAAAATCCCTACGATTCCTACTAATTTGCAAGTTAATTCAAAAGAGGCTAAGGCTATAACACAGCAAATACAGGGGAAGACTGGAGCACCCATTGATCTAAATAAAACTAAACCTAAGTCTCTCCCCCCCAAGACCTCAGATATACAACAGGGAGGTGACACCATCAAAAAGCCAGTAAGACCCAAGAGGCCCATTCATCTTCCCCCAGAGGCAAGCCCTTTCACTGTGATCCTCACGGGGGTTCCAGAACTCGTGGAAAACTCGAGAGAATCTACTTGGTCCTTAACGAATAAAGTGAAGCAATGGCTCAGCATCAATAGACCTCTTCCCCCTAACTGCAATAGTAGATTTTCTATGGTACGTAGGGTCTCCTGGATCGGGGACACAAGGAAAAGAACAAGGGGGACTGTGTCATCATAAACTTTGATGACCTAGGCACAGTAAGATATATATGTTCTTGGACAGCCTTGGAAAAAAAGGGAAGTATAGATGCCAATCGCCTGTCCTTCTTTTACCCTCCGAAGTTCTCCTATGATCAAGACCCCCCCTTTAGTTGGAATCAATCTCCTCGGTGGAGCTGGTCCCAAATAGACACACGCAGTAGGAGACGGAAATGGGAACCCTACTCCTGGAATTCCAGGAGAGAGCAACCATACACAGAGGGATGGAGAGGGGTACCGACTAGCAACCGCTTTTCAGCTTTAGAAATGGTGGATTGACCACTATACAACCAAACACCCCCAAAGCACGAATCAACAAATCCTTTGCCACCTGTAATCCTAGGAGCACCCCAAAGTTAAGGTAATGAACTACATGTGGAGTCTATTCCTGTGGGCCCTCCTGATATGTTCATACCACGGTGTACAAACGTACTATCTGAAGGAATTTTAGACTTACCCCTGAACTCAGTCCTTGGATCAACACAGACCAATACTCCGTCAAATAGTCATGATATAACTCAAAACATGTCTTTTTTAACTTGGAACATTGCTGGTCTTTCAAAAAAAGCAAATGACCCTATCTTCTTGGAATTCATAAATACTTTTGACATAATAGCATTGCAGGAATGCTGGGATCTGGCACCTACTAATTTAGATGGTTTCAGTACTAACTTTACCTCAGCTATTCAGTCAAATAAAGGTAGATGTTCAGGTGGACTTTGTATATATGTCTCAAATAGGGCCAATATCCTACTAGAGAGTGTAGAACTGTCTCCACCTAGCCCCATCAATAACAAAATTGGTCATTCTCTGCAGGCCTTTCGATTGACTGGGAAAGAGGTTGTCAGTTCCCTTATAATTAACCTATATAACAACGTAGCGAGGGATGACCAACCTGAATTTACAGATCACTTGTCTAAACTTCTGAAGAAGGGAGCGGGAGGGGATAGATCCGATAGTCGCATAGTAATTTTAGGAGACTTTAATTGTCATTTATGTCCATACAGCGGAACAAGGGTCTGTGATGTAAGAGGCCTAAATGGTGACTATACTACCCATTTTGAGCACACAACTGTTGGAAACCGCTTGAACAATTTACTACACGAATTGGACCTGGGCTTCTTTAACGAACTAACTGTGCCCATGACCGATTTTCTACCTACATTTCATGGAAGGGGGTCACTTACGACAATAGACTTTATTTTGATGTCCAATAGTTACCATGGCGATGCCCTAGAAGCTAGGAGAGAAGACATAGTTATGAGTGATCATTATCCGATCAGCGCTAAAATATACACTCCCTCAAGTAGGATCCAATCCGGGGGTACAACAGTAAATCTTTACTCTCATTCAATATCCCTGTCATCCATAAATGGTTATTCCATAAAATGGTCCAAAGTTGATACGATCAAGTTCTTGGAAAAACTGATTACGTCTGACCCTGACCTTTTTCAGACATGCCTTGAATACCCCCCTAATCCACGAGCAATCAAATCTGCCTTCGAAAAAATCGCAATACTAATTAGAAAAAATCTAACTAGAAAACAAAAAGAAAGAATTGGGGCCAAGAGTCCAGGTTGGTTTAACTCTGAATGTTCGAAAACACATAACATTCTTAAGGACATACTTAAAAAATCACCTAAAAACCTATCTGAGATAAGATCTGCCCGCTCTGCTTATAGACAGGCAATTAAAAATAGGAAAAGGGAATTAAAAGATGCCGCTTGGGAGGCACTAATAAAAGCAAGCACCCTAAGGGACAACACGGCCTTCTGGAGGGAGGTCAACGCCCCCCTTTTTAGGGACAGGACGTCTGACCTCATAGAAATTGCCATCACCGAGGATGTTTGGATAAATTACTTTACAGAACTGTACAAATTAGATGAGCAGATTGAACCACCCAACCCCGAAGCACTGACAGCGGAGGTGAATGACTCGCAAAGAAGTCAGACAGAGTCATTTCCGCTTCTTACTCATTTTACTTACCCAGAGGTGGAATTGGCTATACTGGAAAGCTCTAACGCTAAAGCACCAGGTCCCGATGGAATTCCCATCGATTTCTTCAAAGACAATATTCATCTTTGGGCGCCAATCATCACAAATGTACTAAATTCTTATGCTCTCGAAGGCTTCCCTACAACATGGCAAGAAGCCATAATAATACCTATCTTTAAAAAGGGAGAGAGAACGGACCCAAAATGCTACAGACCGATTTCCCTACTGGACTCTATGGTGAAGGTGGCCGGGAGAGTCTTGTTAAATCAACTACAAGCGTGGGCCTTGGACAACGACGTTCTTTCTAAATTCCAATATGGATTTGTTTCCGGCCTTGGGACGGTGGAGCAATGTCTCAACTTAGCCCTGATTACAGACAAATATTTAATGGCTAAGAAGAGCAAATTATACATGACTTTTGTAGATTTAAGCTCTGCTTTTGACTGTCTTAATCATAGTATACTTTGGTCTACCCTCACAGATCTGGGAGTTGATTCAAATATTCTTGTTTTTATAAAGGAACTATACCGTGGAGCTGGGGCTAAAGTCCGTTATGGAAAGGATGGAACTTGCACACATAAATTTCCTATAAAAAAAGGGGTCAGACAGGGGTGCATCCTTGCCCCGTTTCTTTTTAATCTTTATATAAATAGTGTTGCAGACTGCCTGGCCAAATTAGACGTTGACTACCCTAAAATTAATGGCCTTGCAGTCCCAATCCTTTTATATGCGGATGAAGCTGTTATTATGTCCAGGACACAGCTAGGCTTACAAAAAGCGCTGTCAGCCTTTTCCACATTTATGGGCTCGAGAGGTCTTAAGATTAACGTGAGCAAAACTTTTACCATGTGTTGCAGTAATAAAAAGAACATTTCATGTAACATTTTCCTAAATTCAACAAAGATAAGCTTAACGAAAACTTTTAGTTACTTGGGTGTACATTTTAATAATAAAGGGACATGGAATGCAGCTATCCATACACGCAACTTGGCTTTTATTAGACAAATTGGAGCCCTAAAGAAGTTTGCAACAAAACTAGGTGGGAAACCGGTTGGGATCTTGCTTAACATTTATGCAGCAAAATGTGTCTCCACAGCAATATATGGTGCTGGCATCTGGGGTATGGCGGACTGCCGCGAGATACAAACCAGCGAGAACGCATTCTTGAAATATTTGCTAGCTGTTCCACGTTCCATCTCTACTACAGTCTGCCATAATGAGCTTGCTCGGGTCCATATTTCAGACATAATTAAGACAACCCCAATTCTGCTATGGCATAAAATATGGTCCTCGGAAAAAACAGCTTTTAATTGAGATGTGATTACTGACTGTATGGCTCTAACAGACTCAAGGAAAATACCCTGGCTTCTTTATGTAAAGAAAGTTTTAATTTCACTGGGGCTAGCTGAACTGTATGATAATCCTACCTCATGTTCATTAACCTCGAAAAAGGATCTTAAGGCCCGCTGTCTAAGCTTGCTCGAGGACAGGCGCTCCTACTTAGAGGGTAACAAATCAACGATTGTTTATCACTACCTCTTGCTGCATGACGCAGGCATTCCTCTTTATCTGTCCCCGACCCTCTCGGTTTATACGAGATTGCTGTTAACTAGGATGAGGACTGATTGTTTATATCGATTGTTAACATTCCCCACTATAAATGACTGGTCTGCTGACCTGGCGGCTTGCCCTTGCGATAATATTTCCAAACAATCCAACATTCACGTTGTTTTGTTTTGTAAATTTAATGACTGGGGAAGAAAGAAACACCTATTCCCACTGCTAAAATTATGGGGTTTAAGACAATGTAGACCAGCCTTACTTAAACTATACATGCTTGAAGATGAAATTACGATCACCGCAGCTGCCAGGTTCTTGAAATATGCAGTAAGGTGTAGAGCGTCTATGAACTGATTTACTAATCAAATTTAAATCTGACAGTCACTTCTTGATCATTTTATATATTTTTGTAAAACATCTTTTTAACTCTTTATATCTGTGTTTTTAATCAATTTTCATGCTGTATTAAACTGTGCTTTTATGAATTATTATGTCAAAAATCGAATAAAGCTATCTTTGAATTGAATTGAGTCATCCTCAAACGTTCCATTGCAGTTTTCAGATTTCTGATTCATGTCCCTTCTTACAACGCTTGCTGCATTAGCAATATTTAGGGCATCAGAATCTGACTTGTTACAGGAACATACTAATGTGGATCCTATTACATCTTTGAAAGCTAACAGAACATCTCTTCCTTTATTGTATACCTTCAAACCTCTTATATTTCTGAGAATTCATTATTTTAGTCTTGTCAAGTTAACCTTACCAACAGTGGACTCAAGAGGCTTTCATCTGTTTGTCTAATGGTTTACTCAATCACAGAGTTTGAAAATGTTTTAACACCTCCGACTCGCAAATTTATCAGATAAGATACAAGCTCAATTAGAGATATTCCTTTTACTGAGGTTTTACTAATTGATTTGTTGTTATTCTTTCATAGGCTACATGCTCTGGCATAGAGTCCAACTAAAGATTTATGATGGTATTCAGCATCCTGTAAGTGCATATCACCCGTAGCTAATTTTGCAATAAGTGCAGTGCAGTATTTTTAAATCTCGGCTCACTGACAATCATTAGCATCCACATCATCTGTTTTTCCCTTACCCTTTACCGATGTATCTGATTTGTTGCAAAAGAAAACGCTTTTCTTCCAGGAATGTTATTTGGAACTGGAATTGCCAAACATGCTTTAACTGGGCTGCCATATTTATCTGCATCACTTAGGTTACTTTTCTGAGCCTGTCAGAGCTTTAGGTCGTCGCACTTGTTAAAACATGAATTATGCCACACTGCATTGTTAGTCCTTAATTTCTATTCAATACCAGAACCACCACTAAGCTGTTCCTGTTTGATATTCATAGGTACACGTTTCAATTCTATAAACACATAACCCACAATAAAAGGCAATGTCAGTAGATGAGATTACATAGAATCAGTGTGAGAACCATTCAAAGGGCACTATGGAAACTCTATCTGCAGGATAGGTATGCCTCTATCAGGGGCAACGCTGAAAGACTGGGGCCCTGGGCCACCGTATATTTTGCATATGTCTGACAAACTCCATGTGCACTGCACCTGTGAAATGAAAGTATATCAGGGACAACCAATGGCAGAACCAAGTGTCATGCATGAGTAGACAAATGGAAAGTAACTTATGAAAGCAAACACAGCAGTAGCAGCATGTGGCACACATCTAGATGGTACACACTTCAAAATTGACACATGTCCATGGAGAACTACACACAGGTATGACAAGTTAACACCTTCCATGTGTGAATACACACATATATAACTGCAACACATCAAACACATATCCAACCTACACAATAGAGAGAAGAATAGCCTAAATGATGTTGGCAGTGGCAGGCCAAGCTGAAATACGTACCACATAACATTTCACCCAATGGACTGTCATCCCCATTTGGATGTCAACCCACATAGACATCCATCCAACATTCCCCCTTTTCCTGTCTAACTCGTACTAATGACTTCAACTGGATGAGCAATCAGGGATCAAACAAACTCACATCACAAACTATACAATAACATCAAATAAATAGGAAAGTAATGGCAGGACTAATGTTTTCGAAACTGTGAACGTTTTTAAAGAATGGATTTAAAGCAATCCAAAAAAGAAACAATGGCTAATGGCCAGTCAGTTCATTGGCCATGTGCCACCAAATTAGCCCTTACTGACACTTCCAGGGAATCTCCTCACAAAGGTGCAGCGGTTGGGTATAGCAAGCACCGCGAAGATGGTACTTGGGAGAGGTGGGTTTTTCCTTGGAAGAAGGGTTTTGTGTTTGGGCTTTTGGGCTGGGTCAAGCTATAGGAGGTTTTTTTCCTTTTTGTCTTTTTTGGGCTGGTTTCACGGGGTGGGAAGGCAGTTTGTCTGGGGTGGGGTGGGAAGTAGAAGGGATGGGTTTTTGTATTGGTGGGGGTTTTCAGACTTTGGGAGGTGGGGACGGGTTCCATAGTTGTAAGGGTGGGGGAAAACATGACAGATTAACTGGGAAAATGGGTAGGGTGTTTGGGTAGTGTTAGGGTTGGGAGAAAAAGGGAGTAGAAGTGTGAGATGGGTCTGCTGTCTACACTGTGTGTTACGTTGATGTCTGTTATGTGGGTGATGGGGAGCATTTGTGTTTTTTAGTGGGAGTGGTGTGGATGTGCTGGGTATCATGAAGGGGTATGTTGCTGTTGGTGCTGTGTCTGTGGATATGGATGTTATGGAGGGGTCTGTGGCTGTTGGTGTGGTGTCTGGGGATATGGGTGTTGTAGAGGTGTCCATGGCTGTTGGTGCGGTGTCTGGGGATATGGGTGTTGTGGAGTGGTCTGTGTCTGTTGGTACGGTGTCTGGGGATATGGGTGTTGTGGAGGGTTCTGTGGTTGTTGGTGCGGTGTCTGCATGAATGCTGGGTGTTGTGGAGGGGTCTCTGGGTGTGAGTGTGGTATCTGTGGGTATGGGTGTGTCAGTGGAGGGCTCTGTATGTATTGCATGGGGATTTATTAAAGTCTTGCATTTGTGTTTTGTGTTTGTGTCTGTTGAGGTGTGTGCATGCTTAGGTGAGCTTGGGATAGGAAAGGAAATAGGGAATGGGAATGCGAAGGGGCAAGAGGGGGGTGGAAGGTTGAGATGGATGGAGGGCTGCCGTGAGGTAGGAGGCCAGAGCCTGAAAAGATCTCTGTTGGGTAGACATGGCAGAGTGAATGCTTTCCAGGTAGTCAACCACCTTGTTTTCTTGCTCCTGAATTGCATTCAGGACCACAGTCTGCCCCACTGAGATGCTTCACAGAAGGCCAATAGCCTCCTCACTTAGAGCAGTGGGGCTAACAGAGGCAGGTGTTATGTGGGAATCTAGGACCCTAGTGTAATTTTTCCCGATTCTTGCCCATATATAGGTATAAATCACCCAGTCCTTATATAGGCATAAAGAATCATTGCCTTATTTAGTTATAGCCTGTGCAGCCCTAATACTACATGGCTACTTCCACTAAACTCCGAGAATCCACTTTGATTTCGTGGTAAAACCAGCCTTCAGCAGTCAGGAACCCCCCCCTGCTTGAATACTGATTTATCCAAGAAATCCAGGAGTTTTCAAGGAACTTGGGGCCAGATGTAGGTAACTTCTATTTACCGACTCATAAATACCGAATTTTACCGATTCGGTATTTATGAATCGGTAAATATGAAGGAGGGAGATGTAGGTAATTTTTGTTTTTGAATTACTGAATCGGTAACATTCAGTATTTACTGAATCGGTAAATACCGATTCGGTATTGCCCATTGATTACTATGGGCCTTGAAGCCCATAGGAATCAATGGGCAATACCAATTCGGTATTTACTGATTCGGTAAATACCGAATCCTGCAAGGGTGCAGGGGGTGTCACTTTGACACCCTCTAGCACCCCAAGTACAAGCATGTGTGACATGTGGCACAAATACATGCCCTAAGGGCATGTCTGTGTGTCACATTGCACAGGTGTGCATGCACAGATGTGCATGCACACCTGAATTCGGTATTTTACCACCCAATAGGATTGAGTGGTAAAATACCGACTCTTAAGGGCCTGTGGCACTCTTAGGAGTGTCACCTACATATGGATTTACCGTATCGGTAAAATTACCGATTCGGTATTTTACAGAAACGGTAAATTTACCGAATCAGTAAATTTACAGATTCTGTAAAATAATGGCCCCTACATCTCAATCACCAAATACCGGTCGGTAACGGCCGAATTCGGCCGTTACCGACCGGTATTTGGTGACCTTCATCTGGCCCTTGGGCACTAGTGACGATATTACGTCCAATCTTACGTCAGACTCGGCACCTTCAGGGGTATAAATATGCCTACATTTGCCCAGTGAAACACACAGTGGTTCAGGAGCAGATAGACTAACTACTTGCCCGACGCCCTGCTGCTGCAAGTGCCGTAGGAAGCCGACCCTCCAACTGACGCACTGAAAAGACCCTGTCTCTTCTCTTGCCGAGAAATCCAGCTCCGGTGTTTCCAGGCTACCCTTGCGGGTTGCTGGGAGATCGAGTCCCGAGAGAGAGATACAAGACCTCTATCATTCTAAAACCAAGGTACGGAGCTGATTAGATCCCTAGAGAATTCTTGAACAGATTCTTGGCAGAGAAATACTAAAACTTAAACTACTCCTCACTTACTTCCTCCCTCGTACTAGGCTTGGGTTAGGTACACCGGGGTAGGCGTATGTTAGAAGCACCAGTTGAATACTTTTAGCCATAATTTTATCATTGTATGTATTTTATGCATTCTATGTATTTTATGTATTTTATGTATTTTATGTATATGGCTCAGAAACCATATAATGCTTTTACAGCACTATTTTATAATACTATTCGTATTATATTACAGTGTACTTCTTAACTAGCATTTCAATTGTAGCAGTGCATTTCTTATGCTTAAGAAATAAGACTGTTCAATAAATACTTTTATTGAAAACGTCCGTCTCTCTATTTCTAAGGAAACTCTGGTGAAACGAAGCATGCACATCTGACTGAGTGAAATAGCCGTCTATTGTTTCTGCGACTCTAGAGATACGTTTCATTCTGGGGAAACAAAGTTGTCATGTTATATGGTTGTCAGAGACTAATCCCTTCTTGTTTATTCGAGAAAGTTTCTAGTGACCTCTGAGCTAGCTGGCACTCACAATTAAGTCTAATGTTTTCGGCAGAGACCTAGTAGACCTCAGTCCTATGTCTAAGCTGCAGGGTATATTATTGCAATGCGCAGAGCCTATTGGGAATATAGGAACTACACTACACAGGGGCTGAGGTACCTGGAGTGAAGGAGACTGCTCCCCTCTTAGGTGAATGGCCAACTTGCCGATGGACAAGAGGGAGGGTAGCCATGGAACTGGGGGTGGTGGACAAAGATGATGGTGATACTAATCCTGCTGGGTCCACCACCACTCTGGAGTGTCCACCGGAGGATGGCTCAGATGATGAGCTTGAGCTGAACGCCTCCGTGTCACTTCTGACACCCTCCTTGTCACTGGGTCTCTCCGTGTTTGACGTATCATGTTGGGAACTGCTGTGATCAGCTGTGGCCCCACTGACATTGGCCCCTTCTCCTCCACTTGCTCTGGATGTATCTGAAATTATATGGGTTTATTGCAACTGCGTTTTCACACCTGACCATCACAAATGCACTGAAAACATTGAAGAAGTCCACATATACCACCTTCATGGTTCACTCCATAGGCTTCTAACTTAGCATGAGCACATGCATGCATGCTACATGACCTGCAAACAGTTAAGCCTCTCATGTTATAACCTCAGACAGGCCCAAATGCATTGATGGAATTCTCTACACTGCATCCTAATGTCCATATACGTATAGTGGATCACCTTGCATAATTTGTCACTTAACCAAATAGGATGGATCCAAGTGTGAGATTTACACACTGCTCACAGAAGGACCTGTATAAAACAAATCTAACTATTACTCATAACACATCAGGATGTCAAGGAAGTCATGTTGTACACCAATATTCCATCATTTACTGTTGTAGAAGACATCATGTCACATGCACATCCCAATTGCACACTGATGAGACTTTGCACTCCAAATTACATCATATGTTCACTAACTGAAAAGTTAAATGACAGCTGTGCACATGTAGATTATCTATGTATCACATTTAGCAGTTCTCTGAAAACATTGAGGTCCAAATATTTCGGAGATAGATACTCATAATTCACACAGCACAAGACTCCATTAAGCCAAATGTACATCCCCAATACTTCCTGCCGACCCTCTTTTCCCTATTTGTTAATGGGGTGGTTTCTTTTTTAACTGACATCGATGCTGACGCCCCTAGTCTGGCTGGTGTGAAGGTCCCCGCCATGCTCTTTGCCGACGACACATTACTAGTTTCCAAAACGCCCATGGGGCTCCAAAAATTGTTAGACCGATTTTGTGACTTCTGTAAATTAAGGGGCTTGGTCATCAATACTTGTAAAACAAAGCTCCTTTATTTTAATCCCAGCAGAAAAGCTAATCGCACGCTCTCTCTCAATGAAGAGCCGCTAGAGCGGGTCAAAACGTCGATTATCTTGGGATTAGGTTATCCGACCAACTCAAGTGGAAGCCCCACATTGAAAAGATGGCCTTAAACCATAAACGGGTCGTGGGTGCCATAAGTAGGGAGCATAGATCTTCAGTTTCCAGATCTATAGCCCCTGCCCTTGAGATCTATGCAGCAAAAGCAGTAGGCAGTGCATTGTACGGGGCAGAGCTCTGGGGCTTTTGTAATGTTGACCTGCTAGTAATAGCTGAAAACCAATTTTATAAAGAGCTGCTGTCCATCCCCAGGAGTTCCCCAAGCAAGCCCATTCAATACGATCTTGGACGCAGATCTATCAAAGACCTTATAACTCTGCGTCCGCTTCTCTATTGGGCTCGTCTATGGCGTACACCAGAGCTAGAGAGCTACGTAGACGGCCTTAAAGAAATCATGAGCTTGCAGGGGTCTTATAAAATAGCTTGGCTTTCAAAAATAAAGGAACTCCTGATGGCTATCGGTCTTTGGGTGGCATGGGAGTCCGGTGCTTCATTGTCCAAACTAGAGGTCAAGCGGGCTTACTGGGGGTGGGTCGATGCCCAGGAATCTAGAGCGGATAACTTGGGCAGGCTCACCGACGAGTTTCGACTGCACAAAACTGTTCCCTTTCTTGAACCCTACATGGACTTCATAAGAAAACCAAGAGATAGGGCATTGTATGTGCAGTTTAGAATAGGAACCCTACCAGTCCGTGAACGCACCTCTAAATGGAAACCCCTGCACCAGACGCCTGCCACCTGCCCGTACTGCAGCACCGAATTGGAAACTATCCCACATGTTTTCTTTGTCTGTAGTTCTTATAATAAGCCCAGATCCAAATGGTTAAAACCTGTTTGTCTCCTTCTTGAGACCAGACGTCACACCCCCGCCCTAAGAATCTTGCAATCTGATCCTAACACAGTACTGGCGTGTGGGGTAGCCAAATTTCTTGGTTGTACGTGGGTGATCAGATGCAAAGCTATGTGATGCACCCCCTCTTAGGCAATCCCTGGTTCCTCGTTTCTTTTTTAAACTCAAAGCTGTAAATCATTTAATACTGTTTTAAACTGTCTTTTTAATTATTTATTGAGTGTTTTTAATAATATGAATTGCATTCTAATTGTTATGTGCTTTTAAGATATCAATATATCGAAATAAAGCTTTGTACACCATTACACCACTGACATTGGCCCCTTCTCCTCCACTTGCTCTGGATGTATCTGAAATTATATGGGTTTATTGCAACTGCGTTTTCACACCTGACCATCACAAATGCACTGAAAACATTGAAGAAGTCCACATATACCAGCTTCATGGTTCACTCCATAGGCTTCTAACTTAGCATGAGCACATGCATGCATGCTACATGACCTGCAAACAGTTAAGCCTCTCATGTTATAACCCCAGACAGGCCCAAATGCATTGATGGAATTCTCTACACGGCATCCTAATGTCCATATACGTATAGTGGATCACCTTGCATAATTTGTCACTTAACCAAATAGGATGGATCCAAGTGTGAGATTTACACACTGCTCACAGAAGGACCTGTATAAAACAAATCTAACTATTACTCATAGCACATCAGGATGTCAAGGAAGTCATGTTGTACACCAATATTCCATCATTTACTGTTGTAGAAGACATCATGTCACATGCACATCCCAATTGCACACTGATGAGACTTTGCATTCCAAATTACATCATATGTTCACTAACTGAGAAGTCAAATGACAGCTGTGCACATGTAGATTATCTATGTATCACATTTAGCAGTTTCAGTTCTCTGAAAACATTGAGGTCCAAATATTTCGGAGATAGATACTCATAATTCACACAGCACAAGACTCCAGTAAGCCAAATGTACATCCCCAATACTTTCTACTTAGTAGAGGTGATGATGAGATTCATAGATTGTGTATCCACAAGCCAATACACATTTGAAGGTTTTGGATGTCCGTGAGCATCTATGACATGAAGATGTGGTATCACTAGAGCCCTAATGGGCAAGAACATCACACCACTCTTTGGTATTGCTTACTCAGATTGCCTTGTAAGGATCAGTGTAGAAACCACACAGCTCTACACCTCACTCACCGATGCATGTCACAAGTCAGTGAATGAGTGTTTTTGAAAAAATTATTGCAGAGAATCCATTAACGGGCAAATACACACTGACCAACATGTAGGCACTAATGCTGATGGCACTAGTGATGTTTATACCCTAATTTAGATTATAACCAATACTTACCAATAGGAACTGTTGTAGTCACATCATGTGCTCAGAACTCTATGTCATGTAACATGCAATAGGGCACCATCAAATGAGCGAAAGTGGTTAGAAAACATCACTCCTCACACAAGAAACACCAGTTACCTATGTGGTACAATTTTCACCCAGATTTGAAGAGAACATTAGATGATTACTCACTTCACTCAGTCAGGTGTCTGCTCAAAGGGAGAGATGTGGATGTGGAAAGGACTCTGCTGTGTTACAGGTCAGACAGACAATGACTACAGCTCAGCAGCATGTACCTGCCACCACATTTACTCTAACAATGACTCATCGTGTATGGCACATGGACCACCACCAATATGGTTGGTGAAATGCTTGTCTGTAACACTCAAATTTGGCAATATGACATGCATTAATCTGGCCAAGACAAACACCCTTGCTGCTGCTGTTGGGCACTCAACTGCCCATCAAGGTTCAGGTAGGCCACCACCAGTATGCAGGCTATCAGGGGGGGTCACAGTCTGACATGCGCCCATTGCCATGTTGGGAGGATTCCCCAGCAGGACCTACACGATCCTCCTGGCCCAGCGCTGCAGGTCCTCCCCCCCCTTTTTCCACAGTGGGCAATACACTGGCTGCAGACAACTACGATCGACACCTTCTGGGCAATGGCTCACCAAATGATAGAAGTTGACCTGCATGGATGCAATAGATGTATATATAGTTTGTAACTAGGAGCTTGAGGATAAATGTCAGCGTGATACACATTATGCTGAAATCTAGCACAAGCCTTCATCAAAAGTCAACATATTGCATATGCCCATGTCATATGCTAAACCTAACTAAGGGATGGACACTCATTTTCGTGGTCATCTGACACCTAACTTCAGCCCTGGTCATTAGCTACACTGACTGAGGCAGCCCACTAACATTATGTAGACCAGGACCATCCTAAATGGAATATGATGTGAGGTACCGTAACAAACAACACACAATTTTAACCTTCTGAAGGGTAAACTACCTGTACATGACTATCCTTACACCTTTGCTGCCAGGCCCACTGCATCGATGCATATCGTCCATAGAGGGGATAACAATAGTATACACAACATCGTAAGACTAAGGTCCCAATGTAATGGCTGGTATCTGTGACACTGAGAGCTACCTCTGTGGGGGCTATGTGAAATACTTATCTAAATATCCTAGTAAGTAATAATATGTTTGTGTTGCTATACTGCCATAACAGGATACCCCTTTTGCCATGTGTGGCACTGTAACAGGGATGTCAATCAACATATCATTGTATGTGTAGTGTGATAAGGTATATACTACCCAGGAAGATACATCACATTTCTACATCTATTCGATAGTAACCAACTATCTACAATGTTCATGTCTCAGAGGTCTAATAGTCCTGTACAGTGGAAGCAACAGCATTAGAAAAGTGTCAACAGACCTTAGTGAGTAAGGGGACAGTCATTATTGACAGCCACACATTGACATTGTGGGTCAATGGAATGAAGTATCAGATCCGGGGATCACCTTAGTCTCCATGCCTCATATTCTCCATGTAACAGTTATCAAGGCTACAAGTGGTAGCTCTTTGTGTGAATATCCATGGATCAACAGGTCTACAGGGGTATTACTCTGTGCATCTTTTCTCTTGTCACAATCAGGCCTTGCTCTCTGCAAGCTGAGGCGCTCACATTTACACTAATTCATTACAGAAAGTTAAACATCTGTCAATTTTATTTCTGAACATGTGGATGTGTTGGTACTTTGAAGGGATCTGGGATGTATAACTACCTCCCAGACAATTGTTTTATAAAGTGTGATATGGCCTGAGCGATCTGTGGGATGGTACATTTGGCTTACATCATCCTCCAATGCTTATAACAGTATACAGAAATAGCTAATGGTGTGAAGCTCATACATAACAATGCACATATACCATGACATGATTTGAGAATCAATATAGGACTTACACTCTGACACTCAGAGGCACATTGTACCCTATGGAAATAGAAAGGAATCAGTGAAATTGAGTTAAATATGTGTTTGAGGAACTTACCCTTTCCTCTGGTGAACCATAGAGTTTAGCATGCAGGGGAAGGACCTCATCCACCAAAGAATCCAGCTCCTCTGGAGTGAAGGGAGGAACCCTGCCCCCTCTAGTGCATGCCATGATTGATCACAGAGGTGGCAAACAGTAGTTGAAATGGAGGAGGGGTTTAAAAGAGCAGTGTCAGGAGGCAAGTGAGATTTGTTTCCAACCGCCTCATACATGTTCACCATGTGTGCGACCATCAGCATGGGCGGGCACATTCATTGGGTGCAATCACCACTATCCCCAATGTTAGCCTATGGTTGTGACCGCAGTGCACGTGACCACCCACCACGCGGTCGACTACCGCCGGCGGGGAATGTGATCAACATGTCCTATTTGCAAGGTTAGGCATCCTTCATGTTAGAGATTGGGAAACTGTATTGGTGACAGTTAACTGCTTCACCACCACTACAAATGAGGGCAACATGTTTACATTTAAAATGCTCCATTCCCATGTCATGTCCAGTACAAAGCTTCATTTGTGTAGTGCATTACTGTGCACATCGGTAAAATGTGCGTGGCTCACTGTACACTGTGGTTAGCGGTATTTCACATGGATAGGTATGCTGCCCTTACTATTGTGGCAAATTAACTTTTCTGAATTGATGATGTGCACCATTCTGTTACAGACCTGTTTACGCCACCTTGGGGATGACTGGTGGATGTTTAAGATATTTTACTTACTTACTTAATCTTTATTTCGATCACAGATCATAAAAGATATACATTCAGTTCCATACAAAATTTTAAAAACATATTAAACAACATTAGTGATCAAGATAAAAGCTGGAATTTAAAATGTGACACAATTTTAGGACTGTCTCAAGACTTCTGGTTTCCTAACACATCATTTTTACACGTCGACATCGAGCATACCACATGGAGGTTAGGAATTTAGATAGAGCAAATACTAGAGTGGGGGATAGGTCTGTCTTTAGGACTCTATAAGGGGGTAGAAAAGTTCTGAATCCCAAGTTCCTGAGCAAGGAGACTAGCCAATATTTTCTACTCCTTTCGTATCCCTTGCAAAAGAAGACAACATGAATGTCATTCTCCTTTGAATGTCCACAAGCCGGGCAAGTTTCTGAAGAGGAACAAGAAGACCAGGATGCTGTAAACGATGCTAGGGGAAGCGTTCCATATCTCCATTGGAGAAATAGTTTCCTGGTTAGTTGTGGAGAAATGGCATCAAGGACACTTTCAAGATGGTAAAAGTCTTTAGTTTGTGTGAACTTGTTGGACAGCGACCCCTCCCGTGCACCGTCCATGGCTCTAAGGAGCATATGATCATAATAGGTTCTCGTCAGTGCCTTTTTTGGGATCCTTGAGCACATATTAAGTGGGTCTGTCCACAGTTCATGGAGTCCGATTGCCTCCAGCGTTCTCCTGATGTAGGTCAGCCATGGCATTGTTTTGGCATTAGGTAGCTCCAGAAATTCCTGCAGCTCAGCTCTATAATTTGAAAGGTCTGGACTACTCCATAGACGCCGCCAAAATGTCAGGGGCTTTAGGCCCAGCTCCTCCGTTATGGGTCGAATGTCCAAGTCCAGTCTGAGCGGGAGTAATGGTGTACTCTGAGGGAGAGCAACAATCTGTCTCAAGAATTTGTTTTCTGTTATTAATAATTTGGATGATGGAGTGTGCCCCCACAACTCACCCCCATACGAGACACCGCCCCGGGCTTGAGCTTTGTAAATGTGTATTATGGGGCTAAGTGGACGGAAGGGGGATTTATTCGCAAGTCTCATAGTACCTCCCGCCAACTGTGCCAGTTTGATGTTCACTTTCGACTGGTGGGATGACCACGTTAGGTGTTCATTAAGAGTGATCCCTAGGTATTCGATTGTGTACACCCGTTCCAGTTGGACTTCTCCTAACCTTGGTGGGGAGCGATTGTACGGCTTCGGGTTAAGGATCATATATTTGGTCTTTTGGGGGTTGATTTCCAGTCCTCGATCTAAGCAGAACTGTAGAAACCCGTCCAAGACACGTTGAATGCCCATAGGGGATTTGGACAGCAGCAGGGTGTCATCTGCAAACATGATTGCAGGCACCCTGCTGCCAGTCAGCTTAGGGGCATCGGTATTGGGAATCCTGGCTAGATGGTCCACTATCCCGTTCACAAAGAGGCAAAACAGGGTCGGTGCGAGCACACAACCCTGTCTTACCCCTCTGCGAACGGGAAACCTTTCGGTTAGTTTGCCTCCTCTGCCACACCTAACGCGGGCATAGTTGTTATGGTGCAATCTCATCAGGATACCCAAAATATCCCCAGGGACATTCAACTCCTCCAAGACTTTCCATAACTTCCGTCTTGGTACCAAATCAAAGGCGGCACGCAAGTCTACAAAAACTGTATACAGGGTGCCGCCCTTGATTATAGCTGTCCTCCAATAAAGCAGGTTCTACCTAAAGATTTGGTCTGTTGTTGAAACTCCCTGTCTGAATCCAGCCTGATATGGAGTCAGAATGCCCATCTCGTCTACCCAGTCTTGTAGTCGATTCAGAACCAGTCTCCCAAAGAGCTTCTGGGATATGTCAATAAGACTAATTGGTCGGTAGTTGGCTGGGAGCAGAGGGGACCCCTTTTTGTAAATTGGGACTACCTCTGCGCCCAGCCAAGTGTCCGGAACCTCCATACCCCCGAGGATGGCGTTAAATATCAGTGTGAGGTATGGGGCCCATATCCCTGGTTCTTGCTTGAATAAATCCCCAGGTACCCCATCGAGACCGGGGGCTTTTCCAGCAGAAAGCCCAGCTATGGCCGCCCTCACCTCTTTTTCTGTAAAACGGTCGCCACATGTACCTAGGCCTGGGGTGCTATTTGAGATGCTGGGTGACCTATCTTCTGCTGAGTACAGTGCCTTAAAATGGCTCTGCCATAAGCTGGGAGCGATATTAGGCTCGATAGCCGATGGTAGATCCTCTGTGCCGTTTGTGACAAGGCGCCAGAATTTACGCGAGTCTCGACTGGTTAATGACCTCGAGAGGTTTTCCCAGTATTCCTGGTCCCATTCGGCCCTTGCATCTATCAGGAGCTTCCTGTAGGATCTTCTCCTGGCTTGGATTTCCTCCCTATTGGTGCCACTCTTGATGGCGAGTAGCAGTTTAGTCTTAGATTCCCTACAAGTAGCATTGTACCAGGTCGTTTTGGCTGGGGGTCCTGATCTTTTTCCCGACTTTGAGAACAGATCTGTCTCTAGGGTGTTGATTAGCTCAGCATATGTATGAGCGAGCTTTTCTCTATTAGCTGGCCCTTCTACCTCTTTCCCTATCCGGAAAGCCTTCTCCAAGTGCGGAATGATCCTAGCATATAGTTTCGGTAATCCGTCTCCCCTAGTGATTAATTTCTCCCATTCGACTTTCCTCCGATTGTTTTCTAATAGGAGCCCAGACTTGTCATTATCCGTACTGGGCATAGTAGGTTAGTTCCCTGGTAAGATGTAGGAAAGTTCCAGGGCATTATGGTCACTATCCCTTCTCTCGATGATTTTAAGATCGACTACTTGTGGCCACATGGATAGTTTAACGAGAATATAATCTATTCTCGATTCTCTGCCAGTTTTATTATAGGTACAGGTGCTAGGTATGTCTGATTTACAGCGGCCATTCCAGGCCCTTAATCCTTGGTTTAGGGTGAGGGCAGTAATCTGCAAGGCCAAGGGGGTCCAAGCTCTCAGGGGGGGTGCCACCGTCATCGGTATGCGCCAACATAAGTCTTCCTCAAAAGAGGGGCCATCACGTAAACCTGATAGTGGTTCATACTGTGAATTTAAATCACCTCCCACCAGGCATGCAAGTTCCCAGGGAATACCATCAAGGAACACAGAGAGTTGCTCTATGGTGCTGGATTCCTTAGACATTTGTACCGGCCTGGAATATATGTTGATAACCACCAATTTCGACGAATTTGGCCACTCCAATAAGACGGCTAAAAGATCATCTGAATCTGTTTCCAGGTAGTTAGCCTGGCATCCTAAATCAGTTGCTATCCATATCGCGAGTCCTCCCGATGGCCTTACCCTTCCCCCCCACTTAGCAGGTTTAGAGAAGGCTGCAAAACCCTGAAGCAAGATTTCCTCAGGTGCCCAGGTCTCCTGAAAAAGTAAAATGTTTTTAGAATTGATAAAGGAGGTCCAGTCAGGAGAGTCAATCTTACTGGCTAATCCCGCTACGTTCCACGAAACCAGGGTTAAGGGGCATGGTTTGGTAGAGGATAAGTCCGTAATGGTGTTATTATTAACTTCCCTGTTCTCCGGAGTAACCACCTGTATTGGGGATGAGTGGACCTGTGCCACTCTTAGGTCAGTATGGGTCACATTTGGGACCTCTGGAGAGGACTCTGGAGCTAGATTTAATTCCATAGAGTTTTGTGTCCCTCTAAGCAGAGTGGATAGTGGAAGTGAGTTGTTCCCCGTCCCTTCTAAGACTATCCATTCACACCCCCCATTGTCCATGCGTCAGTCCACCATTTCCAGACTGCTGTATCTGTTATAGACAGGGAATTGGGCTGGATAATGCATTCTATGGGACCCTTGAATACCTCTTGTAAATCCTCCCCCCCCGACCCCTTCTCCTTGGGATTTTTTCCCAGCCTTCATCCTCCTCAAACTGCATGAAATGATCAGTGGGTCTTCCCCTATAATTTGGAGGACCGCTTCTCTCTCTTCGACCACTTCCCCAATCATCCAGAAGATCTTGGTGGTGCCCCCATCTTTCATCCTCCAAGTTATATGGACTTGAAGGATAGAAGAATGAGAGAGGGAGAGATTGGATATTGCTGGCTTGGTCGTCAGGGTCCCAGGCACAAATGTAAGCAGCAGTGCCCGGTTCTCTGAAGGTGACCAAAATGCAGTCTCCCCTTACTGATTTCCTGGAGTATCCCACCCATGTGACCCGCCTAACCATGGAGATATCGCTGGTTATTCCTCTTGGGAGTGGTCTGTATGTGGATAACCAGCTGATAACTTTATTTCTGAGTGATGAAATTGTTTCTATTGTTGTGAGTTTTAATTCTGGAACCCCTGCCAAAACTAGCGTGTAAGGGGCAGCCTCTGGTGGGAGATTAACAGGTTTAGGTTTGCGATTGTAGTTTAGTTTCCCTCCCGTAAATGTTTGGTCGCCCTTGGATTTAGACTGGGTAGGAGCAGTATCTTTGGATGTTGGGGTAGTAATCGGTAGGGTAGTTAGTGTTTGTGACATTAATGGCGGTGCTTTGTTGGAATTTCGGTTGGGCTGGGGTAAAGGAGTTTTAACCAAAATGGGCGCTGGATTTTGTGCGTCGATGGAGGGTAAGTTTTTCTTTGCAACTGTGGCTATGTTACCCTTTATAGGCTTTGGATCAGGGCCCCCTTTTGATGTTTTAGCTGTATTAGTGTCGAGTTTCTTTGAGTCAGCTAATTGCACTGTGGATTTTTCAATATTGACTAGCTTGGCCTCAATCTTGATCAGTCGAGCTTCGAGAGGGCTCAATAATGATCTGAGAAGTACACCAATATCCTCCAGTGTGATATCATCACTGGAGTTATCAGCTGGGGTAGCGGTTGTGGCCACTGCTGGTACCTTTATTGTATGGGTTGTGGAGGTAGTTCTTATACCCTGCTTGTCTGGGTTAGGAACAGTGATGCCTCCCTTTGCCCCTTTTGCCCTGGAAGGTTTAGATTTTGGGGATTTTGTCTTATTGACTTCTTTGGTGTGACCCCCCCTCTTTTGTATGGCACCTTCCCTAGTCCCCCTATCTCTATCGAGACAAGGCTCTTGGGCGTTGGCTACCATAATTTTCGGATCAAAAAGTAGGGGTAAAATTACAGGAGATGTATGTGGCAGTTGTGAGTTTGGAAGGGCCATTATACTCAAGTCATCAAAATCACTAGGGAACTCGATCGTTGAGTCCGGGTCAGTGATATCTGGGTTAGGTGGGTGAAGTATTACCTGGTTGGTCTTTTCTTTTGTAATGAGTCCGGTCCTCCCCTCTGGTGTTCTAGCTTAGGCCATCGGCCCAATTGAAGATCTTCTGACCCAGTCTATTTCTTGGGAAAGTCTTCTTTCGAGGACCTCAATTTCTTCAATTAGTAGAGATCCGGCTTTAACAAAATAATTGTCAATGGGGCCCTTAACACCTCCTGCCGCAGCTAGTGTAGATTTACTTCTAGTTTCTCTGGTACACATTGTTCCGTGTGGGCAGAGGAGCAGAAATGGCAGTTAAAGAGGGGGGGCCCGGGCTGGGCTCTCACGTACTCGAACGGCCTCAAACGGCCCGCTCTTTGCCCGGTCTTCGCCCCGTTCTTCGACCCGCGCGCGTCCCGCGTCGCGGTAGTAATTAGGCCAGTGAAGTACGAGGAGGCTGGGGGCGTGGCCGCCGGGGGAAGAGGCACCAGCTGTGTGAAGCTGAGGATGCTGGTCCTCGCAGTCCCCCGGTAGGCTCCACGCACTGAACTCTGGCCTGAGGGCTCGACCTGGGCCGTCCTCCACTGGGAGCGCGTGTGCTCTCCGCCGACTGCGGAGCCGCTCACACCAGGGAGGAATGGCCTCAGGGAGCAGCTGAGCAGCACCCGCGAAGCGGGTCTCGCGAAAGGTAGCGGACGAACTGGACGACAGACAGCAGAAGTCTTTAGCAACCCTCGTGGCAAAGGTAAATTCCTGTATGAGGCACCCACTCAGCCGGTGTTCCCAAGCGCTGATATTGCTGGAGGCTGGGGGCGTGGCCGCCGGGGGAAGAGGCACCAGCTGTGTGAAGCTGAGGATGCTGGTCCTCGCAGTCCCCCGGTAGGCTCCACGCACTGAACTCTGGCCTGAGGGCTCGACCTGGGCCGTCCTCTACTGGGAGCGCGTGTGCTCTCCGCCGACTGCGGAGCCGCTCACACCAGGGAGGAATGGCCTCAGGGAGCAGCTGAGCGGCACCCGCGAAGCGGGTCTCGCGAAAGGTAGCGGACGAACTGGACGACAGGCAGCAGAAGTCTTTAGCAACCCTCGTGGCAAAGGTAAATTCCTGTATGATATAAGATATCTTAATTGATAAAAATCAAATTTTCCCTTCTGGAAATCCTTTTTCACTCTTATCCACTCATGTCCATAAGGATGTATGTCAGTACAACGCGATCTAAAAGATTGTGGTACGTGACAACGCGGGCATTACAACGCAAGTCGTTACAACGACTTGCGTTGGAGGGCGCGGATTTTGGAATGTTATAATTTTATATTCCTGGATTGGCACTGTTTGAATTCTAGAAATATGAAAATTGGCATTTTTACCCGGTCTGTGGATTTGGATGAAAGAGTGATAAATAATGAATAAAGAGAAAAGAATAAGATTAAAGAGAAAAGTTGGAACACAAAAGTAATGGCTCAAAAGTTTGGTGAAAACATGCACGCCAGAGGCGGCATGAAGCTGTGCGAATGGTTTTTTTGGGGCTACATGGTAGTCCCATCACTTAAAAGTACATTTTGACTAATGGCAGTGGGGCAAATGCCAAATAACCGATCTGCACGAAATGGACAACAAAGAGAAGAGTAAAAGGGAGAAAATAAGAAAAACTGTTAAAAGAGGTGTGCATCCCTTCACTACTTTGAAACTTCATAACTACAGCCCTGCCTAGGAATTGCACCCGTTAGATCACACGGATAAAAATAAAATCAGAAGAGACTTTCTAATCCACGTAGAACAGCAAAGACTGGAGTTCATCGCAAGTGGCGGATAAAAAACACACGGAGTGACTCGGAGATGGACAGACTTGAAGATTATGGCATGTTTTATATTAACAGACACAGAAATGAAAACACGGACTTTTTTGACTGTACATATGCATCTTGGGACATGTAGTTTGTAAGAGGAACATGTACGCAAGGGCGGGAATTTCGGGTGGAGCTCTGGCCAATGGGAAAGGAGAACATAGAGGCATGGAGCTTTTTTAAAAACGGAGGCGGGAAGAGTTAAGGTGATTACTGCTCGAGTACGATGTTGATGATGATGGGTTTTTAAATACAAGCACAGCAGGTATGTAGGAAAATGAGGGTTGGTAGAAACGTTTTGATTAAATGAGGTAATATGGGGGAGAGAGAAGTGAGACACCGGGGTTTAATCATCACGATAATAGGGAGATCTGGATGAATGACATTTGCATGTATAAACTTTAACGAGCAGTTTGAAATGTGGAGCCACGATGTACTTTCACTTTGGCATAACAAAACGTTTTTACTTTGGGACATCTGAATGGATAAAAGAGGGTTTGGTGAGATTAAGTACGAAGGGAGGGTGAAAGGCTGGGACCATCAGGGAAGTTGCTACAGTTGGATTAACAGGTTGAGAAAAAAAGAGTTAACAGAGGATTCTGCGCGCTCCACAAGAGGGATATAATGAGAGAGAAAAATCAGATGAAATGTGCAGATAGGCTATGTAAATGAATGAAAACATATTCTGTTTTTAAAAAAAAATGTTGGCGTAATTGTATTGAAGAGTGTTAATAATTTATTCCGTTATTATTATTATTTATTGTAGTGACCCCCGAAGAAGGGCCCATGGGTGGCCCGAAATGCATTGGGTTTTTATAAGAAATAAAGACTGCTTGCGTTGAACATTGCATTATCCACATTCTTTCGAAAGCCTGGATTGGCACTGTTTGAATTCTAGAAAAATGAAAATTGGCATTTTTACCCGGTCTGTGGATTTGGATGAAAGAGTGATAAATAATGAATAAAGAGAAAAGAATAAGATTAAAGAGAAAAGTTGGAACACAAAAGTAATGGCTCAAAAGTTTGGTGAAAACATGCATGCCAGAGGCGGCATGAAGCTGTGCGAATGGTTTTTTTGGGGCTACATGGTAGTCCCATCACTTAAAAGTATAATTTTATATTCCATCACCAGTCCACGTAACAGTAGGGAAGGTGTTGGAATATAAAATTACAACATTCCTTGCCCAACAGCACCATCCAGCGCAAGTCGTAGTAACGACTTGCGTTGTAATGGCATTGTTGTAAAGGCACTCCGGTGTAAACACCGCGTTGTAAAGTATGTTTACCGTCCATAAACACCTAATGTCCCTCTCGCACATTAATTATACACTAAAGATTAAAATTAGAAGCTTTACTCAGAGTGTGTAAGCACTTATGTGCATATTTAATAAATCATCTCTGTGCCCTCTAAAAGTTGTTTTCTTAGCTAATCTCTCTGTGTTTGTCTGTTTGAGGTACCTTCACCATGTCATCTTAACTTGGGCATTTTAGAATTGTGACATTAGCAGGAATATTATGCTGTACAGACACATGAAGTGGGCATGGATTGTTTCTAGGAATGTCTATCACAGATTTTGGGTGTACACAACTGGTACCAAGACATCTTGCACAGCAATAGGATGGAAGTTACGTAGCTTCCATTGGACTTGTTTCTTGTGGTGTGTTGGTCCTAATGCAATATGTGTGCCATCACGTGATCCAACACAATGTTGTGTTGTGCCCAATTTATGCTATCCAGCATTTCCATTGACTAATTTGTCATTGTATATGAACTGGATGTAGCTGTTGATGTGTCTCCTCATGGTAGGCCAAAGTGCTGGTAGCACATCCCTAACATGTGTTTGTGACATTCCACCAGATGCAAGCAACACTGGATTGAAATGACCTTGTAGTGAGAAACTGTTGTACTGAAATTTTTTCATTTCTTAATTTGATGCAGGATTTCTTTTGTGAGGTAGGCAATATGGCTCCAGCTGATGATGTTGACCTAATTCATTGTTTCCTATTGTGTAGGATATTGTAAGATGTATCCCTTCCTTCCATGTTGTGAAAGTCTGCAAGTGATTATGTGATCACTGACACAGAATAACTGAGTCATGTCTTATTTGTTATGTGTTTGACATCATATAAGCCTATGATTTCAACTATGGAACAAAGATGTTCTCAGCCCAGACACTTGTATGTATGTGTTGTTGTGACATTGTAATGATCCTGAGTTCAAAATTGTTTACATGCAGTATATTCATGCTTCCAGAAGTCTCTAGGTTTCACAAAGTAGTACATTCACATTGTTACATGTGAGAATTACAACAGGGGACAATGCTTGGAGACATATTTTTTTAATGAAGTGAATAAGGACAAGATCAAGAAATTAACTTAAAATTACACATTGCAAGCAAAAAGTAAAGTCTTCAATCAGGGTGGATAAAATCATTGTAGTAGAGTCTAAATTGTCGGGAGTCCAAAGCCCAACTTACTCCTCCCATCTGATATGGGAAAGTGGTCAGGAATAGTCCAGCAAAGTGAATGTATAGCATTGGCAAGGTTTCTTCTGGGTGGTGGTGTGTGTCTTGCCACCCTGAGCTCCTGGATTGTTGCATAAATGTCCCCTCGGTTTGCCACAGGGGGGATCTGTAGCTACTGAGACAGGGGCGCGTGCAGGCATGTCCTCCTCTGATAGGGCCTCCCTTCTTGTGGCTGCTGCAGATGTTTATGGCCTGGAGGAAGGGGTGGATGCTGGTGGAAAAACCCTGCAGAGGGTAGTATTGATATCCTGCAGCACCCCAACCAGGGAAGCCACCTCAATGTGGATGCCAGTCACCTCAGTGTGGATGGTTTCAGCCTTTCAGTATATGTCCCTCTGTAGCTCATTCATTTCCTGGATTTTAGTCAATACCTGGCTTATAACAAGTTGTGAGTCCTGGTACACTCACAGGTCTTGGAAGATGGCAGCCTGGGTGTCTGTGGCCTCAGTGGGCTCACTCTGCGAGTCCACAGTTACCCTCCCATGATGCTACAAACACAATGTAGTCATAAAATGTGTATTTGTCCATTCCAAGGCATTGTTGTGTCTAATACAGACACCCACCTTGATTGTATATTTAGAATTGTTCGTCATGTGGAAATTGCAGAGACAAGGAGTCACCTGCCACTTCTAATCTGTTGAGTTTCCTTCATGGCTCACATATATTAGGGTTACATCGTTGTTATGGTGTGACTCGTGCCATCAATAGTTTCAGTTGATGGGTCCAGGATACCATCAAATAATGTATTCATATGCATATCTGGAGTGGAGCACTGTCTGTACATTGCACTGTCCTTGATGAGTGAAGATCAGTGGTAACATGGCAGACAAGTGAGAAGGGTCAACAGGAGTATATATCTTGGTTAGAGTTGAGAGGGCCTATTTATTGTTTCTGCTAAACAGCCTTAAATTTTTTAAGAATATGCAATATAAAAACAACTCAGTAAAAGCATGTGCACAGCAATCTTTCAATAAATTCATTGGAACATTAACATGCAGGTACAAGGAAGTGCTAAAAATATGCCTTTCCGTCGCAGGCATGCAGCCTAAGAAAAAAAGCATGTTTACATTCTTCAGAAAGAGTAAAATGCGAGTGCAGCGAGAAGGTGCACATTACCATCAGAGGCAACATCCTGAGTGAAAGAAAAACATATGCATCAATATCTATTAAAAAAAGTTAAGGACATTTGGTAATTATCTTCTTTTCAGGTGTAAACAATCTGACAATCCACCTAGAGAGTAAAAGTGGAGTGCATAAAACTAATGAAAAAAATTGTGTAATTTAAATAATAGCAGGGTGTGCCATTATGGGAAACAACCAGATTTTCGGGGGTTCTACCTACTTAAACATAATCCTAAAGTGGAGGGCAATTCTCTCAGGCAAAGCCACGTAACCAAATAATATGATGCTACTGAGGTGACCACATACATATCATCTAGTTTAAAATATAACGCCATTGCTGGTTAAACACCTCTGACCCCATTATATTTCAATAGGGGGAGAAGCCAAATTTTGTACAAAACCGAATGAAATGGGTTAGATTGTAAAGGCCACAGAATCTACAATCACAGTGGTCGTATCTACCCTGGAGTTTGTGAATACGTATAAGAAAGCCCCTGGACTGGGGGATACCTAGCTGGAATTTTAAGTGCTATGTTCACTTCAATTCATACAGCATGTTTAGATAATCTGGACACAGGAGGCCATAGATGTTAGTGAAATAGGTGCCTGTAAAAGATCCCGGATTCAACTCACAGCCTTGTTTTATTTGTGTGTATTATAGATACCATTCTTTAAACAAATCTGAAGTATTCTGTCTAATAGTACCAGGAGGTTTCCACAAAGACACTAACTGCAGCTCCTTTCAAATTGGTTGTGCATGTTATGACCATGTATTGCCCTGGCAATAACAGCTAGCTGTTATTTCTTCAAGGGTATCTAAGTAAACTGCAGGCTTGGGGGTTCTTACCAGTCTAACCCAGTAAAGAATTAGCCTGTGGGCGATAATTTCTGATATAGGGGTAAAATTAAGCTCTGCATACAGTGCCGCTAGAGGGGTACCTGGCCCAAGCAAAGTTCAGAGGAAATTATTCTCAGCTACTTTGAGTGGGCGGACATTTCCAAATCCCCATTGTTCCGCACCATACAGTGCGGCTGCCCCTGCCCTTTGCTTATATATTTGGAAAATCATACTAATAATTTCTGGCAACATCAAAACTGCTCCAGCCAATTGTCTCAAAACTAGTGTAGCCTTCCGTATTTGAAATTCCTAAAGAGTCAAACTGCTTAAGAGTATCCAGTGGTATACCTTCAACCAAAAGGTTTTTGCTTAAAACGGGGGGCATGTTAAAATATCATACACTTTGTTTTTCTACCATTATTGGTTAGGGAATTCTGGTCACAGTACTCTACACGGCATGCTAGTAGCCTAGTGATGGCGTTATCTGTTTGTCCCATCAGTACCAAGTCATCTTAGTATAATAATATTGGCACCCGCTTCCTGGCTACAGTTGGAATTTCTAAGAGGTCTTCCATCAAATAGTCTACTGCCCCATTTAATAGTATAGTACTCTCCCTCCTGGCCCATACCGTACCATTACTAGAGAGGGTTCAACACCCAGGTCTACTAGGGATCAATTGTTGTTTTTGCATTTGTCTACCGGGGATCTCCACACCTTCTCTCTGTCAACTCAATCAAAAGCTGCTTTCAAGCCCACAACTATTAGGGACAGCAGTAACTTCCTCACCAATGTAAATATATAGGAGATCATATATAACCGGAGATCCTGGTCAATGGTCCAAATGCAAGACCTAAATCCAGCTTGCACTTCAGTTACAACGTTGTGAGCACCAACCCATTCTTGGAGACGGCTAAGCAGGGCTTTCCCAAAATGTTTCCTGCAAGATCCAGAAGGGAGATCGGATAATAATTTAATGGGATAGATCTATTGCCCTTGGCTAGATCGATTGTCCTTCTTATGGATTGGCACATAATAGCTGAGTGCAATGAAGGGGGTAAAGTATTACCAGCAAGTGCCGAATTAAACACTCTATACGTCTCTTTGTGATATATGTCAATTGGCACCATATCGGGGACTAGAACTTTATTTTTCTTTGCATCAGTCAAGGCTCTCACCACCTCTCACACTTACATGTCAATTACACAGTGCCAAGAGCAGATGTTCTCTCAGGCTAACAGGGGGACTATGGGGTTGGCACTGTATAAATTACTAAAGTGGCTATTCCAAACAGATGGCCTGATATGAGTTTATATTCTGTTCAGTGACATCCCTCTCCACATGTGATACTAATTCCCAAAATATTTTGGAATTTTTTTCCTGTGCGTCCTCCTTCAGTTCCTCTAAGAGAGTGAATTTGTGAAGCCATTTATTGGTTCTCAGAAGCCGTTCATGATTATCCTTACACTTTGTGAAAAAGAATTCTCTTTGTGTGCTATGTTGTTGTTGTACTAGGGCAGATGAAACAACTTCCTTCATTCTACGGCATCCCTCACCATACCAAGTAACCCGTGTTCTCCTTTTACCATCATGCAACAAGGCAGCTGCAGGCCCAGCAGGCTTAGACCACAAGTCCTTCAGCTCCTCTGCCATCCCATTGTAGGCTGCTAGGATTGCACCTTTGTCACCGCAAGGAGGTTCTAAATTGCAGAATCATACTTAATCAATATACTCTCTAGCAGTGACAGTTTTTGAAAATATTTCTCCCTGCTCCATCTTATCCTCTTTCTACTATTAGATTCAACAATGATATGTCCATAACTCGTTTCCACTTGGCTATTCAACAACTCCCTGCCTTAAGCATACTTCCAGGAAAAGTACCACAGGTTCATGATCATTCTCCACTCTCCTGACTACTGCCATATTGTGCGGGTATTCCCAACCCTATATAATAATTGGGATATAATCAATTATTGATGCACTTATCTCATTAGTAGGGGTAGGCGGAATTTGTGTAATTGCGTTACGCAAATCTCCGCGAAATGGAATTGCTTGTTCGCGATGCTTTTTTCCTGTTTGCAATCACTGTTTGCGTGCTCGGGGGGAAATATCTCGCGAACACGCATTTTGGGAACGCAAACAAGAAAAAAAAATTGCAAAACCGCGGAACACAGAATTTTGGGCAATTTCGCATTCCCCGCGGAACGCAAAATTACCTGAATTCCGCAAATTCCGTGAGCGGAACAGAATTTACCGCCAGGGCCTACTCATTAGCAAAATTTTCCCTAGCAGTGCTATCTGAGGGGGTACGACCATTAATAAAGCACAGATGGTAGTTTATCAGACGCTCAGAGAATGCGCCTCCTCTCTGGATTCAAAATTGCCTAAAGCTCACTCAAGAATACCCAAACTCCGATCTTCCAATATGACTTAATTGTTGATGATAGCATCCGATGGCTGTGTGTTAAAATTTCCACAAATCAATAACAGTTACAAAATTCCTCCAGATTACCTGTACCTCTGGGAAACGTCCCACAATATCAGTCACATTAGAACATTAGAGGACAGTTTAGATGCCCGAGTTGCTCTAGCCTACAGTGACAACAAACCTCATTGACAAAAATATAATGATAAAATCCACAAGGTACACAATGTATGCAACAAAATAATCTTGCATAAACAAGAAACTTTTGTTTGTGTAAATCAAAACTTAAAAAAAAAAATCCAGTCTGTCATCATCCCATGCGGCTGCGTGGCATTATGTTTTTATTTCAAAAGAATTCGGATCTTGCCAATTGTTTGTGGGGGCCCACATCAGATATGGTACATCAGGATGGTAAAACGCATTTGTGCGATATTGTGTCTGGCTTGCTGCCAGTGCACTGCCATAGTTGAATTTGTATTATGATATCTTATGTTGCTTTTATGTTCTGATATCCATATTTTGATCTTGCGTTCAGTTTTTACCACATACACTTTTCAAAATGGGCATTTCAAAGCGTACATTACGTTAGATGTGTCACACATACTTGAATGTTGTAATGCGATCACAGTGCCTTTGGTTGGATGAGTAAAACTGTTGCTATTTATCACATTATTACAATGTATACAGTTTGTGCATTTTTGCATCCCTTTATAAGCAACTACTTCTGTTTTTTTCCTTTTTTGTCAAGAGTTCTTTGAGATTTCTAGATCGGTGAAAAGCAAACGTGGGTTCTTGATTAAATAAATGTCAAAGAACAGGTTCAGTTTGAATGATGGTCCAATGTTTCTTGATGATGGATTTGATTTGGTGGGCTTTAGTGAAATGTTTTAATATTCATATCATTGTGATGTCTTTGGTGGGTTGAGACTTTGTTATTAACTGTCACCTGTCCAGTGTTGACACTTGGTTGGTGGAGTTATCAATACATTTCTGAGGATATCCACATTGTTTAAATCATGTTGCAAATCGATTTATCGTGTCAGATGCTTCCAAAGGGTCAGATCCTATTGTTTTATGCCTAATAAATTGAGAATATGGTAGATGGCGCTTAAGGTACTTTTGGTGAAAACCTTTGAAATGTAGACTATTATTTTGGTCAGTTTCCTTGGTGTATATGTTGGTTTTGATGCCATCTACATTTATGTGTACCAGAACATCTAGAAATGCAATTTTGTGTTTTGTCAATTTGATATGTGAATTTGATGTGTTCATGAGACTGATTAAGCTCCAGAGTGTTGTCTTGTATTCAAAATTATGAATATGTCATCAATGTATCTTTTGTAGACCACCAGATGTTCTTGCCATGTTGCTTTTCGCAGTACGTGATCCTCCTCAAATTTTGACATAAAGATATTCGCAATGGACGGTGCTACGCCAAATCATATGGACGTACCAATACATTGTGCATAGAAACCTTCTTTCCATTGAAAATAACTGTGGAATAATGCAACATTTTCCAATAAGAAAATGTTATTTGCTCCTATAATATCTTTTTTAAGAAGAGCCCATTCCATTGCTTAAAGACCTTCATTGTGATGGATGGAAGTATATAATGCGGTGATATCAATGGTGCATAGCCGCCAGTTTTCTATGTGATTGATACTCAATGTGCTCAACATATTCAGAAATGCAGTGGTGTCCTTGATATGCGTCTCCCATTGTTGTATGATGGGTTGGAGGAAGAAATCCAGGTATTTACCAATGGGTTCTGAAAAGGATCCGCACACCAAAGTTATTGGTCTGAAAGGAGGACAGGCTTTTGTGTATTTTAGCCAGCGTATAAAGTTGCGGCCGGCGTAGATACTCAGTATACAAAAACTTGAAAATGTTATCATTGATTTATTCCATATCCAATGCTCTTTCTAGTACTTGCTTGAGAATGCACTGATAATCCTTAGTAGGATCCTGTTCTAAGTGTATGTGGATGCTAAAATCTTGAAAGTGTGAAAAGACGCTGGTTTCATAAAACTCGGTCTCCTTCACAACAAGCGTCCCGCTTTATTAGCTTTTTGCAAAGTCAACTGGCTGTTTGTTGTTAGCCAGAGAAGATAACATTCTCCATTCTTTAGAGGACAAGTTAGTGTCTCTTCTTTCTTGGAATTCAATCGTGTTGACTATTTTCATTAGACATTCAAATGCATCAATGGTTTTATGTGAAATGGGTGAGCGGAAAGTGCTCTCCCATTTGAATTCCTTGTATACTGTTTCTTTGGGTAAATTCATAGACGATTCAAGTGAACTGAAGAAAAATTTGAGCTTCATTGACCATAGGAATTTAATGACACAAATCTCAGTTTTGCCAATATTACTATGATACAATGAGACAAATGAAGTGTGATTTTAGATATGTTATTCACTAGGTCCACGTCGAGGTCGGTTTCTTAGGCTCCTGCCTGTTTTTCAGTGTTTTTGTTAGGCTGATTGTTGGCTGCTGGATTTGTGGATAAAAAAAATGCCTTTGATGGTTTTTTGACTGCCCACACTTGTGGATGGCTGTACTGTAGTCACGCATACATTGTTAAACACCTTGCTTTCTGTTGCACTCTCGATTGCACTTCTCGGAACAAGGGGAGTCGTATTTTCAACAGGTTCTGGGACTCTGCGAGTATGTGAAGCGTGGATCCAGTTTGGCAATTCCCCACACTTCATCGCTGTACTTGTGACCGAAAGCACTTGATATGGTCCTCGCCAGCAAGCATCAAGACAGCTCTTTCTCATGTGCTTTCTGACAAGCACCCAGTCACCAGGGTTAAGATCATGCATCGGGACTCTCTAGGTGGATGCAGTTGCAACCGCGAGCTCGTGGGACACAGAATTAATCACATCAGCCAGTCCCCTACAATAATCTATAACCAAATCATCTGTGATGTTTATCAATGCTGTAGCTGGCACCATAGGCAATTGCATAGCTCTTCCCATCAATATTTCATGGGGAGAGAGTCCTGTCCTCCTATCAGGTGTACTACGGAGACTCATCAATACCAATGGCAAAGCATCTGGCCATTTCAATTAAGTTGATGAACACACCTTTGACACCCTCATCTTGATTGTGCCATTTATCTGCTCCACAAGACCAGAAGCCTCAGGCCTGTAGCCACCGTGTAATCTTTGATCAATCTTCAAAGTTGTACACAACAATTTCATGATTTCTTCATGGAAGTGGGTTCCTCTATCACTCTCCACCGAGATCGGAAATTCAAACCGCGGTATCAGTTCCCTTAAGAGTAGTTTTGCCATTGTGAGACTGTCATATCGTTAAGTTCGATACGCCTCAACACAACGTGAGAAGATACACCCCACCACCAAAACATATCTCAGCCTATTGCATCCCGGCATTTCAATAGAGTCCAATTGTATGATAGTAAAAGGACCACCTGATCTGCCAATGTGGCTCATGGCAACCACAGTTCTCTTTCCAACATTCATTTGTTGCCACGTAACACACCTGTGTCAGACTGCTTCAGCATGTACAAAAAATCATGGGTTAAACCAGGTTTGCCTAAACACTCGAACCATGGCATCTCTTCCAAGATGAACTGTTCCGTAAATCTGCCATGCCATTGGGCTCAATAAACAGTTAGGTAACACTGCCCTCTCATCTGTCGATACCCAAATGTCATCTTCTCACTTTTCACAGCCTGCTCTAACCCATGATGCAGCTTCCTCCTCTGTGACCTCATCCTGCAGCCACTTCACCTCATCCCATGTATTGGCCACAGCTAACATCATGCTGAGCTCATTCTCTTCTTTGCTTTCTCGTACATATTCACCATTGGAAACACAAGCATATATAGCACAATAATGAGCTACTGCATCAGCATAGTTATTACCCTTGATGACAAAATCTTCTCCCTTCCCATGGCCTGCACACGTGACTACAGCCATTTCTTTAGGTTGCTGTAAAGCCTCCAATAATTGACATACATATTCTCCATCATGGATAGGGGATCCTGAAGAAGTTAAAAATCCCCTCTGAGACCATAACTGTCCAAAATCATGAACCATTCCAAACCCATAATGGCTGTCCGTATACATAGTCACTCGAACTCCATCCGCGATGATGCAGGCATGTATCAGAGCAATAATTTCGGCCACCTGAGTAGAAATATACTCTTTTCAAACAGGCAGCTTCAAACTCCCCCAAGATGGTACACATAGCAAAAGCTGCTCTCAAACACCCTCCATTGTCTTTTAAACATGAACCATCAACAAAAAGGATCAAATCAGATTCAGGCAAAGGTTCATCGACAATGCCAAGTCTGGGTTTGGTAGATAGTTCAGTAACATTCAGACAGTCATGCTCTACACAATCCTCTCCTTCTTCTTGTGGAAGAGATAACAATGTCACAGGATTCAAAGTAGTACAGCATTTCAGAGTAACATTTTCAAAGGGCAATATAACTTGCTCATACTTTAAGTCTGGTATTCGTTAGATGCTGTGTCTTTGTTCTGGTCATTAACAGTTCTACTGAATGTGGCACATAAACAATAAGTGGATGACCCATCACTATGCTTTCACATCACTCAATGCTGACACCTGTTGCAGCAACGGATTTGAGACATCCGGGCAACACAGAAGCTACTGGTTCTAGCGTAGCGGAAAAATAAGCTACTGGTCTTCGGGCACCTCCATGTGTCTATACAAGGACCGCTAATGCACATCCTTCTCTCTCACTGCAAAAGAGCGAAACGCTTTATTGTAATCTGGCATTCCCAGAGCTGGAGTGCGACATAGGCTCTCTCTCAGCGCACTGAAGGCTCTCAAACAGTCATCACCCATGGTACCGGATCACTTATGTCCTTTCAAGTCAATCTCAAGAGTGGCTTCGCTTGCAAGGAAAAATGTGGGATCCATTGCCGACAATAGCCGACCATTCCCAAACACATGTGGACTTCTTTCTGTGTTTTCTGAGTTGCCATTTCCAGAAACGTCTCAATGCAATCTGGTGACACCCTTCGTTTTCCCTTTTCAATTCGGTGACCCAAATATTAAACTTCTGTTTGCCAATACTGAAGCTTTTTTGGGGACAACTTTTGTACATTATCTGCCAAATGATTCAGCAAAGCCACTGATTGGACGATGCAGGCATCCTCAGTCTCTGAAGTGACCATACTGTACCAGGACTGAGCTCTGGGGCATCACCAGCCCTTCAAGATTTTTTTTCAAACACTGGCTAAAGATAGAGGGACTTTCTGTATACCCTTGAGGGATCCTACACCATGCTAGTACACGGTTGTCCAGCCTAAATGCAAAAATATATTGGCTATCCTCATGCAATGGTATGTAGAAAAATGTCTACACAAATTGATGACTGTAAACCATTCTGCCTCACATGGTATCTGAAATAGTGTAACTGCTGGATTCGATACCACAGGACAACATGGGATTACAATTTCATTGGCCCTGCGCAAATCCTGCACTATTCTACACATGCCACTAGGAGTTTTAGTCCCATTATAGCTGAGTTGCATGGACTTCCTCTTATTTCCTTCACAATGCCTTGTGCAATCATGGCCTCAATTACAGGTCGTATTCCAGCCACAGGTTCTGGAGTCAATTTATACTGCGGGGTTCATAGGAATTCAGCATTTGGGTTGACCTGTATCTTAACAGGTTCAACCCCTCAGATCAATCCGATCTCCTCACCCGTGAAATCCCCCACCTTCGGAGAAACTGAATCTCTCAAGTCATATGGTAGGTCTTCTATTGTAAGAATCACGAACAGCTCTGCACACAACCTCATATTGACCATTTTAAAATCAACGTCTTGCAACTCCACACACCTCGGAGTGCAATATATAGTACGATTTAGCTTGCACTAAAAATCTTGTCCCAGTAGACAGACTGGACTAGATTCACACACCACAAATTGCTGTTTGTCCTGAAAGGGTCCTATTCTCACAGGTAACTCATTTGTTAAAGGGTTAGTCATTTTCAAGTTGGTTACTCCTACCACTTGAATTGATTTTCCTGACGGGGATACATTTGGGACCAGTTCTGTTCTTACTGTGGAGCGCGCAGCTCCAGTGTCTAACAAAAAGGTAACGGGATGTCCATTTACCTCCGCATCTACAAATGTCCACTTTGATCCACTTCCAGGGCAGCACCCAAAGTGCACTCTCCCTACACCCCCCTCTGACACTCATGAGGACTGTGTATTTGATCTAATCTGCCTTGTATCGCAAAGTAAGGCATCTGATGATATGCCTGATTACTCAAGGGTATTCTTGGAGGCTCCATCTGAGACTCACAACCTCCCCCATACATAGAACTTGGTCTTGTCACAGTGTTCAAACCCTCTGACATCTGCCCTTCTCCTTCATATCGCATTTGATTTGCTGGATTAAATCGCCACTCGCGCTTCCAATGCCCACATTTGAGACAATAGTGGCACGCTGTGACCCTTTTCTGACTTGTTCCCAATCACTTCCCATACCGATATCCGTACCCCTTCCTCTTCCCTGACCTGGTTGTGATACCGTTTGTTAGATCATTCCTCTACTACTTCCTCTTCCTCTACCCATCACTCCTCCAACGCCTTGCACCCAATCTGGCCTTTCAGCATTCCTCAACTGTACCAACATCAATTTCTCCTTCGTTTTCTTTTGTGCTGCCTTTACCTGTTCACTACAATATTTTGCATGACACAAGATCTTGTCGACAGATTTAGTCTGCCAACATATCAAGTGGTGCTGTATCATCAAACTGATATCAGACCTCAATCCTAATACAATCTTCGAAACAAACTGTTCCATATCTTTTGGCTCAATGGTATCCAATCCACTGTGTTGTTTAAAGGCCACTAAAAGTCTCTCATAATAATCATGTACGGATTCTTTAGGATCTTGAGTAGTATGATCGATTTTAAGCCAATCAACAGTCTGCGGGCCACTTTAGACTGCAACCACGTAATCACTTGTTCATATTTCTTCATTATCTCAGACGAAGGACCATTAGTCAAAGCATCTCCAGCAGGTTCTGCAGCAGGCCACTCAACGGCAACCTTACATGCTGTCCATAGATCACCTGGAACCACTATATCAAACAAGGTATTCAAGTCAATCCATAACACCTTAGAAATATTAACAAACTGAACAATTTGTTTATACCAGTCGGCAGGTTTCTCCCTCAGCCGAGGAAAATCATTAGAGTAAGCTGCCAAATCACCCCTGCTCCATGGCACGTGCACATACCCCCCCTTCTGTACTACTCTCAGAGGCAAATTTCCTGCTGCTCCCATCTTTCTACCTGGAGGTAGAGTATCTCCTATCACTTTCTTGGCACTTTTCTTTTTAGACCATCTTTCTTCCCATTTATCTAGTTCTCTCCATGGTCACATTGCTATGATCAAATCTCTAATTTGGGCCTTTAATCCTGTTTTTCGCTTTTCTTCCAAGTCTTGATCAGTATAATTACATCAATTTCGTCTTGGTTAAATCCACCTCATACCTTCGTGCTAACTGTACCAATGCTTCACAAGCTCGCTTTGCCTTTTTAGTATCATCCTTAGCTACGAATAGCAACTCACTTGGGTAATACGTTTCAATCCTGTCCAATGGCAGATTCCCTACTATCTCTTCATCTATTTCAACTTTCAATTGTACCACATCTAACAATGGTGCCTTCATTGCCACTTGTATGATTCTCTGACCCCTCCTACTTCCTGATTCTTCCCTTCCACAACGGTGTACCCTCCTTGGACCTACACTCTCCTCCATTCTCAATACTGGACGACTTTCTCTCTCACAACTTCGACTTCTCCAATGGTTACCTTCACACAAACCCTGTGGTTCAAACAGTACTCTAGGTGCTTCTCATCTCATCTCCAGTTCCTCTCTTGGTATCATTGACTCCCTCACTGGGGGAACCCACATTCTGATATCTGACCAAAAATTGGCCAAAGCTCCTGTTCATCTTCGTTCCACCCCACTGTCAATTCTGGATGGATCAGCCGTGGCTGGCAGATGGGTACTAGCTTCCACTGGCATCTGAGCCATTCCTGTTCCACTCATTGTAAGACTTCCTCCAGACATAGTCTCTTCCCCTCCTTTTGTCTGCTGTTGACTTTCATTTGCTCTCTCATTTGGGTTATAGATCGAAACCACAGGTCCAATTGTACCTGGTACCATAAGAGAGTCTGGTAACTGCATAGTACATGCACTTCCATTGTGCTCTGGGTCTGCATATCCTGGCCCTCCAGATCCCCCTGGAATTCTTATTCCCACTGCCATTCTCCCTCTTACTCCTGTTGTCTGCTCCTCTGAACTCATTCAACCCACTCCTAAAGCTTCCCCAGGTTGCTGTGTTTTCTCTTGTTCTGACCTGGAGTCATAAGGTGAAGGACAGTCTGCAAGCAGCCTTTCTAGAAAGCTATCATCTATATCACTGTCCTCCTCTGTCTTACTCTGTCCTTCAGACCCTCCTTTTAGCAACCAAAATGGATATAAGCGCTCTTGCTCTATGGTATCTACTCTCCACCTCTTCAATTGTGCACCCCACCTAGCATCCTGATATGCCTTCATTGCTTTCTTCATTCTTCCCTGTGAGGCTTCTGTCCTCTTCACCATTGCTGCTCTCATCCACGCATGTAATGCCTCAAATTCTGTTTGTCTAGGCGGAGGTTTTAGAGAAGATATCACTCCACTCAGCTGATACAGCACCTCCATCTGAAATGACCCATAATGAGGGAAAGCCAATTCTCCCTCTTTCTCTGTAATTTTATGCCAATTTTACAGCCACACTATAGTATGGAGTCCAACATTGGTTGCCATGTAATGTGCCGCGGTATCCTCAGGTAGAGCCTCTTCTCCCACTGAGTTACCACCCCTGTGTCGCCTCTACACAAATCGTGCAACACCTTAAAACATCTCATTGTGAAAATCATTTATTTGCAATCCAGAATTCAATATTCAAATTCGGACAACATTCCACCAATCCCAGCGCGGCGTTACACCAACCGACCTATCCCAGCGCAGCTCGCACTGAAGTCACAACTCCCTCTTTGCAGTGGTTCACCCTCCTTTACAATTTCACTTTGTACACTCGCTCACACATTCGTACACAAGTAACTGTATGTCCATAAGTTATTAAACCAAGTAACTGCTTCCTAAAACAGCCACAATAACTTACAGTTACATAAACAAATAATTGTCCATCCACTAAAAGGTCGATAGAACACTCTTACAAGAAAATCCGCTGTGACCCCCGAACTGCCTTGGTTACCCAATCGCTGTAGTCTACCCCCGATACCTGAGGTTTTCCACCGCGACTTTAATCCTGCATTCACACATAGTTCCCTATCACAAGTGGATCACCGATAGCGCTTCATGACACCCACAATTTTTGATCGGACAATCACATCTACAAAACTATCCCAGGATTTGGACTTCTCTTGAGTCCGCTCATCAAACTTCCTGATCCGCACGTGTTCGGATCAGTAAACCGATGAACCCACAATAACTTGAGTTGCATTGCAATACATCACAAAAACCTTTCAATCTCTACTGTCTGTACTTTTCCACCGGAGTAATGTTGTTCAGCTCACGCTTGATGACCATGAGTTCCAGATAGGCCGCGCACAGAAGGCATCCTCACCTTTCAGACTTCTTCAAAGACATTCTAGGCATCTCCTTACATTTTAAATCTAAGAATAACGAGGTCGAATTCCTGCACCTGCAGAAGAATGAAAACATACTGTCTTCGCACGCAAAAAGGATTCATTTAATTAATTCTTGAGCAACCAAGGAAAATAGAAACTCACAACAACCTGCATTGTTGGGCCTACACTACAGGCAACTTAAATGACACACAATTACATTATATGGTTCTAATGTCATCCTGCACATTATGCATACAGGAATTATAATTGTCTCTAATACATGTAAAATCCTGCTTGCATGTGTACACTACATTTCAACACTTATATAATGTGAGGAAATGCATCTTAATAATGAGGTTCTGTGAATTCTGAACCCGTGGGTTCCATTTTGTGTATGGCAGCCATTTTGTGGTTGCCCTCACATAGGCCGATGATTGTGGCTGAACTAGTCTTTTAAAGGACATGTACACCTTAGCTCGAGTTCGTGGTGACTCCTGTTTGACCTGAGTGAACTGACCCTGTTGCCTGAAGCTGACCTTGTTAAACCAGTTCCTGCCCTTTAGCTGATCAAGATTAAGGATCAGAGCACAGGACATCATAAAGTTTTACTGCACACAAACATGCCTTATCCTACTTCTATCTGTTTCTGTTTCTTCTTTTATGGTCTGTTTATGATATGGGTTGTGGTCCTTTTATTATGGGTTTGTCCGGCTTGTGTAAGAAGGAATGTTAGGTATTTTGCATGCTGGCAAAAGCTAGGACTGCCCCTTACTTTTATGCTGAAGTTTGTAACCCTAAGCATATAAAAGGCCTCTGTTTTCTGTAATCTTCAGACTGCCTCATTCAGTTGCTACGGCTCATGTGTGACGTAGTTTCACTTAATAAAGATGTCTTTTTATATTACAGCTTCTGTGCCAAGTTCTTCTTTCTATTAGTAAGTATTCCCTGAGAATGAAGATTTCATTTCTTCAAATGGCGCGGCCAACGTGGGCTTCATCAGAGAAGTGACTTTCTGTGGGAGTGATCTTGTCAGAAGACTGAAATCTACTGAGGAGGACAGGACGGGACTCTAGTACTCTGTGCACAGGAATTCTGGAGATTCTCTGTTTCTGCAGCCCAGTATATTTCTGCTCTTCCTGATTTTGATCCTCCACATTATGTCACTCCTGACTGAGAACCTTTTTGGCGTGAGTATTCTAAAAAAGACCGTTAGGTCATGTAGAACATGACAGTTAGAATTTGGATAACCTTTTGATTAGTAAGAATAAGAAGTACAAGTGGGTCGCTCCCACGACCTTGTTTGGTTTCTTGGTTTTGATTTGGTTATTGCAATTACCAAAGCCGAGGGTCTGGTATATTTGCGAGTATATCGTTTTTGATAACCCCTTGAAGTTTGAAGCTAGATTAGTGAGCTATAAGATGCCTGGTCTTAGCAAATTTAGGACTGTAACTTTGGAACTTTGGAATTTGTGTTGGCCAATTTTTGGATTTGTATAGGTTTGTATATGCGAATTGCAATTTGTGTAGACAGGTAATGAGGAGATTTTTCTATATTTGGTTTAGTTGAACGGTGCACGTACGAAAAGTACCTTAAGCATTACTTTGATTATAATATTGTATATTCTGCAATATTTTTGGCATGCCTGTTTCAAAGCTCACATGAGAATGTGTTGCTTTATTTGGAAGGTACCATAGTGTGATGTGAAGTAAATTAGCCGGCTTCCCTAGAGGGAATATCTAAATTGGTTTAGATTTACAAACATATTTCTTCCTTGGTGATTTTGCATCCCCAGGGAATTAAAATATGACATAATACATATAAGGATCCATTGTTCTGCGCAATGTTATGAAGGAAGATATGCAGAGCGATTTTTTGGTGTTCTCCTAGCCAAAGCTAGTGAATTGAGTGTATTTTCGCTTCTTGGACATACATCAGTCTGTTGGGCTGTTTTTGCAGTCTTTTGAAACACAATTGAGAAGCGTTTCTTGTAAATATGACTTAAAACTAGTATTTACAAATGGTTTGGTTTAAGTACAGTCTGTGGGCTGTCCTTTGTTGTTGTTCTGAGTATTGGTTTGTGGGTTAAATGTGTGTTTAAATGTCTATGTGGTTTTCCCATTAGTGCAATTTCTGTAAGTGAATAGCGTTGGCGCTATTTATGAGGTGCATGGCTAAAGCGCGCCGTATTGTGTGTCCTGAGTGTTTCACCCCTTTCTGTTTATGTCTGAAATAAGGGATGCAGCTTGCTTTTATATGTGGTATTATCAAAAATGATTGGGTTTATTAAAAATAATTATTAAATTATGAAAAATAATTATTAAAAATAAGTGCTACAAAATTCGTTTTTTACTATTCATGAAGCTTAATACTCATACTATGACCCCCTAGCATTACAATTTAATTTGAGTTGTGTTGCACTGCATAATGAGGACATTAGCATATGACATCTCACTTAGCGCAGGCGTAAAAAAACTAATTTTTCTAAGGATTTACATGAGCTATATCTAATGTCTAATATCTGTAATGTGTAAAGAACATTCTGAGGATGATTAATATGTAACATACTTATAGGATATTTATTTTTAAGTGCCCCAAATATCAAAGTCGAATTTGGGTATTTTTGCCATTTATAATAGCTTTAAAGTGCTTTAGGCTTCAGTAAATGCATACATTTAGGTATAATACAAATTTGCAGGCTGTCCCCATTTGGGGTTTGCTTTTAAATGACCCAGTGAGATCCATTTAAGGTTGATGAAATAAGTACCATTGCAACAAGCATTTGTTCTAAAAACTGGTAGGTGTGTTATTAGGTTCTGTGAATTATTCACAGTAAATGTTGTTTAATAATCTGGAAACAGAGATAATTTTTTTAGCGCCTAAAAAGGAGACATTATTTTTCAAAATAGAGTGAATTATTGCAGGTTAGGAGGAATTAGGAAGGCCTTTTGCCTTTGTCAGCCTCAGAATGAGCAGAGGGTGGGGGCTAGTAGAGCTGCAGAGGCTTGCTCAAGTGCTGAGGTGTTATCTTTAGTTTCCCTGTAAACAATGGAAGGAGGCTGTCATGTTGACATTTGTGACCTTTTAAATTAGGGCCTTGTCTCTGTGAAATGCAGAATGACCTTGCTAAACAGGCCTCTAAAAGGAAGGGTTTCTGTTTTCTTCACAAAATTAAAGAACTTAATTCCAAAGGGAAAATATGAAAAAGGTTTATTTGAAAGTCCCAACACATGCTAAATGCTCTGCAGAAATGATATATTTGTATCTCTGCCTCTAAAGAAATAATGTCTGCTAGTTGCTTTTATTTGACTGAAAATGAAGCATTGCATTAAGTCTTAGACAGAAAATAAGACAAAGCTTTTTATTGAAATTTTGAAGGCTACATGCCTAAGTGAGAATGATTTTCCAATTAAGAATTATTTTTTACAGTGGAAATTGTGACCCAAAGATAACATGGAGTGTCAGTGAAAGAATTTTACTTTTGGAAAGTTAAAATGGCTTAATGTTGCAAGTTGACTGACAACATGGTAACAGTTAAGTAATGGAAATTTATTTTTCTGTCTGTTCATGTGTATTATGTTTTGTCTTCTGATTAAAAGTTATAATTGATGTCTGTTTGTTATGAGAAATGTCTCTCTTTTGTGTGTTGTGTATTTTTTTTTTTTGCTTCTGCCCACAGATCATTCATGGATTGTTCTGGGTGATTTTAAGGCTGACAAGACACGTGAGTTTGGTTGGTTAAAAAGGGATGTGTTTTTTGCGTAGCCTTTGGGAAGAAATGTTCATGTGTTTTTTTTTTAATGTTTGTGTATTTGGTCCTATCATGAATTGTTCCTGCGGGTCCTGTGTGTCAGAAGAGACATCGTGGGTTGTATTTGACAGCCAAATGTCCACTAAATGGTGATTTGCTGTCAAAAGGAGGGTGAGGATTTTAAACCTGACAAATTAAGCAAGCCCAAATATTGAGTTTTGGGCTGCAGGTTCACAGTGCATAAAGTAAAGGACTTGAAGTGTGTGCGTCGCCGCTCATTTATATATGCTATTGTCTTGTCTATGTTTTTTGTGCTTGATATACAGCAAGTATATCTGATGGCTTGACATGTCCGTTTTGTGCATTTTTTTGCATGTTTTTTGTTTTATGTTGTTGTTTTTGATACTATTACAAGTTTACCTGTGTTGTGAAGGGATATACATGACGATGTGTATACTGCAAAGAGTTGGGTAGATTTGCTTTGACACTAAATTTCACAGAAAGACAGACAACACTTCATCAGTGTATGTCAAATTTGGCTTTAATGGTATTTGAAGGAAAATAAAAAAGAGATATACAGAATCTAAGTGTGTCACATGCTGTTAGTCACTTACTGCCCCTGGACGTAAGGTTAAAATTATAGATTTGTGACTCTTGTACATGGTGACCTAATTTCTATATTACATTAGTCAGTTTTGTTCGGTTTCCTAAGTAGTGTATGGCTTTGTACCATAAAGGAAACAAGGTTTGATTTTTCCCTGAAGAAAGGAACTGGAACATTAGCTGAGATTACCGTATATGGTTTAGCGGCCAGCGGTAGAGCTAACATTTCAGAACTATTTTTGATTTTTTGTTCACTCAAGTAATTTCTTGTTCTTCCTATAGATTTTTCTTTTTCTCCCCTGACCGATGTCACATCGTGCCTAGCGTTTGGGGATTTTAACTGTGACCTAGTCCCATTTCTCTTTTCCATATTCATTTCACTAGTCAGCCTTTATTATTGTAGGTGTATTGTTCAGGTTCACACTTCCAGATTGCAGTAATGTACTAGGAACCCCCTATATTATGTATAATTCCCTTTTATATGACCGGACTGTTTTTTAAGAATTTACTTTAGGCCTACCTCAATGTTTTCCAGTCTGACCGTTATGGTAATGATGGACTGGTTAACTGACTCAATGCTATTATAAGACAAGTTTCCACATTTTGATCATTAGCCTGTGTGTTGCATAGTGCACTTGATGCACAGTTATTAAAAGGGAGGTATCTACATGTCCCTGATAATCTGTATCATGTGATTTCTTGTTTGAGATGTTCTCGCTAAGGAATTTAGGAACACCTAGACTTAATCATTGAGAGAAAAAATGTGTTTACCTCATTAGACGATGTCACTATGTGTGAGGACATCCATTTAGATAAAATTCTCATATAGTTATCTACCCTTAGATGGTAGAGGATATGCTCTCACATGGAAACCCAATTGAAGAAATTAGAGGCACTGTTTTGCTTATTGCCTTTGTCTTTGTATTCTATGAGAATGACAGTGTGTTCTAGACCAGAATTGTGTCATGGTGTATGGCCACTCCCTCGCAGATTGCAGGCCACCTTCTTGCAATCCTCTTGTTAAAAACAAACTGTTTTTGTACTAAATTGAAGGAAAATAACAAATGTGTCCCATTTCCTACGTCACTAGGTTCTGCGGGATTAAGTCATAATAACCTGCGGACCTTTGATGAAAAGCTAATTCCCATCAGTGACAGTCTCAGCACCCAGAAAAGCAGCAAGGCTGGACAGTGATCACCAGAGCGCCATCCATGGTATCTCCAAAGAATTGTACTTGCTCCATCAGACGGCATTGGACATCACAGAACCAGTTTCAGTGCAAAAGAGCGAAAGAGAAGGATTCCAGTTATTTTAAGGTTTTAGTTTTTCACCTGTCATGTGCTGGAAACCTCTGATAGTAGGCAGTCCATTGAGCCCCTTGGCCTGAGTTTTGGCCACACACCCTTTTTTCTTTGCTCCAACGGAAAGGCAGTGCACGGGAGGATCAAAGACCGGCAAAAGGCACTACATTGTGGTACCTATGATTAAATGAAAGAGCAGCCCGAGCATCCTCGGACACTGAAAAGCGAGTGTTGGAGTCTGAAAGTGTTGCTGAGTATGAAAGCCTGTTGCTCTTGCCTGATTAATAGTACTTGGGTCTGCATGAGATGATATGTGCCCATGATCAACGGAGAGCACACTATCTGTAGTGCCTGCCGCAGAGGAGAGATATTGGTGCACTGCCTTGAGACATTGAGACTTTCAAATAAGCTGCGAGTGTTTGCCAGAGGGCACTCCAACGGATATTGAGAAGGACCATTTTCATGAAAGGCCTGAATGAAGAGGCCCATGCGGAAGAAAACAACAGAAGAGGATTTGATGAACAATAGAAGCCTGCCGGAGAGGCTTGGACGGACTCTGGGTATTTCCCATGTGATTGCATAAAATGGGTGTTAGGAGACTGATTTTTGCTGTTTTGCTGGCATCGTTTTAAAGTAGTATTCTGTTTAGTAAAAGCAGAATAAAGTCCATTCCCTGTGGAAGAGTATCCCTTTTCATCTCAGAGCATTGATGACGATCACCACTGTTTCACCTAAACATATAATAAGTTACTGAAATGCATAGGAGCCATAAAAAAAATGTTACTAGATAATTTTAGGATTTGCTTTCTGATTAGAGTAGTGAAAAAATGATAATTTTGTTTGTAATAGTGGTCATTACTTTCTCCTGTTGTCCATATGTTCTTAATAACATGTTTTCTAGTATTTTTAAGCATGACGTTGTCTTTTGTGGGTTGGATTGTTTTTGCTACCCAATTGACATCTGTACCCACCTCCCAACCTATGTCTCTTCCTACTAATACTTCTTCGCATTCTTTCCATATTTTACCTGAACATGAACTGGTTAGGAGGTCAGAGTTTACTATTAATTCCTTTGTACAGCTTCTGCATCAACACCAGTTAGTGGTAAACACCACTAATTGTTGGGTGTGTGGTCTTATGCCACATACTACAGATAGAGGTATTCCCTATTTGGTTCTGCCATTTAGTTACAATGGGTCTGTATGGGCATATCAGACAATGTTTTATGCCAATGAAGTCTATCCCTTGCGTTCCATGAAAGATAACTCGAGTAATAGTGCCTTAGTGAAGGGAATAACGGATAATATTGATATCGATTCAGACACAGACTGAGTGATTGCCTATGTAAGGGCAAAAGGAGGGACTGAGGTTCTGTGAATTCTGAACCCGTGGGTTCCATTTTGTGTATGGCAGCCATTTTGTGGTTGCCCTCACATAGGCCGATGATTGTGGCTGAACTAGTCTTTTAAAGGACATGTACATCTTAGCTCGAGTTCGTGCTGACTCCTGTTTGACCTGAGTGAACTGACCCTGTTGCCTGAAGCTGACCTTGTTAAACCAGTTCCTGCCCTTTAGCTGATCAAGATTAAGGATCAGAGCACAGGACATCATACAGTTTTACTGCACACAAACATGCCTTATCCTACTTCTATCTGTTTCTGTTTCTTCTTTTATGGTCTGTTTATGATATGGGTTGTGGTCCTTTTATTATGGGTTTGTCCGGCTTGTGTAAGAAGGAATGTTAGGTATTTTGCATGCTTGCAAAAGCTAGGACTGCCCCTTACTTGTATGCTGAAGTTTGTAACCCTAAGCATATAAAAGGCCTCTGTTTTCTGTAATCTTCAGACTGCCTCATTCAGTTGCTACGGCTCCTGTGTGACGTAGTTTCACTTAATAAAGATGTACTTTTATATTGCAGCTTCTGTGCCAAGTTCTTCTTTCTATTAGTAAGTATTCCCTGAGAATGAAGATTTCATTTCTTCATTAAGCATAAAACACTACACACAATAAAAATACATGTAAGTGCGTTTAAACCTTGAGTATAGTGCACCCATACAATTTAGAGTGCTGTACAGGGCCGACTTGGAACAGAAACCGTCCTTGGCAAACTGCTCAGCTGCCCCCCACCCCCTGGGGGAGGGGGAGTACAGCCGAGCAGTTTGCGATGGCCGGTTTTGATCGATTTTGATACCAGGGGGTGATTTTGCCGACCCCCGGAAACAAAAACGGCCCCCAGGGGCCCAAAACTGGCCCCCACCCTAGCGCCTACCGAGGAAATGCCCGGTGCCTGCTATGGCCAGTCAGGCCCTAGCGCTCTATCAATGTCATCCCGCTGTGCCAAAAAAGTAGCATTATTGATTTAAAATGGGTGTAAGGGCTCCCAAATTGATTAGGAAATATAGCAACTAAACTTGAAATTTCACATTTTAATCCTCTAAAAGGGATTTGAAGGAAGCTTGTAAGAGGAATTCAAGGTTTGCTGAATAACGTTATTTAACAATAAAACAATCAGCAGCTTATATGTTGGAATCGTAGCAGGAATAGGGGATGTTCCCGTATTTATACTTGTTGCCTAATCCCCGCCAATACCTTTTGTTACTGAAAATTTGTGTGGCCTTGAATTTTCGATTTCGAAATCAGAAAAATGTTTATTAATTCTTTGATAAGTATGATACATGTGGTTTATGGTTCAACAATGTTAATGTTCATTTTATTTTCGTAGAAATAAAAGTTTGATTTTTAAACCGATTTATTTTTATATTAATTTCAAAGTTGTCGTGAGGCAATCTCCCTACTTTCAAAATATGGGTTTAGTAGACATAACTTGCCTGTGGAATTTTTTTTAAAGAATATTCTTGCATAGGTATTTGAAATTGTGGTGTCTTATTGGCACATGCATCAACATTGGAGTTTGCGATTCCTTAATTGCGAAAAATAAGGAATCACAATTAAAGAATCTCATACTGCAATGCATCAAGAAATCGCTAAATAAATTGCTATTTCTGAAAATTCCTTAATTGCGATTCTCAATTTAAGAATCGCAATTAAGGAATCCCTTCCCATTCATTCCTATGGGCCTAGAGGCCCATAGGAATGAATGGGAAGACATTCTCATTTTGCGAATCGCAATTAAGGAATCGCAAATGAGAATGCAATTTCAAGGGTGCAGGGGGGGTCCAAAGGACACCCTGTTGCACCCCTGAAATTTGCCATTAAGTAAATTTTTCACACACACATGCCCCAAGGGCATGTGTGTGTGTGTAAAATGGCACTTTGAAATATGCACTTTTGTGCATTTTTCAAAATTTTCGCAAATTACCATGAAAGTCAACTTCATGGTAATTTGCACCCCTTATTTGCGAATTCGCAAATTTTAAAAGTTTGATGCATTGCATTTAAAGAATCTCAATTTGAGATTCCATCAATGCAATCGCAATTTAAGAAATCGCAATTTTGCGATTTCTTAAATTGCGAGAACAAAAAAATGCATAATGCATCCCAAAAATGGAAATTGCATTCGCAAACGGCCGAATTTTGCGATTCGCACCGTTTGCGAATGCAATTTCCTTTTATGCATGTGCCCGTATATGACTTTAATATTGTATATATTGTTGTATTTAATCTATTTTTTTCTAGTCAAAATAAACTTATTTTTATAGTTATATAACCATAACTTTTCGTCCTATTCCCCTACAAACCCATCAAACCATAACTTAAATATAAATTCCTAACGTAACTATACAAAAATTTATTTTTTATCACAAAATGTACTTAAATAATTAAAATAACAATCTATAAATCAATTTACATAGTTAATTATCAATCAAATATTTAACAGAAGCCCATCAACCCATCATTAAATTATAAATTAATAAATGAATGCGAACACAGTTCTATAAAAAATATTATAAATACTTTAAAAAAAGTAGAAACAATCATGATCATAATATTAATACCTACAATTAATGTAATAAACTATATATATTTAACTAATTAAAACTTATATTTAATTCAACTATATTTAAATAAACAATATTTTATACAATCACATGTTTAACAACGCTATTATATACATGATAATGATATTATTATCTTCTATATTCTCTTCCTTGATGTTTCTGTAGTGAAGATATTTTTGACACCATTTTCATGTCTCACCATAGTTTGTATTCAATATGTTTGTCATTGACCCCTCAAACGACATCGTTGATGATATAATTGACTGTCTACATCATAGCTAACACTATAGTCATAAACAGCATAGAGTTACTGAGCGTCCACTTGTGTGCTCAGAACTTGGAAATACCATAAGCCCGGGAGGCAAGCCTCGTAATAGCACACATAAATCAAGAGGTTTATGATTAGGGAAGGCAGGACATTTGAAGGCATTAGATATTACAGAGTAAATACGCATAATGCTGAGTCCATGTTAGAGTTAAAGATGACAAATTACACATTTCAGGGAATGGCGATAAACCAGAAGTGTTGTTTATGATAACAACTGGCTCCCATTAACATTCGTTGGTTGTTGTCATGTCATACATACACCTATGATTTTAAAGAATGCAGGCTGCATCTTGCAATGCTGTGCTCTAAATGCCGGAAATCTCCCTTTACAATCTAAATGGAACCATTGAGAGCCAAGCCACGTGCCTCCATTCAGCCTTATCTAGAAATAACTGAAATTCAATGTGCCATTCTGTTAAATGATCCTCAACCAGCCAAGCCATAACTTAAATCCCTTGGGGCATATTTACAAGCCCCTTGCGCCGCTTTTGCGCCGCCGTTGCGTCACTTTTGTGATGCAGCGGCGGCGCAAAAGATACGCCAAGGTGCAGTGTATTTACAACGTGACCATCTGGGAGATGCGTCACGTTGTAAAGCTCTGCGCCAGAAGGAGGCGTTCCTGCACGGTTGGGGGCGTTCCGGTGCAGGAACGCATCCTGAAAGTGGCTGAGTGAAATCTACAAGATTTCACTCAGTCATTTTGGTGCCCATGCTGCGTCAAAACCCTGCGCCTGCTTGAAGCAGGCGTAAGGATTGACGCAGCATTGGAATAATAGGGCCCCCCCGAGCATTGCTGGAGCTGCGTCGTGCTTGCAACGCAACTCCAGCAATGCAACACTTTTACGGCACAGATGCGTGACGCATCTGTTCTGTTTTTGCCCCATCGTGGGCCGCATTGCAAAATGCAGCCCAACGATGTTGCCGTGGGCATGGCGCACAATAAGTGGGGCATCTTTGCTGATATGCAGGGATGCGCCACTTATTGTAAATATGCCCCCTTATTTCTAGTCTGTATCCTTCTAAGAGAGAGTTAACTTTGTCTAGTGTGAGAAAGGGCGCTGAAAGGTGGTAGTTGCATTTTACTAAATTGTGTTCCACAGGAGCCTCCTTGACAGGGCGAGATCTTGTGCATGTCTGCTGCAGTTTCTGCATTGTGTAGCCGTTCCATCCCCTCGTCCTGTGCCATGCTGTCATTCCAACTTGCTGTAAGCTTCCTTTGATAGGATCCATTAAGGGATATGTAGATATGCAACACAATATATTGCAGTGGTAATTGGACTCAGCAAAACCATATGGTGCTAAGAAACAGCTTTTGAAAGAATCGCTTTCAGCACACAATAGAAAACATTTCGGATTCATTGTTAAACAAAGGTAGAACCTCTCGAGGACCGTCCTCAAAAGACCTCTCTGCCTCTTTGAAGTTACCGCTTTGTAAAAAAAACAACAAAAAAAACAAAGACCTCAGGTTTATAGAGATGAGTGTGAAATGTTTTTCTATCTGCCATGAAATTGAACATTCCTTGTTTTATGTTCTTAATCCAATTGAGCACACAGCATTTATTTCCATTCATTTCACTGATTAGGCAGGTTAAATCTCACACTAATTGGATTTTCAGCAGTATGGAACTTTCTAGATTGCTATATTTCTGCTTACATGTTTTTTTAAGGTTTAAAGCCTATTTCATTGTTAAAGTTATTTTTTCACTCTTTTTTAGGTATGGCATGCCCGCAAGCAGTCGCCAGTCCTCATTTGACGGAAAGTTCATCCCATAATATGCAGAAATGGGCGTTATGGGTCACCTCGGAAACAATTGCATCTTAGGCAAAAAAAATACGTGTGATTCATTCTGCTAGCAGTGCGGTATGTGAACCCAAAACTTCCACATTGCCTCGAAAATCATAAACTTGTAACGCCTGCATTTTGCTGCCACATCTGCATCACTTAACTTTTCCAAAGAATTGAAGACTCCATGGGGCATATCAGCAACATACAGTGATAAATATCGCAAAGCGCGCTTAGCGCTTTTTCATTTATCGCCGGCTATCACTGGAATATATCGCTTGGTTTGCTCGTTATTAACAACGTGTTTCTACAGGGCGAAAAAATTCCAACGATAGCGGCGTTGTAGGTGGGGATATCGCCGGAAATCACGCTAAAAGTCCACAGGAATGGCGAAAACGTTGTTGATAGGCCAGGGTGCACTCAGCCTGATGATCCACCTGCCATTGGATAATGCAGGTAAATCAGGTTTTCAGCAAACGTTAATTTTCGGCGAAAACCGCGGTTAGCGCGGATTTTAAAATCGCTAACCGTGTTGTGGGCCACCTTGTAAATATCGCAATGTGCACATAGCGATAATTTACATGGTATTCCGTGTGGGGTACGCCCAGTCACGCCAACTTTGCATCTAAAGAGGCAGAGCGAAGCGTCGGGAAAACGGCTGCTAACATGCGCTAATGCATGTTAGCACCGCCTTGTAAATAGGGTGAAAATATTATCTCCGCTTTTATGGCTCTTAAAGCCAAAAAAGCGGAGATAAGGCACTTGATAATATGCCCGAGTACTTTGTTCATCCTGTTGACTTGCGATTGGGCAGCAGAGTAGCCTTGAGTGGCTAGAACACAGTCACAACAGCAACAGAGTCTAATCGGCAGAAGCAGGAGACTGGGCTTGTCCAGAGGCAGCCAAGCCTGCTGGGGAAACCCTAGAAGACACAATGGTGTCTGAATCACCCCGTCTACAAGTGGGAGCCATCACGTCCCGTAGGCAGCAGCACGGCTTAAGTGGTGACCCGTAGCCAGTTAACATATGGGCACAGGAGCAAAAGGGGAGTCACGGGTTCTTCTATCACCGTAGTGTAGAGTCATTCTGGGACCCCTGTACTCGCAGCAGGGTGTGTCTCTGTGAGAGAAGGTTGCGAGGGAGGTTGGTTCGTTGAAAGACCACATTTGCTAATTGCCGGCAAAGCACTATTTTCATTGATTAATCAGGTTTCAGGTTTTAAAGTCTTTATTTCGATGATAATATCATAAAAGACAAAATTTAAAACATTTTAAGACATTTTAACCACTGGACAAACGATTGGGAGAACAATAACCATATTGTCATATTTCATTTCAGTTACACTAAAATCACAACTAAAAATAATTATTAAACATCCAAAAATTACAAAGACAAAGATAAACCTGACCTTAAAAAAGCTAAAATGTACAGATTACCAGTTACAGGTTAATAAGGTCATACACATTGCAACTTACAATATTCCTTAAAAAGACCATTGGGGCAAATATCAAAGTTAAACCTGCTAATGTTGAGAGTTCTTCTAGCCCTTATTGCCCACGCCCAGCCTAAAAATGTAGCCAAGCATACCACAAATACTTCTGAGGTATTAGTTTTTAGAACCCAGATCGCCTCAGAAGACCTTCTATATGAGAGGCGCTGAAACAGGGGTTTTATCCATTTAGTGCGAGGCTCTGAATACAGCGGGCAGGCAAACAGGAGATGACCCTCGGTTTCCTTTTGGCCTGGGCACCAACAACAGGAGCTTGTTGTTCCTTTGACCCAAGATGATGTAAAGGAATTCAGCGGCAAGGCACCTACTCGAAGCTGGTGATAAAGTTTCTTGTCCAGTGGTCTGGTGATGGTATCCCAATAAGTCTCGCGGGAGGGGTCCAGCTTAAAGCTTAGGAATCTTCCCGTGAGACTACCAGAGCTGGAAGCAGTTACCAGGGATTGGCGGACCGAGGCCCAATACAATTCCTTGAATTCCTTTTTTGAGGGGAAGGTGTTGGCACCAGGAGAAGCCCACAAGTGTTCTAATCCCATATCTTGTAGGCTCTTTTTTACAGAGCGAAGCCAAGGGATTCTTCCAGAGCCCCCCATCGACCTCACTTCTGCTAACTCTTTTGCAAAAAGAGTGAGATCCGGGGAAGTCCACAAACGCCTCCAAAGAGCCACTACTCTAAATCTTGCCATATCGTTGATTGGAAAGCAGCCCAGATCTTGGCAAAGAGGTATCGATGGAGAGGATTGAGGTAACCCTATCAAGTTCCGAAAGAATTTACACTGGGTTTTGTAGAGACTCGAGAGATCCATGAATCCCCATAAATCAGCGCCATAGAGTATAGCAGCATTTATTTTGGTATCATAAATGTTCAAAGCTGGGATAACCCGTTTTGTTATGGATCTCTTCTGCTGTCGCAAAAGACAGCCAGTGAGTTGAGCAAATTTTAGCTGTTGAGCAGCAATTTGCTCTTTCCATAGCAAGCGGCGGTCCAAAGTGACCCCTAAATAGGTCATGGTTTCAACTTGTTCCAGATTGACCCCACCACTCCCATCCCTGTCACTTGTGGTGTCCCCCAGGGATCCTCTCTTTCCCCCTTATTGTTTAATCTTTACATTTCTCCTCTTATCTTTGCTCTTCAGCAGCTGGAGGTCACCGTGTACAACTACGCGGATGACCTCCAGCTCATCTTCGATCTGTCTACTTCCCCTTCTTCTGTTTCTAACTTTCAGTCGACTTTGACCTTCATCCGGGACTGGATGAACCACAACCAGCTGAAATTGAACCCAGACAAAACCGAGCTGGTTCTCACCGGTGGTTCGTCCAGTCCGTGGAACTCTCATTTCTGGCCACCCTCTCTTGGTCCCCCCCCCTCTCCGTCACCCACAGTCAAAACACTGGGGGTCAAAATCAACAACCAGCTCACCCTCCACTCACAAATTAGCACCGTTGTATCTTCCTGCTTCCTCACCCTTCGCACTATCCGCTCCGTCTCCTGTTTTTTTTCCCCACAGGCACTTAAGATGATCATGGCTGCACTGGTCATCTCTAGGCTAGATTACGCTAATGCCATTTACAGCAGCATCCCATTATACAGCCTGCGGAGACTCCAGTTGGTCCAGAACCAGGCGGCCCGTCTGGTCTATGGTCTCCCACGGTACCACCATTCCACACCCCTCCTCAAAGAGCTCCACTGGCTCCCGGTCAAAGAACGTTCCCTGTTCAAGATCGGGTGCATGGTCTTTCAGGCCCGACAAGGCACTGCTCCAGCCTTTATTGCCTCATTACTAAAGGAATATGTTCCTTCTAGAGAGCTTCGTTCTTCCTCTAAATCCCTCCTCCTAACCCCACGTTTCAAACGTAAAAAATGGGGCGGAACCAATTTTGCCACCCTTGCCCCCACATTTTGGAATTCCCTCCCTGATCACCTCCGTTATTCTACCCATTATCTTTCGTTCCGCAAGGACTTAAAAACCTTTCTCTTCAAACAAGCCTTTCCTGTATAATGCCCCTCCCCACCCAAGACCGGTCTCATCTTCTTCAGGAGTCAAACGAACTACTAGCGCCAAGAAACCGTACGGTATATGCTGCGCTCTACAAATGTTTTAAATTAGAAATTAGAAATTACAAAGTTATTCCTAGTTAGGACCATGAACTTGGTTTTCCCCACGTTTACCTGAAGGTCATTTTTCACACAAAACTCCTCAAAGCAGTTCAGGGCCCGCTGTAGGCCTTTCCGTGTTTTAGATAGGAGTAGAGTGTCGTCGGCGAAGATAAGCATTGGGAATCTTGTCCCTGCCAACGATGGGGCATCGGTATGGGTAGCTGAGAAAAATTTGACTACCTGATCAATAAAGAGCAGGAAAAGTGTGGGCGCAAGGACACACCCCTGGCGAACTCCACGAGTGACTGGGAAAGAATCTGTACGTTGTCCTTGGCCTCCCCACCTCACCCTTGCGTAGTTCTCTTCATGCATTTTGATAATTAACTCAAGTAGTTCTCCTGGTAACCCAAGATCCCTCAGTACTCGCCACAGTTTGCCCCTAGGCACTAAATCGAAGGCTGACTTCAGGTCTATAAATGCGGCAAAGATGGTACCACCGCCGAGCAAAACCACCTTCCAGAAAATTAAACAGAATCGAAACACCTGGTCAATGGTGCTCGTCCCCGATCTGAAGCCTGCCTGCATAGGTGACAGTATATTTTCCGATTCCATCCACCCTTGCACTCTAGCCAAGATCATTTGTGCGATGACCTTTTGGAGGCAGTCAATTAGGCTAATCGGGCGATAGTTACCCGGATTTGACCTGTCACCTTTTTTGTATATTGGGAGAATCTCTGCCCCCTTCCATGATTTGGGTATACTTGCACCTTTTGCTATCGCATTGGCTATGTTGGTTATATATGGCACCCAGAGACCAATATTTGCTTTGAACAAGTCTGCAGGTATAAGATCCAACCCCGGTGCTTTCCCCCGCTGAGTCAAACCAAGGGCAGACTCCGCCTCAATGTTAGTAAAGGTAAATTTTTCCCCGCATGTGGGCGTTATATACAACTTATCCAGGATAGGAGGAGGATCAGAGCCCTCCATACTAAATTGGGTTGAATAGTGTTTTACCCAATCTTCCGGGGACACATGATTGGTTGGAGTACGGGAATCAACATCCTTTCCCCATTTTACTATATCCCAAAATTTGGTCTGATTGTTCATCTTGGAAGCATCCAAGAGATCTGCCCAATAACCATCCTCCCACTCCCTTTTAGCTTCCCACTGTGCTCTTTTATACCGGGCCCTAGCCACCTTTACAGCACACATATTTCTAGATTTAACAATGTTAACAAGATTGCTGTGAGCCTCCCTACATTTTTTGTTGTACCACTTTTCCCGAATACCGTGTGGTCGTACTGTGCCCTTCTAGCATGGCTTAGAAAGAAGAAGCTTGAGCTGGTCAAAACAACGTTCATGCAAATCCATAATGGTGTTAGGTTCTAAACTGCCCCTCCCTGTAACCTCCAACATCATTTCGTTTAATGCATTCAAAACCACATTCTTGATATTGGTCTGTAGGGTCTCATCTCCTGATAGGTTTGACCATTTCAGCCTCCTGCGATCATTAGACAGAACACCAACCCCTGACCCTAAGGGAACTGGGTCTTCCAATCTTTCCATACCATGCAGCCTTAATTTCAGTGACAGGGGATTATGGTCGCTTTCTGGACGAGGGACAACTTCCATATCGACCATCAATGCCCAGAATTCCATTTTCAAAAGGAAGTAGTCTATACGACTCTTCCTCAGTCCATTGTCAAAGGTATAGTTAGCACCAAGATCTGAGAGAGGGCATCCATTTACTGCCCTTAACCCCCAAGTGAGGCATAATGCAGTCCAGTTCAAGGCTGCCTCCGTTGCTTTAACAGTTTTACTGGTCAATAAGTCCGGTATGTTCCATGTTGCATCCTCAACGGACCCCCAACTATCCCCTGCGACATAGAGCGGCTCAATTGTACAGTTCAAATCACCCGCTAGAAGAATTAAAGTATCCTTGCTCAATCCAGCTAGATGTCTGTCCAGGACATCCACAATGGCAGGGCACCGACCACCTGGGAGGCCACGTGAATAAATATTAATAATAATCATATCCCGTCCGCCTCCTTTGCTCAGTTTGATGGCCAGTAGGTCAGGACTATCCTCATAAAGTTCGGTGATGTTATATCCCGATATCTGTTTTACCCACGTTATCAGGCCCCTGATGCTCTGCCTTTAGTACTCTTAATTGCGGGTTTAAAAAAGTTTATGAAGCCTGCCTTATGAATTGGTTCAGGTGCCCGGGTTTCTTGTAGTACCACAACATCATATTTATCAACAAACTCAAGCCAATCCTCAGAGTCCATGCGACCCTTGACCCCCGCAACATTCCAGGACACTATATTAAATGTTTCTGGAGTGGGTTCTGTTGTATTCTGTACGAGATTAGCCATGGACAGGGGAGTCATTGGGGTAATCTGTGTAAACATGTTTCTCTCCCCTCTTTCTTCTATATCAATTTTATCCAGGCTTTCCCCCTCTGACATAGCCACAGTTATTTCCACTACACCAGGTACAATCTGATCGCTGGATGCAAGTGCCATTGGGGCTTGATGTGATAAATGTGCCTCATTCCCACTAACATCAACGGGCTTATTCTTCCTGCTTGGTGCATTCAGTCAATCTATCTGTTCTAAGTCAGACAAGGGCCCAAAGTGGTTAAAAAGTATGGGGTACTGCTGTGTGTGAGGTGTTCTTAACCCTTGATACCTCCCATCTCTTACTCTCAAATGATTTGGGCCTAGGGGGTAGTTGCTATGTCTATGTGGATAAAAATACGCAAGACCCAGGGATTGTACATCACCCTGCCGGGCAAATCTGGCTTTCCGTCTTATAAAATCAACCACCCAGGGATCTTTAAATGAAATTAAGATACAGTCCCCTTCCAGGTCTTTGGTACCTTTACCCACCCAATCTACTCTCCTTACATAAAGAATTTCTGTTGGTGATGATGGTGGTAAGGGACGGTTCTTATTTAGCCAAAATATCGCCTTATTACGCAAATCCCCATGTGTCTCCGTAATACCATATTTTAGGGGAGCAACACCAGTTAGGACTATGATGTATTGGGTTGCCTCCGGGGGTATGTTTACGCGAGGAGCTATGCTCATGCTTTGTTTGCACACAAACGGCGTCCTGGTAGGCTGATAGTTGGTTTTTTGCCTACTAGGTGGCTGAGCTGGGGTACTATATGATGGTTTTGCCATGGCATCTGGCGTAGATGGTTTCCCTCTATCTAAATTAGATTTAGCTAGTTCTTTTTTCTTAGGAGCATGTGTCAGGGACCCTCCACTTGCAGTGCTAGGTGTATCATCTGACCTTGCCCCTACTATGAGTTTATTAATAGCTACCCCTGTTGGTACTGGCTTAGTTACCTTATTTACTGGGGAATTACTGGCTGGTCTGGTTTTACTTAATGTCTGATTACGAGCCCCTACAGCAGAACTAGGGGTAGTTACTTTTTGCAATAAGCCCAGATTTGTATTAACTGCGGTCTCCAGAGCATCGATTTTGGAGGTCATCAACCTTGTTCGCTCCAAGACTGGAAGCAGAATTGTTTTAAACATAGCCTCAATTTTGACCAAAAGAATTTCATCACTATTGAGGCATGTTGGACAAAGATTAGATGACCCCAAAGGGGTGAAGGAGGGGCAATGCACATTAGGAAAACCCGAGGGTAAGTGTGGGACTGATAAAGGGAAACTATGTATATCGTTCAATTTAGGCTGCTTTAAGTCTTTTGCCCCCTGGGGACTCGAATCCAGCTTTCTCTTGCGAGATATCGATCTCGGTCCCATAAGATCGTCCTCAGGCAGGGTAAATGAAGTGGAATCATTAGATTGGGAAAGCATGTCCATACTATGTTCGTTGTCCCCATTATTCTGAGTTTTGTCCCCCTCACTTGGCTGGCAAACATTTAATTTCGGGACATCGATAACCGGAGAGGTAGGTAGGGCCACCCCCTCTCCATCCACATGGACTATTGCCTCGGTCTTCATAGAATAAATGCAGTTAGATGCTGCATGGGGAACTGGACTTTTGACTATTGCCAAGCCACCCAACGAAGAGCGCTTATCAGTAACTAAATCTAGGGAGAGCCTTTTTTCCACCATTTCCATTTCTTTCTCCAAAATCCATGTGGCTCTAGTAATGAAAGCGTCCATTGGACCAGAAACAACTCCCTTGGATGTTTGTAGCTGGACTAATCGTTCTTTCCCTGATCTCAAAGGCATAGTGATTTCCAACTTGTTTTACCTACTACCGTTAGAGTACAGTACCTCGCCCTCCCTTTCAAAGACAATCAGTCTCAAAGTGCCTTCGAGTCCCACCTAATACCTGGGAATCGATTTTGCCAGGGATTCAGGCCCAACCCAACCTTGTCCGACCACGGACGGCCAGAGACGGTCCCGCCCTTGTCCCGGGCTTCTCCCGGCACGCTCCCGTGCAGCGGGTACACGACAATCTTATAATAGCAAGGGGCGTGATTGGCGGGTGGGCGGGGCAGGCAGGGAGAGCAGCCCAGCTGGTGGTGATAGGGCGCGCAGGGACTCCTGGTCCACGGAGTCCCTGCCTAGTGCTCGCAGCCCTGCCGGTCGGGAAACAGCAGCCCCTTTAAGAATAGCAACTCCCGCGGTTAGAGCCGCGAAGCGGGTCCGGCGAGTTGCTGGTGCAGCCTCCGGTTTCTTTGGGCAGGAACTTGTGCAGCAAATGGCTGGTAAGCTTGCAGCGTGAAACGTAAAGGAAACAATCCCACCTGGAAACCAGTCAAACACCCCTTTATCTCCGTAGGCGGGGGGCGTGGCCGGCAGGGAGAGCAGCCCAGCTGGTGGTGATAGGGCGCGCAGGGACTCCTGGCCCACGGAGTCCCTGCCTAGTGCTCGCAGCCCTGCCGGTCGGGAAACAGCAGCCCCTTTAAGAATAGCAACTCCCGCGGTTAGAGCCGCGCTGCGGGACCCGCGAAGCGGGTCCGGCGAGTTGCTGGTGCACCCTCCGGTGTCTTTGGGCAGGAACTTGTGCAGCAAATGGCCGGTAAGCTTGCAGCGTGAAACGTAAAGGAAACATTCCCCTGATTAATCATTTTGGTACTGTCTTTGTCACCTGTTCTAACCGCAGGTTTCTTCTTTCTTTCTCCGAGGTAAAGTAGACCCAAGGAATTCTTTAGTTGGGAGGGGTTCTGCCTGGAATTAGACCTCCCAATATTTAAGCTGCAACGTTGAAATGGGTTCCTGTGGGGACTCTATGTTCATGACCTTAACTGTAATGGCAAAAATATTTTCGATTTTTCATCAATTACAAAAACCTTGCAGGCAATGCTACTGAAGATCCACAAAGCGAGGGAAAGCCACCCTAAGGGGCCGATTAGGATGGCGGTGAATCCGCATCCTCCGGGCGGCGGAAGCCACCACCAGCCTGGAGGATGCGGATTCACCGCCGCGGACATTGGAAACACCCACTGCCACATTAGGATGGCGGTGGGTTCAGCGGCGGACGGCAAGTCCATCCGCCGCTGATCCACGGTGTTTGCTGGCAAATATGGTGGCGGTGTCTGCAAGACACCGCCAGCCATATTAGGATGCAGGCTGAAACCTGCTTTTCCACGGCGGCTTTTCCGCCGTGGAAAAGCATGTGGTCTTTTGTGTTTGGGGGCCCGTTGCAGGCCCCCAGGGTGTTGGGGGGTGGGGGGTGCACATGGGGGGTACCTTTGGTACCCCCCAGCATTTACATGCACAAAGCGACAGGCACCGCGCAGTGCCTGCCGATTTGTGCATGTAAATGCAAAGCATGCATTTTTAACCTTGCGGCGGGTGCTGCTTCAAGCAGCACCCGCCGCAAGGTTAAAGATATGGGATGTGACCGCCAGGGTGGCGGTCACATCCTAATTGTACCGGAGGGACCGCCGCTGCCCCTGCGGACGGTCCCTCCACCTCGGGGGTGGCGGACGGACGCAGGTCCGTCCGCCATCCTAATAGGCCTCTAAGTTGGCCCCTGTATCCATCCACGATAGCATAAATGGCATGCAGAAAAGGAATAACAGCTGGTGTCAGCCAGGACAGAGAGTCTGAGCTTCTGGCAAGGCCCAACCACAACTTCTCACAAATAACACACACATATTATTCGAGGAATTGGACAACATGAGTAATGTAAATGGTATGAGAAATATTGAAATACATTCCATGTACAACAGGACCTCAACATGAATGAATTCCAATCTGCAACCATGGTGCACAGGAAAACAAGCATAGGTAAAGCCAATTGGTCTTACACTGGCTGCCAGTCTTTTCACATAGCCATTGCTCATTTGGCTTTTCTATGGTTTTGGTAAAAATGTATTGTTTATGGTTGTTGTGCGGTTTAATTGTTTCCTCCGCCCTTTACAGTATGGACCCCCACTTTAGTCATTGGCTAACCACATAGTAAGTGTCCTTTAGTAAGCCCTCTTGCCCTGACTTGCTGCTGCAGACTTTTTATAGACACAAGGAGGAAGATGCTCTCACGTTGTCCCTTTGTGGCAAACAGGGGCCAAGGGGGATACAAAGGATTGGCATGCTGCCTCGGTGGTACATCCACCTTCCACTCCAGCTACTGCTTCAGCATGTGTAAGGACCCTTGAGAGCCAAACATTGTCACCACTCCAGCCAACTTGATGAGGGCTGAGGAGAGCAGTGCTCTGGTACTTACTTGCCTTTTGACAACTTGCCCCTACTCCCATCACTTCTTCTCCAAAGGTGAAGGTGGAATTTCTTAAAACTTTGAGGCGTGCTCCATGTCAGCACTATTAGGGTGTGCAAGATGATTTTCCACAGCAAGATGTCTCGAGGCTACACAGGGTGAAGAGGATGGGCACAAATCCAGGGAAACTACAGTCTGGAAGTGCAAGCTTCAGCGCTCGCTTCAGACATCCGACGCTATTTATCCCTGACAAGGGTTGGAATCACAGCAGTCTCTTCATTGTGCTCCTGACATGTGTATCTGCTTTCACTAGCTGTGTTTGAAACGTTATACAAAAGGGACACATAGCCCTTTGGGCCATGAGAACAAGGAAATAGCTGACAAAACAGCAACAATGTTCATACATTTTCAGTATGTGTTAGCTGCTATTGAATGTCACTCAATTTCCAGATTTGGACGCCGTAAATATGAAAAAAACGGTATTTACCATGAGCGCATGCACACATTTTATCATCCTAGCAAGTCTGAAAGGCTGCGTCAATGTGAGAGAATTATGAACATCAACTTGCTGAACTAGCAGACAGGCTTCACTTCGGCCAGATTGCACAATGCGCAGTCTGGGGCAGATTATTTATGCTAATGTCTCATCCCCATTAAGATTAGACTTCAGTTTATCGAGTGATTTGTGCGTAGAGGAGTGTGCAGTGCAAGAAATTGCCTTCTACCAGTCTGCATATGTCTCTCTAACTGTCTATTAACCTTTCAGTATATCTACCAACCTGACTGTCTGTCTATCTATCTATCTATCTATCTGTCAAACCTGTCCGTCTATCTATCTTTGCAAACCTGTCTGACTGTCTATCTCTATTTGCAATCCAATTTGCCTGTATACCTACTTAATTGCCTGCCTGCCTACATAGCTACCTGTATGTCTGTTTTTGTACCTTTTTGTCTGTCGATCTATCTGTCTGTCTCTCTGTCTAGCTACCTGTCCGTCTGCCTACCTGTCTCTCTGCCTGTCTACATGTCTATCTAAGCAGTTGTCTATCTGTCTACCTGTCTTCCTATCTACCTGCCTTCCTGTCTACCTACGTGTCTGTCTAGCTATCTATCCATCTTTCTTCCTCTGTACCTCTTGGTCTACCAACCTGCCTGTCATTCTGTAGGTTTGTCTATCTATCAATCTATCTATATATCTATGCATCTATCTATCTATATATCTGTCTGTCTGTCTGTCTGTCTGTCTGTCTGTCTGTCTGTCTGTCTGTCTGTCTGTCTGTCTATCCATCTACTGCCTCTCTATTTGCCTATCTTTGTAGCTTTCCAACAGTCTTATCTATACAAGCCTCTCAATGTAGCTATTGAAAGCTTCTCTATTTATCTATCTTTTCAGCTCTTTTATCTATTTGTAATAAATACTTACAAATACATTACAAAAAAGCATTAGCAAAGCAAGAGGCTGTCAGACAAAATCTAGCCGATCGGCTTTTTTAAGTTTGGTATTAGCCAAGGTCATTTGTTTTACCAAAAATTATGTATATAACATAGTTATATGGGTTTTCATACTGACTTCATCTATTAGTCTGTTGTGTCATTCAATCAATCAATCAATCAATGTATTTGTAAAGCACGCTACATACCCGTGAGGGTCTCAAGGCGCTGAAGGGGGGGGGGGGAGGCTGCTACTGATTGAAGAGCCAGGTCTTGAGAAGTATTCTGAAGGTCGGCAGGTCCTGGGTCTGTCGTAGGCTCATAGCGAGAGCATTTCAGGTCTTGGCGGCGAGGTAGGAGCAGGATCTGCCGCCGGCGGTGGTTTTCCAGATACGAGGAACTGTGGCGAGGGCGAGGTTGGCGGAGCGGAGGCTGCGGGTGGGGGTGTGGAAGCTGAGTCGGTCGTTGAGGTATGTGGGTCCGGTTTTGTGTAGTGCTTTCTGTGCGTGGATGAGGAGTTTGAAGGTGATCCTCTTGTTGACGGGGAGCCAGTATAGGCCTCTCAGGTGGGGTGTGATGTGGCTGCGTCATTCAAATTTACATTCCACCCACTGGGTGGTACGGCATGCTGCACCTTCACAAGGAGCACATTGATGCACAGTGGTTCCTATCTGTGCCAGGGACTACTATGCTAAGTAATAAGTGTTTTCGGAGACAAAAAAAAACGTTTGGCTATAGCCAATGTTATTTTTTTTAATTATTGAGGGCCCAGCAGCTTCTCCAACAATAAAGTTTTACAAAAATCATGACTGAACAAAACCAAAAAACTGATTGCCAGGAACAGACCTGTTGGCTTTGGCAATGCTTGTTTGTTTCTTGTCCCCTACTGCTACGGTTTTTTTGCAGTGACAGACTGGGAAAAAAGCATTAGACCATCTACCCTAATTAGGGGGAGTGCTGCTAAGCCCTTCCTCCAATGTCCCTTGCTCAGTTGGGCCGTTGGAGGCACATTTTTTGTCGACTGAGCCAACGGGGTCTCCGTCAATGAAAAACGTTAGGTCTGTTCATGTCAAAATGAGGCGGGCAGACCAAGGATTTGGCAGTCATGGTACTCTGTTGCCTTTTCAATAGAACCCCTTGTCCACTGCACTCTAAATCGGGCCCTAAATTCAGAAATCTAGCATCTGGACCGCAAATCCAGTTTTGATTTGGAACGGGTGCAGGCTTTATTATTTTTTCACAACTCACAACTCATGTCGATAGGTTTAAAAGACAACTTTGTCAAACCATAGTGTCTTTCAACACACTCCAGACAGTCTCCATCCCAACCTCTGCCATGGACAGATTTGATTCCTGGTTGGTCTCCTGTGACTGCGTAGTAGATCACTTCATCATCATCACAAAAGCCTCCTTGCAAGTTTGGTGAAGGACTATTTCTGTATCTATCCACTGCTTGAAAACCAGTCAGTTCTTCAAGTAAAGAGTATGAGGAAAACATAAGTAAGTCAAATTTCTATTTAACCACAATTCTGGATTTGCATAGTTCTGATGGTGGAAGGGTAATAGTTTTGATGCCTCCCGATCTCGGGGCATATTACATAAAGTGCCCCATGGCCAAAACAATCACAGTGACAGGCAGAAAGAGGTGGGCACCAGTCAGTGTGCCGCCTGAGGGAAGCCATCTGGAAAAGGTATGGGGGGTCCCATAAACGCCCAGACACACCTTGCAAGCAGACTCAGTCACAGGTCTACAGGGGATCTCTGATCCCTTTGATGTGCAGTCTGGGTGCTGCCAGCACTGTGAGAAGCAGAGCAGGTGCTTCAAACATCTGCTTGCCATTTGCTGATGTACTACCCTAGTTGTAGAAAGAACAATTGATGGACAGAATGCTACACAATGTCAAACTCTCACCCCCAGTTTAGAGATCTGGGCCTTAATCCATATGTTTTCTGCTCACCACACCACTCCAGTTTAGACCTAACCGTATGCAAATGCGTCATGACCTTGCTCGCCATGGGAATAGTCCAGCCCGAACTGCCAGGCCAGGTCCTTCCCGGACCAGAAACAATCATCCTAGGACAGATTTCCGGGTATCACCCTTCATCAGCCAGGATAGCTTGACTCTGGTGGCTTGCTGAGCACAGGCCCCCCGTCTAGGCATTCCCATCCCACTTGGGGTGACAAATACAAAAAGAACAGTCTGGGTGCTGCCAGCACTGAGAGAAGCAGAGCAGCTGTTTCAAACAGCTGATTGCCATTTGCTGATGTACTGTCCTCAGTGCAGAAAGAACAATTGATGGACTGAATGCTGAACAATGTCAAACATTAGCTCCCAGTACCTAGACCTGCGCCTAAATCCATCGTTTTTTTGCTCACCATACCACCCCAGTTTGTACCTGGTCATATGCAAATCAGTTTTGACCCTGCTCCCCATGGGAAAACTTCAGTCCGAACTGCCAAACCAGACCCTCCCTTAAAATGAAATGAAATTACCAGAATTTATAAAGTACACCAAGGCCCAGGCATCTAGGCGCTGTAGAAATGCAAGAGCCATGGAGTGAACTGTTAGGATACCAAAGATACTGTGCCTAACTATAAGGTAAACTGTCACGTTTTAATGCTTTCCTAAAAGGGGAATGCATGTTCAGTGATGTAAGTTAGAGGGGAAGGGTGTTCCAAAGCTCTGCCTCACCATTTATTCTTCCAGATTCTGGGAACCGTTACCCTACTGTGGAATGCTAAGTGAAGATTTCTCAGGGGCACATACCAATTAAACATGGCTTTGATGTCAGCTGGACAGACCGCATAGAAAGCCTTATGTACTGTTCAAATGCTCTTAAACCAAACCCATTTTTAAACCAGAAGCCAGTGCAATTCTTAGCGCCTTCTCGACAGAAAATTGCTTAGGAATACCCAATATAAGAAATGTCAGCACGTTTGGCACCAGCTATATCTTTGCTAAATTTGATTTGTTGGTCTCAAGATAGAGGCATTACAATAGTGTATCCTTGAGGAAACAAAAGCAAGAGCGATTTGCTTACGTGCTGGAAGGGCCATGAAAGGAAATATCTTCCTCAGCTTTAATCATGCAGAAACACGTTGAGACTGTGCAATTAACCACACGGTTCAGAGAGAGCTCACTGTCCAGAAGGGCGCCTAGATTTTTAGCGGTATGTACTGGTGTGGGCATAGAGTCTAATGTTTCCAGCCACCAGTTGCAGTTCCAAAGAGCCGTGCCGCCAGTAAAAACAGTACTTTTGTCTTCTCTCCATTCAGCTTCAAGTAGTTCTTGCCCATTCAAGATGCTACCCCTTCATGCAGAGATTGAAGTTATCTGCAATACCCTGAAATCCTTTAGAGATGGATACAACAATCGGAGTATAATCAGCATATACCACTATCTTTTGCATGAAGGAGTCAACCAGTTTTGCTGCTGGGGACAGGGAAGATTTGAATGATGCTGGGCTCAAGGAGGAGCCCTGAGGAACCCCACATTGCAATGTATCCGCACAAACTCATTCCCACATCTTTGGGAATCTGAAGGAATCCAGGTTTTGAGGATTCCCATTGGAGAGAACTGAGAACATAGCTTATAGTTGGTATACTTTTTTTTTTTAGTAAAACGGGAAACAGCTGAATTGGAAAGTGTATTTTTTCCCTAAAATTGGCATCAGTAAAATGTTCACTTTGTTAACATCCACAACTTCCCAGTTTTCAATTTCAAAGAGTTGGAAAGGAAACCCAATTTATGTACCTCCGATTTTATGTTTTTCCAAGTAGTAGCCATTTTCCCTTTTCTGTGTGGTTCCAATCGACATGCAATGTGTTGAGGAAACATATGTGAAAATCATGAGTGAACCTGGAATGCTATACATTTCTAATTAGACAATATTTTAAATATAGCAAAGAGTCATTTGAGTAGCTTGCTAATGGTTTTCCTAAAGGAATTAAGTGTTGAAATTAAAACGTAATGAAAATAAATAGGAATAAAGAAACACATTTTTGAAATAAAAACATAATGAGAATACATAGGAAAAAATAGCAGTTGGTGATAATCTTTGCATCTGTAAATTTCTACCTCAATGGTCAATTTACAAAAGTAACATACTGGTACATCTTTTAGACCGTTCTAGTCATAGGTATATATAGTGTTTGCTGTTTGTCCAAAAGCATCCAATATCCAGATCCAACAACTGAGAGTAGCTTGTAAGGATTTTTCATTGTGTACCAACCATGCAGCAATTCATAAGGTAAACTCTAATGAAGGAAAAATTGCTATGGTGAAAATGTAAGTAGTTTTGTAATGTGCACCAGATAATGAATTTAAGAATCAATGCTATTTGTACACCTCTGAATTTAGAGTTACCCGTACTATAAAGGCAATAAAGTGCCTCCTGCATAAGGATACTGCAAGTCAATGAGGATTTCCATAAACATATAGAGGAACGAGAACAAAGACCAAATTCCTTATTAGGTAATTGAACCCTGAGGTGCTTAGCCAAATCTTTTTCATCTACGTCGGGGGTACTTTATCCCGTATAATACATGGTCACACCACCACCTTTCCCACACACCACTTAAAACCTTCGTGCGTAGCTCTTTCATGTAAAAGAGCAAGCATGTTTGCAAACATGAAGAATAAAAATAAAACCTCTAGTGCAAAACTAAGCACATCAAAAACCTGTTAGATATTTGTTGCAAACTGATATTTGCAACAGTTCTATACAAGTCAGTTAAAAATAAAATAATGTGCGGTAGCTCAGTTTGTGTAGAAACATGCACAGAGATTCAAGCTTTTTCCAGCTATCTAAGGAGTGTTAAAAATATACATGTTCTCTCTGCTTGTCATTCTAAACAATGCAGAAGAAAGAAAAGCAACATTCAGTTTTCGTTGCTAAACAGCTGCTTCCAATATGCTACTGGCCTGATCCACTTGTCACCTGGGCTACTGGTTCTGGTAGAAGGCATTGTGATGTCACAACTCAACTGTAATAATGTATAATAGTCGAGTTTTGACGTCTTACCTTTATAATCTGTGACTGGGTGCCTCAAAAGAGGCAGATTTTAAAGACATTTGAGACAGGTGAAAATACAGGGATTACAGACTTCAATGTATTCAAATGTGATTCAGAGGGTATTTTGCAAAATGTTTTCTTTCTTGCACATTGACCTACATTTGAGAGCCAAAAATTAGCTCAAATCTAATTGATAATAACAAATGGCCCACTATTATATGTTCCCACCCTTTGTCAAATAAAAATGGTATCCTACTTATGTGGTTTAGTCTTTTACTCATAGCAGGACAGGCCTAAAAATACTGGCATGAAGAAAAGGCCCATTACCGTGATATGGGCAGCTGTAGAATTTGGGCCTAGGTACGACCACCACCCAGGTAAACCTACCAAACCCAGATCTTTCTATAAACTAGACATCCAGGGGATTCTAGGGTGGTTTGACGTGAATGGATCCTACCAGTTTTTCTTACCCACAGTGCATCTCAGTTCTCAAACGTTGGCTAAAATCATGTACTTCTGGGAGGAAAACTTCCACAAAATTCCTTCCACCCAGCATTTAATTTCTTCTCCTGATAAAGACAGGGCATCTTCTGGGGTGGGGTCGTAGCCTGATGTGTGGGCAGGCTGCAGTCAGGATTTCATTAGGGACATATTAGTGACAAGACATAAGTGGACATTGGCTTTTTTCTCTCCAAGAAATTTATTAAAGACAGAGAAGGTTTGCAGGCTGTTGAGGACTTTTTCTTGTGGCTAGCTCAAACACAGAGGGTCAAGAAATGACCGTTCTAGACCAGGACTAATAGAGGGAATCCATCATCTCCTGGTCATTATGAAAGGGCTATGAACTAGGAAGAATATGCCTCACTACTTGTTGCATGACTCTCGGTCTCATTTAATCCATCACTGCATTGCTGTTGGCCAGATTTGTGGTTTTATTTCCTTCCCCGTGCAACACATCCTCAACAGGGACCTCACAGTTCCTTATCGGAACTGACGCAGCATGACACAGTCTCAATGCAAGTTTGCATTACAGCCCTTGCAGCTCATCAGATCTGCAGCTTTGCAACACATCCTCAACACGGACCTCACATCAGACCCCATACCGCGCAGCACAGTGCTCCACAACCAGGATTTGTGGTTTAGTCTTTTGCCCATAGCAGGACAGGCCTAAAAATACTGGCATGAAGAAAAGGCCCATTACCGTGATATGGGCAGCTGTAGAATTTGGGCCTAAGTTTGACCACCACCCAGGTAAACCTACCAAACCCAGACCTTTCTATAAACTAGACATCCAGGGGATTCTAGGGTGGTTTGACATGAATGGATCCTACCAGTTTTTCTTACCCACAGTGCATCTCAGTTCTCAAACGTTGGCTAAAATCATGTACTTCTGGGAGGAAAACTTCCACAAAATTCCTTCCACCCAGCATTTAATTTCTTCTCCTGATAAAGACAGGGCATCTTCTGGGATGGGGGCATAGCCTGATGTGTGGGCAGGCTGCAGTCAGGATTTCATTAGGGACATATTAGTGACAAGACATAAGTGGACATTGGCTTTTTTCTCTCCAAGAAATGTATTAAAGACAGAGAAAGTTTGCAGGCTGTTGAGGACTTTTTCTTGTGGCTGGCTCAACCTCAGAGGGTCAAGAAATGACTGTTCCATACCAGGACTAATAGAGGGAATCCATCATCTCCTGGTCATTATGAAAGGGCTATGAACTAGGAAGAATATGCCTCACTACTTGTTGCATGACTCTCGGTCTCATTTAATCCATCACTGTATTGCTGTCGGCCAGATTTGTGGTTTTATTTCCTTCCCCGTGCAACACATCCTCAACAGGGACCTCACAGTTCCTTATCGGAACTGACGCAGCATGACACAGTCTCATTGCAAGTTTGCATTACAGCCCTTGCAGCTCATCAGATCTGCAGCTTTGCAACACATCCTCAACACGGACCTCACATCACACTCCATACTGCGCAGCACAGTCTCCACAACGATTGTATGATGTTACAACGAATTCCGTTGCAACGCATGCCTTTACCACGCATGCGTTACAACGGAATTCGTTTTCCACGCATAACCTTTCCCTCGAATATTCCTTTACCACGCATACATTTACAACGTTTTTCGCTGTAAATTTATGCATGGTGAGGGCATACTCTTGTTAAAGGTTAAAACTCCCCCCTTACATGCCCCTAGCCTCCACTCCTTACATTTACCCCTTCCCTTAACCCTTAATATATATATATATTTTTTTTACTAAAATGCCCCTTACCTTTCAACTCGCCTTCTCTCCATCTTCTTTTGTTACGTCCGTCGTACATCGTTAAGAGGAAGCGGAAGTTACTTTCCGTTTCCTCTCTAACGACGTTGATTGCATCAGCTTCGGCTCTTCAGGTTAGTTTTGTTTTTGGGGGGAGACCCCCCCAGCCCGCCTTTTTATTCCAACGCTTTAATTTATTTTTTTATGGGGGAGACCCCCAAACCCCCTTTTTTCTTTTCATTTACCACACATGCCTTTACTACGTATTTCGTAGTAAAGGTATGCGTGGTAAAGCCTCTCGTTGTAACCACGCATGCGTTGTAATGCATGCGTGGTAGAGGATTTCGTGGAAACGGCCGCGTTGTAGTGGCCATTTCCCCTCCACAACCAGGATTTAAGGTACATTTCTCAGAGTTAACTACTTGATCCATGTAACTGGCCTGTGCTCCATACACACATTCAAATAAGCATATGGTCTTGCACACAAGCAATATTCACAAATTGAAAGTGCACCAGTTTTAATGCATGTACTGCATATATCTCACAGATTTCTCATATCTGACATAGAAGGAAAAGGTGAAATAGGGGTTCAAAAATAACATAATACACTAAAAGCTGAAGGCATGTGAAATATTCTGGATCACAGAAGTAAATGAAGTAGACTTGTGCTCATTTTAAAATAAAGAACTATGGGTGTGATGTATTATGAAGCAAGTCATAAATAGTGGGGGCAAATTGAACAACAACTTTGAAGTTTGCAACTCTCTACTGAGAACGCTGTTGGTCATTTCTTCTTAATTTAACTCTGGTTGAACACAGCCGTGTTGCTGGACCACTACTCGGTCTGGTTTCCTCGTTTATCTTGTGACCAGAGACCCTCACACATTTTATGAATGCCAGGAATGAGTGGCGGAATGCTAGGGGCCAGCGGCGGTGTGTTTTTATTTTAGATTCATTCAATCCCATCTCTGTAAACTGCAGTATTTCATTGAGGGGTAGCGCAGCAGGCATATTTCCCACCATTACAGCCTCTGACAGGGATGTGGGTGCTCGCTTTTAACCAGCACAGCCATTTCTTCTACCAACAGCTACATTTAGTTGTATGTATCTGCCTTATCATAATTCTGCAAGCGGCATTTTTATTCCACAATTCATTACTGGAATGTTCCGTGTGATGTTTTCTTCATATTTCTTTTCCTGCTGTAACATTGATTATTGCCGTTCTTCCTCGGTTATTTAGACCTTTGAGACTTTCTTTCATCCTTCCTCTCGGCTAGTGCTGATCTGCCCCCTTTCTGTGCTTTAATATTGCAAAATGGCAGAGGGCAGCAATACCAAATCAAAGAATGTCTCTCTAATTAGTGATGCCTCGTAAGGAATCTACCAGTGGAGGTGGTAAATGCCTAAAAAAATAACTGTCTATCCAAGGGAATCTCCTCCCCCCTATTACAATGGAAGATTTAATGGATGAACTGAAAATATTGAAACCATTTTATGATGGACACCGCTTCCACTTTTTAGCATCTTGAGGAAAAATGGTAATCTCTGGAGTCTAAGGTCTCGGACATTGAGGTACGAATTTCTGAGTGCACAACATCACCTCAACAGTCAATGGTTTTTTGCAGAAAATAACATCCCTTTAATGACTCAACAAAAATTGAAAAAATTGTAATAGGCGAAATAACCTTTGCATTTATGGTATTCTGGAGGGAGTGGAGGGAGTCGGCATGATTGGTTTTTTACAGTTGAACTTGCTAAAGTTAGTCGGCCTCTCCAGCAGTTCAACATTGAAGATTCAAAGAGCTCAATGCCTTGGCCCTCGAGCATCAGTTACTAATTCTGACCCTTAACCTAGAGGCATAATTATTCTTTTTCTTCAATATACAGATTTAATGCAGATCCTGACAGCCTCTAAGCAGCACCAGAAACTGATTTGGTCAGGCCACAGCATTTTTCTCTGCCAGGATATTTCATCCGCAACTGTTGCTCATCCCAAAGAATTCCTAAATATGCGCCTCTTGCTGAGTGCTATGAATGCATGATATGGTCTTCTTCACCCCTGCACTTTCAAGGTCACCTACAACAACATTATTATTTATTTTGACTATACCGCTAAACTTAAGGAATTTATACAACTCCACTAGAATGATTCCATGGACACTGGTGACTTTTGAAGTTTTTTCTACCTCCTAATTCTCTGTAATTCTGTTTACCATTTATGAATGATTAGTCTTTATTGTATTATTATGTACGTCTTTTAATAGTGCTGTTGTCTCTTTTTCATTACCGGTCCTTTGTTTGTCTGCACTAGCGTCTTTGTTTCCTTATTGTCTTGTCTCTTTTTATTTGAAAGTCCAAAGACCTAGGTTATACATTTGATTATATTTTGATTGTATTTTGGTTTAATCATGTACTTATGGTTGTATTTTTCTTATCTTTCCTTTTTTTCCTAATCCTTATTCTTCAGTCTCTCTAATCTATATTCAATTAATCTCCGGACTGGATTTCCAGGCTGGCCTTTCTCATATGGGGCCATATGTAGGTAGCTTAATACAGGTCGGTAAATTTGCCGTTACTGACCGGTATTTAGTTTTCCAATGTAGGTGGCTGGATTTAAGGATTCAGTAATTTACTGATTCGGTAAATTAAGGAATCGGTAAATTACTGAATCCTTAAAATACTGAATCGGTAAATTACAGAAACCTTAAATCCTATGCAGGGAGCACTCAAGTGAGTGCATTTTTTACTTAAGGGTTCGTTATTTACCACCAACTACAAGTTGATGGTAAATATCGAAAACCTTCAAAAAAGCAATTTTGCGCTTTTGCAGACATACATGCCCTTAGGGCATGTATGTGTGCCACATGTGCACACCTTCACGATTCAGGGGTGCAACAGGGTGTCAATGTGACACCCTGCCACCCTTGAATATGTTCCCCCTATTACCGATTCGGTATTTACCAAATCGGTAATAGTGAATGGCTTCCCATTCATTCCTATGGACCTCCAAGCCCATAGGAATGAATGGGAATTACCAAATCGGTAAATACAGAATAGGTAATACCGAATTTAACGAATCAGTAAAATTGACCAAATTTTTACCCACATACTATTTACCGATTCTTAAATACCGAATCAGTAAAATTCGGTATTTAAGAATTGGTAAATAGAGATTACCTACATATGGCCCATGGTCTCTTGATGAGCTCTATTTTATACATTTTCTTTCTCTTCTCTTTTTTTCGATGTCTATGGTCTTTTAGACTATTTGTCATCCTGCCATTGGTATCTCTTTTTGTGTTTCTTTCTGGACTTACATTTTCTTCCTCTCATTTCTCCCTTTCCTGTGCTCCTTTTGACTTTTTACTTAGTTTTGTTTGTTCTTATTTGAGGGTATACAGATAGGATATTTGGTGTTAATGTTTCCTTAAATTCTCATGGTCTCATTTTATATGTAGGAGATTTTCATATTCTGTATATAATGTTTCCCTGCATTTCCTATGAATAGTTTCAAATTATTTCTTGGAATGTTGAGGCCCTCATAAGCCCCATTAAGAGACAGAGGGTTCTTTTTCACCTTTCTAAGTTGTCTTGTCATGTTGCAAGAAACTCATCTTTTTGAAAATGACATACATATGTTTAAGAAAAGGTGGGTTGGTTCTGTTTATTGTTCTTCTGCAGTTAATCATAAAGATGGTATGGGAATTGTGTTTCACAATTCTCTAAATATTTCTATTCTAAATCGAGAAACTAATGTCAACTTCAGAGAGCTGCATCTTCATGCTAATATGAATGGCTTTCCCTACTCCTTCTTTAATGTTTATGGATGCATTGGTAGAGATGCCCCCTTATGGGATTTGCTCTCACCCAAACTAATGTCTGTGATTCACACCAACTTAGTTTTTGGAGGTAATTGCAACCAACTCATTTGTCCCTTCTTAGATCGCAAATATAAGTTTAAATACACCCCTAGCAACACGCAAAAGGCCTTTTACAGAACTATCACACATAGAGGACTAGTTAACGCATGACGTCTGCATAACCCTGATCTTTTAGAATACTCTTTTTTACATTCTACTCGGCATTCTTCCTTTAGAATTGACTATATTTTTCTGGAAAAATTCTCGTATCAGACCATGAACCAGTGATGATAGATTTAGACTATACTAATTTCTCCACTCATTCTAACAGATGCCGCTTCAACAATTGGTTTCTACAAGAACAGCAATTTGTTTGGGGTATTGAGCAATTCATTACTATTTTTTTCCACACTAATATAGGTCCAGATATCAACGTCCACCATGTTTGGGATCTTCTTTATGTTTTGGGATGAAAAAGGCTGCTGCCAGAGAATCTTTAACATCACATAAAAAAATTGGAACATGCGTACTATTCCTCCTCTCATGAAGATGTTCTAGACCAACTCATCAAAGCCAAACTTAATTTCAATACATCTTCTGTCACCAATGCTAACAATGCTCTTCTAAAAATAAACCCCAAGTATTTTTGCACTTTTAACAAAGCAGGAAAGATGCTGGACATTTATTTAAAAGTTAAAGAGCAGAAATCTAGGATAGAAGTCATACGAGATACCTCCTGTGGTAATAAACTATTTAAAGCTCAGGAAGTATTAATTCGCTTCACAGAATTTTACTTGCATCTCTATACTGAGGATACTTACTCTCTGAGAAAGCCATGTAATATTATTTGACACAATTCCAAAACCGCAAACCCCACTTCTTGACTTTTCCCAACTGGAAGCTGATTTTTATCTTGTGGAGATATGCACGGCCATGTTTAAACTCCCAAAATATAAATCTCCAGCCCCAGATGCATTTATGGTTGAATTCTACTCTAAACATTTTGCTCTTGTGGTCCCTCACTTACTTTTGTTTTTTCAACACATTCTATCTCTGGACACCGAGACTGGCACTTTTACAGAAGCCATGATTTGCTAGATTACCAAGAAAGACAAAGACCTGGCGGAATGTAAGAACTACAGGTCAATTTCCCTTATTAACATGGATTATAAAATCATGTCCAAAATTCTGGCTCTGCGAGCTAATGATTTGATTTATTTTTTAATCAGAACTGAACAATCTGGCTTCATAAAGGGCTGTAATATTTCGGATAACTCCTATACCTTCTCACATATTATTCATGGAGCTCATAAATCTGAAACTCCTTGTGCTGCTGTCACTTTGGATGTGGAAAAGGCTTTCGACCATGTCAAATGGGATTGTGTTTTAGAGCTTCTAAATGGCCCAAATTTCTACATTATGTTAAAGCTCTATATTCCTTTCCCTCTTTGTTAACAGCCTTCAGTCATCATATTTTCCCCTTGCTAGAGGCACCGGACAGCGTTGCCCCCTTTTCCCATTAATTTTTATCCTTTCTTTAGAACTATTTTTACAATCCATACGTCTTTCCGAGGCCCTCACGGGCTTTAAACACCCTCCAACGCCTATCCCTGAGTTCTTTAATCTTTTTTCCCCACTACTCCTCGCTGTCTGGGTACCGGTTTAACATTGACAAATCCAAATCTATGTCACTCAAAAAATGTTGTCCGTAGGATATGTTCAGAGATACAAGTTTCCTATGGAATTCTCTAGGATTACATTTCAGGAATCTTCTACTCCCCCTTCCTTAAAGAAACACTTAAGGCTAATTTAGAAGCTCTAAAAGTGAAGACCACCACTCTCTTTGACAAACGGTCTACTCTATATATCTCCTGGTAGGGTTAATTAGCCACTATTAAAACGTTGTTCTTGCCCATGCTTGATAGTTTACTTTCTAAGTTTTTAAGGAACAAACCTATGGCTTGAATCTCTTTATCCAAACTCACAAATCTTAAATTTATGGTGGCGTTCCAGAATTCTCACAATATCATTCGCCTTTTGTCCTTTAGCAGATCTGGTCCTCTTTAGACTCTCATAATTATTCTTCTTTCCCCTTTAGCGAGCTCTTGAACTTTCTCTGTTTGTCTATTTTCTTTATTTCACTGTGTCCTTATTTCTCAGGAACCTCTGCATATGTCTTCCCCTTTATTAAACCATTCTAGTAACATTGCCAAAAAGTACATTTCCTAGTTATAGTCTCCTTCCCAACTTTAGTTATTATCATCAATTCGGTGCAATCCTGCTTTCACCATATCTGATAAAGTTCTTAAATGGCCCTCCTTGCTAGCCTCTGGTATTACATCCATTTCCCAAATCTTCTCCAATAACCAGTTTATCTCCTTTGAGGAACTAGATAGCTATTTACATATTCCCTTTTCTCACAGACAGAAATATTCACTGCTTAAAGATATTCTTTGTCAAAACATAATTGACCCTTCTCCCAGTCCAGATAAATCCCTTGCAAATCCTATACCCACCTCAAAATTTCTCTACAGAAGTAAAAGATGCCTTAATATATATACAGCTTTCTATCCAATATCTTGATAGTCAAAACCAAAGAGGAACTTGTTTGGGAACAGGACCTTTAGTCCTCTTTTTCAATCATTACATGGAATAAATTGTGGCAAAAAATACATTATACTTCTCACTCAGCAAGTACTTGCTCAAACCATGTTTTCTTTCTACAATAGATTGTTTCTTACTCCTTCCATCTTCTTCTTCAAATGAAAGATTTACCTAATACCAATTGCTGGTCCTGTGCTTCCCCTGACAGCAATTTTCTGCATATGGTCTTTCTATGTCGCAAGCTCTCAACTATTTGAAAGTGTGTTTGGGAAAATAATTCTCAGCCATTCCCAGTCTCACCTCCTTTCACATAGTCAGTATTTTTGCTGACAGTTGCTCGGGCATATGGCCAGGGTACAAGCCCAAAGGCAAGTTAGTGGATCTCCTCCTGGTGGCTGCCTTTCAGGTTATTACTTCCAATTGGAAAAACCTGATAAGGTCTCTTACATGGCATGGTGGAACCTGATTTGTCATAATCATAGATTAGATGCATCCCACTCTTTCACATGACACACAACTATCAATAATCTGGCTTCCCTTGACTTCATACCATTCTTGTCCTTTCTCTAATGATGTTCAAAATGTTGAGGTAACCAAACCCGCTTGAAATCTATTATTTCTGGTTTTCTTCTCATTATTCTTTCCTATCTCATTATACAGCCATCTGTACACCTCATGCTCTAATATAACCTATATTTCTTTTCTATTCCCCATTTTCTTCATTAGTCACATATTATTAATTTCTCCTCTTTCCCTTTTTCTTTATCTTCCCTTCCACAAAAATGCATAAAAATCTATAAAATGCTCTTTGCTTTATATTGCAGCATTGACTTTTATTTTCTTATGAAATCTGTCTTTGTTTGTATAATATTCATAATTGGATTTTGTGCACATTTTATCCTTTTCCAATTACGGATATTGATCTCTAAGTCACATGTCTCAATATTAAGTTCACTCACATAAGTTGCTGTATTTCTCTTTGGCAATTTTTCAACTGAAAAAAAACTCTGGTTGATTTGTAGTAGCCTGAGAGGAAGAGGGGTAACAGAAAATTAAATCTCAAAGTACAGTGTAATCATTAGGACCACACAATGAAAGCCAGACTCAGTAACTTGAAGTTAAAAGTAAGCATGGGCTGAAAATTCGTTCCGCTCACGGAATTTGCGGATTTTCCACGATTTCGCGATCTGCGAATCTGGCGAAATCACGGTAAAATCCGCGAATCAGCGGGGACGAATTTTCAGCCAAGCACTTACAGGGTTACAGCCGCAGGTGCAAAAGTCGATGCTAATTTTTTGTAAACTTTTACAAAAGGGTTACAAAGAAATTAACTTCAACTTGGGCACCTGCTGCTGTAAGCCTGTAAGTGCTTCCTGGCGCCTCGTTGCCTACTTGCAACTATTCTCTGACCCTGCTCTGACCCTTGAAGCAGGGTCAGAGAATAGTTACAAGTAGGCAATGAGGTGCCTGTCACGAAAATTAAACCTCAACAGGAAGCACTGACAGATATAAAAACAAGCATTTGCAATGCAATAGGTCTCGCATTAGGAAAGTTTGAGCTATTGGTCTTGTAAATGACAATTTTTTTTATTTATGTGTTGGTTTTGAAAATAGCTAAATTAATAGCTTTGTCATTTACAATGCCAATAGTTATAACTTTCGCAAATGTGACACCTATAGCATTTGTAATGCAACATGTTTTGTATTTACGTGACTTATCTGTATTGATACTACAAATTACAATGGCTTTTAATTTTTTTAAATAATTAATACTTAAATAAAAGTGATTTTAATTTATAATGGCAATAGCTTAAACTTTTGTAAATAACTTTTGTGAAGATTATGTTCAGTGTATTTTGTTGTGACGAAAATCCAAGAACAGAAGTGAAATATTAACATCTTTTTGTGACATTTGTAATAAAGTTTGAAACATTGAGAGAACATATTTGAACCAGTTGTTGTTGAATGGTTGCGCAGATTGATGCTGGGGTGGCGCTGAGTGGTGCTGTGGTGGTGCTGAGTGGTGCCGTGGTGATGCTGAGTGGTGCTGGGGTGGTGCTGAGTGATGCTGTGGTGGTGCTGAGTGGTGCTGTGGTGGTGCTGAGTGATAATGTGGCGGTGCTGAGTGATGCTGTGGTGGTGCTGAGTGGTGCTGTGGTGGTGCTGAGTGATAATGTGGCGGTGCTGAGTGATGCTGTGGTGGTGCTGAGTGATGCTGTGGTGGTGCTGAGTGATGCTGTGGTTGTGCTGAGTGGTGCTGTGGTGGTGCTGATTGGTGCTGTGGTGGTGCTAAGTGATGCTGTGGTGGTGCTAAGTGATGCTGTGGTGGTGCTGAGTGATGCTGTGGTGGTGCTGAGTGGTGCTGTGGTGGTGCTGAGTGATAATGTGGTGGCGCTGAGTGGTGCTGTGGTGGCGCTGAGTGGTGCTGTGGTGGTGCTAAGTGATGCTGTGGTGGTGCTGAGTGATGCTGTGGTGGTGCTGAGTGATGCTGTGGTGGTGCTGAGTGGTGCTGTGGTGGTGCTGAGTGATAATGTGGTGGCGCTGAGTGGTGCTGTGGTGGTGCTGATTGGTGCTGTGGTGGTGCTAAGTGATGCTGTGGTGGTGCTAAGTGATGCTGTGGTGGTGCTGAGTGATGCTGTGGTGGTGCTGAGTGATGCTGTGGTGGTGCTGAGTGGTGCTGTGGTGGTGCTGAGTGATAATGTGGTGGCGCTGAGTGGTGCTGTGGTGGCGCTGAGTGGTGCTGAGTGATAATGTGGTGGTGCTGAGTGATAATGTGGTGGTGCTGAGTGATAATGTGGTGGTGCTGAGTGATGCTGGGGTAGCGCTGAGTGATGACGTGGTGATGCAGAGGGCAGAAAGGCACAAAAAGCAGTCTAACAAAGGGCAGAAGGGCAGAAAAACAAGGGAAAAACGAGTCTAACAGAGGGCAGAAGGGCACAAAAAAACAGTCTAACAGAGGACAGAAGGGCAGAAAAAAAACGGAAAAACGAGTCTAACAGAGGGCAGAAGGGCACAAAAAACTAGTCTAACGGGGCAGAAAGGCACAAAAGCGAGTCTAACAGAGGGCAGAAGGGCACAAAAAACGAGTCTAGCAGAGGGCAGAAGGGCAGAAAAACAAGGGAATAACAGAGGGCAGAAGGGCAGAAAAACAAGGGAAAAATGAGTCTAACAGTGGGCAGAAGGGCACAGAAAACGAGTCTAACAGGGGGCAGAAGGGCAGAAAAACAAGGGAAAAACGAGTCTAATAGAGGGCAGAAGGGCACAAAAAACGAGTCTAACAGGGGGCAGAATGAATCCCGCCCTGCATGTTTGTCCACGAAGATGCCACCTTTTAGTGCAATACCTCTACTCAACTGGAGTACTTTCTACTGTCTAATCAGTAAGTGCTCCCTCGTTGGCTAAATGTATAGGGGCAGATTTACAATAACTGGCGCATCCCCAGGGATGCGCCAGTTATTGTGCGCCGCATTTACAATGCGGCGCACCATGTGGCAAAAACGGCACAGATGTGTCACGCATCTGTGCAGTAAAAACAGCGCATTGCTGAAGCTGCGTCGCGATTGCGACGCATCTCCAGCAATGCTCTGGGGGGCCCTATCTCCCCAATGCTGCATCAAGCCTTGCGCCTGCTTCAAGGAGGCGCAGGGTTTTGACGCAGCATTGGCCTAAATGTGACTGAGTGAAATCTTGTAGATTTCACTCAGCCACTTTTAGGAGGCGTTTCTGCGCAGGAACGCCCTCCCCTGCGCCGGAACGCCTCCTGATGGTGCAGGGCTTTACAACGTGACGCATCTCTCAGATGCGTCACGTTGTTAATACCCAGCACCATGGCACATCTTTTGTGCTGCCGCTGCGCCACAAAAGGTCTCGGTAGAGGGTGGCAGTGGTGAACCAGAGGGTGGCAGTGATGAACCAGAGGGTGACAGTGATGAACCAGAGGGTGGCAGGGGTTAACCAGAGGTTGACAGTGCTGAACCAGAGGGTGGCAGTGCTGAACCAGAGGGTGGCAGTGCTGAACCAGAGGGTGGCAGTGGTGAACCAGAGGGTGGCAGTGGTGAACCAGAGAGTGGCAGTGGTGAATCAGAGGGTGGCAGTGCTGAACTAGAGTGTGACAGTGGTTAGCCAGAGGGTGGCAGTGGTGAACCAGAGGTGCTGTGATGAACCAGAGGGTGGCAGTCGTGAACCAGAGGGTGGCAGTGGTGAACCAGAGGGTGACAGTGCTGTACCAGAGGGTGGCAGGGGTGAACCAGAGGTTGCTGTGATGAACCAGAGAGTGGCAGTGGTGAACCAGAGGGTGGCAGTGGTGAACCAGAGGTGCTGTGATGAACCAGAGGGTGGCAGTCGTGAACCAGAGGGTGGCAGTCGTGAACCAGAGGGTGGCAGTCGTGAACCAGAGGGTGGCAGTGCTGAACCAGAGGGTGGCAGGGCTGAACCAGAGAGTGGCAGTTGTGAACCAGAGGGTGGCAGGGGTGAACCAGAGGGTGTCAGGGGTGAACCAGAGGGTGGCAGTGGTGAACCAGAGGGTGGCTGTGATGAACCAGAGGGTGGCAGTGGTGAACCAGAGGGTGCTGTGCCCATACACGACCGCATGGGTAACTTCGCCATGCATGCGGCCCGCGAACACGCAAAAAGCCCCGCGAACACGCAAAAAACCCCGCAAACACGCAAAAAACCCGCAAACACGCAAAAAAACAAAAATTGGCAAATTTGCACGAATTTGCGGATTTTGCGGATTGCGAATTCGATTCCGCGAATTCGCAAATTTCGCCCATACTTAGTTAAAAGATATATTGCAAACTCAAAGCCAAACTAATATAAATCAATCTCAAGAACATTCTGTAAAAGTAGAGACTTATCAAAGGTAGACCAAAATGTCGAACAATATTGGTTCTCAACAACAAAGAACATATAAGAAGCTCTGTAGCAGCAATATCAAATTATGAGAACTGGATGAATAATTCTGAACCATCTCTCCATACATGGAAAAGATTGGCAGCATCTAATAACCCTACAATAACCTATGGATAGGGAAAACACAATTAAGTCAGGGAAGAAAGAAAGGTGTCATCAGTAGAACCTCTGTAGAAGTTCTATAGGTAAGGAATCATGTATAGCATGAAGCCATACAGTCAGAGATGTCAAGCGAGGTCTGTACCTCTCCAAGTCCAAGAGAATCTGACTAAAATCCAAGGTGGGTTCATTGATAAAAGTGCATAGAAAACAATTCAAGAAAAGTTTATATCATCCACATCATGATATGTTTTCCAGTTCCCAGGAAAGAACTTGGCACCTTGAACACTACACCCATATTCCAGTCTCTGCTTCCAAAACGCCCTTGGGTTCCTCCTTTCATCCTCAAAGGAGGAGCCCAAGGATGCTTTGGAAGTGGAGAATGAAATATGGGTGTAGTATACTAACTGATATCACTCCCTTTGGTCTTTCAATTAAAATCATTCACCCTTGCCAACTCTTCCTTGCCTCACTATCTCTGAAATATAATGTTCCTTTCTCTGACAAACGAATGCCTCTGGTCTGCACCTGCAAAGGAGAAAAACATGCAGAAAATCAACGTTCTCATTAATATTAACCATTTAGACTGAGAGCTTAAGGCTCACAATCACACTAATTTAACATTTTCTCTTTGAAACACAAGTTCCACAACCTATATATAATCCAATAAGTCAAATCTTTAATACTGAATCAAGCTATATTGTGCTCTACTCACAACAACTAATACATGTAATTTTAAGCAAACACAACATTCTGGTCACAATTTATGAAAAAAAAAATCAAACATCCATATGATCCACTCACAATAATCCCTGGCGAATGCCTTGCATTGAATGCCTTTTAGCTTACCACCTTAAAAATCTAAACCTGTAGAAGATTAATATCAGCAATCCAGGTGTCTCTGAAAAGGATAACATTAATATACGCGCATATATTTATCGAAACACACTAGAGAAGCACTTTCTTTACCATTGATGCACCACATCTCATCAATCCGTTTTGTTTGTGATGTGTAAGCAGTGTGATCACAAAAGTGTCCCGTACATAAAGGCCTAAGGCTCCAAATGCAATCTGCTTCAGTAGATGCAATCGAAATACAATTTTTAATCAACAAAAATGGACACTTGTAACACTGCTCAACCTTTGGTTCAGTGCAAATAAGGGAACCCTCAGAGAAGTCAATGTATGATTGGAAATTGCGGTATATTTGTTTCATCCGCCCCACATTGCCATTTCCACTATATTTGGATCCTGGGCACGTATTTTGAGGAAAAACTAAGTGTAAAAATAAGGAATGGTACTCACACCTTTACTGGGGTCTTCGCACATTTTTCCTTGTACATTTAACACAAATGTTCTGCTGGTAGCAATGGGTCACTGATGCTCTAAAAGAGCATCACTTTAGCGCTTTGACGGCTAAACTCGTATTGCGACTATTGAATGTAGGTACATAAATATATTCTTTTTACATATATAATACTTTCATAGCCTTTTAAATAAGTACCAATATGTAAGAAGAAAGATAAATGACATCATGTGCAAATTTCACATTGAACATGTCCATTATGTTACAAAGTAAAGTGTTTTTGAGTTTTCACTGCTATCATCTTTAAAAGAAAATAAAGGGGAAAGTATATGTAAAAAAAACATAAGTATCACGTCTGTTTGAAGAAATTGCCTTATATATAACAGTTTGTCTTTGAACAAAACTGAAATGTTCACAGGAAATAAATCCATCCAGCGACCTTTTTGTTGCTTATGTTCCCAAAAAACTTTAAAGTTATCTAAGAGTGCTGTTTCCACTCCCACTCACAACCCCACTGAATTAACACAAAGATGGAGGTGACTAAATCAACCTTGTCAGAAGCTTTGTGGGGTTTGCGTCACCAACAAATTGAGGGACCCTTTCCAGGCTTTATGGCACACACCTATTGGTGGCTAATATACATGCCTTTTGTAAGGCTGCTAAAGTGATAATTTATTAGGTTTAGTAGCAGCAGGGCAGCTAGATGCTCTAAGAAGGCAGAGGGTAATTCGCCCCAGATGCTCCCCCTTGTGAAGATCCTGAAGGAAATAGCTGGAGGGAGAATGGAAGATAGAGCTGGCAGGTAAAGTGAGACAAAGGGGCAGATTTTCACCCAAAGATGCTGCACTGCATTGCTTGACAGTGAGGGAACAGAGACATGACCCTCTTCCTAGCACTGGCTCTGAGTTCAGCTGCTGTGCTCCATGCACACACGTTAGAGCCAAAGCACTAGGGTGCATGCCTGGGTCCAGCATAAGTTTCTGCACCAGAAAGATATCCTTCCTGTACAAAATACTATGCCTAGACATGTTTAAGCACTTTTTCCAGTTTGTATGTGTGTGCTGCACAGTGCAGCACACATGCAAAATAGGGAAAGAAAGTAGGGAAAGAAAGGAGAAATTATAGCATTTCTCCTGCCACAATTGTTTGTAGATAGGGTTTTGTGTCAAAGGGCATGGCTGGTTGCATGAGAACACCCATGTACCACTGATGTAAGGCACCCTTGGAGCTAAGTAATGCAAATCAATGCTTTGTGCTGCTTTGGGTTACTTGTATGGTAATTTCTGGCACACAACAAGTTTTGCACTGGAAAGTAAATTGGTAAAAAAATAAATTGTGCTGGTTAGCGTCTTTTTGTGACACTGAACCAGTGCAAAATGTTTGGAAATCTACCCTTTAGAGTTATCATGGGACTCTTCTTTCCAATTTCCAAACTTTATCATTAATTTTTACATTTACCAGTTTTTCTTCTGTGACACTACTAAACATGTATCTGGTTCAGTGCATTAGAAAATACATTTACATGGCGTTAATATTTTTTATAAAGGAACACATCTAACAACACTGGTCCCACATCAGTGACTTGTTCAGTGACAAACACACCTGAGTAGTTGACTGGCCTGGACAACCATCGATAAACTCTTTGCAGTGACACCATCACTACGACTCTTGACTCACTGCAAAGATTCCCTAGACTATCCCGAAGGAACCCCGCAAGGCACATCTGTTGCCTAGGATCTCTCCTGCCTTCATGTTCAATATCAGGTGAAAGTTAGAACACACAAAAAAAATTCCATTATGGTTGTGGGCACAGGTGTCATATACATTCTACACACACCCTCTACACATAGCAATAAGGTAAACACATGCAAGGGTGTGGCCTGCCCGAGGACCAAGATGGCTACTTGAGCCTGAAGCTCTAGAGAACGGACCCTTATTATACTGTTTAAAATTGCCTCATCGCCTCTTAGCACCCCTCACTACATCGGGGAGGCACACTGACCACCCAGATGGGCAACTGAAACTGATGCGAGCCGTACAGTGCCATGAGAAGTGGAGGCACAGCCAGCGGTGATTGTGGCCTGACCCGGCACTCAGAGGCCCCGCGGTGGTAGGGGCCGCGACGAGCCTAAGATCGCATCTGCTGGCTGTGCAGTAATCGAGACCAGTGCGGCGAGACACGGCCCTATAGGACATGCTGCTCGCCACGGGAGTGAAATTTTAGATGGAGTTCGGAGATCATCATGCTGAGAGAGGTGGCATGAGCCGTCAGTGAGTCGCACCTTAATCATAATCCGGAGCTGCCTCTGTCCTTCGCTGAAAGCAACCATGTCTGCCAGATGGTAGAAACAGGGGACTATAATACATGCACTGGCTCCAGAGTATAAATACAACAAAACAACAGCACAGGAAATACTCGAGATCCCCACATGACCCGGGGTGATGGGCTACTGATGCGGGCGCTTCCTCCGGACATCGGGTGAGATACACCCACCACTTATTTGGACAGCAGCGGTAAAAAGCCACTGTAGAACACTGCTCAACAAGCAAGATGCTCCACTTCTGACATTACCATATATAGGGTGGCCAACTGGCATGGGTGCAAATTCAGGACGGTAAGGTTAAAAATTCAGGACAAAAATTCAGGGCAGAAGGTCAAAATTTAGGATAAAACGTTGTGAATAAATGTACTTTTTTTCAGACACATCAGAGGAAGTTGCGCAATATTATAAAAGTAAGTAAATAGACTTAAGTAGAAGTCAAAATAAGTTTGTATTAGGTTAAGACAATTGTGCACTTCACGTTTATTTGGTATGCGTGCAGCTTTGAGCAACTGTGCAGGTCTTTTTGTGGTATTTCATATGATAATTTACATTCTGTCATCCATTAATTCTTTCACCATTCATTCTGTCCTTCCATCTGTGTGCCCATCCATATCCAAACCTTTTCAATCATTCGCAAACCTATTTATCATCTATCCTTCCATCCATCATTTCACTCATCCATCCCCTCATCCACTCATCCAGCCACCCTTTTACCCAATCCATCCTTTCACTCATCCATCCACTCTTCTACCCGTCCATCCATACACTCATCCAGCCAACCGTTTACCCTTTCACCCAAGCCATCCTTTCACTCATCCATCCATTCTTCCACCCATCCATCCATTCACTCATCTATCTAACGATTTACCCTTTCACCCATCCAGCCATCCTATCACTTACTCATCCATCCACCCAGTCACTCATCCGTCCACCCTTTCACTCCTCCACCCATCTTAATTTCCAGCTCTCCACCCTCCCTTTCACTCATTATGCATTCTTTCACTCATCCATTTTTACATTCTTCTATTTACTCATCCATGCACCCATTCGCCCATCCATTCTGCCAATCATTCATCCATGCTTTCACTCATCCATCCATCCTCCCTTTCTCTCTCCATTCCCATTTCTCTTAGCCACCCATCCTTCCAGCCACACTTTACCCACCCACCCATACACCCACCCATCCAGTTGCAGACAGAAGAGGCCCATCAAGAACTTCACCCTCGCTGTAGTTCCTAAAGCAAGTGGAGGGTTCACTATGCACCTGCACATAGGTAATCTGAAAACTTGGAAGTCATGAGTCATGCATGATGCACAGTGCCAGGACGTGAGGCGACTGTGACATGGTGTGGTTTCAAGGGCTTTACATGGGATGAAAAAACTGGGGGTCTCTCAAAGGGGTGTGTCTGATGTAATTAAGGGCTTAGCTTAAAACCCCTAAGCTAAAAATATGTGATGAGCATAGTGTGGCACCCAACGGGTATTTTGCTGTTTCTATCATTGCATCTAGTAACATTAGACCAACTACCAGCCATGACTATTGGCTTTATCAATGGATGTTAGTTGCATAAAATAAATTAAAAAGCAGAAACTATGGCTTAGTTGTACATAATATTAACAATGCTTCAGCTCTGAAATTATGAGACTGTGAAAGAACTCTAAGGTCTTTTTAACTTTTTTACACTGTAATCGTGGTAATACTCTTCTACATATTCTTTTTGTTTGCATGCTTGCTTTCTTTTCCTTCTGTGGCAATAGTGTTTTGGAAGAATACCTGGTACAGAAAAGGGTCGGGGTCACGTTAAGTAATAGGATTCCTACAGTTTGTGTGCTGTGGTCCCCCTAAATGCACCAGGGACCCATTTGAAACAAGATGTAATCCCAACCCAACTCCCACATGCAGCAGACTTGGGAATTTGAGTAAGGCATCGATTGTGCACCCCACAGGTATTTATTTGCCTGCCTGGTTTTCGACAGGCAAATCCTGGGACAAATCACACAGAGAAATGTGCGAAAGAAATCAGAGTTTCTGCAACTTGGAGTCGGAAAAAACATGCACAAGTAAACCGTTATTCCTCATTCTTGGGGTCAAAATGCCAACAATGAATGAAGTGCAACATGTCACCCGAAAAATGCTGTACCCCGTGTCAATGTTGTTTAATAAATGCTCAGCTCACACCTAGATTTGTGTGAGAATCAAAATGGGATTCCAAGCCATGAAATTTCAAGTCAGCTTTATATTGCTGTAGGCTATCTAGACTAGTATTCAGTGTCACGCTCCATACATACCACCGCCTATAGATGAGTCTTAAATTTAAATGTCGTCCATCTAACCCTAACAGAATGCCTGCCCAAGACCGTTGGAGGCCAACACATGTTTTCATAGCCCAGACTGGCTGTCCCATTGTCATTCTGTATGTGGCAATCAGCCCCACACAGAATGACAATGGGAGGGGTGGGGCTGCTCCTGTGATACGCAGATGAGTGCGAGGCGCCCCATCAGGGAGCTGAGGCCTCTCACAGGGAACGGGTCTCTGTTCCCTGCAAGGCCCGAAATTACGGACAAAAGGCGTCTGTAAACGGGATCCTCACTGACAACGGACGTGAGGTCCAATTTACGGACGGTCTGTGAAATTTACGGTCACCCTAATCATATAACTGCATGGGCCTTAGCAACTCCAGTGCACAGACAAAGGTAGGGGGAAGAGAGATTTCTCTGGGACTGGGCCGCCTTATACTAGCACTGTCTTACGCATGATGTAACCAACTGCTGCGCAGAGATCAACCCTGTCGCAGAAGATGCTACTTTGCCCATTAGCGTGATACCAAGGGCTCAGCTTACATTTGACATTCTATCCAAAACCCCTTATGTGGATGATTGCCAGGATTGGGTGCAATAATCCTCGCCAGTGTCTGCTATCATTCGATCCTTCCAACACCCCAGAATGGGGGACGATGAGCATCAATGTGGTGCAGACTCATGCACAGAATGTGCGGAAACTGTGACAGTTGAGGGAACTGCTGCCATACTCGCTGAGCTGAAGGCGGGATTCGGAGTTGTGGATACAGGTCTAGATAGTATAGCTGCTAAAATAGACATTTATGCCTGAAGGACTTTACCAACAAGAAGAGCACTTAACCACAGCTGAGCAATGAATTACGGATATGGAGGATGTAGGCTCTTCCAACTCCAAACAGATTGACAAACTGGAGAAACAACTTAAGCCAACAGCGGAAAAAGCAAAAGATTTAGAGGCGAGATCCCGCAGGAATAATATACTTAGGAAATTTAGTCTACCAACACGGGGCACACAAGCAACTATGTGGAACAATTACTCGCTAATCTATTTGGTAGAGATGTCTATTCAACCATGTTTGCAATTGAGAAGGCCCACAGAGCCCTCACTCCAAGACATGTGCCTGTTGCACCCCCTCACCAGGCTAATCAATTATCAAGATCATGACACTATATTGTGTATTGCCCAGGAAAAAGGCTCACTGCTGTATTGAGGCATGACACCGGCATTCTACCCAGACTACACCCCATTTGTGTAGGAAGAGTGATGCAAATTCACACACATCAAGCGAACCTTAAGCAACAGCACTTTGAAATATTCTATGCTCTACCCAGCAAAATTATGTCTGTATATATTTGAAACAGCTGATCAGGCCACCTAATTTTGCAAGCGTAATCGGGCTGAACTTTCTGCCACTAATAAGGCGACTGATGATCCTACTTCTGTCAGCTCATTGACCATATAATGCCACACTACATTAGTCAGTGGGAATATAGAGGCACACCTCTCCAAATATATAAAGACATGATTTCTGTCTGTTGGATGCATTGAAAATTATGCAGATACTTCAATCTCATTTATTACCAGGCCATTACCTATTGTTGCATAGACATACCTAATAGGTGCTCTCCTAGAGTTTTGCCTGCCCCCTTGGATGACTCTGTTCAATTGTTCTTATTTTTTGATAGGGGTATGTTTTTTGGGATTCTCTGACAGTATCTATTACACTGCTGAAAGTGGGAGGGGGGTACTAGGTATACTATTGTGTTGCTTGTTCTTTATTTGTTTTTTTCTTTTGTCATATTGCTCTCTCTACATGTACAAAACACAGAAAGTGTCCTATGCAAACGGGCTGCCTCACTCTGGGTGGGCACATCATACACATTTAGAAACCCAGTGCACTAATTCTCATCATCACTGAGTACTCCCACTAAGATTATTGATTGTTACCCCCTGAAATGCATGACCTGGAATATACGGGGGCTTTCTAACCCTCGGAAGGGCCGGCAAGTACTATCCTACTTAGCCATATTTGGGCTAAAGATCGCTTTCCTCCTAGAGCCTCATTGCGCCCCAGATGCAACAGCCCACTATGCTTCTGCTTGGAGTACAAACCGATTCGTCATGAGTTATAGCACGTATTCCAGAGGGCTATGCATAGTAGTACACAAGGCAATCCCTCTCATAGTGCAAGAAGTGACTTCTGACACCGTGGGTTGTTACCTAATAGTTTCAGTCACATTAGCTGCTATTCCTCTACTGTTAGTAAACATCTGTGTACCAAACCCAGATTCACCTGCAATCTATCTGCTCATAACTGTGCAACGTACTCGACTACACGCTTCCTCTATATCCATTGGCAGAAACTTCAACCTCTCCCTGAACCCACTGTTTGACATAACAAGCCTATGCCCTGCTATGAAGCCAGGTTCCTTGCGTTCCCTATCCACTATGACAAAATCCCATCTTTTAACTGATGCATGGCTTCACAAATACCCAATCGCTAAGGAATATACATTTTAAGCTGCTCCACACAGAACCTGGCCACGTATTGATCATTGATATGTCACACCAAATTTAACGTTGGCACTCACCGATATTACACACCTGCTAGAGCACTTTCAGATAATTCCCCCATGCTACTTACTTATTTTTGCAGTTGTCTGAAGGATTGCTACAAAGCGCGCCCTGGCGCTTCCCTACAAACGTGTTGCTGGATGAGGGCTTCCGGTGCAAACTGCGAGACACAATTACTGAATATTTTCAACACAATGAGTGAACGGTGCAGCAAAACTCAACATTATGGGATGCATTCAAACCTTACATAAGAGGGGTGTGTATTTCGAAGCACTCTGGAGTGCTTCGATCAATACGTAAAGACCTAACACAAGTAAAACAGGCATTGAAGCTACTCAACACTGAGATGCTCACAGGTGACCACCTAACTCATTTACGTAGACATGCTTCACTAATGCAGGGATTCCAAGATCTCGCTCACCACAAAGTTAAAAACATAGGTAAATATGACAGAGCACAGGCCTACGGAAAGGGAGAGAGACCTGGCTGCACCCTAGCAAATATTCTACTCCCACCATATCAGGCAGCAATTATACCCTCCCCACAGTGAGAAGAATGAACCATTGTCACAGCTCCAGAAAATATAACTCACACATTTACACATTATTATACCCAATTATACATAACTAAATTTAGCACCAGTGAAGAAGCCATTGCAAATTGGGTCTGGCTAGAAACAAGACAGCAACAAATCTTAGTGGCACCTATCACCTGCGAAGAGATCACCCAAGCAAGAGACGATCTCAACGGCACTCACGCCCATCGGCAAGATGGCTTCACTGGAGCCTATTATAAAGCATATAAAACTGAATAAACCCTGCACCTCCTAGTGGTATACGCAGAAGCCTTGTCAATTGGCATCCTTCCCAAACAATGCGTGAAGCGGTCATAACCCTCCTATTAAAACCTGGCAAACTGCTGTAATATTGCACATCTCATTGCCTATTGTCATTATTAAACCATGATTATAAAATGTTAGCCATAGTACTGGATACACGCCTGGCCCTTCTTATGTATATAGTCATCTCCCCTCTGCAATGAGTCTTCATTCCCAACCCTCCACCTCAGTAAACATTCAAACTATATTTGCAGTAATAAATAAAATTAACCCTGAGCTACCTGCAGTTGCAGTTCTATTGGACTCTGAAAAAGCATAGCCTTCAATTCACTAGAGTGGCCCTTTCTATTAGCCATATTGAGCAAACCTGGCTGCCATAAGGGCTTTTGTGATCTAGTCCGGCAGTTATATGCAGCCCCCATAGAGTGCTTTAAAGTAAATGAGACCACCACAGATCGGTTCCTTCTGTCCCTGTGTAAGAGACAGGGTTATCCGCTATCCCCTTTGCTATTCATAATCGCTATGGACCCTCTTGTTCGACAATTGCAAGATCGCCAATTAGCGAAAGGGCTTTAATTCTAACGTGGTCCACTGTTAGCATTGTTGTATGCAGATGATTTTATGCTATTTCTCAGAAACCATGAATCCAATCTTGCCCCGGTGCTGAGGTAGGAATTCTGATGCAGGGCACTGTCTAGTCTATCAGTGAACTGGACCAAGTCAGACATTTTCCTACTCACAGATGCCACAATCCAGGTTTTTCTTGACTTCCCTCACAAATGGTGTATGGACCCCCCAAATATCTGGTGGGTTTACCTACATCGTCAAAGATGGTAAGACTGACCTATGGCCCTGCTGTAGATAAATTACCCAGATTGGTTGACAGATAGATCAGACTCCATCATTTTATGGCTGGTAGGATCGCAATAATAAAGATGTCAGTGATTTCCTGCTTTTTATATTTATCTTTAATAAACCCAATTGCGCTAACTAGCACATTTTTCGATGACCTTCGAAGTATACTCACTTGATTATTATGGGCGGGTGGACGCCCTAGAATCGGATGGACTACCCTAACCTTACCCTACGAAAGCGGTGGTTTTGGAGTCCCGGATTTCCATCTTTATTATCTAGTAGGACAAGTACACTTTACCTATCATTGGTATTTTTATGACGCACAACTCCAATTCCTCAAACCTGAAAGTTCACAAATCCACTCTTACCCGCCTGATACACTCTTACTGTGTGGAATACCCAGAAGTATCTCAGACATTTAAACGATCGCAACCACATGCTGGGCATGGACTAAACTCAAACAATACCTTGGTTTTGAACACCTGTACTCTTCACACATTCCGATAACTGACAACCGATGTTTACTCGTCACAACTGAGTCATTTACCAACCAGGAAAACCCTGTCCACTTGTCTTATACACAAAATCGGGCATGTATTTGACGAGGAAGGATTACGTTCCGTCACATCCCTCATGGAGGGTCACAATGTCACACATGGATAGTTTCATACTACATAGACTACACAGCGCTCTGCATGCCATGTTTCCTACTGCTGCTCTTGAACCGCCAAAGTTGCCCCTGTTATCAATGGTTGTTATGACTCCTAATGCAACACATTTGGCATCCAGACTATACCACGCAGCATCCAATATGAAAACTGTCGCTGACAGGGGGTCTAGGGTGGCCTGGGAGAGAGTTTTGGGTGCCCCATTACCAGACGGGATATGATTCTACTGCTGCGGACAGGCGAGATTAGTCTCAAACAGTCATAGCACAAACTATTACATTTTGAGTACTTACATTGCTCATATGCCACCCCACACCTAATAGCCAAATATGACCCCATATACTTAACCTGAAACTGCACGCCAATACTAGCATACTGGGAGGAAGTGTTTCATTTCCTGTCACAGATGGTGGAAACCGAGATCGATCCCACTCTACTAACTGCCCGCCATTACTGAAGGGAATCCCGCGTTACACTGCCATTGTGCTACTATTAGCTAATTGCCAAGTATATATGCAATGGGATGCCGCAATTCGCCCCACAGTCAAACCCTGGATGCAAGTTTTAGTACATTGTGATAACACAAGCAATATTTATGCCTCTCTCCAGCTTTCAGCATCCAGGCCTAGAAACAACTGGCAGCCACTGAGATCATATTTACAGATATTTCCATTGACAAATGGAGATCACCCTTCCGACTAATGCATATTACGTAGTGAGGTTCATGCGTAAAGCTGACCTTAACCGAGTCATTTACAAAGCCCAAATTGCTCCCCTTTCCCCCTACATACTGCCTACACAACATGAGAAGCGCATCGCTCGATAATATAAACTCCCTCTTTCTGAAATAAGTATCTTGTTATATTTCACCCATATTACACTCTGTGCCATGACTACCATGAATTTTTTATGACTGTTAGATTTGGGGGTCTCTAGTTGGCAGAGGTAGGTACTTGTGACAAATAGGGACCCTCTCCTCTAGTCACGATAAGGGGATTACACTCCCAAAATACCCCCTGCTCACCCCATTGGTAGCTTGGCACAAGCAGAAGGGCTTTACTTCAGAGGCGTTGTAAGTTAAGCAGTTGTGACCACATAGAGTAACCCAGTGACAACACTACAAATGGACCCCATACAGGTTTTATATAAAAAATAGGTAGACTATATATAGAGTTACCCCAAGACCATAAAGTACACACTATGATTACTTTAAGATGGTAGATTTAAGCTTAGTTCAGTTCAGTTCTTAGATGCGACACTCTGCATCAATGTACCTTAAGTTGCGTTGCAATTCCATGACAAGCAATGTCGCAGCGATGGGAACTGCGGCAAAACTCAGATACAAAGAAATAAAGACGTGAAGATATTCCAGATGCGGCATGCTTCTCGGGGATGGGAGAAGTCCTCGGTGTGATGCGTGGACTGCAGCGGTGACACCCATACGATGCGAAGGCAACAGCTCCAGCGGCGACGCTCTTCTCCCACGATGTGTGATGCTTCTGCTCGATGCGACAATTACAGCGGCGGCATCCAAGATGCGACGGCAGCAGCTCTGATGGCGGTGCGCTTCTCGGGGATGCGAGGTGCTCTTGGTCGATGCGGTGCAATGCGACAGTTCCAGCGGCGGCACCCTCCTTTAGAGTTGCGACGGCAAGCATAGCGATGGCGTCATGCTCCAACCTCGTTGCGAGATTCTTCTCCTGATGAGGTGCAGTGCGACAACTACAGCGGCAACTCCCTTCTTCAGAGTTGCGACGGCAGCGACAACGACACGCTTCCTCTTCGTTGCGGCACGCTTCTCTCCGATGTGGTGCAGTGCGACAGTTCCAGCGGCGACACCCTCCTTCGGAGTTGCGACGGCAGACCCAGCTCCTTGCGACACGCTTCTTCTCGTTGAGTCGTGCTTCCAGCTCCTTGCGACACTTAGTCCCTCAGAAGGCCCAAAACAGCAGCAGGCTCTTCCAAAGAACTCTGGGGAGCTGGGGGTTGAAGTGTGTTGTCCCTGAGACTTCAGCAGGAGGCAAGCTCTTTTCCAAGCCCTTGGAGGTCCTTCACAAGTTGAAAGCAAAGTACATAAAGTTCTTTTCTCCTTCCTTTGACAGTAAGGCAACCACTGCAAGCAAATCCCCCAGGCAGCACTTCAGCTTGGGAATAGTCTCTCCTCAGTTTCTTCAGGTTCCTCTCCTCAGTAAAGGTTTCTTCTTGTAGTCCAAAGGTGATCTAATTTCATGGCACCAGGGTCCTTTGTTCTCTGAGGGGAGAGGGACCTTTGCCTAGTCCAAACCAGTTCTAAAACACTCTGTTTACCAGACTTCTCCTTTCCTTTCACAGTGCAGGGCAGGCACATCAGACGCCCTACAGGAGGTGGAGCCAGCATTGTGGAAGGCAAGTACAGTCCTGGAGCACTCTGTTTACAGGACTCCTTCTCTTCTTTCAGTGTGCAGGGCAGATGCATCAACCGCTCACCAGGAGGTGAAGTCAGCATTGTGGAAGGCAGGCACAGCCCTATTCAAGGTTCAGGTGCAACTCCTCCCTCCCATCTAGATGCAGATCTCTCTATTCACCACTGGGTGACTCAGCCTGTCTCCTGGAATTCCCCAGCCCTGTCACTCACAAAACCAGACATAGGAATACACAACCTAGCAGATGCAGGTTTGAATGGTTAGACAAGCAAATACCTACTTGGAGCACGCTCTGACATATGTGGAACAACTGACTGTTATTTAGTGACCGACATCTTTAACTCTGTTGCATTCTGTTATATTCTGTAAAACTTAATCAAACAAATTAACTGTAAAAAAAAGTATACATATGCAACATTCATGTCCATATGGATGGGTGATGGAAATGCTTATATGGGACTGATTGCCCAAATCTAAGAAGGTGTGAGAGGCCACTAGGTAAACTTTCCTGACATTAGCCTTTATAGTTGTTTAAAATTTTAAATGTCACCCATAAATCACATGAATTTTGTATGTCATAAATTTTATAAAGTTTTGTAACTTTTGCAAAACTTCACTTGTGGGTAAATAGTTTTGCAAAAGAATGTTTTTTAAAGAATTTTGCTACAATTTTTTTCTCACTATTTAAAATTCACAACCTTGTGAAGTTTGTGAAGCTAAGCAGTTTTGGAAAGTCTTCTCTACATTTGTGGATGAAAACTGTAACTTCTCCACCATCCAAATTACAGATGGCATTGTGGATTAATGTGAGGGTATAACATCAAACTAATGCTGATAGGAAATTCTGTTTTTCCTCTTACTTGACTACTCTTTATCTAACATTTGACTTCATTCTTTAAGGTTGCATGTCATTTACTACGTTTGTGGAAATAACCTGACATTAATTTTAAATAGTGTACAATTCGTTTTTCCACCGCCTCAACTAAGACAAAATGAATGTTTTACTGAAGTAATATTTTCCAATCTGTATATTTTAAAGCTTACCTGCTTTCCGTCATTATACAAAATACTTTTCCTACTTATTGCACATACTTTGCTAGATGTTGTATCGATCAAGTATATAGAAATTCTAATTAGTACAATTAAGTGGAGTAAAACATAAGATACCTTTTTATGCTATAAGATGATTCAAGTGAGATGGAAAATGGGATCAACATATTATTCTCAGAGAACGGAAAATGTGAAAAAAATAGTGAAACCCTGACATTGCTAATGTAAAACCTGATGTCCACGACTTCTAGGTTCCCACGCCATCCAACAATCAACACATTTCTTACATCGTCTTCTAGTCTGTTACTTGTATAAAAGGAAAACAAGCATTGGGAAAGCTAACAGGGTTTGTGTTGACCGACAGCCTTTTGGGTTTGACAATGCATGCTTTGTATTGTCATGTTTTTTGCAAAACCTTATTGCTGGGAGGTTGCTGGACCATCATCAATCTAGGAAAAACATGTTGGATTAATTGTGAAAATATTTTTGCTCTAAAAAATTGCTCATTGCCATACTATTCTCTGGCAATCAAAGGAACTATTTTGTGTGTGGATGTGTTCCTTATGAAAGGGTAGAATGTCATCACCAACAGTGAAGTCAGCCAATGGCTGAAGGGAGTGAACCCACTGACCCATGCTACATGCTGTAATGGGCAGAAGAACAAGTGAATGACACAATCACAGACCAATAAAAGACAAGCGCTGGCTGAAAGCCCCTGAAAGTATATTGCACATACAGTTTAAAAAAATGAAAAGATCTTGGCTAACATCTGATGTACAGCATTAGGAATTCCATATACAAGTATACCCAAGCACATTGTAGCTTTTCATACTGGTACTTTTTATACCTACCCAGCCTGGGTACCCATCAATGAGTACGCCACACACAGATCTTTGTTTTACACCTCTTTATCCATCTGTGTGTAAATGCAAACTGAACATTTTAAACCAGCCTTCAAAGCATTCAGTTCTAAGACTTACATCACAGTTCTCTGGAGTCCCTCAGGAGCCGAAAGGGTTATCATTACTAAATCACAAAAAACTGCATCTTTCCCTCTGTTAAATAAACAATTACAAATTTTTTACAAGATAGAGAGATATATAGATAGATAGATAGATAGATAGATAGATAGGGACAAGGTAGCGTGTGGCTGACAGCAGCGTTTCAAGCGCTTTCTGCTAGCGCATTTTAAATCTTTTAATTTGTTTTTGGATTGCTGGGAACCTGGGTTTTTTATCGCCCCTTACCTGCATAACTAATTGGTGAATCACCGCCGCTTGGCGGGTCCGGTGCCTGGGGTGGGCCGCCATTTTGGAAGGGGGTGGAGGAGAGTGTATCCGCCAGCGCTGTACTGCGCAGGTTACATCGACGGGACGCCTACTTAAGGCGAGTCCCTGCCTCCCTCGCGTCTGACAAGGTAGCGTGTGGCTGACAGCAGCGTTTCAAGCGCTTTCTGCTAGCGCATTTTAAATCTTTTAATTTGTTTTTGGATTGCTGGGAACCTGGGTTTTTTATCGCCCCTTACCTGCATAACTAATTGGTGAATCACCGCCGCTTGGCGGGTCCGGTGCCTGGGGTGGGCCGCCATTTTGGAAGGGGGTGGAGGAGAGTGTATCCGCCAGCGCTGTACTGCGCAGGTTACATCGACGGGACGCCTACTTAAGGCGAGTCCCTGCCTCCCTCGCGTCTGACAAGGTAGCGTGTGGCTGACAGCAGCGTTTCAAGCGCTTTCTGCTAGCGCATTTTAAATCTTTTAATTTGTTTTTGGATTGCTGGGAACCTGTGTTTTTTATCGCCCCTTACCTGCATAACTAATTGGTGAATCCCCGCCGCTTGGCGGGTCCGGTGCCTGGGGTGGGCCGCCATTTTGGAAGGGGGTGGAGGAGAGTGTATCCGCCAGCGCTGTACTGCGCAGGATACATCGACGGGACGCCTACTTAACGCTCCTCCCCAGCGTAGCGGGATCGCGTAGCGGGCGCGCCCTCGCGTGGCCGGAGTCGTGCCAGAGTTCTGCCCGTCTGCGCCCGTCCACGCTACGGACGTGCGGGGCGCTGCGGGTAGTTGGGCTCTGGTAGGCTCCCTTGGTGTGTCATCATGCTAACCTATTCGAGAGAGAGCCTATACATCATTGGCCTGGCTGGTCAGAGGTGTCCTCTGCCGCCTGTCCACCCGCTTTGTGGCCCGTATCGGTGCCGCTGTAATGGCTGGGCGCTGGATCTACCGGGGACAATCCTTCGGAAGGCTTCAGTGCCGGCTCATCGGCTTAAGGGCTCCTTGCCCGCTTTGCGGGTTTCCAACTTAAATGTTAGATCAGCTCTGAGTCACTACCAGAACATCTATGATTTAGTTGAGGATGGTGCCCCAGACGTCCTAGCCATTATGGAAACCTGGCTTCAGGACACGGATGTAGCTATTCCAAATCTGGTTTGTCCTCCTGGCTATTCTATGTTCACTCTGAACAGACCTTCCAGAGGTGGCGGTATAGCGCTTATAGTCAGGTCCTGTTTTGCATGCGTGTGGAGTGGCCTTAACATCGCCGGTTGTGAATGTGCCTCTTTTAAAATCACTGTCAGCCCTGAATTTACATTCTCGGGGATGGTGGTGTATCGCCCGCCGGGTAGTGATGTGGTGTTTCGAAGTTCGTTTCCGGATGCCCTTGGCACACTGGTCACAGGGTGTGCCAATTACTCCATCTTGGGCGACCTGAACTTACATTTCGATACACCCTCCAACTTGGCGGTTCGCAGCAGCGCCGCTGACTTAGAGGCCTTTCAGCTTGTTCAGCTGGTTTCGCAGCCTACCCACATAGGAGGTCATATCCTTGACCCCTTTTTTACCAACCTGTCGGAGACTAAAATTACATCTATTTCTCCGTTAACATGGACCGACCATTTTTTGGTGACCATTCTGTGTCCCATTCCGACGGCCCCTTCCACCCCGTCGGTGAGATGTGTTCCAAGGAGATTGTGGAATAAACTTAGGCTAGAGGATTTTCACCACCTTCTAGCGGAAGATCCGCTGGGTCCACTGGAAGATGTGGAGGAGGGGTATGACCGCTTCTGCTCCTGGACTACCAGGGCTCTCGACACTCTGATTCCCATCATATAGAGTAAAATCAGTACTAGAGAGTCGAGCCCCTGGTACGACAGTGCCCTGTGTGCCTTGAAGGGAGCCTGTAGACGGGCAGAAAGAGCTTGGCGAAAGACATATGGAGCTGATTTAAAAGCTGCATATGCTGTATCTACCAAGATTTACCATCGGGCCATTTGTCGAGCTCGGGCAGCTTACTATGCTGCAGAATTTCGCTGTAGCCCGAACCCGTCGAAGACCATCTTTAAGGCCGTGAAGGATCTGGTAGCGAAGCGAGTTCCCTCTGTAGTGGTGAGTTCCACCTCCCACTGTGAATCCCTGGCTGCATATTTTCTGGGGAAAGTCCAAACAATCTATCGGGCATTCCCTAACACAGGGATCGACTTGGGAAGTTCTAATGCGACGCCACACTCCACCACCCTGCTTTCCTTTCCCCCTCTTCCCTTAGATGGGTTTGACAAACTCGCTTTGCGAGTTAAATCTGGCTCTCCATCTGATCCAGTTAGACCTGCTCTGTTTAGAGAGCAGGCCTTTATGGGGCGCACTGTTGTGTGTTCCCTTGTCAACCTATCTTTGGAGGCAGGGGTGGTTCCAACTAAGTGGAAGCAGGCGGTGGTGTCTCCCATCCTCAAAAAGCCTTCCTTGGATCCATCTAAGCCCGAAAACTATCGTCCCATCTCGCTGCTGCCTTGGCCGGCGAAGATAACAGAGGCCCATGTCAACTTGGCCCTGTCTGAGTATCTCGCATGAACCAATGTCCTCGACCCCACACAAAACGGCTTCCGTGCTGGGCACAGCACGGAGACCGCCCTCCTTGTGATGGTGGAACATCTCCGTGCGGTGTTGGATGCTGGACAGACGGCGGCGCTGATACTGTTAGATCTCAGCGCCGCCTTCGATACAGTCTCTCACAGCATCCTCCTGCATCGGCTCGAGGAGATAGGTGTCGGCGGACAGGCTCTGCAGTGGTTCCGCTCCTACCTTGGCAATCGTTCCTTCTGTGTTTCCATCTCTCCCTTCAAGTCCAACTACCAACCACTGGCCATGGGGGTTCCGCAGGGATCCTCGCTGAGTCCCACGTTGTTTAATCTCTACGTGAGACCGCTAGCTGATGTCGCTAGGCAGTGGGGCCTAACCTTGGTCTCATATGCCGACGACACACAGCTGGCGGTTACTCTCAGCGGGGATACGGAAGTAGATGCCCCCAGGTTTCAGGATGGATTGAAGGCGGTGGCTAGCTGGTTGACAGGGAACTGTCTCCAGCTGAATGCCACTAAAACAGAAGTTATGGTTGTCGGTAGGGGAGCGGAACTCTGGGGTGGCCAATGGTGGCCATCTGAGCTGGGACCATCCCCGGCGCCGGTTCTGGAGCTGAAAAATCTGGGAGTGTGGATAGACTCGGGTCTGACTTTCGTTGGACATACTAAAAGAACAGCGGCTGGTTGCTTTGGTCTGTTGAGAGGCTTAAGACCTGTTCTTAAGTACTTTGATGCCCCAACCAGACAGTTAGTAATCCAGGCCACTGTCATCTCTCGCCTGGATTACGCGAGTTCTCTTCTCGCCGGGGCCAATCAGGCCGAGCTTACTCGATTACAACGGGTACAAAACGCCGCAGCCAGGGCGATTGTCGGCCTCCCTAAATTCTGCTCGGTGGCGACAGTTCTTCGCTCCCTACACTGGCTTCCAATAAGGAAGCGTATTCTTTTCAAGGTACTCTGCCTGGCTTTTAAGATCTTGAGAGGCATAGGCCCTGAAATTCTGTCTGGCTCTCTTTCCCTCTATGTCCCTACTCGCACTCTTCGCTCCCAGGGCCAGGCCCTGGCTTTAGTCCCCAGATACAGGCTTTGCCGCATGGGCGGCCGCTCCTTTGGTGTAAAGGCGGCATCAGCCTGGAACTCTCTCCCGGTGGAATTGCGCCTGTTAGAGGATCTTATGGCTTTTAGGAAAGCCTTAAAAACATTCCTGTTTTAGTCTCTAACCCCGAGCCTGTGTTATGTATTTTAGAGTGGTCCTCCCTGGTTCTCTTTTTTTTAGCTGTGTTATGTTTTTTATGCACTCCCTTGTCAAATGCGCCAGGACGCTCCTTAGCTGGAGTAGCTGTGCGCACAATAAAAACCAATAACATAACATAACATAACATAACATAGATAGATAGATAGATAGATAGATAGATAGATAGATAGATAGATATGCAATAACATATCTTCAATCAATATTTTTGGCACTTTAATTGTTCAACCTGATCTTTTTTCCCGGAGACCAGGAATTGTCCTCATCAATGTCCAGGATCTGCGTCAGTGGTGTAGAGGTAACAGAAGTCACTGATGGTTTAGACCCAGTCTCTACTTAAACAGTTGGATCTGATAAATGGTTAATTAAAGGCCTAAAGTGAGGAAAAACTGGTAACGGACTTCCCTTATGCTGGGCAGATGCCATGTACCCCTTGGTAGACACCACTCGAAGAGGTTCTGCATCAAATAAAGCATGATATTTTCTTCGCAGCAGCTGTCGTGCGAGCACTCAATCTACTTTTCTGAAAGATGATGTTCTTCACACATCGTCTTTTGTCATCATCTGTTTTCCTCTTCTGTTTGTTCACCAAATCTTTTTCATGAGTTGCTTTATTATCTATCTTTCTCTGATAGGTCCATTGAGGCAACTTGGTGTTCATTGCTAACCAGACATCAATGACGCAGGACTTTCAACTTTGTTAGAGTGGAGTGTGGATCGATAAGCTCTAATGGTAGAATTCAACTCAGTTTTCAAATCAAGCTTCTAAAGATTAGCATGCTTCCTAACTTTCTTTAGTGGACTCATAAACCACGCAACAAGGCAGTTGGCCTGTGACCACAGAGGTTTACTATTCTGATGCTTTATATTCAAATGCTCTGACAAATCTTTAAACTCTTGACTATTAAAAGGTAGGCCATTTTTAGACTTCACTATGGCTGGAACACCCATGTCACAAGGATGCCATCTAATCGTTCAATGACTCGTTCTTTTGTAGTGGATGAAAGATCTTCAAATAATGGTAATCATGAATATTCATCCACAATCACCAGCCGGTGATGCCCATTGTTGAGTGGACCAAAAGTTATTCTTTCCCATGCCAAGCTTTGGAAGTTCTGACATGCTCAATCTGTGGTAAGTAGTTTTTGTAGAAAGGCAATTGCATAGTTGGCAGGCCTTTAATTCTATTTGAACACTGTCATCAAGCTAAGGAAACCAGACACAATCTCGGAATTAGAATTCTTGACCCTTGGAGGTAACTCCTTCTAATGCTATTGACAGTTCATCCTTGACATTTTTGTATTTTTGAAATTCACCACATTGGCAATCGAGGGTGCTGGTTCCACTACTGATGTGCAATTATATCCTGAAGCTTTAAAATGTAACTATCATAACTCGTGGCAGTGATAATCCAGTCTAATGAAATAGCAGCCTGTGTGTTTGATTTCACAATTAAATTAATATAGGCCTCAGTTGTCTTGAATTGAGCACCATGGTTCTCCATAGGTCCTCTGGTAAAGTAATCAGCAGGGTTCGGATCTTTCCTTCCATCATGCAATGTGAGGACGCATTTTGGCATTTGGATTGCCTAAATATAGTCAGTAAAACTAGATGATCTTTAACTAACGCAAAAGTCTTTCCATATATGAAGACATCGAAATGTTCACAAGCTCATACCACAGCTACGTTTCAGTTTTCAGTTTCAGCACGTCCATGTCAATTTAGGGGGTGGAAGTAGCAGAGGTTCATTCAGCTTCCGGTATTACATGATAAATAATCAAAAAGAGAGGGGAATGGCCCACATTAGTCTGTGTACCAGAGTCTTAAAGAAAATAGTTTCAGAGACCGGAAACCACACATTCACAGCTGGTGGCTTATATCATCGCCACGCATGTGGTTTAGAGGATAGTGTCATCATCAGTTCAATCACTTGAGTTATCCTGTTCTCCAAGAGATTCAACAACCTCCACCAGGAGGGAGACTGTCTGTGTATTGACAGCGGTATATCACTTAAAATGATCTCATATCCAGTAAGGGAAATTTTAATATGAAAAAGACTGGATAGGGATAAGGCTAAAAAGGGGTGACATTTACCTTGTGAACGCCATATTCCCTGCTGCCTGTTGATCCTTTTTGCTGCCCAGGCTGCCTCCCTAATCGCGCCTCAGCGCACGGAAATCCTGGATTGCCGGTCCCCCTGCCGCCGCCTCTGACATTCTGACGCGGCCGCTGAGCGGGGGGACTACAGCCCCCAGAGTACCTAGCGGGACTTCCCCGCCCACCCACGCACATTCACGCGCCCGGAGGCGCACAAAACAACGGCGTGCCTTCGGCAGAGCGGGTGACATTTACCTTTGAACGCCATATTCCCTGCTGCCTGCTGATCCTTTTTGCTGCCCAGGCTGCCTCCCTAATCGCGCCTCAGTGCACGGACATCCTGGACTGCCGGTCCTCCCCGCCGCCGCCTCTGACATCCTGATGCGGCCGCTGAGCAGGGGGACTACAGCCCCCAGAGTACCTAGCGGGACTTCCCCGCCCACCCACGCACATTCACGCGCCCGAGGCGCACAAAACAACAGCGTGCCTTCGGCAGAGCGGGTGACATTTACCTTGTGAACGCCATATTCCCTGCTGACTGCTGATCCTTTTTGCTGCCCAGGCTGCCTCCCTAATCGCGCCTCAGCGCACGGACATCCTGGACTGCCGGTCCCCCCCGCCGCAGCCTTTGACATCCTGACGCGGCCGCTGAGCGGGGGGACTACAGCCCCCAGAGTACCTAGCGGGACTTCCCCGCCCACCAACGCACATTCACGCGCCGGAGGCGCACAAAACAACAGCGTGCCCTCCACGTCGGTGGACGCGTGCGGGCGACGCCGGGCTAAGCCCGGGCAAAGGGCGGGCCATCTGTGGCCATCCGGGGCTGGCCAAGGCTGGGCTGGGCCACCACCCCTGGTCATTATTTTTCGGGACATTGAAGTAAGACTTATTTTTTTATTGACAACACATGCTATATCCAGCAAGGTTTTTATGCCTTTTATGCTTACTGTTCTGAAAACACTGTATATAAAATGACTAGTACCCCTAGCTTAGGGCGGAAATCACTGGTGGGAGGCTCCATCAGAGGGACCTTAGATGCCTTTATTACCAGGGCCGCCTCTGTTTTAGAAAAGGAAATTTTACTAACAGAGCGGCGTATATCCTCTGAGTGGCAGAACAAACTTTCATCCTTGGGGGCTATTCAGGCAGCTAAGACCCCCACATAGGATGGTTCTAGAACAGGACAAACAAATGACATAGGCATTCTGCCCCAGCTACAAGATTTACCTGATCGCCCAGGGAGACTTGCGGATTCTAACTTAATTGACATTAGTACTGATTCTCAAATTGACCAAAGTCGGACAGAGTCTTTACCAGAGTCTTTACCTGTAATAGTCAGTAATCATATCAATGAGAGGGATATTAACATCCAAACATTAGGTCGAAGTACTTCTACAAAAAGAAAAAGGGGGGTTAACAAGCAAAAGGGGAATCGAGCAAAAACCTACAAGACCACCATGAGCCCTAAGAAATCCAAAGGCCCAGCTGTAATCAAAGCTGACCTGGACCATCCGACTACAGATTTCCAGCATGCTTTAATGAACAACATTGAGCAATTGATTAAAACATTGATATTACCTCTAGTTTAAAGGCTAAAGCGAATGGCTGAACAACTCGGATCTATCACAGCAATTGGAAGTGCTAATGGTAGAGAGACAAAATATCGAAATTAAAATATCGATATACAATAATATCGATGTTTTAATTTCGATGGTATAGAATATCGATGTGCAATAATATCGATAGACAGAATATCGATATTAAGGTATGTATGTTACTAATATCGAATTTTTGTTTAGTGTTATTTATTTTATTATGTTGTTTATATGTTTGTTAAACATGTTTTTTAATGTATGTTTAGAATTAGTAATTTTGTTTACATTTTGCGTTTTAGTATCAGAGCGGGTTGTGGGTTTATAGGGAAATAGGGTGGGAAGTAATTTAATTATAATTAATTGATTAATATGTTTTAAAAATATTTTTGATTAATAAATAATTAATAATTAATAATGAATTGGTAATTAATTATTATTAATTAGTTAAGTAAATTAATTAGAGTTAATGTAGTAATGTTTATTATTTTTTGTTATTGTTAATTTATAATTAATTGGTAATTATTATTAATTAGTTAATTAAATTATTTAGAGTTACTGTACTAATATTTTTAATTTTTGTTTATGCTAATTAATAATTAATTGGTAATTAATTATTATTAAGTGATTAAATGACAATAACATTTTTTATGTGATTTATTTATGTGTAGTGGGTTGTGTGTTTATAGGGGAATAGGGTGTGACATAATTAAATTAAATTAATTAAAGAGATTGTATTTATTTATTGGCATTTATTGTTAATCAATTGTTAATTAATTAATTGGTTATTTAAAAAAAAAATTATTTCATAATATTAATTATAAATAATTTATTAATAAATATCGTTTATTCTTGTAAATATCTTGTTAATTAATTGGTAATTAATTATTAATTGGTAATTAATATGTGTTAATTAGATAATTTATAACTACATCAATTTAATATTAATTGTTATGAATTTATTAATTGATATTTATATTAATTGTAAAAGGGGGAGTAGTGTGGGAAGTAATTTTTACCCCCATGCTTTCCCTACTGTTGCACCCTCTGGAGTGGGAATAGTAATTTTTACCTCTACGCTATTCAACGCTTTCCCTACTGTTGCACCCTCTGGAGTGGGAATAGTAATTTTTACCCCTACGCTATCCAACGCTTTCCCTACTGTTGCACTCTCTGGAGTGGGAATAGTAATTTTTACCCCTACGCTATCCAACGCTTTCCCTACTGTTGCACTCTCTGGAGTGGTAATAGTAATTTTTACCCCTACGCTATCCAACGCTTTTCCTACTGTTTTTTTTTTTTTTTTTTGTCCTCATCTTGCGATTACTGTATGCTTACGGAGTATCAGGTGTTTGCCTCGTTGCTCTTTTCCGACACTGCCCCTTGATCTGTGTTGGCTGGGGAGTTTTGACCTCTTGTTGGTTTTGAGGACTTCCCTTTACTCGCTACATAACAATGCTTCTGGCTTGGATCGAGGGGAGCTAGCCAACTTGGCTACTCGGCAAGTACCATACTTGTCCACCAGAAGATGTATCGCTTTAATCATAGGACTTAAGTTGGATTCTTAATTGGGGTTTAAAAAGGTTTCAAAACTATCCCAGAACTTAAATCTTTTGCTTATATTTCTTAACTTGTCAAGTTTATTGATTCTTATTGCCGAGTTCAGCCATTCTGCATGAGTTGGGCATGAGGATCCTATCCATTTGATACAGATTTCTCTCCTTGCCAGAACTATTAACACAAAGAGGAGATTTTCCTGTTCTTTAGTAAGCCCCCCTTCATTACCTGAGTCTAAAATCCCAAAAAGAGTAAGAGTAATACTCACAGTTATTTGTTTGGACAGGATAGTGCTCAGGGTCTTACCGACTTGATCCCAAAACTCTTTCAATTCAGGGCAGTTTTTAAACATGTGGATGTCGTCTGATTTTTCCTCTCCACATTTGGGGCATTTCTTTATTCCAGCATTTTTAAATTTGGAGAGTTTTTTTGGGGTCCAGTATGCCCTATGGATTGTATACAAATGATTCCTCTTCAGAGCCGCCGATTTCAAGTTGGACCAGCATTTATCTACTGATTTTTCCCAAATTATGTCCAAATCCATATTTACAATGTCTTTCCCCCAAATTTGGGTTTCCATGTTGACGTTAATATCATTAGCCATTATCAAAGCCCAGTACCACTTTGCTACTTCTTTTGGTAGTCGTGCTGTTTTAATCATATCATCTTCCAGTTTTTCATTACCATTTATACTGGGTAAAGTTCTAGACCAGCTTAACATTTGATAATATTTAAATTTAGATAGAGCATTGTTTGTCATTTCTTGCAGTTCTAACCATGTTTTTAAGTTTGGACCATTTAGTATTTGTCCCCAATATTTGATATCGGCTCTTTTTAATGCTAGTGCGAGAGTGTCTTTTAAGCATTCTGGGGTTCCAGGAGATTCCCAGATAGGAGCCCATTTGCTATAGTACGATATTTTTAGAATGCCTCTAATTTGTGCCCACATCTTTGCTGCATCTCTTAGTATCTTGAGCTTTATTTTTTTGAAGTATTTGGGGTGTCCGAACTTAAACAACACATGGTCCTCCAATTTTGTAATTACTTTAAAATAGGTAGGGTAATATTCGTGGTTTCTTAATAATACTTTGATATTTTTGAATTGGAAAGCTCTGCAATACTCCACCAAGTCTGGGCTGGCCAACCCACCATCTTTCTTACTCCTCCTGATCTTTTTCCATGCAATCCTCGGTCCTTTTGCTGCCCATATGAAGCTTGTTATGTTTCTCTGTGCACGTATTAATTCTGTTTTTCCAAATTCCATTGGTATCGCATTAAACAGGAAGGTAAACTTTGGTAAGATGGTCATCTTAATTATATTCGATCTCCCAATCAAGCTCAACGGTAGAGAAGTCCATGTCTCAAGCAGTTTTCTTACGTCTCCTGCAACTTTATTTAGGTTTCTGTTTGCAATTTTCGCTATATCATGGTTTATTAGAATTCCTAAGTATCTTATTTCGTTTTTCACAAGATTGCTTTGAAAGGTCGTATTCCATGTCATGAGCTCTGTCTTCGTTTGATTCACCAGATATCCTGAAATTCTCCCGAAAGTCTTTAAAGTTTTCTCGATTTTTGCTTTAGCTTTTAGGTAATTATCGGTAAAAATCATTAAGTCGTCCGCGTAAAGAGCGATTTTTTTTTCCCATGTGCCATATTTGAATGGAGTGATTTTGTTATTGTTTCTTAGCTTATTTGCCAGTGGTTCAATATATAAATTGAATAGCAAAGGGGAGAGTGGACAACCCTGTCTCGTTCCTCTGGTTATCTTTATATTTTCTGTCAAGCTACCATTAATTAGAACCTTGGATCTTGGATCTTTATAAATCTGGTTTACCATGCCGATAAAGTGAGGTCCGAAATTGTTCGTGACCATAACCTTCTCAAGAAATGCCCAGTTGACCCTGTCAAAAGCCTTTGCGGCATCAACAGCAAGTATGGTAAGTGGGATTTTTTCATTTGTTGCGATGTCTATTGCAGTTAGGAGCTCTTGTGTTACTTCATGTAAATATCTTCCTTTAATGAAACCTTTCTGATCTTGATGTAGTAATTTTGATAATACTTTCCCAAGTCGAGCTGCCATTATTTTGGTAAAAATTTTATAGTCCGCGTTTAGTAATGATATCGGACGATATGACTCACATTTAAGGGGGTTCTTACCGGGTTTCAGAATGATTGTGACTATGGCGTCATTCCAAGAGTCTGGTATAGTTTTCTGTTGTGTTAAAATTAGGTTGATTAGTTTAGTTATATGAGGGAGTATAGAGTTTTTCAATTTCATATATAATTCGTTTGGTAAGGCATCCGGCCCCGCTGCTTTCCCCTTTTTCAAACTTTTAATGGCATCTGCCACTTCTTCTTCTTGAACTTCTTTATCCAGAGCTTCTCTTTCATTCTCTGCAAGTTTTAGAAGTGATGAATCTTTCAGGTAATAATTAATCATTTGATCTGTGGGATTTATATCTTCCGTGTATAGATCCTTAAAAAATTTCCAGAATTCATGCTTGATAGTGTTTTCATCAGAGGTAGGAATTGTTTGATCATCCGGGATAATACTTTCCACTTTATTTTTAGCTAGATCTGATTTAAGCTTCCATGCCAACCATTTTCCGCAGCCTTCACCAAACTCATGTTTCGGCAGTTTGCTAGAATCCCATTTTTTCTGTAACCTCTCTTCCAAAATTTCATCAATTTTATCTTTTTGCGTCTGTCTTTTGTTAAGAAGATCTTGTTTCTTTTCCTCCTCTTGTTCTGTGAATATAGCGATGTCTAAGGAGCTAATCTCTGATTCCAAGTCTGAGATCTCTTGTTTTACTTGTTTGTTTTTATGTGCCCCTAAACTCAAGAGTTTACCCCTTATGACAGCTTTAAAAGTATCCCACGTTATCTGTTCTGTGGTACCTGACGCATTTAACTCAAGATATTTGTTTCAATTTCCAGCTCCTTTATAATTTCTTCGTCTTCCAGCAAAGTTCTTTCGACTGTGAATCTCCTTTCAGTTATGTTTTCTGTGATTTGTAACTCTAGTTGTACTGCTGAGTGATCTGACAAGTGAGCTGGTAGGTGAGATACTCTTTTCACTTTCTTAGATATTTCGTTGCTGACCAAAAAGAAGTCGATCCTGGATTTATGTCCCAGTTTTTTGTTGTACAGCGTAAACGGTTGTGATTTTTCTCCTTTGTTTTTCCAGATATCTACCAGATTGAGATCCCTTTTATAAGACACAATCCATTGTCTCATTTTCTTTAGGTTAGTATGTCTACCCGGTGGTGATCTGTCTAGTTTTAAATCCATTACTAGGTTAAAATCGCCTCCCAATATTATGGGAGAAGTAGCTAGTAGTAGTTGTGAGTACAATTTTCTCAGTGGATCAGCATCGTCTAAATTCGGACCGTAGTACCCTGCGATAGTAATGGGAGAATTTCCTATTTTAACATTGGCTATGGCCCATCTTCCTTTACTGTCTGCTTCTGAACTAGTAATAATGGCTTTTAAGGATTTTTTAAAGATTATCGCTATTCCCTTTATATTACACTGTTGTGTTGTGCATATTAAGGTATCTACCCACCATAGGTTCTTAATTATGTGATCCCATTCTTCTTTTAACAGGTGAGTTTCTTGTAATATTATTATCTCGCTTTTCTCGGTTCTGATATACTCTAAGATTTTATTCCTTCTGCTTTTTGTCCTCAACCCATTCACGTTCCAGGATATGATTTTTACTTCCCTACATACACTCCCCATTTATTCTGTTCAATTGTTTGAGAATTATGTTTCACTCCTAGTTGTTTTAGTTTTCTGAATGTTCGCAGATGAGGAATTTTTTGGTTTTTTTCCCCTATTTTGCTCCCCACCCTTTTTCGTGTAGTTTTATACTTTCCAAATTGTGCTTTAAAGTTACCCTCCCCGGGGAAGCCTCCATCTTCTTCTCCTTCGGTTATCTTCGTAACCCTTTTGGCTTCCCGATCCCATCCCCGTGATTTTTTGTCTATATACATTTAAAAAGTGAATTAGTTGGTTGGTTTATGGCTGCATCATATTTTAGATCTATTTCTCCTTATACTCTTATTATATACTTTTTTTTTTTTTTTTTTTTTTTTTTTTTTTGTGTTTCAGAGTTTATGCAAGATTATATGGAGTTACAAATTACCAAGTTATCTATATGATTATATGTGGATATTTAACTTGGAGGTTCTTCTGAGCGTATTTGTTCTCTGATTAGCTCTATCAAGTTTTTCACCTCTTCAGGCTCTTTTAAATTACGCATTTTATTTCTCCACATGATTCGCAATGAGGGTGGAAATTTCATTTGCACCGTGGCACCTAGTCGTTGCAGTTCAGACATTAGATTTCCCAGTTCCCATTGTCTGGTCTGAGAGGCTTTTGACATATCAGATCTTATTTTGAAATTCCAACTCTCTTTGTTGAACGTCCCTTTTTTCAGTGCCTCTCCCAAGATCCTATCCTTCATCGTGTATGTTTTGAAATTGACTAGGATCTTTCTAGGGGTTTTTCTTTCTTTACTCTTTCCATACGGATCTCTATGCACTCTCTGTATGTCCTCATCTAGAGTTCCTTTATCTGCCCATGGGAAATGTTCCATCAAAAGTGCCACTACAAATGCTTTTACATCATTACCTTCTTGATTCTCCGGCACATTTAGAATCCTTATGTTGTTTTTCCTTGCTTGGTTTTCTAAGGATTCCAGTTTTTCATTCATGGTTTTATTTTCCGATCTCAGGGAGTTTATTTCCTTTCTGTTTTTCTCCACCTTTTTGTCCAAACTGGCAACTTCATTTTCTACAGCTGTTACTCTGTCACCTAGTGCGTTCAACTTGCTGTCCAATTTCTCGCAAACCTCCTGTATTTTATTTTGTTTTGATTCGGAGATGGAGAACTTCTCTTTCATTTCTACCCATATTTTTTCAAGAAGTTCATCTGTATTAGTTTTTGTTATATCCTTGTTAAATTCTACAGACCTTGAATCGTCATCTTCCTTATCTTCAACCTCTTCGGTTATATTTGCAGTTATATTTGTTGCTGCCGCAGAATAAACAGCGCCTCCCTCCGCCATATGAACTCCCGCTCCCTCTTCTCTTCTCTCCTCTGAACTGCTCTCTTTAGTTTTCCAGATTTCTTCCAAACTCATATTTCCTACCAAGTTCTTTTTCTTAGTTCGAGGTTTTCTCCCTTTCCTTACGCTGCCTGCACTTGGTTTTCCAGCTAGGATAGGGACTGCTCGCTGTTTCTCTTTTCTTGATGAGTGGGAATCTGGTGTTTTGGTTGTAGGTTTGGTTGTTATATCCTCTTTCTCTTTTTCCAGAGCTTCTGATGTTCTTTGTGCTTCTAAGGAGCTAAAAGATTCCGAGTTCAGCTCTTGTTGCTGAATTTTAAAATAAGACCTAAGAGAGGGAGTAACTTTTATTTTTACTTTGGATTTCTGGATAGACTCCAAGTTGTTTTCTTCTTTCTCTAAATTATTCTTTAGGTGGCCTCTGAGTGAGGTTTTTTGTTTTTTTCTGCTCACTCTTGGAGTGATGCCTTTCGGAAACTGCTCCTGACTCAAAAACTTTCTATTCCGCAAACTGTAGAAGGATTTCGCTATGCTAAGCTGTCTTTCCGATTGCAGGGGTTCTACTTCGAATTTGGATTTGGCTTGATTTTTTGGAGGATGTTTTGAATCTTGAGGCGTTTTTTCCTCTGTTTCCTCCTGTATTGGTTCTGTGATTTTACTCATATGCTGATTGTTTGCAGAGTTTTTCTCTTTAATGTTTACGTTTGAAACTGGGCAAGGTTGGCAAGGTTGGAAATGTTTATATGTCTGACAGAGCAGGAAATGTTGACAAAGCTGACTATTACCACTGCTAAAGTTATAGCCTGTGTTGTAACATGTGTTTGTTTGATGAGCTCTATAATGCAGGTTTTCCAATACCCAAACACTCTCTGCTCTAGAAAGACTGGAAAGACTGTTTATTTCTTTTCCCTCGTTTTCACATTTTAATCTTCCCAGTCCTGCCCTTTTGTAGTCTTTTGAGAGTCTTAATGTGCTCTTGTTTTCACTATTATGCCCCGTCGCGGTTTCTGCTGTATCTCTCAGTCCGCTTTTCCTACTGTTGCAATATGTAGAGTAAGTAAATATATTAATTTATATGTCGTTTTTAATTTATTTGAAATGTGTATGTATTAGTTATTATTTTTTAAATATGTTTTAATGTTTATATTTATAATTTGCTAAATTATATGTATTTTTAAATTATTTTTACATTATTATTAATACATTTAAAAAAACGATATTGTTAACTTCGATATTTTTGTACTGCTATATTTTTTTCGATTTTTTTGTACTTACCTTTATTTAAATACATAGATTTGTGCTAATACCCACTTACTTAAAGAGATGTCGACAAAGATCGACCCTCCGATTGTCCCTGAGCCGAAGATAGTTTTAAAAACAACTAACCATGTAATTAGTGGCAATCGGCAACCTATAGAACATGATGACATCACGGACATACAGCCCACTAATATAGTGCCCGAACCATCTAAGTCTAGGGAAGTACTACATAAAAGCAGGGTTGGACAACAAATTAAGAAAGGCCAACAGGAACATGGTAATAAGCAAAATATCTCCTATCTGGCCAAAGAGTTCATAGGCCCCGCTCAGCATATAGATCTCCCGCCGGAGGCCGAACCCTATGTCATTATACTAACAGGGGTGCCAGAACTGTCAGGGGGGAAGTTCGAAAGCCATCAGACTCTCAAAAACAAAGTCATGCATTGGCTAAGAGTGAACAGGCCATTATCTCCAGACTTAGATGGCGAAATTTTACATGTCAGAAGGCTAGGGTGGGTGGGAACAAAGACCAAAAGAGGTACCTGGGGATGCCGTCATTATAAATTTTAGGGATCACAGGGCAGTAAGCTATATTAGAGACTGGTACCCGGAAGGCTATGAAGGAGGTATATCCTCTAGAGAATTAAGCTACTTTTATCCAAAAACCTTAGTAGGCTATCCACTAAGAAGTGAAAATTCAAATAGTAGGTCTGTGGTGCCCCCTATATTTAACATCACTACCTCAAATCGTTTCTCTTCACTCATGGGAATGGAGGGGGTTGACTGACTCTCACATGGGAGTGATGGAACTTTGAGAGAGCATGATGATATCCCCACGATCGTAGATGATGAGGAATTAAGTAAGGAAAAAGGCCAAAAAGACATAAATTGTAAGATAGCAGGGGTTGACATTATTGATAAGAGGACATATAAAGGTCAATCGATCATGTCCTGGAACTTAGCGGGAATGAAGAGTAAAGTGGGTGACCCTGATTGGCTAGAAATAATACATAAACACAGTATTCTGTGTTTCCAAGAAATATGGTTGACCCATGAGATACACGTAAAGGGATATCAAACTTTTAATACCCCAGGTACACCAAGCAATCGTGGCAGAAACAAAGGTGACTTATGTATCTATATTTCAAATGAATCTGACATAATACCCACAAAATTTATCTCAGCAGAGTTTTACCAGGTCTTATTGGTTAGTTGGCCGGGAGTAAAAAAGTTGGCTATCATACATTTTTATAATAACGCCCATGCGTCCCTATGGGATGGTATCATCTCTAACTTTAGGAGGCAACTAAAAACACTGGAAAAAATAGGTGCTGGAGATTTGGCACTTATATGGGTAGGCGATTTTAATTGTTCAATCTGTAAGGGCAGTGATACTGGTATCTGCCCCCTGAAGAAGAACAGGGCAGAAGCCCCGACCCATTTTGTTCACTTAGGGATAGGAGACCTGTTAAATGCATTGATTTATGAGTTCGATTTGGGCTTTGTAAATGAATGTTGCTTCCCAGCAGTGGGTTTTAAACCAACCTTTAATGGAAGAGGGATAAACTCTGTAATTGATTTTTCCCTTATATCCCTTAGATACCGGCGTTCAGTCCTGTCTTGGGTGACTTGCCTTTAGTGACCATTACCCCATTTCTTTCTCCTTGTTAACAACGGGACAGGTAACAACTAATGAGGTGAACTATCACATGCCAATAACTTTAGGCACCACAAACGGCTATTCCATCAAATGAGAGAGAGTAGAGCCCGATATCTTTTTATATAAATTGGTTACCAGAGTCTTTGGGCATTTACTGACCTGTCTGTCTGATTCCCAAGTCATCAACAAGTTCTTGATTCTTTTGGGGAAATTACGACTGAGATAAAGAAATTGCTGTTAAGACCATACAAAAAACATTCTCATAAAGGGAAGGGCTGGTTCAACAAAGATTGCTCAAAGCCACATAAAAATCTAATATTGGTATTACATGAATCACCAAGATCTTTAGAGCGGGTAAGACTGGCACGAAAACTTTATCGGACTGCCCTAGCCAGAAGGAGACAAGAACTAAGACAAGAAACTTGGCAGAACCTCCATGAAGCTTGTTTAAAAAATGATAACAATGCCTTCTGGAGGGCTGTCAACGCCCCTTTCTTCCTAGACAAAGACACAGATATAATTGATATAGCAGTCCCAGAAGATGTTTGGGTTGAGCATTTCTCCTCCTTGTATAAGAACCCTAAATCACGGGCGACTATTAATGCAATTGATAGCAACGAGCCCTCTGAGCGGTTCCCATTGTGGATTGTCTTTGAGTACAAGGAGGTAAAGAGGGCCATTAAGGAAAGTGCTTCAGGGAAGGCACCGGGACCAGACGGCGTCCCAATCGATATTTATAAAAGTGAGCCAGCATTGTGGTCACCTCTTTTAACAAATGTTTTAAATAGCTTTAATGCCGTGGGCTTTATTTCTACATGGCCAGAGGCAATAGTAGTGCCCATTTTTAAAAAAGGAGATAGGAATGATCCTGCCTGCTATCGGCCAATATCTCTTTTAGATGCCCTAATGAAGGTAGCAGGCAGAATCATCCTCAATAGGCTGCAGGAATGGGCGGAGGAGAACCAGGTTATATCCACCCTACAATATGGTTTTCGTACAGGAAAGGGTACGATAGAACAGGGCCTCAATTTAGCTCTGCTGACTGCAAAATACACTCAAGCAAAGAACGAAAGTCTGTTTATAACTTTTGTGGACTTAAGTTCCGCGTTTGACTGTGTAGACCACTCTAAGCTATGGGAGACGGGAAGGCATGGGCATAGACCCGCAGATTACACTATTCATCAAAGAACTGTATAGGGACGCAGGGGCAAGGGTAAGGTACGGGAGGGACAGGGCATGCTCGGATAAATTTAGTATTAACAGAGGAGTGAGGCAAGGGTGTATTCTGGCCCCTTTTCTTTTTATCTTATATATAAATAATGTGGCAGAGCACCTTAAGACCTTCCAATAAGATTACCGGGCCGTGGGTGGAAATTCTATCCCCATCCTTTTGTACGCGGATGACGCTGCAATTATATCCCGCACCGTCATCGGCCTGCAAAGGGCAGTGGCTGAATTTTCAGATTACATGAACGAAAGTGTGCTACTAATCAATGTTTCCAAGACATATTCTATGAGATGTAGTGCTTCTCAAAAAAAAAACAATAAGGCAATCTTTTTGAATAAGAAAAAAATAGAAAACACAACCAGTTTTCCTTATTTAGGAGTAAACTTTGACAGCAGGGGGAGTTGGACTAAGGCAGTGTATGCCAGAAATCTGGCCTTTAGTAGAGCAAACGGTGCCTTGAAACAATTTCGCGAGAAAATTAGGTGGTTGGCCAGTTAAAGAGTTTATACAAATATACAAAGCCAAATGCATTTCCACTGGCATTTATAGCGCTGGTATTTGGGGTTTTACCAGAACGGATCAGATACAACTTATTGAAAACGATTTCATCCGTTATTTGCTGGCAACACCTAAATCAACGTCTACTTACTTTAGTCATAGCAAACTGGGGATCCCATACATCGAGTACCTAATTAAATCTTCCCCCCTTCTTCTGTGGCACAAGATCTGGATTACCCGAGAGACATCCCTAAATAGGGATGTTATCTTGGATTGCCTACAGTTGGACGGAGCACGAAACATCAAATGGCTGCATTACATTAAAAACTTGGCAACAAACATTGGTCACAAAGAATATTTTGAAAACCCAGCGTGCTTAGAATCTGTCCCTAGGCGTTTGCTCAAAAAAATGATTTTGGAATGTATGGATAATAAAAGATGGCTTGTCGTAAAAGATAAATATACGGTTAAGGCAAACCAGGCCTTTGTTCTCCACAAATGCATAAAACCTTATCTAATTCTAGTCTCTTTTCGAGAATGCTACTGAGCAGGTTTCGGGCAGACATCTATTACCGCCTGGTAACGTTTCCAAACTGTAATGATTGGTCCAAACATTTGGTGAAGTGCCCATGTGATGGGTCATCAGACCAATCAAATATCCATTCTATTCTCTTCTGTAAATTTTATGTGGCACCAAGAACACTGTTTTTAAAGCCTATTTTTACTAAATGGGGCATTAGGGGATGCAGAGCTGCTTACTTTAAGCTGAAGTTGTTGGAAACAGCTTTTGTGGTAAAAGCAGTGGCATCGTATTTGAGAGTATTAATTGCCCTGAGGAAGACCATATGAGCTGTGGGATTTATTCCGCACTGACCGTAAGCTGCCTTAACTTTTTTCTTTTTTTATCCTCAAAATTTGCTGTTCACAAGTGCACTTTTGAATTGCTGTTTCTTAAAATTTGGACTGATTTTATCAAACATGATGGATTGTTCATTATGATCGTTTTTATCCTGTGATAAGTCTCATGATTGTTTTTTCTATCAATGTCGTATTCAATGTATTGTATCTGAGCTTTTATGATTTTGCTTAAAATCGAATAAAGCAAATTTTAAAGTAAAAGGGTCAGTGTTTTTGGGGATAGGTCATTGAACCACAGCACCTTTTGATTGGTTCAACATGTTTCAGCCAATGTGCACCCATACAGGTCTACTGGACTTCATCAGGACCATGTTGTGCAAGGCTAGACTTTAAGGTCCATCACTAATAATGTGGATGACTATTTTCACTCGCCGGTCTTCACCATGGAGCACACTTTGCACGAGATGAGTTGTGGTTATAGGTGCAGACTTTGGCCCATAACTAGGAGGGAACCAAAAAAAAAAAAAAAAAAATTAAATGCATCCTTAAACAATATAAATGATCCCTTACACAGCTGGTGTGACAATCATAGATATCTATCTGGACACTGCTGGCAGGTATACAACATGGTGTGAATAATAACCATTAGGCATTAATGAACTTAAGTTTACTATAACTTAATGGGGCTTATTTACAAGCCCATTGTGCCTCGGGTGCGTCACTCTTTTTGATGGACCAGTGGCACAATGGGCTTGCCCATATTTACAAGGCCACGCAACGTCACCCTGCATGTCTCTTCATGGCCTAGTTAATATGGGCTGTGGATGTTCCCATATCAACATCCATAGAATTTGACGTATTGAAATGATTTACAACATTTTGTAAAACTGGGAATGCATCAAAATCCTATGCCTCCCCAGGGGAGGCATAGAAATGGTGCAACGGGGAGAAATACTTTGAATTCTCCTCATTTTTCCTCTCTGTGTTCTGAATTCTGCAGCAAGCATAGAAAGAAGAAAATACCTTCAATTATCGTTTTTGTGCAGGAAGGTGTCTATTCCTGCGCAAAAACAATCATCCCCACAGCAGGCACCCTTACAAAATAACGCAAGGGGGCCTGTGCTGGCGCATGGTAGCCAATTGTGCACCAGCGCAGGGGAAAGCACAGGGATGCATTGTATTGGAAATACGTTACATCCCTGTGCTTTAAAAATTATGTAGCACAACGCAGCTAAGTGGCTTGCAACACTACACTGCATCCTTTTCTTTTAGATGAGGCCCCATGCTGCTAAGGAACATTGTCAAAACCAAACAATATCCTGGCTTGTTTTATGTAAGGCAAGTTGGACAAAAACATTTGCACTTAGGGAAATGAAGTTAATACAATGTTTTATGTGTTTGATCCAGTGAAGCCACTGCCATTGTGCAGAGGCAGATGTAGGGGCATGGTGATACGAGTGAACGGTGTGGTAAGGAAGCTGCTGTTGCCCCCATGCCTACACGCGGCTCAACAGCCCCTGTTCCTTTTGCAGCCATTGCAGTGAGATGGGGCGGCCCCTATGACCCACACACAGGTCCTGTTCACTGTTAGCGCAGCGGTGCTGATAGCCACCGCTTCACATGGGGTGAGTGCCCCAGGCGATCCCGAGCAGGCGGCTCGACTAGGTTTGGGTGCGGCCTGCAGGCTTTGCCTGGCAGGCTCCTCTCATCTCAGGTGCAGTACCAGGCGGTTCCAGGCTCAGTGTCAGGGAGGACCAGCAGCATAGAGGTAGCGATAGCGGCAGCAGGGGCTCTAATTCTTCAACCCCCTCACAGGAAATTCCAGGACCTGGGGGGCTCACTGCCAGCTCCATCTGCAACAAGTTTTAGGAGCTTGTAGGTAAGAGCGTTCTCACCCACTAAGCAATTTAGAACTGAGAGCTAAACTTTAGAAACACGTCAACCTTCTAATTCTACTCCCTACATTTACATCCTACAACTTCATCCTGCACTTTTTTCCTGCTGAGCAAACAGCACAGCCACCTGAAGACCTACCCTTCCTATAGAAAATCTACAGGGGTGGCAGCATCTAAGAAACTGAGAGCAACAGTAAATGAGTGTCTCTGAACCTCAAAGTGTTTCTAAAGAGTGCCCCAGACCCCAGATTCCATACCCATACCTGCACCCCAACCTAGACCCCGATGAGGAGAGGCCTACTAGCAACTATCCACCAACTGTCCACCAAGGATTCACTCTATGATTAATATTTTCTTTTTTCTTTTCGATAACTTTATTTTGGTCGCAGCGGACCATAAGAGTACAAAATAAAATACATGCATTCACAGAAGGGCACGAATAAATAGTATACGACAATACAAGGACAATCACAATCATATATGTACACTTAGTATCACAAAGTTAAAAACTGTAACCTGTACATCCCATCATAAAAATCAAATTAAACATTCAATATAGTTATCAATACTATACATTACATTAAATAATAGATGTTCCAATCATCCGATTATTTTGGTAAAAAGTTCCTACGTTTATTCCACATCCCGTGCAGAAAACAGGAGACGGCAAAAACTATAGGAGGATGCGTATCGTACATCAGTACTCTAAAAGCTAAAATGCAATGTCTGAAGCCTAGGTTTCTACAATTAGGTACCACCCAACGCAAAAAAACAGGACATGGATCTCATTTTCAAGTTTGTATTTGCATGCTGGGCACTCAGTGTTTTTTTTGTTGGCCCATTTATTGGTAAACGACATAAGCGGAAGACTGCCCATCCAGAATTGCATATATAATTTCCTCGCCAAAGCTGGATAAATCAGGTCTAGGAAGTCTTCCTTTTTATACTCGTCTTTTATTTGAAGGAATTGAATTGTCAATCTACCTGTTGTAGAACTCGCATGGAGAGACAATAGGTTGGAATCCCTATACTGTCGAGCCAGGTCAGCCCTAGATATTGCCAAACACGATACTTCTGGTGTTCCCCACAACTCTGGTAATCCAATCTTACTGCTAGTTTCCTTAATGTGCATTAACCATGGTATTTTCTTAGTTCTCATTAAGCCCATACTTCCCTAAATTTATTTTTACATGCAGCTAGCTCCGGGACTGTCCACAACATTCTCCAGTACATAATTGGCCGTAGTGCCACTTCCTCCTCAATAGGGAGTAGCCCTAGGTCCAACCGGAGGGGTACTAGCGGCGTACTAGCTGGAAGTCCCAGCAGGTTCTCATAAATGTGTGCTCTACCCTTATAAGATTAATAGGCCTATGGTGCCCCCAGAGGTCTGCCCCATAGACGGAAGCCACTCTAGCCTGTGTTTTATAAATTTCAATAACAGGGGCAACTGGCTTAAATTCAGAGGCTCTGTGCATTTTTGATAACCCACCCGCCATTTGAGTTAACTTTAGAGCAGGCTTTGCTAGGTGAGTATCCCAGTTCAGATGTTCTACAAGGATAATACCTAGGTACTCAAAAGTTTTCACTCGCTCTAATGGAGTACCATTCAATACTGGATTTGGACGGGACTGCCTGGGGGTAATACAAATCATAAATTTGTTTTTAGATACATTTATCTCTAGGCCTCTCAGTGCACAGAAGTTAGCAAAGCCATCCAGGGTACGTTGGATGCCCATTAATGTCTTGGACAACAACAAAGTGTCGTCCGCGAACATCAATGTGGGCACCTGGCCTGAAACTAACCTTGGGGCATCGATGTCCTTGATGCCAAGTAGGTGATCTATAAGCCCATTAATATATAGGCTAAGCAGGGTGGGGGCCAGGACACACCCCTGGTGCACCCCTTTTTTCACCGGGAAGCAGGTTGATAGTTCTCCGTGCTTCCCGCACCTCAATTGTGCATATGTTTCAGTATTAAGCCTTGTTAGAACATCCAAAAGATATGGTGGGATACCAAGACCTAGAAGTACACTCCACAGTTTTTCCCTAGGGACCAGATCAAATGCAGACCTCAGGTCAACAAAAATGAGGTAGAGGCTGCCACCCTCCACACTCAACGTTTTCCAATACAAGACCTGAAGTCTGAATATCTGGTCAATGGTTGATGTACTCATTCTAAAACCAAGCTGGAGAGGGCTTAAGATCTAATTTTCCTCCATCCAGACCTGAACTCTTTCTAAAATATTCCGTCCCATTAGTTTTTGGGTAATGTCTACCAGGCTAATAGGCCTATAGTTAGATGGCAATAGGGGACAACCTTGTTTATGGATAGGCACTATCTCTGCACCACGCCAGGTATCCGGCGGGTCCATGCCCTTTAAAATGGTATTAAACAGAACACATAAATATGGGGCCCATATTTTTGGTTCTGACCGAAATAGATCCCCTGGAAGCGTATCTAAACAGGGCGCCTTGTTAGGTAGTAGCTTGGCGATAGCAAGTTCAACCTCAACAGGAGTTATGTCCCAAACCCCCACCAATCTAAACTCATGGTGGAGGCTTGTGTTTGAAATTGGTGGATCATCCCGAACCCCCACCAATCGATGCTAATGGTAGAGGCTTGTGTTTAAGATTGGTGGATCGTCCCGAACCCCCACCAATCAATGCTCATGGTGGAGGCTTACATTTGAGGTTGATGGATAATCTTTGCCCGAATGTGCATACAGGGTTCCAAAATGTGCTTCCCACACTGCGGGTGCTATGTTGGGTTCTGACGCTAATGTTGATCTTCCCTCCTTCCCCATAGTGCTAACTATTGCCCAAAAAGATTTTGAGTCCTTACGCTGAAGCGGAATTCTGAGATCGTCCCATCTGTTGGCTTCCCAATCTTTCTTCTCAGATTGGATAACCCGCTTATGCTTCAGCCGAAGTTGCTTTATCCTTGGATTGTCCCTAGCCTTTACAGCTTCCAACAAATCTGTTTTGGCTTTACGACAAGTAGCATTATACCAAGGATGGTCTGAGTCCAATTTTACCTTTTTGCTTCCTTCCGGGTAGAACACACCAAACAGCTTAGAAGTCAACTGTTTGTGTATTTCTTTCGGCCTGTCGTCCATGCCTACCTGTGTACCAAATGTCCTAACCTCAGCCATTTCTCTGAGGTATGGGACGACCTGCTGGTATATATGAACTAATTTATTTGGGGAGTCTTGTATGTGAGGCCATTTTACTCTCTGCCTGTTGTTATGTAACAGGAGCGGTCGAGGAATTAGGTCGGGCACTGCTGGGGGGTTGGACAGACCCCAACTCCCTAGTTTAAGTGTCATAACTAGAGCGTTATGGTCACTGTCTTTTCTCTGATGAATCTGAAAGTCCAGGACCCTATCCCATGATATAGATTCGACAAGAATATAATCAATAGTCGAGTTTTGCCCTTCTCTATTGAAGGAGGATAGGCCAGGTCTGTCAAATTTTGTCCTCCCGTTACAGGCCCTCAATGAGAAGGACAAGGTAAACGAGTTTATTTGGAGGACCAGCGTCGTCCATGCTCTAACAGGTGGGATCTGTGGTTCCGGAATATGCCAGTACTGGTCCTCATCATCTAGGTGATCAGCACTTGCATTAGTAAGAGGCTCAAACTAGCAATTAAAATCGCCCCCTGTGATTAGGATGGTTTCGCGATCGGGAATTAGTATATTGTCCCTCAGTTGGTCAATGACTCTAGATTCCTGCCCACACTGTGTTGGCCTTGAGTAGATATTAATTAGGGCGATTTGTATGTTAGCTGGGAGAGTTAGGAGAACACATTGTATATCCAGGGAATTAGTTTGTAACTGATCTGCTTTGGCACCCATGTGCGCACCCACCCAAATGCTTAATCTCTCCGACAGTCTACCCCTGCTCCTCATTGTGGCCAGTATGCTGAAGGTTGCAAAACCTCTCCTTTGGTTGTTTTCCAGAGCCCATGTCTCCTGCCTTAGACAAACATCATACTTCTCTACAAACGAACCCCAAACTGGGCAAAGTAATTTGTTCTTGATCCCAGCTAGTTTCCAAGAGAGAATTTTAATATTACCATTTACCTCCCGCACTCGGGATTTCCTTTGAACCATAGTACTGGCATCACCAACTGGTAAATCATCGGTATACATCCCCACCCTCCCAGGGTCACGCCCTTTTTCACTCAGCTCGCTACCCTGTCCCCTTGCCATTACTGAAATGGCTCCCCTGCTTCTTACATACTCCTGTATGACTGAAGGAGGGGTGCCAGGCAATGGACCATCGTGCTTGCTCCTGCGACTTCCCCCACCATTACCCAAATTTGCCTCCAAGATACTGTCACCCCCTGTAAGCTAAGTACAGTGATAGGGCGTTCAACAACCACCATACCTTCCCCAGCTTCTGGTGGATCCAATTCATCAACATTGTGGGATGGGGACAAACTACTCCTCAACCGTCAGTCTACTTGGTCCAGAACACTGAATCTGTTGCTATGACAAAACCTTGCCAACACAGGGGTGACATTTTTGTCTCCCTTCCAGTTAGCATACCCTGCCTGGGCACTATGACCCGGAGTCTCCCCTTCCCCCCAGAACTGCCCTCTTCTATAGAAATTGGGATTGGGATTGGTGAGAGTGGCTGGATAGAAATAGGTTAGGGGAAATGATTGAATTTGCGTTACTGGACGTACTGGAGCCCAGTTACAGATATGCTCCACGGCCCTTCTGTTTCTAAAAACAATTAGGACAAAATCACCCTGAATTGTTTTTACCCTAGGCCCCACCCAATCCACTCATCGGGCGAAAAGGATTTCACTAGATACCTGGTTGGGAAGTGGCCTATTATAATTCAGCCAGTGGATGCATTTGTTTTTAGGCTCGCTTTAGACCTCATTTTTTCCCTGGCTCAAAACGGGAACCCCTGTAAGTACCACCACATACGGTATAGACTCGGGAGGGAGATCTATACATGGTAATGCTTTCCTAAATATATCATCTGTCGTGGTGCTGTTAGTTAGAGTTTGTTGTTTCTCTACCCCTCTGTCCCCTCCTTCTCCACACTTCTATTCACTGCTAGCTCATTAGTCACAACAGTGTCACTAGATTGAATTAGAAGCCCAACAGGTAATACAGTGGGGACGGATGATACATCTACGTTATTGGGGGCAAGCGGGATTGGAAGGTAACAACCTGCATTTATTTGCCCAGACAACCCCTCTGGGTTACCAGTACCACCTTCAACCCGCATACCACCCTCTACCTGCGAGAGAACAAGCAATAATTCAAGGTGCAAGTGTCTGTCTTCTATAGAGTTAAGTCTATCATAGATAGGAAGACATGTCTTTGTAAATATGATTTCCAATTTAGACCATAAGTCTCCTCCAAACTCGGTAGGGGATACATCACCAATGCTTGGTATAGCCATAGTCACATGTTCAGTAAGCTGGGGTACATCAGGACTAGGTACAGTTCTTATCGACGGACTTACCCCCATATTGCTAAATTTCTGAATTTTCGCCTTTCTATTTTTCAGTGTGGCCCCTCCATGCTTCCTTTTGGCTATTGTCTCTGGTCCCGGATGAGGAGCCCCCGCTTTATAGCTAGATGCAGACCGTGTTTGCAGTCTCGGAATTGGTAATCCGGGGTGCTCGTCATTTCGCGACAAAGTGCCTAAATCAATTGATACGACGTCCGTGTTAGTAAAGGGACCAGGCAGCCCACCAGCAGCTCGAAGTGACTGATTACCCTCACCAATATGACCCAAAGACACAACATCAGTGGTTAGTTGTTGGACTGGCGACGGAACTTGGGCCAGCATGCCCATCGATGACCGTTTGTTAAAAGCGGGCTCCATTGAGAGCCTTTTTTCGGTCATTTCAATTTCATGTGCCAACACGGAGGATGCCCTGGTTAAAAACTGGTCCAATGTGCCCACAATAGACCCACCTGGTATAGACTTCCTGCCCTTTCTCATCTTAGTGGTAGTCATTGTCTGTGACAGATAGAGTTAGAATGCAAGACTGCAGCCCCTCCAGTCGTCAGCACCAACAAGGATACAAACAAAAATTAAGATACCACGGCGGTCTAATTATACGACCTGTGAGCACTAGATCTTCCTATAAGGATTGAGGATTAGAAAGTGAATGAGAGGGGGGGCCCGTCCTGTCCTCATTCGTGCTCGAACGGGCTCAAACGGGCCCGCCCTTGGCCCGGGCTTTGCCCGGCGCACGCCCACGCGCATCCCGCGTAGCGGGGGCCGTGAGCCATGAAATAGCGCTGAGGGTGGGCGGGGCTTAATTCTGTCCCAGGTGTGCATGGCCAAAGTGCTCCCGGTCCTTGTAGTCCCTGAACTCCAAATGCGGCAAGGAAACAATCAGCGTGAACTGGTGTGGAGTGGAAAAACGATGGATTTGGGCCCAGATCTTTGGACTGGGGTGAATGTGTGACATTGATCCACATTCTGTCCATCACTGTTGTGTTTACAATTACCGGCTGCGAGCGGCACACCATTATTTTAACCTCAACTGTTCAATCACACCTGCAATCATCCTCCACCCAGGTACTCTTCTGCCCAGACAGGGAAACTAGAAATCAAAGAAAGCTTAAAATGAGATTGGATAAAATTAGAGGTGCATCAAAAACCCAAGGAAAGCCCACGAAGCAGAAAGGGGAGCAAAGATATTTAGCAACAATAACCCATGGTGCACAGGACAGAGCCTCAGAGTCTGACACAGACACCATAGAGAAAGGTCTACCCCAGAGATTCATGAGGACATCGTGATAGGTACTAATCATACCAAATCCACTGAGAAGAGTCCCATCAGCAATAAGAACAGCAACAAGAATAACAGCAATCAGTGCAAGAACCAACCAGAGTTCAAGATTTCCACAACAACAAACACAAGAAGGCCAGCAAGCCACCCAGAACTTTAATTATCACAAGAGTTAAACCCCACTGGCCAAACACAAGTGTCTCAACAGCATCTTGTAGAGGTCCTAGTCCATACCCAACAATAGCCGAGCTGCCACCCAATAATGAAACAATCTATGCCACAAACAATGACACAACAGCTATCCTACAAAATGGATCAGCCAGTAACCCAGCCCAATCAAGTAGCAACAGAGGAAATTTACAACGACCCAGTAGCTTGGAAAAACATTGTCCTTAGCCCCTTCGTACAGCCACATCTACTATATCAGCTATTTCCACCAGACCAACCAAGAATATTGCCGGTTTGCAAACACGATTTTAAAAACTTGCTCCCCCCAATTAAGCTCTTCAAAAGAGTACAACACACAGAAGAGGAAGGGGAGGTGTGTCGGGTAAAATATTAATGAGTATATAAATGAATCATCTGCACTGGAGATAAAAGGGACAACAGTTGCTCATGTGAAGCAGGGGTGTCAGGAGTATACATCAAAAAAGCCAGATGACCAACAGGAACAGCTCCTGGTTGAGGCAACAAACCATCCCCCAGACCCTTCTGCGTGGCACCATCTTTTAAATACCATGGATGAAATCGGAACCGCAATGACATACCATGCAGATAAGCTTGAGACACAAGTCAAGTTATTAAATGTATTAGTGATCCACGAACAGGGGATAGAACAAAAGCTGCAGCCATTAAATATAGTGATAACAAAAGTACAACAGTAGCAAGACATTACTTATCACACTTATCACTGCCCCCTAATTATAGAAAAACTCACAAGGATTCCAACTATAATGACAATATTGTTGGGGGATTCAAGGAAACCCTCACTAATACTTCAACGGCCAGCGAGTAGCCCTCAAAAGTCGAAATCAGTAGTAACCAAACGCTGGCCCAAAATAACATCTCAAATGATATCTCCAATATTATACAAAGTGAGCCCATACTTAAAGTTGCTCCACAGGCAGAGCTAAAACAAACCAAAGGAGCACTAAACACTCCCCCAAAACAGCAAACTCCAATAAGAAAAGCAGCAGAAGCCTCTCCAACAATTAGCACATATCCCTACCTCACGAAGAGGGAATGCAAATGCCTGAGGAAAGCGCAGAAAAGCAAAGTAAAAAAACTGAGTTCTCATATACCATTCATCCAAAGGCAAACCTCTGCCCACTGTGAGTCTGTGTGCATTTGGGAACCATTGTGAGAGAAGCATTTGGTTACTTCATATCTTTGCAGACAGATAATTGCTTTCAAACCTGTCATGTTGTCAAGTTTTAGTAGCATTGGAAGCCAGTGACTGCTTATGCATTTGCAGAATAAAGCAGGCATTCACAGTAGACTGCAGAAGTGAATTATGTAAAATGTGTGCAGTCACCTTACCCCTTCTAGACTAGTGAATTTGCTTTGGTAAAGTCCAAGGAACAGAGGGGCATATTACCAAGCAATAGCGATAATTATCGCTATTGCTTGGTTAGAGGCAAAAATGTATCGCCTACCTGCGGCGATTTTTATCGCAGATAAACCTTGGTATTACCAAGGTTTATCGCAAATGCGATAAAAATCGGCCGTAATGCATGAATATCACTGAAAAGTCCGCGATATTCAGGCATTACCGAGCTAATGCTCTTAGCCATGTTATCCACCTCCCATTGGATAACATGGCTAAGAACTGTTCAGGGCAGATGTTAGCTTTTGGAGATATTCGCGCTTAGCGCGAATATCTCCAAAAGTTGGTAATAGGAGATAGCGATGTTAGCGACTGTTTCCAGTCGCTAACATCTTGGCACGCCCACTTTGCATGTCATTAGTGATAAATTTCTCTGACATGCAAAGTGGGGCCCAAGATGGTCGCTATCTCCTACTAGCTGTTGCTAACTGGTGTTAGCGACAGCTAGGTAATAGGGAGATAATTTTACCTCCGCTTTCTTGGCTTTTAAAGCCAAAAAAGCGGAGATAAACCCCCTTGATAATATGCTTCAGTGTTGCTTGTCTAGAATCACACTGTGAGTCTGTGTGCATTTGGGAACCATTGTGAGAGAAGCATTTGGTTACTTTATGTCTTTGCAGATAGATTCCTGCTTTAAAACCTGTCATATTGTCAAGTTTTAGTAGTATTAAAAAAGCCAGTCACTGCTTATGCATTTGCAGAACGAGACAGGCATTCACAGTAGACTGCAGTAGTGAATTATGTAAAATGTGTGCAGTCATCTTACCCCTTCCAGACTAGTGAACTTGTTTTGGTAAATTCCAAGAAGCAGTGCTGCTTGTCTAGTATCACACAATCAGTCCGTGTGCATTTGGGAACCATTGTGAGAGAAGCATTTGGTTACTTCATGTCTTTGCAGACAGATAACTGCTTTAAAACCTGTCATGTTGTCAAGTTTTAGTAGTATTAGCAGCCAGTCACTGCTTATGGATTTGCAGAATGAGGCAGGCATTCACAGTAGACTGCAGTAGTGAATTATGTAAAATGTGTGCAGTCATCTTACCCCTTCCAGACTAGTGAATTTGTTTTGGTAAAGTCCAAGGAACAGTGTTGCTTGTCCAAAATCACCCAGTCAGTCTGTGTGCATTTGGGAACCATTGTGAGAGAAGCATTTGTTTACATCATGTTTTTGCAGACAGATAACTGCTTTAAAACCTGTCATGTTGTCAAGTTTTAGTAGTATTAGCAGCCAGTCTTATGGATTTGCAGAATGAGACAGGCATTCACAGTCGACTGCAGTAGTGAATTATGTAAAATGTGTGCAGTCGCCGTACCCCTTCCAGACTACTGAATTTGTTTTGGTAAAGTCCAAGGAACAGTGGTGCTTGTCTAGAATCACACTGTGAGTGTGTGTGCATTTGGGAACCATTGTGAGAAAAGCATTTGCTTACTTCATGTCTTTGCAGGCAGATAACTGCTTTAAAACCTCTCATGTTGTCAAGTTTTAGTAGTATTATAAGCCAGGCACTGCTTATGCATTTGCAGAATTAAATAGGCATTCACAATAGACTGCAGTAGTGAATTATGTTAAATGTGTGCAGTCACCTTACTCCTTCCAGACTAGTGAATTTGTTTGGGTAAAGTCCAAGGAACAGTGTTGCTTATCTAGAATCACACTGTGAGTCTGTGTGCATTTGGGAACCATTGTGAGAGAAGCATTTGGGTACTTCATGTCTTTGCAGACACATAACTGCTTTAAAACCTGATGTGTTGTCAAGTTGTACTAGTATTAGAAGCCAGTCATTGCTTATGAATTTGCAAAATGAGTCAGGCTTTCACACTAGAGTGTAGTTCTGAAATATGCAGAATGTGTGCAGTCACCTTACCCCTTCCAGACTAGTGAATGGTGTTGCTTGTCTAGAATCACACTGTGAGTCTGTGTGCATTTGGGCTATCATTGTAAGGGAAGCATTTGGTAATTTCATATCTCCTTGTACTACTCTAATCATTCAGTCAGTACATAAGTGCTCATGCAGTGATCCAGGGCCTTAGCACTTGGAGTGCTACAAACTCCTATGCACTATGCATGTAGTCCTCTAACCACCTACACACTTGTGTTTCAGGCCTATAATTCCCCAGTCAGTATCCATACACTCCTGCAAACACCCTGTAATTCCCCTTACACTCCTTTAGTGACCCTTTCAGCACCATGTACTAATCCATTCACTGCAGTAAAATACAACCAATTATTAATTCACCCAGTGTCTCTCCTTGTAGTACTGTAATCATTCAATCAGTACGTAAGTACTCATGCAGTGATCCAGGGCCTTATCATATGGACTGCTACAGACGCCTATGCACTATGTATGTAGTCCTCTTATCACCTACACACTTGTGTTTCAGCACCATGTACTAATCCATTCATTGCAGTAAAATACAACCAATTATAAATTCACCCAGTGTCTCTTCTTGTAGTACTGTAATCATTCAATCAGAATGTAAGTACTCATACAGTGATCCAGGTCCTTAGGGCATGGACTGCTTTTAACTCCTATGCACTATGCATGTAGTCCTTTAACCAACCTACACACTTGTGTTTCAGGCCTCCAATTCCCCAGTCTGTATCCATACACTGCTGCAACTACACCCTGTCCTTCCCCTTGCACTCCTTTAGTGGCCCTTTCAGCACCATGTACTAATCCATTCACTGCAGTAAAATACAACCAATTATCAATTCACCCAGTGCCTCTCCTTGTAGTACTGTAATCATTTAAACAGTACATAAGTACTCATGCAGTGATCCAGGGCCTTATCATATGGACTGCTACAGACTCCTATGCACTATGTATGTAGTCCTCTAATCACCTACACACTTGTGTTTCAGGCCTACAATACCCCAGTTAGTATCCATACACTCCTGCAAACACTCTGTTACTCCCCGTGCGCTCCTCTAGTGACCCTTTCAGCACCATGCACTAATCCATTCACTGCAGTAAAACACAACCAAAAATAAATGTACCCAGTGTCGCTCCTTATACTACTCTAATCATTCAGTCAGTATCCAAGTACTCATATAGCGAGCCAGGCATTAGCACATGTAACCACCTACACACTTGTGTTTCAGGCCTACTATGCCCCAGTCAGTATCTATACACTTCAGCAAACACACTGTCACTGCTCTTGCAATCCTATAGTGACCCATTCAGTACCATATAATAATCCATTCACTGTGCCAAAACTAAACCACTTATAAATTCACCCAGGCACTCTCTTTGTAGTACTCTAATTATTGTTTTGGTTCCCAAGTACTCATACAGTTAGGTAGGCCTTAACACATATACTTGTACAAACTCCTGTCCAGTGTGCATGTAGTCGTCTAACCCCCTACAGACTTGTTTTTCACATCTTCAAATACTCAGACAGTACCGATACACTCCAGCAAACACCCATTCACTCCCTATGCACTGCTCCAGTCAGCCACCCAGTATCATGAAGTAATCCAAACACTGCACCAACACCCAAACATGTATACTTTCATTCAGACATTCACCTTGCAGGACTGTAATCATTCAGTCAGTGCCGAAGTACTCATATAATGTCCAAGGGCTTAGCACAAACACTGGTACACGCCCTTGTCCATTACACATGCAGACCTGTAATCACCTATACAGTTATATATACACCTTGAATTACAATTTCAATTAGTGATGACAAAAGAAAATGGTTAAATGTTTTTTATATAGAATGTGTTTGTATAGTAATAGAAAAGTATAATTTATAAATTTATTAAAATACATTTATTTATGTTTATTTTTTACAGTTATTGTTTATCATCATTAAAATAAAGTTATCATGCCTGAAAAATCAAGAAAGAGAAAAGAACAGCAAAAGGACAATTATTTGAAGAAAATTTAACAACAAGTATCGGATGACCAACATCATGTGGGTAAAAAGAAAAAGTCTTCTGGTAAGACAACAAAAGCATTCATTAAAAAACTTTCAAAGCCAAGAAACAGTGTGCAGAATATGCAAACTACTGAGAATGGTTCAACCAGGAAAAATAATATGAATACCAGGAAAGGAAAAAAAGTAAATTTAAATTCAAAAGATTCCATGTATGATAAAAGAAGGCAAAATCAGTATAAAGAAATCCGTAAAATTTTTTTTATAATGGAGTGGTTTTTAGCTTGCTCAAAGATGTGAAAAAATATAGAAAAAGAGAACTATTTTATAAAAAGAAGAAACATATTGAATCCATTGTTCAAAAAGCTTTTTAAGTAAAAAGGAAACTATTCATTTTAGTTTTAAACAGAATTCGATCACTAGATAAACCAATCCATTTAATGAAGGCCAAAACTAAGTGGAAAAGAGTAATTAACAAAACTAATTTTTGTGATTTTTTTGGGGTGAATGGAAACACAGTTAAAGTTCAGAGAGTTTCTTTAATAAAGAGTTATTTTCAGACCAATAATTTATTGCATGCAGTTGATACCAGTGGTTGAGCTTATGAGATTAGAAATGGTTGTCCAATTGAGAAAGAGAAGATGGTTCCCAGAAATGCAGAAGAAGTGTTAGCTGATAAAGTTCTAGGGAGACGTCCTAAAGCCCCAGTGTACACTTGGGATTGCAGTAGTATTTGTAGTGTACGACAAGAATCAATTGATTTTATACAAGTCCAGCACTAATGTTAAATGAGTTGAACAGTGCTCTGTTGTGTGGATCAGTATCAGATGTGAAGGTTTGTGATGATATTGAGTTTTGTTACTTTGGTCCTGAACAAGACAGTGAAGAAATTGACAGATTAATAGAAGAAAATGTAGAAGAGAATGTGCAACATAGTACTACAAAAAAAGTTGAAGAACAAATGACAAGGTTTAAGATGATTTCAGTTGAAAGGCCACATTATTCTGTTGATCTGTATTTAAAAAGTGAAAGAGAAAATAATGATTAGTGGAAGGAATTTGCAACTTATTTGTTGGTAGAGAATTGTTTTGATTTAGGTTCTGATCAGCGTATTTGTAAATATTGTTATAATAAATTAGATGGGAATAAAATGCCCACTAGAGCTGTGCATGATAATCTAGAGTTGGTAACTATTCATCCAGAACTGATAGCTTTAAATACCTATGAGTCTATTCTCATTCAATGTGTGCACCCATTTTAGGCTATTGTTCGTATGGAGCCTAAAACAGGTAAATTGCCTCCTTCAGATTTACAGAGAGGATTAAAAGGAAGAGTTGTATATTTACCTCTAGATTTAAAGAAAAATATTGAAACTATTGGTGTAGAGAATGTAGAAAATAAGAGTAAGAAAATCTGGCAAGAATTAGTGGATGTTAGGAAAGTGCAAAAGGCAACATTGTATCTGATAAAAAACAATGTGTACTATAAAAATGTGTATGTGGGAGAAGAAGAAATACTTTTAGCAGAAGATACTGAAACGTCAAGTGGACAAATTGAATAAGTGGACATGTCTAGAAGTGAAGAAATCAATGAACATTACAGTGTGCATACACTTCACTCAAAAGAAGTGATGGGGAATACTACTGAGTTAGTCAAAATGAAAAAAGCAAAGGGAAGTCCCTGAGTGTATGGGAAAAAAGCTTAGAAGCTTGTTGTTTTCCGCAGTTGTTCCCAACAGGAAAAGGTGGACAATATGATGAATGACCTGTGCAGATTCCTGCATCTGAATATCGGACAACAAGATTGTATGCAGAAGATCCAAGATTTCGACAATGTATCTCATATATATTTTGTCTTTTGTTTGAAAGTGACTTGTCTGGACTTTCATATGCAGTTGATCCCATAATAAAAACAGGAGTACATCTTCAAAATGTTTTATGGATTAAGTACATCAGAGAGATGATCATTTAGATTTGCCTCAACTAGGAGCCGTTCCTGTTGCTGTGAATCTCAGCTAATTAATCTGATGGCATGTCAGCGTGGCACTAATGAGTATTGGTATTGGTATTGGTATTGGTATTGGTACCGTCGTCATGGAGAATTTAAATGTATGCTAAGGAACTTCAGAAACTCCTACGTGGTTCCTCACCCTAAGCTGTGCTGAATATGCTTGGGATGATTTACTTTGAGAGGCAAATTCCAATATAAAAAATATTGAATGCAAGTCACCTGGAGAATTGTGCTCTTTGAATCCTGTTAAGGTATTTCAATCATAGATTTGAAGCTATGATGTCTTTTATCTGCAATAAAAAGAATCCTCCTCTTGGAGAAGTTGTGGATTTTTTTTGGGGAGAAAGAAGTATCAAGCTTGAGGTGCTCCTCATATACATATGCTGATATGGATCAAGGATGCCCCCAAATTCGGAACTGATTCCGATGATACTGTTTTGTCTTTCACTGAAGAATATGTCACATGTGCCATACCCAAAAGCACAGAAGAAAACAACTTCAGACAAGTCTTACAATTCCAAAGCCATCGATGTGGAAAATACTATCGACGAAAGTACAAGTCTAAGGAAAATGTGTATACCAAATGTCGTTTTGGATTTCCACGTCCAGTAATATCCAAAGGAAGAGTAAACAGTTTTATGTCAGCTATGACACATACCATCACTAGAAAGTCTCCCAAAAATACCTACAATTTGAGAAGTTGTGAAGAATCAAAATACATTATTGATTACAATATGGTTATTCTTTCTATGTGGAATTATAACATGGATATTCAATACGTAGCAGATAATTCCATTGCTGTCGCTCGGTATGCAACATCCTACATTACAAAATCAGAAAAGACAGAATTGAAAGAAATGTGAGAAGAGATTTCTCACGAGAAGAGTCTAAGTAAGAAATTATACGGGTTCAGTTTGAAGATGTTATTCCATCCAGAAATTGGAGCGTATGAATGCTCAGATTGGTTATCATCTGCAAGTTTATACTTTAAATCTAGAAGAATAATGTGGGTGAGTCTAGGTCTTGTTGCAACGCGAAATAGAGTACTTAAATCTGTACAAGAAATCAAATATTTAGCAGAAAAAGATCCGGAAAGTACAGATATTGTGAAAACAAATACATTAGACACATATTATCCAAATAAATAGAAGTCCTCGTCTTGAGAACATATGTCTCTATGAAGTGCTGCAAAACTACACTTTTAAACAGAATACTACAGAAAACATCAATGATGGAAAATATGCAGTGATTGGTTCCGAAGGATGTTTGGTGAAACAAAGGAAAGGAAATGTAATTTATCACAGGAAACTGAGTTGGGACACTCCTGATAAAAGGGAAATTTACTATTTAGCACTTTTACAACTGTTCAAACCGTGGCGTTCAGAATTGGAATTACTTGGAGATTTTCAGAGCTATGAAGTTCCTTCAATGCTTATAAAGATACCATAGAATGTGCTGTTTTTGCAAATTATGTGAAACTGTTGAGATTGCTAGAGACAGTTCTCAAGACAGTCAAAGTTCTGCTCCACTGTGTCAAGATCAACTAGGACAACCAATTGTTAAAAATGAAGCAGCAATCGCCATGAATGAGGTGGAAACAGCAATGCATCAAGCTCAAGAAGATATTACGTACTTAGCCAACTTGGAAGAACAACTAAATGTTGAACCGAAATAAATATATCAGCAAGTGAGACAACAGATTGACCATGGATTTATTCATGAAAAGACAGAATGTACATACACTTCATTTCAACCTATCAGAATGTATGTGAGTGGACAAGCTGGAACAGGAAAAAGTTTCTTAATTAAAGTCATCACCAGTTATCTGCAGAAAACAACTGACTCACATTTGTCTTGTGGTATAACTGCTCCAACTGGGTTGGCAGCACACAAGATTAAAGGAATTACATTGCATTGTTTACATATGCTACCTGTGGAGCATGAAAACAAATTGAAATATCACAAGCTATCTGGAGAAGCTTGTTATGAAGTTTCAAGAGTGCTGATTATTGATGTGGTAAGCATGGTCTCAAACTTATGCTTGCTTTTGTGCATTTAAGAATGCAGCAAATTCTTAAAACAGAGTATGATGTCTTATTTGGAGGAAAACATGTCATAGTTTTTGGAGATCTACTGCAACTTACTCCTGTAAAAGGAAAACCAGTATTTAAAACACTTGTGTATGAAGACACCAGAAAGTCTTTGGGTAATGTTAAAAATGTTAATATTTGGTCATATTTTGAATACAAAGAACTCATTACAAATATGATACAGGCAAATGATGTTAACCACATGAGCGCTAGCGAAATTCCCCTCCTGTGCTCATGTTTTAAAAAACCCATTATTCATGACGAGCTGGGCTCGTCATGAGCGTGCTGGGAGGCTACCTCATGACGAGCCCAGCTCGTCATGAGCGTCGAAGGGGTTAATTATGGAACTATTCTTCAAGATATAAGAATTGGAGTACTGACAGAACATGGCAAACAAGCTTTGCAGAGTTGATTACTTTCCAATTTGTTTCCAAATGAAAATATAGTTCCTGAGAAAATATATATGAAAATTGCACAAAATAAATTTATAATCTTCCTAATGCCAACACTGTGTGAGTGTTCTATATTCAATGAACAACTTCTGAAGCTGGAAAATGAAGAAATAATAAAAATGTAAGCAATTGATAAAATAGAGCATGAAGGAATCACTATTATTTTGACGGAAAAATTGACAACAAAATTGGATTCTTTAGAAAAATCGATATCTAAAACTGCTGGTTTAGAAAAGAATCTATATGCATGTATAAACTGTAGGGTAATTTTAAAGTGTTTTTGGATGTAGAAAAAGGTTTAGTTAATGGAGCAATGGGTAAAGTTGTGGATTTTGTTAATTATCAGAATAAAGATGGAATCTAATTTTTAAAAATTAAATTTGATCTCATTGAAGAAGTAAAACAAATTGGTTGTTGTTCAGTTAGTTTTTTGCTTGTTAAAGATGTATATGTCAGTAGAAAACAGTTTCCACTTTCTCTGGCATATGCAGTGACTATTTATAAATCTCAAGGTTTAAGGATAGGCAGTGCTATCGTGAACATTGGAAGTACCGTGTTTAAAGAGGATATGGCATATGTTGCTTTGTCCTGAGTCAGAACTTTATCTGGTTTGTTTTTGTCTAATTTGATGACACAAAGGTTACTGCAGATGCAAACTGTGTAAAAGAGTATATTAGGTTAAAAAGAGCGTATGCTCCCAATTTAGGTCAATATCCTGTATTTGAAAAGCGTGTGGTAGGTCGAAAAAGAAGGTATGAGAATATCTGTAGTGAAGGTATAGCGAAGGAAATAGTTCAGGTATCAACTGCTATGCTAATGTAGTGGTCAATGTTGGGTTTTTTCTTGAAAGTTTGCAACAGCAAATTATGTTGAATCGGAAAAAAAAGTTTGTTCCTTGTTGCATTCTGTTTATGAAAAATTGAGAACTGATAAAAGTAAAAAGCAAAGCGTTTCTGATATTCGTAATCTTCTGGATATATGTTCTGGTTCCACACAATTTACGCAGAATATCCAACAAGATGCTCAGGAATTTCTAATGTATATGCTTACCGTATTGGAAAATGAAGACCTAGAAATTGGAAATCTTGTAGCACTAACATAGACACTGAAAGATTTATATATTTGACATTACCAGACTGTAAATCAGTGTCTTTCAACATACTAGTTAAAGCAGCAAATCAAAACATGGAGTATAGCCAATGCAAATCAGAAATGTTATCAACAATATTTATAGAAAGATTTGAACAAAATAAAATTTTAATGATAAAAAAATAATATTATATGTCACTTTTTGTAACTTAGTGATGGCGCAAGACACTCTTTCATATTTACAAGGAGAGGAAAAGGCACTTTGTGTATCTTTTCTTTTCCATGTAAATACAACCTCATCATACTCACCACTTTGCATTGAAGGGGCGTTCTGTAGTTGTTGCTGTGTGTTTTTACACAGAACACTCATAGAACAACATGTAAAGATAATGCGCTTGACAGTGGATCCCTCTGATCGACAGCACCTGAGTTGCTATCCCTTTGTTATTCTTACCTCATCTATCTATACGACACGATCTCCAAAACACGCTATGTCCAACAGAGGAAAGTATATCTTTCTGACATTAAAGCAGCAAAAAAAGAATACTTCACTAATCTTATAATGGAAGCGCACCAAAATCAAAAAAACATTTTCACCATAGTCAAGTCCTTCACCCACCCGAAAGCTCTCACCACCGATATACCCCCCTCAGAGAGTCTTTGCAACCAAATAGCTGACTACTTCATTGACAAAATTGTCAACATTCAGAAGGACTTTCCCCCACCCCCGACAACCACTGTAGAGGTATCAGTTAACTACTCTCCTCTCTCCAGTTTCAAACCAGTATCCTTGCAACAGACTAGCAAGGCTATCCTGGCCTGTAAATCAGGAGCACCCACTGATTCCTGTCCCCCAATCATTCTTCACCATCTGATGGACACAGTCAATCCCTACATTAATGGAATCATTAATGAATCTCTTGAATCCGGAATTGTACCCGCAGAATGGAAGAAGGCCACTGTCAAACCCCTGTTGAAAAAACAGAACAAATCATCTACAGATTTGACTAACATGCGCCCCATCTCCTTGCTTCCTATTCTGGGCAAAGTCACGGAGCATTTAGTGCATGAGGAACTCAAAACTTTCACAGAAGCCCACAATATCTTGCACCCCCAGCAATCGGGCTTCCGCTCCGGTCATTCCACCGAAACAGCTTTAATCGAACTTGCTGATTCCATCAAATTCCTACAGGATGAGGGCAAGCAAGCTGTCCTCATCCTGTTGGATCTCACAGCAGCATTCGACACTATCTCGCATGTCATCCTAATCAATCGAATGCGAGAGATTGGCGTAACAGACTCAGCCCTAGCCTGGATTTCATCATTTCTATCAAACAGGTCTCAGACTGTGGCATTAGGACCACACCTATCCTGCGAAAAGCCAATTACATCTGGAGTGCCCCAGGGATCTATATTGAGCCCTTTATTTTTTAATATCTATATGGCACCCCTCTTAGCGGTGATAGAATCACATGGGATCCTGGTTACGTCCTACGCTGACGACACTCAATTGGTCGTCACCATTGACAAACAGCGTACTGACGCAGATCTCCGGTTTAAAAACTGCCTCTCTGATGTCTTTGAGTGGTTAAATACCAACCATCTTAGATGCAATAGCGCAAAGACAGAGATCATCCCAATAGGTAAGAATCTTTCTTTTTGCCCGAAAGATTGGTGGCCCACAGGATCCGAGGCCCCTCCTAGTGCAGTTATATCTGCCAGAAACCTCGGTGTACAATTTGATTCTTCCCTTACATTTGATGATCACGTTAAGATCACTGCCGGTCGATGCTTTGGATTAATAAAATCCCTGAGGAAATTTTTTGATTTCCTCCCAATTGCAGCAAGAAAGTCAGTCGCGGTAGCTCTCTTACTTTCCCGACTTGACTACTGCAACGGCCTCATGGCTGGAGTGAAAAAATCCACTCTCAGAAAATTGCAGAGCTTACAACATGCTGCAGCCCGACTGGTTTTACAACTCCCCAGAAGGTCATCTGCGTCTGCAGCCCTGAATGCACTTCATTGGATGCCTCTTCATAAGAGAATTCTTTTCAAACTGCTTCTCACAGTCCATAAAACAATGCAAAACACAGGACCCCGTTACTTTGTAAACCGTTTTAAACTTTACAACCCTCCGCGCTGCTTAAGATCCTCTGGGACCAATCTGGTTCAAATTCCAAGATTTAAATATAAGACCAGAGGCGGAAAATCCTTCAATGTTCTGGCAGCTAAAGCCTGGAACACCCTACCCGCCTACCTCAGAGCCATAGACAATGAGAACAATTTCAGAAAACTTCTCAAGACATGGGTCTATCAACTACCAGACTCCTCTGTCTTGGCAGCCATCTAGTTCTCTCTTCCATTCATTCATTCCATTTGTCAACTATTCCTCTGCAGCTCGCCCAGTGCCATGATGCTCCCTTGGGAGCGAACGCTTGCGCTTTATAAATGCTCATAAATATCAAATAAATATCAAATAAATGCTTGTGAGGTTGTGTGTGCACACTGTATCGCACCCACTGTCACAATGTTATTCCTTACGGAACTCAACAATTTTAAACAAAAAGCACAGGTCCACCACTTAATAATATTCAACAAAACAAATATAAAATCTATCACTCATAGAACAACACACATCTCCAGATTTACCATAAATCATAAATCTGGACATGTGTGTGAATGCTGCACCATTCTCCAATTGTTGTAGCAAGGCTCAACAAGGAAAATTGTTTTCATTTCTCCTCATTTTTTCTCTTTCAATATATGCTGCATTGCACATCATGCATTGAAGGGGAAAATGCCTTCACTGATTGTTTTTGTGCAGGAAGGTGTGTATTCCTGCACAAAAACAAACTCAACACAGGTATCCTTGCACCATGATACAAGGGTACCTGTCTCACAACTTGGCTGCAGTTTAAACAGCAGTGCAGAGGGAAGCATAGACTTGCAACATATTTATGGACACATGTTGCATCCCTGTGCTTCGGAAGTACCATAGCACACTGCAGCTAAAGAGCTTACAGTGTCATGCTGCAGCACTTTCTTATAGTTCTGCACTTATACATTCACCATACACTACTAATGCATTCTGTCAGTCAATTATACACTACGCGTACATTTAACCAAACTTTCACACTCTATCATACAAATATAGCTCTTTTTTTAACCAGAGAAGTTAGTTCTGAAAATAACTTTTTTTTGTTTTATATCTTTTTGTGCTTTTTTGAACAATTTTGTGACTTTTTTGTTTTTTTTCAAAAAAAAAATTGAACAGGAGGAACAAACTGCAGGAAAAAAACAAGAGTCTAGCACTGATGGTTTTCCTGTGCTCTGCAAATAAGATCCACAGACTGCTCCCCGTAACACAAAAATCTGTTGCAGTGTGGATCCCCCCGCGGTCCCCAACCCAAAGGGCTGGCCCCAGGGATGGGGTCCCCGGGCCAATTTGCAAGGTTTTTAAAATGCTAATTCCTAACTATATAAGTCCTGAAACCTATGATTTTTTCAGTGAATTTGCAAGGTTTTTTAAATGCTAATTCCTAACTATATAATGCCTGAAACCTATGGTTTTTTCAGTGAATTTGCAAGGTTTTTTAAATGCTAATTCCTAACTATATGAGGCCTGAAACCTATGTTTTTTTCATTGAATTTCAAAGTTTTTTTAAATGACAATTTTTAAATGTATTAATTTGTTGTTTTTTTATACTGATTTACTACATTTTTGCAGGCAGGTGTTCAGAGGGCACGCCCCTTTTTTACAACACTCTGCAGCGCAACCCCTGGTGCGTTTGCAGTGGAGGAACTAATTCCCCTTGCATACTGGGGGTCCCTGGGGGGCAACTAGCCCACCTGGAGCCTCCAGTATAAGCCAGGGGGCTGCATTGCAGAGAGGTGTAATATGTCCACACCCTTTTTTACACCTCTCTGCAACGCAGCCCCCGGGCGTGTTTGCAGAGGGGGAACTAATTCACCTTGCATACTGGGGGTCCCTGGGGGCCAACTAGCCCACCTGGAACCTGCAGTATGCGCCTGGGGGCTGCCTTGCAGAGAGGTGTAATGAGGCCACACTCTTTTTTACACCTCTCTGCAGCGCAACCCCTGGCGTGTTTGAAGAGTAGGAACTAATTGCCCTTGCATACTGGGGGTCCCTGGAGGCCAAATAGCCCACCAGGAGCCTCCAGTATGCGCCAAGGGGCTGCGTTGCTTTGCCCCGGGGGCGGCAGTCCCCGGGGAAGTGTGGGGGGGATTGTGGACCCCCCACACTTCTTTATCACTATGCCCCCGCGATTTGGTCCCCCCGTGAGGTCATTTTTTAAAAAACAGCCCAGGTTTTTTTAAAAAAAATGTGGTCCTTTTTTGTCCTTGTGGGACCACCTGGGCAGGCCTAGGGTGTCAGGGTGTATCTACCCTGCCTCTTTTTGTGTTCTTCACGTTTGTTTTTTTGCTTTCTTTTGCCTTTGTCTATCGAGCACAAGATGGATGCCAACACTTCCTGGTTAGAAGTGTTGACAGCCAATGAGCATGCAGCTTTCTCGGGAAGGCATGCTGATTGGCTGCCACTGTCTGTCAACACTAGCACAAGATGGATGCCAACATGTCCTAGTTAGAAGTGTTGACAGCCAATGAGCATGCAGCTTTCTCGGGAAGGCATGCTGATTGGCTGCCATTGTCTGTCAACACTCCAAACCAGGAAGTGTTGGCAGCCATCTTGTGCCTCGGTAGAACGAAGGCACAAGAAAGCAGTGAAACAAAGGTGCAAAACACGCAAAGGGAGCAGGGTAGAAGCACCCTGACCCCCTAGGCCTGCTCAGGGGGTCCCACAAGGATTCGCGATAGACCGATCAGTAATGTCAAATGAGATGTCATCAGTGATGTCATTTGAGATGTCATCAGTGATGTCATCAGTGATGTCATTTGAGATGTCATCAGTGATGTCATCAGTGATGTCACTGACCATGTCATGAATGATGTAATATGTGACATGATCAGCAGTGGATTGCGGGTGCGCGATATATAGTTAGTACTACTAACTATATATGGAATTTCAATGGTTTTGTGTGAGTAAAAAAAGGTTTTTTTAAATGCTAATTCCTAACTATATATGGTCTATAACCTATGGTTTTTTCAGTGAATTTTCAAGGTTTTGTAAATGCTAATTCCTAACTATATATGGTCTATAACCTATGGTTTTTTCAGTGAATTTTCAAGGTTTTGTAAATGCTAATTCCTTACTATATATGGTCTATAACCTATGGTTTTTTCAGTGAATTTCAATGTTTTTTTAATAGCAAATATCATAAGCTGTCGAATGTCAAGTACTGGTAAGAATTTTTTTTTTCGTGTTTATGCACACTGATCTGCTTTGAATGCTGCCCCCCCCCCTCATTTCTATTAGGAGTACTCTCTCTTTGCAGATAGTGAAGGGTAGTTAACGCAGGCCTTTGCCCCCGTTGTAATCCGTAGTGCCTGCTTCTCTCTCCATTTGATTGATTGTTATCCAAGCATTTACTGTTTTAGAATTGGTTCTCTTTGGTTCATTCTCTATTTACAAACAAGCACAGAGTCGCAATACTCTGTTTAGTCTTTGCAGATAGCGAAAAATCGTGTAAAAAAACAAAAGGAATCGAGCAAAATCAGTAGGCCACTAATGGGATCTCTTTTTGACCTCGCTAAAATAGAAACATTAGGAACAACCCCTCATGACAAATACGAAACTAGTGAGATGAACTGAACTCCACACCATGATGGCTGCAAGACAGCTCGGCTCCGCCACCCACCCCGCCCAAAATAACGATAAACTCTATGCAAATATATACAACACACCAGCAAAGTAACAGGGTAAAACATTTTATTAAACAACTATTTACATAACTATTTTAAACTTTTTGTTGCCCGATCCGGCTAGCTCAATCGATCGAGCATGAAACTCATGCACTCTGATGATTCAAAGTTTTGAAGAGTGCTTGTAACACTGTCTGAAGCCTATTTGCACTTGCTTCATCCTCACTATTCTAAAAGTAAGTGGGGGCTGTTTGAGTACGTTACTGCATTTGTAAACAATGTGATGCGGTGCCACCCTGAACCGCTTAACGGAGGCCCCCGAGGGACGGTGTGATGGCGCGGACTCGGAGGGGGCGCTTGGCTCCGGCCCCCTCCCCAAGTCGTGTTCTCCTGGTGTGGCCTGAGATCGCCCCCGACATAGGTGGCCGGCTCCCGGGATCAAGCGGAACTTTTTGCCTTTTGGTAACTCTTCCATTCTTGACCTTGTCCCACAATCCGTTTCACCTAAAGACACGCTGTAGTGGGGCGCCCCTTTACCATTTCAGTTGCCATTCCGCCCGCTTTTGCTACACTGTGCCTCTTCCGCTATTCAGCTGTTTACCGCCCGCTCTTTCGACTACAACGTCTCGCTCACCATGTAGTTGAGTTGCTCCCGCTCTTGCGGTGCAGCGTTAGGCGGCTGCCACAGGACTCTCAAAATGGCGGCCGGCTCTTCAGATTTGGGCGTGGTCCACTAAAATGGCCCTGCGACACCTTGGAACTCGGACGCTTGTCTGCTAGAGCTTGGGCTCCATTCTCGAAAGCGTCCCCTCAGCCTTGAAGATTCTACAAAAGTCTTGGGGGCCCCCGACTCCCGCAGGCTTCTGGTGGGGAGCGGCTAGCATGATTGCTCGTGGAATGGCCACGACGGAGCTACGAAATGGTGGTGCTCTCATGCTAACGCCAGCTTCAGTCTGAAACATCCAGAAACTCTGTAGACTACCAATTCGATCAGTTCCGGTAGCGCCCCAACGTGACCCGGTAGAGAAGAACTTGCCCTCCCCTCTTTGACTGATGGTTCTTGTTGCCTGTCCCTTCTGTTGTCATTTAACAGAACTATTTAGCCTGCTGAAAGGGGTTGTGTTCCGACCGCTGGTTGGTGGAGACATTTTGACTATATTCTGGACCTGCGTTGTCGCGTAATGCGTCATATGACGCGCCGCGTTAGCGCATCCGGAAGTGATCCGGCGCGCAGCGCGTAACGTAAGCATAACAGATCATGTAACTTGTTAATAAAACTTTTCATTGGTTCATTTTACTTTTCTTATTCTAATGATGAAAGGCTTGGTCATATGACCTAAAAAATACGCTTTTTATTACTTTCGAACATTATTTTTTCTTAAACATATGTTATAATGTTCCAGGCTAATGTACTTTCCCGGAAAATTTACAACTGTCCTGCAAGTAAAATATATTCCTTTTTCGAGAAAAAGGGCGTTTCTTCATCCCATGACGGAGTCGTTGAGCAAAAGAGGGTCGGCCTGCTGTCTTAGTCGCCGATACGCCAGAATATCAGATTCTTATCGATCACTTTATGTTGCAGGAGTAGAAAACACAACAACCCTTGACCATTTATCTTTACTGCGTTCCTGCGTATTATACCTTTTACCCTTCATGTAATTCGAATGCTTTATTTCACTTGCCTTTTACTGATTCTAAAACAGTGACTATTATTAAAAACTTTACCAATGTAAATACTACTACCATGTTTTCTTTTAAAAACCTTTATTGTGAAAATGTCAGTATACAAATACGGGCCTATAACCACGTGGGCCGGCCACGGAGCAAACTGTAATCGTATATGATGAGTAGACATTTACACTGTAGAGGAACGTAACGGGCGGGCCATTAGGTTGCAAGAACTAAGGTGTCTAACAGTTGCGGAATCGGTGGACGTACATTTTATAATTAAAATACGACAGGGCCAGTTACAATAAAATTATCTAGATATACATTTGCGGGCAAGTACCATGGGTGACGTTAATTCGAACTTTCAATAGTACAGTAATCAATAACACATCAGAACTTAATATCAATAGGGATGTCGAAATATTCAATCAATTCTCGTCCCCGCCCGCCATGTGCTTCAAAACTGCATACGTATCTCGTGATTTCAAGGTTCTGCAACCAGTACACAACAACGAGTTACGAGTCCCATTTATTCCGGCGCCATTTTGGGCGAGGACGGGCAGGTCCAGGATATAGTCAAAATGTCTCTACCAACCATCGACTATGATGATGTTCATATGCTGTATTTATTAGAGTAACACTCATCTGTCCACATGAAATTAATTTGCCACAATCTAAACATGTCATTTTAATCTTTCCAAAGTTCTTCTAAATATTTGGGACCGTTTCCCTTGCCTCTGATGCTGTCAGTGCCAGTTCTTTGATGAATGTACTGGCAGGTCGGGGGTTCTCCTCCAAATCTCTCTTTTATGCAGCACTATAATTAATCGGTGCCACCTCTCCATATGACGATGCATGGTATAGTTACCATAACTATATTTTTTTTTGGTTCCTCTGGAGAGTACATCGTGGCAGATGAAGCGTGTAACGTACCGGGAATTTACCTTTTTTGCATGTAGAGGAAAGGAAAAAAAATTCGAGCGTCCGAGTTCTAAGGTGTCCCAGGGCCATTTTAGTGGACCAGGCCCAAATCCAAAGGACAGGCCGCCATTTTGAGAGTCCTGTTGCAGCCGCCTGTCGCTGTAGCATCAAGAGCGGCCGAAACTCAGCTGAATGGCAACTGAAACGGTAAAGGGGCGCCCCACTACAGCAGACGAGCCTCCACCTGGCAAGGCCCGTTCACGCCGCCTCCCCCCCCCCTTCGGGCACCCCACGCCGTTATTCGGAGCAGGATTGTAGGATGGCCACACCAATGCGGCAACTTACTAGACACCACCTCGGTGCCAACCGAATCTCAGCGCCTTGTGGTGTTTTCTATTCAGAAAACATTGTTGTGCTGCCTTCGACCTATTCGCCGCAAGTGCGCACGCAACTCAGCTGCATAGCTTGCTAGACACCACCTCGGTGCCATCCGGATCTTGGCGCGTTGCGCTGCCTTTGGCCCAATTCGCACATCGGTCCGCTGCTGACGCCACCTCACAGGCCAACGGGGCGCCCCACGCCGACTTTCAGCATTGTAGGATGGCCACACCAGTGCGGCAACTTGCTAGACACCACCTCGGTGCCATCCGGATCTTGGCGCGTTGTGCTGCCTTCGGCCTATTCGCACATCAGTCCGCTACTGACGCGAACTCACAGGCCAACGAGGCGCCCCACGCCGACTTTCAGCATTATAGGATGGCCACACCAGTGCGGCAACTTGCTAGACACCACCTCGGTGCCATCCGGATCTTGGCGCGTTGCGCTGCCTTTGGCCCCATTCGCACATCGGTCCGCTACTGACGCCACCTCACAGGCCAACGGGGCGCCCCACGCCCACTTTCAGCATTGTACGATGGCCACACCAGTGCGGCAACTTGCTAAACACAACCTCGGTGCCATCCGGATCTTGGCGCGTTGTGCTGCCTTCGGCCTATTCGCACATCGGTCCGCTACTGACGCTGCCTCACGTGCCAATGGATTTTCTACGCTTTTTATACCCTATGCCGCATAACAGGTCATGTGACTTGTTTATAAAACTTTTCATTGGTTCATTTTACTTTTGGTTTCCTAATGATGGAAGGCTTGATCATATGACCTAAAAATAACACTTTTCATTGGATGAAAACTTTTTTTTTTCCCCAAACGATGAAAGCCCCACCTTGTTTCTGGATGTTTCAGACTGAAGCTGGCGTCAGCATGAAAGCACCACCATCTCGTGGCTCCGTCGTGGTCATTCCGCGAGCAATCATGGCAGCCGCTCCCCACCGGAAGCCTGCAGGAGTCGGGGGCCCCCAAGACTTTTGTACAATCCTCAAGGCTGAGGGAACGCTTTCGAGAATGGGGTCCAAGACCTAGCAGACTAGCGTCCGATTTCCAAGGTGTCCCAGGGCCATTTCAGTGGACCAGGCCCAAAAAGGAAAGAGCCTGCCGCCATATTGAGAGTCCTGTGACAGCCGCCTATCGCTGCACCGCAAGAGTGGGCGCAACTCAGCTGAATGGCGGATTTTGACACAGTGGACCAAAAGCGGACGGAATGGCAACTGAAACGGTAAAGGGGCGCCCCACTACAGCAGACGAGCCTCCACCTGGGGAGGCCCGTTCACGCCGCCTCACCCCCCCCCCCCGGGGCGCCCCACGCCGTTATTCGGAGGGCGGCAACTTACTGGACATCACCTTGGTGCCATCGTTCTGCTGCCTTGGAACTATTCGCACAACAGACCGCTACTGATGACCCACCCCCCGCGACGCCCCACGCCGGATACCGAAATCAGTGCGGCACCCAGGCAACATCACCTGGGTGCCGTCCAGAAATCTGGACGTTGTGCTGCGTTGGGACTATTCGCACAACCGACCGCTACTTCCTTCTTTTTCCCTAAAAATGTTTAAATGTTTTTACTGTTTTTGTTTTGTTGTATATATTTATAAGTTATTAAAGTTTTATAATCCTACTACTTTGTTGGAGTGCTATATATTTTTAACGTGACACATAATTGTAAAAACTTTGATGTACAAAGAGGCATCCCTGGAATCTTCCGCTTCAGGCTCGGTCCCCTCCCCAATCACAATACAGAATGGTTTTCAGATAGTAGGAACGCGTGTGGTGTGACGGATCTCATCGGGTGTGGGCCTTGATCTACTATAACTCCTTTGAAGAGGGGTGATTCTTTACAGCTGGGGCCATAAACTACATCTGCAGGGCTAGCTGATAGCCTGGGACCGGCCTGGACAATCGGACACAGAGGAAGAGGAGTGTCAGAGGGTGCGGTAGTGAATAGGGCGAAAGGGAGGTGTCGGACAGGCACAGATTGTGATTCTCAGGGAAGAGCAGCGCAGATGGGGGGAGGTTTATTGCCCATGCGTAAGACAGAGAGCGGGGGTGACCAGTGCCTGGGGGAGATGCTTGCGAGGGTGGGGAGCCATGCTAAGGATCGACAGCGTGCAGAGAGTGGGTCTGGTCAAGGCATCTAAAATGGCTGCCGTGCACGACAAAAGTGTGGCATTTGAAAAAAGGCAAGATGGCGCAGACAATGTTTATCAACACTTCCTGATTTCCTTCAAATCGAACGTTAACAGACGTTATCTCTACCACACTACCAGTCCCCCTGGGCTTAAACGCCGAGATGGTAGGGACTGCATCCCGTGGAGATAGGCCGAGACGTCACTCAGCAGAAAAAAAAAGAACAAAAAAAGTCTATAAACATACAATAAGTTAAAAGTCAATCATTCTTGTTTCCTTGTAGTACGCTCCCCAGGCCCGCGGGGCCCTTTTAAAACCTCCACATCAAACCTAGGGGGTCAGGGAGGATCTACTATGCCCCCTTATGGTCATTTGCCCCTTCGCTTTGGCCTCCTCTTGTCTCTCGATCCTACCGAGAGACAAGATGGCGGCCGCTACGGACTGTTTGGAATGTTTACAGACGCCGGAGAACCAATCAGCTTCGCTTCACAAAGCTCCGTAACGCGAAAAGTACGCGAAGCGGAGCGCTGCCCGGTCCGCTGTCACAGATATATATCTTTTTTTGAACGTTAATTTCTCAAAATCCACTGGAGCACATATATTGAGACATAGCAAAGGCACATCGGGCTACCAGTACCTACAATTTTGCCAAGTTTCGTGCAAATCCATTCAGCCATTCGATTATTATTTTATTTATTTTTTACCCCGCGGGGCCCTTTTAAAACCTCCACATCAAACCTAGGGGGTCAGGGAGGATCTACTATGCCCCCTTATGGTCATTTGCCCCTTCGCTTTGGCCTCCTCTTGTCTCTCGATCCTACCGAGAGACAAGATGGCGGCCGCTACGGACTGTTTGGAATGTTTACAGACGCCGGAGAACCATCCGGTCCGCTGTTACAGATATATATCTTTTTTTGAACGTTAATTTCTCAAAATCCACTGGAGCACATATATTGAGACCTAGCAAAGGCACATCGGGCTACCAGTCCCTACAATTTTGCCAAGTTTCGTGCAAATCCATTCAGCCGTTCGGGCTAAAAGTGAGGCCAACCGCCCTATGGAAATAAACATTGGAAAAACGCGTTTTGGGACCCCCCTTTTTTCTCGGCCCCCCCTTGACGAACCCCCCCCCAAATTTCCAGGGGCTGCTCAGAAACAAAATGTTCCATTTTCCTGAAAATTTCTGCCAATTCCGTCCACAAACGCCAAAGTTATTAGACATAGAATTTTCAAAAATCCTTACAATCACTTCGCTACAACCTCATAAATTAAAAATAAAAATGAATAATGTCTCAAACAATTTTTGATTTCTAAATATAAATGTATTCTTCTGAATTTTCATAATTTGAAAGAACTAGTAACATGTCCTCATCAGGAATTTCCTCTTCAATCATCTCATCAGGAATCTCCTCATGAAAAGTCTGCAATGATGATTCTTGTAACTCTATAGTCTCCAAACATTCGATAAATTCGCCGTCAAGAGATTGATCAAAAAAATCATTCAAGTCATCTCCTCCTTGTGAGAATATTTCATTATTGGTGCTGTCAATTTCAATAAATGTAGTGGATAATTCAAAAGAAATTGCCACGGTCTCTTCATTGTGATCCATTTTATTTTGAAATTTCTTGCTGTAAATTGCAGAAAAAAATAATCACTTTCATTTATCGTTTTTAGTAATACATAATATAAAACTAACTTTATCAAGTATTTAGTATAACAGAAGGACTGTAAATAAATAACAGAAAACATTTTTCAAATTATCTTAAAGTGTACAACATAGTTCCCCTTACAAATTAACAACTCACCTTTTTGAAAGTAGGAGAAGCGTTAGTACTGTGTAAATCAAACACCAGAAATTGAGCACCAAAAATTCCTCACAAATGTACCTCAGACAGTAGTATCACAAAATGGCTGTGGTTTCCTCTCATTTTAGATATATACATAACCAATTAACTTTCATCACACACAAATACAAAACCAAAGTAACATTTTAATTGGTTCTAAATTTCAACACTTTCAAATGTGTTTTCCCCATATATACATAACCAATTAACTTTCATCACACACAAATACAAAACCAAAGTAACATTTTAATTGGTTCTAAATTTCAACACTTTCAAATGTGTTTTCCCCATGCAATTTTCCATAGGACATTTAGATACGTCTACAGCCTGAATGGCTGAACGGAATTACACCAAACTTGGCAAAATGGTACATCAAACCTAGGGGGTCAGGGAGGATCTACTATGCCCCCTTATGGTCATTTGCCCCTTCGCTTTGGCCTCCTCTTGTCTCTCGATCCTACCGAGAGACAAGATGGCGGCCGCTACGGACTGTTTGGAATGTTTACAGACGCCGGAGAACCAATCAGCTTCGCTTCACAAAGCTCCGTAACGCGAAAAGTACGCGAAGCGGAGCGCTGCCCGGTCCGCTGTCACAGATATATATCTTTTTTTGAACGTTAATTTCTCAAAATCCACTGGAGCACATATATTGAGACATAGCAAAGGCACATCGGGCTACCAGTACCTACAATTTTCCCAAGTTTCGTGCAAATCCATTCAGCCGTTCGATTATTATTATTATTTTTCTTTTTTTTGCCCATCGGGGCCCTTTTAAAACCTCCACATCAAACCTAGGGGGTCAGGGAGGATCTACTATGCCCCCTTATGGTCATTTGCCCCTTCGCTTTGGCCTCCTCTTGTCTCTCGATCCTACCCAGAGACAAGATGGCGGCCGCTACGGACTGTTTGGAATGTTTACAGACGCCGTAGAACCAATCAGCTTCGCTTCACAAAGCTCCGTAGCGCGAAAAGTACGCGAACCGGAGCGCTGCCCGGTCCGCTGTTACAGATATATATCTTTTTTTGAACGTTAATTTCTCAAAATCCACTGGAGCACATATATTGAGACCTAGCAAAGGCACATCGGGCTACCAGTCCCTACAATTTTGCCAAGTTTCGTGCAAATCCATTCAGCCGTTCGGGCTAAAAGTGAGGCCAACCGCCCTATGGAAATTAACATTGGAAAAATGCGTTTTGGGACCCCCCTTTTTTCTCTGCCCCCCCTTGACGAACCCCCCCCAAATTTCCAGGGGCTGCTCAGAAACAAAATGTTCCATTTTCCTGAAAATTTCTGCCAATTCCGTCCACAAACGCCAAAGTTATTAGACATAGAATTTTCAAAAATCCCATAGAGAAAAAATCCTAACTATATATACCTACTGGCGACCGCCAGTAAGTAATATGTGTGTGTGTGTGTATTATCTACTTGCAGTCGCCAGTAGGTAATTATAGTTAGGACTTTGTTTCTATTCCAAAAGTTGTTTTTCTTTTGCAAATATCGTTGGCGCCGTTTGACGAATCCTAGCGAAATTTTCAAAACTAATGACCAGCTCAGGTCAGCTCCTGTCTTGAAAGTTTGGGTGTGATTTATCTAGCGGGGGCCAAGAAAAAAGAGGGGTGGCAAAACGTGTTTTCCCCATGTTCATTTTCATAGGAACCATTAGACAAAGCTACAGCCCGACCTGCTGAATTGAATTACACCAATTTTAGCAAGACGGTAGGTCTTGGTCTAGAAAGTGTGCTTTCTTTGAATGGTGTAAATCCATTGAGTAGTTGTTGAGAACTTAAAAAATAAAAATATTGATATCTGAGCACCGAGGAGGATTTACACATTTTCCAGAGCAGGAGTTTCATTTTGATTGACTGTCAACACTCCAAACCTGGAAGTATTGGCAGCCATCATCGGTAACAGAATCATAAAAAAAACAGTAGAAAATAGATATAAAAACAAGAAAAGGGGTAGGGTAGAAATACCCTGATCCCCTAGGCCTGCTCAGGGTTTCACACAAGGCCCCCAGGGCCAAAAAAACATTAAAAAAATTCAGTTGAATTCACGCTGTGTGCGCGAATCCAGCAGAGATTATTTTTTTAAATGAAGCGTGTGCTCCCGTGCTTTGTTTTCTATAATCCCTTCGGGTGGGCCAGGTCACGGGGGCAATGTCCAATTATTAAGCAGGGGCCCCCGCCGTCCTGGGGACTGCCACCTCCCAGGGGCTAAAATAATAAAATATCATGGGTGGGCTCCTGTCCCCCACGCTGCCCCAGGGACCACCACCTCCCCGAGGCATTTTTACATTTTGGGTTGTAGGCCTTGCGGGCCACCCAAGCCCCGAAGACCGCCAACTCCCAGGGGCTTTGGTGTTTAAATGAAGGGGTCATGCCCTCCCCCACAATCCTAGGGACCGCCACCTCCCCGGAGCAACTTTAATTAAAAGTACTTGTGGGGGGGTTCCTGCCCCACTACATTGTCCCAGGGCCCACCACCTCGCCGGGACTTACACAAATTGGAAAACGGTGGTCTGTTGTAAACCCCCAGCCACGGGGACCACCACCTTTTCGGGGTTATGCAAATGTTGGGATGGGGGATTGTATGGCCCTGGGGACCGCCACCCCCCAGGACCAGCTCCTGCAATGTCCTGGAGTGCCCACACCCAGGACATTGCTGTTTGCTATAGCAGGACCATGGCTCCCACGCAACACAGGACCATGGGTCCCACCCTCCCATACCAAACACTGCTTTGCTTCTTGGAAGTGAGAGCAGGAAACCTGCTTTTGATCCAAGAAGCAAAGCAGAATTGCTTAAGGGCAAGGGGAGCTGTTAACAGCTCCCCTTGCACAAAAGCAATGCCGGCTCTCGCAGGAGGTGGGGAACTGCCGGGGACCGTGGGGGCATTGGGAATCCCCCCACCGTCCCCAGTGCTGAGGCCAGGCCCCAGGGATTGGGGTCCCCTGGATCAGAAGTGGTCTTAGGTGGGGCAATGCAACCCCCTCCATAATTAAAAAAAATAAATAAATAAATTGGCAGGCCCCCGGGGATGGGGTCCTTGTGGCACATACCGAATAATGGAAGTGAGGCACTTTTTCTTTCTTTCTATTTTGGAGTTGTGACTCCAATGTGGCTCTCATTGCAGCCTACCGTATAACGCTGCCCTGGATTCACAAATTCACCTCAAATAAATAATTTTGTAGTATATAATTTAGAAGGTAGTGTTGTATTTGTAAAGTTATTTTAAAGATGTACTGTGATTGAAGTTATTGACAAGATTACAATTGATAGAGTTGTTAAAAATATATAAAAAATAAAAATGAATAGTTAAACTTGAAAAGCTTTTTGTGTTGTAGTGCATTGAATTCATGCTTTTGCAGATTCGTGACAGATTCGCAAATCCTCAAAAGTGTAAAAAAAGAAAGTATGTATGTTTAAATAAGAATAATTGTGTTATATGGTGGCTTTGAGTTTGTTGTATCTACATGTAAGTGCGGATGCACAGCTTTCGGTTGTTGAGAAATACTTTTTTGCCATGATCTGTGAAGTGTACTCCATCACTTCTGTAGATGTCTTCTATAAAAAATGTTTATGGAATTGTTGTTATATATGGAGCCCATCATATGGTCTCTGAGGTAAGCAGAAAAAGTTTTATTGACATTCTTCCTAACTTTTTCAATTGTGGCCAGAATTGATTCGACAATTTCCATTTCTGTCTTTGGCAAATATTAGAGTATACAAAGACAGTTTGGGGGAAAAGTAACATCAATTGTGCAAAGGTATCCTTCATGAGCATTTCCAGTCCTACCCCAGTCAATGTGACTAGGTCATTGCCACCACAGTGCACAATCATGAGGTCAGGGGGTTGAAGATGCAAAAAGGTTTTACCCAATGGCATCAATTGGTGACACTTTAATCCTCTCTGTGCAATCCATTTAATATCCACATTTTGCAAAGCTAGGTCTTTGTCAATACCTCTGCGTTCAGCATACTTTTTGCGCCAGAAAACATAGCTGTGCCCAACAATCCATACTGTAAGCATCTTGAAGGGATGCCTGGAAGTAATGAAAAGATGTCTGAGGCTGAGGTAGTCAGTTGGTGGAATGAGAGGTATCTAAAATGGTGGACAAGATGCTCTTTTTTTTAAAAAAGTAGAGCTGTTGAAGAACACTGGACACTCAAATTAGGGGTGCATGTTACTTTCTTAAAAAAGCATGTTTGTTATTGGTCACTAGAAAATGTTTGAAAGGTACAGTAAGTAGATAGGATAAGGTCTTATTTTGCAAACGTCAACCACAACTGCTGTTTGCATTTGCAACCTTGTGTGATGAACTTGAAAATATGATGAACTTGTGACCTGTTGGTTCAGTTGAATGTTCCATGAACTGTTACAATGGATACTGGCATTAAGCAGAATGGGGAAGGGTTGAATGTTATCTGTGGTTTTAAAATATTGGAATTGTAATTTATATATAAGTGATGTGTTATTAAAGTAAGATTTCCCAAGTCAGCACTATCTTTAGAAGTGGTGTGTTCTTGAAATGTAGTAGTACTTGTCTTTGTAATATATTTTTGAACTCCCGTAAGGATTTGCTGCTCCATCGAATCAGCGCAAGGTAGAGTCATAACTCCCAAAAATTCTAGAACCAGTTTAGGCACTTTTAGAAGTCAGTTGGTAAGGGTTAATATGTCTAACCAATAGACATGTGTTTTACAATTTGAAATAATGTAGCAAGCAATGTGATTGTTACTTACATGTATTTGTGTGGAGAAAGAGAGGGAAAGTTTGCCATTACTGGTTTTACTTTGCTGAGAGTGGTGCATTACATTGACTCTGTGCATAAGATTTTTTTGTTATAAGTTTGTGATATTTCGTATTCTACAAATCAATTTGGAAGGTGAGTTATACATTTGCGAGGTGTATTATGTAATAGCTTAATCTTTAAAATTATTCAAGAACTGTAATGTTTGAAATATATTATTAAATGTAGAGATGTGTATTGTAGTTTATTCTATTGTAGTTAAAGGTTGTTTGAAATAGATTATTTATAGTAATATGTGTATATTGGAAGATGGATTAGTGATTATGGTAGTTTGTTTTATTGTGTGAATATGTACATTTGTAGTATACCTCATATTTTATGTGTCGCTTTCAAATTGGAACTGCAGTCTGTCAAGTTTTAAGGTGTGCATGGACTTGTGTCTGAAGTATGTTTTTATTTGTATATGTATTTTCATATGTCTTATATATTTGAAGGTACATGATGTATGACAAAGAGGTGTTGTTGCTTTTTATGTGATAGGCTCAAGACTGTGTGTAGTAGTAGAATGGTGAAGATGTAGCATAAAAGTGTGGTTTAAAAGATTTTGACATAAGGTATTAGTGATTAGGCTCCTTTTTTTAAGTCTCTAGAGAGGTAGAGTGGAAATATGCCACGTAATGTTTGGTGTTTCTTTGAAATTGTGACTTTGTTCTCTAAATTTTTGAGGTGTGTTTTGTGTTGTTGTACAGACATATGCATGCATGCTTTTAGGAATATGGTAGGACTTTTAGCTGAGATATTTAAGGGGTTCCTGCTTTGCATTTGGCTAGGTGTAACATTATAAGTAGTTGCAGAATGGTGAAACTGCAGCTCAAAATTGTTGTTTAAAAAAGAGGAATTAGTGGTTAGGGTATTTTCTATTAGTCTGGGGAAATGTACACTAGAAATATACTGCAGGAATGGATGTGTGTCTTTCAAATGTAAAGTTCAGTCTATTTGTTAATTTCTTTTATATATGATTATCATTTCAAAAGGTAGACATATATGCATGTATGGTTGCAGGACTAGGTGCGCTTTATACCAGACTCATGTGTAGGTTTGATGTTTTTTTTCCGATATGCACAACACCCTGAGTAGTTACGGAATTGTGAAGCTGCAGTACAAAAGTGTACACCATGTCATAGGGGAGAGGTGTGGCGCCGCGGCCAGGGCGACTGACGCTGGAATCTGGGGATCAGGGTTCGATCCCCGGCTCCGGCGGCAGGTTAGCCCAGCACCATGCGACTCTGGGCAATAGCTTGCTTAATCTTCCCGATGGCCCCCCAGCGCCTAGAGACCCTAACGGGTGATTGTGCGCTATACAAATGTGGATTATTATTATTATTATAGACCTCACTTTTGTGCTCATTTCAGTATTCTGTTACTACTTAGGATGTTGTACTCCTCCATTCACTCGGGCACTACCAGAGTACTACTGCAATCACTCAGGCACTACATTTACACTCTTACAATCACTGGGGCACTACCACAATACTACTGTACTCACCAAGACAGTGGTGATGCACTTATAAAATCATAGAGGCACTTTCTTTGTACTCCTGCTGTCCCCCAGATATTACCCCTGAGCTCATTCAATCATCCAGGCACTTCCTTTGTGCTTCTGTAATCTCCCAGACATTACCCCTGCACTCATGCAATCACTAATGCTTTAACTATACCTTGATTCAATTACCCAGGCACTATCCTTGCATTCCTCTAATCACCCTGTCAGGGTCTATGCTCTCCTCCAATCACTTAGGCAGTACCCATGCACTAATAAAATCACCCAGGCAGTTCCTATCTACTCCTGTGATCCCCCAGATATTACCCCTCAACTCATGCAATCCCCCAGACAAAACCTATGTATTCCTCTAATCACTCAGACATTACATCTGCACTCATGCTATCACCAATGCATTATCTATACACCAGTTCAATCACCCAGGCACTACCCTTACACTCCTCCAATCACCGTTTAAGCAGCTATGCACTCCTCCAATCAGTTTGCCAGGACCCATGCAGTTATAAAATCACCCAGGAACTACCTTTACACTCCTCCAATCACTGAGGCACCACCACAATACTACTGTAATCACCTAGGCAATAGTGATGCACTTATAAAATCACTGAGTCACTTTCTATGCACTCCTATAGTCCCCCAGATATTATCCCTGAACTCATGCAATCACCCAGGCACTTCCCATGTAGTTCAATAATCCCCCAGACATTACCCGTGCACTCATGCAATCACTAATGCCTAAGCTATACACTGATTCAATCAGTCAGGCACTATCCTTGTACTCCTTCAATTGCCCTATCAGGATCTATAGACTCCTCCAATCACTTAGGCAGTATATGTACACTTATAAAATCACCTAGGCAGTTCCTATGTACTCCCGTAATCCCCTGGATACTAGTCCTCAACTCATGCAATCAACCAGACATTACCTATGTAGTGCTCTACTCACCCAGACATTACCTCTGCACTCATACAATCACCAATGCATTAGTTTTACACTAGTTCAATCACCGGGCACTACACTTGCACTCCTCAATTCACCGTATAAGGATCTATGCACTTCCCCCATCACTTTACCAGTACCCATGCAGATATATGATCACCCAGGCACTACCTTTACACTCCTCCAATCACTGAGGCTCTACCACACTACTACTGTAATCACCTAGGCAGTAGTGATGCACTTATAAAATCACTGAGGCACTTTCTATGTGCTCCTCTAGTACCCCAGATATTACCCCTGAACACATGCAATCACCCAGGCACTCCCTATGTACGTCTGTAATCCCCCAGACATTACCCCTGCAGTCATGCAAACACTAAAGCTTTAGCTATACACTGATTCAATCACTCAGGCACTATCCTTGTACTCCTCCAATCACCCTGTCAGAATCTATGCAGTCCTCCAATCACTTAGGCAGAAGTCACGCACTTAAAAAATCACTCAGGTACTACTTTGCACTCATGCAATCACCCAGGCACTACTCTAAAACTCCTCCAATCACCCAGACAGTACCTTTGGTCTCATGCAATCGTCCAGGCACTACAGACTGCACTTTAGATTCGATTTGTGTAGCAGAAGAGAAATCCTTTAAGTGTGCTCCGTGATTCTGTGGTACAGGTTGTGATGTCTTCTAATTGTAGGAATTGGGCAGTGTCTGACATAGCTTCGCAATGAAATAAAAATGTTTCTTTATTTATACATGAAAATATTTGTATATAATTATTTTAATAATTTTTAATTATTAAACAAAAGTATTTAAACATTTCTTTGTTTTCAGATATTCACCATTGTTAGTAATAAAGATTGAGTATGGCAAGAAAAGATCAAAAGAAAAGAAAAGACAAAGAAAAGAGTATATTTACAGGAAAGAGAAAATGGAGAAATTAGATGAAATACAACATGTGCCATTGAAGAAAAAGACGTCTGGTAAGAGAACTAAAGAATTTGTTAAAAGACTTTTAAAGAACGTAATGAATTTTCAAAATGGGGAAAAGAAAAAAAAAGTAGTACAACCATTCAGAAGGCAACGAAAAAAGGATATATTGATGGAAAATCAGGTTATGGGAAAACAATCAATGTTGAAAGAAGGATGAAAGAATATAAAGACATTATAAAGAGAATGTAGAAAAGTGGAGTACTATAAAATGTATTGAAAAATTGCAAAAAATATAAAAGAAAATAAGCATTTGAAAAGAAAAAATAACAGATTGAAAGTGTAGTCGAAAAGGCTTTTGAATTGTAAAGCAGATTGTTTATATTAGTATTGAAGAGAAGGAAAACATTGAATAAAACAATGCACTTCCCATGTAGTTCAATAATCCCCCAGACATTACCCGTGCACTCATGTAATCACTAATGCCTAAGCTATACACTGATTCAGTCAGTCAGGCACTATCCTTGTACTCCTTCAATCACCCTATCAGGATCTAAAGACTCCTCCAATCACTTAGGCAGTACATATACACTTATAAAATCACTTAGGCAGTTCCTATGTACTCCCGTAATCCCCCGGATACTAGTCCTCAACTCATGCAATCAACCAGACATAACCTATGTAGTGCTCTACTCACCCAGACATTACCTCTACACTCATACAATCACCAATGCATTAGTTTTACACTAGTTCAATCACCGGGCACTACCCTTGCACTCCTCAAGTCACCGTATAAGGATCTATGCACTTCTCCCATCACTTTACCAGTACCCATGCAGATATATGATCACCCAGGCACTACCTTTACACTCCTCCAATCACTGAGGTTCTACCACACTACTACTGTAATTACCTAGGCAGTAGTGATGCACTTATAAAATCACTGAGGCACTTTCTATGTGCTCCTCTAGTACCCCAGATATTACCCCTGAACACATGCAATCACCCAGGCACTCCCTATGTACGTCTGTAATTCCCCAGACATTACCCCTGCAGTCATGCAAACACTAATGCTTTAGCTATACACTGATTCAATCATTCAGGCACTATCCTTGTACTCCTCCAATCACCCTGTCAGAATCTATGCAGTCCTCCAATCATATAGGCAGAGGTCACGCACTTAAAAAATCACTCAGGTACTACTTTGCACTCATGCAATCACCCAGGCACTACTCTAAAACTCCTCCAATCACCCAGACAGTACCTTTGGTCTCATGCAATCGTCCAGGCACTACAGACTGCACTTTAGATTCGATTTGTGTAGCAGAAGAGAAATCCTTTAGGTGTGCTCCGTGATTCTGTTGTACAGGTTGTGATGTCTTCTAATTGTAGGAATTGGGCAGTGTCTGACATAGCTTCGCAATTAAATAAAAATGTTTCTTTATTTATACATGAAAATATTTGTATATAATTATTTTAATAATTTTTAATTATTAAACAAAAGTATTTAAACATTTCTTTGTTTTCAGATATTCACCATTGTTAGTAATAAAGATTGAGTATGGCAAGAAAAGATCAAAAGAAAAGAAAAGACAAAAAAAAGAGTATATTTACAGGAAAGGGAAAATGGAGAAATTAGATGAAATACAACATGTGCCATTGAAGAAAAAGACTTCTGGTAAGAGAACTAAAGAATTTGTTAAAAGACTTTTAAAGAACGTAATGAATTTTCAAAATGGGGAAAAGAAAAAAAAAGTAGTACAACCATTCAGAAGGCAACGAAAAAAGGACATATTAATGGAAAATCAGGTTATGGGAAAACAATCGATGATGAAAGAAGGATGAAAGAATATAAAGACATTATAAAGAGAATGTAGAAAAGTGGAGTACTATAAAATGTATTGAAAGATTGCAAAAAATATAAAAGAAAATAAGCATTTGAAAAGAAAAAATAACAGATTGAAAGTGTAGTCGAAAAGGCTTTTGAATTGTAAAGCAGATTGTTTATATTAGTATTGAAGAGAAGGAAAACATTGAATAAAACAATGCACTTTATGAAGGAGAAAAGTAAAAGAAAAAGACTGGTGAATAGAAGTAACTTTTGCAACAAAAGTTCGGGTGAATGGAAGCACACTTCTACTACTGAACAATTTTTTTTAATAAAGAAAGCTATTTTCAACAAAATACATTAGTTCATGCAGTTGATACCAGTGGTCGTTGTGATGAGGTTAAAAATGGTTGTCGAATTGAAAAGGAAAAGATGGTTCATAGAAATGTGAAAGAAGTAATAGCTGAAGAAGTTCAAGTGAGACGTACTCAAGCTCCAGTGTATAAGTGGGATTATAGTAGTATTTATAGTATACAACAGGAATCTCTTGATATTTTATGGAATTTCTTACAAGATTATGGTAATATAAGTTTTAAACAGAAGATTAAGATATTGCAAGGACTAGATCCATGTAAAGTAAGAAAATATACTAACTTGCAGGATCATTCTCTGGCTTGTCTTTCTAGAAAAGCGTTTCAAAGTACTTTTCATCATTTAGGAATGTTAGCAGTACATCATTCAGAAATGCAGAAGTTAGTAAGAAGAATTTACTATGTAAAAAGTCCTGCTTTATCCTTAAGTGAATTAAACACAGCTCTTTTGCATGGCTCAGTATTGGATATAAAAAAAGTTTCTGATGATATGTTTCTTTGGTCCTTAAGAGGAGTGTAGAGAAAGTGAGAGTTTCATAAGTGTAGGTGTTGAAGAAGAGGTGGAAAATATTGCTACTGAGAAGTTTGCTGGACAAATTACAAAGTTTAAGGTACTTCCTTGTGAAAAACCAACCTATATTCGTATTTGTTGTCGACGTACTCACGATAGAACTCAAATTAGGAATGTTGAAGTGTATTGAAAAAGTGAAAGGGAAAACAATGATAAGTGGGAGCAATTTGGTGCTTATTTGTTGGTGGAAGGTCGTTTTGATTTGGGTAGTGTTCAACCTATTTGTAAATATTGTTACAACAAATTAAAAGAGAACAAAATGCCAGCTAGAGCTGTACATATTAACCTAGAGTTGGTAGCTATTCCTCCGGGAACTGGTAAATTTAAATACGTATCAGTCCATTCTTATTCAATCTGTTCACCCATTTCAGGCTATAGTTCGTATGGAGCCTAAAACAGGTAAGCTGCCTCCAACAGATTTACAAAAAGGTTTTAAAATGAAGGGTTGTTTACTTACCTTTACATTTTAAGAAAAATAATGACATTGTTGGTGTAGAGAGAGAGGAAAGTGAACCTGTAGTTATTCTAGTTGATGGTATACCAAAAAAGAGTACATGTCACCAAACTTCCAAAGGCTACATTATATCTTATACAAAGCAATATTTATTATTAAAATGTATCTGTGGAAGAACAAGAAATATCTTTAGAAGATGATAGAGAAATTTCAACTGGCCAAATCGAAAAAGTGGACAACTCCAGGAGTGAAGAAATTTACGAACATTACAGTATACATTGTTAGGGGTGCTACTGGTCGTCTTACTTAATTCTGTGTGATTTTATTCAGTCTATGGTTTATTTAATTCTCAGTTTAGTTATTGTTAATATTAGCATATGATTAGTTTATTGTATGTGACCTTTCTTCTCTTTTGTTAATGTATAAATGCTGTTTAAGGATTTGCTTTAGGCAATGCTTGTTGATTAGTTGATATGTATTTGGTTGCCCTGCAAGATTGTGCGCTCTTTATGAAAGAGGAACTTGCGTAGGCTCTCGAGATTGGAATTTTCATGTGTGAGGGCTCGCGCTGCTCTCGTGCCAGAGCCTAGTCTATAAATAGACTTTTTCCCCAACGGTCAGCGCTTCGCCTCTTGTGGTCGTCCTGACGAGCGCTTCTGGGTCTATGCCCGGGTTTCTGTCACCGTCCTCATTTCCTTCCCAAAATCCAATCCAGAGTCTCCCTTCGTTTTTATAGCCAAGGGAAATAATTCAAGTCGAGCCCCCTTCTGCTGTCAGAATCCTGATTCATTTTGGTTTCGCTGAAACCGAAGGCTCGAGCACCCGTCCTGCGTCAGCGGAGAAAGTGATTTGCATTTCCCGGTTTCCTGCTCAACGAAGGGGAGTTCGAGACTCCGGTGAACCAGTCAAGTTACGAGGGACAGTAAGATTTATTTCTTCTGCTGTTCAGAACCTTTTAGAAAGGCAGCGCTTCTTGTGAACAATTACTCCTTTGCTAAAAGAAGTGTTGCGCAGTAGAAGGAAAGGAGGTTAGGTATTGTCTGACAAACAAGACTTGGCAAACTCAAATCCAATATCGTTCTTTCTGTGAAGGTTATTGATGAGACTTCAAGAACTTTTGAAGCAAGGCTAGACTCTTTAGATTAACAAGCCTTGATCAAATAAAACTTTCATAGAATTTCTTCAAGTACTTAAGTGGCAAGACTTATCTCCAGTGAAATAAATAAGCCTTGGCAAGGTTAAGGAGTATAACCTTTCTAGCAAGAGTTGTATAGCCAGGTGTTAATTTGTAATCTGAAGGAATTCAGACTTGATGTGCAAATGTTTTAAAAAAGAAAACAACTGTGATATTCAAAAAACATAGTTGAATCTAGGAGTAGATTGTTGTTTTAACACTATCTCCCTACTGCAGATAATCTTTTGAGTAGAAGAATTGCAGATGCCTACAGGTATGTTCCTTGCATGCTGGTAGTCAGTTCAGTTCCCTAACCTATTAACATTTAATGTTTGTTAAGGAAGAGTTAATCTTAAATAATTACTTTGTCATTTAAAGGAATCTAGAGACTGAGGCTGAGCAATTTCTGGTACAAGTTAAGTGTGAACAAAGACCGCAAAAACCTATGGTCAGTGATTGATGTGTTTAGTCAATTTACTAAGTTAAGATGTTTAAAGGTTGAATTAGTAATTGATAAATCTTGAACTTCAGAATTGCATGAAAATCTGAAAGGCATTTCAAGAAAAGGTCAACGGTCTGGAGCACTTTCAAGAGAGACAACAGCAGAAGCCAATGTTTCTTTACATGTTGTTAGTCTCTCTGTCCACATCCCCTTTCCCTTAGGGAAAAGTTGATTCAGTCAGAGTTGAGTTCCTGATTGTGTTAGCTGATCCTTGGGGGAGTTGGGAGTTTGCACGTCCAAGAGAAGAAAACGTCAGAAGTGACTCTCAGGTTTTCGCAACAGTAGACGAAGCCTTGTTAAAAAAAAAATCGTTTTCCTCTTGGATTTGTAAACTCGCCCTCATGGATGTTTCTCAGTTGTCACAGTTAGTGCAGAAGATGACTGTGGAAATGGAGAATCTACGCTTAGAGAATCAATCTCTACGCCAGGAGTTGGATGAAACTAGAGCGGGGTTTTCTGTTTGGAGGGATCCTTCAAGGGAGAAAAAGCCTGTTTTAGCGCCAGCTAAATTTGGAACTGATGTTGATCAGTCTCAAATCTCTGGAGATCGATCAAATAGCCAACCAGTTCAAGTTACTGTTGTTGCCCCAACACATGTCCCTTTGGCAAACCCAGAGAGATTTTCTGGAGATACTAGTAGATTTGCAATTTTCATTAGTCAATGTCAATTGCATTTCATGTGTAAACCTCAAATTTTTTCTTCGGACACGGCTAAGGTGGCGTTTAATATTTCATATCTTGGTGGGGTGACTGCGAATTGGGCAATGCCTTTAGTGGATAATAATGACCCTCTACTTCATAATTTGCAGGATTTTAAGGTAGCCATGTCTAATTTATTTGCTAAACATACCTTAATTCAGTCTTCTGATAATGAGTTGTTGAGTCTTCGTCAAGGGACCAAGAATCTCATTTCTTATATTACTACTTTCAATAGACTTTTGACTGAAACTCGTTGGCCTGAGGAGAAGAGAATTTCTTTATTTTATAGAGGACTTAAAGATGATTTGAAAGACTCCCTTGCAGATATAGTTAATTTGCCTAGTGATTTTAAGGAGTTTCAGGATTTAGTGGTTAAGCTTGATCACAGATTGGGTGAACGTAAAAATGAAAAATCAAGGAGTGATTTTAGAAGTTCACAATTTAGAGTTGAGAAAAAAGAGTCTGAGGTGAAGAATGCTTTAATTGAACCTGTTTTACCGGGTGGTTTTGAAGGTCCTTTAACCCCTGAAGAAAAAGAACGGAGACGTAAGGGGAATTTATGTCTGTACTGTGGCAAGTCTGGGCATTTTGCTAAGGATTGTAATGTTAAACCTGCAAAAAAGAAGGTCCTAGCTATCGAAGTTCCTCTGACTAATCCGTCGGAAAACTAGAATTCTCGAGGAAAGCCGAGATCGTTTCCTCGAGTAAATCTTTTTCTAAGATCTCCCAATTTGTCACCAATGTAACTACACATATTCCTAAACATTTTACTATTTGGATGGTCTTTATTTTAACTACTCTTCAAAGACATAGTATTCCTGTACTTTTGGATTCTGGGGCTTCAGGGAATTTTTTCGATATTGGATTTGCCCATAAGTTGAATCTTAAATTTGTGGCGAAGGGGGAACCTGAGTCTGTGAGGGCTGTTGATGGTTCGGCTTTGTCTTCTGGAATGATTTAATTTAACACTGAACCATTGACTTTCATGGCAGATAATGGAATACTGAAAAGGTGGTCTTTGATCTTATTGATGCACCAACTTTTGGAGTGATCTTGGGTATTCCTTGGTTGGAATTGCATAATCCAAAAATTGACTGGATTAAAAGAACCGTTACTTTAGAGTCATCTTTTTGTAAATTACATTGTTATCAAGAAACCAGGGATCCGGTGATGCCTCTTTTTTGCGCTACTTTAAATTCTGAGATTGATAGGCTTCCAGTTGAGTATAGGAAATTTCTAAGGTTTTTGATCCTGTTGAAGCAACTAAATTACCACAGCACAGAATTTTTTATTGTAGGATTGATTTAGTTCCTGGTGCTATTCTACCTTGTAGTAGAATTTATGCCTTAACTGAATCGGAAAATGAATATTTAAGAAAATATCTGGATGAACTTTTAGAATTGGGTTTCATCCGTCATTCTACTTCTCCAGTCTCGTCTCCTCTTTTCTTCGTTGCGAAGAAGTCGGGTGATTTGAGGGCTTGTATTGATTATAGAGCAGTTAATAAAGCGACCATTAAGAATAGGTATCCATTACCTTTGATTCCTGTGCTTCTTAATCAAATTAAAGGCTCTAGTATTTATACCAAACTTGATCTTAGAGGAGCATATCATTTGATTAGAGTCAAAGAAGGTGATGAGTGGAAGACCGCTTTTCGTACGAAATTCGGTCTTTTTGAGTATACAGTTATGCCGTTTGGTCTTTGCAACGCTCCGGCGGCCTTTCAATATTTTATCAATGAGGTCTTGCACGATCTTTTAGATGTCTGTTGCATCGTTTATATTGACGACATCTTAATTTATTCTAAGAATTTAGTAGAACATGTACAACATGTTCAGGCTGTACTACAGAGACTGAGGGATCATTCATTGTATGCTAAATTGGAAAAGTGTGTCTTTAATGTTTCTCAGGTGGAATTTCTTGGTTATTGCTTGTCACCTGAAGGAATTCATATGGATCCTAAGAAAGTTGAAGCAATTTTAAGTTGGCCAATTCCTGTTTCAATTAAAGACACGCAGAGGATTCTGGGATTTGCTAATTTTTATAGACGTTTCATTTCTAAATTTTCTGAAATTGTTACTCCAATTACCCAGTTATTGAAAAAAGGGAAAGCTTTCTCTTGGACTGAGGAAGCTGATCAAGCTTTTTCATTGTTGAAAAGGGCTTTTACCTCTGCTCCTATCTTGGTTCATCCCGATCCTGATAGGCCATTTTTTGTGGAAGCGGATGCTTCGCAGTCAGCCATTGGTGGTGTGTTGCTTCAAAAGGATTCAAATACTGGTCATCTACATCCCATCGCTTTTTTCTCTAGAAAGTTACTTTTGGCTGAACAGAATTATACAATTGCAGAACGAGAATTGTTAGCCATTAAGGATGTGTTTCAGGAGTGGGGACATCATCTCTTGGGGGCCAAACATACTATCACCGTATATTCTGATCATAAAAATTTACAATTCTATTCCACTGTTAAGGCCTTTACTCCCAGACAGATGAGATGGTTACAATTTTTTACCGAATTTGACTTTTTAATTATGTATCGGCCTGGGAATAAGCAGTTGTTATCAGACACACTTTCACGATTAGTTTGTGAAAAAGATTTAAATTCTGTTAAAGAACCACCTAGTATTTTGCCTTTGGAAAAAATAGCTGCTGAGATCCATTCTGAAAGTTTCCTAGACTCTGTTAAGAAGGAATTAAAAACTTTTAATTCTCATGAATGGTTATCTGGGAAGGGTAATTCTATTAATGATGGTTTTTTCTTTCACAACAATAAATTGTTTATTCCCACAAAAGATTTACAGGATGTGGTCATGCATTGGAATCATGATTTGGCAATTGCTGCTCATCCGGGTATTAACAAGACCTTGGATTTATGTCAGCGTCATTTCTGGTGGGAAAAAATGATTCCTATAATTCAGCAATTTGTGAAAGCTTGTCCAGTTTGCTCACGTCAAAAGGCCTTGCATGTAGCTCCTATGGGTTTACTTCGTCCGTTGACAATACCTCCTCAACCGTGGCACACAATCAGTCTAGATTTTATAACTGATCTCCCTAAATCTAATGGTTATACTACGGTTCTTGTAGTGGTGGATTTGTTATCTAAGATGGGACATTTTATTCCTTTACACAAGATTCCATCAGCAGCAGAATTTAGTACTGTGTTTTTATCTCATATTGTAAAACTTCATGGTCTTCCTTCAAAGATTATTTCTGATAGAGGTCCTCAATTTGTTTCAAAATTCTGGTGACAACTTAGTAAACAGTTAGGAATTGAGTTAGCTTTGTCCTCTTCTTTTCATCTACAGACTGATGGTCAAACTGAAAGAGTTAATCAGCATGTGGAACAAGGTTTGAGATGTTTGTTAACAACTTCTTCTAGTCCTTGGGATGAAGTTTTGCCTTGAGCGGAATTTTCTTATAATAATACCACTCATTCGGCTTTGGGTTGTTCTCCTTTTTATTTTCTTACGGGTCAACATCCTAGATCTATTCCTATACTCTTACCTGACGATCAATTGTCCATGCCTGCGGTAACTGATAGGTTGACACATCTGATGGATATTCAGGAAAAAGCTAGAAGGCAATGGATTAATAGTAAGTTGACTATGAAAAGGAATGCCGATTCTCATTGAAAATCTTCTCCTTTGTATGAGGAAGGTCAGTTGGTTTGGTTATCTACTAGAAACATCCAGTTAGAGGGTCCTAGAAAGTTGAAACCTAGGTATATTGGACCTTTTCAAATTAAGAAAATTCTGAATCCCGTATCTGTAAAATTAGTTTGCCTGAGGAATATGCTATTCACCCTGTTTTTCATGTTTCCCTTTTGAAACCTTTTGAACCTTCTACTCGACCTGATAATCCACCTCCGCCTGTAGTTATTGGTGATCATGTTGAGTATGAGGTTAAATGTATTTTGGATTCTAAAAGAATTCGGGGTACCTTGTTTTACTTGGTTGATTGGAAGGGTTATGATCCTTCTGAGCGATCTTGGGAACCTGAAAAGAATGTTCATGCTCCTGGACTTGTTAGGTCTTTTCATGCTTTACATCCTGACAAACCTCGACCTGTAAGACGACCTTTGGGGGGAGGAACTGTTAGGGGTGCTACTGGTCGTCTTTCTTAATTCTGTGTGATTTTATTCAGTCTATGGTTTATTTAATTCTCAGTTTAGTTATTGTTAATATTAGCATATGATTAGTTTATTGTATGTAACCTTTCTTCTCTTTTGTTAATGTATAAATGCTGTTTAGGGATTTGCTTTAGGCAATGCTTGTTGATTAGTTGATATGTATTTGGTTGCCCTGCAAGATTGTGCGCTCTTTATGAGAGAGGAACTTGCGTAGGCTCTCGAGATTGGAATTTTCATGTGTGAGGGCTCGCGCTGCTCTCGTGCCAGAGCCTAGTCTATAAATAGACTTTTTCCCCAACGGTCAGCGCTTCGTCTCTTGTGGTCGTCCTGACGAGCGCTTCTGGGTCTATGCCCGGGTTTCTGTCACCGTCCTCATTTCCTTCCCAAAATCCAATCCAGAGTCTCCCTTCGTTTTTATAGCCAAGGGAAATAATTCAAGTCGAGCCCCCTTCTGCTGTCAGAATCCTGATTCATTTTGGTTTCGCTGAAACCAAAGGCTCGAGCACCCGTCCTGCGTCAGCGGAGAAAGTGATTTGCATTTCCCGGTTTCCTGCTCAACGAAGGGGAGTTCGAGACTCCGGTGAACCAGTCAAGTTACGAGGGACAGTAAGATTTATTTCTTCTGCTGTTCAGAACCTTTTAGAAAGGCAGCGCTTCTTGTGAACAATTACTCCTTTGCTAAAAGAAGTGTTGCGCAGTAGAAGGAAAGGAGGTTAGGTATTGTCTGACAAACAAGACTTGGCAAACTCAAATCCAATATCGTTCTTTCTGTGAAGGTTATTGATGAGACTTCAAGAACTTTTGAAGCAAGGCTAGACTCTTTAGATTAACAAGCCTTGATCAAATAAAACTTTCATAGAATTTCTTCAAGTACTTAAGTGGCAAGACTTATCTCCAGTGAAATAAATAAGCCTTGGCAAGGTTAAGGAGTATAACCTTTCTAGCAAGAGTTGTATAGCCAGGTGTTAATTTGTAATCTGAAGGAATTCAGACTTGATGTGCAAATGTTTTAAAAAAGAAAACAACTGTGATATTCAAAAAACATAGTTGAATCTAGGAGTAGATTGTTGTTTTTACACTATCTCCCTACTGCAGATAATCTTTTGAGTAGAAGAATTGCAGATGCCTACAGGTATGTTCCTTGCATGCTGGTAGTCAGTTCAGTTCACTAACCTATTAACATTTAATGTTTGTTAAGGAAGAGTTAATCTTAAATAATTACTTTGTCATTTAAAGGAATCTAGAGACTGAGGCTGAGCAATTTCTGGTACAAGTTAAGTGTGAACAATGACCGCAAAAACCTATGGTCAGTGATTGATGTGTTTAGTCAATTTACTAAGTTAAGATGTTTAAAGGTTGAATTAGTAATTGATAAATCTTGAACTTCAGAATTGCATGAAAATCTGAAAGGCATTTCAAGAAAAGGTCAACGGTCTGGAGCACTTTCAAGAGAGACAACAGCAGAAGCCAATGTTTCTTTACATGTTGTTAGTCTCTCTGTCCACATCCCCTTTCCCTTAGGGAAAAGTTGATTCAGTCAGAGTTGAGTTCCTGATTGTGTTAGCTGATCCTTGGGGGAGTTGGGAGTTTGCACCTCCAAGAGAAGAAAACGTCAGAAGTGACTCTCAGGTTTTCGCAACATACATCCTCTACATTAAAAAAAAAGTTATTGGAAACACTATTAAATTATTCCAAATGAAGAAAGCGAAGAAACTCCAATTAGCATTTGGGAAAAAAGTTTAGAGGCTCCTTGTTTTCCACAGCTCTTACCCACTGGAAAAGGTGGATCATATGATGAACAACCAGTACAGATTCCAGCTTCAGAATATCGTAAGACAAGATTGTACTCAGAAGATTCAAGATTTCGACAGTGTGTTCCATATTTATTTAATCTTCTCTTTGAAAGTGACTTGTCTGGACTTTCATATGCAGTGAACCACATATTAAAAACAGGAGTTCATCTTGCACATGTTGCTGCAAAATAATTTGTAGACAAAGTTCAACAAAGAGACAATCATTTAGAATATCAGTTAATTAATTTGATGGTGTGTCTATGTGGTACTAATGAGCATTGATATCATTGTCAGGGAGAACTTAAATGTATTTTAAGAAACTTAGAAACCCCTACATGATTTGTTACGCTTAGCTGTGCTGAATACGCCTGGGTCGATTTACTTGAATTTCTACGAGAAGCAAATTCAAATGTAAAAAACATTGAATTGAAGACAGCTGGAGAACTGTGTTTGTTGCATCCTGTAAATGAGTGCGGATATTTTAATCATAGGTTTTAAGCTATGATGTCTTTTATCAGCAATAAAAATAATCCACCTCTTCAAGAAGTTATTGATTTTTTTTAAAGTAAGGAGTACTAAGCAAGAGGTGCTCCTCATATACACGTGTTATAATGGATCAAGAATGCACCTAAATTTGGAACAAATTCTGATTAAACTATTTTGTCTTTCATTGAATACTATGTTACCTGTGCCATTCCAAAAAAAGGAGGAGAAAACAGCTTAAGACAACAAGTTTTACGGTTTCATAGTCATCAATGTGGAAAATATTGTCGAAGGAAATTCACATCAAAGGGAAAATTTCATACAAAATGTCATTTTGGATTCCCACGTCCAGTAATTTTAAAAAGAAGAGTCAACAGGTTCATGTCAGCAGTAAGACATACTATAACGCAAAAATCTTAGAAGAATACTTACAACATAAAAAGAAGTGCAGATTCAAAGTATATTACTGACTACAATCAGTGATATTGACAATGTGGGATGCAAACATGGATATCCAGTATGTTGCAGATAATTTGATTGCTGTTGCTTGTTATGTTACATCATATATATAACCAAATCTGAAAAGATGGGGTTGATAGAAATGTGGGAAGAAACTTCACAAGAGAAGACGCTTAGTAATACATTGTACAGCTTTAGTTTGAAGATGCTTTCCCACCGAGAGATTGGATCCTGTAAATGTTAAGATCGCTTGACCTCTGCAAGTTTCTATTCAAAGTCAAGAGGAATCATTTGGGTAAGTCTAGGTCTTGCTGCAACATGAAATCGAGATATGAAATCTCTACAAGAAGCTGAATAATTAGCTTTGAATGAGCCTGAAAGTACAGATATTGTTAAAACAAATATGTTGGATACGTTTTATCCCAAAAGGAGTCCACATCTGAGAAAAATATGTCTCTATGAAGTACTGTAACATTATAGTTTTAAGCGAAATGCTACAGAAAATATAAATAAAGAAAAATATGCAGTAGTTGGATGTGATGGATGTTTGGTAAAACATGTCAATGGAAATCAAATTAATCACAGGAAACTAAGTTGTGATACTCCAGAAAAAAAGAGATTTTTTTCTTTTTAGCACTTCTGCAACTTTTCAAGCCTTGGCGTAGTGAAATGGAATTACTGGGGTATTTTGACTGCTATGACGATTATTTTAATGCATGTAAAGATAGAATTGAATGTACAATATTCCAAATCATCTACAAATGTTGAATGAAGAGATTGAATAAGAAACTACTATTGCAGCTGAAATAGCTAGAGACAGTTCTCAAGATAGTAAAAGTTCTTCTCCACTCAGTCAAGATCCACTAGGACAACCAACTCTTGAAAATGAAGCAGCCATAGCCATGAGTGAAGTAGAAACAGTAATGCAACAAGCACAACAGGATATCATTGAGTTGGGAAACTTGGAAGAAGAACTAAATATTGAACAAAAATAAATATATGAGCAAGTGACACAACCGGTACAGCATGGTTTATTGCATGAAAAAAAAGAATGCCAATGCACATCATTTAAACCTATTCAAATGTATACCAGTGTGCAAGCTGGAACCGGGAAAAGTTTCTTAATTAAAGTTTGGACCAGTTATCTACACAAAACCATTGAATCACATTTATCTTGTGTTGTGAACGCTCCAACTGGGTTATCAGCACATAACATTAAAGGGATTACATTAAATCGATTACTCATGCCACCAGTTGAACATGAAAATAATTTGGAATATCACAAACTATCTGGAGAAGCTTGTTGTGAAGTTTCAAGAGTACTTAAGAAAATGAAACTTCAATTTATTGATGAGGTGAGCATGGTGTCAAACTTAATGTTTGCCTTTGTACATTTAAGAATGCAACAGATTTTAAAAACAAATGTGATGTTCTATTTGGAGGAAAACATGTAATTGTATTAAGCAACCTACTACAACTTACCACTGTAAAAGGGAAACCTGTTTTTAAAAATCTTGTCCATGAAGACACTAAGAAATCTTTGGGGAGTATTAGAAATATCAACATTGGGTCTCATTTTGAATATAAAGAACTTATTAAGAATATGCGAAAAGCAAGTGATGAACATTATGGAAACATTATTCAAGATATTCAAATTGGTGTTTTGACTAAAGATGATAAAGAATCTTTACAAAGTCGGCTTTTAACAAACTTGTTTGCAAATGAAAACATAGCACCTGAAATAATGTACAATCAAATTGGAGAAAAGAAGTCTATAGTTTTCCTAGTGCCTACACTGCAAGAGTGTTCAACGTTCAATCAAGAACATTTGAAATTGGAAAAACAACCACTTGTGAAAATGAAAGCTATTAACAAAATGGAACACGAAGGAGTTATTTTTCTTCTCTCAGAGAAATTACAGTCAATATTGGATTATTTGGAAAAGTCGGTGTCTAAGACTGCAGGTTTAGAAAAGACTTTATACGTATGTGTAAATTGTCAGGTAATTTTACGGTGTCATTTGAATGTAGAAGAAGGTTTAGTAAATGGAGCAATGAGAAAAGTTGTTGATTTTCAAATTTTCAGAACAGAGATTGAATGGAATTTTTGAAGACATTACTCCTGCACTCATGTAATCACCCAGGTACTATCCATGTACTTTTTCAGTCACTCAGGCAGTACCCATGTATTCTTCCAATTACGCAGACAATACCCATGCACTCATGCAATCACCCAGGCATTACCCAGCCACTCCTTCAACCAATCAGGCAGCACCCATGCACTCCTCCAATCACCCAGACATTACACCTGCACTCATGTGATCACTCAGGCAGTTCCCACGCACTCATTCAATCACCCAGGCACTACCCATGCACTCATGCAATCACCCAGGCATTTACAATGCACTTACAAAATCACCCAGGCATTACCCATGCACTTATAAAATCACTCTTTGACATTATTGATGTGCTCCTTCAATCGCTCAGGCAGTACCCATGAACTTTTCCAAACACCCAGGCTCTACCCATGCACTCATGCAATCACCCAGGCATTACCCATCCATTCCTTCAATCACTCAGGCAGTACCCATGCACTTCTCCAATCACCCAGATATTACCCCTGCACTCATGCAATCACACAGACATTACACCTGCATTCATGCAATCTCCCAGGCACTATCTATGCATGCCTCCAATCACCCAGGCACTACTCTTGTACTCTTCCAATCACCCAGTCACAACCCTTGCACTCATTCAATCATTTAGGCACTACCCATGCTCTCTTGCAATCACCAAAACATTACCCATGCACTTCTTTAATCATTCAGGCACTGTGTATGCACTCTTAATCATGCAGGCACTACCCCTGCACTCATGCAATCATCCAGCCGCCACTACCCATGAACTCTTACAATCACCCAGGTACTAGCCATGTTACTCATGCAATCACGCAGGTAGTAAACATGCACAGCTCCAATCACCCAGGCACTACACGTGCACTCATGCAATCACACACGCACTACCCCTACACTTCTCCATATATCACATTTGCCACAATTCATACAACACTTACAAATTTGTCTATGTTTAACGAAATAGGCGGTTTTAAAAAGAACCATTTTTTTCTTTTATATATTTTTGTGTTTTTTCAAATCATTTTTGTATTTTTTTCTGTTTTAAAAAAACTTTAATAAATTAACAGAACCAATGGTGAAAAGTTACAAAACATTATGCAATTACAAAGTCATTACAAAAAACAAAAACAAAAAAAAATAGAAATGGTGGTATTTAATGGCAAAACCAAAGGGAATGATGGAAGGAGTTTTGAAAATTGCAAGCACTCATTCCGAGTCAACTGATCTGGGTTTAATCCATCATCATTCTTTAGCTCACTCCGCCACCCCAGTTCAGACAAGGCCATACGCAAATCAGTCTGACCCTGTGCCTCATGGGAACAGTCCAGCCTGAACTGCCAAGCCATGTCTTCCCTGGACCGGAAACAAGCATCCTGTGACCGGTTTCTGGCTAATCAGCCGTAATCAGCCAGGCTAGCTTGAATCCAGTGGCAAAGTGAGCAACCATCACTCAACCAAAACCCACCCACTCTCTCATCGGACCCTAACCAAGCTGCCATCAAATTCAAACAATGGATCAATCACAGCGCTGACGAATTAGCACCCTTGAAAAACCATCACAACAAACAAGACAGCAAAAAAGCTCCCTGGTTCAACGATGACCTTAAGAAATCCAAGAAAATTTGCCGTACACTCGAGAAAACTTGGAGAAAAAACCCAGCCACCGACAACATGACAACTTTCACGGCAGCCACCCGCAAACACCACCAACTGATTCGATCCACCAAGAAATCAGCATTCAAGAATCGACTCGACAACAATGCCCATAACAGCAAGGAACTATTCAATATCGTCAAAGAATTTACCAACCCCACCGCAGCCTCTAACGACATTACTCCCTCCCAAGACCTCTGCGATTCGTTACCCTCCTTCTTCTACAACAAAATTGCCGACATACATAACAGCTTCGAAAACAGTACCAATGAACAATCCTCCCCACCCTCCTCAGAACGCATACCGCCCTCCAACAATCTCAACGCCTGGAACCCAATCACCACCGAAGCCACCATCCACCTAATGAATCCATCCACTCTGGGTCGCCAACCGACCCATGTCCCCACCACATCTTCAACAAAGCAGACTCCATCATCGCTCCCCACCTACGTGATGTTATCAACCACTCCTTCAATTCTGCTACCTTCCCAGAAAGCTGGAAACATGCCGAAGTCAGCGCCCTCCTGAAGAGACCCACAGCAGACCCCTCTGAACTCAAAAACTACCGCCCAATTTCCCTCCTCCCTTTCCCGGCAAAAGTCATCGAGAAAGCCGTCAATAGCCAACTTGCCGCCTTCCTCGAAGCCAACAACTCCCTCGATCCCTCACAGAACGGCTTTCGAGCCAAACACAGCACCGAAACAGCCCTCATCGCAGCCACAGACGACATCCGAACACTACTGGATAACGGAGAAACAGCAGCCCTCATCCTACTCGACCTCTCCGCCGCCTTCGACACAGTCTGTCATAGCACCCTCATACAACGCCTCAACAACATCGGAATACAAGGAAAGGCGCTGGACTGGATCATCTCGTTCCTCGCCGGAAGAACACAAAGAGTACGACTTCCCCTTTTCAAATCAGAGGCTACCGAAGTCATTTGCGGTGTACCTCAAGGATCTTCACTCAGTCCCACCCTCTTCAACGTCTACATGAGTCCACTCGCATCCATCGCGCGTCAACACAACCTTAACATCATCTCCTACGCGGACGACACCCAGTTGATCCTTTCCCTCACCAAAGACCCCAACTCCGCCAAAACCAATCTTCACAAAGGTATGAAAGAAGTAGCCGAATGGATGAAAAACAGCCGACTAAAACTCAACTCAGACAAAACGGAGGTGCTCATCCTAGGATCATCCCCCTCTGCCTGGGACAACTCTTGGTGGCCTTCGGCTCTGGGCACAGCACCCACACCCACAGATCACGCACGCAACCTAGGCTTCATCCTAGACTCCTCACTCTCGATGTCCAGACAAGTCAACGCCGTCTCATCCTCCTGCTTCAACGTACTTCGTATGCTCAAAAAAATCTTCCGTTGGATCCCCTCCGAGACAAGAAAAACTGTCACCCACGCACTAGTCACGAGTCGACTGGACTACGGAAACACCCTCTACGCCGGAATCACAGCCAAATTACTGAAAAAACTCCAACGTATCCAAAACGCATCAGCAAGACTCATTTTGGATATCCCTCGCCAAAATCACATTACCGGCCACCTGAAAGACCTTCACTGGCTCCCTGTGAACAAAAGAATAACCTTCCGTCTCCTCACTCACGCACACAAGGCCCTCTACAAACTAGGGCCAGAATGCCTCAACACTCGACTATCCTTCTACACACCCACCCGCCAATTAAGATCCCTCAATCAAGGCCTCGCCACAATACCGCGTATCCAAAGATCCACCATGGGAGGCAGATCCTTCTCCTACTTGGCGGCCAAGACCTGGAACTCACTCCCCACCCACCTCCGCCTTACTCATAACCACATTTCCTTCAGAAAAGATCTTAAAACCTGGCTATTTGACAAATAATAAACCCCATGGCTATTCGACAAATAATTAACCCCATCCCCAAGCGCCTTGAGACCCTCTGGGTGAGTAGTGCGCTATATAAATGCTTGAACTTGAACTTGAAGGGACCCACGTCTGGGTATACCCTGCCATCTTAGAAATCCTGGATGCCATTTGTGAATACCAAAAGTCGTAAAGTTAGGATTTTGTCTCAGATTCCTTTTGTGAATTCGGACCTTGGTCATTTACAGAAAAGACATTCCTTTAATTCTATGACTGTTAAAATGGTTTTTATCAATGGATATGTTTTGTCTTTGAACACAAAAAATACAGTAAATAATATCTGCTAGGTTATGTTAAATTACTTTCAAAGCACATCACTGCTGTTACACATGGCTTCTTGTCTCTACAAAATTGTGATCAGCATCGGAGAAACCACAGAAAACTCATAGTACAATGTAATGGCCTCAGTGGAAGCAGTATGGCCTTCGATGCCCCACAGATTGCCTGGTGTTGAGTTTGGCAACCAGCTTGCTCTTTTAGCCCCTCCCTTAGTAGACAATAACGCTTCTGTATGCATGGGTTGAAGGATGTCATTCAAACCATTGACAGAGTAGCGTTGTGCTGTGAGTGAAAGACATAGTGGTCTCTTGCAGTGCATTTGTTTTAATACGTATTGTTATACTTGTAGCCAATGTGAGTAAAGAAATTACATTAATGTGCATTTCCTTAGCAGTCATTGTGCTACTGTTTAAGGTCTTGCTACACACAAGCTGCATGCTAGAGCTCATATCACCAATATAAAAACAAAGGGGCCGATTACGATGGCGGTAAATCCGCGACCGCCGGGCCGGCGTTGAGGCCCCCAAGCCCGGCGGCCGTGGATTTACCGCCATCACCCTTGAAGATCCCACCACCAAATTAGGATGGCGTTGGGAAGGGAAAAGGTACCTCGGCGGATGGAAAGACCGTCTGCTGTGGTCCCACAAGGCGGGCCTTTTCCGCCTGCCTTGCGGGACCAGGTACAAGGGGTCAATGGAGGTGGTGCCGTGTAGGCACCGCCGTGGTCATTTGGATGCCTGTCTTTTGCGGCGGAGTTCCCGCCACAAGAAGACAGATGGAAAAATGCCTTTGGGGGCCTGTTGCGGGACCCCATGGGGGTGGGAGAGTGAGGTGCTGCACGTGGTGGTTACCTACCGCACGGTGCCTGCCATGTTGTACAAGCAAATGTAAAACATGTGTTTTTACATTGTGGCGGGTGCTGCCACACCCGCCACAATGTAAACATACAGGATGCAATAATCACAAAACAGGTAGTGGAGGGTCCAAGGGATATTTTTAAGACCTGCCCAAGCTAACATCCCCTAATAGTCATACTCTGGATCAGGCACTGACTCAGGAAGCGACTCAGATGCAGCAGGCCCCTCTAGTATGGGCAGAGGGCAGGGTCGGTCTGCCCGTCCCCAATACTTCAGAGGACAGCAGCATCAACAATCACAACCTTGGTGGCCACCTATTCCATGGGGACCACCGGGTGCATTTCAATATCCTATGCAACCCCCTATGGGTTCTTTTCCAGGCTACCAGAATTTCAATGGCCCTCCTTTTTTAGGGTTTGGCCTACGCCGATCCAGAGGCAAAAGGAGAAACAACAACACACAAACACAAGTGCACTGGCAGGATCAAACAGGACCTCACATAGGGACACGCAGTCAGACGAGAGGGACTCCCCGCTAGTTGGTGGACAGACTGAACCCAGTCTTGTGGTTAATCTCAGTACCAGAACTCTGTCCATCATGGAGGAAGTAGTTTTGAACAAGGGTCTTGGATTCGTTATTACAGACAATGGGGACCCTTTTAAACTTCAGATTGAACTGGCTCAGTTTTTTCGGAAACTACGTTTACATTATTTCTTCAAAGATAAAACTAATGAAGAGAGGGAACCTTTCAACGACAATACAGGGTTGAAACCAAAATCCTCTTTCTCACCGCCAGCTCATTTAGTGCCACCGCAAGTGGCTACTTTCGAGAGGGCTGTCAAAGACGACATAGAGAAACTTTGGCACACAACCACAGGCTCTTTTAAAAATCTTTCTAGACTGGAAGAACAGGCCCTACAATCTTTGGCACGAGACCCCCTTATCACCATTAAGCCTGCAGACAAGGGTGGGGCTATCGTGATACAAGATACCACCACTTATAGAGCAGAGTGTTTGCGCCAGTTAGGCGATGTGAGGTCATACACTCCTCTAGTTGATGACCCAACTCCAAGACTCACCCATGAAATCAAAATATTGGTTGAAGAAGCGTTGAGTGAAGGGTGGATTACTACCCGGGAAGCCCAATTTCTACAGGCGAAAAATCCATCTATGCCCTACTTTTATACATTGCCAAAAGTCCACAAAGAGCAAAGACCACCTCCAGGCAGACCAATTATATCAGGTCAGGGGTCCATATTAGAACCCCTCTTGGCCTTTGTTGACTTCTTTCTAAGGCCCTTGGTCAAGACTATGCCCACGTATTTAAAGGACACTAAAGATGTTCTTAAGGCTATTCCTGAGATTACTTTCAATATTGAGACAGACCATCTGATCTCATTAGATGTAGAGTCCCTTTATACTTCCATCCCCCAGGATGAGACTTTAGAAACCATCATGTCCATCCTGGAGGGAGTGGTTTTAGACTCCATCACACCAGTTCCCTTCATCATGGCCCTGGCCAGGATTGCCATGAAAGAAAACTTTTTCAAATTCGAGAACACCATATACCTGCAGATCTCGGGGACCAGCATGGGGAGTATTTTTGCCCCTAGCATGGCGAATTTATATGTTCATAATTTTGAACAAAATCAAATTCTTACCACCAGAAACCCATTTTTTCAAAACATACATTGGTGGAAGCGCTATATCGATGATATCCTTGTAATATGGCGAGGCGATGTAGAGTCTATCACTTCCTTCCACCAGTGGTTAAACACTCAGAACGAATTCCTGAGATTTACTATTGAGAGCAGCAAAGAGAAAATGGCCTTTCTAGATCTATTGATCTATGTCACCGCAACGGGCTTGGAAAGCGAGCTCTTCAAAAAACCAATGGCCAGAAATTCATTACTACTATATGAAAGCCATCATCCCAAAGCTCTAAGAGAGAATTTGCCCTATGGGCAATTCTTGCGAGTACGTCGCAATTGCTCAACGGCAGGTACTTTTGACAAACATGCTGAGAGCCTGTCAAGCCAGCTACAGGCCAGACATTATCCGAAGAAGCTTGTCAAACGGTCATGGAAGAGGGCAGCGAACAATCATAGAGAGGCTCTACTTGATGTCCCAACTGAGAAGCCACCTTTGGACCGGCTAACATTTGTGACGACATTCAATACCAAGTCGAACCAGTTCCAACGGATTGTGAAACATCATTGGAGGGTTCTAAACAGTGGGAATGATAAAATCGCTCTACCCCTGTTTGCCTTCAAACGATCATGCAGTCCAAGGGATCGCTTGATACACACCCGGCCCAGAGAAACCCCTAAGAAACCCCTGGGGACCTTATGGGATGCCGCAGCAGTAACAGGGCATCACCCATGTGGTACTTGCTCGGTTTGTCCCCAGACGACAAAAGTGAGCCAGATTGATATAGGTACAGATCGCCCCTGGATCTTGAAACCTTTCTCAAATTGCAATAGTTCACATTTGATCTATCTACTTACCTGTTGCTGTCAAGAGAAATATGTAGGCATGACCACCAGAAAGGTGCGTACCAGGATGTTGGAGCACAAAAGTTCATTCAGATGTAAGAAAAACATCTCCAAATTAACCAAACATTTCATCGATCATAACCATAAAGAAACAGATTTCATGTGGACCGTGCTGGAGAAACCGTTTATACCATCCTATATTGCGGATGCCTCCAAATTTCTGTTCACTTTAGAGCAGAAATGGATTTACAGACTTTCCACGGATACACAGGGGTTGAATGACGATATTCCTTGGACTATGCTGTAAATGATCCAATGCATATTAGATTGCATATTGTATTCTATAGTGATGCAGATCGTTACACGTTACAGTCACCATATTAGGATTTGCACATCGAGCATATAGCCACATCCAAGCACACTTGCTTAGAACTACTGATTCGTGCTTGTTCAATGACTAACTATTCAAGTTTTGTAAGAATATTATATAAGTCAACACACTATTTACTTATCAACTTTTGGGTCTGGGTTAATCAGTAAACACTGGGGATAGTAGCCTCGAACCCCTGTCTTTAGTGTTTTTAGTGGACTTTGAACTACTACCCCCCATAATGCCACCCGTTTTTGTAGTCCTCTCGCGAGATCACGCTATTGTATATTATCATACCGAGTCCAAATACATTAATGTATTCCTCACGATATTTTTCGTAGTGGCAATAAGGACAAGAGGTCTATTCCCTTTAAGCCCAAGGGTGAACCTTTCAGTCGCGTTAAAACTCCACGCGATGACCTCGTGTTGATCACTGGTTCAGAACTACAGTTCCCAGTGTTCTCCTGAGCTTTTGTAGTTCCTTTGCGCACCTCCGGACTACATGCGTAGAGAGGTGGAGAGGGAATGGAGACATCGCCGAGTATGGTACCAAGCAGAGGACTTGTGTGTAGAATCGAGTCCTTTTCCGGCTATTTCTTATAAACGAAGGGCAGTTTTACCTGTCAGACTATTACGCGCTAGTGCGCTAATGCATTCATAATGGCCGTACATGATAGGCGGAGCAATAAAAGGCTTAGTGAATAAAACCTCCCTGGCCCTCCCTCTCGTTGCCTCCCCCGATCTCAGTTACAGCTCGAGGTAACGACGGAGAGGTAGGGACTGGTTTACTATTTACTATTTACTATTTACCACTTACTGTTGATGAATATAGAATAGACTGATGGACAATTCACTAACCTCAGTCTAGGCACTATTTTGTGATAGAATGAAAGGTTGGTCTAAACTAGTTGAAGAGTGGGTGAGCATAGAAGTGGGCTGAAACTTAAGAGAACTTCTGGAGTTAAGCGGTATTTAGGACTCTGTTGGTGTATATAAAGGCATTTGGAACCCTTTTTTTCACAACTTAGCAATTGCTTTTTTCACTTACCTCCATAGAGCGTGGCCTCCCTTAATCTGAGCTTGGTCCAGGCGAGGTGAGGTACTATCCCCTGTCTTGAAGGGTGAGTAACGAAATTTTGCTGTGCTCAGCAATATGGTATATTTTAACCTTTTTTTCACAATTACAAACAATGCTGTTTTTGGTGCTCATCTTTCCCGTGCTTTGTATTGTAGGTGAGAATAACACCATCAGGCATGGAGGAATAAGAAATAAGAAAAAGTTATATCCTTTATGGTTTAAGTTGTTCACTTTAGTGATGGTAGTTTCTTTTGGTAGCACGCACCAGCAGTGACAATAAAAAAAAATTTTAAGAACAGAGGCCCTGATGAAGCCGTAAGAGGATGTTTCCCTTACCTGGCAGAAACATGTCGGCCAACATGCAGCTATTTGTTTGAACTGCATTTTTTGCACTGTTCCTGTTTTTAAAGAGAAAGAAGCATACTGCTATTAAAGTTTTTTCATTGTATGCTTACTATTCTACTTTTAACTTCACACTGTTTCACTTTTTCACTGCACTGTATCCCATTGAGTGATCCCACGCATGGTCTATCGAGCGACTGTGGGCTTTGTTCCCTGGCCTAAAAAGTGAGGTGCAAGGTATCTCAATTACCCAGAGGTACCCCATCTCAACCTTTTGGATGACCAAATGATAAAATCATGAGACCACTCACAAGACATTGATGGGAGTCCATTTCTGGTCCTTGGGTCTTACCTACTGTTGCTGGAAAGAGAAGGCGTTGGACAGTTTTGTTTGTATACTAACTATATCCTTTATTGAGCACCTGTAAGCAATTTGAGAGTACTTGGTTGACTCTTTTTAGACCCCCAGGCTTTGAGTGTTATTTAACATACAGGATGCGCCCGCCAGTGTGGTGGACGCATCCTAATTAGTTTTGCGGGACTGCCACACCTATGGCGAGCGGTCTGTTTTCCACCAGCGATGGCGGGCGAACTTTGTCCGCCAGCCATCGGAATTGGCCCCAAAGAGCAGGGCTTTGGATTTGCTTGATTGAGCCACTGGTGTGTTCGAGTTAGCTTCTTTCAATCGTGTGTTGAATCCTGATTGAAGCGTTACCTCTTGAGTCAGCCTCAAGAAGAGAAGTATTTTCTTTCTCATTTTCATAGCAATGGTCATTAGTTGTGTTAGTCCATCTAAAGAGTACCTGGATTTCAGTGAGTGAACAATGAAGTGTCATTCACTGCAGCACTGGCACAGTGTTTTTAAGTATGCTGATGGCAGACTGAGCTTGCATTTGATCAGCTTTGAACATGTGAAAACTGTCAGCTGCACATCTGGGTAAACCCCACTTATGTCTTACCGCACAAGCTAGCACGTCCTTTGACAACGTCACATGATCAACTGTTTCTCCACATCCCCAACCAATTGTATCCCACTCGACTCTCCTGTCCCCTGGATCAGGTTCAAGTGGACTGCGGTGAGGCCCAGGGCCCCAGTCTCACTCCAAAAGCCATCTTGCTCAGAAAGGCCACGTGAAGCTCAGAAGCCTTCGTCAATCCTGGCTCATCCAGCTTTCCTCCCACATTAAACAGTTTCAAGAATGCCAACCAGTATTCCTAAGGCCTCAGTCCTGCTCCACAACCCAGCACACACACAGCGGTTGTATCACTCACCACTACTCCTCAGCCCAACCAATCAAAAATGTTTCAGATTTCCGATCACCCTGATTATTTTCAAGATGACCCACCAACGCATCACAGGCTTCAATCTGGCTGCACAAGCTAGAAGGGACTAACCACTAATCACAGTTTGCTCAGCTCTCTGGTATCCAGGAACTGGTTAAAGAATGTCAAACAGCATGCCCAATATCTCTGATTTGTCCTACAGGCCAGCAAGCTGAAAGAGGCCACTTGCACTACCTTTAACCACAGTCCCAGACAATGATGACCACTTAACTTTCACAAATTGGTTCAATGGGATCAACAATCAGGTCGAAAGCCTCAATCTCGCCTCACAAGCCATTGTGTTCATGGTGAGCACATGAATTACCCCTATTCTTCAATTGCAGCCAATCATGAACGTTCCTGCACGAGGAATGGGTTAAAGAAAGCCACCCTGCATTCCACCGCCCTTACTCTTACCCACAAGTCAGTGCATTCACAGGTCTCACATTCCCTACTGCTACCATGCAGTACTAGCTAGTTGAAGCTATCATCTATCCTGTCACTAGGAACCGATTCAACAAGATGTATCAGTGTGCTCAAGGCCTATCTTTCTTCACAAACCAGCATGATTTCAAAGTTCCCCGGAGCCACAGTCGCTCTTGTTAATTGTGCCAGTGCTGCTCACTCACCACCTGGAGCAGCTTCACACAAACTCGTCAATCATGGAGAAACACTTTCATTTATAAAGAAGACAAAACTGTTTGCTTTGTCAAAGCAGGCTCACTGTATCAAACTGATTTAGGGGCATGGCCATGAAACATGTTTCACAAAGACTAAACACAATAAACTAGACCTAGCCACAATTAGAATTTACAAATTCCTGAAATCGTTCCATGATGCCACTTCGTGTAATTATATGCTATTAAAGGAACGAAGAACCAGATCAGCGGTTGTCCGCTGAACTTTCTCTTGGCACTATTATTTTAGTGTGAAATGTATCCTCACACCAACAATAGACAAAAGAACGTTTTTCCTGCTAAAATATAGCATGAAATAACGCTTTTACATTTCACATAAATACGAATAATTTTGCCTTAATTTCGAGTCATTATGTGAAAGCAAATTAAGTGAATTTTGCACACCTGCAAAGATAACTGCTAGAATGACTGCCAAGGATTGCTGAGGTATGCTGGTAGCAGCTACCGAGTCAGGGGATTGTCAGATGCTAGAATCCAGTCTAGAACAGTTACACTATATTTGTACCTTCCAAGTTCCAAAATAGACAGAAGACAGTGCTCAAGACAATTCAATCTTTGGTAACTGCTGGGTCAAGTAATGACGTCAAAGGGTAAATAAAGGCACTGTTTTTTACCAGGACTTAGAATGTGGACACATTAGCAGTAAATGTAGGGGCTTGCCCTGCTGTTGCGTAATTTTTAAAGTCAGTGCTCCATATCTACAAGGTGAAGTATCTAGTCCAATGCGTCACTTTTCGTCGCCCTGCGGCAGATTTTACCTGTGTCTGAACTAGATGCCACACGCAAGAATAAATATATCCGAGGTAGGACCTCCTTCATAATTTTCATTGTAAAAAGGACGCAGTGCTATTTTTGTGTTTTTTGAAAAGTGATGACTTGTCGGCAAGCAGCGCACAGAGCCTGAACTGCGTCAAAATTGCTGTGCGTCAGTAACCTAGGCATATGAAATGACGCATTGGTTCTGGTACATAAAAATAGCATATCCAAAGCACTTTTGCAAGCTCAACAATGCCATGGTGCTTCCAATACTTCAGCTAGGAGTAGTGAGGAGGCGACCACCACCATGTAGGCAGTGCAGGAGAAGGGAGCATGTGGACAGCGAGAGGACTATCCTCATTGACTTCAGGGAGGAGGTCATCACCTCCTACAGGCTCCGGAGGGAATCCGTTATACGTTTCCTTAACCAGAATGCATCAAGGCGGGGAACAACCATTACAACGTGGATTTTACCACGCGTTGCTTTTACATCGCATGCATTACAACGCATGCAATGTTACAACGCGTGGTAAAACCACGCATACCATTACATCGCATGTGCTTTTACAACGCATGCGATGTAATGTGTAATGGCGGCGGCGAGGGTGGCTATCCACGTCGTTGTGAGGAAACTTAGGCTGTTTCCTCACAACGACGTGAAGCAAGCAGGAAGGAGGAAGCAGCAGGCCCGGCTCCAGGAATTTTTATTTGGGTGGGCCAATGGTGCATTAGGGTGGGCCACTGCGGCACTCGCGGCCGGCATGACTCGCGGGACAAGGCAGGGGGTTCACGCGGAGTGGGGTCACGCGGGGTGGTGTTTAATTTAATAATAATTATTATTAAAAAATATAGCTTACCTTTCCGCTGGCTGGGTCCCACGTCTTCTCGACTCCTGCTCTCCTGCCTCTGGCAGGAACAAGATGCAGCCAGCCTGGCTCCCTCCCCAAAGCCAATCACAACGCTGCTAGCAGTGTTGTGATTGGTCGGGACACCGCCCAGCCAGGGGCTTATGTGGAGGTCATGTTCTCTATGCAGGCTGCATTGCAGCCAATGCAGCCTGTATGTAGAAAGACAGAGTGGGCATGACTAGTTTGGGCAGCCCCAGAGGGCCGACCAAACAGTCTTTGTGCACTCATGACCTGACAGCTAATTAAATAAACAAAAACTGAAAGGGCATGACAGGGCCGGCATTAGCACTAATGCGAAAGTCTTGTTTGGCGCCCACCAATGACCTCTTCATCCGTAGATACCATTACTACCACCCTCCAACAGTGCCCTTCATCCCTCTGTAGCCCCTCTCTCATATGCATTTCATTTGTTGTATAGCGCTACTCATATCAGTGTAGGGTATCACAGTACTTCACATCACACACACATTATACAGAGATAATGAATGATGCAAGTAGGTAAATCAGTCTATAGGGAATGTCGCATAAGCCAATGAGGATTAGAAAATGTAGGACTCATGTCATCCATACTGGTGGGCAGTATATTCTAAGAGGGTATGGTCTGGAGAAGCACAAACTCAGGATTTAAAGCATACCCTAATGGTTGGTGGGTTGGCTTTACTAATAAAAATGTATATCTGCCCAAGCTAACTCTTTTTAGCAACATTAGAATAATGAAAGACTGAGGATGTTCTAACTATATCGCAACACAAACAAAATGTGAAGTTCTAACTAAACCATTCAGGTTTATATGCAGCTGTTTGATGACAGTTCATAGGTCACTGTTCTATGTTAGGATTGTAACTTCTGAGCTGCAAGTAAAACAAGAATCACTGTGACAAAGACAGTAACCCAGTGAGCTATCCACATAAAATACAGTTTATCTGCATTTCAAAACTACCAACAAAGGATTGCTCTCCAGCAGGATCAGTGATCATCAGTTATCTGGACATTTTTATTGTTGCCTTGCATCCATGGTCAATATAATGATAACAAGCATTTACAATGCGATAGGTCTCAGGATAATTAAGTTTGAGCTATTGGCATTGCTAAATATTGCAACACCAACTGCAACAAACGTCTATAAATTGTAGGCCCAAAAAATGTGCATGTATTTTTGTAGCAATGGTGGCATGCTGCGCTTTAGATGAATATGTTTTAAAGTAAAGTGCGCCATACTGCGATTGCTACAATAGTTAATTGTGGATGCGTTAACAAATGATGTGTGCACTGACGGCTGGTGGTGTGCTTGCCTGTAGAAATTGTGCACTGATGGCTGGTAGTGTGTGTGCCTGGTGAAAGCGTGCAGTGACGTCTGGTGGTGTGTGTGCCTGGTGGAAGCATGCACTGACTGCTGGTGGTGTGTGTATCTGGTGAAAGTGTGCACTGCTGGCTGGTGGAAGTGTGCCTGGTGAAAGCGTGCACTGCCGGCTGGTGGTGTGTGTGCCTGGTGGAAGCGTGCACTGACAACTGGTGGTGTGTATGTCTGGTGATAGCGTGCAGTGACGGATAGTGGTGTGTGCCTGGTGAAAGTGTGCACTGACGGCTGGAGGAGTGTGCCTCTGAAAACATGCACCTCCTACATCACCAATCAACCCGCAATGCCTATATCACCACTCAACCCGCAATGCCTACAGCGCCACTCAATCCTCACCGCGTACAGCACCACTCAACCCAAAACGCCTACATCACCACTCAACCCGCAATGCCTACAGTGCCACTCAATCCCCACCGCGTACAGCACCACTCAACCCACAAACCCCTGAATGCAGGGTCTCTTCCCCTGTACCCTCTCAACTCACCTGAAAGGACATCTGCATGTAAACAGAGGCCAAGTTGGCTGAGGTATGGGGACTAAGGCGCCCATTTTGCAAAGACTTCCCATACCCTTTGGTAAAAACAACCATCCCAGATGTGTTAATGGGTACCTGGAGGTACCTCTGTGTGTGAGTTCAAGGAGGGGGTCTAATGTGATTTAATTTATGGAATAACTTGAAGCATCATGATGACGAAAAAATATTTTTTTTAGAGGCAATGTAAGGTTGTTGAGTTTTAAAAAGTGTACTTTTAATGGTCATAAAAAATGTCTGCAATAGGTACAGTCTGGTTAGCTATTACTGCTATGTATTCTTTGAAAGCACTTGTTTTATCTTATACAGGGCTGCTGGAATTATGCGATTCTGCATCCGTGACATTTTTCACATAATTATGTATTTGCCACATAATCCACCACGTGCAGAATAACATGCAGATTTAAAAAAACAATTGAAGCTCAAATGGATCAAAAGTTACTACAAAATATGGTGACGTGTTTGCGCGCATTGGAAGCCCTTTTCAAAGGGTAACTGGCCAACTTTCAGTAGCTTATTTCTGTATTTGGCTGTTAAATTGGTACTAATGGGGTGAAATCTTTACCCAAACAGTTCTACCAAGTAATAAAATGTCAAAATAATTAACTTATACTAGTAAAAAATGTGCTGCATTATACTGCATAATTTGTCTATGGTGATCCCCTTCCACGTAATTCCATTGGCCCTGATCACATAATCATTGTGTGGCAACCTATGTTATACAGTGTTTATTACAATTTTAAAATAATGCCCTACATATTCACATTGCTTTCTGTTACATACTGGGACCACAAAACTATATAAATACACATGTCACTATTATGCACTGCACCATCCTGGATTCAATGTTGTGACTGTTCTCATACAGACATCTTCAGGGATCACATTAATCAAGTTTCATGATGTGCGTGTCCCATCAATTAGTTTAATGTGCATTTATTTAACACCTCATTACTCACTTGTAGGCGTGAGCATTATTTTAAGTGAAGTTGCTGAACGTGTAAATACAACAAATATTGTGTTGTTTTTAGCAAAGCTGTTGACTTTAAATGAAGACAGACTAGAAACGCAAAAAAAAAAGTTGCTTTCCAGGCCATCTTCATTCTTCAGTACTTAAAGAGGCAGGTGCGCCCTCCTGGGACTGCTGCCACTGACCCACAGTTTGAAGACCTCCGCCCTAAGGCCAGGGCAGGAGCTCCCACCACATGATGTGACTGCTGGGTTTGGCCCATTGTCATTCTATATGTGACAATGGGCCGCGATAATCTGTGCTGGGCTGCTCAGAGGCTACAGCAGCCTCTTGAATCGGATCAGGAGAGCCAGCCCGAACACTGATGGGGGTAAAAAAAACGGCTCACATCATGTTTGGGTGGGCCAGGCTCATGTTTGGGTGGGCCTGGCCCACCCGGCCCACCCTCTAGAACGGGGCCTGGGAAGCAGGATCCGACGGCGACGCTGGAGAGGAGAGAGGTAAGGGGGTTTGTGCATGGGGTGGGGGTTACTTTCGTAGGGTTTAAGATAGTTTAAATGTAGTGTTTTTTTAAAAACGTTTTAGTGTGTGTTGTGGTGTTGTCGTGTTTGTTTAGTGTAGTGTATTAGGGAGGGTAGTGTAATGTTTATTTAGTGTAGTGATTTAGGTTTTAGGGTAGTGTAGTGTTGTAGTGTTTGTTTATTGTAGTGTAGGGGTGGGAGTAGTGTGAGTAGCGTAGTAGTGTTGTAGGGTTTAGGGTAGTGTAGGGGTGGGAGTAGTGTGGGTAGCGTAATAGTGTTTTAGGGTTTAGGGTAGTGTAGGGGTGGGAGTAGTGTGGGTAGCGTAGTAATGTTTTAGGGTTTTTAGGTTGGGGTAGTGTAGGGGTGGGAGTAGTGTGGGTAGTGTAGTAGTGTTTTAGGGTTTAGGGTAGTGTAGGGTTGGGAGTAGTGTGGGTAGCGTAGTAGTGTTTTAGGGTTTAGGGTAGTGTAGGGGGTGGGAGTAGTGTGGGTAGTGTAGTAGTGTAGTAGTGTTTTTGGGTTGGGGTAGTGTAGGGGTGGGAGTAGTGTGGGTAGCGTAGTAGTGTTTTAGGGTTTAGGGTAGTGTAGGGGTGGAAGTACTGTGGGTAGTGTAGCAGTGTTTTAGGGTTTAGGGTAGTGTAGAGGTGGGAGTAGTGTGGGTAGCGTAGTAGTGTTTTAGGGTTTAGGGTAGTGTAGGGGTGGGAGTAGTGTGGGTAGTGTAGTAGTGTGGTAGTGTTTTTGGGTTGGGGTAGTGTAGGGGTGGGAGTAGTGTGGGTAGCATAGTAGCGTTTTAGGGTTTAGGGTAGTGTAGGGGTGGGAGTAGTGTGGGTAGCGTAGTAGTGTTTTAGGGTTTAGGGTAGTGTAGGGGTGGGAGTAGTGTGGGTAGTGTAGTAGCGTGGTAGTGTTTTTGGGTTGGGGTAGTGTAGGGGTGGGAGTAGTGTGGGTAGCGTAGTAGTGTTTTAGGGTTTAGGGTAGTGTAGGGGTGGGAGTAGTGTGGGTAGCATAGGAGTGTTTTAGGATTTAGGGTAGTGTAGGGGTTGGAGTAGTGTGGGTAGCGTAGTAGTGTTTTAAGGTTTAGGGTAGTGTAGGGGTGGGAGTAGTGTGAGTAGCGTAGTAGTGTTTTAGGGTTTAGGGTAGTGTTGGGGTGAGAGTATTGTGGGTAGTGTAGTAGTGTGGTAGTGTTTTTGGGTTGGGGTAGTGTAGGGGTGGGAGTAGTGTGGGTAGCGTAGTAGTGTTTTAGGGTTTAGGGTAGTGTAGGGGTGGGAGTAGTGTGGATAGTGTAGTGTGGTAGTATTTTTGGGTTAGGGTTGTGTAGGGGTGGGAGTAGTGTGTTGAGTAGGTGTAGGGGTAGGGTTGTCACTTACCTTGCATACTTTTACCACGAGTATAGCTTTACCAAGCATGCCTTTGCATTGTAATTACATGCGTGGTAAAGGCATACTCGTGGTAAAAGTATGCGATCTAATGGAATGCGATGTCATTGACATTGCGTAGTAATGCCCGCGTTGTAATGGCATGCGTGGTATTATTATGCAATGTAATGACATACATCCCATCAAGGCTGCTGGCAACATCTCAAAGGTCCACCAAAATCCATCTGCAGGTCAAGCTCACTGCAGTCCTCCACATGCTGGTATCTGGGTCATTCCAGACCAGCACTGCCAGGATGGCAGGAATATCCCAGCCTTGTTTCACAGCCTACCTACCTTCCATCCTGGATTCCATCATCAGGCTGACACCCCAGTACATCATGTTCCCCAACACACAGCAACAACAACTGGACTCAAAGCAAGGCTCCTATGCCATAGCTGGCTTTCCCCATGTCTTGTGGGCTATGGGTTGCACACATGAGCAACTGGTGCCTCCTGCTGCAACTTCACACCTGTACAGCAATAGAAAGCATGCATACTCCAGCAAGGTATAGGTGGTCAATTTTCTTGCCAAGAACCCTGTGAATGCTCATGATGCTTACATCTTCAGGCACTCCCTCATCAATGGGTGCATCCAGAATGGGCAATATGGGAATGAATTACTAGTTGGTAAGCACATCTGAATTACATGACATACCTAATAACAGTAAAGAATGTTTGACAAAATAGACATAGCTGTGTGTCCTACCTGGGACAGTGCATAAGTAGGAGGGGTGGACCTCATACTTGCACCATGCATCCTTGCACATGTGCAATGCAAACCTGCAAGCCACATATGTAAAGACATGGTAAATCCACTGTATGTGCCTATCGATAGTGGGAAGAACCTGAGCAATGAATGAATGAATGTTACACTTGGTATAGCGCATGGCTACCCTAAGGCATCCCAGCGCTTTGACCCAGAGCATGTCTCCACCACTCATTGGAAAAGGAAGGTCTTTAATTGTTTCCGAAACATGAGATGGTTCTGTTGAAGTCGGATGCTCTCAGGAAGACTGTTCCAGAATTTAGCAGTTTGCAAGGAGAACAGCCGCCCCCCCCATTCGGGATCTTTTGATCCTTGGGACTGTCAAAATATTAAGTTCACTCGACCTGAGGGTTCTAGAGGGTTGATATGGGCAGATGAGTGGGCACAAAATATCAGGACCGTTATTAGTGATGGATTTATGGGCCATACACATGGCCTTGAATCCTATCCTCTCCTGAATCGGTAGCCAATGTAGTGCACGCAGAGCAGGTTTAACCGAGCTGTGTCTGGGTGTCTCGACCAATAATCGAGCAGCGCAGTTCTGGACTGACTGCAACATTTTGATAGTGCCCATTGGGGCTCCCAGATAGAGTGTATTGGAATAATCCAATCGAGAGATGATCAGAGATTGGACCAGGAGAAGTCTGGAATCCCGTGGAAGGAGGTACTGTGCCTTCCTTAGTACCTTAATCAGGCCAAAACATGTTGCGGCTACCTTCCTTGCCTGCACTTGGAAACCGAGAGAGGGGTCAAACCAGACTCCCAAATTCTTTTTTTTTTTTTTTTTTTTCAAAAACCTTTATTGCACTTTGCATAGTACACAGCGGAATGCCCACAACCCTGTGGGCTGGCCGCTATCAGAGGATCGTTGTATACAGTGATTTTCAGCAAAAAGGATAACAAAATTACAGTTACAATAAATTCGAGATGGAGTATACTGAAAAAATAAAAGCGCCGGTTGAGCAATTATTCAAGGCGGGAATTGAGGTTTTGATGGATTTTTCACTTTTTTGGTTTTTGATCGATGTTCGAAAAATAACAAACACATAACAACAACAGTTAGGAATGACAGTGTGGTCCAACACGAATCAAAGAATTACAAGTTTCTAGTGTCTCTTGGGAGTATGGGAACCTAACAGCCCTACACCATTCGCGCATGCCTCCACGCACCTCACCCGCCCCTGCCCCCTCGGCTCACCTGCCTAAGCTCTAAGAGGAAATCCCCTGCAGCAGCCCAGGCCTCCACCCCGTCCCCTCCTCCCGCCTAGGTTTAGCCCTCCTCTCCCTCCTCGTCTGACTCATCCTGATCATCTTCGCGCAAAGGTTCGCAGATGTCCCCCCTGTATTCATTCCATTTCAGCCATATCTTATTCCATTTCCCGGGACAGGCTCGGTTGATGTACACTGCTCGCTCGATCAACATTACTCGATCCATGTTCAAGCACCACATGGACTTGGTTGGCAGTTCTGCAGCCCCCCAGCGCTGTGCTATGTCTCGTTTCGCTACCATTAGTCCCGCTGTGACCCAAATTCGCTTGTATCTGGTTAAGTCGGTAGGCTCCCATATATTTAGCAAGCACCTCCTCGGGTCGGGTAGTATGGAGTGATCCAAAGTCTGCGAAAGTGTGCGGAGCACTTGTTTCCAGTATTCCTGGATCTTGGAGCAGTCCCATATAGTATGGAAAAACGTGCCTTCCTCCCCACACCCCCGCAGACTCCCAAATTCTTGATTTGTTTTTTGGGGGTCGGGGGGGACCCAGGCAGCTCGGCCACCATGGATTAAGGTTCATGGGGGCCTTGTGCCCCATGATCATGATCTCAGTTTTTGTCCCATTCAGTTTCAGAAATGAGGCTTCCATCCAATCACAAACCTTAGTAAGACAGGGGGTCAGATTGTTTGGTCCAAAGGTCCCATCCTCAGACCTCGTTAGTGAGACCACTAACTGAGTGTCATCGGCGTATGTGACCAATTTAATTCCCCAGGGAAGCACCACCTCGTCCAAAGGCCTCATATAGATATTAAATAAGGTGGGACTTAATGAGGATACCTGGGGAACGCCGTAATGTAGGGGGAACTGTCTTGATGTAAACTCCCCTTCAAAAACAGAGAATACTCTTTCTGCTAAGAAGGATTGTAGCCATTTGAGGGCCATCCCAGAGATACCGGCCTCGCCGAGACGGCGGATCAATAAGGGGTGATTAACCATATCGAAGGCTGCGCTGAGGTCCAGAAGGACCACCGCAGTGCAGCCTCCTCATCTACAATCTTCCTCGCTTCCTCCACTACAACAACCAGGGCGGTGTCAGTGCCCTGTTTTGTTCTAAAACCAGTTTGAGTAGGGTGAAGCACTGCCTCGTTTTCAATAAAGGCGGATAAGGGTAAATTTACATGCTTCTCCGTAATTTTACTTATCCCTGGTAATAGGGAGATGGGTCGATAGTTAGACCAATCCTCAGGGTCTAGATTGGCTTTTTTTAATAGAGCTTTTACTCTGGCCTGTTTCCACAATGGGGGAACTACTCCGGTGGAGAGGGAGGAGTTAATCACATCTCTCATGATAGGTACAACCACCTCAGAGACTTGTTTCAAGACAGAGGGCGGAGCCATATCCGATGGAGAGCCTGACTTAAGATTCACCAAGAGTTTTTCTACTGTGGGGTAATCCATCAAGGGCAGAACATCCAAAGTTGGTGAGGGGACCAATCGAGGAATAAGCTCAGTAGGGGGTCCATAGTCATTTACAGCCTCCTTCGCACAGAAGGCGGAATAGATGGTAGCAACCTTTGAGCTAAAGAAATTGGCTAACTCTTCACACCGTTTTAGAGGATCAACCACTTCATTCAGGGAACTAGACGGAGTAACTAACGACTTGAAGATCTAATTCATTTCTCTATGGGAGTTAGCGGCTTTAGAGATCTCCAGCTAGTAGAAGGAAGCTTGAGCTAATTTTAATTGGGTCTTATATACCCTAAGTGTTGCTCTATATTCCATTTTATCCTCCAGGGTGAAATTCTTTCTCCACTTCCTTTCTAGCCTCTTGCAACTCCGCTTGAGACATTTCAATTCTGCCGTATACCAAGGCATTTTATTACAGCCTCCGCGATGCACTACTTTGCATTTAGGGAGGGTAAGATCAAGGGCGGACTCTAGCCACTTGTTAAAGGCACTATAAGCTTCAATCGGGTTATCCTCCTTAATTAATGGAAGAGAATCCTTTAAGGAGGATGCCAACTCCGCCACCGGGAGTTTAGACCAGATCCGACCTATCTTACTAGTTGTTATAGAAGGCTGGGAAACATCAGCAGGTGTCCATGCAAATGTGAGTAGTGCATGATCTGACCACAGGATAAATTGCGACTCCTTCCACTGCATATCAATGAGATTGGTATAGAAGTGGTCGATCAAATGGCCAGCAGAGTGGGTAGCTCCCTCCACGATTTGTTTCAGTGCTAAAGTCCCCAATCCCTCAAGAAGGTTTTGAGAGATCAAAGCTTCCGATTCATCGATATGAATGTTAAAGTCCCCTATAATAGAAAAATTAGGGGAAGTACTACTAAGGTGAGTAATTTTATCAAGGAGGGCATTACAAAAACTATTGTAGGGTCCTGGAGGATGATATAATAAAATGCCCGAAAGTGTACAGGTTGGGGAGAAGGAAATAGCAAATTCCAGACTTTCGCAGTCTGATAGCAGGTTGTCAATAGTACGAGACTTAAATGAGTCCTTACAGATAATTGCTATACCTCCGCCCCAACCCTTTGGACGATCGAGCCTACTTATAACGTGCAATGCAACGCTCGGAAATACCCATATTGCAACACTGTGCACAAGAAAGGGCTGTCATGGCTGTTGTCTGTGTCTCCACATTTAACTGCCATGGTATGTGAGGTATGTCATGTATCCAACACCAGGGAAACTGTGAAATCTATTCATACAGTAGCCCTCACCAGGTCACGTGTCCCACAAAAAAATGACATGTCATTCAACACACTCTAGCCTCCTTTGTGTGGTGCAGTTAATGGCAAACAGACATAAGAAATTAAGACTCCAATTCTCCATGCCGTGCAGGAAGGTGGCCCCTCATGCATAGTAAATCATACATGAAATGCAGCCACACCATCTCCACATTGCTATTGTGCCTGTCCTGGTGCTACATAGCACAGTGTGTGCAAATGCTGCTTGAAAACTTAGGACTGTGTTGTATGACCTCAAATATGTCCTACATGGTCCTTTTTTCTGGGAGGCAGAGCAGTGCTAATAATTGAATTGCTGCACTGTACTGTGCCACATTTCCACACAACTGGGTCCTTGTCTCCTGTCCACATAGCTGGCCCAATGCACTGCAATGTAGAAATGTGTAAGGGTCCTTCATTACATATAAAAGCATGTACTTGAATGTGGGTTTATCAATCACCATCTGCATTGAGCGACTTTTCTATCTTTGTCTTTTCAGCTGACCAAGGATATTGTCTGCAGTCATGGGCCATGACCCCATTGCCACATCCCCAGACAAAGGCTCCTCCAACAATGCAATCCCAGGGGTATTGTGGAACTGACCTTCGGGGTTCTGAAGTCTCGCTAGAGCTACCCAGACATGTTCAGGGGCTTATTGCTATCTTTCACCCTGTGGTTTGCAAACTTATCCTGGTTTGTTGTGTATTGCACAACATCTGTAATTGGACAAATGTCCCATGGGATAAATGCCATGAGGAGTAGAAAGCAGTGTACCGGGATGAGGACAGAGAGGAACATGTAGCCTCAAATGCCGGGAGTCAGTGAAGGAATACCATTGTGCATAACTTTTTCATTGAAGCCGGTATTTTTTGGGATGGCCATAAATGAAATGTTTGTTTAGAAACCGTGCACAAAAGTGTGAATAAAGGATTGAACACTTCCTTTGTGTACACACTTTCATTTAACAGTGACTGTAAACAACAAAACACTCACATCTCATATAATTGAATTTAGCACATCACACAAGTATGTAGCTAGGTATTCCACTAACCCCAGGAAAAAATCATCTGGACCAAAAAGTGTGTGCATATCACCAACATGTGCCAAACACATGTGTGTTGGGAAGACTTACACCAAACATAGCTATGTGGAACAGTGTGCACATTTTGTGAGTATATGTGCTGCTACAGTCTACTGACTGTCAGACATCCTACCACAATTCAAGGGAAGTATAAATGTAAACTGTTCTATGACTGAGTGTGTCTTGACTTTTACTGCCTTACACTCATGGAGGCCAGTATAGTGACCCTATTGTCCTAGTACTGCACAGAGGCCAGTATGATGTGCATTGGCACACAGTGCAACCCAGTTAGTCTCCATATGCTACAGAAATGTTTGCAAGCACATAGCTAAATGTGTGTGATATCTCACATAACACATAGAAATGTGGAGTCCTTGCCTGTGTCAGTACTGGATTAGCCACCTAGCCACAATGCAGGCACACTTTAACCCCTTGGCAAGGATGCAACTATTATATGCAGGTATTGATCTGACAGTGTAGCTCTGTCCTACCCAGAAACAATCAATGCTGCAACTTCTGCAGCCCCATCTGTGTGTGCTAATTTGCTCATGACACAAAGTAAATCTAACAGCAAAATAGATGTCAAGGTATAACTACATGCAATATCACTCCTGCCAAGGGAGCAAACACTGACGAATCCGAGGTCAGTGTGGTGTAAACTGTCAATACAAGCACATATGGAGATCTGATGTGAATGAATACCCACATTCTAAGTTTATGAAAGCCCTCTTTGTTGCCACATAACACGATGCAAGGAAATGGTGAACATATTCCTACTTGGAAGCAATAACACTTGTTGGGCCTACTAAAGCAGGTCTTGTGATTATCTCAAAATAGGCTAACAGTTTTGGCTAACAATTTTCTGCTGGTGAAATGTGCATGTGCCACACGTATCGTGCCAGACACCAAGCCCAGACCAGAGATGTATGTGTACCACTACATAATCTGGTGGTCGTAGGGTATTTTAATCGGCTAAATGATGTCTTGCACATATGAAGAGGTTACCTTTTGGCCTAGCGACATACCTTACATATCTAGCCAATCAATTTGTGAGCTGAATGCCACATACACTGAAGACTGGCTGGAGTTGCCAGTGTATATAATTCCCTGAGTGTATATTGCGTCCACAACACATCCTTTTGTAGGAATGCAGACAGGTAGTATGATCTAGATGTTTTCCCTTACTCATATATGGCTATGGTGCATATGTAGGTAGCCGTTTGCGATTCGCAAATGCCGAAATTCAGCAAATTCGGCGTTTGCGAATCGCAAAAGGCGTTTTGATATGTAGGTGCCACTTAGCACAATAAGGAATCGCAAAAATTGTGATTCCTTATTTTGCTTATAGCATTTAAGGAATCGCAATTTTGCGATTCCTTAAATGCTATGTAGGGGTGCTTTAAAAATTGCAATGTTTGCATTAGGAATCGGAAAATACCACCTACTTCAAGTAGATGGGTATTTTGCGATTTCCTTCAAAAATGCATTTTTAAAAAAAATTCAAAGTGCCATGTGGCGCACAGACATGCCCTTAGGGCATGTGTGTGGGCCACATGTACTTACAGGCACATTCCAGGGGTGCAACAGGTGTCCTTTGGACACCCTGGCACCCTTGGGATTGCGATTCTCAAATTGCGATTTTCACACAGAAAATCGCAATTTGAGAATGTATCCCCATTCATTCCTTGATTGTGATTCGCAATTTGCTAATCGCAAACAAGAGATGTTAAAGATTCGCAAAAAAATTGCCAATTTTTACCTACATTCCATTTTGCTATTCTCAAATAGCGATTCATTAAAAATCGCTATTTGGGAATCGCAAAATGGAAATTACCTACATATGCCCCTATGTGTATATCATTTGCATAGAAGTGCAATATCTGTGAAATTAAATAGCTACTACGCAGCCACCTATGTTAAGCCACACATAATACATAATGTAATACATATTGTTAAAGCCAAGGTATCAACTATTCAGAATATTTCTGTTTATTTCACAGAATTATATTGCGTGTCCTAGAGTCTGCACCATGAACACAACACGTCACACATATGCACATTATTGGCTTACATATCGGACACCACCCGCTACTCCGCCACCGCAGACAAACCTACCATCACGACCTGGAATACTGCCACCACCAAACTCGTCACCTTGACCATGAAGAAAACCCACTCGGGGGCCCCAATGGACCCCTTCCCAGTGCACATATTCCACAAGGCACCCGCCATGATCGCACCCGAACTAGGAGGGACCATCAACGCTTCCCTCAGATCCGGCATCTTCCCAGACAACTGGAAGAGGGCGGAGGTCAAACCCCTCCTCAAGAAGCCAATGACCTGAAGAACTACCGGCCCATCTCTCTCCTCCCCTTCGCGGCCAAAGTCACCGGGGGAGTGGTGAATGCCCAGCTGACTGCCTCAATTGAAGAGAACTCCATCCTAGATGCTTCACAATTTGGACTACACAGCAACCACAGCGCTGAGATCACCCTCCTCGCCGCCACGGACGATATTCACACACTACTCAACCAGGAACACACCGCGGACCTCATCCTCCTAGACCTCTCCGCGGCCTTCGACACGGTCTCCCATCGCACGCTCACAGCCAGACTTCACAATGCAGGAATACAAGAAGCCGTCCTCGACTCTTTCCAATCCTTCCTCTCCGGGAGAACCCAAGGATCAAACTCCCCCCCTTCCTCTCTGAACCCACTGACATCAACAGCAGGGTATCCGAAGGATCATCGCTTAGCCCAACGCTTTTCAACATCTACATGGCCTCCCACGCCGCCATCGTCAGACAGCATGGGCTCAGCATAGTATCCTACGTTGACAACACTCAGCTTATCCTCTCGCTCACAAAGAACCCCGAAGACACCATACTCTGTTTCGACAAAGGAATAAAGGACGTTGCAGCCTGGATGAAAGACAGTTGCCTGAAGATCAACTTAGAGAAAACTGAGGTCCTTATCCTCAGCCCCTCCACCTCCGACTGGGACAACACCTTTGTGGCCCTCCGCCCTAGGGAAGCCATAGGGAAGCCACCCTCCCCTACCGATCACGCTCAAAACCTCAGCATCAGTCTGGACTCCTCCCTCTCCATGAACCACCAGATCAACACCATCGCCTCCACCAGTTTCAACTGCCTACGCATCCTCCGAAAGACCTTCAAATGGATCCCCCACCGACTGCAGAAGGACCGTCACCCATGCACTCATCACCAGCATACTGGATTACAGCAACCCCCTATATGCCGGTATCAACAGGACACTTTTACACAGACTCCAGACCATCCAGAATGCCGCAGCCAGACTCGTCCTTGGAACTCCACATCACAAGCACATGACCCAACACCTACAAGAACTCCACTGGCTCCCCGTCAAGAAGAGGTTCACCTTCAAGCTCCTCATCCACACCTACAAATCCCTCAACAACATCAGACCCCAATACCTCAACAAGAGAGTCTCCTTCCATGTACCAAAGAGGAACCTCCGCAGCCGGGAGATATTTCTCCTACATCGCAGCCAGGACCTGGAACGAGCAACCGGTGAACATCAGACGGTCCCCTACCATGCACACGTTCAGGATGGACCTAAAGAGTTAGCTCTCTGACTGATCCGGAGTTGCCCCTCAGCGCCTTCAGACCCTCCCGGGTGAGTAGCGCGATTTTAAGCACCCTGGGGCAGATTTATGAAGGCCTTGCGCCACGTTTACGCCGCTGTTGCGTCACGCAAGGCGGCGTAAACGTGGCGCATCCCTACGAACGATTTACAACGTGACGCATCTAGGCAGATGCGTCACGTTGTAAAGCCCTGCGCCGCTTGTCGGCGTTCCGGCGCAGGGTGGGCGTTCCAGGGCAGGTGCGCCTCGCAAAAGTGGCTGAGTGAAATCTATAAGATTTCACTCAGTCACTTTCAGGCCAATGCTGCGTCAAAAGCCTGCGGCTGCTTGAAGCAGGCGTAGGTCTTGATGCAGCATTGGTCAGATAGGGCACCCCCGAGCCTTGCTGGAGCTGCGTCGCGCTTGCGACGCAACTCCAGCAATGCGCCGCCTTTACGGCACAGATGCGTCACGCATCTGTGCCGTTTTTGCCCCATGGTGCGCCGCATTTTAAATGCAGCGCACCATGGGTGGCGGAGCTGTGGCGCACTGTGGCGCACATTAACTGGCGCATCCCTGGGGATGCGCCAGTTAACATAAATCTGCCCCCCCTGATTGATAGATTGACACATACAACACATCCCTAGTCATCAAGCATGTCAGCAAAAATAATTTGAGCAAGAAAAGTGAGCCCTGAGTGTGTTTACCTGCATTGCAGAAATTAAGACACTGTACAACACACATAGTGCCAATATCGGCCCACTGACCAACCCTCCAGAAGCAACATACATGCAGCATAAATAAGCAGACAAGACAACTTTTTTGTTGGGAAAAATTCGCTGCAGGTTTATTAGCATAACAATATGCCAACAAGGTGGGTTATCTTACAGATGATCCAAAGGCAAGCCGCCCCTCGCGTCCTACCACCTGATGGGCCAAACTTGCACCGTGGCCTTAGCCAATCGGTGCTTAGCGGTTGTGGTGAGGGGGTAGCCACTCCCACTTCCGGTGAACCATCGGTCCACCCTCTTGCTCACGCCCTCCCCCTACGGGGGGCGGAGCGTTCAAGCGACCCCCGGTTGTAGAGGTTTCCAACCACCCGTAGGATAAAGGGGTGCCGTCGCACCCCAGGGTCCACCGCACATACTTCCTGGGGATATTAGGCCTCAGCATCCTTTGTGCTCCTGAAGAGGGTACCCCTGAGTACCTTTCCGCCTCTGGATCGCCCTGTAACTCCGCCTGCAACACAAAATAAAAGGATTAGAAACATTCCCCCCACCCTGAAAGTGCCGGGTAAGCGGTAGGGAGGGAAACGGCGTCATGGTGAGGGGGCAAAGAGGCCGCCAGGGGGGCGTGGGAGGACTTTATACTACTCCCCGCACCCCGGCCCGACCGGAAGTGACGAGCGGGACCCACTGGGGTCCGGAGACACTAGGCTGCTCCGTGTGCCATCTTGTGGCACTAGGGGGGCCGCCCTCTTATGAGGGTCCCCTGCGGGGACGAGTCAGTCGACCCGCATAATGCCAATATCGACCCACTGACCAACCCTCCAGCAGCAACATACATGCAGCATAAATAGGCAGACAAGACAACTTTTTTGTGGGGAAAAATTCCATGCAGGTTTATTAGCATAACAATATGCCAACAAGGTGGGTTATCTTACAGACGATCCAAAGGCAAGCCGCCCCGCGCGGCCTACCACCTGATGGGCCAAACTTGCATCGTGGCCTTAGCCAATCGGTGCTTAGTGGTTGTGGTGAGGGGGTAGCCACTCCCACTTCCGGTGAACCATCGGTCCACCCTCTTGCTCACGCCCCCCCTACGAGGGGCGGAGCGTTCCATCGACCCCCGGTTGTACAGGTTTCCAACCGCCCGTACGATAACGGGGTGCCGCCGCACCCCAGGGTCCACCGCACAGACTTCCTGGGGATATTAGGCCTCAGCATCCTTTGTGCTCCTGAAGAGGGTACCCCTGAGTACCTTTCCACCTCTGGATCGCCCTGTAACTCCGCCACAGCCCTGGGTGTGGCGACCGTCGCAGCCAGGGCCCCCCACCAAGGCCGGCAATCCTACTTACATCCTGCTATTTCTAGGGCCTCTTCCTTAACCCACAAGAATCGTTCCATTTTTATACTGGGCAGATGAACCCTTCCGTCACAACACACCTGAGAATATGGCGTGTAGCACCCATATCTAATGGGTCAAGACTCCTCTGCCCAACGAAATTACGCATAGCGCAGAACTTCCTGCACACAGGCTCCATGGCCTCCCCTGCCAAGATCCCTGCCACAGGAGCCTGGTGTGGATGCATACCACTGACGTTTACCTGTCACCCTGGGTGCAACGTTGCACCGGGTGGTCATTGTGGTCTTCTAATCTGGTTTGTGCAAGTCATATTGACCAGGCAAATCCCTTGTAAATGAACTTATCCCTGGTGCATATAGCAAGGTGTCCAACATGCTAGAGGGAATAAGTATATGGTGTCCGTCCTTAGACCCTCCACCATAGAAATTACGCATAGCTCAGAGGAACTTCCTACCCGCTGGCTCCAACGCCTCCCCTGCCGTGCGCCTTGCCTACAAAGCCGGGAGGGAGTTCCTGACTGCTCGATATCGACTGTCCCCCAGTCCGGCTACTTCCCACCCTATGGTGGTGTATTCCCACTGATGTTCTTTTTGGTCTTCTCTTCTGATGCATTCTTACGCCACAATGACCAGACAATTACATAGATGCCAAATTAACCCTGCTGTACACACGAGGTGTCACACTGGTTTGAGGGGATAATTGTATTGTGCCCGTCGCAAGACACTGCACACACGTGACGTGTCAACCTACATAGCCTATGCTGCTTGCTGCAACTTTGACTGGTCACAGGTGCCCGGGCCCTGCTAACCGCTTGTGACCTAGGATACTTACACCAGATATGGTGTCGAACTACAAAACTGTGTGTCACAAGTGTCCCATATTGGTTTTCTGGTAGAACCACTGGTCCCCTTCTGGGATAGAGTAAATTCTGTGACATGATGTACCACAACACACAAATGGCTGGCAGCGACAGCCAAGGCCTGTTTAGGACAGGACTTAGTGTGTCTGGGGTGTTTTTGGGGATCCAACTCTTGGTGCGTGCTTGCACTTAATCAACTGCAATAGATGGACCACCCACAGTTTGGCTGCTAACTTCTCCGACATGCGTCTGAGGTCAGAATAATATTTGTATTGCTTAGGCATAGATGCTTACTTGTATAATCGTCCCCTTTTGGCTGACACTGCACCCTATACAAATGTATAGACATGTTGTGTACAGGAAAATTGTTACTACAACACTCGTACTTCTAGGTGTATGAAAACTGCAAAAAGAAAACCTTACTTCTTACCCAAAACGATCAAATAACATCCTGTCCAGGAGAACGCTTACCAATGGTATGTGTGGCTGAATCAGGCCCACAGTTCCGTGTAAATGATCCCGCACCACCCTAGTACCAATGGTCCTGAGTGTGAGAAACTGGTGATGTCACTTGTGTGAATGTCTCAAAATGGGCCAAAATGTTACACTTACGTAAGTCCAGACTTGACACTACCGTAGCCCCGCCCACCTGGACAGGCCCTCTCCCCTGCTGTGAGCAAAACCTTATAGTGCGTCCCCAGTACTGGCCATCAGCCTTCTGGAAAAGACCCCTGTGCACCCCCCTAATGATTAACAAACCAGTCTTATGCCAATGTACCAGTGTGGATATCCCTCAATCCTCTATGAGTTTAAGGGCAGAGGTTGGATAAAGGAATAGTGTAGAGTCTCTCCTCGTGTTTATCACTTGTACCAGTTGTCCCCCTGTGCCTGGCCTTCGTGGACCCTATGAAGTTATACTAAGCATAACAAATAACAGTAAATACATGTTGTGCAACTGGGGGGACTGTTACTTCCTCCTCCCTATCCCTGGCATAAGAACAATGCAACGGAAACCCTACGTTAATCCTTGAATAACCACCAAATGATCGCCTTACTAGTACCCCGTGTCGAGTGACTAGTAAAGTCTGCGACTAGACCAGTCACCCCGATTGGGCGCTCGTTGGACCGCAGGCGGCTAAAAGAAGCCCGCCATCCAAATGTATAAATCCAGTTGGGCAACTTTGGACACTATCACTTACTCCCTATGTACTTCCTGGCATGGAAATACTGCCTAGGATCTCCCCACCTTAGATCCTCAATAACCACTAAGTAACTCTTGACTCAGGCCGAACGAGTACTAGTGTACCTAGCTAAGGGCCCTCCCCTGTGTGTGAACCCTTGCATGTGGTTAGTGACTGTTGTTATTACTTGCCCACATCTGGGCCCTGCCAGTAAAGCCTAGGCAAATAAATCGCAGACCCTAAACTGGGCGTAAGCGTGCCAATAAGTGTCCAAGTTAATCTGGGCACCAGATTTAAACCAACCGAAAAACTAAATGCGAGATCACCAGTGATCTTGGCCTACTCCATGGCTGAGTAGCGGTCCTCTCTGAAAGCTAGACAGTGTTGAACACAATTGAGGGACGGTGCCGCGCACCAGACATAACCACCCTGCAAAGCTAGAGCGCCGGCACACTGGCTGCTGAAAATAGCGGTGGCGGGCCATGGCTGCACCTCTGGACGTTAAAAGGGGGGGTTAAAAGGTACCCGTTTTACAAGTTTGTACCCCGCAACTAACCTGGTGGGAAGATAAGTGAGGGCCCCTCCCCCTTGGTGACACAGGTGGGTGCCAAGACAGAAAGTTAAATAAATATATAGTGTCCAGGAGTAATTACGCGCAGCAAGTTGAAGGGTTCAACAATAGCTGAAGAGAACAAATATATAGCTTCTCACAATTCTACTAGCTGTACTTAGTATGTACGCACTCCTACGAGCCCTATCAAGTGGATGCAAAACGTCGCCTGTCAGTACATGTCCTTGAGATAGTTTGCCACTTGTATACATGTAAATAATTTTATTACATGTCAAAGGGAACATGCCCCATAATACTATAGTGCGAAAGCTATATCCTGCCATCGTAGCGAGGCTCCCTGGTGCAGCCGGGAAAAGCAATAATATTAATTTGCATCCATGAGGCTGTCACAAAATTGCAGGTTCCAAGTCCAAAAGAGTAGTGCTTGGTCTTAACAAGGAGGGGGTAAAGTATTTTTGAGTCACCCCCTGCCACGTACAAATCATGTTGCAATCAATGTCGCAAAATTCAGAGGCAGCCACTGCCTCCCCTGTGAGGTGACCCATCCAAATCCCCTCAAGCTACTTGCTGTAGTCCTAACCCAGGTAACCCTACCTGTTGCCCAAAAGTGACCCTTGTTATTGAACCAACTATGCCCCGGTTCAATAGTAGTCCCCAGAAGTACTAGCCCTTCCGAAGTGGTGAAATGGGCATGCCTGTATCTTGGAGGTACTGATGTACGTGTGTACTATGCACTATAGGGAATACCATGCCCTTACATACAGATGCATGATAATTGCGTGCTAAATACAGCACGGAGCATGCCCAAGAAACTGACCCTTGCTTTGAGACTTGAGGAGGCCGTGCGCGCCCCCCAATGGTGACCTACGCTAAGCCCCTATATGCCCATAGCCCCACACAACCCCAGTGAGTGATGGCCCTAGTACCTGTCAATACTTCAGGTGGTCCCCCATGTGAGTGGGGTGGTTCTTCCGTCGCCGTACCTGCATTAGAAACAAGACATCCAATAAAACCCTGCCCCCTCTCATATATAAATATGAATTCACTGCAATGGGACTGGGGGCCTAAATGCCCCCACGCAATCAAGGACAGGCTGATTACCATTTGCTTGAAGTAGGTCGCTCCGAACCTTCTCGTAAGGAGTTGGGTGAGGCAAATACTAGGCTAATTATTCCAGTTCTAAGTCGATGATGACTGAAAGCTGTTTACTATTCATCCCAACCACCTCGGCCTCCCAGGCCTACACACTGACCTCAATGTTTTCTTCCTGCGAAGATACTTCCAAATATGTCATGCACTCTCGTGTAATCTGAAAGAAGACCATGTAATGTAGCAGATTCCAATCTCCTTGACTATGGACGTGTCCTTCCAGTGAGCTCATGTGGGTTGGGAATATACCATTTACGAAGTATTATCTTTCTACCTGTGTTTGGTGCATAGTGTAAACATGCATACTTACTTTTCTCTTGTACACGCTGCTTGCTACCCTTTACATTGGTACTTGCAAAAATGCCGCCAAAGCATGTGTAACGTTGGTTCAAGTAGAAAGGACCTCCATTTCTTGAGAAATAGAAACTCTACTTGCACTCGTACGCTTTTGTAACTTTGCACGAATGCCCCCTTACACCTGTAAAGCACTGTTTGCTACCACTAGAATTAATTGCTCACTCTTGCAACCTCCTAATTCGCTTTATAATGTGTTCACTTCTAGTGCTCTCATGATCAGTTCTGTTCCTATTGTGAGGTGCAAAGACACCTTCCGGTACGTCAGCGTAAATGAAGGCATAACAAGAGTGTATACATGGTTTAACTGCAGCGGGATGCGGCGCATCAATAAAAGACTCTAACCCGTTTCCCCCGCAACCAGGTCGACCGCTTCGCAGTAAGGCCCCATCATCTCTGATTAAAACGAGTGCCAAAATGCTGTCATGCCTGGTCCAGATGGCCAACCGAACACCAGCTTGCTGCCTAAAAGTCCGTATAATGACTTGCCTCCCTTGCAGCCAGGCACCACTGAAGCCGCTGGCACTGGCTATGTCCAACTCTGAAAATGCTAAATGAACAGAAAAACGCGCACATCGGGGAACTAAAAGCGGGCCAAAACCTTAGGTGTATGATCATGTGCCAGCCGAGGGCCCCATGCACCGTGACCGGGGCGGACCTCAAGATGCTACCTTGTGTTTCCTTTCGATACTTACAGAAGCGCCAGCATTGCCCACGTAAAGTTTGTTCTTGAGTCTGAGGTCTGCCCTGCATAGCAATACGTTACCTCTACTTGTACTTGTCTGCGGTCGCGGTTGGCGCGCTACATGTAGACCGAGAACAGTTTATAAGACATAGCTACGTGAACGCTGAATTGGCCTGCACTGCCATAACACGCATTACTCATAGGAAAACACACGTTTTGCTGAGATACTCGCTCGACCGCGCAGGTATTAAAGACCCTGTTACGCAGCTCAACACCCTCAGGGGGAGACACACTGCCGAGGACCGGCCTGCTGGTCTCCCAGCGAGGGAGGAGGGAGGCAGGGGGCTGTTAGCCCACAGTGCCCTTTCCTAGGTACTAACACACACCATTGTACAAACATAAGCGATGCCCTGTTGATGACCAGAAGGAAACAACCTTAAAAGTAAATAAACGCCTTCACTGTGATGCATGACTTTTATATATATTTAACAGTGAAAGCTGTGGCCAGTACGTGGATAAAACACGCGAACTAGGCGTTGTTAGCACCACACTCAATCCAAGTCAGCTAACCGGCCAGCACATGCCGCTTTGAGCTAACTTTGCCTGAAGAGGCACACAAAGGATGAGTATTACGGGCACGTACGACCCACATTTTTCTGTACCCAATCAATAGGAGAAGGTATTCGAAAATGTAAAAGCAATCAGTAGCGAGAATAACTGAATAGCAGCAAGCTGGGAAGTAAGCCAGGTCAAACTTGACCTAACACCTACTGCCACCGCGTGTAAAGCCAGACCGATTATACAAATATAGCGTTACTTGACCGAAAGAAAGGACGCTAGTATTGGGGCACTTACATGGGGACCATTGCATTACCGATGGACCCGAGCAAATCTCTTACTGTCGGCACGGGGATAAAAAGGTGTCTGCCCAGAATCACTGGCATCGTGCCTCTGTCGAGATTTGAGCGATGACGATGCACACCTCCACCTATCTCGCCTGCCCGACCGATAAATAGCCACGCTGCCGAGATTCGGCACCCAGGAGAAGGCCTATAAAAGCCGCCGAAACCGACCCAGCCCAGCTGATAGGTCGAGAATCGAGTAACATGTTTTTTGTTTAGCTCACAGATGTCACAATACCTCATGTAACTTATCGTCTGCTTTTGTCCTTTGTTCAATAGAATTCTGTTCCTGTTGTGAAGCGCTCTGACTCCTTCGGGTAAAGTCTGCGCTATATAACACATAAATAAATTAAATAAATACCTAGCGATCGCGCCAAAAGACATGACGGAAGTGAAAGCCCGCCTGGTACAAGGGGTGTGGCACTGACCCTTTAGCAAAATGGCCACCAGGGGGGGAAGGGGGTTCGGAGGCCGGACAAGGCCGACAAGCTTTCGCGCCAATTTCCCCACCGCATAAGATACCGCACAGAGATTAGCCGGAGGGCGAAGGCGCTTGAACCACAAAACATTCACAAGACTTTCAAGGGAGCGAGGAAAGCTCCTTGTAAATACCAACACAACCTACGCTGAGCCCCATCGCTGGCACGGGGTAGTTTTAAACCAGGCACTGTATCACAGTCTCCCACAACTACAAGCCCCAGGATGCAATGGGCTGAGGGTTAAAAGCAAGGCTCGGCAGATGTCGTAACACCTGGGTCTGCTCCAGGCAACTCTGACTGCTGGCTCTGCTCAGCCCCACACACCCCCAGGCAGGCCAGTGCGAATGGAAACACTTGCCCCATTGAGGTGAAACAGCCCTCTGCTAAATTGAGAGCGTTTATGAAAAGGCCGAACACCCGTATGAAAGGTGCAGTCAGTGCCTCTCTCCACGGGTCTCGTCCTCCTCTCTTTCCTCTGTTCCACCTCTCCCTGTACACAAAAGGCTGCCCCCTGGCACTCCCTAGGCATGCCCGACACAGAGGAGGAAGGAGCCCCCCTCCCCAGCAGGGGAGCGGGCACGAGGGGGGTGGGCTACCCCAAACCGGAGCACTAGGAAAAATTAGCCCCTTGACATCCTCACCTCTGCGGCCGTGAACAGGCTGCATGACCCATCCGCACCCCTGTAAAAAGGGGTGGGGAGAGAGGGCACAAAGGGAGACATTTGCACAACCCTTGAAAACCTTGGGAAGCACTGATTAAATCAAAACCCCTCCCCAAGAGGGGACGACTCACCGCCAGAGACACCACCCGGCGAACGGAGAAAAAACAGCGCACCGACGCCAGAACAGGCATCTGAACGGAGAGACCTGAGGGCACACTCAAACGGCGTTAGGGTGAGGGGGCAAAGAGGCCGCCAGGGGGGGCCTGGGAGGACTTTATACTACTCCCCGCCCCCCGGCCCGACCGGAAGTGACGAGCGGGACCCACTTGGGTCCGGAGACACTAGGCTGCTCCGTGTGCCATCTTGTGGCACTAGGGGGGCCGCCCTCTTATGAGGGTCCCCTGCGGGGACGAGTCGGTCGACCCGCAATAGGCTAGTTGCGTCAATGAAAACACATGCATTGGCCTATTACATGACGGAATGCACCTAGAGTGTCAGTCAGAAGCCACGCATCAACACCAAAGCGTCAAAAACAATGCATTGAGCATTGGGATCCATTGTGCATACATCACACATTGCCTTTTTCTTTATCGATGCATCACAAAAAAACTACGCTTTAGTAGGAAAAGTGACATTTTAGTAGAAAACTGTGATGCATCCACCCAGGAAATGACGCAATGGCTCAGCCATGTTACAACCAGGACGTGTGAAGTTCCTTTAACTTACAGTATTTTTGTATATGCTGGCTGGTGGAGGTGTTTGGTGTGTGCTCTTGTGGACTATATTGTCTTTTGGTCTTGTTGGTGTCTCTGTTGTCTCTGTTGTGTTTTAAAATTGTTAATTGTGTATTGTATTTGTATTTTGTATTGTTTTGCTCACTTCATTGTTGGGTGTATATCTATTTAGGGGTTTGTAGTTTTAGGGGTAGGGAGAAGGGTTAGTTTCAAGTGTGTTTTATTTAAGGGTGGGTAGTTTGGCTAGAGAGATGTCAGGGAGGGTCAGGGCAAAGAATCTGTCCAGGGAGGGATTTGGAGGGATGCTGTGGCTGGTGATCCACTATCTCCTAAACCTGCTCAGGAGTGGTGGTGGGGTCGGCCAAGGATACCTTCCCTGTGAGAGGCGGCAGCAGTAAGGGAAGGTTTGGTACTGCATGAGGTGACTCTTTAATGTCCAGCGAACTGTCCATCAATTGAAACACCAATGGGCAGATGTGGTTAGCTGGGAGACAGATCTCCTAGATCATCTGGAGTTTGAAGTTGGTGAGCCTCCTGGTAAGTTCCTATATTGCATAAGCTTGTAGATGACATCTATAATTGTTTTTTCAACAGAAAGTGCCAGCTATACATTTGGGTTGGTATGCCATGAACCAGGCTAACTTTGTCAAATTAACAGGACATAACACAGATGCCTGTTCACAGTGGCATTATGATATCCCAAACATACCATGCAGTGCAGGGGAGGCCCAAAGGTGCTGTGAGATCCATCTGGCACTATGTAGGGAGTGTTTTCACTTAGCCTGCTAGGTCGTTTCTGACTCTAAACTGTCAGGCCACCTGCCTGTATGATGCAGGGGGTGTACTCACATTTCATCATGCAACAGGGGGGACAGGAGTTTTGGTTCTCCCCCAAAATATTTAATATACATGTACTTTTGGGCCAATAGGTCACAAATCGTTTATGAACCTGTATAGGGCTTGGAGGATCAATGGTTATTTACTGTGTGCTAGTGACATGTAAGGAGCTAAGTGAAGAAGCCAAACAATTATGGATACTGTCTGATGCGTGTAGCATTGTTCAGAAAATATATTGATTTGAGATGGCCACATCAATTCAAAACCCATACCTTGCTGAGTGTGGTCAGTCAAATTGGCCTGTTCACATTGCCATCAAAGCCCGGCACCCTTGCACCTTGTAGCAAGGTAGGCTGGTTTGGTACTTTGTCTGAACTCTGTGCATTGGATATTTGATTTATCTGATATTATCTGGAAACATTGCAACATGGCATACATATGACCATCTTTAAGGCATGTCATCTTTGCCATATGCACATGTTCAATACCAGACATTTGTGAAGTCATTGTGTTGAGCTTAAAATGACTAGGGGGGTTGACTCCAAGACCAAATCGAGAATGCAAGGTACTGTTTTAGAATCGGTCACTGAATATAGATATCTGGTTGTTATAATAGATGCTACGGGCACGGGTAAAAATCAGTGCGCTGCACTACAGAGAAGAAATAACTAATTAATTGCCGCATTTTCCACACTCCAGAATAACTTAAAAGGGCTCCCCCTTAATCTATTATTACAAATTATGTCAGTCAAACATGTTCAAACTCTTGCATATGGAGTAGAGACTTTAAGAGTATGTGCTGACAACACCATAGATAAGCTAGTGACAGGAACCTACCGACGCCTGTTTAATCTTTGGCAACAAACTTCTCCAGCACAAATCCAACTTGTATTCGGACTTAAGCAACAGAACCTAAATAGTTTAGGAGCATATTTAAAATTCTGCCATACAATTAGAATGGATAATAATTCCTCGCTTATGACAGTGGTCTGGGAGGCAATATGTGATAATAAACATAAGCAGGCTCATGAATATTTTAAACTGGCGATAGATACGTTCAAGGCGGAACAACTATGGGCCTTACCTCTTTCACAGGTGGCTTTTAAAAAGTTAAAAATGGGTGCAGTAAAAAATTGTCATCTCTATGGGATAAAGCAGTACTGGCAAAGAGATCCCATGCATGGACAGTTATTGCTTCGTACGGTATGCTAAAACCTCAGAGCTATCAAGGAGACTCAAATAGCCAAAGGGCAAAGCGGAAGCTTGTGAATCTCCGATTTGGAAATAGCCAATTCCTTGGAGATGCCCCTGCATGGAAAATGATGAGTAGTGAGAGGAGGTGTCGCATCTGTAATCAGAAGAGGGAAGATATGTGCCATATCATCTGTAGCTGCCCTGCTCTAATAGGTGAACGTAGGAGGCTGTTAAGGTCAGACTTTAATAGTCAAATGATACGAACATGCCGACAAGCAGTCATAGCCAGTTTACAAGAAGAAAGTTTGCAATTTATAGGCAGACTTCTGTAGTTTATTGGAATAGTGGAGAAGAAACTGCTTAACTGGTGGACAATGAGGATTGTTTTATATATTCTTGGTTTTATAAATTGATGAACGGAATCTTAATTATGTGGTCCTAATAATGCATGAAATGTAAGCAAGAATTGCATAATGGTGTTTTAATTATACGTTTTTATTAACTGAACAATACATTTTTCATTCATTCAGTCCTTCAATGTATTGAGCTTCATATGTACACAGTGTACAGGTTCAACATTCACAGAGCAATGTACCATGTTTTTTTCTTGTAGGTGGATCGGGACCAAACACCAGTGGTGAGGTGGAGACCTTCAGGGATCCCAATTCTGGCAGTGAGTGTGGCCTAATGTTTTCTGTGTTCTGTAAGGATTGTGTGTGATCTCTGATATTTGTTGCATTGAGATGTGTAAAGGTTCTCATCAGTCACTTGAAAAAAGCATAACATCACAACAGAAGTAGGACAAAGTTGCATGTGCAATAGATAGGGCCAAATGTCAATGTGCATTGATTGCAATGTATGTACACCCACATCACGGATGGCTCAGAATATGCTGGGGTAATGTTTGACCCACTATGGTTTGGATGCCTATGCCTATGGCACATGGACAATCACCAGCTCCAAGACCAACAGATGGTCATTATTTCTAATGTTTCTGAACCATACTATGGGCAGGAACTGACAACATTTTACCCAAATGATGTGACAGGAAAGCTGCATGGGATAGTCTGTGATGTTCCAGACACAGTACGTTTGCCCAAGTCAAAATACATTTGAGTAGGACACAGATGTGATTGGGATGTAACACATTCAATATATGATCTATGTAATAGGGTTCCAGGTATTTCCAAGAGTCAATATTGGAGAAGTGTCCAACAGGCCTGTTGATTTGGAGGTAGCTAGCTACCCTCATCTATTTTTCCACTACCTGGCACAGAGTCGTTCTATGTTGCAATGTGTGTAGCTTTCTTTATTTGCCATAACAGTTACGCAATGCTCAGGCACTATACCTGTACTTGCTACACACTAAACATTTCACATCGGTTATTGGTCATCGAATATACCATCTTGCATGCTACATGAGAAACCCCAGGGAGTACCAGGATGGACCATGTGTAACATTCCATGTGTACTCAACATCATTGTTACGAATCAGTCTTGCTATTATTATGGGTCGACATTTTTTGGGGCAGACACTACCATTTCATATACTTAAAGGCCAAAACCTAAGTACTTTTTGCATTGTTACTTTAGGAGAAATATATGTTTCTTATGATGGTTGGTCATGAATAGGTCATGATTGAATGTTTTTAATTTTGTCTGGATATGTCACATGTGATGTTATTGTAACTGAAGCATTTAATTGATTACAACATATACAAGGTCAGCTTTGTGTGATACAAATGTCCTTCCTCTCTAACAGACAAAATGATCCCTGACCAAGAGAAGACATATGGCAACTGTTTGGAGAGATACAGCCACCTTGCGCATGTTGCCAAGGCCTACAGACTCATGACACGTAAATACACTGAAGGGAAGGGAGTGGGGACATGGAAGTCTGCAGCACAAAGAGTACAAGGGCTGGATAAGCATTGCACCCATCAGGAAGATGATGTGCCCCATGGTGGTGATCCGGTTGCAGTTCCTTGACCTTCAGCATCTCAACCGACAGTAGCGCCACAGCCAGTAAGCACTGCCCCAGGATAGCAAAGTGAGTTTGAGAAACAGGTCCTTAAATTCAATGATACCTTGAAGCTGTGTGGCTGGCATCGAACTGCAGGTGGCCATTCTGATGTGGATGGTTCACACTTTGCAGCAGCCTGTGGATTACATTGAGCAACAACTGTAGGCCTCCATTGAACTGTTTGCCCCTTCACTGTTCTTATATCTTGTTTTCAGTGATTACTATTTTAGCATAGATTAGAAGAGGTTGTAGCATATGGATAGGTTAGTTTAGTATTAGTGGTTTTAAATTTGTATCAGTCATTTGTTTCTGGGCAGGGATATGGGTGGGTAGGTCATTAAGTTGGTGGGAGGTTGATGTTTAGCATATGTTAAAAATATATATAAAATAGAAATATATGTATATACTTGTTTAGGTTTTAATGTTTAGGTAGTTTGTATATAGGTGTAGTTTATTTTGGTCTTGTGTGGATGTATATTAAAGGGGTGAGGAATGATGTTTGACATGTCTGTTGTGGTATATGTTTAGAGTAGCATAAGTTAAGGTTAAGTAGGCTAGGCTAGGTTTAAGTTAAGGTACTGTATGCTAGTTTATGCATAGTTTAGATTCGATAAGATGGTTAATGTGGTGTAGTTAGTTATTTAATTGTAGGGTTGTCCAATGTTTGCAAAAAACAACGTTTAGCACTTCACTACTGCCTAAAGATTAGTTGTGTAGTAGATGGCATATGTGCTTTGGTAGTGTTAAGCACATGCAGTAGGATTTCCAGGCAGTGTTTGTATTCATGTGTAACTAGGTGAAATACCTATGAAGAAGATCCTGTCAAGTTTGCAATGGAGGCATCTAAATGATCTTCAAACATGATTGTACACTGTAAGTGTCACTCTTGCTGTGAATGGAAACACTGCCCAAAACAGGAATTCATCTACTGTTGCACTGTGTGTGTAAATGATGCTACATGTATTGTATGGATGAATATGTCATTATTTCAAGGATGTGTTGGGCCACACTCTGATCACAGACACTTGCACACTTTCCCTTGCCTCATTGTATTGTCACATCAGTGTTGTTTTCTGCCTAGCACACATGGAAGTAGCCCCCACCTGGGCATGAACTTCATTTAGCCTTACCATTGACTGATTGCTAGCTGTTGCACTTCATGTATGTGAACTCGGGCAACTAATTGCTATTTTAGATGCACATACGGTTCATATTAACTATTTGCCTTGGCCTGTGCTGATTTTGCCTGAGGTCTGAGAAACACAGAAACGAAATTCCCTTTAGTTGTTAGTATGTATCTTTAGGGTCAGCACATCCAGCATGGTATACTTAGTACAATCAACAACATATATACAACTAGCAGGCTACAGAAAGTGTAATTATTTACATCCGTGTAAATGGCAAGGATCACAGTAGCAGTTATTGCAGCAATACTCCCAACATTGTTTGAGAGCTAAAGGATGCCTTGAAAGAGTCCATGGGGGATACATGTGTGTGCCATGTTGAGGAGAGGAGAGTTCCAGTAAGAGTTAGGTTCAAATTGCCATTAGGTGAGGTAGGCCCCATTGACAGTGCACAAATGGGTAAGATCAACGGATGGGTAGGTGAATAGGGGACAGTACCAGTTGACAACTGCAGCACAGGTTAAATGAGTAACAAACCATGTGGCACAGACAAATGTTACTGACCAGCTCTTCACTGGAGAATGTAGAAGTCCACATCGTCATCCTCTGCTATATGTGATGCCTCCCCTTAGGGGGGTTTTGTCAGTCCCGGAGGTGACAGAGGCACACACAGATCAAGGGCTGAAGATGTGGATCCCCTGTACTCAGCAGCATTGTCCTGTGCCAACAAGGAAGGCAGCACAGCACTGAGATGGGCCAGGTGACTTGCCAGCATGCCAATAATGTTGCAGTGGTAGTCCACCATTGTTGCTATGTTTGGAGTCCTGCTTCCACTCCATAGACTCTAGGATGTTGTGGATCACCCTCAGCTGGTTGGCTACCTCACTGGTGCCTCTTTGCAAGGGCAGTTGTTCATGCCTCTGCCTCATGACACAAGCAATGTCAGCCAGGGACTGATCCAATCCATAGAACACAGGGTAGGTGTCTCTTATTGCCTCTGAAGTGTCCTTATTGGGACTGAGGCACCTATAGACCCCCTTTAGGGTGCCCGCCAAGGTCTCCATTCCCTCATGCACCTTATCTACCAGCTGCTGCTGGACTTCAACTTGGGGGTCCTTGGAGTTCAGGGCTGATCGTGGGCTGGCAGATGGGCTTTGTGTTGTGGTAGGTGGATCCTCTGAAGACCCTGTGAAGTTGTAGGCCCTTTTTGTGACTGAAGATGGTGTATTAGTGGATGGCACAATTTCCGGGAGGGTGTCCTGGTTCAGGTTTGGCAGGCTGTTATACTCAGTAAGTTACTCATCCAGGACAGGCAACTTGTCAGGAGGTGTAGTTTTGTCCCATGCAATAAAACATATGTATGTTAATGGTGATCTGTGTTTGATATTGTCCTGAGTTAGCTGGTTGACATATAGATTTTCTTCTAATACATTTTCAGTTGATTTTATTTGAGAAATTTTATTTAGCTCGAACATGACCCGCTAGGGTATCAGAGGCATGGACAAAGAAGCAGACATGTTAAACAAGTATTGATGCAAATAGTAAATACTGTACATATAACAACAGCGGGTTATGTGTACATGTTGGACTTGGCCCTTTTTGCAGGGTCATCCCTAAACTTTTTACCTTTCTCCTACCCTTTTTTCTGACATGGTGTTGGTGGTTTTAGGCCTCTGCTGTCCAGTGTAAAGTGCATGTGCTCTCTGTGATGAATGTGGTAAGATTGGTCTACATCTGTTTGGCCTATTTATTTTACCTGTCAGTCCCTTGTAAAGTGGTACCTCAGATACCCAGGGATGGTAAATTAAATCCTACTGGTGGGCGTGCAGTGCTGATTGCGCCACCCACCAAAGTAGCCTTTCAAAGCTATCTCATGCCTCTGCCATTGCAGGGCCTGTGCGCACAGTGTTACTGCCGCTGTGGCGTGGCACCTTAATGTGCCATGTCCATGACCCCCCTTTTACTGCATGTCAGTCACCCCTGAGATAGGCCCTAGCTAGCCCTTTGGGCAGGGTACATTGTAGGTAAAAGATTGGACATGTACCTTTGTGTGACATGTCCTGGTAGTGACAAACAGCCATTTTTGGTTTCTCTCTACTGTGAGGCTGCCCTCCAACAGGAATTCATTGGAGATTCCCTAATTAAGTATTTCAGTGGTAATTCCTGATATGAGAGGCGCAGGAATAGTGATTATAATTGCTACATAATAGTGTGCGCAGATTTATTATAACTATTTTAGAAATGCCACTTTTAGAAGTTGCCATTGCTGTGTGCTATATGTCTGCCTGCCTGATGTGAATTGAATGTCTGGCTTTTGAGTGACAGGGGCTGGTGAGGTGTGTGTAGCTCCAGGAGGGGCAGGGTGAGTCAGCGCTAGGCTGAATGGGACATCTACATTTTTGAGTAATGGAAGGAGAAGTCCCTGGTCCCTGAATAGCATGGTGCCTGCCCTATTGAATGTTGGCTCCGCTCCCCTGTGGTGTGTCTGATTACGAGCCCCCACCTAACAATAGGGAAGAGGAGCCTGGTAAACAGAGTGTTCCAGGTTCAGGTGGAACTGGTGTTCCCAATCCCTGTACTCGACAGACAAAGGAAAATGAAGTATAAATGTAGGAGTTGTGACCCCATGAAGGTTGTTCTTGTGCTTACCTGGGCTGGGGGGAGACACTCTGCCAGGAGGAACCGCCGTGGGACCCAGCTGCAGCTTCTTGTGGGTCCCTGCATGCTAGCCTGCCTGGCTGCGTCCTGCTGGGGTGTCGCTAGCCCCAAGGACGTTTTCTTTCTCTCCCTGATGGATTCCTTGCCCATCCTTTGCCCCGGACGTTTTTTTGGGGCATAGCGCCTCGTGAGCGCTGTTTATCTATTGCCCCATAACACAGTGAGGAGCTGGTGGCATGCAGTGCGCTGCTACTGTAATCCTAGAGGGAATCCTGACGTGGGGATTCCCCCGCATTCCTGGTAAGAGCAGGTGTTTTTTTCTCCTTAAATTAGCGTGAGCCCACCTCGCTTTATACTTTAAATTAAGAGGGAGCCCACCCCTCATTGCCGCCAAGAGTAAAGAAATTACTGCTGCGGCCCAAGGAGTAACGTAAACAGAAGCCAGGCAGGCATCTTGCCTGACGGTGGGTAGGGACGCAAGATGGAAGCCGAGGCCCGCTGGAAGAAAGAGAGCCAGCATGGCTGATGGCGCCCGGGGCTACCGAAGGCCGGTGAGAGCCCTGCTTGAGCTGAAGTCCGGCAGGAGCCCACCCCGCCTGCGTGGTCCTGCTGCCAAAGAAAGAAGACCGTTTGGGAGAGGATCCGCCTGCCAGATTCCTTCTCCTGCCTACATGTGAAGAGCAAAGAGATAGCCAGACAAGGTGAGGAGGGGCCTGGAAGTGGGAGAGACCCGAGGCACATTGTTGGTGCCTTCCTCTACCTACAGGGACCCAGAGGAGTCTGTCAGGAGCCCCGGTGAGTGGGGCTGGAGTTTAGATGTTGCTGGTGCCCAGAGATGGCACAAGGAGGAACCCGGTGAACAGGGCTCCCCATGCACTGTTAGTGCCAGCACTTCATCTGCTACAACTGCACCGCACCAGCGCGGGCAACTACAACATTGGGGGTCATTTATTTTTCTCGAGAAGTCCTGAAGTGGGACTGGGGGGCAATTTGTTGAGAGAAGCCCCAGAGTGGGCCATTCTTCGCCACAGCTGCACCGCAAGAACGTGGGCAGCTGCAACTAGGGGGCATTGTTTTTCTTTAGCTGCACGTGGCAGCTACACACCCTGACATACCTGGAAATAGGGCCTTTGAGCCCTTGTGTAAGGCCAGTGGGCCTGGGGTCAGGTTTTGGTGCCTGTGTGTGCCCGGAGAAAAGGGGTGGCCTTGGTCAGTGTACTGTGGTGCATTCCTGACTTATGCTAATGAGGTTTGGGGCCTAATGTTGATATGCCTAAGGTGATTGCATACTATGATTTACGCTTGGGAGGCCGATGCCATAATGTGTTATGCTGATGTGATTTATGCATATTGCATTTTAAGCCATGTGATAATGCTTAGTTCATTATTATACCAGTAATTACTGGTTGTGTTTTATACTTACCTACCTTTTCAGATGGTTCTGACGGTGGCCCAATTGGCCCTTTCATGTGTAGATAATCCCCTGTGACTATTGTCCGTGCCAATTGGCACAGTGTAGATGTGTGATTATGTTTCTAATGTGTTTATGATAACACAAAGGCTAATTTTAATATAACCTTGTGGGGAATTTCTTTTGTGGTGTGCCTAGTTTGCTGCTGTTATGTGTGTGTGTTGCGCAAACACTTTACACATTGCCTGTGGGATAAGCCTGACTGCTCGTGCCAAGCTACCAAGGGGGTGAGCAGGGGTTACCTTCATTGTGTAACCCCCTTCCCCTGACTAGAGTGGTTGTTTCTGCCTGGCTTTGGCGCAAGCCGTAGCCAACCAGAAATCCCATTTCCAACAGTACAAAATGAGAAAAGGAACATCAAGAAACATAGTAGATATAAAGTAACAATATTGCATAACAGAATGGGAGTCCAAACCTGTATACATGAAATAATAGTCAATTCGAGTGACTTTAGGTCTATTGTTGAAGGTATTTATTCAGGAGAAACCGTTTTGCTTCTGTTTTGAATTAGGAGGTTGAAGGGTCAGATCTAGTTTCAGGAGAAAGTGCGTTCCATATGTTAGGGTCAAGACTGGACAAAGGAGCAGTTATACGTTCTCTTCTTTTTGAATTTCTGTGTTTTCAACAGTAGGGACTTAGAATTTCAGAGTCTGGCTCATACCAGATAGTTTTAGTTCCTTTCTCAGGTGAAGATGAGTGTTATAATGAAGAGCTTTTTGTGTCAAGCAGGCTATTTTGACCTGAATCCTTGGTTCAATAGAGAGTCAATTGAGTTGCATTAGATCAGGTGTGATGTGATCATGTTTTCTTGATCCCATGTTGAGTCTTGCAGCTGAGTTCAGTGAAGCCATGAAAGGAGTCAGCCTAGCTTTGGGTAATCCTTCCAGGGGTGCACTCATGTAATCTAAACGGGCAATAACTATGTTTTGGGCTGCTAACTGCAAGTCATCTGGAGGCAGGAACGGTTTGAGTTTCCTTAGAGTGTTGAGTTGATGATTGGCTACTCTGTTGGTTGCACTGATATGGTCTTGCATATTCAGTTTTTTTTCCATGCCTACTGTTCTTATGGATTCAACAACATGTGGAGCGTAGTTGAGTGGTGTTAGTTGTTTGAGCTATTCTTCTATGGGGCAGAGTGGTTGTGGGGGGGTGATCATTTAGTTTTGGGCATATTTAAAATAAGGTGATTGCGTTTTATCCATTGTTCCTCGAGACGAACGTGTCCCTCGACCACTCGCAGACCGGTTTCAGAGCCAACCACAGCACCGAGACCGCCCTTATCGCAGCAACAGACGACATCCGAGCCCTGCTCGACAACGGGGAAACAGCGGCACTCCTCCTCCTGGACCTCTCCGCAGCGTTCAACACTGTCTGCCACCGCACCCTAGTGCAGCGCCTCAGCGACATCGGAATCCAGGAGAAGGCACTGGAGTGGATCATCTCCTTCCTCGCCGGAAGAACCCAGAGAGCCCGCCTCCCCCCATTCAGATCCAAGGCCACCGAAGTCATCTGCGGCGTACCACAAGGATCATCGCTCAGCCCCACCCTCTTCAACGTTTACATGAGCCCCCTCGCGGCCATCGCACGCCAACACAACCTCAACATCATCTCCTACGCCGACGACACTCAGCTGATCCTCTCCCTCACCAACGACCCCGCCACCGCCAGAACCAACCTACACGAAGGGATGAAAGACGTAGCCGAGTGGATGACGAACAACCGCCTGAAACTGAATTCAGACAAGACGGAAGTACTCATCCTGGGATCATCACCCTCCGCCTGGGATGACTCCTGGTGGCCCCCTGCCCTGGGCAGCGCACCCAAACCGACTGACCACGCACGCAACCTGGGCTTCATCCTAGACTCCTCCCTCTCGATGTCCAGACAAGTCAACGCCGTCTCCTCGTCATGCTTCAACACCCTACGCATGCTACGGAAGATCTTCCGGTGGATCCCCACCGAAACCAGGAAGACGGTCACCCAGGCCCTCGTCACCAGCTGCCTGGACTACGGCAACACCCTCTAGGCCGTAACCACAACCAAACTTCAGAAAAGGCTCCAGCGCATTCAGAACGCCTCTGCACAACTCATCCTGGACATCCCCCGAAACAGCCACATCTCCGGACACCTGAGAGACCTGCACTGGCTCCCCGTCAGCAAAAGAATCACATTCCGACTCCTCACCCATGCACACAAAGCTCTACACAACCAAGGCCCAAGATACCTCAACGACCGCGTGACCTTCTACGCTCCCTCCCGCCAGCTACGCTCCACCAGCCACGCCCTCGCAGCCGTTCCCCGCATCCAAAGAGCCACCATGGGAGGAAGATCCTTCTCCTACCTGGCTGCCAAGATGTGGAACTCCCTCCCCATCCACCTCCGCCTGACCCAAGACCACCTCTCCTTCAGGAAGCAACTCAAGACCTGGCTTTTCGAGCAGTAGCGGACCCCCTCCCCCAAGCGCCTTGAGACCCTCCGGGTGAGTAGCGCACTATACAAATGCTTGATTGATTGATTGATTGATTGTTGAGTTTTCAGTAGGGAATAGTTAAGAATTTTTATATCTTTGGGTGTGGAAATTTCATGTGCCATTGAGTATCATTGGCGTACATGTGATAATGAATGTTTGAGTGATTTAGAATTTCCGGTAGAGGTTCTATGAACAAGTTAAAAAGCATGGGTGAGAGTGTGGATCCTTGAGGCACTTCAATTCAGATCAGTGCACTGTAGAAAGGGATTTGTTGACTTTGAGTCTTTGCATTCTGTTATGAAGGAATGAGGCAAACCAGCTTAAAACTGGACCAGATTACCCCATCCTTTTCTCAAGAAGATCAATTATGTTAACATGTTTGACCATATCAGACGCAAAGGAAAGATCCAGAAGTATAAGCAGGCAAGGTTCCTTCTCGCCAAGTAGTCTCAGGGCATCATCTACAATGTGCATTACAGCTGCTTCAGTGCTATGATCTGATCTGAAGCCCGATTAGTATTGGTCACAGAGCTGAAACTGCTTAATTTGGTTACAAAGTTGTATGTGTACGTTTTTCACAAGTAGTTGGGCTAGAGTTACAATGCTAGCAATTGGGTGGAAATTGTTGGGGTCTGATAAGGCTGCATTCTTTTTTTTGGGATAAGGTTGACCTGTCCTATCCTTAGGCAGTCAGGTATCATGCCCTGCAGGAGAGGGTTATGGGCAATCTTAGACCAGAGCGGGAGAATGGAAGAGCTCTGTAAAGCATTTAATGGGCAAAGTATCATTGAAGTGTTAAGAGGATTTTATTGATGTTATTGTTTTGAGTAGCTCAGCATCATCTGGTAGTGTAAAGGTATTCCATGTTGAATTATTTTTTGTAGTATAATCAATAGTGCCAGAAAGAAGGAAACCCAACAAGAGAAGCCATGGTGAGGGACTGGGTTGGGCCTGACTATGCAGATTTGGGGAGGTGAGTTGTAATTCTAAGTCGATATTCCTTGTCTTTTCAATGAAGTGTGCGGAGAACTCATTACCTCTAGGGAGTTAATCCTTGTTTGCAGAGTAGGGTTTAGTTGAGTAGCTAGCTTGCTTGATGATTTCAAAAAGTTTTCTTGGTCCGTTTTTGGTATTGTCCAGTTGCAACTTAAAGTGTTCAGCTTTGACATTGCTGATGAGTTTGTTATTTGAGCTTCTTGTCATCCTCAACTGCTCAAGGTGCGTTTTGGAAGGAGAGTTTCTCTAATATCTCCTTGCAAGTCTTAGCTGACATGTTTCCTCATTAAGGAAGCCATTGAACCAGGGTTTGGAATGTTTGCTGGGAATTCATTTGAGTTGCTTCGGAGCAATTTAATTGAATATATCTGCCCCTGAATGGATGCAATGCTCGGTAAGGTCATTTATATATGTCATGTTAGAGGCCAGAGGAAGGAGGCTGTTGAAGTTAGATCAGTTATGTTGATATTTCTCAGATCTCTAGAACATTGTTTGGTCTTATGAGGTTGGCCTGGTCTAAATAGCACCTTCCCCAAAATTAGAAAAGAGATTAGTTAGTGATCTGACCAGTCACAGGGTGATATGGTTTCCAGTTGTCAGACTTTATCCTTAGCATTACTTAGATCAAGGATGGAGCTTTTATCGTGGTTAGGTCTGTTGTAAGACTGGATTAGGTTTAGGATGGAGAGGAAGGCCTTGAAGGTGTTCACTAAGTGATTGTTTGTGTTGCTCCAATGTAAGCTGAAATCCCCAAGGAAGATTTCGTTATAGTGCTGATCAGAGTTAGAGGATGTGGTCTCCATCATTTGTTTGGTGAAAGGAAGATATTTCCTCCTGGCTGGTAGATTGTGTGGAGTTTAAACGCAATCTTGTCATTGTTCCAAATTTCAATGCCAAGATATTAAAAGGAGGATATAGGGGCAGTTTATGTATGTCTCAGAGTGAGCATGAAGTGATAGATCCATACTATGCCTCCTCCAATTTTATCAAGTCTAGACAGTCTAATTATGTCATGGTTGGGAGGAATTAAAATGTTCAGAAAGGGTGAGGAGATGTTGTTGAGCCATATTTCAGTTAAGATCAGGAGTTCAAGTTCTTGAGTATGTATGAGGTTGGCAATGTCAGATGTGTGTCTTGCTTCTTGCAGTTAAGAAGCATAGATTTGGTATGCAATTTGGTTACTACTGCTTTTTGGTGTGATGTGCGGACAAGTAATACATTATCTTTGTTCATAGTTCTAAGATTGAGATTGGGTTCTCTAAGAGGGTTGAAGGAAATAGTTTGTATATTGATTGGTGAAGGTGATCATTTATGGGTGGAGTTGTAGGCCCATTTATATTGCAGGCTCCCTAATCAAATTTGGGGGTCCAGTTCACAAGTAATGGCATATGGGCACCACAGATTTCAAATGCTAAACGTAAAATGAGAAGGAATTGTCAGGGGATTTTGAAAGTTTCAACTAAACTGGGTCAGTGCCCCATTAAAGAAATGATTGAGATTGACAAGGCTAAAGTATTAACTGCTGCCATATTTGGGGCCAGACTGTGGGTATACACTACTAGAAATCTATTTAATTTGAAAAAAGACCTTTTTGAAATGGCTGCTCTGTTTGTCTGCTTCAGCCGATGACAAAACCCCTTGTCCCTGTGATGGAATAAGTAAGCAAAGCAGAGAGCACTTAATTTTATTCTATAAGTTTTATAAGGAGTCAATATTTGAAACCCCTTATTAAGCAGAATTTCAGAAACTATAAAGATGCACTAACATTTCTGCTTGCACTAAATGATCAATGTGCTAGTTTCTGTCCAGGGCTTATGATTGTTATGTGATGATATCTTAAAGGATTTTATTATTCTATGAGTCATTCTGCTTGAATTGCTTCATAAGTGTATGTACTGTTATGGCAGTTTTGATTTGCCGAATAAAGGTCTTGAAATTGAAAATTGAGTGGAGTTATATGATAGCAGAAGGGAGTGCATGTCGGCAACAGATAGATGTTCAGTAACCCTTTGGTGTCTGGTTTCGGGATTGGCCAAGGGTTCAGTATTTCACACTTATCCACACACATCTACACAGATAGCAACCGTGCTACATTGCCGGAGTGTGTGGTGGCATACACCTACCATGAGTTTCCTATTTGTGTATACTTGTGATTTCCATTAAAAATTGGCTCCAAATTTGTGGACAGTGTGTATTGTTTTCCGACTCTGACGGGGGATGGTTCCAGTCAAACATTGCAGATTGCTAGCACTGACATTCACCCAATTTCATCAATGCCAGAGTTGATTATCTGTAGAGTATCGCACACTGTTTGACTCTGGCCCACTCACTTGTCCATGTACATGCCTCCTCTGGCAATCCCCATTTAGGCCCAGGAACTCAACTTACTGCCACACAATGATATAACCCAGGTCACATATTGACTCTCACGTGCCACAACATTATAATTGTGTGTTACCATATCCGCTGGACTGATGTGGCTGCCTGTGTTTGAAGGCTACAGGGTCAAACTGAACCCCCCCATGGGAGTTGTGCTGGGATTGTTGACATGTACCTACCCTTGAAGCAGACGTATTGACGGAGTCCTGGTTTCCAAGTCGCATGCAAAGACAACACACTATACAATTTGTGTGAAAACAGAACAGAAACAATATTGAAAGATGATTCTGAACCTGGATGTTTGATTTATACAGTGGAGCCCTGAATAATTTCCACTAGGGACAAAACGCGTCGACTACTGGATTTTACCTGCATGATCTGAAAAACATTTCAATAAAGAACTTTTTTGAAAAAGAGAAACAACATCCGGGAATTCCTCTATATGTACACATATACTGTCACTCAATTGATTTCTAAACACTTGATATTGCTGTGTGCGGAACCACTTTGTGTTTCATGTACCTACCCAGGTTTGCCACAAAACTAGGCCCTCCCTCTTCACCCTCCAACCATCCCTGACGATTGCTCTTTTTGGAGACAATCTGGTTCATTGTGTCACTTCACAAATCCCTGTTTCACATATTTTCACTTTGACATATGTGGCATGCTGAGTTGTTTTTCCTTCAGACCCCTTCCTCCCAAGTGCTATATTTTCACCCACGAGAACATCACATGTAAGATGTGGTCTACCAACGGGCTATTCTCTGACATCTGTTAACCGCTGCAACTTGTGTGACAATGCAGTGCATGTGTATTGGTCAGGGTAGCCTGCAGTACACACATCCCTTCTCACCTCCTAGCTATGCAATGTCTACCCAATCAGACACCGTGCCAGTTCAACATGCTCAGCCACATCTGCAATACCGCTGCACTACCAGGGGCCCACTGGGCCCACACACCATCTATGTGTTCTACACTAACTACAGAGAATGTGGAGAAGTCAAATCTCTGCACACTCTGCAGCGGAGCGGAGTTGGCCAGCCCCCGCCTCCACTCTCCATTATTATAAATAATTAAACATTAATAAAAATAAATTTAAAACCATTTACCTGGCATGCGGCGTCCCCAGGTTGCCCTCCTCCTCTTCTTTGCCCTTTCGCTAATCCTTTTGAAAACGGCACAAGGATTACCGATAGGGTGAAGAAGAGGAGGAGGGCAGCCCAGGGACGGGGCATGCCAGGTAAGTGATTTTAAATGTATTTTTTATTATTGTGTAACTACTTTTTATAATGGACGGGTGGAGGCAGGTGGCATAGTGGAGCGGAGTTCCACGGAGTATGTTTGCAACTCCGTGAACCTCCAAGTAGCCCCACTACGCCCGGGTTTATTCAATGCACATGGTCCACTGGTGTGCATCACATGCATTCACCCCAAACCCACCCTGGTATGATTTGTACTTAACAGGACTTAAGGTGGTCCCTACCATGGCAGGCATCACCTCTGGGTTCTTACCCCGCACTTCGGGACAACTGTAGTTTCCTGATGGTGAATATACACATAGCTCTTGGCATGTTCCTATGTGTTGATACTTCACATGTACCACACCTGAGACCCCTCTCAGGTGATGAGTTTATCCTCTGACAGACCCATTCCATTGAATTGCTTTACATTCCTGCTTTGGCTGCATGGACCCAAGTAAGACGCACAGGCCTCATGGTGCAAGTTGGCCTGAATTGTTGCAATCAGGTTGGGCTGGGTTGAAGTGTCCTTTCATGATGTGCTGTTCCAGTCTATAGGCCTGATTCAGAAAGGTAAAATGAGATGAAAGTCTAACCTTAAGATTTTCGGTATTGACAAAGGTCTTTTACCACTCACAAACACCCTTTTTGAATACCAAAAGTTGTAAAGTTCAACTTTTTGGTATTGACCAAGGGCATTTGTGAGTAGTAAATGCCTTTTATGAATACCAAAAGTCATAAAGTAAGACTTTCGTCTCGGTTTACCTTTGTGAATCGGGCCCTATCTTTTTGGCTTTGTATAGTGGGACTTGTAGTTCTGGACACACATGGTCTACATTCCACTATGAGTCCCACTAGGCATCTGGACTGGTACTTCACATCACACATAGAAGTGGACTGAGCTATGCAACATGTAAATGGACTGTGTGACTTACTTTTATGTGAGATTTAACAGGACCTGAAACAGATTTCTACCCTTTGTCTTGCATACAGTTTAGTGGAACGTGGGGATATAACTAGCTGCACTGCACAAAAAGTGCTTTTTGCCCACATTGCCAATGATGCGACTTGCCCTCTAGGTCTAACTGGTCTTCGAGACTGCCTGTCCAGTCCAGGCATTCCAGCCACCAGCTCTGCTGTGATGACAGCTGCCACTTGCTTCTCCAAGGCATCCAGCTCCTCCTGGGGCCTGGGTCCTCCTCCTCCAGTCTGCCTGACTGCCTTCAAGTTGGGGGCCAGTTTCTCCTTCTTCTTGCGCTTATAGGCAGGTCAGAATTTCGTGTATTCAGTGACTGTCCTCTTCGCTTGTCCCACACTGTCAATATTTTCCACTATGGACTGTCAAATGGCATCTTTATTTGCCTAGTGGCAATTTTGAGATACCAAAGAGCTGGTATTCGTGCTTTGTCATCTCAGTGATCTAGTTGTCATTCTCCTCACTGAAATTGCACTTCCTCTTCCCCTGGGAGCCTGTCTGAACATCCTGTCTGGTGCTGAGGTTGTTGGGGTTGTTGTCCTGCCTGCTGTTCTGTGTACCCTCCTGCATGTCTGCCTTCTGTGAAGTCTCCCAATATTCTTTCTTCACTGCATCATTTTTAATTGGTGTTGTGTACGCTTGTTGCACTGAAAAGTGATGCATATGTCGTTTGTGTCACTTTACGGGCTTCAAACCAGCTTTGCATCAGTTTTGCTGCCCATGCATCAGTTTTCACTACGACATCCCTCCCAAAGATACGTCTTTTTTTTGCGCATCATGTGACCTACACTATGGTTCGCTGTACCATAAATACAATGCATCCATGGCGTTTAGAAATAATGTAGCACAGTGGAAGTTTTTTTGACTCCGAGACGTGTCAATGCTTGTAAATATGTCCCGTAGTTTACATTAAAAACTGAAACCTCTTGTGCCCTTGTATGTAAAAGCTGAGCTAAGCTGGGATGTTGCATGATACAAAGGAATTCATATTGGGAATTACAGCAGCATCAGTTGCATAAGACGAGGGTGACTGTGTGCGTTGTGGGTGCCAACCTCTGACTCGCCTCATGAGCTACACGGGTGTCTAAAGATGTCTATAGTCCTTACTTGAATTTAGATGACTAGGAGCGAGGAGCAGTCATGCACCAATAGACTTCATCCGGTTTCACAATAAACAGTGAATTAAAAGTGGAGTGGCGCTTGCTGAAGAATCCCTTCTGTGCTTATAATTTTGCACAGTTTATTTTGTGAGTCAAAGCGATGCATGATGTTTTTCATGCCTTAGTTTTTGAAGAAATTCAATTTTCATCATGGTTTTCGTCATCTTCAAATGTTTTCACAAAGAACACCAGCATGCAGGTCAGAGCCAATGATGCTCTCTCAGTGTGCGCCATTCTTGAATAAATACAGACATTTACAATGCTAGGCTTTCAAAAGCACAGTTTGAGAAGAACGATGTTCTTCATCAGTTCTGACAAACTAGAAAAACAAAGTATGCCACACTTTCCATTGTACAAAAAGGAACACGTGCTTTTTTAACAAGTTTGTTCATGAAGTCTGCCCAGATCTGTCACTAAATGTAAAAGGCTCACCATACTCCCTAGTGGCTGCACTGTCCAACCAACCTCTTCTATAATGAGAGACGAGAGGGCACAGCAGCAGCAGGATTCCCTTGCTTTACGATAAAATCTTATTTCTAACCTTGCAGCAGGGTAGAAGTTAGAAGTTTTTTATAATTACAAATCCAGCCAATGGGTAATCATGCCTTAGGCTGGGTGATTTGTTTTTATTATATCCCTGCAGGTAGGCAAACTCAGGGTTTTCAACTTTGCATAGCACATCTGAGGGAAAATACAGTATCGGACTTAGAAGAATCACCAGCAGCTTCTTGATGTGTGATTTTTGTAACCTGCTAACTTAAGGACTGCTCTACAAGCTATATAATGAATCAGGGATAAGGGGTCATTGGGATAATGAGAACACTGTTTCAAGGAAGTTTTCCTATAGACTTTTATTCATCTGCCAGTACTAGATAAACCTCTTGTTGTGAGGCAAAGTTGGAGAAACAGGACACGGAGACAGCAGGTGAAGGTAAGTACTTTACTCAAAGCACAACCTGGCGTCTGACCACTTATACAAGACAGCTGCAACTGCCAGTCCTCAAGTGCCGTCAGCCTCACATTCTAGAAGGGAGAACGAACTGGGTTTGGAAGCTCCAAACAAGGTAAGAGCTCTATAGAATATATATGTATAAGCACCACGTCACATTACATTAATAGGCAATATAGAAAATACAGAAGAAAGGGAAACTGGAGAGCAGAAGAACAAGAAAGAAACAGAAGAGAAGAAAAGCATAAAAGTCAAAATCTAACATTATTTTGAAGGCAAACAGAAGTCAAGATCTATCATAATCCTTATTTTTTGTTTAGGAGATTTTTATTAATCTTTTTGCAAAAGAAAACAATACACATGTCATATAAGTTGGGAATAATAACAGATTAACATAAAGCATAAAACATATGCAATTATAGAGAAGTAAATGTAGCGAGGGAGAAAGGAAGAGGAAAAAAAAGAAGGGGGAGAGAAAAGAGAAAAGAGCAGAGGGAAGAAGAAAGAAGAAGAGAAGAAAGAGGAAAAGAAGTAGAACATGTGGGAATAGTAGCTAAGCAATCAACAAGGGGAGATGGAAGAAAGGTATGTAGTGAAGGGAAGCCAAAGAAGATCAGATTTGATTTTTAGGGGAATAGAGGAGGAAGAAGCAATAGCAATTCTGTGTTCATCACAAATGAAATTCCACCATGTATGTACAGATAGTTTAGAATTATCCTTCCAACATGCTAAAATAACTTTAAAGGCAAGAGCAATAAACAAGTCCAATAATCTAGAAGAAGAAGAGACAATATCAATATCAGTGGAAAGAGAACCTAGAAAAACATTCAATAGTGATAATGAGGTGGAACAATGAAACATTGGCATGCAGATATTCCAAACATCATTCCAAAAAGATAAAACAGAGGAACATTCGTATAACTGATGTTTAAGCGTACCTATTTCTTTAGAACAGGACCAACAAAGTGGAGAAGATGACTGGGCAAACTTGTTAATACTAACAGGAGTAATGACAACTCTATGATATATGAAAAACAAGGATTGAGTAACACGAGCAGCAACAGACACTTTGAACAATTTGGACCGTAAACGATCCCACATCGAGATAGATAGGGAAACATCAAGGTCAGCTTCCCAAGCAATCTCTACATTTGATTTAAGCGATCCTTAACATTTGATAGCAATATTGTATAAACAAGAGGAGCCTTAGGCTGTTGAATTGAAAATAAGGGGTAAAGTTGCGTGGTGGGAGTGAAAGCGGGAAAAACATCAGGAATTGAGAGGGAAGATAAATGAGATTGAATGACAGATGTGATAATAATGTACTCAGGCATATACGATGAAGGCAAATGATATAAATATTGCAGCACTTGGAAAGGAATGATGGAGTGTTTATCAAAAAACTGATGGACAAATAAAATATCCTTTTCTTTCCAATATTTAAAATAAAACGATTTGCTTTTGTACTTAAGAAATTTATTATACCACACAACAGATGATAAAAAACATTGAAGAGGAGATAGGTTGGAGGAGAAAAGATTGTGAAGCAATGTTTGGGAGTATTTTAAAATGGGGTATTTGGTCAAAAAAGAACAATGTGACATAAAAACAGTATGTGGAAATGAAAAATCTTTCAGGAGAGAGCGTTCTAGTAGAACCCAACTAGGCACAGGATTATCCAAAAAATTATATGCTAATGAAAAGGACTGTTTAATCAAGAAGGCAGAGTGGTAAATTTTAAAGTTGGGAAAACGAACGCCGCCTTCATTTTTAGGACGAATCAATTTGCGTAAGGCAATGCGAGGGTGTTTATCATTCCACAAGAATTTGGTACAAATAGAATTTATGCGTGAAAAATATGAAAGAGGGATTTTAAAAGGGAGCATGGAAACCGTATAAAGTACATGTGGAGTAATCATCATTTTAATCGTATCTAATCTACCCCACCAGGATAAAAATAAGGGAGACCAGATTTGGAGGAGGGGTTGGATTTTCTTCAAAATGGAGTCAAAAGTAAATTTGAGAGTATCAGCTAATGAAGACGAAAACCAAATACCAAGGTATTTAATTTTGGAAGGACACCATGCAAATTCTGTATTATTAAACATATATTGGTAGCAAAGGGGATTTAGAGGCAAAACTTCCATTTTGGATAAGTTAAGTTTATAACCCGATATAGAGGAATACAACCGTACCTCATCCAAAAAATTTGGAAGAGAAGTAGTGGGGTCAGCCATATAGACCAGAACATCATCCGCATAAGCAGATAATTTAATTTCAGTAGAGGAGAGTTTGAAGCCAGTAATCCTAGGATTGGAACAAATCCGTTCTAAAAAAGGTTCAAGCCATAAAATAAATAATAAAGGGGAAAGAGAGCAGCCTCTAGACAGAGAAAAAAAACCTGGAGAAGTGATTATTAACAAAAATACTGGCCCGGGGAGATGAATAAAGGAGTTTAAACAAGGAGGTAAAAGAAGGACCAAATCCAAACCATTGGAGGGTGCGAAACATAAACTGCCAGTTAATGCAGGCAAAAGCTTTTTCAGCGTCTTAGGACAGAGCTGCCATTGGGACCTTAAGATGTTTACTATGAGCAATAATATTTGAAAACATGCGAGCATTGTCAGCAGCAAGTCTACCTTTAACAAATCCCACTTGGTCTGTTTTAATTAGACGGGGAATGATAGATTCAAGACGCAAAGCCAGAATTTTGGCGAAATTTTGCAGTCATAATTAATTAAGGATATAGGGCGATAATTTTTACATTGTGAATGATCTTTGTCAGGTTTAGGGATTATGATAATTAACGCATCCAAAAAGGAACCGGAGGCCTTAGCGTCTGTAATGAAGGAATTAAAAAGTTGTAGGAGTTTTGGTGCAAAAAAAGTAAGAAAAACTGAATAAAATTCAACAGGTAGGCCATCAGGACCAGGGGCCTTTGCTTTTTTAAGAGAATTAATGGCCTGAGTAACTTCCTGTAGGGTAATGTCCTTCTCCAATAGAGCTAATTCATCTGTAAGGGGTGGAGGGGGGAGAGGCCTTCAAAAAAGGGCGTCAAGTTTACATCAGAGGGGTGTGTATCATCAGTGCACAAGGATTGATAATAATTATGAAATACTTCTGCAATATCCTCATCAGACGAGACTAGTTTATTGAGAGAATCATTGAAAATAGGACCCACAGTTTTGCGTTTTGATTTGATTTTGAGATAATTTGCCAGCATTTTCCCCGCCTTATTTTGATCACCATGAAATTTAGATTTGATTTTAAGAAGAGTATTACAGGCTTCATTAGTTATAATTTTATTAAGGTCTGTTTTAGCTAGGAATAAGTCCTGAAGGGCAGAGGTGGATTTAGAGGAGAAATAAGAATATTCAAGCCTTTTAATTTTCTGAAGTTGTTCTTCATATTTCTTTCTATTGAGTTTCTTTTTCTTAGAGACATAAGAGATAGTAAAGGCCCGGAGGGCAGCTTTAAAAGCATTCCAAGTATTAGGGATAGAGGTGTCTGATGGGTTATTAAAAAGAAAAAAATCATTAAAAACCTCTCAATTTCTTTCATAAAGACAGTATCAGACAAGAGAAATGCATTAAATTTCCAACAACTAAATTTAGAGGCAATAAGGGAGCGATCAAGGGTAGTATAAACAGGAGCATGGTCAGATTTAAATATGGAACCAATTACCGATTTTTGTTTGGATGGCAGTAAAGATTTACTAATCATGATGTAATCAATTCTTGAGCGGGTGTGGTGTACATTAGAGAATAAATTATATTGTAACAGGTCAGGATTACACATTTTCCATGAATCATATAAAGGACGAGCGGCAATGGCAGATTGGAAACTCTTATGAGATTTGTCAGGTTGAAATTTACTGGAGGAGAGTCTATCTGAGAAGGGGTCTAACCATTGGTTAAAATCACCAGCAATTACAATGTCTGGACAGTCAATCGAAGAAATAAGGATGTTAACATCTTTCCAAAATTTGGGATCAAGTCGTACTGGGCCGTAAATGTTGAGCAAGACCAAAGTCTTATTCTGGATGACAACCTTAGCCAGTGCCCATCGTCCTTCATCATCATTTTGAGAGGAGAGAATTTGAACATGTAAAGCTTTATGAAATAAAATAGCAACTCCCCCTTTTTTATTAACAGCAGGAGAAAACACTACTTGGCCCACCCAATGTCGTTTTGACTTAATAGATTCTACATCAGAACAATGCGTTTCTTGGAAAAAACAACTTGTGAATTAAGTTTCGATAGATGAGACAATACCTTCTGACGTTTAACGGGATGACCGAGACCTCTTACATTCCACGAGACAAAGTTACACATGATGGTAGGAAGGGAGGATGGGTGACACATGGAGAAGACACATTTCAAGGTGAGAACTACAAAAAGAGATGCAGCAAAGAAAAAAATCACATGAGGCGAGAACACCCAAAATATTCATAATATTAAGGTAAATTGCACCTAGATTTCGAACAAATAACCACAAAAAGTACAAATGAAGAAGGAGAGACTGCTCAAGTAGAAAGTACCAGAGAAAGAAGGATAACAAACAAGAACACCAAAAAGAGAAAACCAAAATATAGGAAAGGAAGAAAGGTTACAGGTGAGGAGGGAAAAGAAAAAAGCAAACAGATCAAGGCATAAGGGCCTGATCTGAGAAGAGCAAAACAACCAAGACGACAGGGACGAAGATACACCAAAGAGGGGACACATCCCCACGAGCTGCCAAAGAAAGGTATACAGAAAAAAAAGGATGAAATAACGGAGCCTCTAGAAAAGAGACAAGAAAAAGAAGTCAAAAGAAGCCATAAGAGAAGAAAAGTTACAATGACTGCCAAAAGAAAGAGAAACATTAATTAACAGTGTCCATGCTGGAAGAGGAGACACTCTGCAAGTACGTGTGGAGCGCTTGAGGATCATGAAATGAGTGGGTACGACCATTATGCGTGATCTTGCAGAAACAAGAATGAAGAATGCCATATTGAATGTTCAATTGTCTCATTAAGGGACGAAGATTCAAAAACTCCTTGCGTCGGGCATTTGTGGCGGTTGAAAGATCCTGGGAGATGAAGATGTTATGACCAGACCATTGGAGACGACGTTTAAGTCTTGCAGCCTTCAGGACCGACATTAACTCAGTGAACTCTAGAAACAACATGATAATGCCACGAGGCTTGGTAGCATTAGCGTTGATACGGCCCAGACGGTGAGCTCTCTGTATGTTGAGGGGATGAGACGAAGGTTGAAGATCCAAAAGGTCATGCAAGAATTTCCGTAGAAAAGCCACCATATCCGTACCCTCGACATTTTCCGGAACAACATAAACGTGTAGATTGTTCCTACGATTTTGATTTTCAAGGTCCTTGGTGTGTAGTTTCAATTTATGGATCTCCTGTTCCAGCAAAGAGATTCTAGCAGAGGCATCCTGGATATCACTTAGACATTGCTCCAGAGACAGACCTTGCCCTCCATTACAACCCAACGATCCTCAATTTGTTGAAGCTTTTCATTAGTGGCGGTCATGAACGGCTGGAGACCCCGAACCTCCTCTAAAATGGAGTCTAGGATAGGATTTGAGGAAGACTGAATTGGAGAAGGGGGATAATTTTTAGGTCTCTTGGGTTTGGTGCCAGTATGGGACAATTTAGTAGTAGTGGAGTCATTAGCCATGATGATAGCGTGAGAATGTGCCGCAAAACGCTACACAGTTAAATATTATGAGGAGCACACTCCACAAAAACTACAAATATCTGCACTACTGGAGAGAGCTTTACACGTTCATAAAACAGAGAGAGCAGCAGTAGATGAACGCAGACTCAACACTATACTCCGTCGATGAAGAAAGAACTGAACACCGAGAGCTTGAGGAGACGTCGAATCACTGAACAGAGTGCAATATAGGAGGCGTCAATACATGGAGGTGAGAGGGAGTAAAAAGAAAACCATCAAGAAGACCCCCTTCATGAGGCAGCGTAGTATAATGGCAAAGAAGTATAGTAGATTTCACAATCAGGAATCATTGCAGTGGAGAAAGCATGTGTGAAAATTCCTTCCCCTCATACTCTGAATGCCTAAAATGGTGGCCGCAAATTCTCACAGATGTCAGAAGATGGGAGCATAATGTTAAAAAGCAGCATGTAGCAGGCAGGAAAACATCATGAAATATGCCATAGAGTTAGTAAAGAAGCAGTATGAGCAATCTCAGCGGAATTTGAGGCATAATGGAGGGAAGCGGTGAAGTGCACCAACTGACGCAGCAGACGCGGACTCAGCGGCCCAAAATGGCAGCCGTCATCGTCTTGAAAGCGAGAGAAAATTACCGCTGTTGCTAGAAGTCGCAGTACGGCTCGCAAACACAGAACAACGGTCTACTCCTGCTCCAAACACCTTCCGTCAACATTAGATTGTAAACAGCCGTGTAACAAGGCTGTAAAAGAGGCTCTCACGGCATCCGTAGGTTCAGTCCTCACGGAGCTCACAGAGAATCCGCCCGCGCTCCTCAGCGCGCAAGCCACGCCCCCCATCTATCATATTCCTGACGGTAAACAGGAGGTCTACAACTCCTAACTGGCAACTCAACTTCAGAAGATTTAGACAAATCCTCCTGACCTTCCTCCCTAATGCCTCAGGAAGAAAAAGAAGAAAACACATCATTGGAACCTGAACGGTCCCTCACCACACTGGGCTGAGCATTATGCTCAAAAACCTATGAGTTTTGAGATGATTATGACTATATTAACACAGATTTTTGACATTACAGTCTCACGGTTTAAGCCGAATACCGAGGGAAAAGGCATTCTTAGTTTCCACAAACGCAGCTCGACAGTAGTACTTTTGAGGTCAGCTGAGCTCTAAGGTTCAATTTTTTTACATTTTACAATCATGAGTTGTACAGTTGATTACGATTATACTGATATCTCTCATGGAGACGATGTACACTTTGTGGATTTCCTTCAATATAGGCGAGCTCAGGGGATTCCTTAGAGACAGGGAGTTTTCTAATTGATACAGACGGTCCTCTGATTATGGTTTGTTCACCTTTAGGTGTTCCGTATATTTTTGAATCAGCTGAGACTTTCAAACAGATGGTGAAAGCTTTCTCTGATGAAGATCTGTTCCACAGGTATGTAGCAGATTGTGACTTGCCATTCCAGTCAGAGACTGCAATACGTCATGTAGGAGGTCAGCACCCATAACACCTCGTTTCTCTGTTCTTTTTCCCCTTTGCAACCAGCCTTGACTCGTGGTTAAAGAGTAAGTGGCAGTTTTTCATTACAACACACATTTTTCTTTCACTCTGGTGATGGTTGCATGACACACTTTTAAATAAAAGTCATTCACACAAACTACAATGCCGATCCCAACGTGCATCAATTGAAATGTCTTCCTTTTTTATTGTTTCCACATAATACCCCTGACGAAGGGCCAACTGTCCCAAATGCATTGGGTTCTGCAATTTATTGCACAAAAAAGCTTTTGTTGAACTGTTAATTTTGAAAAATATCGTTTGTTTTGATGCTAAAAATTTGATGATTGATTATATATCAAACATAATTAAATTGGTGATTAATTTCATTAAAATGTATGTTAAATGTAAACACAGTCTAACTAGTAGTGCGTGTTGAAGTCCTAGTTGCCACCTGGGACTAGGCCACTTTCTCTAACTTGCACACATATGCTCCGCAGACATATTTTCAACACAGCACACATATCGAGGTACATACTGTTACTGCACTAATAGTGTACGCTCCTCACCCACATCGTTCAAAAACCTTATCTGGCATATACATTACTCCAGAACAACCTTCATCTGTAGCACCCTTGGAAACTGAACCACCTTTTTGGTACAAAGCCACTCTGTGTAAATTCCAACGTTCTCCACCTTCAATGACAACAAAATACTTTCCCACACTGACAACACGGAAAGGTCCTTTAAACTTAGTAAGACCACCCTTATTCCTTCCAGGCTTCAATTTGACCCAATTGCCATCAGAGATTCTAGAAAGATAATCATCAAAAACTGTCTCTTTACCAGAAAATACCCACTTTTTGAGCCAAGATGGGACAAGACGCGAACCAGGAAGACATCCTGTCACAACAAAGAATGGAGACTTCAAGGTAACACTGTGGGGAGTAGTACAATATGCCCACAACATGTCTTGGACAAGACGCTTTGGAGTCACTCGATTGGCTAGGGCAAGTTGTATAGTGCCTATAATACGTCTGTTTGCCCTTTCTACAATGCCATTCCAAATGGGATTGTAAAAAGAAGTGCATGAATGCCTAACACCACACTTCTCCAGAAAACAACGCATCTCTCCAGAAGTGAGTTGAGTCCCATTGTCAGTAAGTAAAACTTGTGGAATACCCTCATGCAAAAACAAAACCTCCACACACCAATCATAGACATTGAGGTAATTTCTTTCAAAAATTCAAGATGCAACCATCTTGAATGCACATCCACAATAACAGCTGCAAATCTCATGTCCAAAGGTAGCTCTGAAAGAGGACCAATAAAATGAAGACAAATAGTATGCCACGGTTCCCTAGGATCCTCAGTGTGACCCATCAAAGTAAACTTTTAATCTCTTCTCACTCTCTTTACAGAGAGAACAATCAACCACCCAGTGTCTAATTTGGTCATCCATAGCCTTTCACCAGAATTCCTGTTTGATACATCTAATGGTCATACCTTGGCCCAAGTGACCCTCATGCGCAAGTTTAAAAATGTGCAACCTGAGGTCTGCAGGAGGCAAAAATCTCTCACCTCTGATAATGACATCTTTGCCACTCAGAGACAGTTCATCTAACAATTTCCAATACCTTCTCACAGCTGTTGATACCATACTCTCACAAGGTGAACCATTGTTGATGAGCACAATATAATCTTGCAAAACAGAATCATTGATCATGGCTTCGGACCACTGTGATTTAGAGAAAGAACCCAAACGGCATTCACAGACCTCAGAAACGAAGGCAACAGCTTCCTCACTTTCCAGTTTCTGGACTACTTCCTTATCCACTGTTTCCCAATCAAGTGACATGCGTGACAAGCAATCAGCTTGTAAGTTTCTCCAGCCATGAATGAATTTAACATCATAAAGGTACTCCTGTAACCTTGCAGTGAATCTGGCAAGCCACGCTGGACCTTTGCCAGCACCCGCTGCCAACAGAATTTTCATTAAAGGCTTGTGATCAGTTCTTAATACAAACCTAGAACCCCACAAATATACCCTGAAATACTCTACTCCCTATGCTGCAGCAAGAGCCTCACGTTCTATCACTGAATAATTTCTCTCAGCTTGGGTAAGGGTCCTCGATGCAAATGCAGTTGTCCTCTCATTACCTCTCTAAAGTTGAGAAAGTACCACACTTATGCCAGTCAAACTGGCATCAACAGTTAAAAACGATTTTCACGAAACACTGAAAAGCGCGAGAATGCCAGCATTGCAAATTTGCTCCTATATTCTTGAAAAGGCCTTAGACTCATCCTGCCCCAATCAAATTTGCAACCTTTACGAAGAAGTTTGGTCAAAGGTTCCGATAAATCAGCAAAACCCTGCACAAATTTGGCATAATATTCTACGAGTCCCAGAAACTACCTGAGTTTGTCCTTGTCTCTTGGAGACGGGGCACTTCTTATGGCTTCCAGCAAATTCTTCTTAGGAGAAATACCACCATTGGATATAGAATACCTCAAGCAATCAACTTGATTGGTGAGAAAATTAAATTTTTCTTTATTGGCTGTAAGATCCTGTTGTTCAAGCTTCCACAACACATGTCTAAGAGATGCATTGTGTTCTTGAATGGTTTTCCCTGAAACCAAAATGTCATCTTGGAAATAAACTACACCAGTCAAGCCTTTGAGCATATTCAACATCATTCTTTGGAAAACACTCACAGCCGAAGCCAACCCAAAGGGCATACGAGTAAACTGAAAGATGCGTTCTGTTGTGATGAAAGCTGTAAGGGACTTAGACTCTGGGTGCAATTTGATCTGGTGGTAAGCACTTCGCAGATCAATTTTACAAAAGTACTTACCACCCCCAACCGACTGTAATAACTCATTGATATTAGGCAGTGGAAATGTATCTGTAAAAATATCTCTATTTAGGGACCTGAGATCAATGCAGAAACAGAGTCAACCAAATGACTTAAGCGTCAAAACTACCGGAGAAATCCAAGAGGACGCCTCAACAGGTTCAATGACCCTAGATTGTATGTTGTGGTTGCGCGCTGCTGGCTAATCTGCGCTGTTTTGATTTTAAAAAACGTGCGCCTGTGTACAAATTGATGTAGAATTTGTGTGTTTTTTAAAATTTTAACTTCCTTCACCTCACTCGAATCGCGATCCCACGGCCACCCAAACACTCCCCCTGCTCACCTCCCTCAGGCCTCAGCCAATCGGCCTGGACGGGGTGGAGCCTGGAGGTGGGACGAAAGGCCAAATGCAGGTCTTCCCTCGGGAGCGCAGCGGACGGGTGCAGTGGGCGCGCCGGTAGCGCGCCAAAGTCGCACCAAAGGAAAGCCAATCTGCAACCGTCCGTGCCAGACCGGGCCGAGGGGACACAAGTTCTGCGCCACCTCTCTCCTACTCCTCAGAGGCACTCAGAGAGCTGCAGTCCTCTCCCACTACACTCCCCCAGCCGTCCTTGACCGTACCCTGTCCTTGGGCATTGTACGAAATATCACGGGCTCTCCCGCTAATAATGATTGTGTGAGCACCCCTCTCCCCTTCTACACTACGGTCTTGACCATTAGTAATGACACGTCTCTCCGTGTGCTGTACCTTAACTCGCGATCCATGGTTAAACATCAGCAAGACATCTTTATCTTATTAACTTCGGAAAAACCCGACGTACTATTGATCACCGAAACCTGGCTTACCACAGATTCGACCCCGGATGTACTGGCCACCCTCCCCCCAGACTATTACATCATTAACGTCAACCGAACACCTGGCAGATCTGGGGGCGGGGTAGCAGCCATCATACACAAAAATTTTAAATTCATCGCCACAGCCTCCTTTGACCTACTAGAAGTGGAAAATCTTGTTGTCAATTTTGAAACCGACGCAGGCGCTGTGGCACTCATACTTATCTATCGCCCCCTCAGTCCATGCCTTCATTTCCCATCTCCCTAAGCTAACAGATGGCGAATCTGATGACCTGCCATACCAGAATCTTACTTTTCGGGGACTTTAATTATTGGTACGATGATGCCCGAGGAGGCCCTCAGGCTACTGAATTATTCGATCTACTCACCTGTCTCAATATGACCTAGTAAGTAACTACTCCAACTCACATTAAGGGTCACATCCTCGACCACATCTGGTCCCATAATCTAGTTCTATACAATACAATAATCTCCTCCTGCATCTGGTCAGACCACCACCTGATCGATGTCACCGTTACAGTTAAAGGAAGAATTAAGACGCCAATATTGGCAGGAGGACTGTCTCGCAAATGGAGCTCCTACGACTCCCAAGGGTTCCTGGACTCCCTGGCCAACACTCTCCCTACCCTCGACTCCAACTCCACTGTCAATTCGATGGGGGCAGACATTTCCAACTGGCTACAGTTGTCCAGCGATAGGTATGCCCCCCTCACAAAATTCTGGCGTGCTAGGCATGGTAACGCACACAAATGGTTCTCCAATGACCTCAAGGTCCAAAAACGTAATTTACGCCAACTGGAACGTAATTGGAGACGTGGCTACTCCAACGCAGACAGACTGCTGTTTGTGGCGGCTGGCAAATAATATAAAATCGCGATCTCCATGGCCAAAGCAACACATGTCTCAGAAAGAATCCTCCTAGCCCACAACAAATCTAAGGAAATCTTCAAAATCATGAATGATTTTTCCTCTGATGACAGGATCTTACCCACTCAGACCCCTACGCAAGAGACATGTAACGCGTTAAACACATTTTTCGTTGAGAAAATCATGGCTATTAAGAATACCATCCCCCTTCCCTCCCCTGCCAGTCCGTTGGATTCCTCTTCTCCCAATTCATTGTCTTTCACCCACTTTCCAGCTATCAGCCCGAGTACCCTCTTAGAGCTCACCACCCGTATAAAATCAAGCTCTCCCAACGACTGCTGTCCCCCCTCTGTCCTCTAGGGATATTTTCTCAACCCTACCACACAGCATCCTCCCCTTCCTTAACAAATCCCTTAGTAAGGGTATTGTTCCCAGCACCTTAAAGGAGGCCATACGGGTCCCCCTATTGAAGAAATATGGGGCAGACCCTGCTAACCTGTCCAACTATCGTCCCATTTCCCTCTTGCCATATTTGTCAAAGCTTCTCGAGGCCCATGTAACTAAGTACCTCTCTAAATTCATTAAAAGCTCTAGCTTCTTGGAACCCAACCAAGCAGGCTTTAGGCCGGCACATTCTACAGAGACCGTTATCCTAGCTGTACTAGATGCTCTGAGGGGAAACGCTGACAAGGGGGCTCCGCAGGCTTTGGTGCTCCTGGATCTGTCCGCTGCGTTCGACACGGTGGACCATAACATCTTGTTGCACCGTGTTGGACAAGCTGGTATCCAGGGCCCGGCCTTTGAGTGGATCAAGTCATTCCTTTTAGGCAGAGTACAAACGGTCCATCTGGGTCCCTACACTGCTACTCAGGCACCCATAGTATGCGGAGTACCCAGGGATCTTCTCTTTCGCCACTACTATTTAATTTGTACCTCCGGCCATTGATCCACTCACTAAAAAACTGAAAGATTACGGTATGCAACTACGCCGATGATCTGCAGATCATCTTACCTTTGGACTCCCCTAATGCTGCCACAGAATTCCAAGCTGTGATGCTCCACATACAGCAGTGGATGAATCTTAATCAGCTCAAACTTAACCCAGGGAAAACAAAATTGATCCTGCCAGGAAACAGTGTGGCACATTGGGGCCCACACTTCTGGCCACCAGCCCTAGGCCCTCCCCCCACACCTTCAGACTCGGTAAAGAGCCTAGGGGTGGTCATTGACTCGGACCTCTCCCTTAAAGGCCAAGTGGGGGCAGTGATCTCATCTAGTATGTTTCAATTGCGTAAAATCAGAAAGATCTCCCACCTATTATCGCACGCGGTACTTGTACAAGTCGTGATCTCCCTGGTGTTATCCCGCTTGGACTTCTCTAACTCCCTCTACCTAGGCTTACCCCAGTCTTTGCTCCACCGTTTCCAAATTGTTCAAAATCAGGCAGCAAGACTAATCTATAAAACTCCGAAATGGCAATCGGCGAGGCCCCTGCTGTGTAAACTGCACTGGTTGCCAATTGAACAAAGAGCTGCTTTCAAGACAGGCTGTTTAATTTTCTAAACTCTTCACTGCAATAGTCCGGACTTTATGAAGGGTCTCATTGTAAAGCACTGTCCGGCCCGCAATCTCCGCTCGGCCCACCTACATCTACTAGTCATACCTTCCTTCAAACGGAAAAAGCTTGGCGGTCGCAGGTATGCTTGCCTAGCACCCAGGCTCTGGAACTCTCTCCCACTGACGCTGAATACCATTAACACCTTATTGAGTTTCAGAAAGGCCTTGAAGACCTGGTTATTCTCTCAGCCCTGTTAACCTGTTGGTCGCACAATTCTTCATCCATACATATTTAGCGCCAGAAAACTTATGGTGTCAGTGCGCTTTACAAATTCAAAAAAAAAAACAACAACAAAAAAAACACCCAAGAGATCCTTGAGACCCTGCCTCATAGATAAAGGAACTTTCCTCAACTTGTGTTGTATCGGGTGCATCAGGCTTAAGAATGATTTTGTGCTGATATCCTTTGACACAACCAAGCCTATCCTCAAACACTCTGTGAGAATCTCTAAGAATGTCATGAACTTGTATATCTTCAGATACAACCATTATTTGGTTTGGAGCTCTGGGATTAATGACAATATCAAGATCATATTGGTGCATCCAACCCAAAATTGGGGGGCCCTCCGTAGCCATATAGACTTTGCCCAGGGTGGTATGTGCACCAAAAGTGATTTGACCAGACATGTAGCCCAGAACATCTATAGATTGACCCTGATAACCCACTGGGTTGATATCCTTGTCCAACAAAGAGACATTCTCCCAAGTAGATCGAAACAAAGACCCAGGGATGATTGTGAACAAGGAACCTGAATTCACCATCATGGTTACGTCTTTGCCACAGACATTAAATTCAGCAGAGAGTCTATTCAATCTTGGAGAGTCTTGAGTAACTCCCAGCACAGTTTGATCACACATCTCTCCCACCACTAACACTCTATTTGCAGTTGTCTTAACATCATTACTCATCTGAACAACATTCACTTTGAACCCGATTGTCTACACATCCTAGAATAGTATCCTTTCCTTCCACACTTATGGCAAGTCTGGTCAACTGCAAAGCATTTTTTAAAGTCCGCTAAGTGATATTGACTGCCACAGTGCTCTCTGGTTTTAAGTTTAGAAGTAACTCCCAAAGCACTGGGAGATTTGACCCTTTTTTATTAACAGCATTAATATCAACATAGTCTTCTCTAACTTCAACATCTCCTACTTCTTGTAACGTTTTGTCTTTCTTGCTCAATTCTTTAATACATTTTTGAGATTCTTCAATCACTTGAGCCATATCAATGGAGTCTTTTAAGGAAGGGTCTTTGGCAGCCCACAACCTTTCCTGTATCTTCCTGTCGCGGCATTGAACGATCAACTGATCTCGGATAAGTTAATCTGTCATGATACCAAAATGACACTTGACAGACAGCTCACGTAGTCTAGAGACAAAATCATCGATACTTCCCCTTCAAGTTGCAGCTGAGCATAAAACTTATACCTAACTAAAACTAAATTAATTTCCTTTGAAAACCTAGTTTCACGTGTCTTGATAGCTCCTATAAATGCATTATCCATAGGTTGCCCATTAGGACCCATAGCAACAGGTAAATATTTAAACACACTTTGACCTTTGGTTTCCAATGCTCTTAATAACAAAGCTTTTTTTCTGTCAGGGTGAAATTTGTTGCCATCTAAAGCTACTATATAGTTGTGAAGCATTTCTATCCAGTCTTTCCAAATTATTGGTGGAGGACCAGGTTGAGAAAGGAACATTGGTGGAATTATGACATTTGAAGCATTGGAAGACATGGTAAGAATCACAGAACACACCCTTTAAGGAGAAAGAACACCAGTATAAACGTAAAATGCATTGAAAACGAGTAAATAACGCAATAAATGACAAGGTGTGAAGATCACAACTAAATAGCTGTAACAAATGAAGCAAGGTGTACGTGAAAAATTATAGCTGAAACAGTCAGTAACACAACATGACAAGGTGTGCAGATCCCCGTAGGAGACTGCACAAAATGATGCAAAGCGTAGGTAAATAAAAAAACTGCAGCTGAATAAACAATTTGTAATGTATGGAGAGACCAGAAGCTGAAAAGAATACAGTGCTAATTAAAAAAAAACTTGCCGATAAGTTTTGGTGCAAGGGAAAATCAAATGCAGGCAAACGTCGATGCGCGAACAGCTTGATGGACGATTCGGTGAAGCTGACAGGAATGAACACAAACAGTAAGCAAAAAAATTCAAAAAGGCGGCACGTCACGCCGCTTTACGTACGTTGCGCATACACGCTACGTTTCTAAGCGTGAGTATGTGTTCCAGAGAGCAATGTGTTCCAGTGATGAGAAGAGGTATATGTGACGTCAACAAAGTCAGCTGCCAGCTCGAGACAGTGCACACCTCCAACGGCTGCAAACAGCTGAAAAGACATCAAACACAGCAAAATAGATAAAGTGCCTCAACATGTAAGGAAGTGAGGAGAGCACAGCAGCATTGAAGATGGAATAACAAGGAAAGCTTGTCCAGGAGTGCAGAAACAATGAAGGCCAAGGGAGAAAGGTCACCAGGTTGTGCTTGAAAATCTCTAGAATCACGCTCCAGGGTCACTGGATCTCAAGATCCTCGCCAAAATAGTTGTGATGCGAAGTTGGAGAAACAGGACACTGAGACATCAGGTGAAAGTAAGTACTTTACTCAAAGCACAACCTGGCATCCGACCACCTCGTCGAGACAGCTGCAGTCGCCAGTCGTCAAGTGCCATCAGCCTCATATTCTAGAAGGGAGAACGAACGGAGCTTGGAAGCTCCGAACAAGGTAAGAGCTCAATAGAATATATGTGTATAAGCATCACATCACCTCCATACCTTTGGGGTAAGGACTGGAGAAGATCCTGGAAGACCCCAGTAGCGACTGGCAGGGAATGAGGGTGGAGAGGACAAATAAAGAAATACCACTTACCTTATCTGCAAGTCGTGTCCGTCCTCCTCTTGTCTGGCGACGGCAGCAAGTCCCGAAACCAGGAAGCACACAGGCTCCCCATAGGCAATCACAATGCTGCAATGCAGAGTTGTGATTGACTTCCCTAAGCCAATCACAATGCTGCAATGAAGTGTTATGATTGGTTTGAGAGTCTTAGATCGGCACTCAGATGGGGACTGGGAGCCTAGGCATGTTCCCCACCAGGCTTTGTAATGCAGCCTGGTGGGGAACATGCAAAGTGCACATGACTGTTTGGCAGGTTGGAGACAGCCGGCCAAGCAGTCATGGGCACTTGGAGTGTGCAAATCACTTCTCCCTTGGGCCACCATCTCCGCACACCACAACGAGTCCCAAAACGGCAAAAAAATTAAATGATAATTAACTACGTTATTATAATTTTATTTTAAGCACAGTGGGACAACTAACCTATGCCTTAGTGGAGGAGCCGCCCCTGGATGACCATCAATGAAAAAGCAAACAATTAAATGTACATGCCTGTTACCTACCATACCTCAAGACGTTGTTCATAAAGAAACTCCTAACCTAAGTAGATGGCTTCCATTGGTGAGCCTCCGGAAAGGAGTGCAACAAGCACAGTAAAACTCTGGAGACAAGTGTAGTGTTCTCCCCAGTCTGGGCATTTATAAATGACTGCACCACTCATGGAGTGTAGTTGTACACGTCTTTATTCATCAGCCTGTAAAAGTGAACTCAACATTTTAACCCTGTCTTCCCATTCCCAACATTCAAACGTTCACGTAATCAGTCTACGTAATCCATCCGGAGCTAAAAGTGTTCTGTCACTTCTAACTCACAAGACAATACAATGAGGAGCCTTGTAAGACCACAAATGGAGTTTCAGGTTGTATTAAGGAGAGAATGACTCCTAATTTGAAGGGAACTGAGAGACATACAAACACAAAAGGTGGTGGGTGGCAGGATGGAAAAAAACTGAAGCAGAAGCAGATCTCTGAATCCAACACTAAAGATTGTCAGGCACAGTTCTATGCCCCTTGCAGCGTGTGCCTCTTCTTACTATGAGCTGGAAGTGTTCTCATGACTCTGATGTCCAAGCACCACTAAAGCTGCCCTGTAAAAAGCCGCCAACAATGCATTTCCGCATAGGCACATCATGAACCCACCAGATGAATCGCTTGAAATCTCCTCCTATTGGAACATTTGACCCCTTCAGGTAAAAATGCCATCTGCCAATTCTGACATTATCTCTTCAAAGAACCCACATACACATAAAGGCAACCGAAGATAGTTTGTGAGGAAACTGGTAATGGATAACTGTTACCAAAATATATGAACAAATCAGACAATAATATTCCAAAGCCTCATATTGCTTGCAGGCCACAAGGTAATGAACTTTACATTGATGGCTTTCAAATTTGAAACCGGGAGAGACATCCATTATTGCTGGCAGAGTCAGTGCTGAATGAACCAACAGAGCTGTTTGACTCTTGAGACATGGAAAAGAGGGCTATACGCCATCTATGACAGTCAACTGCAAGGCATCATGACCCAGTGGAACAAGAAGAAAAAATGGACCCTTAAAAGTAGGAGGAAACTTTCATTGGAGATCCGGAATAGACAAAAATGAATGAAAAGCTAGCCTTTATCTTTTTTTTTACCAGATTTTAGGCTCCACAAAGGTCTCACTTGGTGAAACAACGAGACACTCTGAAATGTTTCAGTAGTACAGATATGATTAACAGCGTCCTTCAATTACTTTTGGTTATAGCAGTTAACTCCTCATAATTAGTACAGAGGTGAAGTTCGCAACAAGATTTAGACATACAATAAATTGGATCCCTAGCTGGTGACCTGGAGAGACAGAAAAAAATCCTTCTGTTAGATTTATTTAATACAGGTTTTCAATACCTATATTCATTACACTTTCTCACGATCTTGTCATCTTTGATTGACAAAGGGGATATGCCCTTATGTTTTATTTTAGCACAGTTAATGAAGTTGATAGTGCAGTTATGCTCCATATGTTTAGGAAGGTTTTCTGGTCTCTCTCAATTAAAACATCAAGGAAAACCGGATAAAAGTAGGGAATACTGAATTGCTCTTGCAACAGAGCTGCACATAACAAGAACTGTGTATGAGCATAGGCTAGTAAAGGAAAACTTATTCTAGTCCATAACGAACAAGTGAAAGTTTTTGTTGGAAATTTGCCATTTTTGCAGTGTCATCCTTGAGCTTTTTGTCTTTTTGCTGATTTCTATTTTTCTTACTACAGAACCTGGTGCATGTTACTCCTGCAATCTAGAGGTAAAGTGCTTTCAATTTCCCTTTCAACATGATGACACTGGAATACACCTGACTGGCAGATTTAACTTCCTTATAAGTCTCTAGTATTTTGGACCAACATGTGCCCATGGGCTGTAAAATAAACGTCACAAGTGAACTGCAGCACCCTTCGTGCCTACCACAGTAACAATGTAAACATGTTCGCAGGCCTGCCACCAGTAGCTTGGCTGAGCAGGATTTAACTGCAAATTTAATGTCTCAAAATAACCCCTTTTGACAAGCCTAAGCCTTCCTTTTACATATTATTAAGTCACCCTAAGTAGGCCTTTTTGCCCATAAGGTCAGGTGAATGACATTTTAAAGTAGGACATGCAATGGTTTAGTGTTAAACATGTCCTTAGAGTGAAAAAGCCCTCAAATCCATTTTCTCTGTGGCAGGGTTGAATGACCCATAGAAAAGCATTGGGATACAAAATTACCTTTAATGCCTAGGAAACAGCTACAAATGTAATTTTTGGACTATTTGCAATATTTCTCAACAGCCCAATTCACTCTTGAACTCAGATTTGTAATACATATTTTGGAAAGATGACTTCCAAAAGTTACCTTTGTCCTGCCTGAATTCCCTGGAAGCTAAATTTGCAATTTGTTCTCTTACGTCTGCCAGCCAGTAACTAGCATGTTAATAGGTGTGAGTGAGGTGTGAGCTTGCTCCCAGGACAGGAACAAATGCCCTTTGTATGTGGGGAGGAGATGTTGGGCCCTAGACAGGATGACCTGTGGGCTGGGCCTAATGACTCCATTAACTTCAAAAAGGCCTAAAATATGTCACAATCAGATGTAGCTAACACCAAGGCCTGCATCATTATTTTTTCCCCCCTCCCCAACCAGACAAGCCTCCATAAGAGTGGGCCTGACAACAGAGTGTCAGGACTTGCTGGCGTGTTAATACCTTTTTGACTGGTCTGCTGGGTTCACATACAACATTTGGGACACACTTCAATACAGTGAAACATAATACCAAAACAAATTGTGGGCAAATACTGTCTGGTTGCTGGATGCTTAGCTTTGTTGTATTAGACTTCTATCTCAGAGTTTTGTGGGGGTACAGGGACAGGCTTAAACTGGATTTTAGTATTAGATGTGGAAGGAAACTAGGATTACCGGAGCACACTCCCCACACACACACCCAGTCATATGCCCATAGTGTTAGTCAGAGGAACCTTTAACCCATTGGCTAAGACATGCCTAGCGAAAAATTCCATCTACACGGTCATGCCAGGCAAAAATGCGGCTTCTGCAGGCACCCACTTCAAAACACTCCTGAAGCTGTGGAAGATCAGAAGAAGCCAGAATCTACTGTCTGAAATATGAGAACAGACCAGAAGACTGGAATTGCTCTCCCTCTTGCACCCAGGATAAAGATGTGGACTCCAATAGTACTAATGCTGATCTTCATTTAAAACTTCAGGGACTCAGCCAGGGCCGGACCGGCCGAAGCGGGCACTGGGAATTTCCCTTGTGAGCCAGAGGGGTCGGGGCTGATTTTGCTGCTTTGGGAGCCGTTTTGTCACTGGGGGAAATTTTTGTAGCAGTGCTGCAATATAGGCCCCCTGTAACAAAATAAAAGCGGTAGCGGTGCTCGCAACTAGAGCATCTCAGTGCTCCATCATGTTAGTATAAAATTGTGCCTATGGCCCATTCTAATGCGACCATGAACTATCATTACCACTTTGTTCTTTTTGATGGTATTTGTACTTAAAACTTGAAAAATTCTCATATCCGGTTCCCATTCTTGGATTTTGTCATTTTGGAGACCAATTGTTTACTAAAATTTAAAAAATCAAACTTTACTCCATGTTTGAATTTTTTGGGAGACTTTTATTGTTTTGCATTTAGTACTGCATAAATACTTTACATATTTCTTCTACATTAAGCATGGCCACCTACTACCAGGAGGTTGAGCTCAGGTTAATTTAGTGACCGTAACTGAAAAGGATTGTGAATATTACTTGACATGGGTACCTACCACCCTCAGCTATTAACCTCATTATTTATAGTGATTGTTTGTCATATTCATAATTGAATTGTGTGTTTTTTTTTATTTCAAGAAAATTTTATTAATGAGAGTAACGGTAAGGATAATGAATATGAAATACAATACAAGTGATACAATCGATGCAAGAGACATATGCAAAAAGGGCTACAAATTAATAGGGAAACTAAGAGAATATATAGACATAAGGGACATTAGCCTGTGAGAGATATAAATTGCATTCAAGTTAAAGCCTCTATCAAGGCAATAAAACAAACGTATCACTTATCAAAATGTGGAGAAGGGGATAGGGGAGGAAACAGAAAAGAAGAAGAGAGGAGAAAAGAGAAAGAGTAAAGAGAGGATAAATAGGAAAGAAGACAGGAAAGCAAGAAGAGAAAAAAGAGAAAAGACGGATTCCCACAGGACAACCCCAGCCTAGAGACCAAATAGCAGACAACAATTATGCAAACACATCAAAAGGAAACTGAGGAACCAACCCTTTGGAAGACAACTCCATATAATCATCCAAAGCTTTCCAAACCCTACTAGAAATAGATGGAGAGAGGTGAGCTTGATCAACCGATGTGTGTGCACTGCGTAAAAAGGAGACCCAAGCCCACCACGTATGATAGGAAACCGATGAAAAGGATTTCCACTCCATAAGAATAATTTTCACCGCTACAGTCAGGAGAAGATCTAACAACTGCAACTCCAATGGATCTAAAGGGAGAGGAGTAGGGGCCGCCAATGGACCTAATAAGATTAAGGGAAGGGAAAGTTGGAGCTCAAAACCAAAGATAAGAGAGAGATGCTTCTGGATGAGGTTCCAAAAAGGTTGAAGCAAGGAGCAATGGAAAAACATATGAGGAAAGTCGCCTGCCACCAAACCGCAGCTCCAGCATAAGTTGTCATCTTTAAGGTTAAGCGAATGGAGACATACAGGTGTCCAATGGAGAAGATTAATAGAGAAAAACTTAGATTGCATTAAAGAAGGTGCGATCTTATTACGGAGAGAAAATTTACCAATTGATTGCCAAGTATCAGGGGAAATATGCTCCGTAATAGCATGGTCAAAATGATGTAGCCATTTTTGTTGAGCAACGGTCTGTGCAGGAAGTGAAGCAGAAGACAAAAATTTATAAATTTTGGAAGCGACATGACCAGATTTAATCCATAGCTGAAAAAGTGAGATTGTAGAGGAAGTAGGATGAAAACGCACTTTAGCAATGGCCACCTTAATTTTAAGAAAAGTATAAAAATCCAGGTTTGTTAAAGAATGTTTTTGAGCCAAAGTAGAGAAAGGTAATGGTTCATGAGAAGCACCATAGAGATGTTTGACAAGAGAAATCCCTTTACCTGCCCAATAGGACATGAGATTTGGAGTAATGATAAGCTTAATTTTGGAATTTCGCCAGATAGATGACCACCTAGTTTTATGCAAACGAATCGCCACCTTCTTGTCTACTTTTCGGACCGCAGCAATTGTATCGAGAATGATAGCACGGGAAAACAGGATATGGAAAGTAGAAGTGGTGCAAAAAGAGGTGGGAGGCAAAGGGGATGCTAGTTCCTGTTCTATTAGCAGCCAAGAGGGAACGTGAAGAGGCGGCGGAGAGAACCACAAAGCACCTTGAGAGGCCAAAAAGGCAATTTGGTATCGTTCCCAATCAGGAAAATTACAACCTCCCATATAACAAGGGCGACGCAAACATTTGTATGCAAGGCGAGCACGTTTGTCATTCCACAAAAATTTAGAAGTCAGAGTATCGATTTCGCGAAAGATGGAATCTGACAGTTTGAGGGGAATCATGGATGAAACAAAATTAATAATCGGCGTAATCATCATTTTGAGAGTCTGAAGGCGACCCCACCATGAAATATGTTTCGGAGACCATGTATCCAAAAGACGACGCACTTTAAGGATAATCTGGGATTCATTATAGGCAGTGGTGGCAGACAGAGTAGAACAAAAATAAATTCCTAAGTACTTCAGGTGTGTAGACTGCCACTTAAAGCCCGCTGAGCCCATATGAGAAGGGAAACAATAAGCATTCAAAGGGAACATTTCCGTCTTATCTTTATTGAGGGTATACCCTGAAACCGAAGAGAATAAGGAAATGGTGTCAGAAATAGCAGGGATTGCCAAAGCGATATCATCTGAAAAGATGAGAACATCATCTGCGTATGCAGCAGTTTTAATACAGTGAGGCCCAAAAGAAAAACCTTTGATGTCAGGGTGTAACTCAATCAAACGAAGAAGGGGATCAATAGATAGTAAGAATAAAAGTGGGGATAAAGGACATCCCTGTCTAGTGCCCTGACTAAGATTGAAAAACGACGACGTAGCACCATTAACTCTAATGTTAGCTTTAGGTTGTGAATATAAGGACATCACCATATTAATGAAAGAGTCGCCTAGGTTATGCGCACACAAAACAGCACGAAGAAAAGGCCAAGAGACCTTATCAAAGGCCTTTTCCGCATCAAGGGCCACAGCCGCGGCGGGAAGATGAGATCGTTTAGCCGCACCGAGAATATGACAGAATGTGCGGACATTGTCTCGCGCAAGACGGCCTTTCACAAAGCCAGTTTGGGAAGGGTGCACAAGATGAGGGATAAAGGATTCTAATCTTCTGGCCAGGATTTTAGCAAAAATCTTAGCTTCCATGTTAAGGAGAGAAATAGGTCGGAAGTTTTTAGGATCCGAATGGTCCTTCTCTTCCTTCGGGAGCACCACTATGGTAGCCTCAGCAGCCGTACCAGAAACAGCTCCATCCTTAACAAAGGAGTCAAAGACAGATTTCAATTTGGGGACAAGCGTAGGGAGAAAAGTTTTATAAAATAAAATTGGATAACCATCAGGGCCTGGAGCCTTGCCAGAACGAGTAGCTTTAATCGCAGACACGATTTCGTCGGGAGAAATAGGCTTGTTTAAAATAGAGCGATCAGCATCAGAGACCGATTGAATCGGAACCGAATTTAAAAAATCTTGACATTGTTCAAAAGAGGAATGAGTAGAAGGAGTATATAACTTATTATAAAAATCACGAAAAACTTCAAGAATTTCCCCTGTTTGGAATTTTTTAGAGCCTGTGTGGTCAGTAATGGAAGAAATTTGCGAAGATTTGAAAGAAAAATCCTGAAATTTTAACGTAGCCGCCAAAAGTTTCCCAGCCCGATTTTTTAATAACAGCTTCTTGGATTTTTGAGCTTGCACCCCAATATAAGCTCGTTTAGTAACAATGGTATTATATTTGTATTTTAGTAGTTTGATTTGTTGTAAACAAGTTGGATCCTTAGATTGCCTAAAGGAAGCTTCCAGAGATTTTATATCAGAAGACAAATCCGTAAGTTCCTTTTTAATATCTGCATTACGTTTGGACATACATTTAATAACTTGACCACGGAAAGTGCATTTAAAGGAGTCCCAAAGAACAATTGGGGAAGAAACAGAACCTTCGTTTTCATGGAAAAAGGTATCTATAGCTTCAGAAAACGCATGAACCTGAGAAGGATCATGCAATACTTCGGTATTTAATCTCCACGAACGAGCACGTGATTTAGGGGCAAAGGATGACAACGTAAAAGTTACCGCAGCGTGATCAGAGATCAAAATAGGATGTATAAGCGGAGAAGAGGAAGATGAAACAAGAGAAGAATGAACCAGGAGAAAGTCAATACGAGAGAAGGAAGAGTGAGGCGAGGAGAAGAAAGAAAAATCACTACCAGTGGGATTATGAAGACGCCAAATATCTTGAAGATGAATAATGGAGCACATGTTGATCATGTGTTTGTGAGATTTAGGAGGATGAAACTGAAAAGCAGAATTCCTGTCTAAAAGAGGATCCATTGGTAAGTTGAAATCTCCACCAACAATGAGATTACCAGAGTGCGGGGTGTCATTTAATTTTGGAGTGACCGATTTCCAGAAGGATGGATCATCAACGTTAGGAGCATAGATATTCATCACATACAGATCATGCTGTCCATCCGACAATTTAGACAACAGCCAGCGACCCTCCGAATCATGATCGGAAGACAGTATCGATAAACCTGAATTCTTTGAAACCAGCGTAATGACTCCATTGCGTTTACCAAGGGCATCAGAACAGCAAACATCCGAAACCCACTCCTTCCTTAAAAACAACGCCTCTTTGTTAGTAACCTTGGTCTCTTGAAAAAGAACCAAATCAGAAGACAAAGACTTACAGTAGTCTAAGATTTTCGACCTCTTCACCGGGTGATTCAAACCCTTAACATTAAGGGATAATACATTTAAACCTGGGGAAACATAAAAATAGAAAAAAGACGACCTGAATGACAGAAAAAGGACGAACATCATGAATACAAGGAGCCAGTCAGCAAACAAAAGAAATAGTACGGGAGCGTCTATGTGGGGAATCCAAGAAAAAGAGAAAGAAAGAAGAGAAGAAAGGAGAGAAGAGAGGAAGGAGAGGAGAAGCAGAAGGGGAGGCCTAAAAAAGGCCCACATCATACTAGGGAGAACGTGGAAAGGCAAGCAAGGTACCCGAACTAGCCTAAAAAACAGTTGAGAACAATAGCCCCAAAAACTACAATAATCGGTTAGCAGGAAAAAAAAAGAACAAATTGGTAACAATCAAAAGCAGTACCGCAAAGCAGCTTAATAAGGTAAATAAACATACTCTAACTAAGATATTGTATAAACACAGTTAAAGAACAGTCAATGTCGAGAAACATAACTATATTCCTAAGAACTATTAGAAAACTGATAAGAAAAGAAAAACATGAGGAAAACTATGAACAGTAGATTAATGCAAAAACAAGCAATATGTAGATCCGAAACAAATAACTACATGGTCAGTAAATACACTACATCTGTATAAAATAACAGTAGATATGTGCAAGAAGAGGGTAGGAAGAGAGCAGAATAGAAGGAGAAAAAAGAAAAAAGAAGGGTAGAGAATGTTCCATACCAGAAAAAACAATGTAACTGGTAAGAGATAAGCAGCAAGAAAATAGAAAAGTATGTCGAAAAAAAAAAGGATGACAGAGGTGAGAGAGAAGAATAATTGAAGACAAGTGAAAGATACAGAATAAGTTGATTAAAAGAGAAAGAATAAAGAACAACAAGTTGGAGAAGTGGAGGAAAATAGAAGAAGAAGAACAACTGTAAAGAGATACTAAGAGGTACCAAGAGAAAGAGAGCTATAAAAGGAACGAACAATTGTGGATGCCAGAAAGAAGAATAGAACAAGCATGAGTGGAAGCACAAGAAAAACAGAAAAAGATCATGAACATCCATGGAAGTTAAGGTCGGCCAAGAAGCTGACCAGAAGAGAAGAGGAAACCAGTCCTACAGAAAAATACATCCAGAAAAAAAGGAGACAGTTCAAGTGCCCGAGGCACCAGGAGCCTGTGAAGTCGCTTTTTGAATCTCCATCTCGATCTCCAGCTGGTTGTCCAAGAAGGTAGATAGATCAGCCAGCTCCTCGAAAATTCTAGAACGTCCTTTATAAGTGATGCGGAATTTCGATGGACCAGAAAACGAGAAGGGAATACCCATCTCAGAAAGACGTTTTCGAAGATTCAGGAATCCTTTTCTCCTTATAACCGTATCCCTGGCAAAGTCCTGAGAAATGGAGATCCTGTGACCGTCCCAAAAGACTTGTTTAGCTTTCCGCATATGAGATAGAATCAGTTCAGTATGCTGATGCCGCAATGGTTTAAAAATGATTGCTCTCGGCTGGGTCTTAGACCGAAACGTAGGAACACGGTGTGCTCTTTCAATTTCAAAGTCTCTGTGGAAAGAAATTTGTAAGGTGTCCGGAATCCAATGAGATAAGAACTCTATCATAGATGAAGATGACTTCTCTGAATCTTCCGGCAGACCAAAAATGCGTAGGTTAGATCTACGATTACGGTCCTCCTGCTCAGTTAAGTCTCTGCGCAATGCCGCCATGGAGCGCTCCAAGTGGTTGAGGGATCTGGAGTGCTTTTGTATACCATCCTCTGCACAACTGATTCGTGATTCCGTCGCGGATACACGAAGAGAGAGGGCCTTAAAGTCATTCCTGATAGCAGCCACCTCCACTTGTAATAAATCCGTGTTTGTTTTCGTGGACTGCGCAATATCATGTACTTCATTGAGGCGCGCTAAGATTGTGTCCAGCGTTGAAGCGGCTTCTGACTGAGGAGGGTCAGGCGTAGGAGACAGTGACTTAAGCCTTTTCAATGACGTGCCAACATCTTTTGAGTCTTTATTGGTCGAAGAACGCCCCATAGTTGCAGCCATAAAGAAGCAGCCTCCAGAAAAAAATATACAACCACTTGAGGAAAAAAGGAGAGGAAAAAACTGCGCAGACTATACCATAAAAAATATAGATATAGCACACTGAGCTCAATGGGCGCTAAGATATGAACAGCGGCGGACTTATATGCAAGGCAGACAAGTAGCAAAAAATAACACAGCTACAAGAACGCAGGGGAGCACAGTAATGAGCTCGTAGGAAAAAGATTTATACCTACATGAGAGAGCTGCCCTGAGAAAAACAGCGCGCGGACAGCTTAATCACCAGCCAAGCAGCAAGGATACAGCAGAAAAAAATTATAAACGTTACCAAGTGCAGGCATCAGTGTCAAGACGAAAGGAACATCCGCTACAAACTGCAATATTGTATCCCAGGCGGTGCTTCTGAGGAGAAGAGAAATCAGCGCGAAGAGCGGGAAGATGGCGGCCGCTCGTGAGGTAAACGAGCGCCTCTGAAGTAATAAGCAGAAGTCATGCAGCCGGTGGACAGAAGCACATGAAAACACCTTCAGGCAGCGCTCCTCATGTTCCGGTGCCGAATGGTGACTTTTCCGCCGATAGGGGCAGCTGGACACGGAGAAATCAGCTCAACGGGCCAGACTTGCCACGGAGCTCAAGCGCGACCCGCCATACTGTAGCGGCGCGCAAGCCACGCCCCAATTGAATTGTGGGTTTGAAGCCAAGTCTCACCTAAAACTATGGGGAAACTATTTCTCTATATCAGATTAAAGCAAAGTTATTCCAGATGATTCCTCTCTGTGTCTACATGTATTGCCTCTGTGCAATGCAACACTTCTCCAGAGCCAGTGGTCTACCCTCAGTACTTTTGAAATGATCAACCCTCTCCTCTAATTGTATCAGATGTTGATCTTCTGCAAACCTCTGGTCCACAAAACAACAGAAGCCTTTGCATCTCTTAAATCTAAAACATGTACTGGTCATTTAATAATAGAAATCTGCAAAGGAATCAAATATTGAGAACACTCCGTTAAAAAGAGACACTGAGGCATATTCTCAAGGAAACAAAAGTGGCGATAGATATATCGCCCTATTCACAAGCCTGCGCTAACAGCCCACATCGTCAGTTTATCTGTGATAGTTGCTGCTAAAACTATCGGCAAGGCTGACAGCGACAACTAACGCACACAATAGGCTCGAGGCGAGAGGGAGGAGCAGCTGTGAGGCTACGTAATACACATTGATCCTGCACATTTGCCAGAAGCAATACATGGCAAACATGAATCCCAAAGTTGCATAAATCACATGCTACAAAACCTGTGAGTCTGCCAACACAGCATACAGAACCACCAATTAACACTAGTCTCACTTACCTCTCATAGGTGATCAAGGATATGCACTCTGCCCATGGAGGATGACACCCCTCCGAGCCCCGAACACCCCGGCCCAGAGGCAATACAATGTGGCCCACAAATGCACCAGAGGAATTGTTGAGCGCACATTTGGCATGTTAAAGTCATGTTTCAGGTGCCTGGACTTCAGAGGTGGAAGACTCCTGTACAGCCCAGAAATAGTGTGCAAGATGATCATTGCATGTTGTGTATTGCATAACATATGTGTACACACCAATGTCCCATGGATCCAGGTGCCAGATACACTGGACGATGATGAGGAAGATGAGGTAGGTGGGCCACACTTCACTGCAGCTGCAGCAGGAATAGCCTGAAGGAACACAATCATTAACAATATCTTCGCATGAGAACGCCACATTGTGACTGTCCTTAGCAATCATGGAACAGTACAAAATGACCACATGGACAGCATGTGCAAATACATTAATTTCAACACACATTCCCTGTGTGCATGTCAGTCCTCTGCATTAACACATCACTCTGACATGTGTAAGTGCAACATTAAGTGCTAACAGTCTCATGAATAGCAAAAAGATGGTGGGTATGTCTCCTCTGTACAGAGAAGATGTTTAGGGTGTCACGTATTCGAAATGCCATTTCAGGGTGTCAAATGTAGTATGTAATCCCACACTTCAGCGTATCACATGTGTTCAAAAACAGGACATGAAGGCTGCCATTGGTGTACAAAAAAGGACAACAGGGTGTCATTTGGGGTCAAATATGACATTTTGGGTGTAATTTGGGGTTAAGCATGAACCACCCTGATGCAGAGTTGGACCTTTTGACTCAAGTCCCACAACATGAGCAACATGGACGTAAGGGGGATGACGCCAGGGGTTGTTTGTGCACGTGGATGTGTCAGAGTGTGACCTGCTTCTTTACGGATCTGCTCCACACTCAGTGTCGTGGCGTGCACCATGTCATGATAATTGTACTGGAGCCATGCTAATCATCATGCAGTGTCACTTGCATTCTCAGTGTGGGTCATGGACCCGCAGCTTTGGTTTCAGCACATGTGCATGGGTTTGTTGTGAGATTAGTGATGTGTGGGGAGGGCTCCCTCTGGGCACATTGTCGACTGGGGCCTACTTGTGTTTCTATGTGTGCTGCAGTATGCCAAGGAGATCATGGACATGATCCAGAGTCATTGTGGGTGTGCACTGTGCTATACCTAATTGTGCATGTGTGCCATTGTGCCAATCTCCCCCGGTCCCCCCAGTCTCTGGTCGTTACACACCCTGTTGCAGTTGGGTCAGATCATGTTGAGCAGTGTCCGGTCCCCCAACTTCTGCCACTGTCTCCCCACTGATGACTGTGGACACTATTTCCTCCATCTCATCCAGCTCCTGCTGTTGCGCTGGACTCCCACCTCCAGTCTGCATTGCTGCTTTCCGGTTGTTAGCGAGTTTCAGCTTGGTTTTGCGCTTCACATCACTCCAGCGCTTCTTGGCACTTCACTCCAACTGCATTTACCTTGGGCAAGATGGACTGCCATATTAAATTTTTAGTTTCCAATGACACAGTGGAGGTGATGAACAGTTGTTGGTGGAGTCCTATCACCTCCGTAATCAGGATCTTGTTTTCCTGCGGACTAAATCGCGAGTTTCGCTTCTTCTTCTACTTGCCCTTCTCATTCCCCATGGTCCCTGACTGGTTCCGGGGGGTTTGTGAGGTTCCGGTTGGCCTCTGTAGTTGCTCCAGCTTCCTCCATGGTGGTTCTCAGTAGTTTGGTTTTCTTTTTTATTTCATTTTTGCAGCTTTTATGGTGATTTTTCAAGCTTGACGTGGGAATTGCAAGGTTGGTGCTGCTTATCGCTGATGTTTTTATCGCTGTTGGGCCCATCGCAAATTTTTTCACATTCGGGGTTCTTTTTTCTTACCGGCGTCCCGGTAATTTTAGCGCGAACATTTGACGCGTTATTGGGAGACTATCGCTTGTTACCGGCGTGTTGAGAATACGCCGTTATGAAGGCGTTAGTTTTCCGCGATAGATGGCGTTATGTAAAATTGCATTAATCTAGGTTGGCGATGATTATCACCCATTCTTGTGAATCTCCCCCACTTTACCTATATAATGCTTCACCTAGATCTGTGACTCAAGGGCAAGCACAAGTATTTTCCCTCAACTGTGAACATTGTCTGACTAAGTTATCTCTCAATCACAGCAAAAGCAGATGCCTATCTTCCCATTGTTGTCTTGTTCCACAGGATTGAGAGCTCATTGAGCATTACCCTTCTGCATAGGCAGTGCTTACTTTGTAATTTTAGGAGCAGAGGGGAAAGAATCACTAGTGTCAGTGAACCAGAGTTAATATCCGATGGGTAGAAATGTTCTCTGCTTGCTTCGTGCTGGTGTTTTCCGTCGGTACCAACATCTATTTTTAAGCATCTGAACCTATTTTTTATGGGTGCATCACATTGTACTGCTCTCAGCATATGTTTTTTTAGCACAGCAAGAGTGTTTGGCAATTCTCTGTATTGACCAATAATTTATCTCGCATATACAGGCCATTCCCACAGCTTGAGGTCATCTACAAAAGTCGAAATGTCACGCTTGTTGAAGCGTGTTTGTTAGTAGTTAATGCTGACACTGCCTTGAAGCAGCAGTGGTAGCAGCTGTGGGTGGTGCTGCCTGCAGTGGAACACCTCAGGCCCTGGGACTTATATTTTTACCAGTTAAGCACTTTGCATAGGTTCCTCTGAATTACTAGTGGCTTGTAGCCGTGAGAGTTGATTTTTTTTTTGGCTGCTATTTAGATAGCCCTACAGAATCATTCCTTCTTTCTTCAATGATGATGTCTTTGTTGACTGTCGATCTGTGGAGCTAGATTAATCAGAAGCTAGTGTTAACAGCCAGTTTACTTCTAGGGCAGGGGTGTCTTTCCACTCCTCTCTGTGACACTGAAAAAAAGCTACAGCTGCAGATTTGTCTGTCCATGCTGCCTCCCTTTTCAAAAGTTGAAAATTACTTGTATATGATACTAAATCATGTGACCCCCTATGTAAGGTTAGTAAGCCTGCATATGCCACTTAACTTGTATGGAACTTTCCAAAGCCCTCCAGGACCTGTGCACAAAAACAATATTATTTGATAATAAAGCGTGTGCCTATGTAAGGGCATCTGAAGTCAAATAGAATAAGCTTAATCTTCACCTTTTCCAAGTCAATGGGAAATTGAGCAGGTCATAATAAGAAATGCAAAGAACAAGTATGCCGGAAATAAGTGATGTCCCCTGTGAAGTTTTCTGGAGTATCTAAGAAAAAACAGGAATAGGCAAAAGACCGTGAAAAAGACCTGGGGCATATTTATTTTCAAGCCCCTAGTGCCACCAAAGCGTTACTTTATTTGATGCTCCTGTGGCGCTCTATGCTCGCCCATATGTACAAGGCCGCTAAGCCACTTTACGTGGCTTAACACAGCCTTGTAAATATGGCCCTCTGCGATGTATTTTTTCCTTGGCAGAGGGGAGTGCAATGAGTGTTGCTGTGGGCATTCCCAGCAACACCCATGGCTTTTAACCACTACTACATATTTACAAGGATCTGTAAATCTGATGCAGCGTCAAAAACTAACACCTTTCAAAAAGAGGAGTTAATGTGGTGCAACAAGGAAAAAATACTTTTATTTCTCCACATTTTTTGCTCTTTCTTTGTGTACTGCAGCTGCCATGTACCGAGGATGGTGAGGCAGGGGTATGAAAAAATAAAAAATAAAACACTTACATTGAGGCACGACACAACATCGGTACCTCCCTTCCAGGTAGGCTCCAACGTGGGACTAGGAAACTGCACTAACCAATCCTTGCGCTGCTCTCACAGCATGAGAACAGCACCAAGATTGGGTAGAGCAGGCTCTCTCAGCGCTCTTAAGAGCACTGGAGGCCTGTGCTTTCTCTAATTAAGCTGTCTAAGACAGCTAGGTTAGAGAACTTTAAAATGTGCATGTCTGGCTGGCCGTTCCAAGACGACTAGCCAAAGAGAAATGCTAATTTTTGAGCACACAGTTCCTTCATTCCACTCAGAAGCACTGGCCCTATCCCATCCTGTCACTCAGATCAGGACGGGTCTGTTGCTGAAAAATTAAATGGTAATAAATAAACGTTCTTACCTTTTTATTTTTCAGCTCTGTCCTGTGTGGCAACACTCCTCTGCTCAAACGGGCGGCTTTCATTGCTGTAGCTAATGTCTTGGAGGCCCTGGCATTTTTTGGTAGTCTCAAAAGAGTGCACTTAGGAAAATAGGCAATGTGATCTTGACTCTCTTTCTACGTATACTTTCATGAGCGGAAATAGTGGTTACCTGATGAATTGTAGGACTCTACCTCTCCTTTTCCTTTAAACATTTAACTAGGTCTGGATTGGCAGTCTTAAGCATGGGTGCTGTACTTGAAATGGCACAGTGTGTGTACAGCATTTTCACTTACCAGGAAGGCTCCTGCAGTTTAAGGTTAGTTACAACAATTAAGCCTAGCTTCATTACCTTTATCTCAATATTTTAATACCCCACTGGAGGGCGGATCTAATCTGTATGATGTGATGTTAGAACTATAGAATCAATGTGGACTGGCCCACTGTGTTTGGTCACTTGGTCACTTATGGCTGATGGCCTGGTGGCTGGACTCAATTAGTCTTGTTAATAAACCCCTCACACACCAACCTGGTTTGTGTCATGCTTCATCATCGGGGTCCAACCAGGCAGCCGAGTGCCGCCTGGTTGTGCTTCAATGCCTGACTACAGCGGAGCAGGTGTCGTGCAGCAGTGTGATGTGGATGAAGGTGAATGTTAAAATATACCTCTGGGAATCCTTACCTATGAGTTTATTCGTGGCGGCCCAGGGTATTTTAATTAAAATATGTGATGCAACTGTTAATAGCCAAGATTGTGCTATAAGTTGTCTATGTGTTAGCGGTCTACATGTTTCAGTCCCTATAGGAATTGTGCGGGACTTTCGTCAGGACCAGAAGGTGAAGTGAGTGGCAAAAGGGGTGCCACAGGTGATAGTCTCCTACACACGCGCTAAGGTGTGTGGAAAAGTGAAGGTAAAAAAAGGGTCTGTATACTTACAGACACTCACTGGTTTGCGAGAAAAAATCCTGTGAGAGAAAGCAGAACATGACATACATTCTATGAGCATACTGCGGTTGGCAAGTAGTGAAGTGTCATGCGTCATGCATGCCAGTGCCTGGTGGCCAGGGTAAGTGATAATTGCTCGGAGGAGCGCTTCATGCACTTAGACATAGACATGTGTTTATCTAACATGCCAGTGTCGGGAACGGTGACATCTCTTGGGTTATAGAGATGCCAGTGTGCTCTGTGAGTCTGCTCTGGAGTGGGGTAGTGACTCGATAATGAAATATATGCAGGATGGTGAAACCACGGGGTTTGCTCATGATATGGTGAGACAATACATACATTCAAAAGTTATGAGGATTGTCCATAGTATGGTGAGACAATACACACATTTATAAATTAAGTTTTCAAATTGAAAGGATAGTGCCTGCTCTAGTAAAGATACAGCGTGAGACAAATGGACATATAAAAATTACATGGGGAGCATCAATAGTTACTTCGCTATGATATTCGGTTCCAGAGAATCGGGGCGTGGGGGGGAGGGGCTCTCGTTATCAATTTGTAGGGATTTTAGGAGAGAAGTGTTAGGTATGCTTGTAGCTTGGCGCTCGTGGGGGTCAGTAATCAGCTGTGGGGCCAAGACCTTACTTGATCAATGCGAGTCCTCCGCCGGAACCTAGATCGGGTCCCTCGGCGTCCCTGCTGGTGGGCTGCTGCCGGCGGCGTCAGTGTTAAATACAGAGCTTTTCCGGGTAGTGCCGTGATTGGGAGGCAATGCGCGTGTCCACGCATGCGCGAAATGAAGGCCGGGCGAATGTGAAACCGGAGCGGCCATCGTAAGATGGTAAAGTGTACTGAAAGGGCGCATTGAATAAGACCTATGATTGGGTCTAGTGGGGGTAAAAACAATAATTTCCGAGGGGTCTAGTAGGGGTAAAAACAATAATTTCCGAGGCTCCGAGGAATGTTCCCAGAAGGGACCAATTAATCAATGAAAAGGTGCCAAAAATCGAAAATTAAAAAGCTATAAGGATGAAAGATAGCGAAAAATGACAAGCTTTGGAGATGAAAAAGCTGTTTGCTTTTTGCAAAACAGGGGAGAAAAAACAGCATTCAGGTGAGAGCTACCAAGAGGGAGCTTGTAAAAAGGAGTTTATAAACTAGGATTATGCAGAATGCATAGATTCAAACCTCAAAAAATTATAGCTCCAAACCTCAAAAAAATCGGTTAATACAACTGGAGTGTTACTGTCAATTGGTAGTTCTAAGATTGCGATCCGGGCAGTGGGACTGTGGGAAATGGAGTTGATAGTCTGTGTTATTAGTGTTGACTTAAGCTGTTCCACGGTATATTGTCATTGAGGCCTGTCTTGTGGGTAGCCAGTCTGTAGACCCACCTCTGCTCTTTATTCAGTAGTTTTTCTTGGCTGTTGGGCACGTTGGGGTTCATACTCTCTATTACTACCCAGCGCATATCATTCGTGGTATGTCCCATTTCTAAAAAATGATTTGTCAACTTAGTGGTGTTCTTTTTGCACCGGATGGTGCTACGGTGTTCACAGATGCGTGTCTTTACTTTCCTACTGGTCATGCCGATGTATGAGAGATTGCAGGGGCATGTAATTCGGTAAATTACATGGGTACTGTTGCAGTTCGTGTGGGTGCGTAGTTCCCACACATTTTTCCGGGTTCTAGTGCCAAAGTTTTAGTGGTGCTGGTCAGGTGACAGACGCTGCAGTGGCCGCAGGCAAAATGGCCTGTTATTTTTGGAAGACCCCATGCGTTGGTGATAGTGTTGGTGGGGTTGTGCGTTATTTTCGGTCTGGTTGAGACAATGGCATCTTTTATGGATCTGGCTTTTTTGTGAGAGATGAGTGGAGGGTCCCATCGCAGGTTGCCTGTCCCAATTATGCTCCAGTGTTTCTTGATCATTTTGGATACTTGAGTTGAAACTGTATTGAAAGTGGTCACACACGTCAGTGGTGTTGGTTTTGTCTCACGTGGGCATGTGTCAATAAGTCTCTCACGATTTTGGTTCTTGACACGTTTTTGCGCTTTCTCTGTGATTTGTTTGGAGTAACCTCTCTGTCTCAGCTTGATGGTTAGTTCTTTGGCCTGCACTATATAGTGAGATATCTCACTGCAGTTGCGTCGTAATCTCAGGAATTGTCCATAGGGCAAATTTTCTCTCAGAGGCCTTGGGTGGAAGCTGGAAAAATGTAAGAGTGAATTCCGAGCTGTGGGTTTGTAATGTGTTTTGCTCTTGAGCATACCAGCTGCTGCCTCAATATCTAGGTCCAGGAAGGTGGTTCTCTGTTTGTCATAACTGTAAGTGAATTTCATGTTCTGGTCACAGGTATTCAGCCATTCGCAGAAGTTGTTTAGTGACTCTGTATTGCCCTCCCAGATCAGAAAGATGTCGTCAATGTATCTCTTATAGAATTTGATTTCTGGACGTATGGCCACGTTGTTGTTGAAGAGGTGCAGGGATTCGAAATGGTGGACATACAGCCCTGCTATGCTAGGAGCGAAAACGCTCCCCATGGATGTGCTATATGTTTGTAAGTACAGTTTGTTTTCGAATTCGAAAAAGTTTTCTTTTAAAGCGAACTTGGCACATTCCCATATACATTTGGTGGAAGTGCGGTATGGCCAGTCTGTATTGGCGAGGGCAGTTTAAAGGACTCTGACTGTGTCGTCCTGTGGTAAGCTAGTGTACAAACTTTCCACATCAAGGCTAAGCAGAAGGGATGTTTCAGGGTTGTAGTTTATCCCATCTAGGTGCCTGAGTAGATCTTTCGTGTCCTGCAGGTACGTGTTAGTTGATTGGACCATTGGCTGAAGGAAATGGTCCCAGTACCGTGAAAGTGGTTCCAAGTTGGATCCAATGCCGGAGACAATTGGTCTGCCTGACGGTGGTGTCTTATTCTTGTGTATCTTGGGTACAACATAGAAGTATGGTATTTTGCCTTCCGTGGTAGTGAGAAATTTTGCTTCGCTGGCTGTAATGAGGCCTGTGGATTCTGCTTCCTCCACTAGGTGGGTAATGTTGGCTCTGAGATGGTTACTAGGGTCTTCCTGTAGTCTTCTGTAGTTTTTTGTATCGTTTAGGAGTCTGACACATTCTCTTCTGTAGAGCAGGTTTTATGATAATTTCCTCGTTGGAACTCCCAAAAAGGTCTGCCCCTTTAAATTATCAGCTGCCAAATGTCATTCAAACAACAGTGTTAGCTTCTTTCACACGCACATGACTTAGTTACTCGACACTCGGTGTCAATGCAAGATTTCTCATAAACCCATGACAAGGAAAACACAGCCAGCTGCAAATTAACCATAATGCATAAGGTGCTTATGTACAACAGAAGCGTTGCTAACACCACGCTCTGCCATTCTGAAGACATGCGGATGCCCCATATTTACAAATATATGTTGCACGCCTGCATTTCCCCTAGTGCTGGCGCTAAATTAAGCTGCTGAGTGGCAACGCAGGCACCCGTGTTCCATGATGCATGGGTGCCTGCATTGTTTTTGTGCAGAACGGTGGTGTCCCTTCCTGCACATGAACAATCATTCATGGTGTTTTGCTGTTTCTATGTGTGTTGCACAATGCAGCACATGTAGAAACAGCAAAAACGATGAGAAATAAAGCATTTCTAATCGTTTCGCCACAGTAAGACCAGGTTTGTACTGGCCTTAATTTTGGCGCGGCCCCATATTTACGCCACACTTGTAAATATGGGCAGCATCAAAATCAATGGGTGTTGCGGCCGACCGCCCACCGCAATACCCATTGCCCACCTCTTTCATGCTAAGTATAGCGTGAAAGGGTGCCTTATTAATAAGACGGCATTAAGCCACATTAAGTGGCTTATCACCACCTTGTAAATAAGGCAAAGCCCGTATTGCCACAGGAACGTCATAAAAGGTGACATTCCTGTGGCATTAGGGGCTTGTAAATATGCCCCATAGAGTGAAGAGTTGTAGACGTTGTCGAATATGTTGCCATTCTGGTGACATGGTGTGTCTTTTCTGGTTGTCTGCTCTGTGGTGTGAAGAGAAGAGAGGCTGCAGTTTCTGGACACAGACGGTAATATCATAAACTCTTGTTCTAAGACAAGCATTCAGTACAGCGTGTCCTCTAACCCAATCTTTCATCATTAACAATCATCATTAACAATCATCAACAAGGGTTATGTTGTTTCTCTTTGTTTAATGACGTCTGTTTGTGTTGTGAAATTAACAGTATTATCATTCAGCAGGTGGCACATTCAAGATCCAGCTTCCACTGTACCCCATTACTTTTCTGTCATCAGCTTTCAGAAAGTTGATCTAACATTTCTCATACTTACTTTGCTTGGTTCGTTACTCATCAGTATGCTCAGGTGCTTACTAGCATACTTTGCTACATGAGCTGAACACACTTTAATATTAAGGACAACTATGTCCCCTTCTTTCACACAAAAAGGATTAGCAGGTGAATTGCTGATAAAATCACGTTCAGTAAAGTAAGTACTGCTGATAACATAACATTGTAATTTAGAGAAAAGTGAAATGGATTCCAAATAAGGTGTGCCAGAAGTGTTTAAAAGTGCCATGGTCTTGGGTGTACTGGGCAGCAATCGCGTTTGAACTATCATATATCATAAGAGTGCAATAATGTTGCTAAGCATGCCTTGATATTTTATGGTAGCACAAACCTAGCTAAGAAGCAACAAGTCGTTTAATGCAAGATGGGGTAGTGGTGGTTGGGGGTGTTGGTTAGACAATGAGCTGCCATATTGTGTCAAGAGCGCATTTAAAAATATATATATTTTTAGGAGCAAGGAGATATAGGGCCAGATGTACAACGTGATTTTGCATTCGCAAATGGGTTTGAAAACCCGTTTGCGCATGCATAATCACTATTAGCCATGTACAATTCCCAAATAGCGAGTCACAATTAATTTGCGACTCGCTCTTTAGGAATTGCAAGTCAGAGCCGACAACACAGCGCTAAAAAACGCCCCATGGAAGAACCCCAACAGAGAAATGTGGACAACCCTAGTCAGGTTCCTAGGCCCATACGATCCTCCATGAACAACGAGAACAGAATTCCCTAGCAGGAGGCCACGAAAAAGTCAACGGGTGCAGAACGGTGTAGTGAGGGGACAGGGTGACTGGAGGGGTGGGAGAGGAGGGTGACCGAAGTGGCAGTAGACTCAAACTTCCCCACCGGATTGACGGTCAACCATATAACAAGCGTCGTAACTTCTATATTTTATGTTTTATGTTTTATGTTATGTGTTAGAATCTATATAGTCTAGAACAATCACAGAACAACCACGAATATTTACATGTTTAATGTTAAATATTTGGCATGGCAGAGGGGTTTAGGAACGATGACAGATATCCTACAAACTTAAAACAACAACAACAACTTACAACCAAAATAAAGGAGGCGTGCCCAGGCGAGGACAACCACGCAGCACTGTGATTTGTTATATGTCATATTCTGTACTGTGAAAATACCAATAAAAATTATAATTAAAAAAAAAGGAATTGCGAGTCACAATTAGGAAGGGGCGCTCCTTTCCTAATTGCATTCGCAATGCTATGTGCGAATGTTTTATGACTGCAATTGCAGTCGCGAAACACTCGCAAATTACCACCCTCTTCAAGAGGGCGGTAATGCAGTCACAATTTGGAAGGGTTCCCCAGGAGACCCCTTACACTTTGTAACTGTCTATAAAAATGTTTTTGAGGGCAGACAGTAGTCCCAGGGATCACTGCCTTCCCTTAAAAAATGAAACAAAAACATTAAATAAAAGTATTTCTACTTGTTGCGTCACTCTAATGCCTGCTTTTTAATAGCGTACGTTTTTGGCGCTGCCTCAGATTTATACCTCCTTTTAACCGCATCCGCGCTAGCGGTTTTCCCGCTGTGCGCTGAAGTTTTGTAAATACCGCGTTACATGACGAGCTCAGCTCGTCATGAGCGTACGAGAGTTGTACCTCATGACGAGCTGAGCTCGTCATCGGCATGGAAGGGGTTAAGCATCCACAAGCAATGGGTGTTGAGGTGGAAAGCCCACAGCAACATCCATTGCATGCCCCTTTCACGCAAAGTGATGATTGAAAAGTTGCCGTATTCACAAGACCATGAAAAGCCACACTGGTTCCCAAATCCCAAAGGCAGCAGCTCTAGTCACTAGGCCACATTTCCTCTCAATTAATGAGGTTCAATATGTCAAAAATGACACGTTATGCAGTATACCTGTAATAATGGAATTACATGAGCGTGAAATTTCGCCTCCTTGTTTGCATGTGGGACTATTTCTAGCAGGCAATATTTCTATGGAAGCTAGTTTAAGTGGAAAATGTATTGCAGGATACATTTAACCTTGCATGAGTTCCCTTGCCCTTATCTCGTATGACTTTTAACTCGAGATTTGACCTCTACTGTATGTACAATATCAACAACAATAATATTAGGATACAAAGCTATTGATACCCAGATATTAACTACTGTCAACTACTAATAAAGTAGACTTTATTAACACGTTATGCAAAATTCAAAACTATCAACAACATAAATATTGTCATAAAATATCATACGAAAAATTACATCAAATAACAAACATTGGAAATGCAACTGGTCGCACATGTGTAAATGGCAATGTGTTTTACACGTGCTATGGAGTGGATGCATGTGGTGTGGAATGGAATTATGTAGATTGGATTGAATAGTTAGCTGTGGAATTGTGTGGTGTGGAGTTAATTTTAGGTAATTTGTGTAGTGGAATTATGTGGCATTGCGTGCATTGGAATCATGTGGATAGTAGTTATGTGGTATTGTGTGTATTGGAATTATCTGGAGTGGAATTGTGTGTTAAGGAATGTAATTATGTATAATTGTAGTTTGTGTTGTGGAATGGTATGTAGTGGAGATAATTATGTTGTGTGCTGTTGAATTTTGCGGCATGATGTGAAATTGTGTGCCATGGAGTTTGTGGATAACTTTGCCTATATGTTTTTGTTTTGTTGTATATTTGTGTGGTTGCTATGTGTTATGTTTACACCTATGTGTTGCAAAGGGGTGTTGAGTGTAGTTTGGTAAATTTGAGTAGAGTGTAAGGTAATGTCATGGAGTGGTGTGGTGTGTATGACAATGGGGTTGATTTGAGGTGAGTGGCATGGTGTGTTATGGATTTGCATGTTGTGTTTTCTAATATATGGAGTATATTGCTGATTATTTGAAAGTTTGTAGTGTTATGCTGACATTAGTTACGCTAGCACGTGACTATACAAGCATAAATAGTCCATTTGAACCTGAAAGACACTTCATGAATTGTTTAACTTCTGCACATCCAGAAACGCACCCATTAAGAACACTAGGCCGGAGATACCAGAGGTCTGTTCTTGGTTTGTATGCTGATTGATGTTGATGGGGGAGATCTTACACGTCCAGCATTCCTGTCATTTATTTGTAATTACTTCTTTTAAAAGGGAACTGTCTTCAATGGACTCTTGGCACTGCAATATATTAACCTTATTTACTATAACAGCTAGATGAATGTGCAGCATTTAGAACTGCAGACCACAAAAAGAACAATGCATCAAATTACCCGTGAACAACTCCATAGCACAATTGGAAAGCTGCAAACAAAGTCCTCCAATAAAGCTAAAAAAGAGAAATAGAAATAATTAAACAAGGGAACCAATCACACAAACTATAGCTCCACTATAAATTGATAAAAGTGTCCTTCTCACCTGCAGGTCTTACCCTCCAGTTGAGAAGCGCACCACTGCTCCATGCCACACTTTGGAACTGTCTGTAGGAGAGGCTACACGGAGAGGCACATCACTCCCCCAAAACAGTGCTACATCACGCAGTCTCGTGTCAGCAGACATGGTGTTCCCAACGTCTGTGAGGGGCTGTAATTACAATACCGCCTACTCACCCAAATACCTCTGGTCAAATACCTCTGGTCCTTGCACGTACAAACTCTCTCCCTGGCAGGTGCAGGAACCGTGCTTGCCAATAACGGTGGAGCAAATGCACTGTACACACACGAAGATCAAGTGACAAGGAGAAATAGGAAGTAGGGGGATGACTTTTATGCTTGGAAAGAGGTCAGGAGAGGCCCACAGACTTCAATAAGGTGGCCAATGTAACCGAGAGGGACAAGGGAATAATTGAGTGCTGCTTCTCTCCATCACTTGAAATTCCCTTGTGATTGCCAAAAAAGGCAACTCAATGCAGGGTTTGAAACAGAAGAGCAAGGAATACCAGAACAACTTCCGTGAAAACGACTTTTGGAAAATTTTAATCCGACACCCACAAAAACAACTACTCTGGAACCAGGAGCTGTTTCAAGAAACTTCAAGAAGCCTTGCGAGGTTCTGTAAGCCAGAACACCGACAGGAGGTAAGAACCACAGATTTGCATCATAATTATGGCAAAGGTACTCCGGACTGATCAGAGAAGTCTTGAGGAAGAAAATGAACGAGGGATTCCTCTGTGATGTTGCTGACAAGCGCACACTTGAGTCCAGACACTATGCCACATACAAGACGTAGCATCTGACCCCACATGCACACTTCCACCTGCACCCAGCTGAAGGATTGCAAGGTGAATGTGCATCCTTTCAGTCTCCAGAGCAATGTTGGCACAGTGGCCATTTTCACAGTGATGCAGGTAGGGGTTTTATTGTTCTGCTGCATCATTTTCTCTAGATTCTTTTATTGATCACAGGCACAAGTCAATAGGAATGATACCTATAGAATCCTTGCTTCCTCCAGTTTGACCGTGATGGGTGAGGCGCAGTACTTACCATGGAGCCGGACAACGTGTCTGAAGGGCTGCAAACACGACTAGATGAACAGCAGAGGCCCCATGTTTGTCCTCCCACCAGATCAGCTGCTCTTTTGTGCTTAAACACAGTGACTCTACAACAACACCACCACTCTGAGTGACGTAACAGAAACAAAGAGACCGGAGAAAAGAGGAGCGGTACACACCCACACTGAATCTTCAAGCATAATAAGTGCCATAGAGCTGTGTGTACTTTTTTCGAACAAAACAGGGCGCCTACTAAAAACTTTTAAACACTAGTCCACCTTATGAAGTGTTTATTTATCTAAATTTAGAAGACATAATAGAGAGGCATATAATAATTTATTTCGAAACGTATTTTAATGTTAAAATTAAAGGCTCACACGTTCTTTAATGGTGACTGCCAGAGCATGCCCGTGATTGCAGCGTCATGCATGTTCACTTGTCATGAAGGAGTAGGAAGACCTCTGGCCAACTGGCACTGTGCGTCTGCACTAGCGCAAGGCTCAGGTTTAATGTTTACAAAGTGAATAATTGGGTATTTCAGTTCTTACTGCAATTTCGACAATTCAAAGTACACTCTGGCACTGCTCAGTGGGTATAGTAATCATAATGCACACCACGTTTCCTTTTTAGACAAGGTGACTGCAAGCAACAATCAGTATTCATGAGAAAGGGTGTCTCCTGGTCTACTGCTATGCAGTCTTCAATTGCCTTTATCTGGGTGAAAAAGAGGGAGCCCTGGGAAGCGATTCTGAGGCAATACTCCATGGGAGTTAACTTTTAAGAAAAGGTGGGACATGTACCAAACTTTAGCAATTAGGAGGCTACAATTTCTATATGACACAGACAAAAGCTAATCTAAAGAGATGGGAGGAGTCAGACTCCACAAAGTACATACAATCGATCATCCGGCAGCCCAAGCGCTGTAGGCTCTACCTAAAAAAAAGAAGAGAAAATATTATTTTGCAAACCACTTGATGGAAAGATGAAAAAATATTCACAACATAATATTGTCAACAAAATCAATAATAAACATGTATATGGTTTTAAATTGAAGGAATGATGAAGATTTATAAAAGTGTGACAGCTGCTCCAGCAGGAGTGTCCTGGCATTAGTTGTGGATGTAAGCAGGCAGAATGACTAGTAAATAGTGTGTAAGAGAGGAACAAGAGAGCGGTTCACTGATTTGTAAAGATATGCGTTTTAGCTTAGCATTAAACATGGACAATGTTGGTATATTCCTAAGATAGCTCAGAAGCAAGTTCCAAAGTTTAGATGCCAAATATTATAAGGATCTGCCTCCTGCTTTAGATTTGTATTGTTGTGAGAACTAAGAGATGTTGGTGGGCAGACCATAGGTTTTCGTGAGGCTGATACATACAATACATATATATATAACTACTCCAAAAAAGACATATACAGCAAATGCACGTAAAACAAACTTTAAAATATTGATTGAACAAAAAGCAATTCATGCAAAATACAACCACTAATAAATGGAGGTGTAAAAATGGAAGAGATGCCAAGCAATCAAAGTGGTGCCACACCTGTTTAAGTAATGAGGAGAAAGTGACTCTTCAGGACAGAAACAACTATAAGCCATCTATATAAATACTACTACTGAAATATAAGCATAAGTATAAGTATAATAAATATATTTATGATAGAAAAGTATAACAAACACCTAAATGCACTATGTATTTATATTGACAACTTTAAAAATCACACGTTTCATTTCCACTACAGATACATCAACTGAACATATATTCACCTATATTTTACCTTATATACTAAAAAAGAAGAGTTGAACAATTAAAGATTGAAAAAGCCAGAGAAGACTAACAGACTGTAATTGTAAAATGTATGGACTCTATTCTCAAAAGTAAATATGGACATAAACTTAATTAAAAATAAAAATAAGGCCGTGGATGTGATCGGAATAGGTGTTCTAGTGGGGAGTCATTTAGATGCAAATTTTCTGAACGTGAAGGTTTCCCCTGCCATTGGCCTAAGGGGTAATTCCCCTATCATTGTAAAATTGATCATCCCCCTACTGTGACAGGGATCTTACAAGGAAGTTTGCGTGTATGAAATTACAGATAAGTTTGTAATTTTAATTTTTATATATCTTTTCACCCCGCCTTTTACAGTTTTGGCGCCACAGTGAGCGCTTTATACGAGGCTAGGGTCTATTTGGTCCTGAGGAATGCTGAGCTGATGTTAGGCTCTTGCAAGAAACATGTCGACCTTTTAGGACATTTGGTTAAAATTTACTCAGCCACGTATATGTCCGACTTTGCACGATTGCTTTTAATAGAGTTAGAGCTACCCCTACATTAAATTAATTATCTGATCTGGGGAGTAGTCCATACCCTTTTTTAACCGAGCACCTTTCTTTCTGACTATGTAGTATTTCACGTATTTACAACGAGGACCCAATGAAGACAACTGGCAACCAATCTATTCAGTTGGTGCCTGAGGGTTCTTTTTTCTCACTGAGGTTTTTTCTATCCCACTTTGTTCATTCTCGTTGGCACATTTCTTCTACTTGATGGTGGTGGTAATAATCTTCTTATCCCTCCAGTTCTTAATCTTAGTCTGAACTGGTTTTTCAGTACTGGGTACTCTTCTGTTGTTTTGATATACATAAACTTAATTTCACAACTAAATTTACCTTATTTATGGATGACAGGAATTTGCTGAAGAATTCATGGCAGGCAAAAGTAATTTTACAGTGTGTGGATCTGAATCAGATTTGAAGAGAAATCTAGAGCTTTAAATTCCACTCCACACATGGGAAGTGATATCAAGATGTGGTTTGCCTCGAAGGATTGGGAGTGCCCACCACAAAATATGGAAGTTTGTCGGCATTCCCAAACTGGGGTACGACTCCCTACTACCAGGGCCGGTGTAACTCCCCATCTAGGTTGGGAAGGAGAACGGATAACTTCGAGATGATCCAGTCTCCTTCTCTGGTGGCAGTTTATAGGAAACATTTTCTCCACCGGAAAAAATGTTTGCCTATTGAAAAAAGAAATGTGCAAAAATAAAAATGTGCATTTGCACAGGAGAATCTGTTCGGCCGTGCAGAATGCTATATCATGGAGATCTCAGTTCAAAGGAAATAGATTCCTAAACCAGGTCAAGCTTCGCATGTCAAAAATGTGAAGAGCTTATGAATACCAAAATGAGGTAAATCTGCACCTGCAGATGGAAGTACATGTGTGGGTACAGATCCACTGTTTTTTTTGTGAATGGGGCACTTATTTTTTTTTAAACATTAACAAAAATGCATTAAACGTGACATTGACCAAATATACAAACTTATTCCATGTGAATTTATTTTTATTTAATTTACATCATTTATAGATCCCAAAGTTACCCAAAATCTCAAAAAGGGAAACTACTGTTAACCTGTATTGGGTACATCCATTCTAAAGAGAACCTCTTAAACAAACACATACAATAGAATTGCACTAAAGATTACGCACGTGGATGCTGTGGGACAGCCACCCCAATTAATGATGCTATTGAAATTGTCTGAGAACACAACCAACCACCCACAATCAATCCTCTACTTGCATACTGAAAATAAAAATGAATAGCAAAACACAGATGGCCTACACCACTAGATATGCTTCTTCTTCATCCTATTTCATGCACATCATGTATACATAGGTGAACCAAAATGTTGCAGATGACTAGTAGGCCACTATGAATAGGAGAGGCCAATTGTTACCTTATTATGTAGGCACTGGTAAAAGTGCCTGTCACAAATGGAGGTCTCTAGTTGGCAGTTGTTTGCACACTGTCCAAGTAGGGGCCCTTATTCTAGTGAGAGTAAGAGAGTTATACACCCTAGATAATGCCTGCTCACCCCCTTCATAGCTTGGCACAAGTAGTCAGGCTTATCTCAGAGGCAAGGTGCAAAGCATTTGTACATACACATACTGTAAAACAGTTAAAACACTACGAAATTACATCACATCAGTTTAGAAAACGACCAATATTTATCTGAATAGACCAAGACTAAAACTACAAAAATCCAACATACGCAAATACATACATCACTTTTAAAAGGTTAAAAAAATGTCCATAGGAAACTATGGATGTGTCACTTTTATCACATAGTACATGGGATGCATCAAAATCAAAAACGAAAACAGGGCCAGGGGCGGTGAGGCATAAAAGCAAAGCGATGCATTGGTTCCTTACTCTCAGAATAGGTGAGGTGATGCATCAGTTTCTTACTGCCATGGGAGGTGATGTGTCAGTTCTTTACTGCAGTGCAGAGGAGGTGATGTGTTGGTTCCTTACAGTCAGGAAAAGTGATGCGTCAGTTCCTTACTGCGAGGGGACGAGATGCGTTGATCTCCAGACACATGGCCTCGGTTCCTTACTGCAGGACAACATTGATGATGATTGGGCATACCTCAGCTCCCTTTGTGTGACTGTCTAGCGTGAATGAAGAAACAGCCGAACTATATCCTCCCTCAGACATGGATTTCACAGGCAGGCAGAGGCACAGAATGGCAAAGCAAGAAAATGCCCACTTTCTAAAAGTCTAATTTTCAAACACACAATTTAAAAAAAACTTCACTAAAAGATGTATTTTTAAATTGTGAGCTCAGAGTCCCCAAACACCAAATCTGTATCCTTTCTTAATTGGAATTTACACTTGTAAGAGGTTGCAAGGTAGCTCCAATGATAATCTATGGTAGAGATAACCCTTGCTATAGTGAAACACGAAATTAGCAGTATTTCACTATCATGACATGTAAAACACATCAGTACATGTCCTACCTTTTAGAAACATTGCACCCTGCCCATGGGGCTACCTTGGGCCTACCTTAGGGGGTCCCTTACATGCAGTGAAGACATGGCAGTTTAAAACTTCTCACACAGACACTAGTGGCAGGTCTGAGGCATGGTTGCAGGGCTCCCTATGTGGGTGGCACAATCAATGCGGCAGGTCCTCTAGTAGTATTTGATTTACAGGCCCTCGGTACACACCGCGCACTGTACTAGGGTCTTACAAGTAAATCAGAGATGCCAATCAGGGAAAATCAATCATAATCACAGTTTATGCGGGGTGCACATGCACTTTAGCACTGATCAGAAGAGATAAAGTTCCCAAAAATCTAAAACCACCATAAACAAAATGCAACACACAGTAAAAAACAGGAGGTCAGAAGCAAAATATATAGGGGAAAAGCATACCAAAGATGCCAGGTCTAAGAGTACCTGTCCTGCCATTGTAATCGTTATGCTGCCACCACTATCAATTCTCCACAGCCTGAAGTGCTGACGATAATCATACTCGTTAAATGGTTAATTCGCATGGTTTGCCCCTACAAACCACAGAACTCCACTCTGAGCCTTTTTCCATATCCCAATGGAGCCCTCAGCACACACATGATTGGCATATGTGCAGAGCCAAAAATAAAAAAGTAAAAATAGAAACTCACTATGGGGAACTTGGTCAGGAGTGAGTGCTCTCCACTGGCATGCAAGGAACATGTCCCATTCCAACAGCAAAATGTATGCAAAATTTCGCAAATAATTTTGCATGATTCAAATTTAATGACATTTACAATCTAACGAATAAAGTACCCATCTGTAAATTATAAGGATATTGCAAGTCACAGAGGAGCTCCTTTCTAAGGTAATGGAACTCTGAGGAGACCTGCAATATCCTTGCCATGTACGGCGGGGAGTACTATATTCCATATAATACATGGACACACCATCATCCTTCCGACAAACCACTTAAAACCATGGTGTGTCGCTCTTTCATTTGAAAGATTGAGTATACTTGAAAACATGAAGAATGAAAATAGAGCCTCTAATGCAAAATTAAACACATCAAAAATCTGTTAGAACTTTCTTGAAAAAGGCATTTAAAACATTTTAATACAAGTCCGTTAAAATAAAAGCTGCAATAGTTCAGAATGTGTAGAAACATTCAGAAAGATTCTAACTTTTCTGTAATTATCTAAGGAATGCTAAAAATAAACATGTCCTTTCTACTAGTTTCTGTAAGCTACAAAAATAGAGCAGAAGAAAGAAAATCAGAGTCTCATTTTTGCTCCTTTAAACATCTGCTCAGTGGCATGAGCTGTCTTTCACATCAGCTGCTGGCAGCAGACATTGTAACTTCAGAACTCAACCATAGCAACTTATATTAGTCACGTTCTGGCATCTTTTCTTTACAGTCAAGGACTGGGCGTATCACAAGTTGCTGATTATAAATAAATTAGAGGCTTAAATTTATATAGGGATTACAGAATTTCATGTTTTATAATACAGTTATGCAATTTCGCAAGCTCTACAGTTCTTGTCACATATGAGTATTTTATCCTGTTCATACCTGGAACGCGGCTCTCTTGTTGTGTGACACCATCAGGCGATCTTTGGTTTCCTGCCAATGGAGCAGTGCATTCTGTGACATGCAATTTCTTTTTTAACATTGTTATTGTGGGCAAGGAAAGTGCTTTTGGATAAAATGTAAGGACTGTCTGAATCTGTCACGTATGACAAGGAGCCACTATGCGGCAACGTGTGTCCTGTTTAGTTGTTTAACACTGTCTTAAACTTGCTGTTTGACTCATACTATGAAAAGTTTAAAAGTAAGAATACCAGAGGAATGAGCTGCTACACCTGACATAAATGTCTCTGAAGATGTCTGCAATATTTGCACGCCCTATTGAAGACAACTGTGGAATTGGTGGAATGTTTGACCTTTTGATAAATCTAGTCTTTAGATCTCACAATGATTGTCAAATGTGATTGATTTACCCTATTGGTTTCCTTACATTCTGTTTTCCCTACATGTGGGCGTTGTATATATATGCAAGGTAGCAATTATCATAATGAAGTTTTGATATTTCTTTAGTGCACAGAGCGAATAGAGAACACGGTGTCCGTTTTGATTTCGGTCTGCACACATTCACATTAGAGGTGCTAATGACTTTAATTTGAGTCACTAATTATTCCAACTCACTGCTTGTGTTTGCAGCCTTCAGACAATACAACCGCTGAAATCAAAGAGATAATTCACAAATGTTATTACCATTGAAGGATGAAACACTCATGGGCCAAAGGTTGCCACCTATCCATGGAGTTTAAATGGATATCACGGTGGAAATTGGAGGGAGAGGATGAACAAGAAAAATAATTTTTAGGAAAAAAGGTGACTAAAGCCAGGAAGGAGATCAAAAGCAAGAGCATGAGGATGGAGTATCATTAAATTGTATACGAGTGACGCTTGTCATTTAAAGAGATGACAACAATTTGGGTCAGAGCTCTGCATTAAAAACAATGGGGCAGATTTATGATAACTGGCGCATCCCCAGGGATGCGCCAGTTATTTTGCGCCGCTGCTCCGCCACCCATGGTGCGCCGCATTTACAATGGGGCAAAAACGGCACAGTTGCGTGACGCATTTGTGCCGTAAAGGTGGCGCATTGCAAGCGCGACGCAGCTCCAGCAAGGCTCGGGGGTGCCCCATCTATACAATGCTGCGTCAAGACCTATTCCTGCTTCAAGCAGGCGCAGGGTTTTGACGCAGTATTGGCCTGAAAGTGACTGAGTGAAATCTTATAGATTTCACTCAGCCACTTTTGCGAGGCGCACCTGCCCCGGAATGCCCACCCTGCGCCGGAATGCCCACAAGTGGCACAGGGCTTTACAACGTGACCCATCTGCCTAGATGCGTCACGCTGTAAATGGGTCGTAGGGATGCGCCACATTTACGCCGCAGTTGCGTGACGCAAACGTGGCGCATTCCCATCATAAATCTGCCCAAATGTACTAGGGGGCATATGTACACGGAGTTAACACCACCAGAACGTTACTTATTTTAACAGTCTGGTGGCGTTAACTCCTTCACCTTATTTACAAGTCGGCGTTAAGCCACTTTTTGTGGATTAACGCCGCCTTGAAAATAATGCCCCTATTTATGCAGCACTTAGCGAAAGGGGTGTGCAATGGGGATTACAGTGAGTGTTCCACTTTTTGACCCTGCCCCATATTTACAAGGTATGGGGCAGTGCCAAAAATAAGACCAGGAAATATCTGGAGACATATTTACAAGCAAATGGCAGAGTCCGGGTTAACTTCAAAGTTGATAACACTGTGCTCCGTCACTTTAGAAACACAGAGATGCGCTGTATTTACTACACTACGGCTCACCCCTGCATGTCTTCTTGTGCTGGCACTAAAATCAGCTGCCTAGCGCCAATGCAGGCACCCTTGCACTAGTCAAGGGTGCCTGCATTTAGGGAATGATTGTTTATTTCGAGGAAGGTGTCCCTTCTTGCACATAAATAATCCAGAATGGCGATTGGTAACTCTTATGTGTGCGCATTGTGCAGCACACATAGAAGTTCTAAATCTGCATTTTTTTAATTCAAGGTATTTTGCAGTTACTATGTGTGCTGCGCAATGCAGGGGCTTGTAAATATGCCCCCTATTTAATTTCTCCTCGTATCTTACTCTTTCCACAAGCGCTGCATTCTGCAGCATACATGATTAGAGCAAATCGGCAGAAAAGATTGTTTATGTGCAGGAAGGTGTCCTTCCTGCACATAAACAATCGCCCCACAACACAGGCACAGTAGCAAAATGATGCTAGTTAGCATGCGCTGGAGCTAGGTAGCTTTTTTTTCTGCCAGTGCTAGGGGAAGTGGAGGGGTGCGCCGTAGTTTTGTAAATAAAGCACATCCCTGCATTTTGAAACTCTTGGAGCGCTGTGTTACCAATTTCGGAGTAACACCGCACTCTACCAGTTTATTGTACATGTGCCCCTATGTTTATTAAGTCTGACATTAGCCAAGACCTTTAATTTTTATTAAAAATATATATACCATATATACAAACTAAAAGGTCAACCCTTTTCAGCCTTTGGCTTACCTGAGAATGACTGACGGCATTCAACTCTTGCACAATGTGCCACATCCGCACAATAAGTAGTCTTGATCAGTTTCAGAGACTACTGGTGCAATGTGTGATTAATATAAAATACACACATATATTTTGGCCTTAAGGCCACACTTGTTTTCATACAGTGTCTGCCTTTATACAAAAAACATTCCATTCTTAGGTGACACATTGGGTGGCCCTTGTGTGTGGTTACTACTTCATAAAAAAAATTGAAAAAATTAAAATTGAAAAAAGTCAAAATGTTAGCATCAGCAGCCAACGCCAGGTATATTGGCTTTGCCAGTGCTTGTTCTTGCTTGTGGTTGGAGTCCGACAGAGATCGCTGTGTTGGCACCTTTCTAAGGGGCATTTTCTCAAGGATTCATCGCCGATTTAGTGAAACTTTACCGCAGCCAAAGTTACGATAAATGTATCGCCCCATTCACAAGCTTGTGCTAACATCCGATATCACCAGTTTCCCTGCCATAGCAGCTGCACAAAACATCATCACAGATGACACCAGCAATTATGACTAATGATATGCAGAGTAGGCATTCCCGTGCAAAAAAATGCGACAACACAAATTCGCAAAATTCTCAACGACCAGCCAGATCGGCGATAAGATCACAAAACAGGCGATAAGGCGCATTAGCAGCAGGAATTTATCACCTGCTCTTACCTGGTGTAAAGTCGTACAACATCCTGCACCAGAAAAGGGAGCCCAGCCCAGAGCCACACCAGAAGAACAACTGATGCCATTGGAGCCACTGATCATGCAGCTCTGAGCCCCAAGAGGGCCACAACACCCACGCCGCCACCACCAGGACCCCCCGGGGCCCTACCGCTGGCACCCCCCAGACAAAGATATGTTACATCAGCTTTACGAAATCATGAACAAAACAATTCACCTGATGTTCCACAATTACAACACTTAACATGCATATGTGGTCAGATAAGGAAGAATCACTCATTCATCTTTAAATTACCAAACAAAACATTTTTGGGCGATAGGCCAGCATTTCCCACTGGCTCAGGCCTACACTGCGGTCCAGCAGGTCTCACACAAATCCTCACCAGTCCGGGCCGCCAGGACGGGGCATCATCGCAGGCTGCACACCCGCTCAGCTCTTTAGGTGCCCCTACCTCAGTGCACTGAACGTCACCGTCCCATGGTGGTGTGCCTGTGCCGGCCACAGTGTATCCGGTGCCACCAAGTCTGTGCCCTGCAAGTCATGGACGCTATATGATTGAGTCTCGTGGTGGGGACACCATCATGTCCCCTCTGGCACTGGGGATTGTGATGTGGCAGGGCCCTAGGCCCTCATCTATGAATAATAACCACACGGATACACCTAGATATAGAGTGGAAATGGCCTCCAGCACGTACACCCAGCCCTTTTTATTGGCATGGTCACATGTCCTGTAATGTGTGTGCTGAATGGTTGTGGTGTAGGTGTAAACCAGCTGTGTGGGAGTGGCTGTGGCATGCTGACAATTAGACCTGTGATCAGCAGTTCACTACAGGGAAGACCTGGGACATGTAGCGTTGTCGTCCCCCCCTGTGAGCATAAGCGGATTGTGCTGGCCTGGTGTATGCCAGTCTAGCGTAAGGGTGTGAACAATGACCCGGGGCTCTCGGCATGGTTCCTTCCTAGGCTGGGCAAGGAAGTAACCAATGCTTGTGTCCCTGTTGCAGTGCCGGCACCACCCAGACTGCAAATGGCAATGTGTCACCCTGTGACCGATGTCCCACAACATGAGCAACATGGATGTAAGGGGGGAATCACTGACCCTACATTCATCCATACTTCCACACTTGAAAGATAATAGATATGACACATCTGTGTCAATATGAATGTTTAATGCACATTCAGTGGAGTGTTGTAGCTGGAGCAGTACAGGGCCATGCAAACCCCACTTTACATTGTTGGCTGATGGAGGGCCAGTCAGAGTTCTTCAGGGAATGACAAGTTCATCGGAAGAGGAAGAGTTCAGTCCGCAGTCTGATTGCTATGTCATTGGTAACCATACAGAATATGGCAATCCATGTCGAGGTCCAAGGTGAGTGCCACAGAGTATATCGGGGGACAGTGGAAAGTGATGATGCAGAGGGCAGAACCAAGCAGAAACCGGCCATATGGCGGAGATGAATGTTACTGCATCCTTCTTACCACTAAGGTAGAATCATCCGCATCTTCATCCTCTGCTGTTTCATGTGCCTCACATGTGGGTGGTGGAGTTCTGTCTCCAGCACTGTATGCCAGTGATACCTCAGGGGCCGGAGGTGGAATGTCTGCCGCACTGTGTGGCGCTGACACTTCAGGGGGCAGAGATGTGGATGTAGCAGCAGCATTTATCAGCACCAGGCCTTGAGGCAGCAATGCCATGAGGAGGGTCTTTAGGGCATTGAGGAACCCAGCTACCTCTCGCTGGTGTGCAGCCATGGCAGCCTCTCTTCCCGCCTGCCTCCGCTCCATGGTCTCCATTATCCTCTGCATGTGTCCCAACCCCCGAGTGACATCGCTAGAGCCACTCTGACTAGACTGTTCTTCTTGTCTCTGAGTCAGGACTCCAGCGATGTCAGCCATGGATTGTTGGATAGCATAATGCAGACAGTGGGTGTACTTTAGGCGGCCATGCAGTCGAACGCCACCCGCACCTGTTCAGCCAGCTGCTCCTGGCACCCCAACACATGACGTTGGAAGGCCATGTGTTTTATTCGTGGGGGTCCTGGAAGGCAACCGTGGTGGTGGGTGCTGCCTGCTGTGTGGTCTGTGCAGGGGGTGGGGTCTCATCGATGCAGCTGGGCTGCCCTGCTCATGGAGGTGGGGTTGTGAGGCTGTCCACGAGCTGTTGAAGGGCATCAGGGTCGAAGGTGTGGTGGTCCTCTACATCATCTGAGAAGAGAGGTTCGACCTGCTCTGCAGGAGGTGTTGGTTTTCCCTCTGCAATGTGAAGGGGAGATGCAGTTCAACATTGTGTTCACATGTATGTTGACGCATTGTACAGACTGCATGACAGTGTGCATTATTACTGTTTGGGAGGAGCTGCCTATTTGGGGACATTTCAACAACATCATGGATGTGTGTTTGTACTTGTACATTGGCAGCTCACATTTCCCTGCAATGCCAAATGTGATTGACCAGTTTTGACACACAAGCGGCACCAGTTGTGTCCTCTGTTTTGTTGTGTATGTGTTGTGGTTTGTCCCACATTGTTGTCAGTGTTGATGTGCTCTGCATGTTATGTGTGTGTGCTGCAGTTTGAGAAAGTCACCCCTGCAGCTCTGATTTTGCTGTCCCTTATCCCTTTCAAGTGGTGTGCCTTTGACTTCTGTGCTTATACAGTGCAGAGATGTTTCATACTTGGGTACATTGGTCACTTGGTGGGAGTTGGGGGTCTGGGGTATGGTTTGTCCGCAGATGTGCTATTCTTAATTTTGCATGTGTGCCATTGTTCCCATCTCCCCTGTACCCCCAGTCCCTGGTTGTTACTCATCCTGGTGCTGGTGTGTCAGGTCATGTTGAGCAGTGTCCGGTCCCCCAATTACTGCCACCGTCTCCCCACTGATAACTGTGGACACCATGTCCTCCATATCGTCCAGTTCCTCCTGTGGCGCAGGACTCCCAGCTCCAGTCTGCATTGCTGCCTTCCAGTTGTTGGTGAGTTTCTGCTTGGTTTTGCGCTTCACATCATTCCAGCGCCTCTTGACCTCTTCCATTGTCCTCTTCAGCAATCCGACTGCATTCACCTTGTCCATGATGGACTGCCATATTCCATTATTTGTTGCCAATGACACAGTGGAGGAGACGAACAGTAGTTGATGGTGTTCTACCACCTCTATTATCAGCATCCTGTTTTCCTGCGGACTAAACCGCTTCTTTCTACTCTTCATGTCCTTACCCTTCCTTGACTCCGAGGTCCCAGAATAGTCCTCAGGGGGGCTTGTGGGGTTCTGGTTGTCCTCTGTACTTGCCCCGGCTACCTCCATTGTGCTTCGCTGTTGTTTGGCCTTTGTTTGTATGTTTTTTTCTACTTTTATAGTGATTTTTCTCACCTGTGTGAATTGCTGGTCTGGGGAGGATTATTGCTGATTTTCTTATCGCTGATGGGCCCATTGCAACTTTTTTCACGCTGAGGTTTACATTTTTATCGCCGTCATGGTGACTTTATTGCGGACATTTGACGCGTTATCGGGAACATATCGCATCTTATCCCTGTGTTGTGAATAGGTCGTTAATACAGAGTTATTTTCCCGTGATAGACGGCGATAACCGATTTTGGCGATGATTATCACACGTTCTTGAGAATATCCCCCTTTAAGTACAAAGGCCAGCACTAGGAGCATCCGCCGATATACTGAGTTCGCTCACAACTGGATTTCCAAAAACCTCACTTAGAGTGGATTTGTGCATAATGAACTATTAATCAATGAAATATATAACCTCACAATATTTGGATACATTCGAAACTTGTAAAATGTTTGCCACCCTGTTAAATATAGAAGGTCAACACTGGCATATGCTTAGGAATGAATCTTATGGCCAATGGATAAATGTATACGGTGCAGGAATGAATCTGTGCTTGCTTCGTAGTCGCAGGGGCAAGTCCACTCAATGTTTCATCTTCATGAGAATTATAAAACGAGCACTACTGAGTTGGGTAAACTTGCTGCGAGGGCCACTCGGGTAAAGGTGCGCTTTGCGAATGCATAAATTAAGTTCAGCTGGCTGTATTCTGAGAAAGTACTTCTGATTTGTTGCCGGTGTCGTCAGACTTGATTGTACTCCGAAGCAGCTGTGATATGACATGATTAAATGTTATGTTTCATAATGGAGTGACATGATTAAATTCTATGTTTCATAATGCCAGGAGAGATATATGGTTCCAATTTAGATAATAGATCTCTTTCCGACCTGGTGCTCCACATAAACCATGATTATAGATTTAAACCACAAATCACATTATGTGACCGGTGCCTTATTGACAACTTACATTTTAAAGACATCCGCTTTGAGGGAAAGACAAAGCAGAGACTGAAAAAGTTCTGTGTTTGCCAAAGGTAGGGTGGAGGCAGGTGTTTTCTTGCATGTACTGTAAACACAATTGTATCACTCGTAAAGTCTACAGAAATATTGGGCCTATTAACAAGCCCCTACCGTCACCAACGTCATACGTCATTTTAAGTGACGTGATGGCGATAGGGGCTTCCCATTATTCACAAGGCAGGGTAAAAGCACTTAACGCGGCTTAACGCTGTCTTGTAAATAAGGCACCCTTTCCCTCTGTACTTAGCGTGAAAGGGAAGGGTAATGGTGTTGCGGTGGGTGTTCCACCGCAACACCCATTGATTTTGATTCTGCCCCATTTTTAAAAGGGTGGCGTTAATAGGAGTCAGTACCAAAATTAAGACCAGGGAAAACCTAGTCTTCAACATGCGAAACGGGGAGAAATGCTTTATTTCTCCTAATTTTTGCTGTTTCCATGTGTGCATGCTGCATTGTGCAGCACACATCGAAACAGCAAATTGCCATTGATTGTTTATGTGCAGGAAGGTCCCCCTTCCTGCACATAAACAATCAAAAAAATAAATGAACTTTTGCAACTTCCATGTGGGCTGCATTAAGCAGCACACATAAAAGTTACAAAACGTCATTTAAAGATTGTTTATGTGCAGGAAGGGAGAACTTCCTCCACATAAGCATTCTTCCCCTGCACGCAGACACCATTACACTAGGGTGCACGGGTGCATGCGTTGGCGCTAGGTTGCTAAGAATTGCAACAGCACAGGGGGAAACGCAGGGCTGCACCATATTGTTGTAAATATGGTGCACCCCTGCATATCTGGAGTGGCAGAGTGCTAAGTTAAGCCTGGTAGGCTAATGCAGCGATCCGTCACTTCATTGTAAATATGCCCCATTATGTCTATGAATAATAGCGTCACATTCAGACAAATCTTGGTGTGATCTGCAGATGACCACTTCGATTCCCAGTTAGACCTGGTCAACTTTTTATTTTTTTGACTTGAAAAGAGTAGCATTGCGTTGGGTTAAGAACATATCTGCGTTACAGTGTTTACATACCTCAAGATTCTGAGGAGTTACATAAAGGAACATAGTTGTCAAAGTGCACATATCTTACCCAGAGCATATTTTCTTTGCAAATAATTGGGTTTCAGGCACCAGTTTCCATGATTGTAATATATATTTATACTTGTTCTCCTTAAATACATTGACAATTATTCGGATATTTCACCTCTAAATAAGTGCTAATTGCTCTACTTTATGGGGAAACCACTTCTCTAATTTTCAATTTCAATAGCCCAGTCAAAATTCAACATACTTTAAAAAGTTTGCCTGCATGGTCAGGAAGCAGGTGGGGAACATAGGAAGACACCTAACTAAAGAAACTACTGCCCCAGTGCCGAAGACAGATGTGCTGAACCGACCATCACTTTAAGGAGTTCAATTTGTCGACTCTCGTTGCCAAACTGGGGTTCTTGAGCGTTCGCACCCCCGATATCTGCCTACAGGGGAAGTTGGAGCCCATCCCTTTGATACTATGCGCGTTCTTGGGGAGGATGATATTGGTGACTTGTTGCATACTAATTAGATGTTGGTTTAGGTTTTTCTCCAAGCTCAAGGCACTGTGAGCTTGGATGTTCCCAGGAAAATCTGTTTCTAGGGTTGCTAGACCTAGAAATGCCGATGTCCTGATAGCCATTAAGATTGCATATAGAAAGGGGGACCATGCATGATGGAAACACTACCTGGGGGCAGACAAGGTAACTTATGAGCTGCATTTTAGAAAGCAAATATAAAATAAAAGGCAAAACTAACTACCCGTGTAGCAAGATCTCCTCATCAGCTGTTGTAGAGGCACTTATAATCTCACTTTCCCATTCCAGTATCTGGTCCTTCTCTTAAACTGTATGCAACAAACCCACTAGCTATTCAATATTCACATTTATTTGTATCTATGAGAAAATTAAGTGCAAGGAGTTCACTGGCAAACCCCTATAATTTCCTAGTGGCTCCTGCCCTTATTCTAGAAATTACAAACCAAAACAAGCACCAGTATTGCCCACTAAGTAGGAAGGGGGCCTGAAATGTGCCACATGACTTACTCAAAAAATCAGTAAGTCTTTGGAACCAATATTTATTCCAGAACAAATCTGTTATTTTTATTTTTCAATTTATATCAAACCATCATTGAACAATATTCACATATTTATATACAACAATATTTACACTCCACATTGAATACAACCATTCTCATACTTGGTACCACTTTCAGCCATACATACATACCCTCACAGACAACAAACAATTGACATCAGTTTCCACATAACAAATGACCAAAAATTTGATTCAAAGGAAAACAACACGGGAAATCAAGTAAAACATTAGGAAATAAATTGTCATTTCTAGAAAATATCCTAGTGTTGTATGCAACGGTCTACGCGTTTCTAAAACCCATTGTTTTGAGGGAATTCTCTTCAGGACCACGTAGCTGTGAATTAAAAAGACAAGAAACGGTCAGTCTCCAAAGACGACCACCTGTGTGTCACTACTCAACCAAATGAAAGGATCGACTACTCCTACCTCAAGGTGCTTGTTTTCTTGAACCTCAAGAATTCTGAAATAAAGTGCAAAACCACTGTTGGTTGGTGATAACTTTAGAGTTGTGGTTTGAGAGAGTGAATGATTGTAGAATGTCGGAGAACCAAACATTTGCTTATAGTGAAGATCATATTAGGAAATTATTAGAGACACCACCAGTGTTCACGTCTACCACTTTAAGCACATCAGCAAGAAATCAAAATGAAACCGAGAAACTACTCAGACTAAAAAAGAAGCAAATCAGGACGGACCTACATGGTCATTTTTTTGCTTCAACACCTAAAAGCAGGCACAATTCCAGGAGGACTCCAAATAAGGAACATCCCGGTCATATTCACAGATGACCCTATTTATAAAAAGGGTTACAGTTACATTGAGAACAAGTGCAGCCGGGACCTTATGGTTCTAACTGTAGAGACCGCTCAAAGAATCTCCATACAACAACTTGAAGAAATAAAAACCTTGGAAAATGAAATTGAGCATAACCAATTGATTACAGACTCGAAAGCATTGCTTGAGAAAGTTGACAAAGAAATTCTCGAATTTAAGGATTTTCCTATAAATCAAAAAGAAAATCAATTCCAAAAGGACAAAAAAAACTTCAACCTCGAAAAAGTGTACCCGTACTTACAAGCCGACTTTTACACAAGACCTGACTCAAGGAAATATCTAGGAGACAACCAAGGAAGATCAAACAGCAAGTTTATCACTTTCTCGGACACTTCATCATCGTCGAGTGGAAGTGACAACGAAGGGAATAATCAGAGGAGGAATATAAATAAAAGAGGATCCTTTCAACAACAGTCCGGTCCATCAACAGCCTCTGCTTCTTTTTTAGGGAGAGGCCAATAACAACCACGAGGCCGGCCCAGATACAACCAACCGTGGGAGATGTCAACACGACGACAAAATTACAAAAATTGGTAGTATCACCTATCTTTAACTTGTCAAACAAAATCCTGACCCAGGCTGAAATAAGCATATTGGAAAAGGGACTTTCATTCGTCCCTACTAGACACACTAACTTTGTAAGATTAAAGACCGAGTTCCTCGAATTTTGTAGAAAACTAAAGTTGAAATCCTTTTTTTCTCAAAATATCTTCAATTCACCAACCGAAACCACAGGTCTAAAGAAAAAATCTCTCTTCTGCCCACCAGCAAACCAAGTGGCAAAAGAATTCATGACTTTTGAAAAAACACTCCTTTCGTCAATTACAAAGATGGAGCAACAAAGGAAATGGACAAAATTCAATATCTCATCCTTGGAAAAAACGGCCTTAGAAAACCTCAAAGGAGATACAACAGTCACAATAAAATAAGCGGATAAGGGTGGGTCTATTGTCATCTGGGACACTGTAAAATATACCGCGGAGGTAATGAGCCAACTAAACAATACCAGATGCTAAAGGAAAATTCCTAAGGATCCAACGAGAGAATTGCAACTACAGCTATTTTCAATCCTGGAGAGAGGATTTGAAAATTGAGTCATCGGTAAAAAAGAGTATGAATATCTTAAATGTATCAATCCAAGAACACCTCTTTTTTACGTATTGCCTAAAATTCATAAAGATGTCAACACACCCCCAGGAAGACCAATAGTTTCGGGCTGTGAGTCTTTATTGGAACCGATTTCTAAATTTGTAGACTTCTTTTTAAAGCCAATGCTCTCCAAAGTCAAATCATACTTACGAGACATGACAGACTTCATCTCCAAACTACCAACAATACCATTTGAGGAAAATCAGGATCTACTAGTTACTCTAGACGTAACCGCGCTTTACACTCAGATTCCTCAAAATGACGGTTTGGATGCCATCCAGATATTCTTGGAAGAAAGAGAAAAACCGATGCGAGTCCCCACGGAATTCATAATGGAATTAGCCTTATTTGCACTGAAGAATAACTGTTTTAATTTCAACGGAGAATTTTTCTTTCAAACTAGTAGAGTAGCAATGGGGTGTCCGTTCGCCCCAGAGCTAGCTGTATTATTCATGGCACTCTTTGAAGAGAAATGTATCTACCACAACAACCCTTTTTCGGAACAAATTACAAGTTGGAGTCGATACATCGACGATGTTTTTATGACTTGGAGAGGACGATTTGAAACATTTCCATGAGTGGTTAAATTCAAGAACGCAAGAAATAAAATTCAGCATGAATCACTCAAAAATAAAGATGGCTTTTCTGGACGTTGAAGTCCAACCGACAGAAGAGGGTTTAATCACCACCCTCTTTAAGAAGCAAACAGATCGTAACAAAGCCCTCCATTTTAAGAGCAATCACCCACGCAACCTGAGGGAAAATCTGGCCTTCGGGCAATACCTTCGAATAAAGAGAAATTGTCATCAGAAGGATGAATATTTCTTCCATGCCAACAACCTCACTGAAAATTTACTAGCAAGAGGGTACCCGAAGAAATTGCTAAAAAGGGCAATGAAGAGAGCTTGGTGGGTTCCCAGAGAAACTCTTTTAGAAAAAAGAGAAAAATCACCACTTAATCGAATAGTGTGCGTCTCGACCTTCTGTCCCAACTCCAACCTATTAAAAAAGACTATACTACAAAACTGGCATCTCGTAGAGAACGTCGACGATTCCCTAAAGCAAAAACCGCTATTCGCATATAAAAAGGACCAATGTGTGGGAAATCATCTAGTAAGAGCAGCACTAAAAAAGAAAGAACAGCTGACAGTTGGCACCTACGTAGGGTTGCCACCTCTTAAAGGACACCACAAATGTGGATCATGCATTTGCTGTGATAGCACGGAAGAAGGGTCATTATTCCAGCACGGAGATGTGTTTTGGAAACATGATAGATTTTCAAATTGCAAATCCCGTTACGTCATCTACGGGGTGAAATGCCCTTGCAATAAACTGTATATTGGCAAAACAAGCCAAGAAGTGAGGTGTCGCATTACGCAACACAAATCACGAATTAAAAAAAATGTCATTACAGCTCCACTGGTCAATCACTGGCACACAGAAAAACACACAGTAAATGATTTGAGGTGGACGGTGATTGTCAAGATCGAAAAGGACCAGAAAGGCGGGGACATCGAAAATAAATTAGCCCGCAGTGAGGCAATGTTAAATATTAGATTTAACACTACAGCGGAAGGCCTCAATGAACTTTCGGAACTCTACCGTCTATGAGACTATCCAGCTCTTTTTGCGTTTATACAGTTGGCCCGGAGGTCTTACGCTTGCGCCGGACTCAATGTACCGCAATGCACCTATTACATCTGACTCAATGCACCACAATGTTTTTGTTACATTTGACCGTGAAAATGGAAATACTTCAGCACAACCACCTTCCGACCGACTCTAGGCATCAATATGCACCAATCACTTAGGATGTCACATTCGAATGTGAAACCCACAGCTCGGGATCGTCCGACTCATTATCAAATTGCCCTACAAACTACACATCCCATAATCCCCAGGAACAGGAAGAACTCTCGCGCGCCATGATATTGGAGACCTACGCCACTACACAGGCGTCTTCCACCTAAGGAGGCAGTGGATGCACGCAGTTATTTAACTGGAGGAGTGCGGCAGTTCACAAAATACAGTTTAAACGGGTAAGAAATGACCGAACGCTTCATATCACACGCTTGAGCATTCAGCAATACGCCCGAAAAATCCCATTTATTCATAAAGCCTTCCCTTTCTTTTTCTCACACAGGGACTGATTCCACATTCGGACGGTACCCTTCGGCGGATGCCTAATATACGCTGCTTCTTCAAAACTTGATAAGTAAGCGTGCCGACCTTTTTCCGTTTTTGACACACAATCAAACAATGTTCATGCACTCGATTAACACCCGTCCTTCTGTCACACAGATTCCCACACTCCAATTTATTATTGCGGTACAAGTGGATGGATGTGAGTATTTTCTTGGTAATTGAATTGTTGTCAGTATTTATCATTTCGACAGCAGTGTTGTTGAGCATCAAACGTGCACTCTAAGCTTGGTTTTGCACTTTATTTCAGAATTCTTGAGGTTCGAGAAAACAAGCACCTTGAGGTAGGAGTAGTCGATCCTTTCATTTGGTTGAGTAGTGACACACAGGTGGTCGTCTTTGGAGACTGACCGTTTCTTGTCTTTTTAATTCACAGCTACGTGGTCCTGAATAGAATTCCCTCAAAACAATGGGTTTTCGAAACGCGTAGACCGTTGCATACAACACTAGGATATTTTCTAGAAATGACAATTTATTTCCTAATGTTTTACTTGATTTCCCGTGTTGTTTTCCTTTGAATCAAATTTTTGGTCATTTGTTATGTGGAAACTGATGTCAATTGTTTGTTGTCTGTAAGGGTATGTATGTATGGCTGAAAGTGGTACCAAGTATGAGAATGGTTGTATTCAATGTGGAGTGTAAATATTGTTGTATATAAATGTGTGAATATTGTTCAATGATGGTTTGATATAAATTGAAAAATAAAAATAACAGATTTGTTCTGGAATAAATATTGGTTCCAAAGACTTACTGATTTTTTGAGTAAGTCGTGTGGCACATTTCAGGCCCCCTTCCTACTTAGTGGGCAATACTGGTGCTTGTTTTGGTTTGTAGTTTATAGTGAGGCTTGTCCTTATTGCCCGTAAGCCCAGACCCAGTTTTGGTTACGCTTATTCTAGAAATAGCAGTTGTCCATGACTGTTGGATAGTGAAATGCCGAGTAAGAGCATATTGTGGTACAGAAATATTGTTGCAAAATTATCAATAACTCTGTTGTTTTATTCAAGTTGGCAAGTTATCTAATGTTGTTATTAAAGTGCGAGTGCTTCACAGATCTACCAGATAGATCAACAACTGTGATTGTTGATTCTTACAGCCTATGGGACTTTAATTGAAATATCGGTATAAATACCCTGATTTTGGGGGAATTTTTTAATTCATTCTGACCATTGCAGGCTGGTACGAATCATTCCCCTACTTGCCATGAGTATAACATAAGAAACCTTTATGTCTGAACAACTATACAACCTAATCATTACACAATATATATATTAAATAAGCAAAGAATTAAAATCCTAAATTCAATAAAACATGAGCCTAAAATATAATATTGCATAAATAATTGTTGGAAAATTGTATACAAAAAGGTAACTAGAATCCTCATAAATAATCAATAAATATAGTATAAAACCCCTGCTTACAAAAAAAGTCATTTTAATTAAAACCTATATCCGGATTTAAATTCATGAGCTAAAACTGTCAAAGGAACACACTAAAATTAACATATTAGAGGCATGTGAACAAATCTTCTGTGACATTGAGACCTGCTGGTTGTTTGGTATTCAATTCCAGAATGTATCTGGTCTCAAGTCGACGTAATTTTTCTTCTCTGTTCCCGCCTCTTCTACTTGCGGGAACAGAATCAGTAACAAAATACCTCAAGTCACGGCTTCTAGACTCATGTTTGGATTTGAAATTGCTTGCCACGGGGTAAGTATTATCTTGGTTGTTTTTTGCCCTAGGATTTTGTAATATTCTATTGTGGATTTGGAGCTTGGTGCTCCCTACATAAAGTAGATTACAAGGGCAAACCAAGACATAAACAGCATGTTTGGTTTTGCATCTAAGCAATCTACCGATCTTGTGTTCCTTTTGATCAAATGTAGAAAAATACGTTGTTTTGTTTTCACCCTGCTGGAAGGCTTTATATGACTTGCAGTTAAAGAAGCCAGAATGAGTTTGCAACCAGTTTGTTGATTCAATAACTTCTGGACTAGTTTTGACGAGCTTGTCTCTCATTGATCGTTCTCTACTGTAAGTTATTGAAGGTGTTTTAGGTAATCTTGGACCTATTGTGGGATCACTTAAGACTAAGGGCCAGTTTGTCCTGATAATAGATTCAACCTTTTTATGTTGTTGGCTATACAGGATGATGATCCTAAATTCCGTCTTTGTTTCATTGGTACTGGTCTATGCTACTTGTAGTATCTCCAATGCCTAACAGATCCAATCTGCTATTTTGCATAGATTTACTGATAGCAGTGTTTATGATATTATCAAAGTAACCCCTTTCCTGAAATCTCTTTCTACTCTCTTGTTGGGGTACTAGAAGATCATACTCTTAACTGTGGATGCGTCTTAGCCTCAACATTTCCCCATAGGGAATACTGCTAACCAGGTGTTTCACATGTGAACTGTTGGCGTGGAGTGTTGAGTTTCCGGCAGTTGACTTGCGATGGAGTTTGGTTTCTATTCTATTGTTCTCAATAAAAACATCTGTGTCTAAGAAGCTCACTGATGTTGTACTTTTGTTGGCTGTGAATTGCAGATTAAGAGTATTGACATTAATTGCCTGCACAAACTCCTGAGCTGTCTCGAAACTCCCGTCCCATATTACAAACAAATCATCTATGAAACGTAACCATGTTTTGACGTTAGTAGTCATGGCTTCTTTGTGTTCTGTCTTGAGGACCAGCTCCTCCCACCAACCCATGTGAAGACATGCGTAGCTGGGGGAGAAGCTGGCCACACCTAGCAAGTGTCTGTAAAGAAGATTGTTAAACATAAACATGTTGTTATTTAAACAAAAATCAACCATTTCCAATAGCATCTCTTTGTGCTTTGCCATATTACTCAAAGATCTTTCCAAATAGAAATCAAGCGCCCTTAAACCATCAGAATGAATGATACTGGTATATAGTGAACTGACATCAAGGGCTATTAATAAGAAGCTAGGTTCCCAATCAATGCCCTTAATTTTGCATAGAAAGTCACTTGTGTCACTCACATATGATGGGAGGGCTTTCACATGATTTTGGGGGAAAAAATCCACATACTGGGATGTATGTTCAAGGCATCCATTTCTTGCTGAGATAATAGACCTACCAGGCGGATTTTTCAAGTCCTTATGTATCTTTGGTAAGAAATAAATATTTGGTACCACAGGAAAATTGTTTTTAAGGAATTTGAATTCTTGTCCAGTGATTAGGCCCTCTGATTTCCATTTTGACCGTTTTTACTGGAAATTTGTGTACATTGTTTTTAAATCAGTTCCATTACATCTTGAGTAACACATTCTGTCATTCAGTTGATTGTGGGCTTCTTTGGGATACATCTCCTTATTCAGTAAAACAATGTTTCCACCTTTGTCAGAGGCCCGGATTATGACCTTGTTATTTTTCTTTAGATTAGATATCAAGGTATTATAGTCTTTGTATTTTGATTTGCCTCTATAACTTTTAGTGTTATGTTCCTTTAGTTGATCTGTCACTTGATCATGGAAAATATCGATCGAGTCCTTTCGCATGACTGGGTTAAGGGTAGATTTGGGTTTGCATTTGGTCAAGGGATGGATGATTGGTGTAGATAGCATTTTGGAATCTATATTTAATGCAGTTGCCTGTTCTTGTTGTGAGTCAGACCTGTTTCCCATTATATCTGCGTTCCACAGTTCCTGTATGTCATTAATGAAGGCTTCCATTGTTTGTGTATTTTCTGTTGTATTTGAGCCGTCGCCAATCATTGTTGTCACCGGGACATTTTTACCTGGATTGCGTTTTAATGCATGAAATTTCTGCAATCTAAGTTATCGTGCACTTTTGAATATATCCAGTCTTGTTTTGACATAGTTGAAGTCATGTGCATGGCAATACGTTAGACCTAAGTTTAATATTTCCATCTCTTTATTATTCAGTGTCACATCTGATAGGTTTACAATTGTTTTGCATGGTGCTGAGGACATATCTATTTTCCTTTCCTCCAACCTCCTCTCTTTTTGCGAGTTGTTCCTATTTCGTTTGGCCTTCTGCCGTTGTCCTCGCTTCCAATTTTTGCTTGGCCATAGTTTGTTCTTTGCATGCGAGGGCGGAGGGTTTGTCTTCTGTACTCGCATAAATAAGACAGCTCTTTATCCAGGGTGCGTTTGGGCATTCTTTGTCGGGCCATTGCTTCCCGCTCTGAGTCGCTATCCAGAGCCAAACTCAGGTCTGATTGTGAAGTGCCTGAAGATACTCCACCTGTCCTCGCATTTTTGGTCTTTGCTGTACCCATTTTATGATTGTCTTTATTGGTTCTAAACACTTAAATAAATGTATAGATTTATATTATATATATATATATTGCCTACTGGCGGTCGCCAGTAGGTAGTTATAGTTAGGATCGTTTTCCATAGGAAATCCGCAACATTCTATTGGGAATAACTTTGGTGCCGAATGAGTGATCTGCCTGTAATTTTCCTTAACTTTGCCTCGCTGCGCTCCGCTCCTTCCCTGAAAGTTTCAGGGGGATCCGTCAAGCGGGGGCCGAGATAAAAGGGGGGTCCCAAAACGTGTTTTCCCCATGTTAATTTCCATAGGGCGGTTGGACTCACTTTTAGCCCGAACGGCTGAATGGATTTCCACCAAACTTGGCAAAATTGTAGGGACTGGTACCCCGATGTGCCTTTGCTATGTCTCAAGATATATGCTCCAGTGGTTTTTACGAAAATTAACTTTGAAAAAATATATATTGGGCTACATTGGGCTATATATATGTTAGAGCCCAAATGTAGCCCAATGTAGCCCAATGTAGCCCAATGTAGCCCAATGTAGCCCAAAGATGGCCACCAGAGACAAAAAAAAATGTAGCCCAAATATCAGCCAAATGTAGCCCAACTATAGCCCAATGACAGAATGTCCCAGAGTGTTCTAAAGAACAACTAGAGCGCTAACAGTCTTACTTATGACAAACGTATGGCACACATGAAGTCATCTTGATTGGAATAAAGTGTTAACACTTAAAACATTTAATTTGCAAAGGAACAAAATGAGGGGGTTCATTTTGCCATAGAAATTATGATTAGTGCTGAAGAAAGAAAAATTAGGGCACATTTTGAGTGACTTCTCAAATCCTCTTATATTTCATTAAAAAATTCTGATATGCAGTCTCCCAAGATGGCCACCAGAGACAAAAGAGCCCAAATGTAGTCCAAATATCAGCCAGATGTAGCCCAACTATAGCCCAATGACAGAATGTCCCAGAGTGTTCTAAAGAACAACTAGAACGCTAATAGTCTTACTTATGACAAAAGTATGGCACACCTGAAGTCATCTTGATTGGAATAAATTGGTAACACTTAATACATTTAATTTGAAAAGGAACAAAATGAGGGTTTTCATTTTGCCATAGAAATTGTATATATATATATATATTCACTGAAAAAACCATAGGTTACACACCAGTTATAGTTAGGAATTAGCATTTAAAAAACCTTTGAAATTCACTGAAATAACCATAGGTTTCACACCAGTTATAGTTAGCTGAAATTTTACTTGCATAAAACCATTGAAATTCCCACGATATAGTTAGTTGGACTCACTATAACTTGCACGTCTGCAATGCACTGCTGATGACGTCACATATTACATCACTCATGCATATATTTATATATTTAAACATTACTCGCTAATATATGTATTCACTAAGATACACTTAATAAGCCAGTTAACCAATCAATTTTTTAAAAAAAACACTGTCATGAGTGATGTAATATGTGACGTCATCAGCAGTGCATTGCAGACGTGCAAGTTATAGTGAGTCCAACTAACTATAACGTGGGAATTATATATATATATACATATATATTCACTGAAAAAACCATAGGTTATAGACCATATATAGTTAGGAATTAGCATTTACAAAACCTTGAAAATTCACTGAAAAAACCATAGGTTATAGACCATATATAGTTAGGAATTAGCATTTAAAAAACCTTATTTTACTCACACAAAACCATTGAAATTCCATATATAGTTAGTTGCACTAACTATATATTGCGCACCCGCAATCCACTGCTGATGATGTCACATATTACATCATTCATGACATGGTCAGTGACATCACTGATGACATCACTGATGACATCTCAAATGACATCACTGATGACATCACTGATGACAACATCCAGTGACTATGTTTCTGTAAAGTTAAAATATGTCTTACATATTGAAGAATGAGTGGATGTATAAGTGTCTGGACGAAGGATTTAGTAGGTGCATGACTGAATGTATGAGTGAGTGATTAAATGTGTCTCACTGAGTGCATGGGTTAGTGACTAAACTGTCTTAATTTGTGCATCATTATGTCTGTTGTTCTGTAAACTGCTGCATGTATTGATCAGTAGCTATATGAGTAACTATATGGGTTATTGATTGATTGCCCAAGTATTTGCATGGGAGACTGAGTGTGTGTGTGGCTGGATGGGAGGTGTGTGACTCTGTACAGATCAATGTGTACTTGTATCAATGATTGTATAAGAGAGTAAGTATGTGTTAGTATATGGTTGAAAACGTAAGGTGCTCTATGTTTAACTGTATAGAGTAGAAAATGGAAGTGTGATTGATTCTTTACAGGACTGACTAGGTGTGTGAGTAACTCCATGGATGAGTGGCAGAGTGTGAGTGTCTGTATAGGTGTATGAGTGCATATGATTGTGTTGTAAACATGAGTGATTGTATGTATGAATGATTGTATGGGTGAATGAGTGAATGTGTGTGTAGACGTAGGAATCAGTGAGTACGTATGTAGTAACTAGTATTGGTGTGTCAATGGTTTCAAAAATTATACTCTGTTTTTAACACTGGGTGAAACAGAGGTTATATTAAAATGTGAGGAGATGCATTGTATTGTCACATGAATGATATCATCAGTGATGTGATCATTGATGTCAAGTGAGATGTCATCAGTGATGTCATTTGAGATGTCATCAGTGATGTCATCAGTGATGTCACTGACCATGTCATGAATGATGTAATATGTGACATCATCAGCAGTGGATTGCGGGTGCGCAATATATAGTTAGTGCAACTAACTATATATGGAATTTCAATGGTTTTGTGTGAGTAAAATAAGGTTTTTTAAATGCTAATTCCTAACTATATATGGTCTATAACCTATGGTTTTTTCAGTGAATTTTCAAGGTTTTGTAAATGCTAATTCCTAACTATATATGGTCTATAACCTATGGTTTTTTCAGTGAATTTCAATGGTTTTTTAATAGCAAATATCATAAGCTGTCGAATGTCAAGTACGTGGTAAGAATTTTTTTTTTCGTGTTTATGCACACTGATCTGCTTTGATTGCTGCCCCCCACCCCTCATTTCTATTAGGAGTACTCTCTCTTTGCAGATAGTGAAGGGTAGTTAACGCAGCCCTTTCCCCCTTTGTAATCCGTCGTGCCTGCTTCTCTCTCCATTTGATTGATTGTTCTCTTTGGTTCATTCTCTATTTACAAACAAGCACAGAGTCGCAATACTCTGTTTAGTCTTTGCAGATAGCGAAAAATCGTGTAAAAAAACAAAAGGAATCGAGCAAAATCAGTAGGCCACTAATGGGATCTCTTTTGACCTCGCTAAAATAGAAACATTAGGAACAACCTGTTGAAAATAGCAATGCGTATGTATATAAGCGGCGTTCATTTGTGTTCACAGTACCCCTTGTTGATTGTTTCAATCGAGCATTGAATTGTTCGAAGTTAATTCTCTTAACGATCTTCTCTACCTGCAAACGAGGAAGAATAGGAATATTCTATCTCCCTTTGCAGATAGTGAAGGGTAGGTAACGCAAGCCTTTAACACGTCGTACCTATTTCATTCCTCATTGATTGATTGATTGTCCGAACATTGACTGTTTGGGAATTAGTTCTTTTTGGAGGTATTCCCTGTTTGCAAATAAACGTAGGAAAATCTTTGCAAGTAGTGAAAGGGTACGTAATGCGGACCGTTCTCCCCCGTTGTAATCTGTCATGCCTATCTACTCCCCACTGATTGATGCACCTTTTTCACCCGGACCATTTACTAGAGATACGTCATCTGGCCCGACCAGAGAGCACCCCTAGTGAAAAGGACATATGCAATAATAACGAAGTGATCACTGTATCCTGTTAACAGAAACTTTACCATGAAACAACCTGGAAAGAAAAAAATAGGAAAACGAAAATCAGTAGGCCACTGATGAACATGAACTTTTATTAAACAACGAACAAAGAAACGATAACATAACGTAATGATAAAACCTATTAATGTCCTAGAAACAAGAAAACGTTAAAATATGCCAGTGGTGAGAGACCAGAAAAACAGTAAGAGAAACCAAATCACCCCTCGCTGTCCCACCGCCTGCCACGCCAAAAAAATCGATAGACTAGGGAAAATGCAAGTCAGTAGAACATCCACCCCCACTCTGGAAACTTCCAAGGTGGGGCAGGGTTCCGGCTACGCCCAGCCGGGAGCAGCCCATATAAGGCAGGTCCTGCTGCCACGCCTCGGCCAGGAGATCCTAACGTAGGGTGTAGCCGGAGGAGAGGCCGAGACCAGCGGGACCCGGCCAGGGGATTGCCTTTACAACGCTGAACAGTTGCAGGGGGGGGGAATGTCTCCTCGACCCTCCCCTCTCTCTCCCAGTCCGGCCGCGGTGGCCCTTGAGAGTTGCAGGTAGTCCCGCCACATGCTCTTCCGGTCCGACCACCAACGGTCGGGGGGCCGAGGCCGACGGGATCCGGCTGCAGCCGATAAACCAAGAAACCCGTTCATGGGGCCAGAGCCAGGGGCGTCCGGCCGACATCCACCGGAAGCCCGGCCCGAAGACGGACGGGACACTTCTTTCTTTTATAATGGCTGCGACAACACTGGAGGGGGATGTCTTGCACATGCCTCCGACCCCCCCCTCGTCCTCATCGCCTGGTCCGGCCATAACAAATCTCAAGCGAGACGCCGTGGGGTGCACTGGGAGGGAGAGACGGTGCGAACAGGCCTCTCCCGCCTCCCCAGGTGGAGGCTTCCCAGCTGCACCCTCAGCGATCCAGGCGGTGGCATCCTAACAACTACAGTGCTGCACAGTTTCGGAACGACCTAGATAACGGTTCTTCCACTGTGGCCATGCTGCAACGTCTCGCCCGGCAGGGTGGAGCCCGTCCGCTCATGTGACCCCGCGATCGCCGGTAGCTGCCGAACTCTCAAAATGGCGGTCGACCTGGCAAGAGCGGGCCCAACATAAAGAAATGGCCCGGTCACTGGTTGACTCCACCACCGTAGTCCTCCACGACCTTGAAGATTCTAGAGGAGCCGCGGGAGTCTCCGACCCCCGATGGGGAATGACTGCCATGATCGCCCGTGGAGTGACGAAACTGTATCCGCGGGACGTCGGCGCTCCCATGCTGGCGCCAGCCTCACTTTGAATTACTACAATCCTGCAGACCTTACTTCCGGTGAAAGCACAGTGTGACCCGGTAGGAAAAATTATTGCACCCCCTCCCCTTTTTGACTGATAGTTCAAACCACCGATCCTTTCCTTTGCCCTTTTAACGGAACTTTGGACTGCCTCCCCCTCTTTTACATTTTCTAGAGAAAACAAAACATTAACCACTACATTAGCATAGCAGTTGACACCAGAACTGTTTTCAAATTGAAAACCAACAACATCTTCAACAGAATCCTTTTTGTTTCTGCTGTGACCCTGCTACAGCACAGGCATTGTCCCCAGCAGTAATTCTGCAATGCCGGTAAGAATAGCTGTGGTGCCTACTGGACTCACTCACCCCCGCGGCGCCCCACGCCGTTTTTTGCTGGGCGGCAACTTACTAGACATCACTTTCGTGCCATCTAGATTTCAGCGCGTTCTGCTGCCTTGGAACTATTCGCACAACAGACCGCTACTGACAAGAATATTTCATTATTGGTGCTGTCAATTTCAATAAATCTATTGGATAATTAAAAAGAAATTGCCACGGTCTCTTCGTTGTTTAAATGTTTTTACTGTTTTTGTTTTGTTGTATATATTTATATGTTATTAAAGTTTTATATTCCTACTACTTTGTTGGAGTGCTATATATTTTTAATGTGACACATAATTGTAAAAACTTTGATGTACAAAGAGTCATTCCTGGAATCTTCCGCTTCAGGCTCGGTCCCCTCCCCAATCACAATACAGGATGGTTTTCAGATAGTAGGAACGCGTGTGCTGTGACGGATCACATCGGGTGTGGGCCTTGATCTACTATAACTCCTTTGAAGAGGGGTGATTCTTTACAGCTGGGGCCATAAACTACATCTGCAGGGCTAGCTGATAGCCTAGGACCGGCCTGGACATTCGGACACAGAGGAAGAGGAGTGTCAGAGGGTGCGGTAGTGAATAGGGCGAAAGGGAGGTGTCGGGCGGGCACAGAGTGTGATTCTCAGGGAAGAGCAGCGCAGATGGGGGAAGGTTTATTGCCCATGCATAAGACAGAGAGCGGTGGTGACCAGTGCCTGGGGGAGATGCTTACGAGGGTGAGGAGCCATGCTACGAATCGACAGCGTGCAGAGAGTGGGTCTGGTCAAGACATCTAAAATGGCTGCCGTGCACGACAAAAGTGTGGCATTTCAAAAAAGGCAAGATGGCGCAGACAATGTTTTTCAACACTTCCTCATTTCCTTCGAATCGAACGTTAACAGACGTTGGGGCATATTACCAAAGTTAAGCGATATTTATCGCTAACGATGCTTACCAACCAATTTTTTACCACTAAGCATCGTCAGAAATTATCGAAGATAAACCTTACTATTATCAAGGTTTATCGCAAATGCGATAATAAACGGCCGCAATGCATGAATATCGCTAAAAACTCAGCGATATTCATGCATTACCGAGCTAATACTCTTAGCCATGTTATCCACCTCCCATTGGATAACATGGCTAAGAACTGCTCAGGGCAGGTGTTACTTTTTGGAGATATTCGCGCTTAGCGCGAATATCTCCAAAAGTTGGTAATAGGAGATAGATATCTTGCATGTTGTAATGCAAGTTATTGTGGTATATGGAACTCATACCATAATCTCTCAGGAAAGCAGAAACTGATCCTTTTGGGACCGCCTAAAAAGGCCTAGGGGGTGAGGAGTACTCTACTTTGCCCCCTTTTCACGTTCCGAACTATTTTATTTTACTCTCTTCTGTAATTACACAAAATACCAGCGATAAGATGCATCGGAGACACACAGTGAGAGAAAGGAGGCCGGAGATGAAGAAGACATGTCAAATACACATTGGAGATAATATAGTGGCAGAAGGGAAGTAAATATGAGTAAACTTACCATGTAACATAAAAATGTTGCACTCTATACTATAAGTCTCATTTTATACTACAATCACTTCGCTACAACCTCATAAATTAAAAATAAAAATAAATAATGTCTCAAACAATTTTTGATTTCTAAATATAAATTTATTCTTCAGAATTTTCTAAATTTGAAACAACTAGTAACATGTCCTCATCAGTAATTTCCTCTTCAATCATCTCATCTGGAATCTCCTCATTAAAAGTCTGCAATGATGATTCTTGTAACTCTATGGTCTCCAAACACTCGATAAATTCGCCATCAAGAGATTGATCAAAAAAATCATTCAAGTCATCTCCTCCTTCTGACAATATTTCATTATTGGTGCTGTCCATTTCAATCAATGTAGTGGAATCATTCAAGTCATCTCCTCGTGACAATATTTCATTATTGGTGCTCTCAATTTCAATCAATGTAGTGGAATCATTCAAGTCATCTCCTCCTTGTGACAATATTTCATTATTGGTGCTGTCCATTTCAATCAATCTAATGGAATCATACAAGCCATCTCCTCCTTGTGACAATATTTCATTATTGGTGCTCTCAATTTCAATCAATGTAGTGGAATCATTCAAGTCATCTCCTTGTGACAATATTTCATTCTTGGTGCTGTCCATTTCAATCAATCTAATGGAATCATACAAGTCATGTCCTCCTTGTGACAATATTTCATTATTGGTGCTCTCAATTTCAATCAATGTAGTGGACAATTCAAAAGAAATTGCCACGGTCTCTTCATTGTGAGCCATTTTATTTTGAAATTGCTTGCTGTAAATTGCAGAAAAAAATAATCACTTTCATTTATCGTTTTTAGTAATACATAATATAAAACTAACTTCATCAAGTATTTAGTATAACAGAAGGACTGCAAATAAATAACAGAAAACATTTTTCAAATTATCTTCAAGTGTACAACATAGTTCCCCTTACAAATTAACAACTCACCTTTTTAAAAGTAGCAGAAGTGTTAGTACTGTGTAAATCAAACACCAGAAATTCACCACCAAAAATTCCTCACAAATGTACCTCAGACAGTAGTATCACAAAATGGCTGTGGTTTCCTCTCATTTGACATATATACATAACCAATTAACTTTCATCACACACAAATACAAAACCAAAGTAACATTTTAATTGGTTCTAAATTTCAACACTTTCAAATGTGTTTTCCCCATGCAATTTTCCATAGGACATTTACATACGTCTACAGCCTGAATGGCTGAACGGAATTACACCAAACTTGGCAAAATGGTACATCAAACCTAAGAGGTCAGGAAGGATCTACTATGCCCCCTTATGGTCATTTCCCCCTTCGCTTTGGCCTCCTCTTGTCTCTCAATCCTACCGAGGGACAAGATGGCGGCCGCTACGGACTGTTTGGAATGTTGACAGACGCCGGAGAACCAATCAGCTTCGCAAAGCTCCGTAACGCGAAAAGTACGCGAAGCGGAGCGCTGTTACAGATATATATCTTTTTTTCAACGTTAATTTCTCAAAATCCACTGGAGCACATATATTGAGACCTAGCAAAGGCACATCGGGCTACCAGTCCCTAATATTTTGCCAAGTTTCGTGCAAATCCATTCAGCCGTTCGATTATTATTATTTTGGTTTTTTTTTGCCCCGCGGGGCCCTTTTAAAACCTCCACATCAAACCTAGGGGGTCAGCGAGGATCTACTATGCCCCCTTATAGTTATTTCCCCCTTTGTTTTGACCTCCTCTTGTCTCTCGATCCTACCGAGAGACAAGATGGCGGCCGCTACGGACTGTTTGGAATGTTGACAGACGCCGGAGAACCAATCAGCTTCGCTTCACAAAGCTCCGTTGCGCGAAAAGTCCGCGAACCAGAGCGCTAACCGGTCCGCTGTTACAGATATATATCTTTTTTTAAACGTTAATTTCTCAAAATCCACTGGAGCACATATATTGAGACCTACAAAAGGCACATCGGGCTACCAGTCCCTACAATTTTGCCAAGTTTCGTGCAAATCCATTCAGCCGTTCGGGCTAAAAGTGAGGCCAACCGCCCTATGGAAAACTCAATGTTAAAAACACGTTTTGGGACCCCCCTTTTTTCTCGGCCCCCACTGGACGAACCCCCCCCAAATTTTCAAGGGCTGCTCAGAAACAAAATGTGCCATTTTCCTGAAAATTTCAGCCGATTCCGTCCACAAACGCCAAAGTTATTAGACATAGAATTTTCAAAAAACCCATAGAGAAAAAATCCTAACTATATATACCTACTGGCGACCGCCAGTAGGTAATATATATATATATATATATATATATATATATATATATATATATGTATATATATATATACATACTATATATATATATATATATATATATATATATATATATATATATATATATATATATATATATAGATATATCACTGAAAAACAACGGTTACATTAACATTATAGTTAGGTGAATTTTCCAGTGACAACATTAACGTTCTGAACTAAACAAAACCCAAAATTCACCAGCTATAGTTAGCAGAGCTAGCTATATCTTGTGACTTTCCATGCTGTGCTTTTGATCTTACATATTATTATATCACTCATGACATGTTCTATGACATAATTTCTGACATCACTGATGACATCTCAAATGATCCTGACCCTGGAGACTACAACTCCCAGGGCCATTTTTTTTCTATTAAAGTCTTGTTGGGCCCTGGGGATGCCTTGTTGGGCCCGTTTCTAAAATTAAAGAGTAGGTGGGTCCTCCTCCCCTAGCCTTGTTAGGCCTTCGGGACCCCATCCACATTGGCCCATTTTTTAAATCTAAAGTTGGGGCAGAGTAGGTCCCCTCTTGAACTTTGTTAGGCCCTGTGGAACCCATCCGCCAGGGCCACTCTTTTCCATAAAGGGGAGGGGAGTCATGCAGGCCCCTGTCGAGCTGTTATCAGCACTGGGGACCCACCCCTAGAGCCATTATCACTTTTAGGTGGGTGCCCTTGAGCCCATCGAGGGCACACACACACTCTTGTTGGGTCACTGGGGGAGCACCAAGTCCCTGTGGCCCCACCAGCTCCCCAAATTCAGCAGGAGCCAGCATTGCTCCTGCCCAGAGGGACCAGCTACTAATGTTGCACTCTGTGGTCGGGAGCAATATTTTGCTTTGTTTCCCTGCCCGCATCAGAGCGGGCAGACAAACAAATCAAAAGTCCCCTCCCAGCGGGCGGGAGCATTTATAAAGCTGCTGCCAGCTGGGAACTGACTTAGTGCTTGCTTCAGCTTGATGAGAGATTGCCATGCCTCCCCCTTATGAGTTCAGCCTAGACAGTGGGCTCCCTGGGGCATAAACTTAGTAAATGCAGCCTGGCTGCCATTTGTTTATTTATTTTCCAGTCTCGTAGACATCCAAAAGGATCACTGCATTTTTTGCAATTTTGGGGGGGGGGGGGTGTTTGGCCCAAGTCCCACCATGGGGTCTAGGAGGTCAGAGTATCTCAACCTGGACCTCTTATACCATTTCTATTTTTTTAGATCAGGACAGCGGAATAAGTCCCTGAGTCCTGAATTGGCTGCCATCAACATTTGTTTCATGCTGATGTCAGCCAATCAGAGCACAAACTCCAGCGGGAGTCTGACTCTCATGAGAGCAAGCTGGCCCAAGGGAATTACAGCTCCCGGGGTCAATCAGAATGCCACATTTTTAAACTGGTGCTCCCGTGACAATCTCCCGAGCCTCTTGTGGACCCAACGATGTAGATACACAATAATTTTTGACTCGTACTTCCTCAAAAACGACTGAAAGGATTTACACTAGATCGAGCTTCCTGCAAATTTTGGTGTAATTCTTTCTTCAGCAGTTTTTGCTGTATCCTCGTCTAAATAAGCTTCTAGAAAATGCATGGGGATTTTGTGTTTTGGAACACCACCTTTTTCCTCAGTCCTTGCTTGACAGATCATGACAAAACTTTCCAAGCACAATCTAGTCAAATATTAGCACGTTTTTGGAAAGTTTTTGAGGTTCATGAAACAGTGTCAAAGTTATTAGCAACACAAAAAATGCTTTTTATATTAAGAAGAAATCCTAACTACAACTAATAGGTAAACATGAAAAGGAGCATCTTATTTCAATATGTATTATTCCATTGTAGCTACAAGGAGATGCACTAATCCATCATATTCAGTTCAATTAATCAAGGTGTCTTGTTCATCTGAGTTCAAATCCACTTTATTGAAGCCATTTTACAAGCGTACAGCAGCCCAGCCAACGTGTTTTGTCCAACAGGACTTCATCAGAGCTGTAAAATTCAAAGACTATACAAATAAGATTATGTACAAAAAATCATTTCATTTCGATACACAATTACCATTAAATGACAACATGAGTAAACTCAAAGCTCAAGACTCCCTGCCTATATACATTCTAGAAAAGTAAGCAGAAAAAAGAACAAAAGACCCACAAATTCATTATTTTATTATCCACATTAGTGTTGCATTTGTATAGTAAAATTGTAACTGGTTTCTCTTTGTTGTAATAAAAAAAATATTTTTGAAAAAAAACACAAATATCCAATATTTACACAGATCATGATGTTTTCTACTCATTAGGTTAAAAAGCCACTCACTTGGAATTGCTTCTCCAATAATCAATAAGTCTTCAAGAAGTCCACAAAGAGTTTGTTGTGAAATGGAATTCCAAACAGGTTCAGTTTCAATATATATATAGCACAAGCTAGTCAAATAGTAGCACGTTTTTGGAAAGTTTTGGAGGTTCATGAAACAGTGTCAAAGTTATTAGCAACACAAAAAATGCTTTTTATATTGAGAAGAAATCCTAACTACAACTAATAAGTAAACATGAAAAGGAGCATCTTATTTCAATATGTATTATTCCATTGTAGCTACAAGGAGATGCACTAATCCATCATATTCAGTTCAATTAATCAAGGTGTCTTGTTCATCTGAGTTCAAATCCACTTTATTGAAGCCATTTTACAAGCGTACAGCAGCCCAGACAATGTTTTGTGTCCAACAGGACTTCATCAGAGCTGTAAAATTCAAAGACTATACAAATAAGCTTATGTACAAAAAATCATTTCATTTCGATGCAACAATTACCATTAAATCACAACATGAGTAAACTCAAAACTCAAGACTCCTTGCCTATATACATTCTAGAAAAGTAAACAGTAAAAGAACAAAAGACCAACAAATTTATTATTTTATTATCCACATTAGTGTTACATTTGTATAGTAAAATTGTAACTGGTCTCTCATTGTTGTAATAAAAAATATATTTTTGAAAAAAAAAACAAATATCCAATATTTACACAGATCATGATGTTTTCTACTCATTAGGTTAAAAAGCCATTCACTTGGAATTGCATATCAATAAGTCTTCAAGAAGTCCACAAAGAGTTTGTTGTGAAATGGAATTCCAAACAGGTTCAGTTTATATATATATATAGCTAGTCCCAGTGTGCTAAAAGCACAACGCGCACTCAGAAGTAGAGATGCCCAAAGTTCTTTATTAACTCAAAAAAACGGACGCGTTTCGACACCAAAGTGTGTCTTGCTCACACGTTACCCAACTTCACATTTTTTTGCTTTTTGAAAGGTGAACACAGGGGTCATGAACAGAGAAGATGTACAATAGTGTGAATTACACTGGTGCATATTATACAAAACTTGCGCCATTTTGAGCTAGTGTATTACATAACACATTGCCTAGTTTAAAGCAGGATATGCTTCATTTCTAAGGTTGCATTGGTAACAGAAAACAGCAAAAGAACTTAAAACCCAACTCGTAGTAATTAGATGTAATTTGACACCTAAAACAGGATTTGTATATTTGCAATTTTTTAAACGCTAGATACCTTGCGGTATCGATACATTTCATATGTATTAGCACGGTGACAAGCCATTTTATCAAGGTCTAGTGCCTATCTTGGACCGTGGTTCTCTGTGTTTCTGTTTCCATATATATACTTTCGGACTAGTGCCTATAAGGTTAATGACACAACCTATTACGGTATTTTGTACATAAAGTGGTAAACATACATTATAGTTGGAAATAAATCATTCTCTGACTAGACCACACTCTGTAAACACCTATACTTGCAAAATGATTCAAAAAAGGAATTTAAACACAATTTTAAACCCGCACAATGTTCGATATAGAAACAGTGAAAGAAAAGTGAATTTCTTATCTTAATCAAGCGCAGTGATTTCCTATTAAGCCGAAGAAAAGGGTAGGGAAGATGTGCAGTGCATGTGAAAAGAATGATTTCTCCCTTCCTTTTCTCCTGGAAAAAATGATAAAATATGCATTAAAAGATTATACAAGAATGCTATAACCATTCATTACCGAAGAATTACAGTACAGCTGTTTCACATTTTACAAGATAGGATTAATCCTCATAGAGGTGAGTTGCAAGTTCCTCATCGAGGTTGTGGCCACCGGGAAACTTACTTTCTAACTCCATGATCCATTTGGATGCTTTCTTTCTGAGTGCTAGAGTGCGATTACCACCCTCTTTTGCCTACATTAACTTGTTCCACAGCAAAGTATCTTAGCAAGGAAGATTTAGATTGATGACACTCCTGGAAATGTCTTGCGACTGGATACCGTGCATCAACATTGGTTATCGCCCTTAGATGTTCTTGTATGCGTTTTTTGGCCATGCATGTTGTGCTGCCTACATATCTCATGTTACATGGGCATACAAGAACATAAACAACAAAGCTTGTGCTGCATGTGAGGAATTGTTTGATTCTATGTGTTGTTTTTTGTCCCGGGATACTGACTTCTTGTACCATGTAGCTTGATTTACACGCCACACAGTATCCACAAGGGTAAAATCCTTTAAGGCCCTGTATATGTTGTTTTTTGGTGTCTGTGATGTCACCTTTGACCAAGATGTCTCTGAGGTTACGGCCCCTTCTGTACGTGACTAAGGGTCTTTCAGTAAGATCAGGTCCTATTATATTGTCTGACTGAAGAATGTTCCAGTTATCAGCTATGATTTTCCGGACCTTGTCTGATCTTTGGTGAAATGTGGTTATGAGTCTTGTGGGTGCACTCTCATTCTCTTTGGTTGTTTTAGGGATGAGTGTTTCAGCTCTCTCAACTTCTGCAATTTTGCCCATGGCTTTTCTCAACACCCATTCTGGATAGCCTCTCTCTCGGAATCTAGACAACATGCATTCCTGTTCTTTCTCAAATCCTTCTACATTGCTACAATTTCTCTTTGCTCGAAGCAATTCCCCATATGGGATGCTCCATTTCAGCGGGTCAGGGTGTGCACTCAAAGCATGGAGTAGGCTGTTGCCAGCCGTATCCTTCCTGTGTAGCCTGGAGATCAGCTTCCCTTCTACAACCTCTATTTCTGTATCCCGAAATTCGACCTGATGTTTGCTCATAGTATAGGTGAGGTGAATGTTGTATGCGTTCCGGTTTAATTTCTCAATAAAACTGGTCGCGTCTTCCTCTGTTCCACACCATACTATGAACAGATCATCTATATATCTGATCCATCTTCTTCTTCTTGGGACATTTGTAGAGCGCTGCGATTACGCACACCGGCGTGTCCACGCGCTAAAAGTGGGAGAGGCAGCTAACAGGGGACACAGAAACTGAGCGGACAATTATTTAGTGTAGAGAAATGTTTTAAGTTTCGCTCGGAACCTAGCCTCCTCCGGTTCCAGGCGCAGGTCCACTGGCAGTTTATTCCAGTTAGTTGCCGCTAGGCATCTAAAGGACCTACCTCCCATGCGGGCTTTCTTGATTCTCGGGATCCTCAGTAGGCCGCCCCCTGTGGATCTAAGCGCACGTGTAGGATTGTACACTTCGATCAATTTAGTCAGAGGGTCGGGTGCCCTACCATTCAAGATGCGATGACAGGTGCAGAGGGCTTTGTATTCCACTCTCCTCCTCACAGGGAGCCAGTGTAGCTGCTGAAGGGCCGCCTTAGAAGGCGCCCTTTTAGGCAGTCTAAGAATCAAGACCTTTGTGAAATCATCCTTCAACACAACATCATTTCTAAGTTCCTCTTCCCATTTTCCAACAAACAGGTTCGCGAAACTAGGCGCGAAGGCTGAACCAATAGCAGCGCCACGGATTTGTTTGTAAACTGTGCCATCGAACATAAAGATGTTATTTTTGAGACACAATCTCATCATACGTATCAGCATGGCAGTGTGTTCTTGGAAGCCTATTTCTCTCTGTTTGAGGAAGTGGTAGCTGGCTTCCATCCCCTGTGTGTGGTCTATGATGGTGTATAGGTCGCTTATGTCCATAGTGATCAGTAAGTCACCCTCTGACCATACGATGTTCTCTAACAATTTAAGGAAGTCAGTTGTGCCCTTAGTGTATGAAGGTAATTGACAGACATATTCTCTTAGGAAATGGTCAATGTATTTTGAAAGATTTTCGTTAATGCCGCCTATGGAAGAAATAATAGGTCTCCCTGGAGGTACTATTGGGTTCTTATGGACCTTTGGGAGAAGGTAAAATATTGGAAGTTTAGGAAAATCTTTTTTAAGGTAGCGGAACTCATGCCAGGAAATCAATCCCTCATTGTGCCATTCTGTTAGTTGTTCCCATGTATCTAAGATACTTTTATTGTATTCATCCATGTTGCTGGCACAATAAAAGATGCCCCCCTCGAGTTGAGATAGGGCTTCCTTTATGTAGAGTTCTCTCCCCCATAAAACAATATTACCTCGCGAACCGGGAAGCGAACTGGGAAGCGAACTAAAAGAAATAGAGCTTGCTAGAGTGCTAAACATTCTAGCAATTTTTTTTGAAAGGGGAGGTAGTTCTGAAAAGAACTTTTTTTTATGTTTTTGTTGTTTTATATATTTTTTTTATTTTTTGAACCTTTTTTGTTTTTTTTGTATTTTTTGAACAATTTTATATTTTTTTTGTTTTTTTTGGGGGGGAAACAACAAAAAACAGGCATTGAAAAGGGCTCAACAGGAGCAAAAAAAAAATTACTGTGTGGGGCGGTTAGGGCAATTATGATTGTTATAAGCCAGGTTGATGGAATTAATACTCATGTTGCCACATGATATCAATGCACCGCAGTGCAGACAAGTAAATTTCATATGCCCAAAATTATCCTGGATGTTTGGCACGGTTTCCCGTGCCTCTGCTGCTGTCAAAGATATTAAAGATGTTGACCTGGCCACAGGAGTTGCTGTTGGGTTTTGTTCCATGTCACGAATTTCCGCCCGGCTGTAATTGAGTGGATGCCTCCTGGTCATGTGCCGATGCATGGTATAGTTCCCATAGCTATACTTTTTATCAGTCCCTCTTGATAATTTGTCTTTGCAAATGAGGCAGGTGACATACCTCGCATTCACTTTCTTCTGCCCTGGAGGGATTGAAAAAAACTGCCAAATGAAACTGGCTTTCCTATGGGAAACCCGGGGCACCTCTTCCAAGAACTGTGGTCCTTCTCTCTCCTCTTCCTCTATTTCTTCCTCTTCCTCCTCTGTGTTGGTGATGACCTGGGGAGGTGGTCCTCTCTTCCCATGAGGAGGTGGAGGTGGTGGTGGGGGTGCACCAGCTGAAGCAAGTACTGAAGCCATTGCTCTACTATGAATAAAGGTCTTCCTCTCACAATGATGAAAGTCAGAGTGAGGAAAGAAGGAGGGGTTTTCATCATTTGGGAAAAACAATAGTTCTAAACCAATGAAAAGTGTTATTTTTAGGTCACCTGACCTAGCCTTACATGATTATGAAACCAAAAGTTAAATGAACCAATGAAAAGTTTTATTAACAAGTCACATGACCTCTCACGCTTATGTTACGCGCTGCGGAACGCGCCCCGGATCGCTTCCGGGTCGCTGCGCTTCGCTTCAGTGATGTCATTTGAGATGTCATCAGTGATGTCATCAGTGATGTCATTTGAGATGTCATCAGTGATGTCACTGACCATGTCATGAATGATGTAATATGTGACATCATCAGCAGTGGATTGCGGGTGCGCGATATATAGTTAGTACAACTAACTATATATGGAATTACAATGGTTTTGTGTGAGTAAAATAAGGTTTTTTAAATGCTAATTCCTAACTATATATGGTCTATAACCTATGGTTTTTTCAGTGAATATATATATATATATATATATATCAAAGCTGCAACCAAGAAGGGTCCTTCCGGGGTCCCGCTCCCATTGTCGGGTGGCGCGTAATCCAGCGAACCCGAGCCGGAAATTTCAATAGCTAGTCCCAGTGTGCTAAAAGCACAACGAGCACTCAGAAGTAGAGATGCCCAAAGTTCTTTATTACCTCAAAAAAACGTTACGCGTTTCGACACCAAAGTGTGTCTTGCTCACACGTTACCCAACTTCACATTTTTTTGCTTTTTGAAAGGTGAACACAGGGGTCATAAACAGAGAAGATGTACAATAGTGTGAATTACACTGGTGCATATTATACAAAACTTGCGCCATTTTGAGCTAGTGTATTACATAATACATTGCCTTGTTTAAAGCAGGATATGCTTCATTTCTAAGGTTGTATTGGTAACAGAAAACAGCAAAAGAACTTAAAACCCCACTCGTAGTAATTAGATGTCATTTGACACCTAAAACAGGATTTGTATACTTGCAATTTTTTAAACGCTCGATACCTTGTGGTATCGATACATTTCATATGTATTTGCACGGTGACAAGCCATTTTATCAAGGTCTAGTGCCTATCTTGGACCGTGGTTCTCTGTGTTTCTGTTTACATATATATACCTTCGGACTAGTGCCTATAAGGTTAATGACACAACCTATTACGGTATTTTGTACATAAAGTGGTAAACATACATTATAGTTGGAAATAAATCATTCTCTGACTAGACCACACTCTGTAAACACCTATACTTGCAAAATGATTCAAAAAAGGTATTTAAACACAATTTTAAACCCGGACAATGTTCGATATAGAAACAGTGAAAGAAAAGTGAATTTCTTATCTTAATCAAGTGCAGTGATTTCCTATTAAGCCGAAGAAAAGGGTAGGGAAGATGTGCAGTGCATGTGAAAAGAATGATTTCTCCCTTCCTTTTCTCCTGGAAAAAATGATAAAATATGCATTAAAAGATTATACAAGAATGCTATAACCATTCATTACCGAAGCATTACAGTACAGCTGTTTCATATTTTACAAGATAGGATTAATCCTCATAGAGGTGAGTTGCAAGTTCCTCATCGACGTTGTGGCCACCGGGAAACTTACTTTCTAACTCCATGATCCATTTGGATTCTTTCTTTCTGAGTGCTAGAGTGCGATTACCACCCTCTTTTGCCTACATTAACTTGTTCCACAGCAAAGTATCTTAGCAAGGAAGATTTAGATTGATGACACTCCTGGAAATGTCTTGCGACTGGATACCGTGCATCAACATTGGTTATCGCCCTTAGATGTTCTTGTATGCGTTTTTTGGCCATGCATGTTGTGCTGCCTACATATCTCATGTTACATGGGCATACAAGAACATAACATAAACAACAAAGCTTGTGCTGCATGTGAGGAATTGTTTGATTCTATGTGTTGTTTTTTGTCCCGGGATACTGACTTCTTGTACCATGTAGCTTGATTTACACGCCACACATTATCCACAAGGGTAAAATCCTTTAAGGCCCTGTATATGTTGTTTTTTGGTGTCTGTGATGTCACCTTTGACCAAGATGTCTCTGAGGTTACGGCCCCTTCTGTACGTGACTACGGGTCTTTCAGTAAGATCAGGTCCTATTATATTGTCTGACTGAAGAATGTTCCAGTTATCAGCTATGATTTTCCGGACCTTGTCTGATCTTTGGTGAAATGTGGTTATGAGTCTTGTGGGTGCACTCTCATTCTCTTTGGTTGTTTTAGGGATGAGTGTTTCAGCTCTCTCAACTTCTGCAATTTTGCCCACGGCTTTTCTCAACACCCATTCTGGATAGCCTCTCTCTCAGAATCTAGACAACATGCATTCCTGTTCTTTCTAAAAAAAAAAGAAGAGTAAGTATAAGGAAAGTAAACAGAGAGTGATGTTAAAAGAAAGACAGCTATAGGGAGTAAACCAGAGATACTGTTTAATAGATCTATTTACCGAAGAAAAGACGGAAGAGGGTATAATTGTGGAAAACAAAATAGATAAGGAAGTGAAAGAAAAAAAAGCGAGTAGAACAATAACAAAGAAGAGTTTCTTGGAGAATGTGAGTGAATGTTCAAAATAAGATTAAAACATGGGGAATAACAGAGAGAAAAAATAGAAAACAGAAAACAAAAAATAACAGAAAAAGATTAATTGAAACAGCAAAGAAATGTAAATAACATAGAGCCATATCATCAACATAGGCAATAAAAGTTTTGCAGCTTTTATCGGCAGAAATATGTCACCAAAGCCGCTTTTGCGGCAGAAAACTGCTGCTAAAACCACTTTTGCACCAGTTTTCTGCAAATAAAAACAGCAATAATTTTATTGGCTGTGTTCATAATATGCCCCTTTGTGTGCTTCAACTACACAGAGAAAGCATTATGAACAAGTAGTGAAAAAGTGATCAGTCAAAGACACTAAGAGTAATAGAGACGGAGTGAGTGAACAAGAGTGAGGAACTATGAGAAGAGAGGGACTGAGAAAAAGAGTGGAAGGAGTTGAGTAAGTAGGTAAAAGAGAAAAGAATGAGGAAAGTAGCAAAGGCAGGAAACTGAGGGTTAAAGAAATAAAGCTGTGGAACTAATAGTAGGTGAATATGATAGAAATGTAACAAAAAGAATACAAAACATTTACCTTATAATTGTCGTTAAATTACTCACTTTTTGTTTTTATACTTTCAATCTGTGAAAGAGAGAACAGACATTTGAAAAATATTAAAACATGTATTTAAAAATTACAAAAGACAAGGGAAAAGATTGAAGGACAAACAGTTTTTCAACAACTTTGACACTGACAGAAGCTTCTGCTTCTCCAGGCCCCCTACACAGTCCTAAAGATATACATTTTAAACTAACAGTATCTTGATGCAGATGAAGTGAGGCCTATCTTAAAACATGGTGCATCTTTTGCAGTGCTGTTGTCTCAGAAAAGTGTCGCAAGACACTAACATTTTAAATGATTGCTTCAGGATGCCAATAAGATGTGTCCTATCCAGAGGTTTGTTTGAGGTGAGACCTACTCAGGGTTCCAAATGAAATTTCGAGTTGTTTGAAGAGAACAGAGGACATAATACATGTGGAGGCCTACCAACGAAGTGATTAATGTCCACTGCACTCTTGAACAAATGTCAGACCTCCTCTGTCTCCAGGAACAGGCCTAAACCTCATCTACACAATGTGGTGTGTAATGTTAGGAAACACAGGTAATATAATTGAAAAACATGCAAATTTTTTTGCTCATTCCACAATCATATGACCTGTGTTTCCTTTGCTTAGGTATCTCATTGTGGAAATGTAGTCTATCATATGAAAGACTACGTAGAATATGAGCACTGTATGCAAGAACTTTGACACTTACAGAAGCCTCTCCTTCTCCATGCCTCCTACACAGTTCTAAATGTACATCATAAATGGAAACAGTACAGAATTAATTATACATGTTAAATGGTTTATTTTTGCTGTTCTCAGAATGTATCAAATTTCACTAAAAACAGTGACTTGAAGGTATTCATCATATAACAGCGAGGAAAAAATAACACAATCAAAATGATTGTGTTTAAAAAACCCATACAACATAACAAATCAGAATTCAGAACTCCTTAAAGTTAATTTACTTTCCATGACGTCAAAGGATGTCCTATGAACAGCTTACACTCTGTTGTGCTGTTATTACTTTCAGCCCGCCACTTTCTGAAAGAAAACCTCCATCGTTTTGAAAAACATGTTACATACAATAAATGACTTCTTGCTCTCTACCACAAGTTTCCACAAGGCCAAATCTTGTCAGAGCCATTTATAACTCTTGGATTTCTTGTAAGCCAATCCCGTCATTTGGCATTTCCGCAACTTTCAGAATTAAAATGTTGAAGATCATTTTCACAATCCTGGACTAGTAATATCTTCCCCTTCTTCCTCAGTTATGTTCTACATTTCCTATGACACTGATACTGCTTACTATGAAGCAGACTTACACTACCTCTATGACTACTACAATTATTTAATTCTCTACATCACTTTTAATCACAAAGCAATGTAAAACAGTAGACAGCATTACAGACTTACATTCCCTCTACTCTATGTTTTGATTGGCTGCTTCAATTAGCTTATAAAAAGAAATAGTTTTTCTGAACTCATTCAAAGTGCACTTATTTCTCCATGATGTCCAGTCTTATGGTTAGAAGTTATGTCTCTGAACTACACTTATCCTCAAGGCCAAATCGTGTAGGAGCTTTAGAACTTCTTGAAATTCCTCAGAGCACATCCCGAGATTCTTTCCCTAAAATTTTGGTTTTAAAAACACCAGGTAAGAGTTTTTAAGGTCATACGGCAATTTTTTTTTGAAAATTAAAACAGAATCATTGCAGAATGACCAGCCATTTCTAGACTTTAAATAAGCTGTGTAATGTCCTGATGTTATTGAAGGACCGTCATGATATATAATTGCTGCAGTTACAAAAGTCCTTCCTGATATTGACAACTGCGAAGCCACAAAATTTTTAATTAAAGTTGTAAATTTTGTTCCATCAGGCCTACATCGTTGGAACATTAAAATGACATACTGGCCATATGTTCGTATAAATAATGTGGACATCATTTCAGATTTACATTGGCTACACTCCATGTTGTGATCAGCTGCTTTTACTAGCTTATTAAAGGAGACTGATTTACTGTCTGGCAAAGTTAAATATATAAATCTTTCTGAGTCTACACTAGTAGTACTTGATACCATACAGTTCTCGCAGTCATGCTGCCATTGATAAGAAAGCCCAAACAGCTGATCTACATCTACACCTTCAGCATGCAATACATCAAGCATATACATTAAAAACTCCTGACAATCTTGCTGAATATTTTGAGAGAATTGTGTTTGGCCTGAACATCTGTCTAACAGATTTCGAATTTCAGACACACTTTCTATGTTTGTTCTATCAGTGCTACATTTTTCTAAGACAGAATTTAACAAACTGCAAAATCTTTGATCAGAATTGACCACAATCTCTTCTTTTACATTTTCTAGAGAAAACAAAACATTAACCACTACATTAGCATAGCAGTTGACACCAGAACTGTTTTCAAATTGAAAACCAACAACATCTTCAACAGAATCCTTTTTGTTTCTGCTTATAATTTCAGGTTCATCGACTTTTCGTCTTTTTGCTACAACCTCCCCAGTATTGGTCACATTTCTTCGTTTCCGGCCTACCACACGTTTCTCAAACAAAGGATATTGAGGCAAATGTGGCGCATACTCTCTTCTTAACCTATTGTATTCCTTAACACAATCTAGATCCGCACAAATGCTTGTGACATCACACTCAATCAAGTACAATCCCGATAAAGTTCTAACTCGTGACAATGCCACATATGCCATACCCTCCTTGAACACAGAACTGCCAATATTCACCAATGCACTGTCTACACTTAAACCTTGCGATTTATGGATTGTCACCGCATGTGCTAAGCAAACAGGAAACTGCTTACGGCGAACATATAAGTCTTTTACAAGCAAAAATCTAGCAGAACAATGACCAATTAGCTGTACTTCCTCAATGCCATCAAATTTAATTTTTAAAAATTCAATTCCATCTCTATTTCTGTATTTTACAAAATCAACAACATTACCCATTGATCCATTTACCAGACCTCTTTCAACATGTAAATTCCTTCTTAAAATTATACGGCAGTTCAAGCACACATTCAGAGTCTTTTCAAAACCTGCAGTTTTAGATATACTCTTCTCTAATGAATCCAATTTTGTTTTCAGATTCTCAGACAAAATAATTGTTGATCCCATATGCTCTACTCTGTCAATAGCTTCCAGTTTCACAATCTCTTGCTTTTCTAAATGCAACATTTTGTTGTTGAATTTGGCACATTCTGCAAGAGTTGGCATCAAACATATTCCAGATTTCTTCTCAGTAATTTTCTGAAAAATATTCTCAGGCACAACATCTTGTTCTGGATATAAATTTGACAGTAATCGTGCATGTAAAGCTTCTTTCCCATGCTCGGTCACTTTTCCAATTCTAACATCTTGTAGAATAGTCTTGTAAACTTCATCCTTCGCCTGACGCATATTTTCATGCAGTTCAGCATAATTGAAGTTTAACCATATATTGACGTTGTCAATGCTGCCTAGGCACTTCCTGGTATCTTCATGCGTGAGCATTTTGAACACAGGTTGCCCTTTCACTGGTGTCAGCTGCAGAAGATCTCCGAAAACAATGATGTGTTTGCCACCAAATAACACATCATACTCTGTTTTGAGAACTTCTTGCATTCTCAAATGCACAAAGGCAAGCATGACATTGGAAACCATGCTTACTTCGTCAATGATAAGAAGTTTCATTTTCCTCAAGATTCTTGAAACTTCAAAACAAGCATCTCCAGATAGCTTGTGATATTGTAATTTGTTGTCATGCTCCACTGGCAGCATCAGTAAACGATGTAAAGTAATCCCTTTAATGTTATGTGCTGCCAGTCCAGTTGGAGCGGTGACAACACAAGACAGCGATGACTCTGTCCTTTCCTGCAAATAACATGAAATTGCTTTAATAAGGAAACTTTTTCCAGTTCCCGCTTCTTCACTCACGTACAGTCGGACAGGCTTCAACGACGTACATGAGCACTCTTTCTTGTCATGACTTAATCCATGATCAATTTGCATGGTAACTTCGTCATATATTTTCCTCTGCTCAACGTTGAGTTGTCTTTCCAACTCTTCTAAGTTAACCGCATCCTCCTGAGCATGTGCCATGGCTCTTTCCACTTCATTCATAGCAGTGGCAGCTTCATTTTCGATAACAGGTCCTCCTAGTGGATCCTGACTCAATGAAGCAGAACTCTGACTGTCCTGAGAACTGTCTCTGGCAATCTCGGCTGCAATCATTGCTTCCTGCTCAATTTCCGCATTCAACATTTCTACATATTTGGGAAAAGCAGGACATTCTATGGTCTCCTTGGCGGCATTGAAAGAGTCTTCGTAACAGAGAAAATCTCCAAGCAGTTCCTCTTCTGCACACCTAGGCTTGAAAAGTTGCAAAAGTGCTAAATAGAAAAACTCCTTTTTTTCAGGAGAATCGCCACTCAATTTTCGATGGTTTACCAAGTGGCATTTTCTTTGCTTGACCAGACATCCCTCACTTCCTATTACAGCATACACTCCTTTCTCAGTATCTTCTTTGATGTTCCTCTTGAATATGTAATTTTGAAGAACCTCATATAAACAAACATTCTCGAGGTGAATGCTTCGATTTGGATAATATGTATCCAACATGTTGGTCTTCAAAATGTCGGTACTGTTTGGCTCCTTTTCCGCCAAATACTCAATTTCCCGCACAGGTTTGAGAACTCGATTACGCGTTGCAGCAAGACCAAGACTCGCCCAAACGATACTCCTGGACTTGGCATAGAGACTTGCTGAAGACAACCGGTCAGAACATTCGTACGCTCCGATTTCTCGATGCGACAACATCTTCAGACTGAAACTGTACAACTTCTTGCTGAGGCTCTTTTCATGGGAAATGTCCTCCCACATATCCTTCAATTCTGTCTTCTCTTTTTTGGTGATGTAAGACATCACATACCGAGCCACAGCCATACAGTTATCAGCCACAAACTGTATATCCATGTTAGCATTCCACATGGACAAAATCACCGGGTTGTAGTCGTTGATGTACTTGGACTCTTCGTTCCCCTTCAAATTGTATGTGTTTTTAGGTGATTTCTTCATCACATTATGTCGCAGCGAAGACATCAAACTGTTTACTCTTCCTTTAGAAATCACCGGTCGTGGAAAGCCGAAACGACATTTGGTGTAGAACTTGTCCTTGTTTCGGAATTTACGACGACAGTACTTTCCACATCGATGGCTTTGGAAACGCAGAACTTTTTCTCTTAGGCTTTTCTTCTCCTTTGCGTTTGGAACAGCACACGTAGAATACTGTTGTATAAAACTCATCACTGAGTCTTCTGGATCCGTTCCAAATTTAGGTGCATCCTTGATCCACAGCAACATATGTATATGAGGAGCACCTCTTGCTTGGTACTCCTTTCTCCAGAAGAAATCCAACACCTCTCCAAGAGGTGGATTCTTCTTATTCATGATGAAAGACATCATAGCTTCAAATCTATGATTGAAGTACCTACATACATTGACTGGATCCAAAGAGCACAGTTCTCCGGGTGTCTTGAATTCGATGTTTTCTACGTTAGCATTTGCCTCTCGTAGAAATTCAAGTAAGTCTTCCCAGCCATACTCGGCACAGCTCAGAGTGAGGAACCATGTGGGAGTTCCTAAGTTCCTCAGCATACATTTTAAATCACCATGACGACGGTACCAGTACTCATTAGTACCACGCTGACACGCCATGAGATTAATCAGGTGAGAATCCAAAATACTGTCTTGGACATTGACTTTATCCATAAAGTCACTTGCCGAGATGTTTTGCATGTGTATACCACTTTTCAAGATGTGGTTCACTGCATATGACAGTCCAGACAGATCGCTTTCAAACAGGAGATGAAACAAATAAGGAATGCATTGTCGAAACCTAGCATCTCCTGTATACAATCGCAAAGTCCGGTATTCAGAAGCAGGAATTTGATGAGGTCGCTCATCATATCTTCCTCCCTGACCTGTTGGAAAAAGCTGTGGGAAACACCGAGCTTCCAAACTTTCCTCCCAAACACTAATGGGACTCCCTTTGGCTTGTTTCATTTGAAACAACTCAATAGCATTCCCCATGACTTCCTTGGAATGCAAAGGATGAACACTATAATGTTCATATATTTCTTCACTAGTAGAGGGTTCTACTTTCTCAATTTGACCAGCACACAAATCGCTATCCTCTTTCTCACTTACTTCCTCTTCTGCAACATATACATTCTTATAGTATTTATTATTTTTTTTCAAATACAATGTTGCCTTTTTAACTTTCCTAACATCCACTAAATCTTGCCATATTTTCTTATTCTTTGTCGGAACCCCATTAACTAAGATAACCAGAGGTTCCTCTTCCACTTTTTCTACTCCAATTGTGTTAATGTTTTTCTTGAAATCTAGAGGCAAATAAACAACTCTTCCATTTAATCCTCTCTGTAAATCTGATGGAGGCAATTTCCCTGTCTTTGGCTCCATTCTTACAATAGCCTGAAAGGGATGGATACTTTGAATCAAAATAGATTCATAAGTATTTAAATCCTTCAATTCAGAAGGAATCTCAACCAATTCCAGATTATTATGAACTGCTCTAGCAGGCATCTGGTTTTGATTTAATTTATTACAACAATAAGTACACACACGTTGATCCAATCCCAAATCAAAACAATTTTCTACCATCAAGTATGTTGTGAAATCCTTCCATTCACTATTATTTTCCCTTTCACTTTTTGCATATAAATCCACTAACTTAGTCTGATTCTTATAATAAGTGCGTCGACAACACACACAAGTGAAATTTGGCCTCTCACTTGATTTGACCTGAAACGTCGCAATTTCCCTCTGGAAATTATCTGTACTGGAAACCTGTACACTATCTTCCACATTACCCGCTTCTTCTTGGTCAATTTCAACATTCTCCTCTTTACTTCCAAAGTAACAAAACTCAATTTCTTCACATATATTCTTCACATCTATTTCAGAACCATGCAAAAGAGCAGCGCATAATTGTTTAAGCATAATTGCTGGACTCTTAGCATAATACAACATTCTAACTAATTTCCTCACTTTATTATGATGCACTGCTAGCATCCTGAAATGATGAAAAACACTCTGGCATACTCTCCTGGAAAGACAAGCCAGTGAATGACCATGCAAACCTGTCACTTCTCTCACTCTGCAAGGATCTAATTCTTGCAAAAACCTCATTTTCTGCTTCAAACTTTTCTTATTAAATGACCGTACAAAATCACAAAGCAAATTGATGGAATCCTGTCGCACACTGCAAATACTACTACACTTCCAGGTGTACACAGGACCCTTAGCATGTCTTCCTAAAACCTCATTACCTAACACCTCTTCTGCCTCTGTTGTCACAAGTTTTTCTTTTTCAACTGGACAACCATCTTTCACTTCATAAGCACGACCACTGGTGTCAACTGCATGCACCAAATCATTATCCTGGAAATAACTCTCCTCATTAAAAAATGCTTCACAGCTTGAACTATGCATCCATTCTCCAGAAAAAACTTCACAAAAATTACTACGATTAACTATTCTCTTCCATCTACTATTTCTTTTGAAATCATAAATTGCCTTGTTTAGCTTCCTAATTCTATTGATTATCAAAATAAATAACTTACGTTTAATTTCAAATGCCTGATCAATAACTTTCTCAACTTTTTTTTTTCTCTTATAAAAAAGCACTTTCTGTTGACCTTTCTTAATATTTTTTAACAAATTGCCAATTATCCTGTTGCGGAACATTCGTTTACGAATGTCCCTAAACTGTTGTTTCCTTCTACTATCATGCACAGAGTTATCTCTTGCTCTAGCAGTAACATTTTTGATTGGCCTTTCCTTTCCGTTTGAATTGCTTCTCTTTTTCTGGACTGAAACATTTTCTGTAGTAATATTTTTTTTACTACAAATATTTCTTATGAATGTTTTTGTACTCTTACCCGGTGCTTTCTTGGTGACTTTACAAATCTTTTTGTTAGAGGACTGCTGCTTTTTTTCATTCACCTGCTGTCTTTGACGTTTTGCAGCCTTTCTCACTCTTTCTTTCGTTGGCATGGTGAAATGTTGAAATGATCTGCAGTTGAATCTGTGGTAAAATATATTACAAAATGTTATTAACCACTATTACCCAACAGTACATCAATAACAGTAATCAAAAACTTAAAACACTACTTGACATTTTTACATAGAAGATTTTTTAGTGCTTGGCAAATTTAGAATACAAAAATAGCAGAAAAGAAATGGAATTTATATTCATGTTACCTGTGCTATTTTATATGTGAATCTGATCTAATATTATGAGCATATTTTAATATTTTATTGAAGACACTACACATAACCTGTTTTTGAAGGTGTCTTTATTTTTAAATTAAACGGTTTACATTTTTACTTTTTATTTATTATAAATTTTAAAAATAAATGTTTATAGTTCCATAGGCTCAAGCAGGTCAGCTTCCCACCCTATGTCATATAATTCGGACAAATCTGCATCCTCATCACGTTCTTCTTCATCCTCAGGATTTAAATCATCCAAGGGATCAACATCCACTGATGTTTCAATTACGAGTTTAATGATGAGATCAAAATCAACTGATTGCTGATTGTCGCTCATGTTGATGTTGTCTTTATCTTTAAAGAAAGATAACAACAATGAGATGTTGCAGAGTAAGAGACAAACCTCAGAGATTATAATAGTAAAATTGTTTAACAAGAGTAACATTTTGCAGCTATTATTTAGCCATGTCCAGCGATGCTGAGCAGGTGAAGCCTATGTCTAATTTTTCAGTGAACAGGACTCATCTCTTCTTAACCTTGGATAAGCCTCACCAACTCTGTGTCCCCTGCACATACTTAAATGTAAAGGGGCAGATTTATGTTAAATGGCACATCCCCAGGCATGCACCAGTTAACGTGCACCACTGCTCTGCCACCCATGGTGTGCCGCATTTACAATCAGATAGGAAAAAGCTGCGTCAAAACCCTGCGCCTGCTTTAAGCAGGCATAGGTCTTGACGCAACATTGTGGAGATGGGGCACCCCTGAGCCTTGCTGGAGCTGCATCGCACTTGCGATACAACTCCAGCAATGCGCCACCTTTACGGCACAGATGCGTCACGCATCTGTGCCATTTTTGCCCCATGCTGCGCCGCATTGTAAATGCAGCACACCATGGGTGGCGGAACAGCGGCGCAGGATGACTGGCACATCCCTGGTGATGCGCCAGTCATCATAAATCTATCCCTAAGCTTCTTATCTTGTTACAGATGAACCGCCATATGTATCATCAAACTATTTTGCATTTCCTAAATAGCGAATTTTAAGGGATAAATAGCGATTCTTTACCATTCCTAATTTGCGATGAGCAAATTGCTAATTGCAAATTACCCATTCATTTCCATGGGCCAGGAGGCCCATAGGAATGAAGGTGCAATTTGCGATTAGCAATTAGCTCATCACAAATTAGGAATTTTTCCAAAGGTGCAGGGGTGTCTCAAGAACACCCTGCTGCACCCCTGAAAAAGAAATTTGGGGGCATATGGCGCACATACATGCCCTAAGGGCATATATGGGCGTCATATGGCACCTTTTGTTTTTTGGAAAAAAAGCTTTTTGAAAAGAATTCGCAAATTACCACCAACTAGAAGTTGGTGGTAGTTTGCAAATCCTTAATGGCATTTTTTGCATATTTTTTGTTTGATACATTGCATTTAAGGAATCGCAAAATTTGCAAATCCTTCAGTGCAATCGCAAAATAAGGAATAGCAAATTTTGCTATTCCTTATTTTGCATCAAACTTGTTTGATACATACCATTTGTCTAATTAGCATTCGCAAAGGCCGAAATTCGCAGAATTTTGACCTTTGCGAATGGTAATTAGCTTGATACATATGGCCCCAAGTGAGGCCTGTCTTGCAACATGGTGCATCTTTTGCATCACTGCTGCATCGGTTTCATGTGGCACGTTTTTTTTACACCATGACACATCTGCCTAAATGCATCAATTTGTAATTTTGTCGCCTCATAGCAAATCTTTTGCACCACCGCTGCATCACAAAAGTGACGCACAGTGGCGCAAAAGAGGCATACACCTATCATAAATCTGTCCCTAGCATTTTAAATGATTAATTCAGGATGACGATAAGGTGTGGCCTATCCAGAGGTTTGTTTAAGGTGAGGCCTACTCAGGATTGCAGATTAAAGTTACGCTTGATGAAGAATACAGAGGAGATAATACATGTAAAGGCCTACCAATGAAGTAAGTAATGTCCACTTTATTGCACCAGTCATCATAAATGTATCCCTAAGCTTCTTATCTTGTTACAGATGAACCGCCATATGTATCATCAAACTATTTTGCATTTCCTAAATAGCGAATTTTAAGGAATAAATAGCGATTCTTTACCATTCCTAATTTGCAATGAGCAAATTGCTAATTGCAAATTACCCATTCATTTCCATGGGCCAGGAGGCCCATAGGAATGAAGGTGCAATTTGCGATTAGCAATTAGCTCATCGCAAATTAGGAATTTTTCCAAGGGTGCAGGGGTGTCTCAAGAACACCCTGCTGCACCCCTCAAAAAGAAATTTGGGGGCATATGGTGCACATACATGCCCTAAGGGCATGTATGGGCGTCATATGTCACCTTTTGTTTTTTGGAAAAAAAGCTTTTTGAAAAGAATTCGCAAATTACCACCAACTAGAAGTTGGTGGTAATTTGCAAATCCTTAATGGCATTTTTTGCATATTTTTTGTTTGATACATTGCATTTAAGGAATCGCAAAATTTGCAAATCCTTCAATGCAATCGCAAAATAAGGAAGAGCAAATTTTGAATTAAGGACATTTTAAGTCATTTCCCCATGTACAGTGTTTTCAAATTATGATTTGAAAATCGTTTTTAGGGAAAAGGAATGGTTTGTAAATTTATGACAAGGACATAATGGTGTATGCTTCTTTATAAGGCATTTCAGTGGCTCTGATGTCATTTTTCCCTTATTACATTAAAAGACCTTTCCCCATGGAGCACATTCCTTGTAAATATGCTCCCACCTGTGCATGGTAAATTTAGATTTTGACTGTTTGAGTTACATAGCCATGTTAAAAGTGACCCAAAAAAGTTGCAAAGGCTTTAAAAAAACACTTTCATGTGTCTTAAGGACATTTTAAGTCATTTCCCCGTGGGCAGTGTTTTGTAAGTGGCGCAAAAGAGGCATACACCTATCATAAATCTGTCCCTAGCATTTTAAATGATTAATTCAGGATGACGATAAGGTGTGGCCTATCCAGAGGTTTGTTTAAGGTGAGGCCTACTCAGGATTGCAGATTAAAGTTACGCTTGATGAAGAATACAGAGGAGATAATACATGTAAAGGCCTAACAATGAAGTAAGTAATGTCCACTTCATTGCGCCAGTCATCATAAATGTATCCCTAAGCTTCTTATCTTGTTACAGATGAACCGCCATATGTATCATCAAACTATTTTGCATTTCCTAAATAGCGAAGTTTAAGGAATAAATAGCGATTCTTTACCATTCCTAATTTGCAATGAGCAAATTGCTAATTGCAAATTACCCATTCATTTCCATGGGCCAGGAGGCCCATAGGAATGAAGGTGCAATTTGCGATTAGCAATTAGCTCATCGCAAATTAGGAATTTTTCCAAGGGTGCAGGGGTGTCTCAAGAACACCCTGCTGCACCCCTCAAAAAGAGATTTGGGGGCATATGGCGCACATACATGCCCTAAGGGCATGTATGGGCGTCATATGGCACCTTTTGTTTTTTGGAAAAAAAGCTTTTTGAAAAGAATTCGCAAATTACCACCAACTAGAAGTTGGTGGTAATTTGCAAATCCTTAATGGCATTTTTTGCATATTTTTTGTTTGATACATTGCATTTAAAGAATCGCAAAATTTGCAAATCCTTCAGTGCAATCGCAAAATAAGGAATAGCAAATTTTGCTATTCCTTATTTTGCATCAAACTTGTTTGATACATACCATTTGTCTAATTAGCATTCGCAAAGGCTGAAATTCGCAGAATTTAGGCCTTTGCGAATGCTAATTAGCTTGATACATATAGCCCCAAGTGAGGCCTGTCTTGCAACATGGTGCATCTTTTGCATCACTGCTGCATCGGTTTCATGTGGCACGGTTTTTTTACACCATGACACATCTGCCTAAATGCATCAATTTGTAATTTTGTCGCCTCATAGCAAATCTTTTGCACCGCCGCTGCATCAGAAAAGTGACGCACAGTGGCGCAAAAGAGGCATACACCTATCATAAATCTGTCCCTAGCATTTTAAATGATTAATTCAGGATGACGATAAGGTGTGGCCTATCCAGAGGTTTGTTTAAGGTGAGGCCTACTCAGGATTTCAGATCAAAGTTACACTTGATGAACAATACAGAGGAGATAATACATGTAAAGGCCTACCAATGAAGTAAGTTATGTCCACTTCATTGTGCCAGTCATCATAAATCTATCCCTATGCTTCTTATATTGTTAGAGATGAACTGCCATATGTATCATCAAACTATTTTGCATTTCCTAAATAGCGAATTTTAAGGAATAAATAGCGATTCTTTACCATTCCTAATTTGCAATGAGCAAATTGCTAATTGCAAATTACTCATTCATTTCCATGGGCCAGGAGGCCCATAGGAATGAAGGTGCAATTTGTGATTAGTAATTAGCTCATCGCAAATTAGGAATTTTTCCAAGGGTGCATGGGTGTCTCAAGAACACCCTGCTGCACCCCTTGAAAAAGAAATTTGGGGGCATATGGCGCACATACATGCCCTAAGGGCATGTATGGGCGTCATATGGCACCTTTTGTTTTTTGGAAAAAAAGCTTTTTGAAAAGAATTCGCAAATTACCACCAACTAGAAGTTGGTGGTAATTTGCAAATCCTTAATGGCATTTTTTGCATATTTTTTGTTTGATACATTGCATTTAAGAAATCACAAAATTTGCAAATCCTTCAGTGCAATCGCAAAATAAAGAATAGCAAATTTTGCTATTCCTTATTTTGCATCAAACTTGTTTGATACATACCATTTGTCTAATTTGCATTCGCAAAGGCCAAAATTCACAGAACTTCGACCTTTGCAAATGCTAATTAGCTTCATACATATGGCCCCAAGTGAGGCCTGTCTTGCAACATGGTGCATCTTTTGCATCACTGCTGCATCAGTTTCATGTGGCACGGTGTTTTTTACACCATGACACATCTGCCTAAATGCATCAATTTGTAATTTTGTCGCCTCATAGCAAATCTTTTGCACCGCCGCTGCATCACAAAAGTGACGCACAGTGGCGCAAAAGAGGCATACACCTATCATAAATCTGTCCCTAGCATTTTAAATGATTAATTCAGGATGACGATAAGGTGTGCCCTATCCAGAGGTTTGTTTAAGGTGAGGCCTACTCAGGATTGCAGATGAAAGTTACGCTTGACGAAGAATACAGAGGAGATAATACATGTAAAGCTCTACCAATGAAGTAAGTGATGTCCACTTCATTGCGCCAGTCATCATAAATGTATCCCTAAGCTTCTTATCTTGTTAGAGATGAACCGCCATATGTATCATCAAACTATTTTGCATTTCCAAAATAGCAAATTTTAAGGAATAAATAGCGATTCTTTACCATTCCTAATTTGCGATGAGCAAATTGCTAATTGCAAATTACCCATTCATTTCCATGGGCCAGGAGGCCCATAGGAATGAAGGTGCAATTTGCGATTAGCAATTAGCTCATCGCAAATTAGGAATTTTTCCAAAGGTGCAGGGGTGTCTCAATAACACCCTGCTGCACCCCTGAACAAGAAATTTGGGGGCATATGGCGCACATAAATTTTAACAACATTCCTTTACGTCAAAAACGATTTTCAAGTCATAATTTGAAAACACTGCACCCGGGGGGAAATGACTTAAAATGTCCTTAAGACACATGAAAGTGTTTTTTTAAAGCCTTTGCAAGTTTTTGGGTCACTTTTAACATGGCTATGTAACTCAAACAGTCAAAATCTAAATTTACCATGCACAGGTGGGACCATATTTACAAGGAATGTGCCCCACGGGGAAAGGTCTTTTAATGCAATATGGGAAAAATGACATCAGAGACACTGAAATGCCTTATAAAGAAGCATACACCATTATATCCTTGTCATAAATTTACAAACCATTCCTTTTCCCCAAAAACGATTTTCAAATCATAATTTGAAAACACTGTACATAGGGAAATGACTTAAAATGTCCTTAAGACACATGAAAGCGTTTTTTGATTGCCTTTCCAGCATGGTTGGGTCACTTTTAACTTAGCTATGTAACACAAACATTCAAAATCTAAATTTGCCATGCACAGGTGGGAGCATATTTACAAGGAATGTGCCCCACGGGGAAAGGTACTTTAAAGAAATATGGGAAAAATGACATCAGAGACACTGAAATGCCTTATAAAGAAGCATACACCATTATATCCTTGTCATAAATTTACAAACCATTCCTTTTCCCCAAAAACGATTTTCAAATCATAATTTGAAAACACTGCACATAGGGAAATGACTTAAAATGTCCTTAAGACACATAAAATCGTTTTTTGATTGCCTTTGCAGCATGGTTGGGTCACTTTTAACATAGCTATGTAACACAAACATTCAAAATCTAAATTTGCCATGCACAGGTGGGAGCATATTTACAAGCAATTTGCTCCACAGAGAAAGGTCTTACATTAAAATGGGAAAAATAACATCAGAGACACTCAATTGCCTTATAATGAAGCATACACCATTATGTCCTTGTCATAAATATTATAACCATTCATTTTCCTCAAAAACGATTTTCAAATCATAATTTGAAAAGACTCCACAGCTCCTATGCACAATAACACCCTGTCAGTACTAATACTTCACATTTTCTCCAATTACATTTTCTCAAAGAAACAAAATCTATTTGTAAAACACTTGAGACAAAGCAACATTTGAAGAACACAACTTTCTTCATAATTTTCTCCTTAAAGCACACTATTCTCTATCTAAATTAAAGAAATCTTTTCTCACCTTAGCAAATACTTTGAGTTTCAAAACAGTCTCAGAAACACACCAATTTGTCTTCAGCAGAGCAAAATGTATGCACTCCAGAGTCTGCAGCTATCAAAAGCACAGAAATGCTGTAATTCTTCACACATATCTCTCATGTCACCCAATCAAAACTCTTCCCTCACTTTTTTTCAAATGAAAATCCTTCCCCCCTCTGCCATTTCATGCCTTTTCTGCATGGCAACCACCTCTTGGAAGATCTCTGGTGTTTGCAAGTTCACACAACAATGTTGCAATTGAACTCTGAACTCTCAGTGCACCTCATATCCAGTGCATTCTTTCATTTAATGATTTTTTCTTGACCACTCAAAATACATCTTTCAAACAACTCATCCATGCACCCTAACTTTCTGTTTTCAGCAATCAAAATCCACCAATCACTGTTACTGCTTCATTAACACAGAAACTCCAAAATTTTTTTCATTTTAAACTCTTATTTTTTCAACTGCCATTTCATTGCCACACTTCATCTGACTGCAGGAGAACCTTCTCTCACCATGTTTTCTGTCTGGATTGTTGGACATAGTTACATCTATTGGGCTCAGAGGTATGCTGCGAACAGGAATTTACCTAACCTCAATTTACAAGATGTGGAAATTAAGTGGTTTGGCCACAGAGGATTAAAATGTCACCAATTGATACCATTGGTGAAAACCTTTATGCATTTGCCAAAACCTGACCTGTTAATTGTGCACTGTGGAGGTAATGATTTGGGCACTTTGACTGGGGTAGGTCTGGAAATGCTTTTAAAGGACACCTTTGAGCAATTGATGGCACTTTTTCCTCAGACTGCCTTGGTATATTCAAATATATGCCAAAGACAGAAATGGAGGTGGTCAAACCAATTTTGTCCACAAATTGAGTAGTCGAGGAAGCATGTAAACAAATCTGTTTCAGCTTACATGAGAGACCATAGAATGGGCTCCCTGTACAACAATAACTTGCGTTACTACATGCAAGATATCTACAGAGGAGATGGAGTTCACTTCTCTTCTGAGGGCAACAGAATTTTCATTCTGAATTTAAGACTGTGCATTGGTACCTACTTATAAGTACCTAAATGTACCATAAACCCAAAAGCTCTTCTTAGAGCTACCCTACATCTGATCACTCACAATTATTATTTTACTCTAACATTTTTCACTAATTTTCAACAAAGTACGCTCCCTGGGGCGCTACCCGGTACGCGAACCGGGAGCTAACCTCGCTAAATTTAAAAAAAAAAAAATTTTTTCGCACATATGGGCCTCCTCAGCCACCCTCAGAAAACCTAGGGGGTCAAGATAAGTCTACCGTGCCCCCTTCTACCCATTCTGAACATTATTTGCCCTCCATCTTGTATCTTAATTCGACCGAAACACAAAATGGTGGACTCCCGTAACGCTTAAGGTTCGCGAACCGGGGCGCTCGCCAGTTCGCGTACCGGGTCGCTCCCTGGGAAGCGCACCATCAAAAAAGGTGGGAAAGTAGTTTACAGAAAAGCGACTGGAGACAATTTCACCAAATATAGATTAGCTCATACTACATACCAATGCCTACCATTTTCACAAATGTTATTGAAATTCCATTTAACCATTTAGCCTGTAGACCTCTCTAAATACCCTGAGGTAAATTACTTCACAAAACACATCTGAAGTGTTGGAATTCACAACCAATTAAAATATTACTTTCATTTTCTACTTTTTTTACCTGACATTTGATTGGTTATCTACCTGAATATATATAAAGGAAGAGAGAGAAACACAGCCATTTTGACTACTACTTCCTGAACTACATTGCAAGATCATTTTCACTCACAACTTAAACTTCTTTTTAGAAGGTGGGATATTATTTTATAAATTTGAAAACATTTTCAGATAGTTATATACTATCCCTCTGTAAGAGTTAGACATTGAGAAAGGGTTCTTTATTATAATTATGGATTGATTTAGGTTTCTGTGGTATAGTTATGAATTTACTTAGGCTTCTTCACAGGCACTTTTTAATAGTACTACTTCACGCCTGAAACCATACAGTTCCCATAGATTACTTCTCTGTTATAAACTCACAAGTACCTGTCTGAACTTAAACCCAACAGTGCCCTATCTCTACTGATATATTTATTTTTTATGCAAATTACAGCAATAAAATGGAAGGTGAGCAGAATGTTTCCTTCGAAATTGTTCTGGAGAACAACACAGAAAAAGATATTGAGGACAATGATGACTCAGATTTCATGGATGAATCACGGGACCATGAATTAGTTCAATGTGTAGAATCTGTGGATCATTTACTACATTATGATGACGGTCAAATGTGGGAACTTATGTTCACTCAACAAGAGGACATATCGGACAGTCAAATGCTAGACGTTCTATTAAATTTTGAAAAACAATCCGAAAAATAAAATTGTATGTAATATTAAAAAATTGTTTGAGTCTTTAATCATTTTTATATGTAATTCATAAACTAGTTAAATGTTAGAAATGTTATTAAATTTTCAAACACAATCACAATAATAAATAATTGCTTAAAAAATAAAAAAAATAAAAAAATAATCAACAAAACCAACAATCAATTAACATACAGTATTTGAAAAGTCTATCATTCTTTTTTCCTTATAGCACGCTGCCCAGAACGCTTCCCGGTTCGCGAACCTGGCGCTACCCACGCAAAAAAAACAGCGGGGCCCTTTTAAAGCCTCCACATTAAACCTAGGGGGTCAGGGAGGATCTACTATGCCCCCTTATGGTCATTTCCCCCTTTGTTTTGGCCTCCTCTTGTCTCTCAATCCTACCGAGAGACAAGATGGCGGCCGCTCCGGACTGTTTAGAATGTTGACAGACACCGGAGAGCCAATCAGCTTCGCTACGCGAAGTTCCGTTACGCGTAAAGTACGCGAACCGGAGCGCTGCCCGGTCCGCTGTTACAGATATATATCTTTTTTTGAACGTTAATTTCTCAAAATCCACTGGAGCACATATATTGAGACCTAGGAAAGGCACATCGGGCTACCAGTCCCTACAATTTTGCCAAGTTTCGTGGAAATCCATTCAGCCGTTCGGGCTAAAAGTGAGGCCAACCGCCCTATGGAAAACTCAATGTTAAAAACACGTTTTGGGACCCCCCTTTTTTTTCGGCCCCCCCTTGACGAACCCCCCCAAATTTCCAGGGTCTGCTCAGAAACAAAATGTTCCATTTTCCAGAAAATTTCAGCCTATTCCGTCCACAAACGCCAAAGTTATTAGACATAGAATTTTCAAAAATCCCATAGGGAAAAAATCCTAACTATATATACCTACTGGCGACCGCCAGTAGGTAATATATATATATATATATATATATATATATATCTATACATTACCTATCGCCAGTAGGTATATATAGTTAGGATTGATTTCCATAGGGAAATCGCAACATTCTATTGGGAATAAATTTGGCGCCGGTTAAGGAATCTGCCTGAACTTTTCAGCAACTTTGCCTCGCGGTGCTCCAGTCCTTCCCTGAAAGTTTGGGGGGGATTCGTCAAGCGGGAGCCGAGATAAAAGGGGGGTCCCAAAACGTGTTTTCCCCATGTTAATTTCCATAGGGCGGTCGGTTGCACTTTTAGCTCGAACGGCTGAATGGATTTTCACCAAACTTGGCAAAATTGTAGGGACCGGTAGCCCAATGTGCCTTTGCTATGTCTCAAGATATGTGCTCCAGTGGATTTTGAGTAATTTAGGTTAATTTTTTTTTATATATCTATAGCAGCTTACCCGTGAGCTTACCCGTACGCTTACAGTACGCGTACGTGCGCGTACCGTAAGCGTACCTCTAGTGCGCGAGCTGCATTCTGATTGGCTGCCAATGTCTGTCAACACTACAAAACAGAAACTGTTGGCAGCCATCTTGTGCCTCGGTAGACTGAGGCACAGGAAAGCAGAAAAACAAACGTGTAGAACTCAAAAAGGGGGCAGGGTAGAAGCATCCTGACCCCCTAAGCCTGGTCAGGGGGTCCCACAAGGACCCCCAAGGCAAAAAAAAAAAAAAAAACGCAAAATCGCAGGGTACGCTTACGGTAGGCGTACCGGTACGCGTACGGGTACGCGTACCTCATTTTTTTTACAAGAAAAAAAAAGATTTGGGGGCCTTGTAGAAACACTCTGACCCCCCTAGAGCTGTTCAGGTGGTCCCATACGGATATTAACATATATAAATATTATCCGCTAATAGAATTAGCATTTAAAAAACCTTGCGAGTTCACTGAAAAAAACAAAGGTTTCAGGCCTTATATAGTTAGGAATTAGCATTTAAAAAAACCTTTGAAATTCACTGAAAAAACCATAGGTTTCACACCAGTTATAGTTAGGAATTAGCATTTAAAAAACCTATTAAATACACTGACAAAACCATAGGTTTGACACCAGTTATAGTTAGCTGAACATTTTACTCATACACACACACACCCCACACACATACCCCCACATACACACACCCCACACCCACCCCTCCCACACACACCCCCACACATACCTCACACACCCACACCTCCAACCACACCCAAACACCCCACACACCCACACCCACACACACACCATACACCCCCACACCCCCACCTACACCCACACACCCCACACCCCCCCACCCACATGCACCTCACTCCCCCCCACACACACACACATCTCACAGACACACCCCACACATCCCCCACACACACCTCAACCCCCCACACAGACACACCTCTGACACACACCCCACACACACACACACACCCACACACACAGACACACACCCCACACACACACACACACCCACACCCACACACACATTCCTCACCCCCACACACACCCACACACCCCCCCACACACACACACACCCACACACACACCCCACACACACACACACACATCCTACACACACACACCCCACTCACATACCCCCCACACACACACCCCACACCCACCCCCCCACACACACACACCACTCACACACACACACCCACACACACACACACACCCCACACACACCTCACACACACACACACCCACACCCACACACACATTCCTCACCCCCACACACACCCACACACACCCCCACACACACACCACACACTCACACACACACCCCACACACACACCCACACATCCTACACACACACCCCCCACTCACATACCCCCCCACACACACACCCCACACCCACCCCCCCACACACACACCACTCACACACACACTCATTATTTCTTTTTTTCTTTTTTTGAGGGGGTGCGGGCCCTGGTACACGTATCGGTACATGTACCGGTACGAGTACCCTGGAGAAAAAAAGAAAGACAGAGTTTTTTAAAAATGTAGCATTTTTATATAAATTGGAGGTAAAACTATAGGTTTCACGCCAGTTATAGTTAGGAATTAGCATTTAAAAAACCTATGAAATTCTCTGAAAAACCCATAGGTTTCACACCAGTTATAGTTAGGAATTAGCATTTAAAAAACCTATTAAATACACTGAGAAAACCATAGGTTTGACACCAGTTATAGTTAGCTGAACATTTTACTCATACACACACACCCCACACACATACCCCCACATACACACACCCCACACCCACCCCTCCCACAAACACCCCCCACACATACCTCACACACCCACACCTCCAACCACACCCAAACACCCCACATACCCACACACACACACACCATACACCCCCACACCCCCACCTACACCCACGTACCCCACACACCCCCACCCGCACACACCTCACTCCCGCCCACATACACACACACACCTCACAGACACACCCCACACATCCCCCACACACACCTCACCCCCCCACACACACACCTCTGACCCCCCCACACACACACACCCCACACACACACCTCACACCCCCACCCACACCCACACCCACACACACATTCCTCACCCACACCCACACACACCCCCACACACCCCCACACCCACACACACACCCCACACACACACCCACACATCCTACACACACACACCCCACTCACATACCCCCCACACACACACCCCACACCCACCCACCCCACACACACACACCACTCACACACACACTCATGATTTTTTTTGATTTTTTTGAGGGGGTGCGCGCCCTGGTACACGTATAAATGTAGCATTTGTATATAAATTGGTGGTAAAACCATAGGTTTCACACCAGTTATAGTTAGGTATTAGCATTTAAAAAACCTATGAAATTCTCTGAAAAAACCATAGGTTTCACACCAGTTATAGTTAGGAATTAGCATTTAAAAAACCTATTAAATACACTGAGAAAACTATAGGTTTGACACCAGTTATAGTTAGCTGAACATTTTACTCATACACACACACACCCCACACACCCCCCCCACATACACACACCCCACACCCACCCCTCCCACACACACCCCCCACACATACTTCACACACCCACACCTCCAACCACACCCAAACACCCCGCACACCCACACCCACACACACATCATACACCCCCACACTCCCACCTACACCCACACACCCCACACACCCCCACCCACACACACCTCACTCCCCCCCACACACACCTCACAGACACACCCCACACATCCCCCACACACACCTCACCCCCCCACACACACACACCTCTGACACACACCCCACACACACACACACACACACCCCACACACACACCTCACACACACACACACCCACACACACATTCCTCACCCCCACACACACCCACACACACACCCACACACACACACACACACACACACACACCCCACACACACACCCACACATCCTACACACACACACCCCACTCACATACCCCCACACACACACCCCACACCCCCCCCACACACACACCACTCACACACACACTCATTATTTTGTTTTTCTTTTTTTGAGGGGGTGCGCGCCCCGGTACACGTATCGGTACACGTACCGGTACGCGTACCCTGGAGAAAAAAAGAAAGACAGAGTTTTTAAAAAATGTAGCATTTTTATATAAATTGGAGGTAGTTCTGAAAAGAACTGTTTTTTTATTCTTATTGTTGTTTTATATTTTTTTAATTGTTTTTTGTACCCCGCGACTTTAAAAAAAAATATATATTATTTTTTTTTGCCTGGTTTTGTATGAGTAAAATGTCCAGCTAACTATAACACCACTAAAACTTATAGTTTTTTGAGTGAATTTCAAAGGTTTTGTAAAAGCTAATTCCTAACTATATAACTCCTGAAACCTATGTTTTTTTCAGTGAATTTCAAAGGTTTTTTTAAATGCTAATTCCTAACTATATAAGGTCTGAAACCTATGGTTTTTTCAGTGAATTTCAAAGGTTTTGTAAAAGCTAATTCCTAACTATATAACTCCTGAAACCTATGGTTTTTTCAGTGAATTTCAAAGGTTTTTTTAAATGCTAATTCCTAACTATATAAGGCCTGAAACCTATGTTTTTTTCAGTGAATATATATATATATGGTATTGTATCCTCTATTGTAATATGCAAAGCAAAATCTAAGGAACAAATCAACAAAATAGTGATCCACTATCTAATCCTGCAATCATTATGCAAGCGTTCAAAGACCCCACCCCTTACAATACATATTGTACATATAGAAACCGTAATAGTGAAAAAGGGAATGTCCTACATCAATCACCAATCACTGGACACCTACTTTAAAACAACTGGAGAACACGTCAGTCAATCTTCGACGGTCATATTTATCCCTATAGTTAATTATTCCTAATATCGAAATTAGTTGTCATGTTATCCAGGATTAAAAATCCTTGTCTTGGTATTTTAGTACCAGAGTCAAAATAAATCAAATAAATGAAAAAATAAATGTTTACAGGTCCTCATTCCAAACAAGTAAGTTATATTCTATAACTCAAGCTATTATATTGATTGTATAACAAAAAACTCGACACAATCGAATGATTCGTCCTTTGATACATAAGCAGGAGTTGAACCATACATATTTCATCCAGCTTGTGCACCCAGAAGGGTTGCTTTTATTCTGAAGATTCACAAAAAGGAGACAAGAACTCTAATGTAAACTCACCAGCCTCTTCTGTGCTTGAATTTCAGATAAGAGCAGCCGATCTGTGTTAGTATGATATCTCATCTCTATTAACTAAGGTTCTCCCATGTTCTTGTATTCTTAATTTTAGTGCCATTTTTGGGCTTCCGACATATACCTCTGAACAATTGCAAACTATAGCATAGTCACATAACAACTGTTGCAATTGATGAATTGATTAATGTGATATTCCTCCTGTTTGTTATACTGGAATACCTTAAGGTTATTCAATCCATTGCTACAAGTGGTACAAGTGCTGCATGTGTAGAAGCCTTTAGGTTGTTTCTGCAAACAGGCCGATCCTGCACTAGGACTTTTCTATGGTTTCAGTTAGTTTTTCATTAGTTTATCTCTAATAGTAGGATGTCTCCTGTATGTGACCAAAGGTCACTCTGAAATAATATTAGTCAGCCCTGGCACACCTTTTAGTAGGTCCCAATTCTTATGCAGGATCTTGTAACTTTGAGTATGGTTTTGATTATACGTTGTAATTAAGGCCAAACGGTCCTCAGATACCCTCTCAGATTTCAGTATTAAAGTATCAGATCTTTTCACATTCTTAATCCTTCTTTCTGCTTTTTCCAAAGCATACTCAGGATGTGCTATACTTAAGATCATCTAGGCTGTCAGAAAAGTCTTCATCCATACTACAGTTTCTCCGAATTCTCATAATCTCTCCATATGGGATGCCATTGATGACATACTTAGGATGTGAACTATCTGCTGTATGTATATTAATGGTAGCGGTCTCCTTCTGGAACAATTTGCTATGAGTTTTATTCTCCTGGCTGTACAGCCGTACATCCAGGAAGTCAATGTTCTTACTGTTCGGACACATAGTGAGTTTCACATTCATCTTGTTGTCATTTAAATTGATAGTATAGTCCTTCAACCTTTTACTGGTACCTAGCCATATGATCAGGATGTCATCTATAAACCAAACCATAAATATTATATTGTTCATCCACATGTTCGCTCCAGATGACCACGTATGCTCCCTCTCAAACCATCCAATGAAGAGATTGGCTTTTACATTTGATTATGGTCTGCTCTGAGTCATTTGAGATGTAATAAGTGCTGTCATGAATGATGTCACTGACCATGTCATAAGTGATGTCATAAGCAGTGCATTGCAGGAGCACGAGTTATAGTTAACTCAGGTAACTATAACAGCTGCATTTCTATGGTTTTGTATGAGTAAGCTCTGACCCTAACTATAAAGTCCCTGTAACCTTTGTTTTTTTGTTTGTAAATCTCTAAAGTTTTTTTTAAATTCTATTTGCTAACTATAATGTCCCTGTAACCTTTCTTTTTTCAGTGAATTTCTAATGTTTTTTAAATGCTAATTCCTAACTATAACATCCCTGTAACCTTTGTTTTTTCAGATGAATTTCTAAGGTTTTTTAACTAGCAGTCAGGTTTTGGGAGTGGTGGAGAAAGGGGGATGGTCCTCTGACCAGCTCTTAGGAATTCTGCTGCGTAGGACTTACAGGAGGTATCAGGAGGGCTTCTTTGCCCCCAAGGTCCCTCTGGAGCCAAGGGGACTTTATCCCCCAACTATTAATGTGCTGGGAGGCTTGTTTGCAGACTGATGGAGAAAGGGGGCATGGCCTCTGACAACTTCTCAGCAATCCTGCTTTGTGGGACTTACTGGAGGTAATAGAAGGGGTAGGTGGCCCCAAAAGATGTAATTGCGGCCAACAACCCCTCCTATTACCTCCAGTGTGTGCCATACAGCAGGATTACTGAGATCTGATAGCAGGCCATGCCCCCTTTCTGCAGCACTCTGCAAACGCACCTCCTGATGCACTACTAGTAGGGCAGCTACAGCCCATGCAGGTAAGAATGGTGGGGTGGGGCAGTGGGCCCTGGTGGGGGGGATTTAATCAGACAACAATGAGAGTAAACTAAATAAATAATTATTTTCCCCTCATTGTCATCTGTGAAAGTCCTCCACCCGGCCCCACCGTCCCACTGATCTTACCTGCATGAGCATCAGCTGTAGCAGGGGGTTGAACTCCCCTTGGCTACTGATTGTCCTTGGTAGCCAATTATCCCTCCTGTTACCTCCAGTAAGTACCACACAGCTAGATTGCTTAGAGGTGGTCCGTGGTCATGTCCCTTTTCTCCAACACTCTGCAAACAAGTTCTATTTCTTAAATCTTGAGTTTCCTTCTTCTGCACCCTTCTCTGATTCTTGGGTGGCCATTGCAGGTGTAGGAATATGTGGTTTCCTGGCCTAAGTTGCAATGTACACTGGAAGCTGTTCACTACCTCCTCTCTGGAAGCTTTCCATGTATGTAATGAAAAGCACTTCCTGGTTTTGAGATCATTACCTTGAACCAGGAAGTGTTTTTCTCTATTTGCGGTTGTGCTTGCAATTTGTGACCATGTTCACAGTCTTGGTAATCACAAAATGCAATTTGTGACCATGTTCACAGTCTTGGTAATCACAAAATGCAATTCGAAAATGGCAAATTAGGACTTTGGACAATGTGCCCTTAGCTTCAGAGAGACTGTCATTACACAATGCTCCTATGATACATTAAAATAACTCTACTAATAGATGGTTAAGAAAATCCTATTGGTTCTTCCTCCCGAATATCAGCTGGAGCTTGATTCTTCATCCTGGATGCCAGCTGCACATGTTCAATAAACTGAAGACAGTACCAATAGTATTCCCTTTCCCTCTTTTACATCTCTAGTGGTGCTTTTTTATTTTGAATAGATTAAACACCTTGAAATTAATGAAATCCCTATGAGGCCTGGAAATATTTCTTCACAAGACATTTTGATGGTAAGATTCTTTGGACCAAGGGATTGGAATGGGGAAAAACAGAAACTCTGTGGTATTTCTGTGGTATTTCCAAGCTTTGTAAAAGAAGATACTTAGACATGTTGAGATTCTATTAAAATGGGGTATTAAAACCACACTTTTAGAACTAACAGGCCATGGGTAATCCAAACATCAATCCGCTTACACCCTGGTTGCTCTCAAGTACATTGGGAGCCACAGAACACAATAAGAAAAGTATGACTTCTAGCCTAATCTCATTTAAAACATGAGCTCTCAGAATGGCTCATAAGACAATGTATGTGCCACCTAATGAAATTCCTGGTTCACCAACCCAGAGCAAGGACCAGGTGCAATCAAGGGATTGACTATCTACAGCCTTACTGCATGAGGCACCTTGGCATACGAATTAAACATTGTTCACCATCAGTCTGAAAAATACAATAATAATAATAATAATAATTTATCTAAGATGCAAGAATGTGGCAGTCCATAGAAAACGTTATGGATAATTGCTTGCTAGGTGGCAATATCTCTGGCCTAAGACAAAACAATTGAACATAAAGACAGGGTTACTTTCATTAAAACATTCAAAATGTGCTGCTTTGTGGAGACTTGGTCTTTGGAAGTGATACACATGGATGGATACATAGCTTACTGCATGCCTGCTATAAAATAAGGGCCGACCTCAGGGTTGCCTAGCAACATGGATCTCTGTGGAATGTCCAGTACAGGTCAAAATAAACACAAAAAGACATGTCTGATACTTCATCTAATCGGAGCACCCTTATTGACTACGTTTTTATTAGCATGGATTCTTGGCATACTGTTTATGAAATGTGCATTCATCTAAGAGTGGAGAGTGAATCCACATACTGTTACTATCTACCTTGGAGCCCACAGCCAAAAGTAAAAAGAGGCAATTTGTTCCAAGAAAAATAACAAGGCTCCAGGTCCCGATAGAGTTCGTACTGATGTTTTTCATAATACCTTCTCTAAGTGGCTCCTATTCTTAAAGTAGTGAAGAGAGTCATCTGGAACACAGACTAACTCTGGAGCCATGGACGGTGGCTTGTTTGGTTGCAATATCCAATAAAATTATCTCAGGAACAACTTCTGTTCTAAATCATTTTTGGATAGGGTAAGCAAAATCTATGGAAAGTAATTGCTTAAAGGTCTTTGGGGTCTGGCCTGCAGGCAGGCTTCAGGCATGGAGTCAACACAATTGACAAGGCAATGAGATTTTATTTGATCTATATTAAATATGTACAGATAAAAATGTCCACCCTTTTCCTAGCCTTCTTTAATTTAACGTCTGCTTATGACTCAGCAAATAGAACTCTAATATGTTGAACTCTGGACGAGCAGAGAAAGATGCAGCGGAAATTACTTGTCACCTTAAATCTTCCCCATCACAACATCTCCGCTGTGGTTAGATATGTCATAAAGGGAAAAGGCTCTGGTTGAAGATCTTCTGCTAATTGATGCATAGCATCTGCTTACTGCATCCCGAATTGATTTTGTATTTATTTCATGCTCATTGTCTCTTAGAGATGCAGACATTGGCGTGAATGCTTTTTCTGATTATTCTTATGTCCAGGTTGGCAAAGAAATGGGTTCTTCTAAAAAGAGTAGGTCCAAGTGGCAGATGGACTGCTTTCTCCTTCAAGATTCAGTGTGGCTTGAAGAGTTTAGACTCTGGCTACTCGAGTATTTTACTATTAATGAAGGGACAGCTGATTTTTTTTCTGTTTGGGTGGTTTTAAGGCTGCAGCCTGCGGGCAAATGATAGCTGTTTCCGCCAGGAAAACTAGGGAACGTTTAGGACAAATCGCGCAGCATCAGCAGTCATTGGTTTATGCTTCTAAACTCGTCGGCTCCACATGTTGGGATAGGTTGGACCAGGCCAGGAAGGCATTAAGAGATTTTTTGTCCTAGAAGAAATAAATAGCTGTCAGACATATTTGCAGAAGGTGTATGAAGAAAGCCAAATGGTTGGAAAGATGCTAGCTTGGTCAACTAGGGCTCGACAAGAATCCCCCTGCATCAAAGAAATAATGGATCCCCAAACAAATACATTAGTAACTGACAGAGCTGGTATTCCTCAAAATTTTGTTGCTCCTTTTCATCAAGTATATACCACCAAATATCCGGTAAATCTGGAGATGATCCATGATTATTTCGCTTCACTACAATTACCAACAATATCACGGAGTGTAGCTATGCAACTCCAGAAGAAAATCACAGAAGCCGAGATATCGGCAGTTATTAAATCCTTGGCTGGAGCAAAAGCTTGTGGCGAGGACGGAATCCCAATCAAATTTAATGAAATTTCTGGGAAGGAGTTGACCCTCTTTTGGAGAAATTATTTGATCATATCAAAACTGGTGGGGCGGTATTTCAGAATTTAAAAGAGCAATAGTAATCAGTTTTGTTAAAAAAACTACCTAATAATTTAAATTCTTATCGACCCATCAGTCCACTAAACGCTGACTATAACATTTTTATGAAGATTTGGGCCCAGCGATTCACTTTTTCAGCTAAGGAAGTAATCCACGGGGATCAAACGGGTTTATAGTGGGTCATATGATGACGACCAACGCTCGTTTTTTGATACAAGCTCTAGAATATTTTAATATCAATAAGACCCCCGCCTAAATCATGATGGTAGATGTAGAAAAAGCTTTTGATTAAGTTAATTGGGACTCATTATTTTATGTAATGTTTAGGTTTGGAATTCCGTTTTCAGTAATAGATAGCTATGCTTAAAAACATCTACCTTGGGGCACAGGCACAGATAATAGTTAATGGGGCCCAAACAGGGTTAATAGATATAAATTGTGGGACTAAGCAAGGTTGCCCCTTATCACCCCTTTTATTTACTTTTTTATTGAACCTCTTGCAATTAGAATAGCAGCTAATAGGAATATTAGAGCCCCGATCAATGGAATGGAAAAATTGAACCTTTTTGCCGATGACGCCATTCTGTACTTAGCTCCTGAGAAATTAAATCTGCAGTCAACAATGGCAGAATTTATGAAATTCGAACAAATTGGGGGCTATAAAATCAATCAATGTAAAACTGAAATTTTACTGGGCCTGAATTCCTTCCAGAAGATTTAAAGCAACAGGCATTAAAAACCGATCCCATACGATATTGGGAAATTTACATTACAGGTCATTATGGGGAGTTAGTTAAGAATAATTATGAAGTCACCAGTATAAAAATTCATAAACTGCATGATAAATGGACCAATATTCCTCTAACTTTAATAGGATGTGTGGCACTGATTAAGATGTCTATTTTACCTCTTTTGATATTTCTTTTTACTAATATTCCGATTAAGGTTAACGCTGGTTTTTTAAAGAGATCGATTCAATGATTAGGTCATTTGTATGGAATAAAAGGACAGCAAGAGTTAAGTTGCCAATTCTGCAATTAGATACTCACTCAGGCGGTTTAGCACTTCCAAATATTCGTTTATATTATAATTCATCATTTTTTGATTATGTTGCTTGCTTACTCTCTAAACCGCATCAGGTTGATAATTTCTTTGTTAACAAAATGATTGAAGAAGCCGGAACTCGGCTTCCTACTTTTTTAAAGACATCTAAACTCCAAAAGAGAACAAGTTATAAAACGTTAGTAGATTTTTCAAACAGAATTTGTACTATTTTTAAACAAAAAGATTTCTCTGGGTTTTTTTCATTAAAATTAACCGAGTATCGAAATCTAGGCTTACATATTCATTCCACTCAATTGAAAAAATGGAACGATTCTGGCTTGGGGACAGATAGTCAATATAGCATTCAGGGCAGGATGATTATCTGAGAAGAAGCCCAGTCCAGAAGCCTTGGTCACAACAAACCTTCTTTTTTTCAATGTATTCAAATTATTTATTTTTTGCAAAATACAACATTATATCTAACCTCCCCCAAAGGAAGAATAGCCTCTGCATTATATTTATCAAAATTGTCTGCAGTGGGTAATTGGTATCGTTTAATGAGCTCTCAAGACAAATCCCCATTGGTTTTAAAGATGCTGGAGGAAGTTGCAGTTCAAACCCAATGTGTTTTTTCTTATCAAGAACAACAAAAGATTTCAACCATAGGAAACAAGGTTTTGAGAGCTGCTAATTAGAAAAGAATGGCATTTCTTGCCCACTGGATGGCATATTATACTCCAGAAGCATTAAACAAAATGTATCCAGTGGTGGCAAATAGTTGTTTTCGTTGTGGTTCTCTAGCAGAAGGGAGTTGGTGGCATATTTTTTTTTCTTGTTCCAAGTTGATAATGTTTTGGTAAAAAATATTTGCATATTTTAGCAGGGCGATTAAAAGAACGTACAAACCCACAGCAGAAGCTGCTTTGTTTGGGAGAGCTACTAGGGAGGCTATACTATCTAAAACCGAGGGACTTTTTCTTGCTATTGTTATGTTGATTGCTCGTTCATTAATCCTACAAAACTGGAGATCATCGGAAATACCTTTGTTTGAGAAATGGTTTATGAAGATGAAATGAACGAAGCAGTCCGAAGAAGCCTATGCCAAATGGGTGGGGGCAATTAAGAAAATTTCGCGGGTTTGGGTGTATTTTATTGATTGTTAATTTGATGATGATTTTTTTGGCTAATGCTATCGGTAATCAATGATTAATGAACAAAGATTTTGTATTTTGGTCTAAGTATGTAGTATTTGTTAAGTGCAAATATTGGATGCTTCTTGATGGCATTGCTCAATCAATTTTTTTTTTTTTAAAGGGAAAATGCAGTATTCAATTTATGATAAAAGTGGGCATTCAAGAAGGCTGTATTTGGAATCCACGTGGTTTAAGTTAAAAAGCAATGAAGCGGGTATATATCTATTAAATTTGAATGTAGATGTCCCATCACTGGGAGGAGAATGAATGCCTTTTCCACAAGAACTGAGTTGTCAATGCACCTTCTTTTGAGTAGCTTTGAACAGAATCGTATCAATAAATACCTTACCACGAATGCTTAGCTACGTTTATGACCAGGAATTCAAAAAGTAGTTTGAGAAAAACTTTTGAAATCAATGTAATGCCATTGGTCTAAAAAATCATCTTCGATTTCCTGGGCATTCGCTTCAATCAAAAAATGTCATGGACAACCACTTGCGGGATTGTTTTTTAACATCAGGGCTGCTTACTTTCAGCCATTTCTATTTGCAATTCTTAAATTAATCACCTTTATTTTAAATATTTACACATCACCAATGCATTGAATGATTGTGTGCTTTAACCATCATTTATTTTTCCTGTTTGGCTTTTTTAAGCTTGGACCCAGTGGCAGCTGCCACCCTAAATATTCGGTAGAGCAACCACTGACCGGCAGTGCCTGGTCAATGTCAAAGCTGTCAATCATGCCTCGTTATAAATTGAGAGGCTTTTTTATGAGAGGCTTGAAAGCCTCTCAATCAAATCTCTGAGGCATCACAAAGCACTTTGCTTGGCTTTGCATAGCCTTTTTGTAATGGCAAAGTCCCTGTCTTGCCTTGCTCTGTGAAAAGGAGGCATTCCATGTGCGTTGCAATGAGTTTTCCGACGAAATACCCATGGATTTTGACTCTGGCCCAAATTTTCTTAACCACATAAACTTGGGGCAGCGTGTGCTGTATTCTGCAGGCTGCTGCTATTCTCCAAACCACTCTGAATGCTGCTCCCATGCTGCTAATAATGTACGCAACATGAAAGCAGCACCAGGTTTGGCTCGAGCTGGCTGCTTCGACGCTCCCACTGGGGGCTTGTGCATGCTCTCCACCTAGCTGCCATAGACAGCTGGGTGAAGAGGTTTACACTGAGCATGTCAGGCTGGGCGTTGCAAGACAGCAGGCCAAAGTGACTCTAAACTGGTGGAGGGAGCACCACTACTGTGCTGCCAGTCAGAAGCTGTGGCCCAGCCACCAAACATAGCTCAGACTGAGGAAAGGGATAAATACAATGGTAACAAATTAACTTTATTACCATTTTATTTTTCACCTGTTGCAGAGCTGACAGCGGGGGGGCGATGCTCCTCTGCCCTACTGGAGGGGCCGCAGCTGCTAAGATAATTAATTATCAATAATCACTTAGATTGTTCTGTTTTCCAGTGAAGCACCATGTTCAGAACTAGGTCCCAGATTATTATTATTTTTTTTTTTAGTAGAGTAGCAATTAAAGAAGCATAACATTACAGGGTGGACAAAAACTTGGAAAATAGCGAATATCAAATAATAAACAGGATGCATACAGCATCTAATATTGCATAACAAGATCAGGGTTATCATTGCCTGTCATATAATTGACAAAAAACCAGTTCGAGAAGAGTAAGGGTCGGAAAGAAAATATAAAATATATTCAGCACTAACCCACACTAAGCCATATTCACATAGACTACCAGGCTTTTACATCCTCATGGTATTTCCCCAGGAATACCAATACATCTATTCATTAGTGGCTATTAATACACAAGTTAGCCATCTAAAATCCATGCAATGTTTACATCAGACTAGTATAAAAGTATCAAAAACTATTTAAAGTGCTTGTGCGTTAAGCAGAAAATATTTTAGTAAAGAGCAAAGATTAAATTCCTAAACAAAGAGTGCACTTGAAATACACTTTACTCCAACATGAAATGAGTGCAGAAACTTGCCCACATAGCTCTAAATCTTACAGTAGCTCCTGCATGCTTCGCACAGACCTCTTCAAATCTGTAAGTTCTTCACATTTTGTTAACCCAGTGGTCAAACCTAGGTTGTTTATTTGTTTTTCCAATGTTGGAGGACAAGTGACCTTGCGACGGCTATATACATTACTATAAAATACTGTTGAAATTTCGTTAAACATTTTACCTCCCCTGATGAACCAAATAAAACCAACATAGAAGATGGGACGATTGTTAAAGAAAAGGAATGAGAAATCGGGATAAAAACATCCTTCCAAAATTGCTGTAGATTATTACACTCATAAAATATGAGTAGCAATCCCCTTCATCTTGTTTATAACATCTGAAACATTGGTTCTTATTCGTTGGAAACATCTTATGCATTCTCAAAGGGGTGTAATATGCGATACATCACAATATATACTCCGATGGACATCGGTTAGTAACATTATCAAACTATGTGTATCTCGGGGACACAACTAACAGAAGAAAGGAATTGCCTGATGAAAGGTTGTGCCTAACCCAACCATGAGTGTAGGGAAAAAAACTACTTTTTGTTTATTTACCCTCACACACCCTAGTGGTGTCATGCTTCATCATCGGGTCACCCTGACCCCTATAAGTCAGGGTGGGCTCAACCACAGTGTTGGGAGCTCTTGTGATAGATAAATGGCAAGGGGGTTTAAAGATAAAATACCTCAGTCAAATCCCCGGTTTCCCTTTATTTTTGGGTTCTGACTGGGTCATTAAAATTATTAAGAATGGGTCTTATTTGGAGTATTATGGTCCTAAGACCCTAGTGCCGACATGTTTCAGTCCGTTGTGGCCATGTAGGTCCTGGACTTTCTTTAGGGCAGAGATGACCCCTATGTGAGGGAACTGAGGGGATGGGAGGTCCCTATCCTATCAGTGTGAAAGGGCAGAGTAGCTGCTCCTTATAATGTGTATGTGGTGTTTGTGAGATCTGCCAGGCTCCATCCAAATCGGATCGGTCACCGGCATCTCACGGGACTGGACACTCCCTGTAGGTGGTCTTATTTAAGTACACACCCAACCGTCTGACCTGTTGCAGCCACCAGTCCCCGGCTTTAGTGTAATATGCTAACCATCTAGATAAAAAATTCATCCTCTTAAAATCAGCACCTCGCAGTGCTTTATTTGAAATCTTACTTAGCTGCTTCCACTCTTTCGTATTAAACTTACAGTTTGTCTCAGAATGAATTTTCCGAAGCTCTTTCATAATAATCTCTTCTCTATGAGCCTTCTGATGTAAAAGCCGATACCATTAATTCTACACCCACTATTTTTTTCGACATCTGCCTGGTGGTTTGACGTGTAGCCTCGCTCAGCATTGTAAAATTGTTTTGAAGAAAATTCACCACCTGAAGAAAATTCATGAAGAAAGCGGTGTTTGGATTACGAGATTGTAATCACGCTGTTTCCCATGTAATTAATGTATCATGATTATAAAAGTACCCCAGCTGAACAAAACCTAATTCTTGCTAAAAATTGGTAGAGTCCTTTGGGGAGCATTAGACATCCTGCTGCACAATCTTGAATAGGAGTATGGGCATGATAGGCTAGAATATCTTGTGATTTATAAAAGAGCTGAGTTCTTGCTGTCAATGCCAGTATCACCTCATATCTAGTCCTTTTGGGATGTTTTGCTAACTGTAAAAAAGTGGGGAGTTTTATGACACTTTCCTTTAACATATGTATAAAAAAAGTTATCAGAAACTGAATTTTCCTCTCCTAATTGAGATAACAGGTTGACCAGAGGGGCCTGGTAGAACGTTGCAACATGAGGGAGTACTAATCCCCCGTGCTACATCTAATTGTAGTGTGGCTAATTTAACCCGGTGTTGCTTGTTTTTCCACACAAACTTCCAGATCATTTCGTCCAATTATTTAAAATACAAACTGGGAATTTCTAAAGGAAGATTACTGGAAAGGAACAAAAATAATGTCAGCACCAACATTTTAACCATGGACATCCTTTTTATCAGTGATAGCTGCAGCAAAGTTCATTTATCTAGTAATTATTTCACTTTCACAAGCGTACTGCTATAATTGAATGGAAATAATTGACCATATTCGTTTGTATCAAAAATACCAAAGTATCTAATTGGATTTGGTGATCGTTATTGTAAACAAACCGGAATATCAGAGAGTTCCAAATTAAATGTAAGGATTTCCGTTTTTGTTTCATTCATTTTATATCCCCCTACCTGTGTACTTTTTTTTTATTTTGTCCAGCGCATTCTGTATATTAGAAATCCCAGCTTTAAGATATGAAATTCTTTGTCTGCATATAACTTAATTTTTTCCATCCCCTCCATGGGAGGCAAAATCAGTAAATTCTTACAAATTTGAACAGCTAAGGGTTCAATAAACAGGGAAAACAAAAGTGGGGATAACGGACATCCCTGTCGTGTTCTCCGATGAATATTTACCCTCCTGGCTTCTGCTCCATTATTAATAATTTTGGCTTCTGTTGACTATATAATTCTTTTAACATATGTACCAACAGTAGTCGAAAATCAAACTTATCCAAAATAAAAAATAAGGCATGCCAATCTACCAAATCAAAAGGCTTTTCGGCATCCATCATTAAAATTGCCGCTTCGATCTTATTAGCGGAAGAAAATCAATAGCTTTCATTAGAAAATATGTGTTAGTGGCCATTAGCTGTCCTGGAAGGAAGCCATTTTGATCTCCAAGAACTACCTGTTGGGCATATAAAGTAATTCTCATGGCCCAAATCTTCATAAACCATTTATTTTCTGTATTTTAACAGACTGATAGGACAATAGGACTTAGGATCACTAGGATCTTTATCCTTTTTAAGGAAGATTACAAACACTGACTCTTTGAAACTTTTAGAGATATCTATCCTGTCCTTCCTCTGGTTAAACAGCTTGGTTAAAAAAGGAAGTAGTTCTTCTTGGAATATCTTATATACTTCTACTGGGATCCCATCCGATCTACTAGCCTTGGCGTTGGACACACTTTTTAATACTGTCAGCATTTCTGAGATTTCAATGGGGCTACTAAGCATCTCAATTAGTTGCCGAGATATCTGCGGCGGCTCCAGTGATTCAAAGTAAGATATCAACTTTGAGTCCTCTATAGCCTGTAGTTTGTGTTAACAAAAATTACATGAGAGAGAAAAACTCCAGAGATCGCCTATTTATCTACTTCTAATTGGCCAGTAGAAGAATTTTTAACATAACTTGTTATTTGTGCCGCTTTCTGATTTTTCGTGGTCCAGGACAAGAAACTACCAATATGCTGACTCTCTTCATAGAGCTTTTGTTGGTATGCCTTACTTCCTGAAATCTCCTCTAGCAAAAAAAAATCCTGCATTTTCTCCTTAGCATTGAATAATTCTTGCTGTTGTGCCTTAATGGTATACTCTGCTGTGGCTGTTAAATTTGCATTGTGTCTGGCTTTCTCAACAGCTTGCATTGATTACTTAACCTAGACTTATAAGATATCCTCTGTCCTCTGAAAGTGGCTTTAAATGCCTCCACAACCATAAAGATTGGGGCACTATTTGCATTAAACTGGAAAAACTCCCTGATAAAGATTCTAGTTTCTGTCAGCCAAATAGTATCTTCTAATAAAGATGTATCAAACTGACACCTTGATTTTTCTTCGGGGTGATCCCTAACATTAACGTAAAAGAGTGATCAGAAAAGAGTTGGCCAATATCTGTTTTACCATTAGCTAACAATTTGTCCAGCCAAAAATATTATTATGGCTATGCCTTTCTGTATCTCAAAGATTAACAGGTAAATTGAGAGAAACCAGGGTGTCCTTGCCTTCAGGGATCTGTTAAGGCCAAATCTATTGTCATACCTTTAATTAACTTTGCCGTTTTAGACTGTAATTGTCATTTTGTTTTATTCGAGATGTCAAGTGTCAGATTCTAAACGTAATTAAAATCACCACCCATAATCAATATACCTTCCATATTCACAGCTATTAGATACATTTGCTCGAGTGCTGTGGTTTCATCATCTATGGGGCTGTAGTAATTAACTACATTTAACACTATTTCCTCAAGCTTTACCTTCACCCATAGCCATCTTCCTTTTCCATCTCACAGGACTTCCATAACCTGCCAGTCCATCGAGTTTGATAGTAAAATCCCAACCTCTTGACTCGCTAAATTGGCAGATGAAAAATATGACAACGCATATTTCTTAGGTAGAGATATCTTGGGGGTATCAGCCCTGAAATGCATTGCTTTTAGAAATACAATTTCAGGAGTGAGGGATTTTAGATCGATTAGGGATCGAAGAAAAGTCACCTATTTGCTGTGTATTGTGTGCACAGAAGCCTGGAATTATTTCGAGTTTCTTTCCTTTTATTTCTCGTTTTGTATGCCATTGGGAGCATTTTTACTGTAAATCTGTCAAATTTTTTTAAAATATTGTCACAGATGACGTACTCTCTTATGTGCTTACCTGCACTTAAAATTGACTATCATCTTCTCGCCATTTTGGTGGGAATAGAAAATCGCCGTCCCTCCCCAGCGCTATCTTGAGTGTAGGGACCCGTGTTTTGGGGCACTTCCGGGGTTGCGCTCTAGTTTCTTGGCCTCTAGCACTTCCCTGCCTATTTAGAGCAGGCAGAGCATGCACGCGGATACTTAGTTCGAAGAAAAGTCACCTATTTGCTGTGTATTGTGTGCACAGAAGCCTGGAATTATTTCGAGTTTCTTTCCTTTTATTTCTCGTTTTGTATGCCATTGGGAGCATTTTTTTACTTGTAAATCTGTCAAATTGTTTTAAAATACTGTCACAGTTGACGTACTCTCTTAGGCGCTTACCTGCACTTAAAATTGACTATCAACTTCTCGCCACTTTGGCGGGAATACAAAATCGCCGTCCCTCCCCAGCGCCATCTTGGGTGTAGGGACCCGTGTTTTAGGGCACTTCCGGGGTTGCGCTCTAGTTTTTTGGCCTCCAGCACTTGCCTGCCTATTTAGAACATTTTCAAAAAACAGAGGTCCTAAGCCTAGAACATTAATCAAAATCAATATAGTATAGACCACAATCGGAAACTATATCTTCTTTTCCTAGACCCAGCCGGGTGAGGAATTTATTTGTTGAATGTAACAGGTTTTTTAGGTTTGAAATACAGTTTCACAACAATCATTTCTGTGTGAAGTAAAGCACAAGCCTGTGCTGTACTGGAAGTTAGAGGAAAGGATATGGAAGAAAGAAAGAGCAATTTACTTCAGGCAAGAAAGGGTGAGCAGAACTGGGTACTGTTTTACATCAAAATTGACAGTGATGCCCAGAGTAGTCCATACATAAAAATAATCACAAGTTAAGCTGTATGTCTATTAAACAAAGTCGACGGCGTTTCGATCCCGTGCTCAAATTATAATGGGATCATCATCAGGACTTAGAGTTTATATTGCCTGGTATTACAATTTAGATTAAGCCTGTAGGGAAAAACAGGGAAGAAACAGAAAGGCAATAGATTTAGTCCCACATGCATCAAAGTAGATTGCATTCGCAATCGTCATTTTTCTGAGAAAACGGCTGTTTGCGAATGCAATCTACTTGTGTGAGATGCATAATTTTTTCTGTAGATTCTCGGTAATTTAGAAATCGTAATTCAGTCTGCGAGTCCTTAAATGACTCGCAATGGAAGCGAATCGCTTCAGATGTAGAAAAGTGCCTATGCATCAAACTTAGGAAGATGCGAATTCTGTAGAACTCGCATTTAGCATTTCTTAATTTTAGAACAAGTCAGAGATGGTGTAATTTTTTCGCTGGCTTTGGAAAGTTTGCACTGTGGGCGTTATGGAAGTCGTGACAGCAATTAAAAGTGTCAGATTGCATTCCCTAACTGTGTAAATGATGTGAATTGTCATGGCATGGGCTGATCTTTTGCGACCTATGACCTTTTGGGCATGTCACATGCAATTTGAGTTTTTCTCTAAATAATCCTGCATTTGCACACGTTTGTGTTCATATTTAGTGTGTTTGTGTGGAATTTGGACACATTCATAGTTGGACATATGTTGCTGTTTGAAAAATCATTTTCACATTATGTAGTGTGTTGTTTACTGTTAAATGTGGTTGTATTGCAACTTCACATTCTTTTATTATTTTTTACTCCCATATCTACCTGCACTGTTAGGTGTTGCACACCAGCTTTTGTTAAGGTATTGCTGATTGGCAGCTCCACTATATAAGGCAGGGTTTGGCTGCATCCACTGTTGCTGTTTTTCAGAGAGCAAACAGGAGCCTTTCACAATGGCAGCACTATTCTTCCTTGCGCGCCGCCACAGATTGAGAATAGGTGCAGGTTTGAGGGGAAGGCAGATAGAAGAGAGAATTTTTAGACTTAGGATTACCTTGCTTGGTCAAACTGAAGATCAGATTTATGATAGGTACCGGCTTACTGGTAACTTAATAATTGATTTAATTAATGATTTGGATCCCATGTTGCAAAGGGAGACTCGCAGGACAAATGCTATCCCTACTCATGTTCAAGTCCTGTGTTGTCTACACCTGTTAGCTTCTGGTTCTTTTCAGGGGGTGGTAGCTATTGCTGGTGGTGTATCCCAGAGCTCGCTCTCAAGATTTTTCAATTCTTTTTTGGATGCAATGTTAAGTAGAATTAGTCATTACATAAAGTTTCCATCTTCTCAACTTGATTTACAGAGAACTAAAGTGGATTTTTATAGTATGGCACAATTTCCACATGTGATTGGATGTGTGGATGGGACTCATGTACCTATTTGTCCTCCCTCAGAAAATGAGTACATATACCGTAATAGGAAAAGTTATCATTCACTGAATATTCAAGTGATATGTAACTCCAAGACCATTATAACTGACATAGTGGCTAGTTACCCAGGCAGTGCCCATGATTCTTACATTTTCAAACATAGTGCAATACATGCCAGACTTCTAGCAGGACAGTTTGGAGATGGCTATTTGCTTGGTAACTGTTTTATTTTTTTACTTTTAAAATCACAACATTCCCATCTATCACAATTAGCAAGTAATACATATCTAAAGTAAGTGTCCTTGTCTTTTGGTTATAGGTGATAGTGCCTATGGAGTTAGGTCATACATATTGACTCCATACCTGAACCCAGCAACTAGAAAGGAACAACATTACAACCAATCGCATAAATCTACGCGTAATGTAATTGAGAGAACTTTTGGTGTGCTTAAATCAAGGTTTCGCATACTACATAAGACTGGTGGTAGTTTGCAGTATAATCCAAAAACATGCTGTAAAATTGTTGCAGTCTGCGCTATGCTACACAACATGGCAACAGAGAGAGGCATACCTTTGGAAGAAGAAGACATTTTACCACCAAATGACAATGATCCACAGCAACCCCCAGCAAGACAACATGGACCAGAGGCAGCAGAAGGACGGATAAGGAGAGCAGAAATCACACAGAATTATTTCTGAAAAGGTACCATGCTTTATTTGTATTTCTCCATACATAATGATATTCTGTTAAATGTAACCAAAAACAAGTGAGGATGTTTCAAAGTAAATGTCTTTTATTATTCAAAAAATGTACCAGACCTCTGTCTCAAAAAATGTTCTTGCTCTCTGCAAATGATTAAATGAAAACATTTTTACTGGGAAAGCTCCATTGAGAAATAACTTGCTTTCATACTATTTTTTACGGCCACGCACACCCAAAGCCTTTGAACCTTTGTTTCCTTCATCCATCAACATCTGGCACCCTTCCTTAACAAATCTAATACTCCGTCTTGACCCAGCAATGGTCCCATCTGGTGGATTCACATTTTTACCACCCATAGCACTGTCATCCTTTGGTGAAGTAATTGCAGGTATATTACCACTGTTAGAAGCATGCTCTAAAGAAATCTCTCTGACCATTCCCCTTGTTATTGCCACAAAAGATGCATTAATTTTTTCATGTATGTCTGCATTTTGCTTGCACATTTTGGATGCTGAATTTGAAATTCTTGTTAAAAGTCTGTTCTGAGCATGTAAGCTTGTCTGTTGCCTAAGGTGCCTATGAACACTTTGCTTATGTTGCAATTTCATGACTGTGCACATTGATTCCAGAGACTTTGCTATACTGTCCAGTTTTCCTACAGTAGCCTCTTGGCTATGTTTGAAATTATCTGCCATCTTCTTCATAGTGCTGTGCATGCCTGCAATGTCTTTGCACATAGACATCATTTTTCCTTTCATAATTCTAATATCTTTTCCTTGCAGACGCTGTATCTTCAATATTTTGTCCTCTACAAGACTTCCAGTGGTGGACCCCTCCTCTAACATGGACCCTGTTGAGGTTCTTGGACGCCTTCTATAAAATTGACTTTGCCTCCTTCGCCTACTAGGCCTGGCATTGGTGGCTGTTGGTGTGGGGTCTGGTCTTGAAACTGCATTTGTTTGAGTATTTTCCTCCTCTGATTCACTTTGCAATAATTGGCGAACTCTTTGCCTTTCATTTAATGTCACATTTGCTGTAGATGTACTTGGAATGTTGGCATCCTCATTTACTTGAATGTCTAAGTTACTGAAATCTCTTAAATCTTGCTCAATTAATTCTTGAAGCAATTCTGTTTGAAAAGTGGAAACAGATATTTAGAGTGGAAAATGTTTTGCTGTGAATTACAAATAAAATGATTTTGTTTGATGGTTATTGTCTAAATAAATTTTGATTATTTACTAACATCTCTGTGTTTCTGTTTTTAATTTAAGTAAAAATATCTTTTTACTTTCAAAAAATGTTACCAAAGAACTACATTACCCATGATGCATTGCTCTAAGCATGCTAAGTTCCCTTTAATGAGGCAAGTAGTGCTCTAAATGTAATGTACCTGCTTTGTAATGTTGGAAGACGCTTCCATCTCATGCCTTGAGTATGTTACATGAAAACCATGTTATTAATAAACCATCTTGCATTTTCAAACACATGTTAACTTACCTTCAGAGGGAGTGATGAGATCAGACGTGTCTATGTTCATGACACCAACAACTGCCTCAGTCAAAAGTGTCCCTTCTACAAGGTCTTCCAAAGGGGTTGTTGGTATGTCCTTGGGGGGACCACCTCCAGTTCTGTTGGCAGATTTCACTCTTGACGCAATCTTCTCCTTTGCGCGACTACGCAAGTCATACCACCTCTTCTGTAAATTGCAGATTTCCCGGTGAGCCACACCAACTGCATTCACCTTGGACTGAATGTTGAGCCACACATTCCTTTTCACAGCATCAGGCACTTTATGAGACAGCTTTCCAAATAACTGTTCATGCCTGTCAGTCACCTCTTCAATTAGAATTTCAAGCTCTTTTTCAGAAAATTTCACTTTCCTTTTCCTGGAGGGCCCCTCTGCCTCTTGGTTTTCCATCTCCTTCCTAGTGAAAAGCACAGACTGCAGCAAAAGCAACCTTCCTCAACAGGCTCTGAGATCAACTGCCAGAGCTACATTCAAAAGAAACCTCAGGTGTACCTGATTGCCTTCCTTGGCTTTCCAGTAATCAGAGTGCATCAATTCATCAACTGTGCTTTTTTCGCATTTTGCGAAATCGCAAAATGCGAATTCTCGTTATGCAAATTCGCAAAATGAGGAAAAAAGCGCGATTCGCATTAAATTGCGATTTTTTGCGAATCGCAAAAAAATGCGAAAATAATCATGCATACCATTTTGCGATTTCTTATTTGCGATTCCTTAAAAATCCCAAATAAGAAATCGCATTCTCCCACTTTGATGCATGTGGGCCTATATCACTATTCTGTGATAAAGGTTAGAGGTCAACTGAGTCACATATAATACTTACAATTTTTGAAATCGCAGTGCAGTGATGGTGCCAAAAAGGTGATGGTTTTAATTGTTAACCGGGTAGTGCCGTGAGCAATGACCGTCGTAATGTTGACATTCTGGGCCGGTGTGTGGGGTCCAAAACAGAGCCGAGTGTTTCGGGGACCGTGCTATGGTGAGAGTGATTGTGAAAAGGTCCGACCTCCGTGAAGCTGGGGAGGCAGAGGTCCGTGTTCTTGTTGGGCAGGGAGTGAAGGTTCGGGCGACCTACTGGTTAAGAACGTCGTAGTTGCTTAAGTGCTTAAGAGATGAGTAGGGCTGGTTGCAGTCTGCCAGAGGGTGGAGGGAGAAGTCTGTTGAGAACGTACCCACAATGGAGGGGTTCTCCTGGTCTATGCGTGCTGTCTTGGGTGGGCGTTATGGAGGAGCCGGAGTGGTCGATGAATTCCGGGTCACTACATGGGAGAAATGCCGTAAGTAAAAAACTTGGGAGCGAGGTGGACCCAGGTCCCAGCTCCTCGATGACTTACCGAATGGAGAGTCTAGGCAGGTCTCGTATAGAGGTCCCGTCCTGTGGCTTTGAGTCTGCGGTCGATAAATTATTCGATCCGCTAGAAAAGTGGGGGAGACCAGATTAAGGAGCGTGCTCAATTGGGAAGGCGAGCACAGTGTTATATTAACGGGGGGCTTCTTACCATTTTTTGTGGAAGCTGTCCGTATTGATTTTGATTAATGTTCTAGGCTTAGGACCTCTGTTTTTTGAAAATACTTGATACCCATGGTCCAAAGCCACCCAGTGGGTCCCCCTTGTTTTTTGTCAAAAAATACCTATTTAGAACAGGCAATGCAAGCGTGCAGGGTGCGCGCCGATGGCGCGCCGGAGGCACGCCAGAGGCAAGCCCGTCTGCGCCCATCCGCACCTGGATGCCGCCAAACGATAGACACGCTGGAGGTTCTCAATCAGGGGCGCTGAGTTACACCAGGGAGCACTTGATGTCCATCGGTCTGCGTAGCGGGTCTTGTGGTTTGCATCAAGGGGCTGTAAAGGTAGGCCCTTTTTGCTGTTCTACATGCGGCTATAGGGTTTGCTCTCCAGGGTCCACCGCCCCTCCCAGACCTACCATGAAAATTTTACTTCTGAATGTTCGCTCCTTGGTAAACACCACATGGAGGTCTACGACCTCATTGAGGATGAGTCCCCTGATGTGCTTTTTATCACTGAAACTTGGCTGACAGATGCCTCAGTGGCTGAACCTGGTCTCGCCCTTCCCCTGGGGTTTAGTATCCTAACCCTTAATAGGGAGTCCAGAGGTGGGGGTATAGCAGTGATTTTTAAAATGTGTTATAGTTGCACCTTTGTTAAAGAGGAGGTGGCTGGGTGTGAATGCGCCCGTTTCGCCATCTCATTTAATGCTCACTCATCCATCTCTGGCCTACTGGTGTATCGCCCCCTGGGGCCATCGATGACTTCAAGGCATCCATTATTGATGCTGTTGGCTCACTGGCGCTAAAGGCGTCGAACTTCTGCCTGAATGGGGACCTTAATTTGCATTTTGATCACCCCAATGACCCAGAAATCAGCAGCTTGCTTGCTGATTTTGCCGCTTGCCAATTAAAACAGTCAGTAGTGGGTCCCTCTCTTAATGGTTGAAACACCTAGCCCGATGTGTTGGACTGATTATTTTTTAGACACCTTCTTTGTTCCCCTCTCCATGGTCATACCTAGAGCTAACCACAAGGCCACTCTTAGACGTTGCTGGCATAAACTTAACATTAAAGATCTGTGTTCCACTATGACATCCTCCCGCCCTGTTTTTGACACTGACCCAGAGCAAGCTTATAACACATTTTGTGATTGGATACTCCAGGCTCTAGACTCCCTGATTCCAGCCAAATGGTCGAAGGGCCGTTGTTCAAAGTCTAATCCCTGTTTTGACGATTCCTTGGCTGCTTTACGTGGCTTCTGTAAAAAGCTAAAGTGCGTGTGGAGAAAGGCCTATGACCCTGGGGCAAAAAAGCTTTATCAGGAAGCGACCAAACGCTATCACAAGGCTATACATCAGGCCCGCTCGGCCTTTCTTACCAATGGGATCAAGGCCAGCAATAATCCTGTCAAAAGCATCTTTAAAATACTCCATGATTTTAAATCCAGGAAAGATCCCGCTATGGCATGTATCACGTCTGAACAGCAATGTGAGGATCTAGCCACTTTCTTTGTTCAAAAGGTTGAAACTATCTATAAATCCTTTGCCACTTTCCCTACAGACCTTGCTCTCACTGCTATTCTTCGGCCTACTACCTTCCTTGCTGCTATCCCGTCTATGTCCCATGATGATTTTCTTACGTTAAGTAAGAGGGTCAAATCTGGTTCCCCTACCGATCCTATGAAACCTGTTCAATTCAGAGATGATCTACCTGTACTATTGTCACCTATATGCCAGATCATAAACTCTTCTTTTACTACAGCAGTAGTGCCCATGCCTTGGAAAACTGCGAGGGTGGTCCCCTTGCTGAAAAAACCTACTCTGGACCCTGCTAAGCCAGAAAACTTTCGCCCCATATCCATGTTACCTTGGGTCGCAAAAATTGCCAAAGCCCACGTTAACAACATTCTTTCTGGCCACCTGAGCAACACTGGCGCCTTAGATCGCTCCCAGAACGGGTTCCGCCCAGGTCATGTCACCGAGACCACACTAGTAGCAGTGTGTGAAGATCTTCGTACCATCCTGGATGAGGGACAGACTGCGGCTCTCATCCTTCTTGACCTCAGCGCATGAGATCCTCTTGCGTTGTCTGGAGGAGGTGGGGGTGGTAGGTCCGGCCTTGGAGTGGTTCTGTTCTTTTCTATCTGACAGATCATTTCAGGTCGTGGTCCCCCTTCCTCTCCCATGCTCATGCCATCAAGCAGTGGGTTCCTCAGGGCTCAGCTTTAAGCCCGGTCCTGTTTAACCTCTATGTGCAACCTTTGACTGCGGTAGCAAGAGACCATGGCTTGACCATGATTTCGTACGCTGATGATACACAGCTGGTGGGTGGTGGCCCTCTCTGAAGACCACACTCGGGGAGCCGCGCAGTTTCAGGCTGGCCTTGCAGCAGTAGCGCAGTGGATGACCACTAACTGCTTGCAACTCAATGCTAACAAATCATTGGTGGGGAAAGATAAGGGACTCTGGAGCAAACATTGCTGGCCGGATTCCATGGGCAGTGCTCCCACCCCTAAGTCGGTTGTAAAAAACTTTGGGATTTGGTTCAACACCAAGCTAGATTTCCAAGAGCATACCAAAAAGATCGCTGGCTCCTGCTCCGGTCTTCTCCGAGGTCTACGACCTATGCTTGGTTTCTTTGACTCTCCCACCCGCCAGCTGATAGTCCAAGTAACTATCTTGTCCAGGCTAGACTACGCTAATTCACTTTTATTGGGAGCCAATAAGGCGGAAGTCACGCGCCTTTTAAAGGTCCAGAATGCAGCTGCCCGAGTCCTTCTGTGGCTCCCTAGAATGTGTTCTGTGACGGGCGCTCAGCGGCGCCTGCACTGCCTGCCTGTGCCTCTAAGGATTCAGTTTAAGGCACTTTGTCTGACCTTTAAAATTCTAAAAAGGTCCTCTCCTGAGATTCTGTCTCATCTGTTGATCCCCTATGTACCTACCCACCAGCTGCGCTCGGCCGAGCATTTTCTTGCCACGGTTCCCCGGGTGAAGCGTCTTAATGCAGGGGGTCGATCCTTTCAGTATCTTGCTGCTAAACTATGGAACTCCCTTCCTGTGCAGATCCGCTGTCTAGACTGCCTTCTGTCTTTCCGTAAAGCTATTAAATCTTGCTTATTTTCCAGGGCCTAGTTTCCACTCCTAGGGCCTAGCTTCTGTACTCTGTTGGCATGACTACAAGCGCCGGGACGCCTCTTCGCTGATGCATCTGTCACGCTATATAAAATTTCCAAAATAAATAACCAATTTAGAATTGCACAGCTGTTCCGCGGATTCAACAAACCATTCACGTTACATGTAATCACTTTTATATTTTGTGTCATTTGATCTATCTTTGAAGACACATCTCAGCTTCAACAATTCTAGAGATTTTATCTACATTTTTAACCTTGCTTTTACCATCGTCTCCTATCAAAATTATTCTCTGCGGTATCTCGCTAGCTTGAAGACACGTCCTATATAATTCATACTTTTCTTGCTCAGTTTTTCCTTGCTTAACCCATCCCTCACCCACCCCAACTCCCTGTGCCCATTCCAACCCTTGGCATTTGGGGAATAGCCCACCAAACCCCTTGCCACCCCACCCTGAATAACCCCTAAACTGGGTGTCAGGGTATTGCACCCTGGAGTGACCTATCCCCGCCCCCTTAGTCTCAGCAAACAAAAAGATAACCCAATCATTTTCAAAAAGGAAAACTGAGGAAAAAGGAAAGGAAAGGAACACAACAGCCATTCCTAACTCTCTACTTTTCCAAAGTAATTTTCTGTAACAGTTCCTGTGCTTCATTGAGATTCGCAAACATATACAATTTCCCTTGCATCAAGACTCGTAGCTTAGATTGCTGGGCTATAATCACCTGAGCCCCCTGTGCCTTGAACAAGTAGAGAAGCTTGACAAATTATTACTGGTGACGGGCTGCTGCTGCTGACATATCGGAGAAAATGTGGCAGCTGGGAACTTTGTGGGTTGAGAAGTGTTTCTTATGAATCAATATCTGCTAAATTTACTAGGATTGTTTGGGGTAACTTTGAATTCGGAAATGGCTGGACTGGGACCCAGTGTGCTCTTGTGATAGTGAGATCTCCGGAGAATTCGAGCAACACATTATCATTAATGAATAACTCAACCCATTGATGCGTTGGTGACCCCTCACAGCCTTCTGGGACGTCAACCAGCTGCAGATTACAGCATCAAGAATGATTTTTCAGTTCTTCTAATAGATTTTTCTGTTTTTTATACAGAGAAGCCTGATGCTGCATCAAGGTCATCTTCAAGATGGGATATCCTGGATTCATCTTCTTGTAATCTTGCGGGATAGGTACTGACTGATTCTTCAATTTTTGACAGGCGCAGAAGTAATGCTGCAATCTCATTTGCTTGTGTTGCTTTCAGCTCACGTATCTCATCAAGAATGAGATTTAGCATGGTTTTATTGGCATATTGAATGCTGGTCCCGGCCTCTGACAGCTAGTTTCCTAAGGGCTCTTCCGGTGCTAGCTAAACCAGTTATTGCTGTCCTGCTGCTGCATTTTTATCCACCCCAGAGGCTGGAGGCTGGCCATCTGTTAAAACCCCCTTCCACTGTTCCAGTGGCCTAAGAGGCGAAGTAAAAGCTTGGACATCTGGTGGCATGCCCGCTTGTATTTTACCAATAGACCCTTCCTCTAAAACTGAAGTTTCTGCAGGCAATAAGGGCTATTTAGGTTTCAGGAATAGTGGGTATACCTTGGTCTTACTTCGCGACCTACTAGAGGAGTCCTCCTTTGCAATCTCTTGAGTCGACCTCTCCTCTATTTTCCCTGCTGTCCAGCTATCTTCACCAGCAATAACCCCTTTTGCAAACTGTGCCAAAGAAGACTAACCCCTCAGCACCTAGTTCCACTGTCAGCTTTTCCTGGTTGGGAATTTAAGACATTCCCTGGGTTAGATCACCCTTAGCCCCCATCCTGAGATCCAGCACATCATCTTCCGAGCTCAAAGGGCTTGATATTGGGGCTGAGCCTTGACGAGCTTTCTGTGAACGTTCCGCTCTTGCATTTGCTGAGGCTATCTTCATCTGGGTTGTTCATGTTTTTACTTCAAACCTGCATTTGAGTCAACATGCGCCATTACAGTGGCAATTTTTTAATGTTTCCCCCATCCTAACAGGTGTCTGAGGAGCCAAATCACAGTCTTTTTTAAACCTATTGCAAGGGAGAAAGCTATCCTCTAACATCCAAATACACATAGTTGTATGCCAAGTACTATGCCCAGTTTTCTTTTTTCCTTTTTTAGCTATCTTCTCACATATGCTTATCGAGCTTTACATTTAGCGCCTGCTGATTGGCATTCTGTGCTGCCGAGCTAAATAGCAGCTGTCAATAATGAATGCTTCATACAGTTTTATACCATTTTATAGTGCCCATCATCCAACTAGGTCCCAAATTTATCAAACTTTCATGCAACGTAAGGTAGGAAAAAACTTTTCTGTGTTGTATGGAAAAGAGAGGGCAGGAATGTGCCATATGTATCATTATATGGCACATTCCTGGCCTCTCCTTGCACTGGTACACTTTGGCTGCCTAGCAGCAATGCAGTCACCCTTGCATCATGGTGCAAGGGTGCCAGCATTGCAGGCAAATCGTTTTTTTGTGCAGGAAAAGGTACCTTCCTGCTGAAAAATAATCCTCTGAGGCTTTTTCCTCTGTCTATGTGTGCTTAAAAATGGGGATAATGAAGATATTTGCTCTCATCACACCTCTACTGGGAAGGTATAGCATTTTAATGCATTCCCAGGTCTACTTTTAATGGCAAATCTGGGAATGTGCCAAAATCCAAGGGCGGATGAGTGGACAAACCAATGCTCCACTCATGGAACCCCTCTTTGGCGCAGAGTAACACAAGTTAGCAACTTGGGGTCCCTTGTGTTACTACAGATTTACCAAGCACCACAGGGCCATGCAAGATGGCCTTAGGAGGTTTCGTAAATATGAGTTTAGTGTTGTGTTACCCTTGTGTTACCTTATGTGATGCAAGGGCAGCACAACACAATAATAATTCTGCACCCAGATGTCCACGGATATTCGATTATGATGTGAACGTATTCAAGAAAAGTCAACATGAATATGTTAAAGCTACTATTGAAATAATACTAACAAAGCCTTTATAGAAAGCCATTCAACTATTCTAGAACAATGTTGATGAAGCAAAGCTTCGCATATTTGCGGCTTGCCGAAGTCAAGCACCTCGTTTATGTGTAATATGGTAACAAGTGTATGTTTTACTAACATTTATGTTTAGTTTGGATAAAGATCGTGAAGCTTGCACATGTGTTTTACTAAAATGATTTACTCAAGTCATCTAAAATGGCCGCCGCTTGTATTTAGTTACTGCGCATGCGTCAGCCACACTCACGTGTCCTGACGCGTCTGCAGAAGTGGAGGGAAAGTTATGCGCATGCGTAATCCATAGCTGTGCTTATCATGTGGTACTGCTCGTGCCACTGCTCTTGTGACTGTGTCAATGTAGCTAACATTTAAATGCAATAGTTTTATTTCTTAATGATGAGTCAAAAGTACAAATCCTGTGATGTGTTTTCATAATGACATTATTATGTATTAATTTGTTTTTCGCTTACTTTTTATGTACCGCGGGGAATGGGGTTTGTCTGTGCCGGGAACCATCTTGGAGGTCTCTTCTGCGCCTGCGCGACTTGCCGAGGCCTAACAGACCTTGACTGATGGAACGCAGCCAGTTGGCAGTGATGAGCAAGATGCTCCTGAGAAACGACCCGAAATCTCGGCTGAACCAATCATATGCTCACACAGAGCAACATTGTTAAAGTTGCCATTGTATTTCTGCACCAGTTCTCATGAGAACCCCAATCTAGTTAGGCGGTACCCTATTATGCAAATGTAGGCTTGAAACTCTATGTCGTGATTGGTGTGTTACCCAAATCCTACCTTAGGACCAATCCAAATTGAGGGATTCTGACACTTTGCAACATTGGGGGGTGGTACACTGTCCCCAAACTGTATATCTACCCTGGGTTCACCTGGGGAGCCGTCCGACTTGTCTGGTTTAGCTGACCTGTCACTGACCCAACGCACTCAATAGGTGACTGAAGATACAGAGCGCTGCGAAGCACTCTGTCCGAATTTGACCATAGACTGAGGTTCTACTGAACCTTAAAGTGCTGGCGAAGCACTTAGCTGGGAGTTCGCTGACCCAATCGGGGTCTTGATCGATAACTGCAGAGCGGGTGGAGCGCAGGCGTTGCTTCCGAACTGTGGGTTCCGGTCCTGTCCTGAAGAGGTCCTGTCCTGAGGGTTTGCTGTCCTGTCCTGAGGGTCCTGTCCTGATTCCTATTCCGAGGGTATCCTGTTCTGTCCTGGGTGTCCATTCTGCACCTGCTGTCCTTTGAGGGGTATCCTTTCTTGAGGGTTTCCTGTCCGTAATTGACCCGTGGCCAGGGTTTGGTTTCCACACCTTTCTAGGTAAATATTGCTCTGAAACTCTTAAATCTTGCACCTTCTGAATTTCTAACTTTTGCTTTAATAAAGTTCATCATTGCATATGTTATAATTTCCATGCCTTTCCGCAACTATTGAAAGTCATTTGCATTTTTCCATAAGTTTGTTCCTATGTCTTCTCACTTGTTAGAAATTATATTTTGCATCGCAGTTTGTCATTTCCTGATATGGTCTAGAACTTCATTGCCTAGACTGTTCAAAGGTCCCTTTACCTTAAGTGAAGCGTGTTACTCATTATAGGCCCTCCTATAGTTACCCACACTTAGTCTGCCCATGTTTAGATAATACTGAATTGCATAGTATTTTCTCGTTACATTTTATCAGTACTTCGATGATTACTCTGTCATTATTTCTTTATGCCTATATAATTTACGTTATCTTGGTTATTGATTGCCTTGTTTTATTGTACCTCATGCAAGAAAATAATGAACTTTAGATAAACATTTTAAAACTTCCAGTTGTCCGTGGTCATTTAAACAGTATTTTGAATGTTATTGGTTGGGTTTGTGTTTTGCTGCTTTTCTTTTACAGCTAGCTTCCTGATTCATTGTGGTCATTAGGTACCCGCATCGGTGGATGGTAAGTCGGGTGCACTGAGAAATATTAATAGGGAACACACACACAACTTGGTAGAGCTCGTGAAGTCACCTGATCGATGTATATGGTGATTTGAAAAGTATATGGGCCCTGAAGCCGGAAACGGCGAAAACTATTGTTCGGGTGGCCTCGCGCGCTCTATCAGTTTTCTGGTAGCTAGAGGATGGTTAGGGACTAGTTGAGAGTAAGGCAGGGATTAGTTGGACTGGTTGAGTCGGAAGCTGCTAGTACATTTAATGCTGCTAGAAGAGCGGCTGTTCTAAGAGACCTGATCACTCTCTTGTGAATACGCTGTTTTGGAATTCATGAATTTTTGCATTATTATCATTCTTGTTCTTATATTGTTATATGTACTAATCCATGCATTTGTAAACCGTATCGTTTCATGTTGTCCGAACTCCCCGGGGAATTGAAAGGGCAAGTGGTGAATAGAATCCATTGTCCTGAGGTCACAGGCTCGAGGAAAGTTAGGTGCAGGTTAGGATAACCGGGAAGCACTAACTAGGGTTTTCTGAATACATGTGTGAATAAATGACAGTAACGGGGTTCATTGGCAAAATTCCCATAGTGGCGTAACCTAGTAAGGGTCACATCGGAAGAGTAGCAGGTTCCTCGGAGCTAGCGTGAAAGCAGAGGGGTCCGCTGAGAAACCTTAAACTCGGAATATATCCCGGAAAGAAGTGGATGAGTTTAGGGGAATAACAGGTTCACCGATGCTAGAGTGAAGGGTAGGCGGAAGAGATCTGCCCGCAGCGAGTGAAAAGTAAATGGAAGTAGTTTACTTGCAGTAAAACAATTCTTTCTCTGTCTAGACACTTGAGCACTGTGGCGAATGTGTATTTGTTGTAAAATAACCAAGCACTGAGCACTTTAAAAGAAAGAAAGTTTCCGTTACATTGTGAAGGGAGGGAGTCAGTCGCGAAGCGTCTCTGACGTCACTCTGTGCCGCGCTGGGATTGGTAGAAGCAGCGGGCGGGTAGCGGAGCTGAGAATTGTAAAGGAGGGGTGAGCGCCGGAGTGTGGGAACTGTCTCACGAAGGGGCCGCGCACCCATTGGCGGAGAATATTTAGTGTCGCGCACCCATTGGTTGCACGAATTTCTGAAGCGCGTTCTGATTGGAGGTAGTTTGTAAACAAAGTTTAGCGTAGAAGTCGTATGTGGCACTCGCAGACTACAGGAACTCGACCTGATCCAAGGCACCTAGGGTTTGAAAGAGATCAGTGGAAGACTAATAGATACGATATTATGTACGGAACCAAGAGAAAAATGTCCCTTGTAAATAAGGTGAAAAATTATTTCAAAACGGACAAACCGATTAAATCTAGAGAAGGTGTTCTTGTCCCACCACCCAATACTCCCGCCTCATTCATGATGTTTGACCGAGGGTACAATACCTGTGTGTGGTTGGAGAATTGGGTGAAGTACACAAAAGATGACGGAGTATTGGCTTTTCCGTTAGATGGTACTTTCAATGGTAGGATCTTATTTAATTTAAGAACCCGAATGAATGAACTGCATCCCAGGCCAAGACTAACGCAGTATGAGGCATTGGAGGAATGGGAGATTGAGGCTTTTGAAAGAGAAAGACCCCGAATGGACAAGGGTTTGACCAAGTGGTACCCCAGGCAGAAGCAGGAGTCCAGGGATAAAAGGATGAAACAGTGGAGGCAGAGCATGATTGTTGAGGGTCTGTTTCCCATGATGCCGGCATGTCATAACGTTGGAGCAGGTGAGAAAAGCACCGAAAAGTGTAAACATTGGGGGGGTCCGGGGGAATCAGATGATGAATTGATAGATGACATTTGTACCAGAAGTCCGCCACCTTATAATGAGGGAACCCGACCGTCCAGTGTAGGAGATGCTCCCCGACGCCACTTCCTCAAGGAAGAAGACAGGTCCCTAGGACTGGGAGGGGGTGGTCAAGGGTTACCCTATTTTGAGAAACCAGAACCAACGGAAACAAGGGATATATATCCCAAAGTGCCCGTAAGTCAGGAAGAAAAATACTCACGTACAAAAATGTTCCTTCCCAGACCCCTGTATGAAAAGGAAGAAAAACCATTGAATTCAGGATTGCCTTTTGTTCAGCCTCCATATGAGGAAGAACGCAGGTCCTTTAAGACTGGAACTTTGTTTCCGAAACCAAATTATGGTGGAGGACCAAGTGAAACGCATCCTACTGCCCCGAGTTTTACTCCTCCACTGACCCCACAGATATTACATGACACAACTTTAAGAAGGGTACTAGTGGAAAAGGAGCAAGAGGCTCTAGCTAGACAAAGGACAGAAATAATTCAGAAAATCTCCCAGTTAAATACCAGTCCTGAGGCATTGACTATTCCAGTAACTATTGGACCGGTGGTCCCGTTATACGGAAATGGTCAGGGAAATCCGATTACTCCAGTTATGACCCCAGTCATGGCACCCCCGAGACAGGAACCGATAATCATAGATGATCAGTCCAGTGAGTGCGAGTCTGAAGTTGCGTTCTTGGACTTGCCAAACAAACAGACCGGAAAGGGAATGCAGCAGAGGCACAACCCTTTTAATACAAAAGAAATTAAATTAGAGTCAGCAACAGGTACTAGGAATGTCTCTCTGGTAACCCCGGATGAAATTGAGAGTTGGAGTCGTGAATTAGAGAAACAGACTCCGCAAACGAAACCTTTAGACCTCTACAAGCTGAGGGTCGAAATAGAAGAATTGATGGCAGGAAATGTGGGGTTGGATCGATTGAATACCTACTCTGAAGAAGAATTGTCATTTATATGTAAAAGCTTTACAAGGAACACCAGAGTGCTCCACGAAAACAGCAGTTAGTATGGGGGTAGATATCTCAAAATCCAAGCCCTTACAGAAACCGTACAGAGCAGACTTCTCAGACAAAGATATAGAGCACCTGAATGTGGCAGGGAAGAAGTTGCAGATAAAAAAATTAATGGGGGTACTGCAGAAATGGGGAGATGTGGAAAGATGGAGAAGCAGGTGGGCGAAAAAGAGGGAAGAGGTTCGCTCCCGACAAGCGACTCCTGAGTTTGCTCTAAGGGAGGTAGAAAAACCTGAGCAGCTATGCCCCATGCGCGAAGTTCCAGGAGGGAAATATGTGCATGTCCCCTGGTCTAGACAGGATATTGTGTCCTTTACGAACGATTTTCCAAAATTACGAGAAAAACCAGTCGACTGGTACAGGCAGGTGGAGAGGTTCGTGAAGGTACAGAAGTGTTTGTGGAAAGACCTGGATGGGTTTTTTGACATTGTGGTTCCAGTAGATTTATGGACCCAGTGTAAAATAGCCATAGACTGGCCGAGTGAGGAGTACCCAAGAAATAAAGAAACAGGGGAGCCATCAAAGGATGTCATGCGAAAATATGAGCAGGTAATTCAGCATTTGAAAGAAAAGGTGCCCGCAAAGGAAACTGATTGGACAAAAATAGATAGAACAACACAGGAAAGGGACGAGACAGTGCACTCCTTCTATGAGAGGTTATTGCAGGTATTTAAAACATACAGTGGTATTGATAACATCGATTTGAAGGACATGACGCACTTTATTTACAGGTTTGTAAATGGTTTAAGACCTGAAATTTGTCAGTGGATAAAAGATAATAAAATCTGTTGGCATACTAAGAAAATGGATGAGGTCCTGCGGTACGCTAAGTACTGCGAGGATGAGATGGCAGAAAAGAAAAAGGCCCTCAAGGAAAAGGTGATGTGGGCTCAGGTGAAGCTCGCAGAACAGCAGGAAAAACAATTGAGTAACATGGTTAAAAATGCTGAGAACAAAGGTCCTGGGGGAGGGGGTGGAGGAAAGCCCCGGCCCAAATTTAGCAGGGAAGAGGCTATGAAGAAATTTCCCTGCCATCAGTGCGGCGAAATTGGACACTGGCGAAACGAGTGTCCCCAATTAGTAGATGTTAATGAAAAAACTCCTGATTTAACTCCACAGACGCAGAAAGAAAGACCAAGAAAGACTCAACCCCAGGTAAAAACAGTCCAGGTGCCTCGAGCACCCAAGCAGGTATACAGGGGAAGACAGGCAGAAGATGAAGAGATAGAGGTTTGGGAAAGCGGGGAGAACAGAAATACAGCAACTTCGCAGTATCTGCTAAATGATACCTTCCTTTGTAATGATCAGGACTGACGGGGCCTGAGAGGGGAGGACGAGGAGTGCGTACTTGGCGCTTCCTTGCCGGTAGACCAGACTGGACCATACATTGAAGGAAAGGTGGACGGAAATGATGTCACCTTTCTGTTGGACACTGGCGCTACCCGTTCTACTGTAAGAACAGTGGACGTTCCAAACCTACCCCTCTCGGGAGAAAATATCCAAGTAGTAGGTGTATCTAATCAATTGATTAGTACTCCTGTTACCGAACCAATGGAGATTTCAATTGGAAATTTTAAACAGATGCATAGATTTGTCGTCTGTGACACCAGTCCAGTGAATCTACTGGGTCGTGATTTGCTGTGCAAAATGAACTGTACCATCTTTTGCACCCCAAAGGGTGTTGAAATACAGACCCCAGATGAAGATGGCATTTATAAACTATTGTTACTTAGGCCTGACTCAGAAATTAAAAGATTGACCCTGCAGGACTTGCCCCAAGAACTCCAAGAAGCAGTAAAGCCAGAGGTGTGGGATTTCACTGGAAAAGATGTGGGGTTAATGAAAGATGTGGACCCCATACAGATAGCCATCAAGGACAATGCAGTATATCCTAACACTAGGCCCTACCGAATGAATTCTGAAGTGAAAGCAGGTGTCACTCTGGAAATTCAAAAATTATTAGAAGGAGACATCATACAGGAAGTAATGAGCAGCCCATGCAACTCGCCGATTATGGGCATCAAGAAGCCTAGCGGCAAGTATAGGGTAGTGCAGGACCTGAGAAAGGTAAACAAAATTGTAGTTCCTTGCTGCCCTATTGTCCCGAACCCTGCAGTGATTCTGTACCAGATTCCTTGGGATGCTGAGTGGTTCACTGTGATTGATTTATGTCATGCATTCTTTTCAATACCGTTGCACCCCGACAGCAAATTTCTTTTCTCATTTGCCTTCGAAGGTCACGTGTATTGTTGGAACCGGGTCCCTCAAGGGTATACCGAGAGCCCCTCTATCTTTAATCAGATCTTGAAAAAATGTCTAGAGACTTTGATCTTACCTGGGAACTCTGTGTTAGTGCAATACATAGACGACCTTCTACTGGCGTCTAAAAGTCATAGGGACTGTGTAGTTGACACCATTGCCCTCCTAAATCATCTGTGTGAGAAAGGGCATAAAGTGGCCCCTGACAAACTACAGTTCTGTGCGAAATCAGTGAAATATCTAGGACACCAGATAGAAAAGGGTGTCAGAAAAGTCACATCAGAAAGAGTAAGAATAATTCAAAAGATGCAGTTGCCCCGTACTCAAAAAGATGTCAGAATGTTCCTGGGTGTACTAGGCTACTGTAGGCAGTGGATTCTGGGATTTGCAGCCTTAGCCAGGCCTTTGATAAAAATGACCACGAGAGGAATGCCAGATATTGTAGAGTGGGACGATGAAAGCCTAATGGCTTTCACAAGACTGAAAAACTGTCTGTGTACAGCCCCTGCGCTGGGAATGCCTGATTATTCCAAAGAATTTGCCTTATTCTGTGACACTCGCGATAATTGCGCATTGTCAGTCCTGACTCAAGAACATGGCACGACCAGAAGGCCTGTGGCCTATTTCTCTGCCACTTTGGACCCAGTAGCTGCTGGGTTACCAGGCTGTCTGAAAGCAGTAGCTGCTACCTGTGCAAGTTTGGAACAGAGTGAGTCCATTGTCATGGGACATCCTGTGACCGTGTATGTTTCACATGGAGTGGTAATTCTATTGACCAGAACTAAAACACAGTATCTCACCCCTAGTCGGCTGACTAAATACGAGAGGATTCTTGTGGGTGCAGCAAATGTAAGCATTGTTAGGTGCGGTATTCTGAACCCTGCCACTTTACTCCCCGACCCCTTGGAAATAGAAGGTGGGGATGATGATGAACATGATTGTATTGACCTGACAGAGTTCAGTACTAAACCACGCCCAGACATAAAAGAAGTGCCATTGCCTGAACATGATAAAGAACTATTTGTGGATGGTTCCTGTCTAAGACATGAACTAGGAGGCCTGAGTGCTGCTTATGCAGTAGTCTCTTTCACAAAAATTGAAGAAGCAGGTTACCTATATAACATCAAGTCTGCACAAGTAGCCGAATTGATAGCTATGATAAAAGCTTGCAAAATTGGGAAGGACTTACGCATAACAGTGTATACTGACAGTCAGTACTGTTATGGAGTTGTGCATGACTTTGGCCAATTGTGGCTGCAGAGGGAATTCATGACTTCCTCAGGTACTCCCATTCGGAATGCAAAGGTTGTTCATGACCTTTTAGAGGCCATCCAGTTACCCAAGGAACTGGCAGTGGTAAAATGTGCTGCTCATAAAAAGAGCATGGACAAAGTATCACTGGGAAACGATTATGCTGATCGAGTGGCCCAATGGTGCGCCAAAGATCGGTATATTGTAAATCCAAAACGAGGGGGGCCAGGAACCAGCTGCCAACTTCAGGTGTTTGAAGAAGTGCCTACATGGGATGAAGTGAGAGAGTGGCAGGAATCGGCTCCTTGGCAAGAAAGAGAGAAATGGAAGGAGGATGGGTGTAGACCGAGACGTGTGGATGGTGTGATTCTGGGCCCAACTGGTATGCCTGTGTTACCCCGACACTTGCTTAGCACAATGGCACGATTAATACACGAAGGATCACACATTGGTAGGGATGCCATGATTCTGGTATTTCATCAGACTTGGTACAATAAGAAGTTCAGGAAGGTAGCAGAGTCCCTCTGCCAGAGGTGCCTGTCATGTCAACAGATGAACCCAGGCAAGAGGACAATGGTTGAACTAAGCAAAATTGGGAGATCAGGGGGTCCCTTTATAAAAATACAGATTGATTTCATCACCATGCCCCGTTGTGAAGGAAAGCGATATGTCCTTGTCATTGTTTGTGTATTTTCAAAATGGGTAGAAGCTTACCCTACTCCCAAAAGTGACGCACTGACAGTAGCGAAGTGTTTACTAAAAGAACTGATACCTAGATTCGGCATACCATACATTATTGAATCAGATAAGGGTGGACATTTCCAGAATGAGATACTGGCTGAACTATGTAAGGCCTTCGGAATAAGGCAAAAACTGCATTGTGCATACCACCCAGAGGCTTCTGGAATAGTGGAACAAGTAAATGGAACTATCAAAAACAGACTAGCAAAGCTGACAAATGCTACTGGCATGACCTGGGTGAAGGCCCTGCCCCTGGTCCTGATGGGACTGAGAAGTGTTCCTGACCGCAAGACAGGCCTAAGTCCCCATGAAATCATTATGGGAAGAGTGATGAGACAAGCATGGGTGCCAGGAAGCAAACTGTTGAATATTACTGATGATTTGGTGCTTGAATACTGCAGAAGATTGGGTGACCAAGTACGTTCTATCTCTCGCCAGATTGGAGACGACGGCATCCTCAATCCAACGACTCCTCTCCACAGCTTGGTTCCAGGAGATTGGGTCAAAATAAAGAAGCACACTCGATCAAGCTGTCTGGCACCAAGGTGGGGAAAGAAACGCCAAGTAATCCTGGTAACAACCACTGCAGTGAAGGTCGCAGGTGTTCCCCAGTGGATCCACGCTGGACACACCCAGAAGGTATTACCAGACAGAGGATTTGAAGAAGAAGGGCAACCAGCAGAGGACCCTGAAGGAGCCAGACCAGAAGCAACTGACAACGAGCAGCCCAGCACCAGTCAGGTTGCAGGAACAGCAGACGTTGGCCCAGGAGTAGTTGACTACGAACTGCCAAGAATCCAGCCTGCTGAAGAGGTCCAGGAAACTGAGCCAGGAGTAGCTGAAGACGAGCTGCCAAGCATATGGCCAGAAGAATGGATACCGATGATTGATCTGACCGAAGATCCCATCAGAACAAGAGAACGACTTTGTGAAGGTAGAGAGTGGATTAGTCAGGAAAAGCAAGGCACAGGCGAAGAACCTCAGCCGCTTGAGATTCACATCAAAACTGAGGAAGGAGAAGGTCAGACAGGGTCAGAACAGGTGTTCGATACACCACCGCTAACACCTGATGCAGATAAGGGAGAGACTAGAAATAGAGTGATAGTTCGAGCAGAAGAAAATCAAGAGATCGAAGTGCTTGAACAGGATCAGATAGGGTTAGAAGAACGAGTTCAGGAAACAGAAACAGAAACAGAGACAATCGAAAGCCAAAAACAAAATATTCCTGAACAAGGCCAGATTAGCAACCAGGCAGAAGAATTTGATGCTAGCCCTGGAACTAGCCAGATAGGGGAAGTAGAAGAAGAAAGTGGAGAAGAATTGCCACAAGCTAAAGAGAACAAGAGAATAAGAGAAGAAGGTGAAGTCCAAGTACCGACTAAGAGACTAAAGAAAAGAAACAACCTTGAGCCTAGGTTTGTAAAAAGATTGAGGCTAAGGATAAAGACAGTGGAAGAAAAACGTGCAGAAGCAAGAAGAAGTGCTCGGATAGCAGAGCAAGAAGAAAACTCTTCCAAAAGAAGGAGTGAAAGAATAAAAAGACAAAACAAAAAGTACAAGTCTCCTGAATGGACACTGGTTTTGGAAGAACTTGAAGATCTTGATATAACTGACGTGAGCGACGGAGAGCCCGTCCCTGAGTACTCAGCAGAAGAAGAAGACGAACCACCGTGAATTTGCACAAAGTAAGCTAGTTGTGGAAAGCCAAAAAGAGGGGTCGAAAAACTCCTTTTGAGCCAAAATGTCTGATTCAACAGTGAATGGTAGACCTAGTTGCAGCCGTTTCAAGACGTGTTGCAAGGTGTGTATATGTAGTGTAGTAGTACTGATAGTCATCTGGATAGGACTAACAATTTTCATTCCCTTTGCTGTAAGTAAAGATACTAACATTGTCCCTACTGAAACTGTAAATACTGACAGTGAGGAATTGACAACACAGAGTGTAGAAAGACATGAGAGAGCACTGAGACAAACAAAACGAGACTTAGAAGCATCAGATGAGGGAGGACTACATTATCATGGAATGAAGAACAGGACACACTTAAATGTTTTCGCAAACTTGTTAATACACTATGTAGAGACTATGGAAATTGAAGATTGCTATGTCTGCATGAAGCTACCTACTTCTGTGGCTGAAGGCGTGACATACCATCACTTGCCATTGACATATGGAATCTCCTGTAGCATTTTAGCTAGTTTATTTTATAAAAGAGGACCGTTACAGTACTATTACTCTAACAATGACGTGATCTTTTCTGAACTTCCTATACGTGGGAACTTGAATCCTGTACATACCAAAAGTGACACCATAAGATATATGGGCGACTACTTTCTGACTATAGGTAACATTGACATAGCAGACGCACACAGAGATAACTTGACTTGTTCTTTGCGTGAGCAGGAAAAGATGTTCCTGAACATGGCAGAGAAAAGAAGAATTAAAATTCAAAAGAAGGCTAATGACGAAAGTCAGAAAAAGCCAAAGTGGGCAGAAAACATGGAAGGCACCTCATCTGGTGGAGCGGGTCCTGCTCTGTTGCTGGATTTTGAAAAGAAAGGCAAGCTATGTCTTCACCGCGAGAAGACTAGCTATTATAATAATGTTTTCATTGGTTCCAGTGAATGCGAACATAATTACAAGGTAATTGGAGGTTGGGGTTTCAAAAATGGGTCAGAGCCTGTGTTTCCTGGAATTTATTATATTTGTGGGGACAAGGCTTATTTCAAATTGCCGGATCACTGGTATGGAAGCTGCTACTTTGGCATTGTCTTCCCGAAAATATACCATGTGAATGGGAAAACTGGAAGCAATGAAGATACTAATGGCTTAGTGCGTAGTAAAAGAGAAAGTATAGGTGAAATTATGGGTAGTATTTTCAGTGCACTGATACCTGGAGTGGGAGTGGTTCTGAACACTCACAGAATTTGCAAATTGTCTACTATAGTGGATGTGCTGTCTACTGAAACAGCTCATGGATTTCTGCTGGTCAATACCGAAATGGTTGCGATCAGATCAATGGTTTTACAGAATCGACTTGCTCTTGACACCTTATTAGCGAAAGAGGGCGGAGTCTGCCGGATGTTGAAGGCGCAACATTGTTGCACTTATATTCCGGATAAAAGTGTACAGATCAAAAGGTATGTGAAAAACATTACTAATTTGGCAAAGGAACTCAAACCACTCGAGGTTGATAGTGCCTGGAAGAGACTGGTAGATGGTCTCTCAAATGTAGGTCATTGGCTTGCTAGCATAGGTAAAAGCTTATTGTTTAAAATACTGATGCCAATTGGTATTATAGGTCTTATTATACTTTTCATTTTCTTGTGCTGTAAATACCGCAAGCGCACCAAAAAGCACGAGGTAAATGCAAGAGGAGTGAAACGAAGTGTGGATGAGATTGAATTAGAGGAAGTGAATGACCAGATATACAAAAAGGTGAAGACTTCTCACCCTACTAGAACTGAAAGAGAAAAGTTAGAGCGATTGCTGGAAGAGATAGAACTTTATAAAGTGTGAAAGAAAGTTGGCATCTGGTTCCATTATGTTTTGTGATGATAGTAAATATCATCAAAGAGGGGATTGATGAAGCAAAGCTTCGCATATTTGCGGCTTGCCGAAGTCAAGCACCTCGTTTATGTGTAATATGGTAACAAGTGTATGTTTTACTAACATTTATGTTTAGTTTGGATAAAGATCGTGAAGCTTGCACATGTGTTTTACTAAAATGATTTACTCAAGTCATCTAAAATGGCCGCCGCTTGTATTTAGTTACTGCGCATGCGTCAGCCACACTCACGTGTCCTGACGCGTCTGCAGAAGTGGAGGGAAAGTTATGCGCATGCGTAATCCATAGCTGTGCTTATCATGTGGTACTGCTCGTGCCACTGCTCTTGTGACTGTGTCAATGTAGCTAACATTTAAATGCAATAGTTTTATTTCTTGATGATGAGTCAAAAGTACAAATCCTGTGATGTGTTTTCATAATGACATTATTATGTATTAATTTGTTTTTCGCTTACTTTTTATGTACCGCGGGGAATGGGGTTTGTCTGTGCCGGGAACCATCTTGGAGGTCTCTTCTGCGCCTGCGCGACTTGCCGAGGCCTAACAGACCTTGACTGATGGAACGCAGCCAGTTGGCAGTGATGAGCAAGATGCTCCTGAGAAACGACCCGAAATCTCGGCTGAACCAATCATATGCTCACACAGAGCAACATTGTTAAAGTTGCCATTGTATTTCTGCACCAGTTCTCATGAGAACCCCAATCTAGTTAGGCGGTACCCTATTATGCAAATGTAGGCTTGAAACTCTATGTCGTGATTGGTGTGTTACCCAAATCCTACCTTAGGACCAATCCAAATTGAGGGATTCTGACACTTTGCAACATTGGGGGGTGGTACACTGTCCCCAAACTGTATATCTACCCTGGGTTCACCTGGGGAGCCGTCCGACTTGTCTGGTTTAGCTGACCTGTCACTGACCCAACGCACTCAATAGGTGACTGAAGATACAGAGCGCTGCGAAGCACTCTGTCCGAATTTGACCATAGACTGAGGTTCTACTGAACCTTAAAGTGCTGGCGAAGCACTTAGCTGGGAGTTCGCTGACCCAATCGGGGTCTTGATCGATAACTGCAGAGCGGGTGGAGCGCAGGCGTTGCTTCCGAACTGTGGGTTCCGGTCCTGTCCTGAAGAGGTCCTGTCCTGAGGGTTTGCTGTCCTGTCCTGAGGGTCCTGTCCTGATTCCTATTCCGAGGGTATCCTGTTCTGTCCTGGGTGTCCATTCTGCACCTGCTGTCCTTTGAGGGGTATCCTTTCTTGAGGGTTTCCTGTCCGTAATTGACCCGTGGCCAGGGTTTGGTTTCCACACCTTTCTAGGTAAATATTGCTCTGAAACTCTTAAATCTTGCACCTTCTGAATTTCTAACTTTTGCTTTAATAAAGTTCATCATTGCATATGTTATAATTTCCATGCCTTTCCGCAACTATTGAAAGTCATTTGCATTTTTCCATAAGTTTGTTCCTATGTCTTCTCACTTGTTAGAAATTATATTTTGCATCGCAGTTTGTCATTTCCTGATATGGTCTAGAACTTCATTGCCTAGACTGTTCAAAGGTCCCTTTACCTTAAGTGAAGCGTGTTACTCATTATAGGCCCTCCTATAGTTACCCACACTTAGTCTGCCCATGTTTAGATAATACTGAATTGCATAGTATTTTCTCGTTACATTTTATCAGTACTTCGATGATTACTCTGTCATTATTTCTTTATGCCTATATAATTTACGTTATCTTGGTTATTGATTGCCTTGTTTTATTGTACCTCATGCAAGAAAATAATGAACTTTAGATAAACATTTTAAAACTTCCAGTTGTCCGTGGTCATTTAAACAGTATTTTGAATGTTATTGGTTGGGTTTGTGTTTTGCTGCTTTTCTTTTACAGCTAGCTCCCTGATTCATTGTGGTCATTAGGTACCCGCATCGGTGGATGGTAAGTCGGGTGCACTGAGAAATATTAATAGGGAACACACACACAACTTGGTAGATCTCGTGAAGTCACCTGATCGATGTATATGGTGATTTGAAAAGTATATGGGCCCTGAAGCCGGAAACGGCGAAAACTATTGTTCGGGTGGCCTCGCGCGCTCTATCAATGTCACGTTAGAAGCCTCTGGAGTCCTTTTTGCCTTTATGCATTTGAAAAATATTGACAGCGCTGAAATTGAAAAATACTAAGAATCAAATGAAGTGCCTATAATGCCTATGCAGCTGGTAAAATGCAGATAACCATGCAAATCTTCAATTCTGCACCTGTGGTAAATAAATAAATAATACCCTATTTTTGACTAGACTTATAGCATAACAGATAGCTCAATAAAATAAGAGTCAAGATTCGAGGTAGTAGGAGTTTCTGCAGGTTTATTACAGCATAAGGACAGGATCAGGACAACCTGCATAGGAATAGGACAATAAGGCCCGGCAGCTGCCGGGGCTGGGTCTGGGATGAGCGCGCTAACATTTAATAACAAAACATTGACTTATATACATAGCGCAAACACATAGCATTACATTGCAGTAGGCGTAACAGTGGGTGGAGTAGAAGGCGTGACGCGTAGCAGTCGCGAGAGATAACAGAAATAAAAGGTGTAACTGGGCGTATACATAGACATGTGGTGCAAACGTAACAGAATATGTCATGAATGGGCGGAAACTTTGGAGGGGGCTACCTAAGGAGCCGGGACCTCTAACCTAATGGTGCGCGAAAACTAGCAATGACGTGTTACTAGGAGAAGCTGGGGGCTACGAACTCTGTGCTAGGAGCAGAGACTAGAGTCTGGAGGGTCGGAGCGACATGTACCTAAACCCTATCTGGTATCTAATGTTTAGGGAACATGTTGATATAAACTAGAAGCCATGAGGGGAAAAGCTAACTTGACTCTAAGACTGGACCATGCATTATTCTACATGTAGTGCGTGATGAATATTAAATGACCATTAAATACAGTATTTCTCTAACGTGGAGACAAGAAGGCTAGACAATGACGGAAACTATTGATGCAGTTCAGTAGCTTAGGAATGCAGAGGAGGAGGACTGAACTGATAGCTGGAACTATAACATACTTTTGGCAGACTCAGAGGCAGAGCCGGGGTGCACCGGGCACTGCAAGGCAGGAAGTAAGTGAAGGGTCGAGGATACAGGTGGGGGCTGTATCGCTCCTCAGCGAGGCTTTCAGGAGACAGGAGCTGAATCTGTGGTCCGGGCCCTTGTGAGGCCTGGAAACGGGGACTTTATAATGGAATAACGTGCACACTGAGAAACGTGGCAACATTACTTACATAGGCCTGATATTCGTAGTATTCACGAGGACTGTAAAATAGCATACTAGAGGTGGACACAACTGTAATTGCGTCTTTAATCAGAAATGGGGAATAACATATGCATATTGATCATGCACACATAACATATGATGGATGAGGCGTAGGGACACAGAACATGGCAAAATTTACTTTTCCACATTCCCTCCTTGTCACTACGTTTTCATCAGGAAACATCAATATTCATGATACCATCTATCATTTCATACAGTACCATTTGCTCGTCTCGAATTGTCTTGGAACGGGATTTAGAACGGGGCTTGGGACTAGGAATACAAGAGGTAGCACACATACTGCAAATCGCAGGGCCACATTGTATACAGAGGCAGCAGCTAAATATGATCGCTACTGCGATACCTAAAAAGGACAGGACTTTCCAACCCCATGCGGAAATTATATTCCAGAACCAACCGGACCATGTCCAGGTGCCTGGATCTTGGTGTAACAGATGGGCAATTTTATGGAGTCTGGTTATAGCTGAATAAACAGACGGCGCGTTATTTGGAATGAAAATACAACAACTGGATCCGAGAATTCTACAGGCTCCGCCCCTATCGGCCAGTATGACGTCAAGGACGAGACGATTCTGTAAAACGACAATTCTCATAAAGGATTGTTCTTCAGTTAAGTTACCTAGAGCAGAGGCAGTCTCATCTACTACTGCTTCAAGGGTTCTTGTTAACCTACGGATGAGCTTACTATTTACAACTGTACCTAAATAAGGGAAAACACCTTTATCTATATCAATGAATTGTTCTGCGGCGGTTTCAGTATAATCGACAATCGGGAGATTTCTCTTGTGTCTAGTGTGTACTAAGAAAGAATTCCTATGATAGTCAGGTGGGGCTAGAAAGACAGGTGGCAGTAGGAAAGCAATGTAACAGGTTCCCTCCCAATCGAGGGGCAGACGGACATATGCAGTTTGACCACAAATAAAATAAGAATGACGTGAAGCTTTGAAAATAGATTTCCCACTGTCACTATACTGGATAACAGTAGTACATTCACTATGACCTATATATACAGAACCATAACTACGGACACATAATTCGCCTTTGACTGGTAGTACTGAAATAGCGGGTGAGTCTGGAGTAGTATCAGACTGAACATTCAGAACCATGAAATTCGACGAATAATTTCCTAGATTATATACTTCATTTTCTAAATCTAAACCTGTTCTGTGGGGGAGACCTTGCTTGTCTGGGAAACATGTACTGTTAAGAAAAGACATATCTGTTGAGGATGACGTTAACGTGGACCATGCTCCACACGAACCATTGTGTGAGAATGGATAAGGAAAGAGTGGCAGAACTCCTTTCGGTGTCTGGAAAGGGGGGAGTCGACCACACACCCAACAATTAGTGGCATTGCTGGTCTGGTGTGAATAATGTAACATACGGATAAATGTGTTATTACGCATGGCGAGGCGGTATGCATATTCGTGAGGAGGCAGATCACTAAACGTGTGCTCTACTGTAGAATGAACAGACATATTTACATGAGGAACTGAAAAACACAGATAGAAAGCATAGCTGGTGCAGGAAATCATTATGCTGATGAATAATACGAAACTCAGAAAAACAATACATTTGATTGAGCTTTGACTGACTCTCTCACTATGGGGGTCTATTTTATACATGTCAGAAACAGTCTAACCGTTTCACCTAGGGGAGGACTTATACAATCAAACTGGCTGACTTATTAGACCTGAGCTTTAACTTATACTCCTGTTGCGGAGTTTTCTCTAACAAGGGAGGGGTTGTAATAAAGTCTTGTGCGGGACAGTCCTTTAAAACAATGTTCTGGCAATCCTTCGAATCCTGGGAAATGTTCTTGGAAATGTTTTTGAAGACTGGTTTCGATCCTTTGAAAAGTTTTACATGAGAAAGGTGGACCCACCCCTTCCTGCCTTCCAACTTGACGGCAGTTCGGGTGGTCAAGAGGACCTGACGTGGCTCTTTCCAACGTGGTTCCAGCGGACTTGATCTGTCAAAATTTCTGATCATCACAAGGGAGCCTGGAACGATCTCTTGCGGTGCCACCTCGGTATTGTCTGGAAATGCGGCGGCAACCTGTGAACGACATGAGTTGAGGGCAGACATCAAGGAAGCTAGGTAATCTGTCAACATATTACATGAAACATCGGTAATACTTCGGGGTCTAGGAGTACCCCACATATTAGGGGGGCGGCCGAAAACGACCTCATACGGAGACAGACCTGATCTGGAATGTGCGACCATACGCATATAAAACAGAGCGACTGGCAAAGCTACTAACCAATCCACACCCTTGTCTTTACATACTTTTGCTATACGGATTTTCAGAGTCTGATTATGCCTTTCGACTAGTCCAGCTGCTTCTGGATGGCGTACACAATGGAACTTCCACTGGTACCCTAACAAAAGGGAAACATGTTTCATGAGTTCGGATGAGAATGGCTGGCCGTTATCAGAATATACGACTCTAGGGAGTCCATATCTAGGGAAGAATTCACGAACCAACTGCTTGGCAGTGGTCGCGGCTGTGTAATCTGGGACTGGATATGCTTCTGTCCACCTGGACAAGGCGCATACAACTACAAGGACATACTTGAAACCTCGACATCGCTCCATTTGAATATAATCCATCTGGAGGACCTCAAAAGGGTGGTCAGGGGGCTGGAAACCACCTTGTTCCACCGGGACACTTTTACCTGGATTAAACTGACAACATATCATACAGGTACGGACTTTCTGCTTGGCTGCAGCTCGTAAATGCTTGTTGAACCAAATGTTCTGGATACTGTCTAACATAGCTTTTTCTCCTAAATGTGCTGGACTATGTGCGGTATTGATAATGACTTGAACCATAGAATCGGGGAGAAACCATGTGGCTCTACCCTTCGTTACCCATCCCTGATCTGTCTGGACCCCTCCTTGTACAGACCATTTCTTGATTTCATCAGGAGTAGCATGTGACTGGATATCTATGACATCTTGAGTAGGGTCCTTAACTGTCATGCATGTAATCGGATCTGGAGTATGTGTCTGTGTCTGATTAACTGGAATGTCTGGAGTCTGTGCTGTAAGCTTGGCTGTGCGGTCTGCTAAATCATTACCTTGGGAAATAATGTCAGTGACTTTCGTATGTGCTTTGCACTTCATGATAGCAATAGATGTCGGTAAATGTATGGCATCTAACAGGGCTTGAATAAGGAGACCATGCTGAATCTTGGTTCCATGAGAAGTCATAAAACCTCTCTCCTGCCAGAGCACTCCGAAGTCGTGTACAACTCCGAATGCGTAACGTGAATCTGTGTAAACATTAACCTTCAGGTTCTTGGCATGTATACAGGCTTGTGTCAGAGCGACTAGCTCTGCTGCTTGAGCGGACAGAGTATCAATACGGTGTGTTTCAATAACTTCAGTGTCAGTAGTCACTGCATACGCGGCGACTAGTTCTCCTGTACTAGTTCTCATACATGAACCATCCACATAAAGTGTCAGGTCAGGATCTGGTAACGGAATGTCTGTCAGGTCTTGTCTTGGCTTTGTCGTAATGTTAACTACTTCCACACAATCATGTGTGTCTGGATTTGAACTAACTGATGGTAACAGTGTAGCAGGATTCAGGACGTTGCAGCGTCTAATTTCTATGTGTGGCTGGAACAGTGTCAATTCATAACCTGTTAAACGTGCAATTGTCAAGTGCTGAGTTTGTGTTCGGTTTAAAAGAACTTCTACTGAATGTGGGACTTGTACTGTCAGGGAATGTCCTAAAACTATGGAATCACTTTGTCTGATAGCTAGTGCTGTGGCTGCAACTGACTTGAGGCACGCAGGCAACGCCTGGGCGACTGGATCTAATGTGCTCGAAAAATAAGCACAGGGCTTGTATTGACCTGCTTGATCTTGTGTGAGAACAGATAATGCTGTACCTTCGCGTTCAGTAACGAAAAGTGTAAAAGGCTTACTGTAGTTCGGTGTAGCTAGAACTGGAGCTTGACATAGGGCTTTCTTTAACTCGTTGAAACTAAATGTATGGTCAGATGTCCAAGGGAGGACAGTCGATACGGCTGCCTCCTGTGTCGTTAACTGTATCAGTGGCTTGGCTAGAAATGCATACTGGGGAATCCATTGTCTACAATAAGAAGTAAGGCCAATAAAAGCACGTACCTCCTTCTGGGTTCTGGGCTGGGGAAGACTCGCTATTAACTGGATACGGTCGGGTGTCAACTGCCTACCCCTCTTGGACAGCAAGTGTCCTAAGTATACCACTTGCTGGACACAGAATTGAAGCTTCGAAGGTGACACCTTGTGCCCCATCTCGGCTAGAAAATACAGAACTGTAAGTGATGCACGCTCGCAGTCACGTTCAGAACGGGCTGTGATCAGTAGATCATCGACATACTGGAGCAGGGCAGTGTCAGTTGGCATGTGAATGTTGTCTAGTTGTCTCTTGAGTGCTTGACTGTAAATACTAGGGCTTTCTGTGAAACCTTGAGGAGCGCGTGTAAACATATAGCTCCTTCCATTTAAACAAAATCCGAAAAGAAACTGGCTGTCTGGATGAATTGGAACACTAAAAAATGCATTCTTGAGGTCAATAACAGTGAAGAACATGGCTTCGGAATCAATGGCTGTTAACAGGGAAGAAATGTCTGGAACAACTGGGTACTGAGGAATAATACATTTGTTAAGCTCTCGTAAATCAATCACTAATCGATATACTGGGGGTGCATTTGGATCAGTACGTTTCATGACTGGAATGATCGGAGAATTACATACATTGGAGTCAGTTTCTACAACTACTCCTTGAGCCATGAGCTCGTCAATAATTTTGGATAAGGCTGCTACAGCCTCAGGTGGCAATCTGTACTGCCTGATTCGTGGTAACACTACACCTGGTTTGAGAGTCACACGATAGGGTGTGATTTGCATGTAACCTACATCAGTTGGACCTTGCGCCCATAGATGCTGCGGAACATTAGACAATCTTGAATCAAAATCTCGTAATACATAGTGACCCTTAAAATCACGTAGGAACAGACGTATTCCCTCTGGGGAACAGCAAATAACTGCACCTAATTCTTTCAATGTCTTAATGCCTAATAGATTTTCTGGACATGACTTAGTAAGTAACAGATCAGTAGTACGGGACAATGGACCTACTTCTAGAGTAACTGGCTTAGATATTTCATTAACTATGGGTTTTCCTGAAAATCCAAGGGAAACATTTCTTGAGCCTGAGAGCGGAGCCCCTGGAACTTCGGCATGACTAATTGTGGTCCTACTTGCCCCTGTATCGATCAAAAACTTTCTGTCTTTCCCTAATACTTGACTGTGAACATAGGGACCTTCTTGGTCTACAGGTATCTCGATGAGAGGCAAGCCTACCTCCCTCTCTAGGCTGTTTCATGAATATGACTGATACTCTGGATACTCGGACTGTGCATACTGGTACATCTGCGATGTAACGTGCTGTGTTGCAGCAATAGGCTGCGGTACTGTAACTGTCTGTGGTGCATTCTGTGACTGAGGAGTCTGTGAAACATGTTCTTGTTTAGGCGGACGTGGTCTTTCTTTAGTCTTACCAGTAGCTATGTTGTGTTTCAGAACTGCACACTCGTTTATAAAATGACCTGGCTGTTTACAATAGTTGCAGTTCCCTTTAACGGGAGCCGCAGGGTGACTGGCTTGATTCGGACCCCTCTTCTGACTGTCTTGAGGAATAGACTGTGCAACTAGCACTTTCATTTTCGTGTCTTTCATACGTTTTCTTTCGTGTTCTTGCTCTTCTCTGATTCTATTCTGGTGGTACTGAAGCATCTGGAGCATCTGGGATGGAGTATTTGCTTGCCAGGTGCTTTCGACTTTCAAAACTCGGTTTTTAATTTGTGGACTTGAATTCTCGACTAATTTGGTAACGAAAAGATGAGGGTATGACTCACTACTTGTCTTGAGACCACTATTAATACTGAAACATTTCTCGAATCTAGAATAAAAATCACTAATATCCTCTTCTTGTTTCTGTTTACAGGCTGAGATTGCATCCCAGTCTTCTTTCCTAGTTGTCAATAATCTGGGTAAAACTTGAATCAATAATTCTGGTAATTCTTTACATTTAACTCCAAGACCGGTACCTGGTACTCGTGCCTTGTCTTCAGCTTCTAGAGCTGCCCAATCGATCTTTTTCTCTCCCACCTCCCATTCTTTTTCCTTTAACTTTTCATACACCCCTGCGGGTAGCAGGACCTTTAACATTTTAATGATATCTGGGTAAGTGTATTCTCCCATACGGAGCATGTCTTTTAATTCTCGATGGAACCCTGCTGGATCTTTGTCGTGACAGGGGATTAATTTCTTCATTTCAAGAAGTTCCATCTTTGATATCGGAGTGTATACAAACACTCGTTGCATTACGCCACCCGCCCCTTGGACTGGGTGGACTTCTCGTAGCGGATTCTGTCTGTCTATGTAGAATGGTTTACTTTCTGGGGGTGAGACATGAACAAAGTGCGGGTTCAGAAACGTTCTATACTTGTGGCGCTGTTCTAGAATGACACTAATTAAATCGGTACCTAGACCTCTCCATCTGTACTGGAGTAACTCGTTCAGGATATCATGTAACGGGCCTGGATCAGAATGTTGACCCTCATACAGGGTAATGAGGTGTTGGATCATATACATACCCACCAGTCGTTGCTCGGCTGGGGGCAGTTTCAGAAACATTTGTGCCACTATTTCGTCTGGAAAAGTGGTAGAATCAGTAATCCATCGGACTGCTGATCGGGCTAGTTCTTGTTCATGCATGGTACTCAATTCGCTATATCCGACTCGTGATTTCAGAATGTGATCGGTAGCTTGAAATACTTGTTCTAGAGAACCTCGTTCTGGTGCTGGATGATGAAAAATAGACTTAGGTTCTGGACGTAAATGGCGATCTGGAAATCTGGATTTTCCTACATACGCTATTCTGGCGGGATTCTCGTCTTCCTCTTCAGGATCAGAGGTACTTTCTTTCTCGCTTACTTGTGCTGCTTTACGCTGTTCGTGTAACCTTATTATTTCTTTACGAATTTTCTTGTACATACTTTCCATGGCACTCATGGTCTTGTGCTTACCCTCGGCTATATTATCACTCCACCTTGTTAGGATTCTCATTTCGGCGGGATCTTTAGACGGATAATCTTGTTCTCTTATTAAACAATTGATCAGGAACTTTAATATCATGAGCTGAATCTCGGCTTTCCTTTGAGACATAATTTCGCCAATACTTTCTGGATCATCCCCTGTACGGATGAAACGATATATTCTGTCTAGATCTTCTTTCATATTCGGTAAGGTGACTAGATACTCGGTCACCCTTCTTACGCGTACGGAATATAAAACCATATTATACTCGCCTGGGACTGCGTCATAGACACATTCGGCAAGGGCTTGTCTGATTTCTGTAACAGACTTATTACTTTTAGGAGTACGCTGTGATGCTTGAGCATGTAATTCGAGTGCTGATAAACGTTTGTGTGGCGGCGGGGTTTGAGGAGGACCTCCTCCTGCGGCCCCTAGACTGGAATCGTCGACTGACATTCTTCGTGCTTGCAGGGTCGGTAATTGTAACGTGGGCTGAACTTGTATGACAGGCTGACCCGGGGGTACCGTAACAGGTACTCCGGTGTCTGGAGGAACGGGAAGTGCCTGATTTACAGGGACAGGCGGAGCGCGAACTGGATTTGCATATTCTGGAACTGTGTCGTCCAAATAGGACGAAATAAAAATATCAGCTGCAGTCGGTTTGTGACGTAGCTTGGTCGGAACTAATGGTGGCGGGAAATTACTGGGTGCCTCTGGGGTCGCTTTTGGCAAGCCTTCGGCAAGGAGAGGATACATACCCTTAATAAGGGCATGCCTCTGTCTGTCTGACTGTTCGACTTTGACTTGTTCACCTATCTCGATTAATTCTCTTTCTTGGGCTCGTTCTTGGGATTCTCTACTTAACTCTGACTTTCTGACTTCCTTTTCCGTTCTTCTATGCGCTTCCTTACGCCATAACTCGATGGCATCTTTCTGTGACTGTCTGGCTTTCTTTTTCCATAATGCTTCCTCTACTCGCATGATACATTCGGCATCCCATGTACCCGATACGGGCCATCTATACTTTTCTTCTAACTGTTTGGTATACTCTACCCATAAATCTAGATACAATATGGCGCTTATGCCATGTTTCTGATACATAAAGTGACCTGGACTGTCCCTAGGCGGAACAGGAACTGCTGCTTCCAGCAGACCCTTTCTAGTTTTTAACTGACGTAACTTGGAAAAGAGCGGCATTCTAAACTTGAATCGGAACACAATACAATACATGAAAAACAATAACAATTGGAAAAACAATTCAGGCATACCACGACGTTGAAAATACATTAAACAACATTATAAATAACAGTTCGAACAGAATACTACCTGAAAATACCGAAAACAGAAACAGAACAGAATTCTCGAGAACGGAACAGACTAGAGTTACTGGATGCACTGCTGTAACAGTACGGAACATACCGGTCCCATAAAGGAACGCATCAAGACCCGTATCCACCTAGGTGAACACTTCGTTTGTGGGCTTGGGTACCACCAACCCACAGACCAGGAGTCAATTTAGACTGACCCTGTCTAGACACTACCCCAGCAATGGTACTCACCGGGCAGCACGGAACGGAAGGCCTCGGACGGGACTGGACTACGACGACGAACTTCGGACTTCAGTTACGGGTGGGCCTCCGGATACCTCGGACCTTGGACTCTCGGCTTGGGCTCTGGTCGGGACTCGCCGCGTTCCTCCACCGTCTCGTTCGGATGCTGGACCGCCTCCTCCGTCTCCTCCGTGGGCCTGAGGGATACTTGGAGCAGAAATATCTGCCAGTGCACGGTATGGTTCCGTCACGACTGCAGAGGGTCAGGGGGTCGGCGTGGCTTCACCGACGCGTGGGGAAAGGGCAAGTCCCTATTCGGGCGCCATTATGTGGTAAATAAATAAATAATACCCTATTTTTGACTAGACTTATAGCATAACAGATAGCTCAATAAAATAAGAGTCAAGATTCGAGGTAGTAGGAGTTTCTGCAGGTTTATTACAGCATAAGGACAGGATCAGGACAACCTGCATAGGAATAGGACAATAAGGCCCGGCAGCTGCCGGGGCTGGGTCTGGGATGAGCGCGCTAACATTTAATAACAAAACATTGACTTATATACATAGCGCAAACACATAGCATTACATTGCAGTAGGCGTAACAGTGGGTGGAGTAGAAGGCGTGACGCGTAGCAGTCGCGAGAGATAACAGAAATAAAAGGTGTAACTGGGCGTATACATAGACATGTGGTGCAAACGTAACAGAATATGTCATGAATGGGCGGAAACTTTGGAGGGGGCTACCTAAGGAGCCGGGACCTCTAACCTAATGGTGCGCGAAAACTAGCAATGACGTGTTACTAGGAGAAGCTGGGGGCTACGAACTCTGTGCTAGGAGCAGAGACTAGAGTCTGGAGGGTCGGAGCGACATGTACCTAAACCCTATCTGGTATCTAATGTTTAGGGAACATGTTGATATAAACTAGAAGCCATGAGGGGAAAAGCTAACTTGACTCTAAGACTGGACCATGCATTATTCTACATGTAGTGCGTGATGAATATTAAATGACCATTAAATACAGTATTTCTCTAACGTGGAGACAAGAAGGCTAGACAATGACGGAAACTATTGATGCAGTTCAGTAGCTTAGGAATGCAGAGGAGGAGGACTGAACTGATAGCTGGAACTATAACATACTTTTGGCAGACTCAGAGGCAGAGCCGGGGTGCACCGGGCACTGCAAGGCAGGAAGTAAGTGAAGGGTCGAGGATACAGGTGGGGGCTGTATCGCTCCTCAGCGAGGCTTTCAGGAGACAGGAGCTGAATCTGTGGTCCGGGCCCTTGTGAGGCCTGGAAACGGGGACTTTATAATGGAATAACGTGCACACTGAGAAACGTGGCAACATTACTTACATAGGCCTGATATTCGTAGTATTCACGAGGACTGTAAAATAGCATACTAGAGGTGGACACAACTGTAATTGCGTCTTTAATCAGAAATGGGGAATAACATATGCATATTGATCATGCACACATAACATATGATGGATGAGGCGTAGGGACACAGAACATGGCAAAATTTACTTTTCCACAAAAAACTAGATTAAACTAGATTAAAGCCTGAAGACATTATACCAATCTTGAATACTTTATCTTGAAGTGCAAAACTGAGAAAACTTTATAAAGCACACATACCTAACTAGCAAACTCACTAATCTTACTTGAATCCAGTGCTTTATTTGTAAAGCATGAAGTGCAGGTGCTCAAATCTTTGTCGGAGGCCACACCTATTTTTATCTGGCTGGATATGCCAGAGTGATTGTCGGAAAATCTGAAAGTCACACCCCAAATCTTTCTGAACAATATTCTGGTAATTCACAATGCTTGCAGCAGTAATGCCATAGATGGGCTGTGATACTCCACTGCTGACTATTCACCCAGAAGTATGGTAATGTTCGGTGCCTTTAAAGCTGCTGTAAGACGTCAGTGCCTTCACTCCATTGCTGACCAGCCCTCCATTTCCTCTATGAATGCTCTATAGGGGTTGCTGCTTCCCATTGCTGGGTGGGTCCCCAAGTCTAGGGTAACGTTTCTTAGTAGCACAGAGGGGCTGGTGCATCGATCTCACAGCTGACTGTACCCAAGGGCTGTGGTGATGCTCTGTGCCTGTCTGTGGCTGCTACCAAAGACATGCTGCTGTATCAACCTTATTGCCGACTATACCTCAGGGCTGTGGTGATGCTGGGTGCCTGCCTTTGTCTGCTACCACGGACATGCTGCTGACTTTGCCCCAGGGCTGTGGTGATGCTCAGTTCTTGCCAGTAGCTGCTACCAAAGACATGCTGCTATATCGACCCCACTTCTGACTGTACCCTGGGCCGTGGTGATTCTCTGTGCCTATCTGTGGTTGCTACCACAGACATACTGCTGCATCTATCTCGCTGCTGACTACCCCAGGGCTGTGGTGATGCTCTGTGCCTGTCTGTGGTTGCTACCACAGCAATGCTGCTGCATCTATCTCACTGCTGACTACCCCAGGGCTGTGGTGGTGCTTGCAACCCGCAGCGGCGATTAGCCCAGCTGAGTTGCTAAGCCGGCTTCCTGCCAGCGGTACGCAGAGGCCTCTCAGCAGGAACAGTAATGAGAAATGAGGAGAAATGCGCATTTTCAAGACTAGTAGTTACCTGGCAAGCCCTTTTCTGATGCTACATTTCAAATGTCTTTTGAAGATGTATGTGCTTATTGTTCTCTATGTTAACACACCTGGATGTCTGCATGACTGTCCTTATGGGTTTCTTTTCCGGCTGTACAGTGCTCTGCTATCCTTTGTAGCAAGGTTGACATACATTCCATAAAATAAATAAAAATTGAACGGAGCTCCCAGGACTTTAGTTACACAGCAGTCTGAAATGCTGAACAAAATTACAAATTTGGCAGAAAGCAGGAAATTCTTAGTACCAAAGGATACCAACCATTGTTTCCCTAGGTGTTCGATTATCTATGAAGACCATAATACGAACATTCGTCAAATAGGCCTTAAGTGATAAACAGATTGATCAGGTACTAAGTTTTTTATTAAACAAGGCTGAGTGATGGAACGTTGTAAAAAGAATTGTCCCTAAAGCTCCTACATTCGGAGAAGGGGGTTGATTCGTCTATGCAAAGTGATGGACTTTAATTATTGTCTTCTCAGGTTTAAAAGATTTGTGAAGACAGAGGAAAAATCACGATTATTTACCAGTCCAAAGTATTAAAAGAACTGACCAGGTACATTAGCCATAACACAAGCATGTTATTATTTCATAAGGAACCATCAACAATAATGTATGTTGAGTTTCATAGTTTATTTTAACTTTTAATAAACGGTTTTCTGTAAAGCAGTACGTTAAAATAAAGTACCCTCAAAGTTTGATCATAAAATAAAGAGGTATCATTGGATCCCTTTAATGATGTTACATATTACAATTGTAGAAAAAGAGGGCTCCAACAACTTAAAGAACTTATTCAACAATGTGCCCTAATCGTCATTGACATTGATGTTTGGTACTAAGAATGAACTAGGTATCAAAAAGTATTACAAGAGTTTCTAATAAAGAGAAAATTGTTTTGCTGCACTTGGGTTATTATAATTTGATGTATTAATTGTTGTTTGAAAGATAACAATGTTCACATTGTATCTTTTCAGGGGGTCTCATCTGTATGTAAATATTGGTTGTCCTGAAGATGGTCTTAAGGAGTGAACAAGTATAAGACCGAAACGTCGACTAGAATGTCCATATCTTTCACGTCTTGATTGAATTTTGATAACGACATTTCCTTTGTTATAATACAGGAGTTGTTGATTATAATTGATGTTGGATTGGACTTGAGTTCAGATGGATTGATGGGACAATTGATTTAATTCCTGTTCATTTGAAATGTTTTGAATAATCCATTTTTAATATTGAACTGTACCCTTTTCAAAAAGACATAAAAATAACACATTTTTCATAAAACTAATTTCCCGTGTAGCATTTTCTTCATCTTGATTCATCTCTTTGTCTTCAATTGTGAGACTAAAACAACAGCAAACAGATACCAATTGGGTTGGATAGACTATCAGATGTGAATAATACATATGTACATAATCATGGCTAGGCACATGTCAGGGGTTGCTTGTATATGTTACAGGTTGGATTGGATGGTATTTAGCTGGTCCAGAGTTGTGTTGCTGTGTCTGGAGTGGTCAAAGGCTTTTTTCATTTTACAGCTTTGCAAGGATGGCAATGTGACAATCCTATGCTTAATGACTTTGCTGTTGACATTTCCCCTTTTTCCCCTTCTATCTAAGAATGGATGGGAATGTGATAATCCTATGCTTAGAAACTTTTAATAGAAAAGCAGATTTGAGGTGAACAAATTGAGAGTGTCGCTTGTGTTGTAGGGTGCTCTTTACAGGAGCTGCCCTCCACCTAAACTTGGGAACTATCCAGAGTTCTCTCCTTCTTTTGTGCATAATTTATGCATACCTCTATGTCTGAAAGGGTATTGGTTTGAGAAATATACATATGTATTCTCTGAAAAAGATGTAAGGAGTGATGTCACTGCCCAGGTCATGAGTGATGTAATATGTGAGGCCATAAGCAGTGCACTGCCAGATGTAAGTTATAATTTGCTCAATTGACTATAACTGCTAAATTTCATTGGTTTTGTACGAGTAAAATCTGAGCCTAACTATAACGTCCCTGTAACCTTTTTTTTCCCCAGTGAACTTCTAAGATTTTTTCAATTTTATTTCCTAACTATAATGTCCCTGTAACATTCGTTTTTTTCAGTAAGTTTGTAAGGTTTTTAAATGTTATTTCCTGACAATAATCTCCCTATATCTTTGATTATTTCAGTGAATGTATAGATAGATAGATAGATAGATAGATAGATAGATAGATAGATAGATAGATAGATAGATAGATAGATAGATAGATAGATAGATATCAATATAAATATGGATATTATTAAAGCGTTGGGTGTACCATGTATAGGTTCATATTTTTAAACAAAAGTGATTTAACTCCCATAATGTACACCTGCTCATGAATTCTGATGCCATGCAGTCAGTCACAGATACCGAAACCTGTGATTAAATTGATTTTGTGCTGAAGTGTTATTACATTTGCCTACTTTCTCTGAAAATGACTAATGTATATTAAAAACAAATATCATGTTACATTCCTGCTTCGTTCACACCATCACCAAGTTTTTGGAAAAAACATTTTGATAGCTCTGCTGCCCTCAAAATAAAATCACTGTTTTACAAATAAGCAATTGCAATGATGAATGAAAGACTGACTCAGCGTGTCCAGAAGACACATACTGCCCTTCCTCTTTTGTGCCTCCATGTGACAAAAATGCCTGCTAGTGCACAGGTACACAAATCAAACACATGTTTTCATAGTCTCCTCCAGCTGGGCCTGATATTGCCTCCTCTCTTTTCAGCAGGAGAGATGCTTTTTTCTACTTTACTCCCTAATGTTTGAGAGCCATTACCTCTACCAATATGCCCACCAGGTGACGTTGAACTGGGTGCCAGGGGGCATCTAAATAACTACTCATTATTTATTGACTCACAGGATAATTACTTTTTACTGTCCAATCATAAACCCCTAATATACAAATTTATAATGAAAATGTTGACAATCTCTTAAATACTTCACTATGGAAGGCTGCTGGGCCCGCTGCACAACAGAGTCACCTGTTAAATTGTCGGGATGTAATTTGGGGGTGCCTAGGCATAAGTTTGCAGCCTTCAATTCTGTGCACACACCATTTTTTGAGATCTCTTACCCCCCATTCGGAACCTGGACTATCTCCTTCTTCAGATTGTCTTCCGTGCCCTGCACACAGGGGTCCAGGGCTGGGGGGCTTTCACTTGCAGGGGGTAGGATTAATGAGGAAGAACACTCCAGGCAACACGGGACGTTTAAGGAATCACTTCTTGTATTTGGCAAAAAAGAATCCCTTGGTTTCTTTGTCTTGTCGCAATTTGTTCACAGGATTTATTTAATCTTTAACTTCCACAAAGGATTATAATATTCTTTTGGGTGGTAAGTGTTGCACTTGTGCTGTTTCCAAACTATCTATAAGAAGGAGGATCCTAAAAAGATGTTTGTGTACAAGATAATAATTCTTGTAACATAATGTATTATAAAAGGACAAATATCTGGGTTGAAACCAAAAAAACAAATTTTTAAACATGGACCGCGTGAAATTTGACTTACTGGATGGTTAATACCACCGCTACTCTCTAGTAAAAAGATGGAGATATCTTTATTTCATGCATTCTTTTCTTACAGTCTAGGTCGGGCACATTGAGGTTTCTCCGCAGCATACTAGCGACAGGTGCACTCAAGTTATTTCACTTACTTGAATGCCTAGAGGATCAACTGGAGGGAGCAAAAATGTCCAGCTTTCCAGACAGTCAGAATCCTGTAGCTCCTAGGGAAACCCACTTACGTTATTTCTGCTGCTACTATCAACGCCAGCATAATTGTGATTGGTGTAATCCTGCATCTTTCAACAATAATACTGTCTTGCAAGCATCCAAAGACCTCCAAATTCCAAGAAAAAAACCAAAACAATCACAAATATGAGTGCCTAGAGGCGTTTGAAAAACCACAAGCATATTCAATCCACCCCCTGATCATGTCCACCCTTGGGGCATATACAAAACAAGAGCGGAGCCACGTTTTTTTTTTTTTTACTTTTTTCAATTGTGTTTAATGATCCACGTTCAATTTTGTTACAAAATTGAGAAATACAATGCTTTTTGGGCCAGTCAGGGTCCCCGAGAGGCCCCAGCTCCCAGCCTAGGGCATCAGGGTATTCCTACCCTGCCCCTTTTTCTATATTTTTAACTGTTTTGTTTTGACTCAGCTGAGTTTGAGTACCAAAATGGCTGCTAATACTTCCTGGTTGAAGTGTTGGCAGCTAATCAGAGTTCAGCATGAGATCTTTTGGAGTCATGGATGGCCTGCATCCCCAGACATATATATTGCTTTTGCCTTTAATATCTAAAAAAAACACTGAACAGATTTACTCCAAATCACAAACAGCATGCTTACTTGAACGAGTTCCTGCTTTCTGCCAAATTTGGTGTAATTCTGTTCAGTATTTCAGGCTGTAGTCTTGTTTAAAATGTCTATGAGCATTACCATGTGAAACACACATTTATGTTTAATCCTTTTTTTGCCTATGCTTGAATGGATCACCCCAAAACTTTCCATGCACAGTTAGACAAAGTGGGACACTTTTTTGGGAAGATTTCGTGAACATTCTTCAAATGGCGCCAAAGTTATAAGCAAGTCCAAAAACACTTTTCTTATGGAAACTAGGCCCCAACTATAACTACCTGCTCTTGACCGCCAGAAGGTTATATATATGGAGAGGCAAAGAGAGGTTTCCTAAATGTATACTTGGAGTTTGGTATCCACATTTAGACCCCTTGATTCTGCTGTGTCCAATCTTAATATATAGCTTGCTTCTAATCTACAGAGATTCTTCTCTCTACTACCCCCTCTCTGTTTTCAGGGGATATCATCAATAACTGAATATTTTAGCAAATCATTGTTACCCTGGTGAACTTGCCAGAAGTGTCCCACTAGGTGATTGCTTTCATCTTTAATTTTGATAGTTCTTATATGTTGTAGTATTCTTTTATGTGTCTATGGGATCATACTGCCTATGTAGGTCTTCATAAATTAAATGTTTGGTAATCTTGAATTTCTAGCTAAATGATGTGTTTAGGGAAATGTTTTTTTCCCTTTGTTTACATGCTTAGCATTTTTAAAACCCTTTACCAGCCTTTAGCCAAGAAGTACTTCCACTTCTGATACCATTGTGACCAGTCTGTCTCTGAATGACCTCGCTTTCCTATATCTGATGAGCCGTTTATTGGAGATTTTGCTTGTTATTCATGGATCACTTTTAAATAAAGGCCAGTGTTTTGACATTATTTTCTTTGTTGGTTGGTGGTCTGTATTGTATGATGCACTGAATCTTACCACATTCTGATTCTTATTGGGTGTCTTGACAGTGTGTTTGCCAACTAGTGCATCATCGAGTGTTCGTTGTGTTATCGTTGTATCCTCTTTGCTTAAGCCTATCGCTCATATAATCAGATGTTGCTTTGTAACCTTCTTCCTTATTGCAAATACGTCTGGCTCTTAGATAGTCACCACATATTATGCTCTTTTTTAGACTTTCAGGGTGTGCAGGATACTATTCCCTGCTTTGGGTTATCTATATGCTTTGGTTGTAAGATTAACTTTTTAATCACTATTACCACATCCAAAAATCCACATTGTATAGCACTGATCTGGCTAGTGAATAGCACATTTGAATTGGTCTTGTTCAGTTCATCTAAAGAATTCTATGCTTGCATCTAGGCGCCTTTCCAAATTAAAAATAAATCTTCAATAAATCTCACCCAGAAAAATGATGTGCGAGTTCCAGAATTTATATTTTTCAAAGAACACATGCTTCTCCCACCAGCCCATATGAAAATGTTCTTAGCTGGGGGTGAAGCAGGAACCCGTTGCTGTCTCTCGTTGCTGCTCAAAGATTTGTGTATCAAAGAAAAATATATTCTTAGTTAGGCAGTACTCTGTTATTTCAAGCAACATCTCATAGTGGCTGTAGAACCTTATTGTTCTTGCTCTTAGGAAATGTCTAACTGTGCATAGCCCATCAGTCTGAATAATGCTTGTTTAAAGGGGTTTGACATCTAATGTCAGCATTAGCATATATTCTTCACAGTTAATATCATAAATTCTCTTTGGGAAATCTGTTGAATCCTTCAGGTATGAAGGTAAACACTCTACAAAGGGTCTCAAATAAAAGTTCATGCACTTTGAGGTATTATACAGTAGACTGTCTTTGGCTGATATAATAGGTCGACCTGGTGGTTTGTGGGGTTCTTATGTATCTTTGATATAAGATATAAAATAGATAGCTTAGGTAAATAATTCCTCAAAAAATTCCACTCATTATCATTTAATAAGTCTCTCTAATGTCAGCCCCTGCGTTTGATATGATAATCTGATTTAGTGTTAGTGTAAATGGTCATGTTAATTCTATTGTAACATATAGGGTCATTCAGATGGCGATTGGCTTCTTTAAGATACATGTCTCTAGGCCACAAGACCACATTCCCTCCTTTGTAAGCATTTCTTGTCACACAATCACTATTGTTAGACAATTTAAGCATAAACTTTTTAATTTCGCTTTCTCTATTCTTTTTGCCTTTATGCACTTTGTTGCATTCCTGAAGGCATTTATGATCGTCAATCACCGCCTCAAAAAAAAGGTTGTCCCTGGTGAATGATGGGACAAAGCAGGATTTAGGGATAAAATGCAATTTACCCCCTACTGATATATCAATAACTATCTGTTCTTGCAAGCCTATAGTTACACCTACTGATTAAAAAAAGTCCCTACGTTCCTCCTCTAATGAAGACAATTGTTGCATCTGCCATTTATATGAACATTACTTGTACTCTGACTTAAAACTAAGATGTAAAAATGGCTAGGGCCAATTTTGCTTATTTAACTTTTACATAGGCCATAATATGTTGGCTTACAGAACTGGTTGAATAAAAATATAACGTGGACTGTTTGTGTTTCTATACCTTGCAGACATATGACAGGAAAAACATGGCTTTAAGCCTATCCATATGGCCTGAATTACTGCTGCTGAAAGGACTGTAATACTGCATGCTAGAACCAAAAAAATGTTGTCATGTAGGCAAACCTATTGAAGTGATCAATCATTCGTTTTAGCCCCAAAAAAAAGGTAAAGGTCTCCTCTTCTGCGCCAACTTGAGGTATGGAGATCCACAGGAGTGACCACTGTTCCCGGCATTAGTTTACATACTCCTAAAACTGTTATATGATCTAGTTGGTGATTGGAAGGTACCCCTTCTATCAAACATGGATGATATACAGACATATATTAGATTTTAAGAGGACAGGTAGCCTTTTTACAGTTATTGCTTAATTCTTACAAGATATCAATTGTTGAATGATGCACAATTACCTCCTGCACAAGCAGTTCTGAGAAATTCATTTTGGGTAGCAAAGATAACCTATCTGAAGTGCTTGGTCTAAACTCCACCTAGCCAAATATTGACAATTCTAGCTACATTTCTGATCCTAGGTTTTCCATAAAACAAAATTCCAGGCCATCACTAAGAGTTGTTACTTTAATTTATATAACCCAAGCTGGTGCTACCCTTACTATTTTTGGAGAACCAGACATTGGGTATTGGAGTTGCAGTTAATTGAAGACGTTTTTTAATTGTAAAACATTCTTTGCACTTATTAAACAGTTTAAAAGAGCTCACAGATCTGGTGTGCGAGCCACCTTTGACCTAAAAAAAGAGACCACATTTCAGAGGAGGATGCTGCCTCCTTTGGCTTCCAGTGCAAACCTCATGCCTAACATTTAAGTGCCTACACTTTCAATCTTACTGGTACTCACGAACTAAAATGATTCCTCAGATATCAGCTCGAAAGTAATGTTGCTGCATAAGAAGCTGATGATTCTCCCTAAAGACATCTACATTATGGAATTCACCTCCCTTAGAGTTTAAACTCTGAATTAATTTGTTGGCTAGGTTGCCTTTAGACCAGTGCTAAGCGACCATCACAGTTTGGTGAGCATTATACGATTTTAGTAAATGTGAAACTGCAATCCCACTCCAAAAACCTGCCTCTAAATTCTATAGTACGATCTCGTTGTGGCTCTTCTAATCACCTGTAATAGGAAAATGGCACTACTGCTTCGCTTTAATAACTTAGTACAAGTGATTTGTGGCGCTGTAATGTCACCTGCCAGAGACTGCAGCCACTGAAGGCAGATAAAAGAGCAACATTACTGCTGCAGTTTAAATATTTGTAGCCTTTATAGTCTATTTTTCTAAACTGAACAGTGATCAGCAGAAAGGAGAGATTTATGGCAACATGTTTGTTTTCTACTTATAGTTCATTTAACCAAATAAAGAATCTATCTGCACAAGTCACCTTTCGAGCCGCAGTCTTTAATTAATGTGATTTACATTAAACTGATCATAATATGTTTTTGCTAAAAAATGCGACCTGCTTTTTAGTTTGCATAATTTAGCACTAAAGATTCTGCTTTTTTTTCAATGTCTGCCTTCATACTATTTCTGTCGCATGAAGGGTAAGATACCAAGGATTTGTGTGGTGTGTGGGATGGGTATGGTGTGAAAATTAATTATAACAAGTAAAATAACCTCTTCCATATCTTAAAAGGATATTGCAAGTCCCCTTGCAGTTTTTACCTTATAAAAGAAGTAAGCCTTTGTCTCGTTTCATTGGATGGTCTCAGAACCCATATATATTCAGTGATGTCAGTCAGACAGAGTAGATAAATGCACAAATGAAGGCCGCCATTGCTCAACATGAACACAAAAATAGAAATCTCATGCCATGTTCATGCAACACTCGATTACAGGAATAGACACAGTCCTGTGGTGCTATTGCAGCCCTTGAACCGCGCGCAATCCTTTAATGGCAGACCCAATTATCTGCCTACAGACTTTTAGGGCCAAATAAGCGGTTCTATTATTACCTCTATTCCTGTTGGAAATTCAGGAAACATTTTGCAAATAAATGATCTCCACTTGACATCATATGTGGATTAATAATAATAATGAGTATGTAGTTCTTATACATCACATTTAATCTAGAGGAGAGAAAAAAATCTCATGTAAAGTAGGTAAAGCTTTTTAAAATCCGTATGACCTTTTAGTTGTTTGTAGAATAAAAAATGGAATTACAAAAGACTACAAATTTGACAAAAGCATATTTTGAGATGAAATTCTTTAAAAGCCTTGACATTCACAGAAAATGCTAATCAAAATGTTTATATGTAAAAACTTGTTTTGTAATTATTCTATCTACAGGTGAAGTTGACTGGCATTGCAGTAAGTTAAGTGCAGTTTGACACTTTTGGAAAACTTTTATGTTGAACTTTTTATTTTGCACATCCCTAGTTTGATTCCATGAAAACGATGTTTCTATAGAATATCTGGGACATCATGCCACACGCACATCACTTATAAATATGGCTCCATGTGTAATGATAGACAATTCCCCTCATTTCACTTAAGCTGAAAGGATAAATTCAAACTGAATAACACACTAGATCCTGTTGCCATTAAAAACACTTCTAACGAGAGCACTTTGAAATGTGCTAAAAAAGGTCACCTTTTAAAAAAAACTCGCTTCAAAAAAGTTAAGCTTTTAAGTTATTAAGGCAGACTGTGATAAACACTCTCGTATAAGCCGAACTATTCCGGAAGAACCACTAAAAATGAAAAGTGACAGACTTTAAAACTTCTGACAAATACGCATAGCGCTATCAAATGTTTAACATTCCATTAAAATGTATATATAGCCTTCCAACCTTAGGTACCTCATTTACACCTCAGTGGTCATCGAAGTGACAGGCATCTCAGCTAAATCTTTTTCTCACTCACTTTATAAAGTGAAGTAGTTACAGCAAATGATTAATTTAATGGTGTGACTGGCGTGTTGCTGATGATGAAATAGAAGTCGAAAAGCACATCACACATCTCCATGCAGTCTGAGTAACACAGGCAGAAGTTGTAGCACTCGTTTCCAATGTCTTTATTTAAAAAAAAAAAGATATATACATCCCTTAATACTTCTGCTTGCATTGTTTCAGATGAGGGATGCACGAACATCTAGTATACATGTCTTTATATTGTTATCCTCATGTTGTTTGGTCACAAAGTTGTATAGTCGCACAGGCTCAGACGTTTCAAAAGGGCTTCTTTGCTGCTGCATGAAATGAAGAAGGCTGTCAACCAGTGCTTAATTTGTGCCGATGCTTTCCGGTGCTTAGCACCGGCACTTAATTATCAGGGTCGGGTCTATGCATCTGCTGCGCACGTCACACATAGATGTTTTTTAAAATTTACCGTAAGTCTGTACTTAGCGTATTCGCTGTGAGTCACGGTGGTTAACAGTGACTGGTTGCGACTGTGTGACACTTCTTAATCACTTAGCCTGCCCTGAGCCCAAGAAACACTGCACTGTGATCTAAGGGCTGCTGCGCATGGCCGCCATGATCAACATATATATAATTTATGAATCTGACTTGGACTTGGAGCCCAAGTCCAAGTCAGATTCATAAATTATGTATATGTTGATCATGGCAGCCGCAGCCCTTAGTTCACAGTGCAGTGTTGACTGTTGCAGTGTTGCCAATTGCCGGCGGGCAGGCCGCGGGACACATGCACTGATTTATTTAGGCGTGCACAGAATTTTTCCACATCGCCATGCCCACCCCAAACATAACCACTGCAGCTAACTGCCCACCACGAGTCATCATTGTCTTTGAAGTTAGGCGACCCCCGACCACGTTGAGAGAATGGCCGCCTGTGCAGGCATCGATCAGCCAGTAGTACAGTGCACTACTGTCTGGTAGCAAGCAGCACCAGGCACCTAATCGCACAATCAGTTATTCACTGAGCAAAGGCCGTGCGGCCACGGCCGGCCCACCACAACTAGCGGCTGTAAGAAGTTAAACTGTTACTAATCCTCTTTTGAAGGTGTCACAGGCCTTGAAATGATGTCCACCCTACCAACATGATAAATGCTTCCCACGGAATCTGATGGGCTCACCAGCTCTGCAAATCTTTCTCACTCTCCAAAAACTATTTCTTTTCTGTTGACATCCATGATCCACCCCCGCCAAAAGCCCCTTAATTCACATTCCTTTGAGACTCAGTAGCGTGACGGGTACGAAGAGTCACTGAGCCCTGGACACTGCCATTTTTTTTATTTTTGAAGACAAATACCGCACATTTGCAGGGCAGGTTCAAAACCCCTACCAAAACAAACCTGCCTATAATTTCCTGGATGAATCACTCCTCGCCACCTCTATGGACGAAAAGCCCCATCCTTTGATTTCCTGAGGGTGTCCAGACCGAGCACGGGAAGGGCCCTTCCACCTCTGCCCCACACACCAGTGAGTGCATGGATGTGCCTTGCCCCCACCCTTCCAGAACAAAGATATGTTATATAAACATACTTGGTTCTCAATGGTCTCGCAGACTGTGGAAGAAAGAACATCTATTACATCACTAGGCTGAGAGACAGCAGCCTTGACCCCGGGATGTTGCTAGTGTTCTCGCTTCAGAGGATGCTCGCAGTACTTTCTCTTTCTACACTCTACTCCTTCCACCGGGCCTCTACCCCCTCTGCCGTTATTTTATCTAATTTTTTATATAGAGTTTTATATAGCATGAACGTGACCCGAATCGGGTATCAGAGCGCTTTACATAGCACCAGTGAACCAGTTAACTTTTAACTTCCTCTTGCTTGTCTTATTTGTCGTGGCATTTTTTCATGAGTCTCTTTTCTCTCCTGAATTTTTCAAAAAAAGTCTAAATTTTCTCTCCAAATAGTTTATGCAAAACAGTTAATGGTCTGAACAGGCACTGTAGCTCATGTCACAAAGATGTGTGCCAATTTCTGTCCCCTCTTTTGAAATTCTTTGTAAGCCCACATAACTTGTGTTACCACAAAAAACCACATGACAAGTTATGGGAAACCGGGTCCACCACATTTCAGACTGCTGTGTAACTAAAGTCCTGGGAGCTCTGTTCAATCTTCATTTATTATATGGGATGTATGTCAACCTAGCTACCAAGGATAGCAGAGCACTGTGCAGCCAGAATAGAAACCCATAAGGACAATCAGGCAGACATCCAGGTGTGTTAACAAAGAGAACAATAAGCACATACATCTTCAAAAGACATTTGAAATGTAGCATCAGAAAAGGGCTTGCCAGGTAACTACTAGTCTTGAAAATGCGCATATCTCATCATTTCTCAACACTGTTCCTGCTGAGAGGCCTCTGCGTAACGCTGGCAGGAAGCCGGTTTAGCACCTCCACCACAGCCCTGGGGTAGTCACCAGTGAGAGAGATGCAGCAGCATATCTGTGGAAGCAACCACAGACAGGCACAGAGCATCACCACAGCCATGGGGTAGTCAGCAGTGAGATAGATGCAGCATCATGTCTGTGGTAGCAACCACAGAGAGGCACAGAGCATCACCATGGCCCCGGATACAGTCAGCAGTGGGGTTGATATAGCAGCATGTCTTTGGTAGCAGCTACATGCAAGAACTGAGCATCACCACAGCCCTGGGGCAAAGTCAGCAGCATGTCCGTGGTAGCAGACTGAGTCAGGCACCGAGCATCACCACAGCCCCGAGGTATAGTCGGCAATGAGGTCGATACAGCAGCATGTCATTGGTAGCAGCCACAGACAGGCACAGAGCATCACCACAGCCCTTGGGTACAGTCAGCAGTGAGAGCGATGCACCAGCCCCTCTGTGCTACTAAAAAATGATACCCTAGACATGGGGACCCACCCAGCAATGGGAAGCAGCAACCCCTATGGAGCATTCATAGAGGAAATGGAGGGCTGGTCAGCAATGGAGTGAAGGCACTGCGGTCTTACAGCAGCTTTGAAGGCAACGAACATGACCATACTCCTGGGTGAATAGTCAGCAGTGGAGTATCACAGCCCATCTATGGCAGCACTGCTGCAAGCATTGTGAATTACCAGAATCTTGTTCAGAAAATTTTGGGGAGTGACTTTCCGAATTTCTGACAATCACGCTGGCATATCCAGCCAGATCAAAATAGGTGTGGCCTCGGAGAAAGATTTGAGCACCTGCACTTCATATTTTACAAACTAAGCAGTGCTGTCAACATGTTGATTAAAATGTTCCTCTCTCTTTCCCACAATTTCCTGGTGAGGAACAGTTTCATGACAGTATATTAATTTTGAATTTGTCATCTCGGTAAACATTGTAAATAGAAAGGACTTCATGGTAAACTAACATATTCACTTTTACGTGTCTGACCAACAATTCCCTGGGAGCTTTTTCAGTGATCTCTGGATTGTCTGTTCCAGTTTCATATCTGATACAACAACATTGAATGTTCCCTCTCTGTCATTCACCACAAAATGTCTTATTGCTGTGTATTTCTTCATTGATATACTCTGCCCTGCTGCTCAGCGATCGTGTAAGTGATGCCATAGAATGTTCATATATGTGCCTGGTTGAATGAATGTCACTTGGAGTATGTGGGCTGCTACTTTACAACATACTGTAGCTGTAACCTATGATTCTTACATGAGATTGAAGAATAAACTTTCTTCTTGTTTCATCATCTACACTGCCTACCCTCATTCTTACAATTCTACAGTATGGTTTATCCACCTCTAGCTTCTTCACTCCTTTCAAATACCAGGACCCATATCTCAGGTAGTTTATGCAATGGAATTCACGAAACATAGTAATCAGTGACTCCATAGTCTTCAGGTGCAGCACCCAATCAACTTTCCGATCAGCATGTACCACATGTTGCACTACCGCTATCATGTGTAAAACATTTCCCAGTACTTGCAAAGTTCTGGTTTTTCTTCACATTCTTTGACAAACTCTACCAACTTGGAGATCTGATTTTGAAGTGAGTGTAATGAACATTGCCTGGCTTTGCATTGTATTATTGACTGTCTCTATGAGACTACTTGACCCCCAAAAATCTATGTTTTGACACCAAAATGAATTATATATGTCTCATGGTTCCTGAAATATTACATCAGCGCTGCAAGATATTTTTAAAAATGCCATCCAGAAAGATTCATCCCCGTATTAGCTATGTCTACCCAAGCTAAATTACTTCTCTAATGATACAAAAATACATATCAAAAATGAAAATCTCCGGACAACAATTTTTTTATGGAGATACATCAAGGGGATAACACTACAGCAAATAGGGAACCCTACTGGTTGTTAAAAGAACACTCACAAACACTAGTTAGAAGCATGCATCATCATGGGGTTCCCACTCAAGACGCCTAGAGCATCTGGGTGTGCTTCGACGCCTGAGTTACAGAGGAGCAGGCTTTCATTGGTTTCACAGGGATCAGAAACTTAAAATTACCTTAAGGCCTCCCACCACTGAAGGCAATATTTAATTATGGGAGCCTTAAGTAAGGTTAAACTCACAAGTGAATGTGGACAGAGATTATTATGATCTCTCACATCCCAGGTCAACATGTTTAGCCATCCTCCTAAATGCCCAACAGGGTCAAATGGGTTTCTTCAGGACCTGAAGATCCCTATTACCATCTGCTGCTCCTACTTTGGTATACACATGCACACTCTAACATGTGACATTTGTAACTTACAATCTTCTTTTTGATTCTGTGTATGTATTTGGAATGAGATATTCCTTTGCATCATTGGTACTCAGAGGGGGCGTGCCCTGTAGTCACACTAGTATCAAGGTGTGTTGTCTACATACTACCTATTTGGTGTAACATTCAGATCTCAAAGAACACCGAATCGGTAGTATGCTGGTGTCCCTTCCTCCACAAAAACCAATCCTGCCTACCAGGGCCGGACTGGCTGTAGCGGGCATCAGCTGTTTCCTCAGTGGGCTGGAAGGGTGGGGCTGTTTTTTTATCCCTGGGTGCCGTTTTTGTTACAGATGTCCGGTTTTGCAGCAGTGCTGCAAAATCAACCACCTGCAACAAAGGCAGCAGCGGGGGTGGTGCTTTCCCACCCACACCCCACTCCCCCGCCCCACGGTGCAAGTGTGCCTGCATTGGCGCTTGGCTGCAGATCGTGTGCCAGAGCAGGTAGAGGACAGGAATGCACCATATATTGTTAAACATGGTGCACTCCTGCCATCTCCCTTTCAGACAGTGCAGCTAGTTTGCCTGCTGTGTTGCATTGTGTGAAAGTAGTATAAATCTGTCCCACAATGTTTAAGAGGTAGTGGTAGAAAGATGTTTAGTTTTGCCCAGGACGCCACCCTTCTGTTTCATTATGTGCATGTGCTGAAATCACCCCTCTTTACTCAAGTCATTTTCAACACCACCCTGTCTAACCTGTTGCACCTCTAGCTGCATGTCTTTTATTAACTGGCTGTCAGCTTCTTTTGATTCATACATTTGCGAGATATACCGCCAGATGCATCAAGCATCCATTTTGCGATTCCTTATTAGCAAAAAATAAGGAATCGCTAATAAGGAATATCAAAATGGTATTCAAGAAGAAATCACTTTAAAAATAGCGATTTCTTAAATTCCTTAATTGCGATTCGCAAATTGCAAGTCGCAATTAAGGAATACTTCCCCATTCATTCCTATGGACCTAGAGGCCCATAGGAATGAATGGGAAGAATTTTCAATTTGCGAATCGCAATGAGCGAATCGCAAAATGAGAATGCGATTTCAAGGGTGAAGGGGTATCCAATGGACACCCTGTTGCACCCCTGAAACTGATCTGTGCACATATGTTGCGCACACACATGCCCTCAATTTGAGATTCCTGAAATGCAAGTAATCGCAATTTAGAGAATTCACAATTTGCGATTTTTGCATTTGGGATGATGCATCCCAAATGCAAAAATACCAGTCGCAAAGGGGCAGATTCTGAGAATCTGCCCCTTTGTGAGCAGTTTTTAGCTTCAAGCATCTGGGCCATAGTCCAGAATTGTTTAACGGCATAACCAGGACTATTAGTGCTTGAATGTAAAGAAAATAATTCGATTAAAGAAGCTGCTCTCACATTGACATAAAATAACTTGAATACTCTGCCACATCTGTATTCCTTTTTGCAAGTTCTCAGCCTTTTACATGCTAAAGTTTCAAAAGTTACACATAAGGCCTGTCTGATTTTTATTTGTGTGTGCAGGTAGCTTTCTCCACCATAAATTATCACACGAATACAAACATAAATGTCCTACTTGGAAAGATATGGTAATGTCCTTCTCTCTTTTTGGAAATGATGTGATGAGTGGGATATTATCATAGACATGTCTTTCAGCTTTTCCTTGGAAGAAAGTTTTTAATGTTACAAATTTGGTTTTAGCGTCCCTTTCCTATCAAAAGGAACACATTCAAAGTTGTAATACATTATACACAGTAAGACTGTGAATGTGCCACAGGCTGCTTGGAAAACATAATTGTGCTTTTTAAGAGTAGGTGTGAAAAAAAATCTCTTCACCTCAACTGCCTATCACCTAGATTCATCAAAGTCCCGTTTTGCGAGTCTGTAATAGCGATTCATAAGGAATCGCTATTAAGGACTTGCAAAATGGGATTCATGTAGGAATTGCAAAAAATATTGCGATTCCTACATCTTCCTTATTTGCGATTAGCAAATTGCTAATCGCAAATAAGGAATAACTTCCCATTCATTCCTACGGGCCTACAGGCCCATAGGAATGAATGGGGAGTTATTCCTTATTTGTGATTAGCAATTTGCTAATCGCAAATAAGGATGCGAATTCAAGGGTGCCAGGGGTGTCCAAAGGACACCCTGTAGCACCCCTGAAATGCAAAGTTACACAGGTGTTGCGCACACACATGTCCAAAGGACATGTGTGTGTGTAACATGCAACTGAGAAAAAAGCACTAAAGTGCTTTTTTCTATTTTTTCGCTATTTACCACGAAGTCAGACTTCGTGGTAAATAGCGGCCAAATATTGCAAATTCGCAATTTAAAACTGGTTAATGAATTGCATTTAAGGAATCTCAAATAGAGATTCCTTAAATACAATTCCTCGCAAATATGCGATTACGCAAATAGCGATTTTTGCATTTGGGATGATGAATCCCAAATGCAAAAATTGCGCTCGCAAAAGGCCAGTTTCTGAGAATCTGGCCCTTTGCGAGCCGATTTTTCGTTCATGAATCTAGCTGTATATCTTTTACTCAGTGCAGCTGCTCAGTAGAACTGTCCACATACATTTGCTTTTCTGTATTGACAGGTAATGATATGGAACTAAAAATATCTGTCGATTTAAACAAGTCATATGTGGATAGGACTAAATAAAAGGTCACCACAAGTAGCAAAACAATAGATTTTCAGGCCAATGAAAGTGGACGTCGGACAGCAAGAAAATATATGGGCCTGATATTCTATCCTCATTGGCAAAACAGGGATATGTAAACTGCACTTTAAAAAGTGTATAAACATGGATGCAATTTGCTATGATACCTATGTCCTAATAAGTGTCATCACAAATGTCCTATTCACGGGGTTGAACACGATTTGCCTCATGGGTAATAATTAGGCAGGTTACTTTTTGTGACACTGTTCATGGCTATGAATGAAGTGATTGTGGCCTATAGGGTCAGAAGACCCATGACTCCGCATTTGCTTTCCTAAATATGAAAAAAAAAATTAAAGGAGCTGAGGTCCATTAAAGAGGGGGGAAACATCCTTTACAATGCAACTTTTACCACGCAGTGCTTTTACATCGCAACTTTTACAACGTAAACCATTACAACGCATTGCGCTGGGGGGGCGCTCTAGGATAGGGAATAGATTTAATTTACTATCCAACACCTTCCCTACTATCCATGGGAACTGGAGTTGGAAAAGTAAATTAAACTATTCACTATCCAGCACCCCAAAGCGATATGCGTTGTAATGGTATGCGTTGTAAAAACTGCGATGTAAAAGCATGCGATGTAATGTCATAAATCCTAAAGAGGGTAGTGCTACTTTAAAAAAATTATTCAGATTTTTGAACACATAGAGGAGGGAGGCACTGACACGCACATATTGGTCCTCTGGACCACACCCTGCTCCCACAAAGGCGCCAGATACAGTTCCTTAAGGAGAAGGTGTCCCTGTGAACAGCTACCCCTATGAGGCTCATATATCACCTATACTCATGTCGACATCTGATTTACAGTTTGTGACCAAATTGTGGTCACAATCCAGTGATACCTTTTTGACTCTCAAATAGTAGGGGGATGACTTTTTTAAATCCTCTCATATATGTGATATGGGATTGGTTGCAAAACGCATTTTACGAGGCAGGAAGACGGTCTTTATTTCACAAATAAGCTTAGTATTTAATAAAGAGCCCTTTTGAAGTGGAAAACTCTGTGATTTTGTGTATCATGTGGGTTTCCACTGCACATGGGCTTTCCACATAATGTCCTATATCCTTGCACATTACTACCAGGCAGTAGCAGTGTCAGAATATCACTACACAAAGGGGTATATTTGCAAGGATTTAACGCCACAATAGCATACATTTTTAGATGTTATGGAGGCTTTTTTTATCGCTATATTTACAAGTTACCTCAAACTTCAGTAAGCATCATGTTTTTCAGCGTTAATATGAATTTTTTACAGTGCCACTTCTGTTAGCGTGACTTATCGAAAATGAGATGCAAGGTAGGCGTTCCCACGTAAAAACCCCTGCAAAACACACAACACATTTTTTGCATGGATTTCCATGTGCGTCTCATTGTGCCTGATTTGCAAAGTGACACATCTAGGCAGATGCGTCACTTTGTAAAGCCTTGTGCTACATTATACCTGCATCAGCTATAATGGATGCAGGGTGGGCATTCCCACATAAAAAATGACTCGTAGAAGTGGTGCAGAGAAATCTTTGAGAATCACTGCACCACTCCCATGACTTGGTTGCGTCACAATCCTTAAACCTGCTTCAAACAGGTGTAAGGAGTGATGCAGGGCTTTTCACATGGGACATGCCCATATGTATCGACACATTGCTGGAGTTGTGTCAATTATCCAACAAATTCCAGCAATGTGTCATTATTGCAGCACCAGATACACCAAGATTTCTGGTGTTTCTGTTGAGTCCTTGCATCATGGAGCACTGTACTGTAAATACAGCGCATCTACGGTGTCACAAAGATGGCGCACTGAAAAGTGACGCATCACTGGATTTCCACGGTGATGCGCCACTCTTCATAAAGAAGGTCATGAATCTGCACTTCCTGTTCCCCTGGGACCCTGGCTGGTCATCCTGGCTGTTGGAGGGTTTGGGGGGGTGGTTGTTGCTATGTGCTGAACGTGTTCCTGGCTGCTCCAAGATCCTGAAGCTGGCCTTCGATGAGGGTGGCCAGGGTCTAACGGACCTCCAACTGTATTACATGGCTGGACAGCTGTAGCATGCTTCACTATGGTAATCTGACAGTGGTAATAGGGAGAAACGGCTCTTGGCTGGATCGGTAGAGGAGAGTGCTCTACACAGAAACTTGATGAGTGGGATGCAAGTCCTGTCAATACATAGTGTGGCAGGTGACCCAGGTTTGGGATAAACGTGTCCTGAGGAGGCCTCCATATGCAAGACTGCTTCCACTTTGTGGATGCAGCCCTTTCACAGAGTTCAGACTTTGATGGATCTGTGACAGTGGACAGCAGAGGGGTGACACCAAGAGGGAGACCTATACCAAAATGGGGGGTTTCTTACAATAGCTAAAGCAGGTGAATTGTTTCAGTAGAGACCGGGTCAATTCCTGCAGTATGCTAAACTCTCCACACAGTCTGGGAGGTATAGACAGACTTCCCGGCTGAGCCCGCGTAGTCTAATAGGCTCACCATGATCTTGAATGTAGGGTTGGACAGGTGCCTGACCTCCCGATTGTATGTGGCACTGAATGGGGATAGACGTGTGCACATGGAAACAGTCCAAACTGGGTGGAATGAGGATCTTGGAAACCAGCTGATGGAGGGGAAGAGGAAACGTGTGCGCGCCCAGTAACGCACGTTTTAAGTTGACTGACTTATTTCACCTGCACCTGCGCTTACCTCATGCTACAGCGACTGCACAGGATTTTTCCACCCAGGGCCCCAGTTACTGAGGGCCTCTGGCAAACATTTTGCACATGACGTGGGAATGGCCCATATTGGGAGAATTTTGGACAGTGGTGGTATAAACCCTGTACAGAGTACCGAATACCCGAGTGGGGAGAGGGAACCGGCATAGCCTAATTGAGCTGCTGCCGACCCCTGCAAATGGGAGGAAGATAGGGAATAATTTTAACCTACTGGTATTGGTACTGGAAAGTCGATGAATTGCAATACATTGGGCTAGGCCTGCGCCTCTGTCATTGGAACAATGGCTAGCAGAACTGAGAGAGTGGGATGCGACTGACGAGCCTGTGCAGGCTGAAAAAGGTGAGAGTGGATGAGCATGCGAAACAGGACTTGGGGCTCGGGGGAAAAATGTTGGAGGAATTAGGGTATTGACTCAAACACCTCAGACGGACACTATGGGAAACAAAAGAATTGAAACAAGGCACTTTGAGATCCTGGGACGGGACAGGGGCTGCCACAGTATGGCAACCCCAGGCACCTTGGATCCGAAAAAGGCATGTAAATAGCTAACAAATAAAGAATAAGACATCTGAACGCCAGGAGCCATATTACAAAAAGTTCCCATGGATAAAAAGGGTTTTGCACTTGTATTGTGGTATTACACAAGGCGCTTGTGCAAAATGTGTGCCAGCATGATCCTGAAGAGGTATTCCATTATTTATCTGAGAGCATGGCCCTATGCAAACGAGGAGAAACTTTTGCTATTACACCTATATCCTGGTTTAGTTCAGGCACAGGTCAAATAAGCTCTCAGGAGACAGACTGATTGCGTGCCACATGTGAAGTTGTGTACGATCACCCTGTGACACATGCTATGGTTTAGCTTGTGCAATAATATCTGACAATCTGGTGATTGAACATTAAAGTCCCTTTTATTAATTAATCTAGTGTCACCTATCAGCAATGCCACAGAGGTTGCCTAACCAGAACATTTAAAACAATTCTTATTATAAGGGCCAGATTAGAGAAGCATTACCGTATTCCTGAATTAATGATCTCTATTCCTGCCAGGTTGCAGAACTCGGATAGGCTAGAAATACAGAAAAGAATCACCATCTGGTGGCTGATATGGAAAACGTGCATTTCTACTCACCCTGTTAATTAATTATATATTTGATATAATTGTCCGTTTATATAGCTCACCTACCCCTAGACCGCTCAGTGGGAGTCTGCTTTACACTGGCGCAGAATTCATTTATCTGTTATATTGAGATGGGAAAGATTTAACACATTTTATAATCGGTTATAGAATGACTTAATTTGTAAAAAAAAGAAGTGCAGGTGCTGAAAATTTTGCCAAGGAGGCCACCGCTCACATCTTCCTCCAGTGAGCCACACTTTCAACACTCTCACTGCCTCGATCTCTATCGTCTAACCTTGATCTGTTGTCTGTCCCCTAAGTCTTTGCACTAAGAGTCTTTCCTCTCACCTCTCTAATTGTTTTCTATCACCTTTGTCACACCCTGTATTTCTGATTTGCCCTCTATTCATTTTAGCCCTGCCCTTTTTTCTCTTTACTTTTATCCATGCTCTGCTCTCTCTCCCCTCGATCTTGGCTCTTTATTATCACTCTCTAGCAGTGATTAGCTGTGTCTCCATTTTATGATTTGTCTGCTTTTTTCCCTCAGTCCTGTCCTCCACATTCTTTCATTTTATCTTCTCTCTTCTTAATGCTCTCTTCTTCACATCATGGCTGCTTTCTCTTTGTATCTGATTTGCTCTCCTCCTTTTCTTCTACCTTGCTCCGTTTTATCTCTCTCCTCTCTAGTTTTTTCTTCTCCTCTTTACTCTTGCTGTCTCTCATCTCTATCACTGCTGCTGCCTGTGACCCCTGTCGTCAACCTGTACATGTCCCTGCTGTTTTGAACTCTGCTTTTTCCTGTTGTCATTCCTAAAGAAGCGGAAGATGACATGTTTTACTTTCTTACCTACACCGATTTCAAAAACAAAATTTACACCAAATGAAAATGCTTTTTTGCATATATTAATCAGTGTTGTATGACTGGGTTTATTGCCGAACAGGCAGCTGCTTGAGCACAGCAGGTCATGTCACTGCTAGTGCTGCCTGTAATTAGTAGATCCAGGGATGACGACGGCATCTGCATCCACTGCTCAGCTTGATATGATCCTGTCTGCTACAGCACAGGCATTGTCCCCAGCAGTAATGCTGCCAATGCCGGTAAGTATGGCTGTGGTGCCTACTGGACTCACTCACGCTCAGCAATTACCATGCTGGGGTGCAGCGCACAGATTCTACTGGTGACACCATGGGGCACAAAAGTTGTGTTGGGCACCACGCCGCATCGAGCACATTGAGGATAGCAGCAATGCAGGCCTGCCGGATATGATACTTTGGCTTTACAACAAGTGCAAAGTCCACACTTACTTTCATTTATTCTTCCTCAAGAGCCCTCACTCCCAAGTTCCAAATGCACTCTTGCAGCTTCCTTGCCTCAAGTCTGTCATGAGACAAACCCCCAGCTACAATTACCCAATGGGAGGTTTAGGCTCAGGCAGTGGCAGGGTGCAGCAGACTAGGGGAATAGAATGCAAGCCATAGTTTGTTTATGACTTCTTGAATTTGTGATCAGCGCGATGACATCATCACTAACGTGGTGATACACAATCATGCCTGCCTGGACAGGCATATGCCGGCCTGCCTATGAACATTTACCAGCCAGTCACCATGCAATGTATGTTATTCTTTTTATTTTGAATTGAGCACCTGAAAGCACCTGCTGAAATTGAGCATTGTACCATTCATGAATTCTAGATGCTCTTAGATCAGAACTGTCTGAAAATGTGAGATTCGAGCTGCCTAGCATATTAGTATATTGCCTGGCAGTGCTGTGAGGCGTTAATGAGTTTCTGTGGGGGCTATGTCCAAGGGAACACCTCACACTCTGCTAGCATGAGAGAGACAGGCCTGTTCCCAAAAACATGAGCAATGACAAAATGCTTGACTCTGGACAGATAACCCAATTAGCATGGGGAAAGACCAAAAATAAAATGAGGTCCACACAGGTGGCCAAAAAGCTCACAGCGTCCTTTGCTGGCAAGTGTTCCTGCTGATGAGGTACCATTCTGCGTAGAACTCAGTATTATGTAATTGAGAGTCAGAACCACACATAAGAAATTTGGTTTGCCTCCCCAAATACACCATGCTCTCTATTGCATTATAAGTTCTAGAGTGCTACACTTTGGTACATTCACAAGTTTGAATTCAATGAAAGTATATGACATTAAAATTCAGACTGTTTTCTAAATATGCGAAAATAATGAGACTGTAGCTTGAACGTTGGCAAAAAATATTAGTACTCTCATATATCATGTCTAAGGATGCTCTTTTAATTAGCATGATGAATGTGCAAATTAAAAATTCTGTTTGGTAACATTCTATTTGGCCATTGATATGGATGTCCTTATCCAAAACAGATAAACATCTATTTTTCAAATGTAGGCCTACAGCCACATAGCAACTTACATACCTGTCCACTTTTCATAAACACGTTTAATTTTTTACAAAGATAATTATGTTAAAATTTAAGAGTTTTGTTCACTCTTTTGGAAAAATGAGGCATGGATTCACATAATATGAACTGTCAGAATACAAAAGTCCTACTTCTTTTATAGACAAATATTAAGTGGGTATTGTTACAGATATTTTATTCTGTGCGTCTCTTTGTGCTCAATAAGTCATCAATTATATTAAAAAGAAGATTTTAGAAAGAATTGGCTTAAAAGACTCTTTATAAATTGACCTTCCCTCCAATAGTGAGTCCTGAGGGGGTCATTACAATATCGGGCATAATCACTTCCACCCAATACCACATCAGTGTTGGGACCGACCAATACCCAGTTGGCGGTCCCGACTGCCCCATTAAGATGCGACCAAACACTATTAGGCCACATTCCTATATTTTACTATCGGAGCAAGCATTATGGACGTAAACTGGCCGTAATGCATGCTCCCATAGTAAAATGGGAGGTGCAGTTTATCCCTGCACCTTGGGACATTCACCCCAAGGTGCCTGCCACAAGGTGCAGGGATCAACAGGGGGGCAGCATATGTGCACCCTCGGCCTCGAACCGGAGGCCATGCACCAGAGGGGGCCCTGTTGGGGGCCCCGAACACTCTTTGCGACATGTTTTCCATGTCGGACAGGCTGACATGGAAACCATGTCGGCAAGCGTGCATTGTAATCTCAAGGTGGAAAGAGCCACCCTTGAGATTACAGGCCGCATTCTGACTGATGGACGGGCTCTCCAAGCCCGTCTGAAGCCACTAGAAATGACTGTCCGGTTTCCTTTCCGACCCCCTCCATCATAATGAGGTGGATGAAAAGGAAACTGAACTGCCCATTACGATGTGGCTGTAAAAGCTCTGACAGTATGTCGGAGCCTTTACATGTTGCATCGTAATCGGCCCCTTAGTGTTTTCTCTTTGGTTCATAAATAATTCCACAACAGAAGGGAGAATGCTCGCAGAAAAAAATGTTTCACAAATTCTACCAAATGCCCAATGTTTTCGTTTTCTTGCCTGGTAAGTCATGAAAGAGTAAAGAGGAGAAATATTACATTAGCACTCCTCCAAACTACCGTTTGTTAAGAAAAAATATGGAAACATGTAAATGGAAAACCAAAATATCCCCTTGCTACATCTCCTCTTAATCTGTCCCAAAAAGAATTGTTTATCCCTCAGCTTAGCTTTCTTTGGTATTATATCTCCGAACACAAACATGTTTAATATTACTGAGAATTTAGCTAAAAAAGGAAAGTGGTGTTTTTCCACATAACCTACAATATACACTCCAGGGGCCTAATATACATTGTGTCCTGGGGGTGCAGCATTTGTGTGTGCTCGCTTTATTTACCAACCGGGCACAATGGTATTACAGAAGAGCCTACAGATGCTTGTGCGTCCCTTTCTGTAATACTGATAGGGCTGGCACACATTTAGTGCCAGCGCTATCATGAGAGAGCGTTCTGTCATTTGAGTTGGGGCATTCCCCATCCAAATGAGAGAATCACTTTGCCTCTGCACCCTAGCCATTTTATGGATATGGCTGCAGATGCAAACATGCCGATAGGAGGCACACTTTCAGTGCAGTTCGTAAAGATACCCCTATCAAGGAGAGAGAAAGGCGGTCCCATGGACTCCCACAGACATCTCCCTGCAGCTGGATACAGTCATTCAGTGCACCTGCTTGCAAAGCAAACTCTATCCCCTTTTTAAAGTGCAGGTGGCATGTCGCCTACACTGTGAAACACAGAATGGCTTTGAAGCAGCTGCTCTGTATTTCTCTTGAATACCCTGCCCTGAGGACAGGACAAGTTTGCGACTGCCCTGGGCAGTTCATTCTTTGTAATATGGTGCTCTGTCCCTACTTGCATCCAGTGAACCTTTTGAAAGGTGTGCCATGGCGCAAACTGGGAAAGTACATTGTATACATAATGCAGCCTCAAGTAAGTACAGTATGCTATTGACAATTTGACTCATAATTGATCCTGATAGTTTTGAGAGCAGTTACAATAATTTATTCTCACCTTTGTTTCATCCCCCACAACTGTCTGTGTTCCCTTACCTCCCCTCCTTACCCAAAAAATCACAGAATAGATTTTTGTTGTAAGTTATGTTTTCGGACATGCAATGATTACCATGTATTTTGTCTTCTTAAATTGTGTTCACAACTGTCGTGCTGGCATTGTAGCTTGCACGTTTACAAAGTACTTTGTCATGGTCATAGCAGTGCCAAGGTCTGCTCAGTGTTTTCATTGTGTGATGTCTTTTAAGATAGGTAACTATTTTTGACTAGCTACTTCAACCAGTTTGCAGAGCTGCACAACTTTAACCGCATGCGTGCGGGCGGAATTCCGCCCGTACGCTGAGATTTACTCATTCGCATGTTACGTGACGAGCTGGGCTCGTCATCAGCGTAGCAGGAGGCTACCTCATGACGAGCCCAGCTCGTCATCAGCGTCGAAGGGGTTAAGACATCGTGGGCCAGATTTACAAACCTTTTGCATCAGGTTTGAATTACTGTTATAATGCAAAATCAATGCAAAATCCTGTTCCGGAGTCATAAAAAAAAGCAAATTCAGATTTGCCTGTGTTTCTAAGAAAAAGTAGCGTAAACCAGCATGAGATGCTGCTTTGCGATACTCTGTGTCATGTTCCATGCATGGTACATGGGTGTTCCTGTGTAAGCACCCGTGATTTTTGATGCAAAACACTATCTACTAACATAGGTAGGCAGTGTTTTGTGCCACAAATTAAGGCCACTTGAAAGCAGGCATTAAAGAGGAGAAATTCTTACATTTCTCTCAACATTTCCCACTTTACATATGTGCTGCATTGCACAGCACACATTGAAAGTAGGAAAGGTTTTAAAGTTAGTCTAAGCACAGTATTTTGTACTGGAAGGGTATCATTTCAGTACGAAACCTATGCTAGACTCACACAAACACCTTTGCACCAAGGTACAAAGATGTGTGCCTGCCTCTTGGCAGTCTGATTGGACACTGGCACTAGAGAGAGTGACATATCTCTGTAGGTGTGGTAATTTCCTGCTCTCGCCTGTCACGCAATGCAGCCCAGCAACTTTGGGTGCTGCGCTATGTTGTGTGAGAGGTAGGTAATTCTGGTCCGGTCAGTTTTCATAAATATCACTAACTAATGTGTACAGAAGTATGCCTTTTTGAGAGTACTCTCTCACATATCCTCTCAATGTATTCTAATTCAAAGAAAATATTTTTGTGCACCTGAAACAGTGAGCCACAGAACAAGTAATGCCCATCATAAATGTGCTCACAGAAGGAATAACGCCCTTTAGCAAATTATGTGTTCTAGTTTAATTAGGGTTAATGTCTAAAGGTATACTTTGTCCTTAGAGCTATATTTTTCCTTTTTAACTAGGTCATTTGTTGTGATTTGCCGGCTTGCTAGGAACATTTATTTACCTAAACTACTGGTTATCTGTCTCGTGCAACATGCATTTTTAACAAGCAATCATTGCTTTTGTTTTTTATCTGTAGGTCATGCCTCTAAAACAAACTAAGGGGCTCATTAGGATGGCGGACGGACTTGCGTCCGTCCGCCACCCTAGTGTAGGAGGGACCGTCCGCATGGGCTGCGGCGGTCCCTCCGTGCAAATTAGGATGTGACCGCCACCCTGGCGGTCACATCCTGGATATTTAACATTGCGGCGGGTGCAGCTTCAAGCTGCACCCGCCGCAATGTTAAAAAAGCATACATTGCATATGTATGCAGCAAGCAGCAGGCACCGCGCGGTGCCTGCCGCTTGCTGCATACATATGCAGGGGGGTACCATAGGTACCCCCCATGTGCACCCCCCACCCCCCCTTCACCCAGGGGGCCCGCAACGGGCCCCCGCAGTGAAGCTCCGTATGCTTTTACACGGCGGAATATCCGCTGTGTAAAAGCATTTCTTTCTGTGCATCCTAATATGGTGGACGGTGTCTGAGAGACACCGTCACCATATTACAGCTTTTCCGCCGCGGTTGTAAGCCAACCGCGGCGGAAAAGCTGCGGACGGAAACCAGGACCCACCAGCCATCCTAATGTGGCGGTGGGTCTTTGGTGGGTCCGCTGCGGTTTTTCCGCATCCTCCGGGCCGGCGGTGGATTCCGCCGGCCCAGAGGATGCGGAAAAACCGCCATCCTAATGAGCCCCTAAGTGCCATGTATGGTGTTTTGATGCGTTTTCATCATGGAATGTATCTGCCAGTGCTCGTACACTTGAAATGGGTGAAACATACCAGCTTGTTGCTAGTTGCGTGCTTTTATACTGACTGCATGGCACATAGTGAATAAGCCAGAACAACTAATTCATACCAGGGAGGAAGAAGAGGGGGTTAAAAACTATTCCTGTGTGTAAAGAATTGTACTTGAAATTTAATGCACAAAGGGGCATATACACAAACTCCTATTGCCACCAAAACATTACTTTTACGGAAGATGTGGTGGCGATAGGGGCTGCGCCTTATGTACAAGGCAGCTTTAAGCCACTTAACATGGCTTAACGCTGCCTTGTACATAAGGCCCCCTTTCCTGCTATCGTTAGGGTGAAAGGGGTGGGCAGTGAGTGTTGTGGTGGGCGTTCCACCGCAACACTCATTCATTTTGACGCTGCCCTCTATGCACAAGGGTGGCTTACATAGGAGGCAGCACCAAAATTAAGAGCAGCGAAAACCTGGGCTTAATTTGGCAAAACAAGGAGAAAAGCAGTATTTCTCCTTGCTTTTGCTTGTTCCATGTGTGCTGCGTTGTGCAGCACACATGGAAAAGGTAAATTCCATGGTTTGTTTATGTTCAGGAAGGGGCCCCTACCTGTACATAAACAAACCTTTAAACAAATTTCATGTTGTCACTTTCATGTGTTCTGCATGAAGCAACACACATGAAAGTGACGGAATGGCATTTCAGCATTGTTTATGTGCAGGAAGGGACACCTTCCTACATATAAACAATCCTCCCCTGCATGGAGACGTCCTTGCACAATAGTGCAAGGGTGCCTGCGTTGGCGCTAAGTTGCTAAACTTAGTGCCATCGCAAGGGGGAAACGCAAGGCTGCACCACATTCTTGTAAATATGGTGCAGCCTTCCGGTTCTGAAGTGGCGGAGAGAGGCATTAAGACAGGAAAGCTAACACCTCTCTCCGCCACTTCATTGTTCATATGGGTCAATGTTTTTAAGTGATCAGACTCATTGGTATAGAATTGTCCTAAATGTATTAGCTAAAGCAACTGAGCACTTGAGTTTGGATATACAGTGTCCCTTAAGCTGGCATGGTAAGATTGTGATAGGCTAGAAAGTGCGTTGGTAAGTGTTTGGTTGTTGTGGTTTTTGAAACTTTTTGCTTCCAAATCAATTCAGAAATATTGTTGATTAAATCATTGGACTTAAGCACTTAGCACTTTAGTAGGAACTTAGGGTGGCGTCTACGCTATATGTACATGATTGTACTATGTTTTAAGATATTGAGCAGTTATTTATTTATATAGCTGGACACTTGTGCACTCACCTAGTTACATTGTAGAGTGCTTTAAGTATTCATTTTGTGGATCTATACAGTTTAAAACAAATATTATATGACTTGTATTTTTAAACTGGAGCAATCAATACATTGAACCTGATCTAATTTAACTAAAATATCATAAGCAAAATTACCACCATCCGAAGCACTGTGCACTCAGTAGATATCATGCTCTATAGCAATACTTTCTCATGGAACAATGATGCTCAGAATACGGGGACCACACCACAGATTATGGCAGCACATAATCTGTAAAATAAAGTCTTTATTATAGTTTATGACAGGGTTTGTCACATTAATATTAACAAAGCTTTGATAATGACTTGAGTGACTTACGGTTCTTTTCTTTATAATCACCCGGCACACTCAGAGTCCAGCCCATATACCGAGATGTATTAAGAATTATGTATAAGATAATATCAAGAGCCATTAGGAACTCTGGGGCATATTACCAAGCAATAGCGATAATTATCGCTATTGCTTGGTTAGAGACAAAAATTTACCGCTGAGCTGCGGCGATTTTTATCGCAGATAAACCTTGGTATTACCAAGGTTTATCGCAAATGCGATAAAAAACGGCCGCAATGCATAAATATCGCTGAAAAGTCAGCGATATTCATGCATTACCGAGCTAATGCTCTTAGCCATGTTATCCACCTCCCATTGGATAACATGGCTAAGAACTGCTCAGGGCAGGTGTTAGCTTTTGGAGATATTCGCGCTTAGCGCGAATATCTCCAAAAGTTGGTAATAAGAGATAGCGATGTTAGCAACTGTTTCCAGTCGCTAACATCTTGGCACGCCCACTTTGCATGTCATTAGTGATAAATATCACTGACATGCAAAGTGGGGCCCAAGATGGTCGCTATCTCCTACTAGCTGTCGCTAACTGGTGTTAGCGACAGCTAGGTAATAGGGAGATAATTTTATCTCCGCTTTCTTGGCTTTTAAAGCCAAAAAAGCGGAGATAAACCCCCTTGATAATATGCCCCTCTGTTTTTGCGCACTTCAAGCTTCATTCAGAGCTCTGCTCTTGATAATATCACCGTCAGTAAAATAGCTCAATCGCTGTTCTGCTTCTGATAATGCACAGGTTCACTTACAATTCATTGTAACAAAGTCACCCGGAGCTCTGTCCCTGATGAGGCATGTGATTGCTTAGAGCTTCACTCCTAATTAAACCCGCGCCTACTCAGACTATAATAATGATAATACAACAGCTCACTCAGAGCTCCATTTAAATTCCAACCTACATCAGAGCTCAATCCGATAATGCTCAATATTCACTCTGTTCTGCTTATAATTACTCTAAACTATATAAACCGCCCAGCTTCATTCACTCTGAACTCTGTTCTATTGAATAATCATTCTAAAGTTAGTTCTTGATAGTACACTAGTTAAAGGAAAAACCTATTCTTCAAAATATCCAGAACACATCAAAGATGTGATTTTGATATTATCCAGACTCACACAATCTGACTTTCTCGAAACAGTATTCATTCAATATTCTACTCTTGATGACAAACAGACATACAGAAAGTTCAGCTCTTGTTTATCACAAAGCCAACCTTGCATAAGTGCTCTGATCTTTTTAGGCTATGTTGATACAGCATGGACCTAGCTCAACTAGGAAGAAGAGAAAAATGTCAACAGTGTCTCAAACATGATATACAGTAGACTGAGTCAATGCAGTTCTGACTGAATACAGATAACAGAAACCAAGCCCTGAGAAAGAGGTGTGCTGGTGACTTGTGAATGGAATAGTACACATTATAATTGGATTCGATATATTTAAATTTTGAGGCATGCGGTGAAGAAGTGATTCAACCCAAAATCTTTGGGTACTTGAATTAGAAGCCATTTGTCAAGTTCTAAAGTAAGCAAAGAACAGATCTAGTATAATGGTGCTGCGAAGCAGATTGACGCTCACTCCCCCTAGTTGAAAAGATGAGTTCATGCCAACTAAACAGTTTTCTAGCATCTCACACACTCAAATGTACGCTAATCCTTTACTAATTCACACATCACAATTCAAATAAAGTATGATAATATATACAGTTAGTGACAGTGATTTGTGTTGATCCTCTGCAATATGTTTGAAACAAAATAGGTTATTTGCAGTCCCAAAATAAATGCAGTGTTAACAATAGTGTGGGTTATTTGACGTAGAGACATTAAATTGCTTTATTGTTTTGGCTTCTAAGGCTGTTCAATTTGGTATGCACATCATGCTAGACTGCCATCTTATTTCGTCTAAGGTTGCCTAAAGAGAATAAAGAGAACATTTTTTGATTACTTATACTATATAAATGTTGCCATTCTGGCAGTACCATACAAGTAGACTGTATAAGATGTGTTTCATTGGGGCCACCACATGATGTTGCCAACTGGCAGGTAAGAATCAATTAAGGGTTCATGCGTGCCCAGGCTGATTGGTATTTGTAAACTGCTTGACTTTCTGTCTGTTCGCCAGAACTGTTCTTCATGTTCAGAACAACTATTTGCTTTTTAATATTTGTAAGTAGTTTTTCAGGTACAGCCATTCCACTAAAATAGCCCTCTAAAATTCTAGGTGCTGATTGCACTTTTATGAACAATGGCATTACCGTTTGTTCCTCAGAACCTTGGGTATATGTGGTTCTGCCTGACTCACTTCTCTACATATTATTGATTCAACATAAGAGGTTAAACAATTCTCTTGCACATAAAGATGATGTAAAGCAGACACAAGTCTAAGAGAAGAAATTTTTATATCACAAGTATATATTGTTGCAACATTTCATTCAACTATATAACTGAACAGGGTGCTCTGTGTATGGTAAGCGCAAACACCTCTTTTGTAGTGCGCTGAGTTGCATAAGCAGTACAGAAAGATAGTGGACACTTTAAATGTTTCAAAGAGCACAAGTCACATAATGGTTCTAATATTTACTAAGTTGGCCTAGTACTATAATCGGCAGAGGTTCTTTTCCCAACTCAGTAATTAGATACAGGCAAAATTGCACATTCCATAAACCTTTTGAACCATCATACAAGTGTGCTGTCTACTCACCAATTGGGGTCTTCATCAGAACAATGCTAGGGCTACTCAGTGTAGTAAGTTAACATAAATCAACCCTTATAAACCATACCATTTGTAAAACATTCCATTTATGAAATTACAATTGACAATCATTGAGTCTTCCTGGTAAAACACTGTCTACCAAACTTCATTTATATTTCTGTGTAGGCCTCAAAGAAAATGTCACACGATATGAGGAAAACAGGTATCTCTAATCCAGAAGTTCAATCTGTAAATTGACATGAATCACAAACTAAATGGAAAAGGGGATGCACTCACTATTCTAATTCAGAGAAAATATTTGTCTAAGAATATTGTCTCTCTTTGCAGAAGTCACATCTTATAAATAGTGCTAACTTGAATCATAACAATTGATTATTAAATCATTCTCACATATCCCAATGATAGGTACTCAGTTAAAATTTTCAAGGCCCTGCCTCACCAGATGAATCATTCAGAGTTGTCTCTGGAGAATGATATGGTATCTCTGTGACCCATGCTGTTGCGCTGTGTACAGATAAGAAAGATGTGGCACCCTCACTCAGCTTGCACGATACAGCATGATCTCTTCTACCACGATGGCCCATACATTTATGCATACTAGGCGTAATGTAAACAAGTGATTTTAAAATTCTGGGTACAGTCACATGTGATCATAAGCACACATATTTTGTAGCATGTTAACATATGACAGATAATCTTAGGCACCAACATAGTGTACATAAACGATATAAAACATCCAAGAACATTTTGTCAAATGGAATAATTACTGTTGTAATTAATTTATATCTTGACAAATTGTTTATGCAAAGGAAATAATATCATTGAACAGCAAGGGAACATATCAACGATTGAGGTAAAAGGTATTGCAGAGTACTCAAAGCATAGAATGTGTATAGATAAGTGAATTGGTTTTCTGCAGTAGAGTCATTTTGTTGGACATGGCCCTCTCTGAAGTGTCACCCCAGATTTTTCAATTCTTTTGTTGAACCCATTTTTGTTGACTTTTAGGACTCTGTGTACTGTACTCTTGCTAATCAGTGGTAAAGTGTTTGTGCTCTCCATTGAAAACATAGTAAAATTGGCCTACACATGATTGGTACATTTCATTTACCTGTAAGTCCCTAGCATATGGTACTAGATGTACCTAGGGCCTATAAATTAAATGTTACTAGTGGGCTGCAGCACACATTGTGCATCCCACTGAAGTAGGTTGTAAAACATGTCCCATGCCTGCCCCTGCAGTCTATAGTGAAGTTTTAAACTGCCATTTCAACCTGCCAAAATAAACGTTTGCCATGCCAAAGCTATCCTTTTGTATACCTATATGTCACCCCTAAGGTAGGCCATGAAGACTCATAGGGCAGGGTGCAAGTCATTTAAGAGTAGGACACATGCTTAAATTTCACATGTTCTAACAGTAAAAAACTCTTAAAGCATTTTTCACTGTTGTAAGGCTATCTTCCCCATCGACTGGGTTACCTTAATACACTAAAAAAGTGGCATCTCCATGTTGGGAAAAGATAGAGAAATCATTCTTTCACTCAAATGAGTTGTAATTTAAAATCTTTTTAAATGGTAAAGTTGGATTTTAAGTAACTATTTTGGAAATGCCACTTATAGAAAGTTAAGTATACAAAAAGTGATGGATGGAAACTTGAATTAATCTCAGTCACGGGTAAATGCTTGGGCCTCATCCTAGTCCATCTTTATTCTGCACACAATGGCACCTATGTTTGAACCCATATGCAAAATCAGTCATGACCTTACTCCAAAAGAAGCAGTCCAGCCCAAACTTCGAGGCCAAATCAGGTTCTGTTTCACTCTTGTTAGGGCTCATCAGCTAGGTATACATGTGTGATAAAAGATCTTGGTATCATGGTGCATAAATGTACCTACTTGTATGATAGCAATCTAGATACACGTGATTAAGGCGCACAAAATTATAAATCAGAGTAAGAAAATTCACCCACTGTTGAAAATTGCCACCTGTAATATTAATTTCCTTAACTTCATTTAGACAATAGTGAAATGTTTTCCAAATATGTATTCACTTGCTTTCCCATCTATATCATGATTAGCGCTGGAGAAATGTTGCACAAACGATGCTACCTGCATTTTACATTGGATGCAACTACAATGTTGGAGGACCCTGACTTTCACTTTCGGCTTGGTTTGACCCACATAAACCAGACCACATGGGTATCTAATAATGTAGAAACCATCTGGGTTGTTACAATCATTTTTTGTTGTTATGTTGGAATTTCTTAGTCTCCATGGTCGTGTCACAAGCCTCACAAACTCTGCATTTGTAACGGCACAGATATGGTTGTGCAAGAGTTGACAATAAAGCTCAGACTACATGATAATGTACATTTTCCCTCTTTGGAAAGCAAACAATGGTTTATCATTGGTGTCAACTTCATCTTTAATCCAGTTCCAATGTTTATTAATTATTTCTTAATATTGTTACTACATGTGCAGAATGTAGTCACACATACCACTCTGTTAAGTTTGTCATTTTTGTCTTGTTTGGGTTTTAGTAGGCATTTTCTAAGTGAATACCAGGCATGCTTTCTTGCCAATCTCAGTAGTACTATGGGGTTTCCCAAATTGAGTACCTTGGAAATCAATTTGTTAGATTATGAAATATACCCAGTCCGACGGGCAACTTCCCTCATGATTCTTAAGAACTGGCAATAGGACAGTTTGTTTCCTAAACTTCTAGGGTGAGAGCTGGTATACCTAATCAATATATTATATTTTGTCGGTTTTCTAAATAGCGTTGTGTATAGTTTGCCCTCCAAAACCCTAATGGCGACATCTATAAAGTTGATTTCAGTGTCACTATGGAACATGGTGAATTGGATATCAGTAGATTTGTTATTAAGACATTCAAGAAAAAGTTCAAATCTGACATCGTCCCCCGTCTACATCGTCCATGTATCTTTTTCAAAGGCTGATGATTTAAATAAAGGGGTTGTTTTCTTGGTATATATGTATGTTCACATTTGTATAGAAAAATGTTAGCCAGTTTGGGTGCAAACCAAACCCCCATTGCAGCACCTTTGGATTGATAGTAGAAATCACCCTGGGAGACACAAGGAGAAGCTTGACTGCGGGCTAAGATGGCCGCCTAACTCAAGACTTCTGTGCTTCGACGGATGGGATTTCTATGGTCGGAACTGTTCTTTTGGTCCAGTATCAGGAGAAAGCTGAATATGATGGTGGAAGGCATGAGAGGTATGTGAATACCTTTGCCTCCCATTTTTGACTCGTTTTTGGGGTATAAACATGCTCGCTTTGTTTCTCTTCATGCCAACGGCCATTTTGTTTTGAACTTAACTGCTCTTTAGTGTTCTTCTCTTCCCTGTGATGTCCATAATTCTTCTCTCACAGGTCTTTTTTTTCTTTTTGCTACTTTTGAGTTCATTGTTCAATCATATTTATTTGATTTGAGCACGTAATATATTTTTTCTTGCTTTACCCATTGGTCCTGCATCTGATCTCTGCATTGAGGTTGCTGGTGGTTTTTGTTGTGGACCCCATTTCATCATGCCTTGCTTGCCCTATGCTTTGGTCTGAATGAAGACATGAAAGCATTTTATACTTAATTGGAAGATTAAAGAAATATAAGGCTTCTCCTCCTCACATATCTTATTCCTCACACAAACTACTGCTTGGTCAAAAATCTGACAATTGCTCTTTGAGTGGCCCTTCTCCCTCACTAAACATGTTTTCCTCATCCTCGCTTATTGCTCAAAATGGTCATGCTGCGCCATCATCTAACAAGAGAGTTGAGCAGGATCCACCCTCTCCTGTTAAGTCATCTTCTCCTAATTCTCTTGAACTTGTGATTGATGAAACACATGCTCTACGTTCATTTGTCGAAGAAACCAACTTGCCTATAAAGAATCTAAGTGGTCTCAAATGGAAACAAGAATTTCATTACTTGAGCAACGTGTCAGTGATGTGCAGGACGAGGCTACTAAAATCTCTGGTTTGGAAATGGAGGTGGCATTACTAAAACCTCAAGCTGAAGACTTGGAAAATAGAAATAGGAGGAATAGCCTGCGCCTCTATGGTCTTCAGGAAGCTCTGGAAGGTAATGATCTTTTGCTTTTTGTATGTCCTGCTTACCTCAATTGGTGGGCCTTCCCGTCTTCACATCTCTGAATATCGAGAGAGCCCATTGCCTTAGACAACGCTTTCAATTTCATCTTCCTCATCTAAAGCCAGAGGAGTCATTATTTTCTTTCTTGAATTTACTGACTTATTGAAAATGCTCAATGCAGCGAAACCCAAACAACAACTTTTATGGGAGGGGAATAAAGCCTTTCTTACACAGGATGTTTCAAAAGCTACAGCGGCCAAGCAAAAATAATTTTTGGATCTTCGCCCACAACTTTGGGGCATATTACCAACACAGGCGATAAAATTATCGCTTGCTTTATCGGCAGAAAACTGCCGCTAAAGCCGCTTTTGCGGCAGTTTTCTGCCGCAAAAGCGGCTTTAGCGGCAGTTTTCTGAGGATAAAGCAAGCGATAATTTTATCGCCTGTGTTGGTAATATGCCCCTTTGTTCTTTATATGCCCGCTTTGGCATGTTCCATCCTTGTCTCTTTATAGCCACTTTTTAGAATAAAACATCTTCCTTTAAATCTCCAGTGGATCTCTAAGAGTTTCTCTGCCTTCATTCCTCCAGTTCCAGGGAATCTTCTGGTCCCTCTGTAAAATGACAGCATTTTGAGTTCTTTTTTAATTATTGCTTAGCAGTTTAAGAGTTTGTTTTGTTTTATCTTACAAACCTTATTGCCCTTACCTTATTATGTAATTTGTATTGAACTAACTTCTTTATTTGCAGGTTCCTGGCTGTTTGTTGTATTTTTGTCTTGTTATGTTTCACCCGTCCGTCAATGTGTTTATTCACTACCTTGCCATGCCGTCTTCACCCTGAGCTTTCATCGATCCCTCCCTTGTGTTCATCCTTACCAGGTATGTTATTACAGTTGTCATTGTTTGACTCATACTGTCTCTTTTTTCCGGATCTTCTTCTGTCCCTTTTTCTCTTACCTTTTCTCTGACCCAGTTTTCCTTACTCCTCCTTTGTTTTTCCTTCTTTTTCTTATGATTATAAAATGTGTTATCTCTGAAAACCTTTATTTTGTGTATAGTGTTGCTTGTTTTACCATACAAAGTTATTTCATGGAATGTTAACGGGGTTTAATAATCCAATAAAAAGGCAGACAATGTTGTCACGTTTGGCTAAATATTGTCCTGACCTTGTTCTTCTGCAAGAAACTCACCTTACTGTCTTTGAAACTTTAAAGCTTAAACGTGGATGGGTGGGTTCTGATTTTGTCTCTCCTTCTGCCAGGAAGAATGATGTTGCTCTTCTTTGTCACAAGAATCTAAAGTTGGTAACTATTTCCTAGGAACCATATAATGAAGGTAGATGGCTATTTGTTAGCTATTTGTTAAAATAATTGTCAATGATATTCCTCTCACTATTTGTAATACTTATCGCACTACTCAACTGGATAACTCCTTTTGGCCTAATATCTCCAAGAAATGTCCTCAATTTGCTGATGACTTTTTCATTCTAGAAGGTGACTGTAATCACGTAATGGACCGTTTTGTTGATTGTCAATCTATAGTTAAATATGTACCATGCAAAATGCACACAAAATTCCCTTTGTGTATTTCCCAATGTCTCCTAGTTGACTCACGGAGAGTTTGCAACCCCACTAGCAGGGACTTTTCCTTTTTCTCTGCACCACATGGTTCCATTTCTAGGGTGGATTTTATCTTTGTTTCTAAGCTCCTTTCCCAGAATCTTAATAGCTCCTCTATCAAATATGTTGTGATTTCAGATCATGCCCCAGTTATTACAGATTTTGATTTGATCTCGGTACATTCCAAATACATTCATTGGAGATGTTATAACTCTTTTCTGCTTGATCCTGCTTTTTCTTTATCCTTTTCGAGTTTTATTGAGGAATTCTTTAATATTTATTCAGATCCTAACATTTCTCCTCATTGCTATGGGACACTTTTAAAGCTCCAGCTCCTGGTCACATTATTGATTTTGTTTCCAAAAAGAAAAACCTTTATGCTAAGCAGCACCAACCCCTTTTATCTGATATTAAACACCTGGAACATCAATATTATTCTTCTTCTTCAGCCCCCAAACTTACAAGTTCTTATCCAGCCTAAACTCAATTTTAACAGGCTCACAATAGATAGGGCTTCCTCCATTATTCTTCGTGGTAGTGCTCGCTATTATGGGTTGCGCAATAAAATAGGAAAGGTTTTGGCTGATGATTTGAAGATACGCAAACAAAGGGTTACACTAGATTCCATGATCACAGACACAGTTGTCCCTATTTTCAAAGACAGTGCTATTTTAGCTGAATATGTAAATTATTATCAGTCTCTCTGTACACCTTCCGTCTCAGATTGATACTTATATGAATAACATTTATAAATCTAATGGTGAACATATAGATTTTTCTGATTTGGAAGTGGATATCACTTTGTTGGAAAATCTTCAAGCACTACAATCCCTTAAGAAAGGTAAAACACCAGGACTGAATGGATTACAGTTGAATTTTATTTTCACTTTCTAACTCTTTACTTCTCAAACTATTGCAGTTTTTTCAATTCTTTTCTAAGAAGGCAAATACACAGCTTTTTGTAAGAACTATCGTCCAATCTCATTTGGTGAAAGTGGTTTATACGATTTTTGCCAAATTATTAGCATTGCTTCTCAAATCCTTCTTGCCTCAGTTGATTGGTAAGGAACAAACAGGCTTAATTAAAGGTAGGCTTACGTATGATAATTCTAGATTACTTTTTATTGTTCTGAACAAGACCCTGTTTCTCTCTTCTCCTTTGCCAGATAGTTCTGTAGCTACTGAGAAAGCCTTTAATCATACAGATTGGTCCTTCTTGCTTAAATCTCTGTCTTGGCATGGGTTGAGCTCTCATTTAAACTCGATCATATCTTTACTCTATCAATCCCCCATTGCGTCAATTTTGGTTAATGGGAAGCTCTCTAGTCATTTTCCATCAAAACGTGGAGTTCCTCAAGGCTGTCCACTTTCCCCTCTTTTATTTGTTTTGGCTTTGGAAACTTGTCTTTCCAATATTAGATATAATGCAGAAAGTAATGGAGGCAAACACCTAACTCAGCCTATGCTGATGACATACTCCTCTTCATATCTAATCTTGAGCAATCTGTACCGGCCTTGTTCAAGCAGATAGCTACCTTCTCCTCGATTTCAGGTTATAAGATTAATCCAGATAAAATAGAAATCCTTCCACTTACTAAGTTCACCTTAAGCCAAACGTTTGGTAGCATGGGTTTTCATTGGAATTCTTCCAAGATTAAATATCTGGTTGTCTGGTTTACTCCTTCCATTAAAGATTCTGTCTCAGCCAGTATCATTGATTGTTTGGATAAAGTTGATATACTTCTTTCTTCATGGAACCCTCTTTTTCTCTCCTGGTGGGGTAGTCCATTTACTCCATTATGGTTGAATATTGAATGTTTTTTCCTAGCTCCATTTTCACCCAAAGAAGTTTTATCCTTCTCTTATAAAAGTTCCATCTTTGCTTCCAAGCTGCTTAAGCATACTTGTACCCTCTTAAAACCTGTCTTTTAACCACAATATGTATCTCATGTTTCCTTTTTACACTCTCCCCTTTGGTATAGCAGTCTCTTTACTATTAATAATAAATCGCTGTTTTGGGCATCCTGTACACAAAAAGGTATAATATGGTTAAAAAAATAAATCCAAAGATGCTCCTCTTTCTTTCTCACAATTTTAACAGTTTTACAATTGTCCTCGTTCTATTTTACCTTAATATTTTCACCTCGTAAATATTCTTTTAGATGACCTAAATTCATTACCAGATCCTCCCTCTTCTTCTTCATCGCAGTCTTCTCTTGGTATGGTTCTTACTACTTTTTCTAAGGTTTAACCTATTTATAGACTTCTTCGCTTCTCTACCTCCATGAGACTTAAATCTATGATAGAGACTAAATGGGAGTCTGATTTGGGATGTACCTGGACTGATTTGTTTTAAATAAATGATTATATAAATTGTATAAAACCTTGAGAACGGCCTCTACCTCTCAATCATTGTTTTTTTCAATACAACAGGTTCTACCTTACCCCTTCTACAATAGCTAAGTTCTCCATGAACACATCTCAAAAATGTTGGTCCAGTGCTTTTTATAATGGGGATCTCATGCACCTATTATTTCATTGTCCTCCTACTGATTCCTTTTGGGAAAAGTTGTGGTCTCAGATTACTGCAATTTTTCCTTTGCAGCCTCCATTAACTCCCCTGAGCCTTTCCTAGGTAGTTTATCCGAAGATATCCACTCACCTTTACTAATTTTAGGTTGTTAGATCTCATTTTAGCTTTAGCGTTTCAACAGATTCCTCTTGACTGGAAGTGTTCCATGAATATATCTTACACAGCTTGGTGGTATAATGTTTGTCATTATCATAGATTAGAAAGATGGGAGTATTCTATAAAATAATTAGTTAATACATATGTGTCAAAACCCCATTATCAGCAATACCAAAAGAGTCAAGGTGAAGCGAGACATAAAATCAAGTTATCACAAACCAAGCGTATCCTGAGAAGATTTCGTAATAGTCTTCAGAGACAGATTAAAAAATAATATGGTTTACACTCTAATTAAACCCGTTCCATGCATTGGATGACCCCCGGCCGTCCGACTTCACAGTGGGTGTGTGCGGAGGACGGCCGGGGGTCGTCTGAACCCCACCCACTCATTAATTCGCCCGCACCGCGGCGGAATTCACGACACGGTCAATGGGTTAAAAAGTGTTAACCATAACTTGTAGTGGCTAATCTGGGAAGAAAAAATTCAAGCAAAGCAAGATCTCCGGCACTGTATACAAGTAAACAATTGAACACAAGAGATTTCAGGAAAATGATAAATGGTTCATCACAACCTACTGAACCAGCTGCATCATCCACATTAAGCGAAGCAGATTGGATCAGAATCTTGATTTTTAGTTTAGAAAGCTTTATTGAGAGGATAAACAAGGTAAAACATCAGTACAAGTTATATGATGAGGGGAGCAAATAAAAAAGTAAGCATAAAAATAAAAAAATGTATCACACCTCAGTAGATAAATCTATACACTGTCAAATGCATTTTAAGATTATAAGAAGATAGGAGAAGAAAAGAAAAGAAAAGAAAAAGAGAGAGAGAGAGAGGGGGAGAAGAGGGAAAAGAGGAAGAGTCGAGTTCAAAACTAGAAGAAAAACAGTCTAGGTAATGATGAATAATATCAGAAGCGAAAACACAGTAATGAGGATCAGATTCTTAACAACACATCTAAACACCAACCGGATATCACACAGAAGGACAACACAGTGTGAAGATGATATATATGCTAACAAAGGATGTGGACTATGAAATTGACATAACAACAAATCAAGAATGCAAACAAATTCAAAAAGAAAAAGATGGTGCACCTGGTCCCAATGGCATTCCATTTGCACTATATTAAGAAAATCCTGCTCTTTGGGTTGAATATCTCACAAAGGTGTTTAAGGAAACTGTCGAGACATCAACAATACCTAACATGGAAGGGCTCACTAACATCACCAATATATAAAAAGGTGAATGGGCACAGCCCAGCAATTATCGATGAATTACCTTACAAGACACTGATGCTAAATTATTTGCAAGAGTCCTAGTATCAAATGTATCTGCATGGGCAAAGGAGAAACAGATAATTCCACCAAATCAAACAGGTTTCATACAAAGATTAGAACCACAACAAATATATTAGTGTTATCAGTATTAATGGATAAATATATTGAAAGAAACAACAACTGTTTTTGTGTTTAGTGGACTTGAAAGCGGCTTTTGATTGTGAACAAAGGCAACTACTTTGGCGAAAGTTGACAGAACATGAAATTTCATCTTCTCTCTTAATACCAATCCAATTACTCTATTCAAAGACCTCAGTTAGAGTTCCGTTGGGTGATGGCTCGTGTGTTTTGAAGGAAATTTCAACTTCCCTGGGCCTAAAGCAAGGGTGTGTTTTGGCCCCATTGCTTTTTAATCTGTTTCTATCGGACCTTACACAAGCAATGGATGAAGTAAATGCCTACCCATCAAAATTCGCTAGTACTCAGATATCAATTCTGTTATGTGCAGACAATGTTATCCTATTAGGCCAAACAAAGATTGTGCTACAACGCCTGATAAATAGGATATCAAGGTACTCCCAAACACTTGGTATGGTTATAAATGACACCAAGACAAACATTATGAAGATTAACAAAAGCGTAAGGTCAAAGTATTAGCATAAATAGTTCCTCCAAAACTTGCAATTAGAAAAGTAGGTGTTGTGTAGTTCCTAAGACCCCCAAGACCTGCGCGTTTTTGATGACTTAAACTGAGGGCTTGGAGTGCAGACAGACTATGGACACCCCCACCGGATGAGTCAGCCGTTAGATTTGCTAGCTCTTCCCTGCCACTACCACCCCTCTGTACTATACGTTGTGGTAGGTAGTTTCTGGCAATCACTGAACATGACAGCCCTGATTCCTCTGGTATCATGATAACAATAAGGTATCTTTCATTCAGTCATTCGTGCTTACTTTTCTCAGAATACATAGAATGATGATTGGAACGGTTTCAATATTTATTAATTGGTCAAGCGTCATTCTAGTATGAACCCTGTTAGCTGCGACATCAAAAGACAGGAGCAGACAAATGTAATCACTAGTATCAATATTGTAAAAAGTACATACATTTTTACCATAGTGCTAATAAGATGGATAGAAGCATATTACATAAAACAATAGCATACTCCTACGATGTGTATCCTACCTAACGGTGCGTAGCCTAGATGTGTAGGTGAAGCATTTATGTGTAAGTGCTGGGAAACATCCTTTACAACGCAACTTTTACCACGCAGTGCTTTTACATCGCAACTTTTACAACGCAAACCATTACAACGCATTGCGCTGGGGGGCGCTCTAGGATAGGGAATAGATTTAATTTACTATCCAAAACCTTCCCTACTATCCACGGGGACTGGAGTTGGAATAGTAAATTAAACTATTCACTATCCAGCACCCCAAAGCGATATGCGTTGTAATGGTATGCGTTGTAAAAACTGCGATGTAAAAGCATGCGTTGTAAAAGCAGGCGTTGTAATGTCATACATCCGTAAGTGCTAGGATATGACCTAATGGAACCTAACGGAGCCAAGAATTCCCCGGGGAAGTGCTAACCCCTCACCTGATGGTTCTGAATGAAGGCCCCAGTCTCTGCATCGCGGATGTCACCCTGCAAGGGATATCAGATCTCTGCTTGTCGAAGGATCAGCCTGCAGAGTGTCGGTCCAGCCTGGAAGGAATTCTTCCTTTGTCTGGTAAGGGGGAGTAAGAGTATTTTATACTAAAGAGATCATTCCGGATTAAGATATGTTACCAAGAGCCTGATGTCGGAGAGACAGAAGTCAGCTACTGGGTAAAAGGTCACCCGTGTAAGACCGTTATGTCACGTTATACATGATGGAACTAGCCTAAGGGATATGACATAAAATCATACACATATCTGGGAGTGCTATTTGATGATAAAGGATCATTTCATCAACATAAGGTTGATATGCAAAGGAGAGCTAACACCTTACTGACAGCATTTAGAACCTTGCAGAAGTCACTAGGAGGGCTGTGTTACCTACTGCTTTTAAAAGTAATATCGGCAAAAGTTTTGCCAACACTAATGTATGGTAGGGAAGCACTGTGTGGAAAAGACTCTATAATCATTAAGAATGCTGTGACAAAAATCTTCAAATCACTTTTTCATCTTCCACATAATGCATCGCCTGCATAAATTAGATTGGAATTCGGGCTAACTAATCAGCTAATTGCACGAAAGGGCCAATTCATAAAAGTATGGAAAAGAATTAAAATGAATAATGTAAATCAAATGTCCAATTTGTTATGGCAGGAAATAAAAATAAACCAGAAGTCTCAATTCTGGAAATAACTACTAGCCCCTTTAGATGAATATTCAGCTCACATGATCTGGGATATGCTAATAATAACAGATTCATTTAAAAAATCTATCAACAAAACATTTATCATTTGATATCGATAAAGATTCTCTTGCAAAAAAGAACACATGTATGGTCATTAGTGAATGGGTATACAAAAATTAGAGTCCAATCATACTTAGAAACTCCTTGGTCTTTGAAGCAAAAAGATATTTTCATTAAAGCCAGTTTGGGCATTTTCCCAGGCTTATGTCATGTAATACTTTGGCTTTGATCAATGGAATTGATGCCCTGTCACTTATGCAAAGAGAAGAACACAGTATCCATTTGCAGTGTATATGCCCAAAACTTAAAGATGAAAGAAAATCTATACTTAACTGGAATTTTAATTCCCGAGGAAGATGGACCTGTAGACAAGCACTGATAAGATGTCTACATTCAGATGACATAGCAATGAACTCAACTTTTGTACAGTTTTTATCAACAATAGGAAGGGAATTAGACCAGCCAGATTAATTTGAGATGTAATGTAGGGTGTATATAATATGTACATTTGTATTATGAGGTCTGAACTATTAAGAGTTGCTATATTTAACTACAAGGATGATTTTTATTAATCTATTAATGTATGTTTTTATTAATTTTGAAACCGGACTTTTATCAATAATATATTTATTACAATAGGAATTATTGTCACTACATTGTACGATTTTAATTAATCAAACAATAAAAATTTAATTGAATAGATTAGATACAGCTTTCACTTCCTTACACTGCCCTATTGTTAATAGAGAGTTGTATTGCTCAACCAATTACTTCATTTTTAGATACTGTTGCTCATAATTCTACTAATTCTATTTCTTCAGAAAATTGTAAGCCACCATAAGTATTGTATTTCTCTGCTTACGATCAGTATTTTTTAATAATATTTTTTTCTGATTTATATATTGTAACTCTAATTCTATTTGCTATATTTTTCTGCTGCTGATAGGATTGGTCTTCTTTAATTGGTTTTCTCTCTTCCCTTCCTTTCCATCCCTTTTTCCCGGACTATATTAAAATTATTGTTAAACATCTTCTCTTCTTAATGACAAATTTGTATGCTAAGTTTTCATTTATATCACCACTGATATTATTATCACCTGTTTTGCTCTCTGTACTTCTGAATCAAGCTGTTTTTACCTTAAAAAAAGAAATACAAAGAGTTTTTTCTTAAGGCAATCTCCTATATGCCCCTATGAAGTCAGTCGATAACTGCGTTGGTCGGTCTCTAGTGTCAATAACTTCTCTGATTGACTTTAAACCAGACTGTTGGTGAATATTGGTGTAAAGTAAAAATATATCCATGATTACTAGCAGCTGGTTCTGAGGCATAAATGGATAGTCTTCTATCTGTATGAACACGCATATCCATGGTGTTTTTTAGTTAGGCCCAAGTACCTCTTATAAATTGCTTGGTAAATATATCAGTACATTTACAAAGTGGTTCCAGGTTCGATCCACATCCAGACACAATGGAGCTGGCCTGCGGCTTGCATAGTCTCTTATGCATCTTTTGGATAGAGCGTATGGGATATTTTTATGTTTAGGTACTCAAATTCATAATCGCTAGAGTACTCCTCACCTAATCCTTTATTATTCAATTCCGTAATCAAATCACTGATTTCCTAAGTGAGATCTTCTCAGTTATATGTAGTGTTCCTGTATGCCCACCTGTGACAATATCTCTTCTTTATAGTCTTCCGAATCCTGAACCACTTTGGCGCTACCCTTGTTTGCAGGCTTGGCTACACTTGTACTGTTTTTCCTAAATTAGTCCAGACTCAAACTCTCAGCTTTACTAATACTGGGCCCGATTCACAGAACTAACTTACAACAAAATCCTAAACATACTACTTTTGCTATTCACAGAAGGCATTTAGTAGTCATAAGTTAGGATTTTGTCTTAAGTTAGGATTCTGTACTAAGTTAGGATTTTGTCCTAAGTTAAGAGTTTGTCTTAAGTTAGGATTTTGTACTAAGTTAGGATTTTGTCTAAAGTTTGGATTTTGGATTTTGTCTTAAGTTAGGATTTTGCCATTTCTGGTGCATGTTTGGTGGCCACTGCAGGTCGGCCACCAAACATGCAACAGAACTGGCAGAGACTATCCTTACCCATGACATAGACATTACATTCATCACTAAATCCTGGCTAAACGAGTTCTCTCCCCCAAAATGGACATGCTTGGGCCCCCTGGCTTCACAATCATCCACAATGACAGACAAATCCAACGAAGAGGGGGTATAGCAATCATACATAAGAACAACATTTCCGTGACAGAAACAGACGCCCTCAAGTATAACTCCTTTGAATGTCTTACTGCCACTATTAAGATGAACCACACAGATCACTACTCTGCCACCTCATATACCACCCACCAAGAAACACCTCCTCTTTCAGTGAGCACCTCGCTGACCTGATTACTCAATGCTCACTCCTTAACTCTAATATCATTATCCTAGTTGACCTCAATCTGGAATGAGGAAAACAACACTTGAATCAAAACCCTAAATGATTTTCTAAGCAACTACAACCTCACCCAACACTGCACAGAGAAAACCCACAACAGGAGCTCAATCCTCGATTCCATCATCACTCAAGCAGACACAGTCTCCATCGGCTACACCCTGCCTGTTGACTGGTCCAACCACCATATCATTCTGTTTCCCATGAACCAAAGGATCCAATCCCAGCCCTGCACTAAGGACCCCCCACGCTGGGCAAGAAATCTAAGTCAGATTCCCCTTGCAGACCTGGAAGCTAGGGTAAGCTCCCTCCTCCCCAACAACTCTGATAAGCTCTCAACAACAGAGCTCACCTCCCACTACAACTCTACTATGACTTCCATTATGGACCAAATAGCACCCCATAAACTGAAAACCTGTCCTCAATCTTACAAGAGAGAATCAAATCAGTACGAAGGAAATACAAAAAACACATAATTAATGAAAAAGCGTCCTTCTTTCGCAATGCCCTCGGAAACGCAAAAAATTGCCCGAAATAACTTTTCAATCTTATCAGACAACAAACCTCCAAGCCCCCTTCGACTCAAGTTGTGGCCTCCAAAGACCTCACACTTTACCAACTTTTTTCAATGACAAAATCACCAAGATAGAACTCTCCTTGGACGTACAAAGCAGTCCCCCTAGCAGCAATTCGCCCACAGAGACAAAAGATGGTCCCACACTCAATGACTCCCCTAACCTATGGAACTCGTTCAACCCCATCTCCGAAGCAGAGGCCATCAAAATGATTTCCACCTCCACCCTCAGCACACATCCTGGATCCCATACCAGCCCAACTGGCCACAAAACTCAAACTCTCACTAGCCCCGCACTGGACCAAGATCAAAAACAGCTCCTTGAGTACTGGAGTCATGCTGGACTGTCTCAAAAGCGGCCAAGTCACACCTCTACTGAAAAAAACAGGTGTGGATTCAAATGATCTAAACAACTTCAGACCCGTCTCCACCGTCCCTCTCCTAGAAAAAATCCTGGAAAGATGTGTTCTCCTCCAACTCACCCAACACCTAGACAACAGAAACTTCCTATACCCTCACCAATCAGGCTTCAGAAAAGGATGCAGTACAGAGACAGCAATCCTAAACATAACAGATGATATGCACAAATCTCTCGATACTGGCCAATGTTTCCTACTCATACTCCTGGACCTCTTGGCAGCCTTTGATATGGTTGAGCATAAACTACTCATCAAGGCACTTCAAGAAAGGGCTGGAGCTGAACAGATGGTACTACAATGGTTCACCTCTTTTCTACAAAACCACACCAAAAGTATAAAAATCAAAAACTTCTCATAGGACCCACTCCCAGTTAGCAGGGGCGTCCCCCAAGGATCAGTACTCTCCCTGTAACTTTAAACATATACATGGAACCCCACACCACCATGCTAAAAACATCGAACATTCTCTTCCACCTCTATGCAGACAAAACTCAGCTCTACGTGGAAACCTCCTCTATTGAATACATTCAGAGACTTAACGGCACTCTAAGAGAAGTCCAACACTGGCTAACATGCAACCACCTAACACTTAATCAAGGCAATACAGAAATCCTCCTAATCTCTAATGATGACAAAAAAAAAAATCTCAGAATGGCTAAAAGCGATAGATGCGCTTAACTACAACCTTACCTTAGCCGACTCTGCAAAATCGCTAGGAATCACCCTGGACCCCAAATTAGACATGAACAAACACATTGAGAACACCGCTAAGAACGCCTTCCTCAACCTAAAACTACTGAACAAAATAAAAACCTTCATCCCTCAGAACGACGTCGAAAAAGCTACTCAATCCCTGGTGCTGTCCAGACTGGACTACGGGATTACAACCCTCACATGATCAGATAAATCTCACCTAGCTCCACTCAGATCAACTCTGAACACAGTAGCAAGAATGGTCACCAGAGTAAAGAAATATGAACACATCTCTCCTGCGCTCAGAGTGCTCAAATGGCTCCCAATCGAAATGCGGGCCAACTACAGAACCGCCTGCCTCAGCACAAAGTGCTGCACACAGGCAAAACCGCCTACCTAGCCGCCAAACTCCAGGAGGCCAGTCAGACAAGAAGCCTAAGGAGTACCAACACCCTACTCCTTATCCCTCCAAGAACACACAAACAAAAAACTGCATCCCAATCCTTCGCAGGAAATGCTCCCAAAATCTGGACCTCTATAACAGTCCACATCAGGACCAACCCCTCCTGCCTACAATTCAAAAGGCAGCTCAAAGAACTCTTCCTCAATCAATCTCTCTCGTATGGATAACTACGGCCTAACCATTGAAGCAGGCCCACAACAGCTCATAAGACACGTTGACATTAAGAACTCTACCTCACTCTCCCCCATCCCTCCAGGCCAATCCCGTCACGAATCTCTGTGCTCTCTCTTACGCCAAGGCCGTGTACATACTATTGTGATAACATACCTTGAGAGTGTCATTGTGCGCTCTAGACGATATTATTATGATACGTCTGAAGCCATTGTACATACCAGTAAAACTCTTAAAACTCTTATATAAATAAATACAATTCAGTTCTACTTGATATCAAGAAATCTGCAAAGGTTATACATTTTCTTTGAGCCTGTTTCCCTCTATCAGTGTAACAACCCTGATCATCGCTGGGATAATAGTTGTCTTATAAATAGAGAGGTTGCCTTTTTTTATAGTGTCTTATGGCCGAGCCTAATTTGTCAAGTTTTTTTTGTGTGTGAAAAGGTTTTGAAATCCAGAACTGTTTTCTGAAGTTCTTCTAGGGACTCTTTTCTATTGGTTAATGCCTCATCATCACGTTTCTGCTCTTCTTTGATCAGTTTTTTCACAGACTCCACACCATGTCAACACCAAGCACCAACCAGTGCTTGGAACAGTTATTAGCAACAAAAGGTAAATTCTCCCTGAATTTGGAATCCTCTGCAAATATGGTTGGCTCATTTCTAACTTGAAGTCCAATATGAATAATATTAGACTGTAAGTATTTGGTCATTAAATGACCATCCAACTGTGTCCTCAACAAGTTTCTTCTCTCATTTTTCTAATGTATTCAATTGTTCTTGTTGAGTGTTATGTACAGGGAATCTGATCACCCATCTAGATTCATTTCATGTTTTAAGTACACTGAAATACTCTTTACATAATGAATGAATTGCCAACAGTGATGATTCCACTATTTAAGGCAGATTGTCATTGGATATTTGATATTAGTTATGTACTCTGCGTTCCAAGAATATCCTAGATATGTTATCATGTGAGTGACCGTCCCGCAGGATTCCAAGACCAATTGCTCACAGTAGGCCTCTCACACATACATGTGTCAGCCATTTTAGTAGATGGGACAAGGAATTCCCCCTAGGGCGCACGGCGATGTGTACGCAGTTCATCAGTGCACATTACACAAATACCACAGCATCCCACATGAGGCAGCTCTGAATGATTGGTCAAGTGAGGAATTTCCTTTTTTTGTTCAACTTAGTAACTATCCTTGGGATATGTGAGAAGGATTTAATAATCAATTCATCTGATTTAAGTTAGCACTATTTATAACATATGACTTCTGCAAAGGGAGGAATTACTTTGAGGCATATATTTTCCTTAAATTAGAATGGTGAGTGCATCCCTTCCTCCGTTTACTTTGCAATTCTTAGAAATGCCTATATTGTATGGCTGCATTAGAGATCACGGTTTTCCTCATAATATAGGGACGATTTCCTTGATGCACACACAGAGATATAATGAAGTTTGGTAGACCTTGTTTTTACCAGGAAGACTCGATAAGTCTCAATTGTAATTTCACAAATGGAATATTTTACAAATGGAAGTTGTACTTTTCTGAGAATAGGAGGGCTGATTTATGTTAACTTATTGTACAAGGTGTTTCCTATCATTTTACTTATGAAGACAAAAGTTGAAGCATAACCAGTAAACTTTTATTAGAGGTCAAAATTAATTTACAATTTGCCTGGATCTAATTATTGAGTTGAGAAAAAAATCTCTGTGGATTATTATACCAGCCCGACTTAAGATACATTATAACCATTATGTGACCAGGCCAATTGAAACATTCGAAGTGTCACTTATATATTTTGACTGTTTCTGAAACTCAATGCACTGCACAAGTATTTTTGCACTTCTTATACACAGAGCACCATACTCAGTTATATTGTTGAATTAAATCTTGAAACAATATAAAAGTAAATATTTGCTTAGATGTGTGAATTTGAAATCATCTTCATGTGTAAAAGGAATGTTTAACCTCTTATGTTGTGTGACAAATTGGGTTGTTGGTTGACTGGGGTGTGAGTCCCAGTGAAGCAACATCCACAATCCCTTGTAGGGCGAACCCCAAAAGTCACTAAACTAACCTGTGTTTAATCCTGGGTAGCTTGGAACAAAAAGCAGTCAGACTTAACGTAGAGGCAACGTGCATAGTTTATGCAGCACACAAATAGTAAAAAAGGAGAAAATCCCAATTTTGGAAAATAGAATACATTTTAATAAATTATTTGACACCAAAATGACAAAAATGAATAGAACCAGAGTAGTGAATGTTGAAATTTTTTAGTAGAAACTAGGGTCAAATATCGAAAATCAAAGCGCCATCAGTGGACATCTAGTTGTGCAAGACCCGGTCAAATTTGAAAAATATGGCTAACTGTTGAAGTAATGCAGTTTAGATACAAGAAGTGGATTGGGCCCAGTCAACGCTTAACTTTAGACTTAAAAGAAATTCTGAAAAAAAATAGTCTGACAAGGTAAAGTTTAGTGGTCCAAGGCTGCAGCCATTAAGTCCTCTACCTTCTATATTAGCTAAGCAGCGATGTATGCTTGTTCGATCTATGCAACATGTACATCCATACAGATCTGAACCAATAGGAACCTCTGTGAAATCTCATATTCAATTCTCCAATTAAAATGCAGCATAGGTCTTCTATCAATCATCTGAGGGACAGAACACTCCTGTGGGAGAGCAGGTATCCCCCAATCTTCATCCCTTCCAACAACTACCCTGATGTCAACCATTTGTTTGCTGGATTACCTGTTTGCCATATTAAACACCACGTATCCTAGGGTGGGGGGTTGCATGGGCTTATACTGCTAATTGGGAGACTCAGTTTTTCAATGAACAGTTTAAAGTGCAGGGGGATATTCACGCAATGGGGACTACTCTCCATAAAATAGCTGCCTCCTCTAAAGGACTCCCTTGGATGATTGAAAGGCAGACTCGTGCTGTGGACAATGTTGCACATTGTTACACAGACATGGAAAAGATGCACTAAGAACACATTAGAAGTTTCTGGTGACAGAGTAAAATGCATCGTTCCTTAGCCATGAAGGTGATACAAGCAATCTGCAAAAAATACCAGTTACACACTTCACAGCCAGTGCATGCAAAAGATTCTACCAGGGCACCTCAATGTATGAGCAAGACACGACCTGCCATCTTCAGACCTCTGCTTTTTCCAACGGCAACACTTCCAGCAGCACCACCTCAACCTCCAGCAGTACTAATTTAACCACAACCATCTCACCAACCCACAACACAATCTCAATCATTCTCATCACCAGCATTGTATATGCAAAGGAGTAGGAGAAACTCTCAAAATAGCAGTTCTTTGGTATTATGAACTACCTATTCACTTAAAAAAAAAACAAATTCACAACAAAAGAAACACAGAGCTTAAAGTGATGTCAAAGTTAGGTGTTAAAATGGGTTAAAAACTAACACTTGTAAAACAAAAACAACTGATATTCTCCAGTTTTAATGCAGTGAACTAATTATACCTAGAAATTGTTCCCCAAAGAATCGAATGGGTTAGTTATGTTATGTTATGTTATTAAGATTTATACAGCGCACGAATACCAAGCGGTGTCTTGGCGCTAGAAGTCCAGAAAGCAGGCAGCTGAACTATTCATTAAATAGCCAGGGCTTTACCAAAGGATGTTAGAGATGGAAGATTTCTGATGGAAAAGGCGAGGGCGATCCAAAGTTTCGTAGCACCCACAGTAAAGCTTCTACCGCCTCAATTAGCCTTACGGAATCTCTGAGAGAGCAATGTTGCCCCTACAGACCTGAGACATCTGTTTGGGGAGTACCAGTTTAATGACTGCCTAAAAAAATGAGAACCAATGTTGAGGAATTTGCAATGAGACTTACAGAGTTGAATGAATGAATGAATGAATATTAGTCTTATAAAGAGCAAACTTTTCCCAAAGGCATCAAGGTGCTGTGGATGGAGTTAGCGGTCGCCGTAAGCACAGAAGGGAACTTGACAATTAAATAGTGAAGAGCTAAGTTTTTAGGGCCTTACGGAACAGAGAGTGAGAGTCTTGTCCAGAAATTGAAACTGGAAGAGTATTCCAAAGCTTAGAGGCAGCAACAGTAAAAGCTCTTCCCCCACCTGGCTCTACCGAATCTGGGAACTACCACCCAGTTTTTACTGGCAGACCGTAGTTGTTTTGTAGGGACATACCATGAGTTATGAGGAGCCTTGTGGACAAGGCAAAAGAGACTTGAACAAAATTCTCGGGCCTAAAGGAAGCTATTGCAACTTGTTAATAGATGCCGAAGCAGGGTGAAATTTAGAAAGATCCATCACAAGTCTGGCCGCTCCATTCTGTACCAGCTGCAGTTTGTGAATGGATCCCTTACTGATGTCCAGAAAGAGGGCATTACAATAATCCAATCTGGACAGGACCAGAGCGACAACTGCCTGCTTTTGAGAGGAAAATGAAAGACATGGAAAGATCCTCCTCAAGATCCTGATGATGCCAAACAAGTGGAGACCGTTCTGTTGATCTTGGTGTCAAAAGAAAGAGAGCTGTCAACTATGACATCAAGATTCTTTGCTACTGGAGCAGGACAGGGGCATGAGCTGAGCATTTCAGGCAATCAAGTATGGGACCATATAGATTGTTGACTACAAAAATCAAGACTTCTTATCTACCATCCAAGAGACCACAGCCCGCATACAGTTTTTAAAATGTGTTGCCGATGCCTCTATGCAATTGGTGATTGACACAATAATTTGTTTGTCATCCACATAGGACAGAGCCTCTAGCCCAAAATATCTAATAACCTTGGCCAAAGGGGTGACATAGATGTTAAACATGGTTGGGCTCAATGAGGAACCATGTGGGACTCCACAGAAAGAGTGAGTGGCATCAGAGTAGAATTGATCCAATTTTACGTTTTGTGATCAGTGAGAAAAGAGGACAGAAGCAATAGAGCTGAACCTGTGACCCCAATCTCTTTGATACAGCCAACTAACCTCTTGGGAGAGATGGTATCAAAGGCCACGGTTACATCTAGGGAGAACTAGTAGAGAGGTCTACCCAGCATCAACTTGAATGCAGATGTTGTTTATTGCAGAGGTTAGGAAGTCTCCAAGCTACAGCCACTGCTGAGAGCCATCAAGCAAATGATGTTGGTCCAAATAGGAGCAGAGATGGAAATTTAAATGCTTCTCCAAGATTTTTGCAGGGACTGGCAACAGAGAGATAGGTCAATATATTTTTAGTTCAGCGCCGTTTTTAATAATGGTTTACCACCGCAGTTTTCCAAGTGAGAGGGTGCTGTCCCTCAATAAAATGTCAATTTCTGTGAAATTACTGAATTAATTAAGGCCCAAGTATTTGTGCATAGTCATAGCAAGAAAATGCAAAAGAGACTGTGGGCATAAAAAGAAGTTATGGACATTGCTGAAGTTGTTGAAGTCACATGCTTGCATGATGGAAATGGAACTAAAACACTAAGAAGTCCACAAAATATCCTGCAATTGAAGAACTTTATGATCATAAGCATATGTGGACCCAGTAAAGGTTTTGTATCAAGTAAAGTTTCTACCAGGGGTCGTATCATATATCCAGCCATTTTACTTATTTGCACCAGGTGCATCTTTTAAAAGGTGCTCCCGGCACAAACAAGGAAAATGCACCATATTAGGATGAATCCACTTCCCCCAGGGCATCCAGAAACGTGTGCTGCCCCCAGGGCAGCGCATTTATGTGAAAAACAGAACAGCTGCTTAGAAACCGCTCCATGTTTTACAGTGCAGGCGGCAACCCACCTGCAATTTTAAGGGGGATTAGGGATCAGTGCGTGACTACACCTGTCTGCAAGGGGATGTCTAGAGGGTCCATGGTACCCCCAATCTTCCCTCCAGACAGCTGCCATCAGGGGGCACATTGACACTGTGCCACCTTTTAGGTGGTGCACTGTCAGTGTGCCTCCTGACAGATTCTTTGCCTCTGCCCCCGCATCTGCAATACGGCGAGGGCACAGAGGCAAAGGGAATCACTCATGTTCACAGGACCATGCCCCAAGCAAATGAGGGAATGCCCACTGATGATAGCACTGGCGCTTTGTGAGCGCCATTGCTGTCGGTATTACAGAAGATTATGCACAGGTGTCCGCGGCATCTTCTGAAATAACAAAGAGCTCCAGGAGAATAAATTAGAAATTGGAGACTCATAAAGACTCAGAGTCGGTATTTAAACAAGATTGTTTATAATAGTCCTGAACAACACTTCTGCCTCCATCATCTTTTTACAGGAGCTAACACTGTATCAAAAGGTAACATTTTGCAGTGGAACATGTTACATTGTTTGGTTCTTAGCTTGTTACATAGTTTGATTTCATACAACATAACCAAACATCACCACACATCCTCGCTCTTAAAGCTTGAAGTAAGGAGTAAGTCAAACTGTGACTAATAAAGGATGATAAACAAACAGACATGTGCTCAGAAAATTGGTATTAGATGAAGAAGTTCAACATTCCATAATGTGTTCTAGTGTTAGTGTAGCAAAAACCACAATGCCAAGGAAGAATTTATAAGCAATAATACGGAAGCAGTACTGATGATGGACTTTGGCTCCATGTTTACAACTATACCAGAAGACTTATGGGTAAAAATGTGGGGAAATACATACTAGAGCCCTGAGACATTGACCCTAACTGGTTTTCAGGGAAGCACTGTTGATGTGTTTGTACAGTTGTGGACTAATATGTTTTTTGTGAGAGCAAGGTCAGGAGAAAGGTCTATGCAGCAAAGTCAGGACCACCAATATTCCCGAAGGTGCTTTAGTATGACCTTTGCATCAATATTATTCCAAAGGCGAAAGAACTAGTCCGGGTAGTGGAAAATACTAATCTTTAGGAGATAGTGAGATATGCTGAGAAAATATATGAGGGCAATCTAGGTACACCTAAACAACATGTTCACAAAATTGTATTGAAGAAAGAAGCACAGCCAGAGAAGCACAAATCAAGGAGAAAACTCCTGGGGCATAATTTTTGAGGTTTTGCTGAAGGGCAGCGCCGTAGGGATTCCTGCTGCATAGCCCAAGGCAAAAGAAAAGGGCAAGAATGCACAATATGTATCAGATACGGTGCATTCCTGTCCTTTTCCCCTGCGCTGGCGCACCTTTGGCTGCCGTGCGCCAATGCAGGCAACTTTGCACCATGGTGCAAGTGTGCCTGTCCTGCGGGGATAATTATTTTTGTGCAGGAAGGGAAAACTTCCTGCACAAAAACAATCACAAGAATATTTTCCTCTTTCTATGTGCGCTGCAGAATGCAGCACGCATAGAAAAACAAAAAATGAGGAGAAATATATATATTTTTCCTCCTTGTGCCCCGCTTACGCCTCCCCTGGGGAGGCATACGTTTTTTGGCGTGCCTCAAAATTACGATTTCTCGTAAATCTGGGGCAGTGTCAAAAAGTCATGGATGATTCTGGGAATGCCATTGCACGCCCCTTTAAGGCAGAAAACCTCGTTAAAGGAAACAATATTTACGAGGCAGCATTAAGCCCTAAAAATTGACTTAGTGCTGCCTGGTAAATAAGGAGAAGGCTCCTGCATGACGGAACAAAAAGGGACATTTCTGTGGCGCAAGGAGCCTCATAAATGAGGACCCTGGGTTTTAGAGAGGAAGTGAGAAAAATTGTAAACCCACATCAATGCCAGTGTCGAATTTAGTAATACCTGTACTCAGAGGTCACCTTAGAGGTGGATTATTGAAGACATGGTTTAGAAGGGTATAAGCCTGTAAAGTCAGCTCAGTAGGCTTCACCTATGGCCATCCTCAAAAAAGTTGATAGGAATTTGTGACTGTGGATTAAGCATGGGCGGAAAATCCGTTCCGCTCGCGGAATTTGCGGATTTTCGGTAAATTCGCAATCCGCGAACTCTAGCGAATTTGCCGAAAATCCGTCAATTCGCACGCGGCGGATTTTTTGCTTGGTGATACAATATTGCGGCGCGCGGCGTGGCGCACGGCGTTCACTTTCCGTCATTCAGCGTTTGCCGAGTTGTTTTTCTCAATATTTTGCGAGTGCTGCGCCATTTTGGATCTTGCTGCGGGATCCCGCGGGAGTTGGCGCCCGCGAATACGTAATCGCGGCTTGCCACCTTACCTTGCACAGCACGCATCGCGAGAGTTCGCAATTGCGAACACGTAGGTGCGGCGGGCAGGAACAATCTCGCACTCGCGAAATATAGATTTTGCAATTCTGCACAAGAAATCCACCAGCAAACAGCATAAACCTTCAGAAAATGATGATTTTTATCAGAATCACTCCTCAGGTTGACATTTGCCTGCACTTTTTTTTGCAAGGAGTCCATTTTTGGGGGGGGGGGGGGAAGTGCCCCACAGTCTCCAACTTCCTGTTCCTGTCCAGCAGGCTCCTCCCAGTGCTTTCTTCATGTGCTGGTCACTTTCATTTGGACCTTGACCTGGAAGGATTACTTTTTGTGGGTGCTGCTGGATATTTGGATTTGAGGCCTTTTTGACTTTCTTTGGATCACTTTTGGATTAGAAGTCAACTTTCACAAGTAAGTTTGTTTGGGGCATTACAGTTGCTGCAACTACAATTTTGGAACTTTTTCAGAACATTAAATAAAATATATTGTGGGTAGCCACAGTATCCAGTAGGACCAGGGTTGGTTATGGGTGCATGATACAACTGTTTTGTTGAATTTAAACAACATTGAGGCCATGGATGGGCTGGGATTGTGCTTAATTTTGTGTTTTTTGTCGATTTTTTGGGGCTGCTGTTGGGGCCTTTTGCCCAGGGGTAGTGAGTGGTGCATGGACTGAGTCTGCCTGTGGGGTCTCACTCTCTTTAATGTAAACATCCTGGATGGCATTGGATTGTGGTGATTTTTGTGTGTTTTTCGTTTTTTTTGGGGTGCTACTGTTGATTTGGACTGGCCATGTGGGTGGTAGTGGTGGCCATCTTGAGTGCTGGTAGAGGCAACATGTGCTTGGGGTGCAAGGGGCCATTTTGAAGAGAGGCAGTGTCTGAGGCCTGCACTTATTTTGCCTAGCTTTCATCCATTATGCCCAGGGTTAGTGAGTGGTGCATGGGCCTAGTCTTTCTGTGGGGTGTCTTCTTGAATTTAAACACCATTGAGGCCATGGATGGGCTGGGATTGTGCTGAATTTTGTGTTTTTTGTCGTTTTTTGGGGGCTGCTGGTGGGGCCTTTTGCCCAGGGGTAGTGAGTGGTGCATGGGCCTAGTCTTTCTGTGGGGTGTCTTCTTGGATTAAAACACCATTGAGGCCATGGATGGGCTGGGATTGTGCTGAATTTTGTGGTTTTTTGTCGATTTATTTGGGGCTGCTGTTGGGGCCTTTTGCCCAGGGGTAGTGAGTGGTGCATGGACTGAGTCTGCCTGTGGGGTCTCACTCTCTTTAATGTAAACATCCTGGATGGCATTGGATTGTGGTGATTTTTGTGTGTTTTTCGTTTTTTTTGAGGTGCTACTGTTGATTTGGACTGGCTATGTGGGTGGTGGTGGTGGTGGCCATCTTGAGTGCTGGTAGAGGCAACATGTGCTTGGGGTGCAAGGGGCCATTTTGAAGAGAGGCAGTGTCTGAGGCCTGCACTTATTTTGCCTAGCTTTCATCCATTATGCCCAGGGTTAGTGAGTGGTGCATGGGCCTAGTCTTTCTGTGGGGTGTCTTCTTGAATTTAAACACCATTGAGGCCATGGATGGGCTGGGATTGTGCTGAAATTTGTGTTTTTCGTCGTTTTTTGGGGGCTGCTGGTGGGGCCTTTTGCCCAGGGGTAGTGAGTGGTGCATGGGCCTAGTCTTTCTGTGGGGTGTCTTCTTGGATTAAAACACAATTGAGGCCATGGATGGGCTGGGATTGTGCTGAATTTTGTGGTTTTTTGTCGATTTTTTTGGGGCTGCTGTTGGGGCCTTTTTCCCAGGGGTAGTGAGTGGTGCATGGACTGAGTCTGCCTGTGGGGTCTCACTCTCTTTAATGTAAACATCCTGGATGGCATTGGATTGTGGTGATTTTTGTGTGTTTTTCGTTTTTTTTGGGGTGCTACTGTTGATTTGGACTGGCCATGTGGGTGGTGGTGGTGGTGGCCATCTTGAGTGCTGGTAGAGGCAACATGTGCTTGGGGTGCAAGGGGCCATTTTGAAGAGAGGCAGTGTCTGAGGCCTGCACTTATTTTGCCTAGCTTTCATCCATTATGCCCAGGGTTAGTGAGTGGTGCATGGGCCTAGTCTTTCTGTGGGGTGTCTTCTTGAATTTAAACACCATTGAGGCCATGGATGGGCTGGGATTGTGCTGAATTTTGAGTTTTTTGTCGGTTTTTTGGGGCTGCTGGTGGGGCCTTTTGCCCAGGGGAAGTGAGTGGCGCATGGGCCTAGTCTTTCTGTGGGGTGTCTTCTTGGATTTAAACACCATTGAGGCCATGGATGGGCTGGGATTGTGCTGAATTTTGTGGTTTTTGTCAATTTTTTTGGGGCTGCTGTTGGGGCCTTTTGCCCAGGGGTAGTGAGTGGTGCATGGACTGAGTCTGCCTGTGGGGTCTCACTCTCTTTAATGTAAACATCCTGGATGGCATTGGATTGTGGTGATTTGTGTGTGTTTTTCGTTTTTTTGGGGGTGCTACTGTTGATTTGGACTGGCCTGTGGCCATGGATGGGCTGGGATTGTGCTGAATTTTGTGGTTTTTGTCAATTTTTTTGGGGCTGCTGTTGGGGCCTTTTGCCCAGGGGTAGTGAGTGGTGCATGGACTGAGTCTGCCTGTGGGGTCTCACTCTCTTTAATGTAAACATCCTGGATGGCATTGGATTGTGGTGATTTGTGTGTGTTTTTCGTTTTTTTGGGGGTGCTACTGTTGATTTGGACTGGCCATGTGGGTGGTGGTGGTGGCCATCTTGAGTGCTGGTAGAGGCAACATGTGCTTGGGGTGCAAGGGGCCATTTTGAAGAGAGGCAGTGTCTGAGGCCTGCACTTATTTTGCCTAGCTTTCATCCATTATGCCCAGGGTTAGTGAGTGGTGCATGGGCCTAGTCTTTCTGTGGGGTGTCTTCTTGAATTTAAACACCATTGAGGCCATGGATGGGCTGGGATTGTGCTGAATTTTGTGTTTTTTGTGGTTTTTTTGGGGCTGCTGGTGGGGCCTTTTGCCCAGGGGTAGTGAGTGGTGCATGGGCCTAGTCTTTCTGTGGGGTGTCTTCTTGGATTAAAACACCATTGAGGCCATGGATGGGCTGGGATTGTGCTGAATTTTGTGGTTTTTTGTCGATTTATTTGGGGCTGCTGTTGGGCCCTTTTGCCCAGGGGTAGTGAGTGGTGCATGGACTGAGTCTGCCTGTGGGGTCTCACTCTCTTTAATGTAAACATCCTGGATGGCATTGGATTGTGGTGATTTTTGTGTGTTTTTCGTTTTTTTGGGGTGCTACTGTTGATTTGGACTGGCCATGTGGGTGGTGGTGGTGGCCATCTTGAGTGCTGGTAGAGGCAACATGTGCTTGGGGTGCAAGGGGCCATTTTGAAGAGAGGCAGTGTCTGAGGCCTGCACTTATTTTGCCTAGCTTTCATCCATTATGCCCAGGGTTAGTGAGTGGTGCATGGGCCTTGTCTTTCTGTGGGGTGTCTTCTTGAATTTAAACACCATTGAGGCCATGGATGGGCTGGGATTGTGCTGAATGTTGTGGTTTTTGTCATTTTTTTGGGGCTGCTGGTGAGGCCTTTTGCCCAGGGGTAGTGAGTGGTGCATGGGCCTAGTCTTTCTGTGGGGTGTCTTCTTGGATTAAAACACCATTGAGGCCATGGATGGGCTGGGATTGTGCTGAATATTGTGGTTTTTTGTCGATTTTTTTGGGGCTGCTGTTGGGGTTTTTTGCCCAGGGGTAGTGAGTGGTGCATGGACTGAGTCTGCCTGTGGGGTCTCACTCTTTTTAATGTAAACATCCTGGATGGCATTGGATTGTGGTGATTTTTGTGTGTTTTTCATTTTTTTTGGGGTGCTACTGTTGATTTGGACTGGCCATGTGGGTGGTGGTGGTGGCCATCTTGAGTGCTGGTAGAGGCAACATGTGCTTGGGGTGCAAGGGGCCATTTTGAAGAGAGGCAGTGTCGGAGGCCTGCACTTATTTTGCCTAGCTTTCATCCATTATGCCCAGGGTTAGTGAGTGGTGCATGGTCCTAGTCTTTCTGTGGGGTGTCTTCTTGAATTTAAACACCATTGAGGCCATGGATGGGCTGGGATTGTGCTGAATTTTGTGTTTTTTGTCATTTTATTTGGCTGCTGGTGGGGCCTTTTGCCCAGGGGTAGTGAGTGGTGCATGGGCCTAGTCTTTCTGTGGGGTGTCTTCTTGGATTTAAACACCATTGAGGCCATGGATGGGCTGGGATTGTGCTGAATTTTGTGGTTTTTGTCGATTTTTTTGGGGCTGCTGTTGGGGCCTTTTGCCCAGGGGTAGTGAGTGGTGCATGGACTGAGTCTGCCTGTGGGGTCTCACTCTCTTTAATGTAAACATCCTGGATGGGCTGGGATTGTGCTGATTTTTGTGTGTTTTTTCGACTTTTTGGGGTGTATAACTGATGTTCCTCTGTCTTCCATTGCTTGTAGGTGCACAAGAGAACCACCAGTGCCAGGAAGAAGTCCTGCTGCGGTGTGTGCAGCACAGCGTCACGTGTGGCCACAGACAACTCTGCAACTTGTGCAACTGCGGCCTGCTGTTCAGAGTGACATCTGAAGAAGATGGCCCCAAAAAAAGTTGCCCGTAGCTCCTCTAGCAAGAAAGTTGCCAGTAAGGAGCAGAAGAAGCAAGTGGCGCCACTTACCAAGGAGACTGGTGTGATGACGACCGCCACATTTTTTGGGGAAAAAAAGTACGCCTACTGCAGCAGCGGGGTCTGCTGGGGACCAAGCTGGGAGCAGCACCTCCGCTCCATTGGGCTCAGTGCCACCACCACCACGCCAACTTAGGTCCAAGTCCTTGAGAGCTGCAGAGGCAGCCAGTATAGTTGTTCAATCACCATCGACCAGTGATGTTGGCTCATCGCAAGAAAGTAGCAGCAATGTCCCTCAATCAACACAGGTTGTTGTAACTCATCTGACGAGTGTTGAACAGCCACAACCGCAACAACAATCACATGTGCAAGTACAAGCCCAAGTACATGTGGAAGGAGAGGCGGCGCAAGGAGAGGGGCAAGCAGAGGTGCATGGAGGGGCACAACAAGTGGCCACAATAGTTGTTCCTCCAGAAGTAGGGGCACATCTGGAAATCGACAATCAAGCCGAGGTATCATTCGAGGAAGCCACTCCTCCTGATGATCATTCATTGTCTTCCACATCCCGAGCAAGGAAAAGATCAAGGGTGTTGGTGTCTACATCTTCTTCAATCCCACCTCCTTCTGATGATCTGGATCTTACTTGGGAACCAGCACCACTGCCGTCTGAGAGTGAGGTTGAGGAAGCACACCATGATCTGACAAAGGTAGCTAAGTGTAAAAGGAAGGTCGTCGAAACTCTCAAAGTTATGGAGTGTGATGACGCTCAACAAGAAGTGGCGTATACTCCTGCTGCTGAAGACTCTCACGACGACGACGCAGTCATCATCACTAACGTCACTGAAGCCCCAGAGGGCATGCAGCAAACAGACATTTTGACCCTAGCACGACAGGCTGCTGAGCGTGATGATGAAGTCGACGAGGAGGCAATGCGAACACCAGAATCATTGATGTTAACTAGTACACCACAACCTACCGCTTCCATATTTCTTACTCGCCAGAAGGGACCTCCATCCACCTCGACCTCAATTAGTGGTGGTGAAAGTGCACAACGTAGTAAAGTTCAGCAATACACATCCTCCACTTCATCTGGAATTAGCAGCACGACCACCACCAGTATCGCCTCCTCCGGCCCCCACAGACATTTCAAGTCCGCAGTTTGGGACTTCTTTAGTGTTTGCCCAAAAAGTGAAAACATAGCCATTTGTAACATTTGTAAGCTTGCAGTTAGTCGTGGTAAGCTTGGTACCAACTATGGGACTGGAGGCCAGAAAGGTCCTCTTAAGAGACAGCACACTGTCCAATGGTTGGCGCACCTAAAGGCGATCAAGGAAGCCCGAATTGCAAGTCGAGAAAACGTTGATGTTCCATCTGATGATGACGAGGAGGAAGAAGTGTCACACACTTCACTTACACCCAGTACCCCTGGGAGCCACACTAAGAGTGTGGGACAGACTAGTGAGACACCAATGCGAAAAAGTTCATCAGCGAGCGTAACTGGGTCGAAGAAGTCATCATCATCATCCCGTAAAATGGTCCAGGGCAACATTAAAACAATGTTGTTTTCAGACCCGCCATATGACCGCAACCACCCAATGGTGCGTCTGTATAACACTAAGCTGGCTAAAATGCTAGCGCTGGATCTTCTCCCTTTTTCTTTTGTAGAAGGGGTTGGTTTTCTCGAATTAGTGGCAGCGCTCTGCCCTAAATGGAAGGTTCCTAGCCGGTACTATTTTGCCCGAGTTGCGGTTTCAGCACTACATGAAGATGTGCTGGAGGTGATTGGGGCAGCTTTGCAGAAGAGTGCTATTCACACTATACATCTCACAACAGACATGTGGACCAGTGGCGCAGGCACTGATTACATGTGCATCACTGCACAATGGGTCTCTTTTTCAGGGGTTAAAGCAAAGCTAAACGCAGCTGCTGACCTGGACCAAGTTTTTAAAGCTGCTCGGAAACATGCAACACTAGCCATGTTTGGCTTGGAGAAACGTCATACAGCACAAAACATTTTGAATGAGTTCAACACAAAAGTCTTTCACGGATAATGGCGCCAATGTAGTTAAGGCCATGGAACTGGGTGACTATTTCAGAGTGCCGTGTTTGGCGCACTGTATAAACCTGGTTGTTAAAAAATTCTTGGATAAAGAAAGTCCAGCATGCCAGTTAGTGGTCACCTGCCGAAAAATGTGCAACCATTTCAGCCATTCTTTTAAGGCCCGGAAGCATCTGAGGAGCCTGCTACATGAACGTCGAATGCCAGTGAAAGCACTCATCCAGGAGGTGCCAACACGTTGGAACTCAACCTTCTACATGCTTGAGCGTCTGTATGAGCAGTTTACGGTGCTCGATCAGTATTTCTTAACAATGGGTACAGCTGTGAAAGAGGACCTGAGGGTAAATGCGGCGCAATGGGAGCTAGTTAAAAGCCTGACAGACATGCTTCGTCCTTTTGAGTTCTTCACGCGTGCAGTCAGCAGGGAGGACTGTAATTTGGGAAAAGCTATCCCATTGTTGCGCATGCTGGAGCACAAACTGAAGGCGGTGTCTTCAAAGTTTCAAAACGATGAAGAAAAGCAAGAACCTTTTGTTTTGGCGGAGAAATTATTAGAGCGTCTACGCGGCAATGAACATCTTCAAAAGATCCACTCAGAACAGCATTACATTTGTGCTACTATTCTGCATCCACGCTACAAAAAGGCGCTGGCAGGCTCTGCATTATTTCCTTTTAGTGATGAAGATGCTACAAAGTACAAACATTGGGTAGCCTGGTCAGCCATCAGGTTTGAAAGAGAACGGAAGCAAATTGAAGGAAAAGGCAGTACATCAACATCAGCAGGCCATCCCCAGTCAGAAGACTCCACTTCTGCACCTGTGGCTGTGGCAGAAGTGACCTCTCAGCCGTAAAAGACACCGGCAACCGCATCATCTGCACCAGACACAACAGAAATATCGGGTGATGAAGAGGATTGGCTAGCTGAGATTGGTTATGGTTCTGAAAAGGTCCGAGCGAAAATTCAGCAAAGTGGAGGAAACGTGGAGAACTTTGAGTCGATGGTGCAGGACTATCTGAATGACTCAACAGAGGTCTATGTAAATGCTGACCCATTGGCGTATTGGCATGGGAAAAAAGAATTGTGGCCAGAGATCTCCCGCCTGGCTATACATTACTTGTCTTGCCCACTTGCAAGCGTGTCTTCTGAACGTGTTTTCAGTGCTGCTGGTGGCATTGTAACTTGCAAACGGACCCGCCTCTTGCCCAAAAATGTGGAGATATTGACAATGATCAAGATGAATGAGCACCTCATACCACCAGATTTCAAATTACCAGATCGCACGACGCAAGAAGACGAGGAGGACAGCAACTTAGATGAAGGAATTTCTTCTGTGTTAGGTGACACTGACCTACTCCTGCCTGATGATTTCGCAGAGTATGAGGACGAACTCTTCTTCCCTGACACCGAGGCCTGAAAATGAGCCAATGAATTCAGACATTTTCTTTTTCGTACTTATTGACTTTTATTCCTGTGTTTCTGTCTTTCTTTGTTTTGCACAAGTTAATATAATTAAAACTTTAATCACCTGTACTTTTGCTTTTTGGCTGTTTGGGGGTCTTATACTTGTTTTCGCCTGGGTTGACGGCTCTGGGGCCATTGCTGGGAAGGTCTAATGCCGGATAAAACTGGTTTAAACAACATCCATGAGGAAAAAAGGTTTTGCCTTTTCTGACTTTTCACTCAATGTAGCGTTTTCAGGGGCCTGTTTGGGGGGCTTCCTGGTGTTTGTGGGTGGGTTTCGGGGTCTGGGAGCACTACTGGGTATGGATAGTTTAGATAGCAAGAGGTTTGAAGGAAATCCATGGAGGCAGAGGGGAGTTAGGGCCTAGCTGCAGAGCGCGCGCTGAGTGATTTTGGAAATTTTCACAAAAGTGACTAAGTCCACATTTTTGTACTTTTGCTTTTTGGCTGTTTAGTGGTCTTCTAATTGTTTTCGCCTGGGTTGACGGCTCTGGGGCCATTGCTGGGAAGGTCTAATACCGGATAAAACTGGTTTAAACAACATCCATGAGGAAAAAAGGTTTTGCCTTTTCTGACTTTTCGCTCAATGTAGCGTTTTCAGGGGCCTGTTTGGGGGGCTTCCTGGTGTTTGTGGGTGGGTTTCGGGGTCTGGGATCACTACTGGGTATGGATAGTTTAGATAGCAAGAGGTTTGAAGGAAATCAATGGAGGCAGAGGGGAGTTAGGGCCTAGCTGCAGAGCGCGCGCTGAGTGATTTTGGAAATTTTCACAAAAGTGACTAAGTCCACATTTTTGTACTTTTGCTTTTTGGCTGTTTGGGGGTCTTCTACTTGTTTTCGCCTGGGTTGACGGCTCTGGGGCCATTGCTGGGAAGGTCTAATACCGGATAAAACTGGTTTAAACAACATCCATGAGGAAAAAAGGTTTTGCCTTTTCTGACTTTTCGCTCAATGTAGCGTTTTCAGGGGCCTGTTTGGGGGGCTTCCTGGTGTTTGTGGGCGGGTTTCGGGGTCTGGGAGCACTACTGGGTATGGATAGTTTAGATAGCAAGAGGTTTGAAGGAAATCCATGGAGGCAGAGGGGAGTTAGGGCCTAGCTGCAGAGCGCGCGCTGAGTGATTTTGGAAATTTTCACAAAAGTGACTGAGTCCACATTTTTGTACTTTTGCTTTTTGGCTGTTTGGGGGTCTTCTACTTGTTTTCGCCTGGGTTGACGGCTCTGGGGCCATTGCTGGGAAGGTCTAATACCGGATAAAACTGGTTTAAACAACATCCATGAGGAAAAAAGGTTTTGCCTTTTCTGACTTTTTGCTCAATGTAGCGTTTTCAGGGGCCTGTTTGGGGGGCTTCCTGGTGTTTGTGGGTGGGTTTCGGGGTCTGGGAGCACTACTGGGTATGGATAGTTTAGATAGCAAGAGGTTTGAAGGAAATCCATGGAGGCAGAGGGGAGTTAGGGCCTAGCTGCAGAGCGCGCGCTGAGTGATTTTGGAAATTTTCACAAAAGTGACTAAGTCCACATTTTTGTACTTTTGCTTTTTGGCTGTTTGGGGGTCTTATACTTGTTTTCGCCTGGGTTGATGGCTCTGGGGCCATTGCTGGGAAGGTCTAATACCGGATAAAACTGGTTTAAACAACATCCATGAGGAAAAAAGGTTTTGCCTTTTCTGACATTTCGCTCAATGTAGCGTTTTCAGGGGCCTGTTTGGGGGGCTTCCTGGTGTTTGTGGGTGGGTTTCGGGGTCTGGGAGCACTACTGGGTATGGATAGTTTAGATAGCAAGAGGTTTGAAGGAAATCCATGGAGGCAGAGGGGAGTTAGGGCCTAGCTGCAGAGCGCGCGCTGAGTGCTTTTGGAAATTTTCACAAAAGTGACTAAGTCCACATTTTTGTACTTTTGCTTTTTGGCTGTTTGGGGGTCTTCTATTTGTTTTCGCCTGGGTTGACGGCTCTGGGGCCATTGCTGGGAAGGTCTAATACCGGATAAAACTGGTTTAAACAACATCCATGAGGAAAAAAGGTTTTGCCTTTTCTGACTTTTCGCTCAATGTAGCGTTTTCAGGGGCCTGTTTGGGGGGCTTCCTGGTGTTTGTGGGTGGGTTTTGGGGTCTGGGAGCACTACTGGGTATGGATAGTTTAGATAGCAAGAGGTTTGAAGGAAATCCATGGAGGCAGAGGGTAGTTAGGGCCTAGCTGCAGAGCGCGCGCTGAGTGATTTTGGAAATTTTCACAAAAGTGACTAAGTCCACATTTTTGTACTTTTGCTTTTTGGCTGTTTGGGGGTCTTCTACTTGTTTTCGCCTGGGTTGACGGCTCTGGGGCCATTGCTGGGAAGGTCTAATACCGGATAAAACTGGTTTAAACAACATCCATGAGGAAAAAAGGTTTTGCCTTTTCTGACTTTTCGCTCAATGTAGCGTTTTCAGGGGCCTGTTTGGGGGGCTTCCTGGTGTTTGTGGGTGGGTTTCGGGGTCTGGGAGCACTACTGGATATGGATAGATTAGATAGCAAGAGGTTTGAAGGAAATCCATGGAGGCAGAGGGCAGTTAGGGCCTAGCTGCAGAGCGCGCGCTGAGTGATTTTGGAAATTTTCACAAAAGTGACTAAGTCCACATTTTTGTACTTTTGCTTTCTGGCTGTTTGGGGGTCTTCTACTTGTTTTCGCCTGGGTTGGCGGCTCTGGGGCCATTGCTGGGAAGGTCTAATACCGGATAAAACTGGTTTAAACAACATCCTTGAGGAAAAAAGGTTTTGCCTTTTCTGACTTTTCGCTCAATGTAGCGTTTTCAGGTGCCTGTTTGGGGGACTTCCTGGTGTTTGTGGGTGGGTTTCGGCGTCTGGGAGCACTACTGGGTATGGATAGTTTAGATAGCAAGAGGTTTGAAGGAAATCCATGGAGGCGGAGGGGAGTTAGGGCCTAGCTGCAGAGCGCGCGCTGAGTGATTTTGGAAATTTTCACAAAAGTGACTAAGTCCACATTTTTGTACTTTTGCTTTTTGGCTGTTTGGGGGTCTTCTACTTGTTTTCGCCTGGGTTGACGGCTCTGGGGCCATTGCTGGGAAGGTCTAATACCGGATAAAACTGGTTTAAACAACATCCATGAGGAAAAAAGGTTTTGCCTTTTCTGACTTTTCGCTCAATGTAGCGTTTTCAGGGGCCTGTTTGGGGGGCTTCCTGGTGTTTGTGGGCGGGTTTCGGGGTCTGGGAGCACTACTGGGTATGGATAGTTTAGATAGCAAGAGGTTTGAAGGAAATCCATGGAGGCAGAGGGGAGTTAGGGCCTAGCTGCAGAGCGCGCGCTGAGTGATTTTGGAAATTTTCACAAAAGTGACTGAGTCCACATTTTTGTACTTTTGCTTTTTGGCTGTTTGGGGGTCTTCTACTTGTTTTCGCCTGGGTTGACGGCTCTGGGGCCATTGCTGGGAAGGTCTAATACCGGATAAAACTGGTTTAAACAACATCCATGAGGAAAAAAGGTTTTGCCTTTTCTGACTTTTTGCTCAATGTAGCGTTTTCAGGGGCCTGTTTGGGGGGCTTCCTGGTGTTTGTGGGTGGGTTTCGGGGTCTGGGAGCACTACTGGGTATGGATAGTTTAGATAGCAAGAGGTTTGAAGGAAATCCATGGAGGCAGAGGGGAGTTAGGGCCTAGCTGCAGAGCGCGCGCTGAGTGATTTTGGAAATTTTCACAAAAGTGACTAAGTCCACATTTTTGTACTTTTGCTTTTTGGCTGTTTGGGGGTCTTATACTTGTTTTCGCCTGGGTTGATGGCTCTGGGGCCATTGCTGGGAAGGTCTAATACCGGATAAAACTGGTTTAAACAACATCCATGAGGAAAAAAGGTTTTGCCTTTTCTGACATTTCGCTCAATGTAGCGTTTTCAGGGGCCTGTTTGGGGGGCTTCCTGGTGTTTGTGGGTGGGTTTCGGGGTCTGGGAGCACTACTGGGTATGGATAGTTTAGATAGCAAGAGGTTTGAAGGAAATCCATGGAGGCAGAGGGGAGTTAGGGCCTAGCTGCAGAGCGCGCGCTGAGTGCTTTTGGAAATTTTCACAAAAGTGACTAAGTCCACATTTTTGTACTTTTGCTTTTTGGCTGTTTGGGGGTCTTCTATTTGTTTTCGCCTGGGTTGACGGCTCTGGGGCCATTGCTGGGAAGGTCTAATACCGGATAAAACTGGTTTAAACAACATCCATGAGGAAAAAAGGTTTTGCCTTTTCTGACTTTTCGCTCAATGTAGCGTTTTCAGGGGCCTGTTTGGGGGGCTTCCTGGTGTTTGTGGGTGGGTTTTGGGGTCTGGGAGCACTACTGGGTATGGATAGTTTAGATAGCAAGAGGTTTGAAGGAAATCCATGGAGGCAGAGGGTAGTTAGGGCCTAGCTGCAGAGCGCGCGCTGAGTGATTTTGGAAATTTTCACAAAAGTGACTAAGTCCACATTTTTGTACTTTTGCTTTTTGGCTGTTTGGGGGTCTTCTACTTGTTTTCGCCTGGGTTGACGGCTCTGGGGCCATTGCTGGGAAGGTCTAATACCGGATAAAACTGGTTTAAACAACATCCATGAGGAAAAAAGGTTTTGCCTTTTCTGACTTTTCGCTCAATGTAGCGTTTTCAGGGGCCTGTTTGGGGGGCTTCCTGGTGTTTGTGGGTGGGTTTCGGGGTCTGGGAGCACTACTGGATATGGATAGATTAGATAGCAAGAGGTTTGAAGGAAATCCATGGAGGCAGAGGGCAGTTAGGGCCTAGCTGCAGAGCGCGCGCTGAGTGATTTTGGAAATTTTCACAAAAGTGACTAAGTCCACATTTTTGTACTTTTGCTTTCTGGCTGTTTGGGGGTCTTCTACTTGTTTTCGCCTGGGTTGGCGGCTCTGGGGCCATTGCTGGGAAGGTCTAATACCGGATAAAACTGGTTTAAACAACATCCTTGAGGAAAAAAGGTTTTGCCTTTTCTGACTTTTCGCTCAATGTAGCGTTTTCAGGTGCCTGTTTGGGGGACTTCCTGGTGTTTGTGGGTGGGTTTCGGCGTCTGGGAGCACTACTGGGTATGGATAGTTTAGATAGCAAGAGGTTTGAAGGAAATCCATGGAGGCGGAGGGGAGTTAGGGCCTAGCTGCAGAGCGCGCGCTGAGTGATTTTGGAAATTTTCACAAAAGTGACTAAGTCCACATTTTTGTACTTTTGCTTTTTGGCTGTTTGGGGGTCTTCTACTTGTTTTCGCCTGGGTTGACGGCTCTGGGGCCATTGCTGGGAAGGTCTAATACCGGATAAAACTGGTTTAAACAACATCCATGAGGAAAAAAGGTTTTGCCTTTTCTGACTTTTCGCTCAATGTAGCGTTTTCAGGGGCCTGTTTGGGGGGCTTTCTGGTGTTTGTGGGTGGGTTTCGGGGTCTGGGAGCACTACTGGGTATGGATAGTTTAGATAGCAAGAGGTTTGAAGGAAATCCATGGAGGCAGAGGGGAGTTAGGGCCTAGCTGCAGAGCGCGCGCTGAGTGATTTTGGAAATTTTCACAAAAGTGACTAAGTCCACATTTTTGTACTTTTGCTTTTTGGCTGTTTGGGGGTCTTCTACTTGTTTTTGCCTGGGTTGATGGCTCTGGGGCCATTGCTGGGAAGGTCTAATACCGGATAAAACTGGTTTAAACAACATCCATGAGGAAAAAAGGTTTTGCCTTTTCTGACTTTTCGCTCAATGTAGCGTTTTCAGGGGCCTGTTTGGGGGGCTTCCTGGTGTTTGTGGGTGGGTTTCGGGGTCTGGGAGCACTACTGGGTATGGATAGTTTAGATAGCAAGAGGTTTGAAGGAAATCCATGGAGGCAGAGGGGAGTTAGGGCCTAGCTGCAGAGCGCGCGCTGAGTGCTTTTGGAAATTTTCACAAAAGTGACTAAGTCCACATTTTTGTACTTTTGCTTTTTGGCTGTTTGGGGGTCTTCTATTTGTTTTCGCCTGGGTTGACGGCTCTGGGGCCATTGCTGGGAAGGTCTAATACCGGATAAAACTGGTTTAAACAACATCCATGAGGAAAAAAGGTTTTGCCTTTTCTGACTTTTCGCTCAATGTAGCGTTTTCAGGGGCCTGTTTGGGGGGCTTCCTGGTGTTTGTGGGTGGGTTTTGGGGTCTGGGAGCACTACTGGGTATGGATAGTTTAGATAGCAAGAGGTTTGAAGGAAATCCATTGAGGCAGAGGGTAGTTAGGGCCTAGCTGCAGAGCGCGCGCTGAGTGATTTTGGAAATTTTCACAAAAGTGACTAAGTCCACATTTTTGTACTTTTGCTTTTTGGCTGTTTGGGGGTCTTCTACTTGTTTTCGCCTGGGTTGACGGCTCTGGGGCCATTGCTGGGAAGGTCTAATACCGGATAAAACTGGTTTAAACAACATCCATGAGGAAAAAAGGTTTTGCCTTTTCTGACTTTTCGCTCAATGTAGCGTTTTCAGGGGCCTGTTTGGGGGGCTTCCTGGTGTTTGTGGGTGGGTTTCGGGGTCTGGGAGCACTACTGGATATGGATAGTTTAGATAGCAAGAGGTTTGAAGGAAATCCATGGAGGCAGAGGGCAGTTAGGGCCTAGCTGCAGAGCGCGCGCTGAGTGATTTTGGAAATTTTCACAAAAGTGACTAAGTCCACATTTTTGTACTTTTGCTTTCTGGCTGTTTGGGGGTCTTCTACTTGTTTTCGCCTGGGTTGGCGGCTCTGGGGCCATTGCTGGGAAGGTCTAATACCGGATAAAACTGGTTTAAACAACATCCTTGAGGAAAAAAGGTTTTGCCTTTTCTGACTTTTCGCTCAATGTAGCGTTTTCAGGTGCCTGTTTGGGGGACTTCCTGGTGTTTGTGGGTGGGTTTCGGCATCTGGGAGCACTACTGGGTATGGATAGTTTAGATAGCAAGAGGTTTGAAGGAAATCCATGGAGGCGGAGGGGAGTTAGGGCCTAGCTGCAGAGCGCGCGCTGAGTGATTTTGGAAATTTTCACAAAAGTGACTAAGTCCACATTTTTGTACTTTTGCTTTTTGGCTGTTTGGGGGTCTTCTACTTGTTTTCGCCTGGGTTGACGGCTCTGGGGCCATTGCTGGGAAGGTCTAATACCGGATAAAACTGGTTTAAACAACATCCATGAGGAAAAAAGGTTTTGCCTTTTCTGACTTTTCGCTCAATGTAGCGTTTTCAGGGGCCTGTTTGGGGGGCTTTCTGGTGTTTGTGGGTGGGTTTCGGGGTCTGGGAGCACTACTGGGTATGGATAGTTTAGATAGCAAGAGGTTTGAAGGAAATCCATGGAGGCAGAGGGGAGTTAGGGCCTAGCTGCAGAGCGCGCGCTGAGTGATTTTGGAAATTTTCACAAAAGTGACTAAGTCCACATTTTTGTACTTTTGCTTTTTGGCTGTTTGGGGGTCTTCTACTTGTTTTCGCCTGGGTTGACGGCTCTGGGGCCATTGCTGGGAAGGTCTAATACCGGATAAAACTGGTTTAAACAACATCCATGAGGAAAAAAGGTTTTGCCTTTTCTGACTTTTCGCTCAATGTAGCGTTTTCAGGGGCCTGTTTGGGGGGCTTCCTGGTGTTTGTGGGTGGGTTTCGGGGCCTGGGAGCACTACTGGGTATGGATAGTTTAGATAGCAAGAGGTTTGAAGGAAATCCATGGAGGCAGAGGGGAGTTAGGGCCTAGCTGCAGAGCGCGCGCTGAGTGATTTTGGAAATTTTCACAAAAGTGACTAAGTCCACATTTTTGTACTTTTGCTTTTTGGCTGTTTGGGGGTCTTCTACTTGTTTTCGCCTGGGTTGACGGCTCTGGGGCCATTGCTGGGAAGGTCTAATACCGGATAAAACTGGTTTAAACAACATCCATGAGGAAAAAAGGTTTTGCCTTTTCTGACTTTTCGCTCAATGTAGCGTTTTCAGGGGCCTGTTTGGGGGGCTTCCTGGTGTTTGTGGGTGGGTTTCGGGGTCTGGGAGCACTACTGGGTATGGATAGTTTAGATAGCAAGAGGTTTGAAGGAAATCCATGGAGGCGGAGGGGAGTTAGGGCCTAGCTGCAGAGCGCGCGCTGAGTGATTTTGGAAATTTTCACAAAAGTGACTAAGTCCACATTTTTGTACTTTTGCTTTTTGGCTGTTTGGGGGTCTTCTATTTGTTTTCGCCTCGGTTGACGGCTCTGGGGCCATTGCTGGGAAGGTCTAATACCGGATAAAACTGGTTTAAACAACATCCATGAGGAAAAAAGGTTTTGCCTTTTCTGACTTTTTGCTCAATGTAGCGTTTTCAGGGGCCTGTTTGGGGGGGCTTCCTGGTGTTTGTGGGTGGGTTTCGTGGTCTGGGAGCACTACTGGGTATGGATAGTTTAGATAGCAAGAGGTTTGAAGGAAATCCATGGAGGCGGAGGGGAGTTAGGGCCTAGCTGCAGAGCGCGCGCTGAGTGATTTTGGAAATTTTCACAAAAGTGACTAAGTCCACATTTTTGTACTTTTGCTTTTTGGCTGTTTGGGGGTCTTCTACTTGTTTTCGCCTGGGTTGACGGCTCTGGGGCCATTGCTGGGAAGGTCTAATACCGGATAAAACTGGTTTAAACAACATCCATGAGGAAAAAAGGTTTTGCCTTTTCTGACTTTTCGCTCAATGTAGCGTTTTCAGGGGCCTGTTTGGGGGGCTTTCTGGTGTTTGTGGGTGGGTTTCGGGGTCTGGGAGCACTACTGGGTATGGATAGTTTAGATAGCAAGAGGTTTGAAGGAAATCCATGGAGGCAGAGGGGAGTTAGGGCCTAGCTGCAGAGCGCGCGCTGAGTGATTTTGGAAATTTTCACAAAAGTGACTAAGTCCACATTTTTGTACTTTTGCTTTTTGGCTGTTTGGGGGTCTTCTACTTGTTTTCGCCTGGGTTGACGGCTCTGGGGCCATTGCTGGGAAGGTCTAATACCGGATAAAACTGGTTTAAACAACATCCATGAGGAAAAAAGGTTTTGCCTTTTCTGACTTTTCGCTCAATGTAGCGTTTTCAGGGGCCTGTTTGGGGGGCTTCCTGGTGTTTGTGGGTGGGTTTCGGGGCCTGGGAGCACTACTGGGTATGGATAGTTTAGATAGCAAGAGGTTTGAAGGAAATCCATGGAGGCAGAGGGGAGTTAGGGCCTAGCTGCAGAGCGCGCGCTGAGTGATTTTGGAAATTTTCACAAAAGTGACTAAGTCCACATTTTTGTACTTTTGCTTTTTGGCTGTTTGGGGGTCTTCTACTTGTTTTCGCCTGGGTTGACGGCTCTGGGGCCATTGCTGGGAAGGTCTAATACCGGATAAAACTGGTTTAAACAACATCCATGAGGAAAAAAGGTTTTGCCTTTTCTGACTTTTCGCTCAATGTAGCGTTTTCAGGGGCCTGTTTGGGGGGCTTCCTGGTGTTTGTGGGTGGGTTTCGGGGTCTGGGAGCACTACTGGGTATGGATAGTTTAGATAGCAAGAGGTTTGAAGGAAATCCATGGAGGCGGAGGGGAGTTAGGGCCTAGCTGCAGAGCGCGCGCTGAGTGATTTTGGAAATTTTCACAAAAGTGACTAAGTCCACATTTTTGTACTTTTGCTTTTTGGCTGTTTGGGGGTCTTCTATTTGTTTTCGCCTCGGTTGACGGCTCTGGGGCCATTGCTGGGAAGGTCTAATACCGGATAAAACTGGTTTAAACAACATCCATGAGGAAAAAAGGTTTTGCCTTTTCTGACTTTTTGCTCAATGTAGCGTTTTCAGGGGCCTGTTTGGGGGGGCTTCCTGGTGTTTGTGGGTGGGTTTCGTGGTCTGGGAGCACTACTGGGTATGGATAGTTTAGATAGCAAGAGGTTTGAAGGAAATCCATGGAGGCGGAGGGGAGTTAGGGCCTAGCTGAAGAGCGCGCGCTGAGTGATTTTGGAAATTTTCACAAAAGTGACTAAGTCCACATTTTTGTACTTTTGCTTTTTGGCTGTTTGGGGGTCTTCTACTTGTTTTCGCCTGGGTTGACGGCTCTGGGGCCATTGCTGGGAAGGTCTAATACCGGATAAAACTGGTTTAAACAACATCCATGAGGAAAAAAGGTTTTGCCTTTTCTGACTTTTCGCTCAATGTAGCGTTTTCAGGGGCCTGTTTGGGGGGCTTCCTGGTGCTTGTGGGTGGGTTTTGGGGTCTGGGAGCACTACTGGGTATGGATAGTTTAGATAGCAAGAGGTTTGAAGGAAATCCATGGAGGCAGAGGTGAGTTAGGGCCTAGCTGCAGAGCGCGCGCTGAGTCATTTTGGAAATTTTCACAAACGTGACTAAGTCCACATTTTTGTACTTTTGCTTTTTGGCTGTTTGGGGGTCTTCTACTTGTTTTCGCCTGGGTTGACGGCTCTGGGGCCATTGCTGGGAAGGTCTAATACCGGATAAAACTGGTTTAAACAACATCCATGAGGAAAAAAGGTTTTGCCTTTTCTGACTTTTCGCTCAATGTAGCGTTTTCAGGGGCCTGTTTGGGGGGCTTCCTGGTGTTTGTGGGTGGGTTTCGGGGTCTGGGAGCACTACTGGGTATGGATAGTTTAGATAGCAAGAGGTTTGAAGGAAATCTATGGAGGCGGAGGGGAGTTAGGGCCTAGCTGCAGAGCGCGCGCTGAGTGATTTTGGAAATTTTCACAAAAGTGACTAAGTCCACATTTTTGTACTTTTGCTTTTTGGCTGTTTGGGGGTCTTCTACTTGTTTTCGCCTGGGTTGACGGCTCTGGGGCCATTGCTGGGAAGGTCTAATACCGGATCAAACTGGTTTAAACAACATCCATGAGGAAAAAAGGTTTTGCCTTTTCTGACTTTTCGCTCAATGTAGCGTTTTCAGGGGCCTGTTTGGGGGACTTCCTGGTGTTTGTGGGTGGGTTTCGGGGTCTGGGAGCACTACTGGGTATGGATAGTTTAGATAGCAAGAGGTTTGAAGGAAATCCATGGAGGCAGAGGGGAGTTAGGGTCTAGCTGCAGAGCGCGCGCTGAGTCATTTTGGAAATTTTCACAAAAGTGACTAAGTCCACATTTTTGTACTTTTGCTTTTTGGCTGTTTGGGGGTCTTATACTTGTTTTCGCCTGGGTTGATGGCTCTGGGGCCATTGCTGGGAAGGTCTAATACCGGATAAAACTGGTTTAAACAACATCCATGAGGAAAAAAGGTTTTGCCTTTTCTGACTTTTCGCTCAATGTAGCGTTTTCAGGGGCCTGTTTGGGGGGCTTCCTGGTGTTTGTGGGTGGGTTTCGGGGTCTGGGAGCACTACTGGGTATGGATAGTTTAGATAGCAAGAGGTTTGAAGGAAATCCATGGAGGCAGAGGGGAGTTAGGGCCTAGCTGCAGAGCGCGCGCTGAGTGCTTTTGGAAATTTTCACAAAAGTGACTAAGTCCACATTTTTGTACTTTTGCTTTTTGGCTGTTTGGGGGTCTTCTACTTGTTTTCGCCTGGGTTGACGGCTCTGGGGCCATTGCTGGGAAGGTCTAATACCGGATAAAACTGGTTTAAACAACATCCATGAGGAAAAAAGGTTTTGCCTTTTCTGACTTTTCGCTCAATGTAGCGTTTTCAGGGGCCTGTTTGGGGGGCTTCCTGGTGTTTGTGGGTGGGTTTTGGGGTCTGGGAGCACTACTGGGTATGGATAGTTTAGATAGCAAGAGGTTTGAAGGAAATCCATGGAGGCAGAGGGTAGTTAGGGCCTAGCTGCAGAGCGCGCGCTGAGTGATTTTGGAAATTTTCACAAAAGTGACTAAGTCCACATTTTTGTACTTTTGCTTTTTGGCTGTTTGGGGGTCTTCTACTTGTTTTCGCCTGGGTTGACGGCTCTGGGGCCATTGCTGGGAAGGTCTAATACCGGATAAAACTGGTTTAAACAACATCCATGAGGAAAAAAGGTTTTGCCTCTTCTGACTTTTCGCTCAATGTAGCGTTTTCAGGGGCCTGTTTGGGGGACTTCCTGGTGTTTGTGGGTGGGTTTCGGCATCTGGGAGCACTACTGGGTATGGATAGTTTAGATAGCAAGAGGTTTGAAGGAAATCCATGGAGGCGGAGGGGAGTTAGGGCCTAGCTGCAGAGCGCGCGCTGAGTGATTTTGGAAATTTTCACAAAAGTGACTAAGTCCACATTTTTGTACTTTTGCTTTCTGGCTGTTTGGGGGTCTTCTACTTGTTTTCGCCTGGGTTGGCGGCTCTGGGGCCATACCTGGGAAGGTCTAATACCGGATAAAACTGGTTTAAACAACATCCTTGAGGAAAAAAGGTTTTGCCTTTTCTGACTTTTCGCTCAATGTAGCGTTTTCAGGTGCCTGTTTGGGGGACTTCCTGGTGTTTGTGGGTGGGTTTCGGCGTCTGGGAGCACTACTGGGTATGGATAGTTTAGATAGCAAGAGGTTTGAAGGAAATCCATGGAGGCGGAGGGGAGTTAGGGCCTAGCTGCAGAGCGCGCGCTGAGTGATTTTGGAAATTTTCACAAAAGTGACTAAGTCCACATTTTTGTACTTTTGCTTTTTGGCTGTTTGGGGGTCTTCTACTTGTTTTCGCCTGGGTTGACGGCTCTGGGGCCATTGCTGGGAAGGTCTAATACCGGATAAAACTGGTTTAAACAACATCCATGAGGAAAAAAGGTTTTGCCTTTTCTGACTTTTCGCTCAATGTAGCGTTTTCAGGGGCCTGTTTGGGGGGCTTTCTGGTGTTTGTGGGTGGGTTTCGGGGTCTGGGAGCACTACTGGGTATGGATAGTTTAGATAGCAAGAGGTTTGAAGGAAATCCATGGAGGCAGAGGGGAGTTAGGGCCTAGCTGCAGAGCGCGCGCTGAGTGATTTTGGAAATTTTCACAAAAGTGACTAAGTCCACATTTTTGTACTTTTGCTTTTTGGCTGTTTGGGGGTCTTCTACTTGTTTTTGCCTGGGTTGATGGCTCTGGGGCCATTGCTGGGAAGGTCTAATACCGGATAAAACTGGTTTAAACAACATCCATGAGGAAAAAAGGTTTTGCCTTTTCTGACTTTTCGCTCAATGTAGCGTTTTCAGGGGCCTGTTTGGGGGGCTTCCTGGTGTTTGTGGGTGGGTTTCGGGGTCTGGGAGCACTACTGGGTATGGATAGTTTAGATAGCAAGAGGTTTGAAGGAAATCCATGGAGGCAGAGGGGAGTTAGGGCCTAGCTGCAGAGCGCGCGCTGAGTGCTTTTGGAAATTTTCACAAAAGTGACTAAGTCCACATTTTTGTACTTTTGCTTTTTGGCTGTTTGGGGGTCTTCTATTTGTTTTCGCCTGGGTTGACGGCTCTGGGGCCATTGCTGGGAAGGTCTAATACCGGATAAAACTGGTTTAAACAACATCCATGAGGAAAAAAGGTTTTGCCTTTTCTGACTTTTCGCTCAATGTAGCGTTTTCAGGGGCCTGTTTGGGGGGCTTCCTGGTGTTTGTGGGTGGGTTTTGGGGTCTGGGAGCACTACTGGGTATGGATAGTTTAGATAGCAAGAGGTTTGAAGGAAATCCATGGAGGCAGAGGGTAGTTAGGGCCTAGCTGCAGAGCGCGCGCTGAGTGATTTTGGAAATTTTCACAAAAGTGACTAAGTCCACATTTTTGTACTTTTGCTTTTTGGCTGTTTGGGGGTCTTCTACTTGTTTTCGCCTGGGTTGACGGCTCTGGGGCCATTGCTGGGAAGGTCTAATACCGGATAAAACTGGTTTAAACAACATCCATGAGGAAAAAAGGTTTTGCCTTTTCTGACTTTTCGCTCAATGTAGCGTTTTCAGGGGCCTGTTTGGGGGGCTTCCTGGTGTTTGTGGGTGGGTTTCGGGGTCTGGGAGCACTACTGGATATGGATAGTTTAGATAGCAAGAGGTTTGAAGGAAATCCATGGAGGCAGAGGGCAGTTAGGGCCTAGCTGCAGAGCGCGCGCTGAGTGATTTTGGAAATTTTCACAAAAGTGACTAAGTCCACATTTTTGTACTTTTGCTTTCTGGCTGTTTGGGGGTCTTCTACTTGTTTTCGCCTGGGTTGGCGGCTCTGGGGCCATTGCTGGGAAGGTCTAATACCGGATAAAACTGGTTTAAACAACATCCTTGAGGAAAAAAGGTTTTGCCTTTTCTGACTTTTCGCTCAATGTAGCGTTTTCAGGTGCCTGTTTGGGGGACTTCCTGGTGTTTGTGGGTGGGTTTCGGCGTCTGGGAGCACTACTGGGTATGGATAGTTTAGATAGCAAGAGGTTTGAAGGAAATCCATGGAGGCGGAGGGGAGTTAGGGCCTAGCTGCAGAGCGCGCGCTGAGTGATTTTGGAAATTTTCACAAAAGTGACTAAGTCCACATTTTTGTACTTTTGCTTTTTGGCTGTTTGGGGGTCTTCTACTTGTTTTCGCCTGGGTTGACGGCTCTGGGGCCATTGCTGGGAAGGTCTAATACCGGATAAAACTGGTTTAAACAACATCCATGAGGAAAAAAGGTTTTGCCTTTTCTGACTTTTCGCTCAATGTAGCGTTTTCAGGGGCCTGTTTGGGGGGCTTCCTGGTGTTTGTGGGTGGGTTTCGGGGTCTGGGAGCACTACTGGGTATGGATAGTTTAGATAGCAAGAGGTTTGAAGGAAATCCATGGAGGCGGAGGGGAGTTAGGGCCTAGCTGCATAGCGCGCGCTGAGTGATTTTGGAAATTTTCACAAAAGTGACTAAGTCCACATTTTTGTACTTTTGCTTTTTGGCTGTTTGGGGGTCTTCTATTTGTTTTCGCCTCGGTTGACGGCTCTGGGGCCATTGCTGGGAAGGTCTAATACCGGATAAAACTGGTTTAAACAACATCCATGAGGAAAAAAGGTTTTGCCTTTTCTGACTTTTTGCTCAATGTAGCGTTTTCAGGGGCCTGTTTGGGGGGGCTTCCTGGTGTTTGTGGGTGGGTTTCGTGGTCTGGGAGCACTACTGGGTATGGATAGTTTAGATAGCAAGAGGTTTGAAGGAAATCCATGGAGGCGGAGGGGAGTTAGGGCCTAGCTGCAGAGCGCGCGCTGAGTGATTTTGGAAATTTTCACAAAAGTGACTAAGTCCACATTTTTGTACTTTTGCTTTTTGGCTGTTTGGGGGTCTTCTACTTGTTTTCGCCTGGGTTGACGGCTCTGGGGCCATTGCTGGGAAGGTCTAATACCGGATAAAACTGGTTTAAACAACATCCATGAGGAAAAAAGGTTTTGCCTTTTCTGACTTTTCGCTCAATGTAGCGTTTTCAGGGGCCTGTTTGGGGGGCTTCCTGGTGCTTGTGGGTGGGTTTTGGGGTCTGGGAGCACTACTGGGTATGGATAGTTTAGATAGCAAGAGGTTTGAAGGAAATCCATGGAGGCAGAGGTGAGTTAGGGCCTAGCTGCAGAGCGCGCGCTGAGTCATTTTGGAAATTTTCACAAACGTGACTAAGTCCACATTTTTGTACTTTTGCTTTTTGGCTGTTTGGGGGTCTTCTACTTGTTTTCGCCTGGGTTGACGGCTCTGGGGCCATTGCTGGGAAGGTCTAATACCGGATAAAACTGGTTTAAACAACATCCATGAGGAAAAAAGGTTTTGCCTTTTCTGACTTTTCGCTCAATGTAGCGTTTTCAGGGGCCTGTTTGGGGGGCTTCCTGGTGTTTGTGGGTGGGTTTCGGGGTCTGGGAGCACTACTGGGTATGGATAGTTTAGATAGCAAGAGGTTTGAAGGAAATCCATGGAGGCGGAGGGGAGTTAGGGCCTAGCTGCAGAGCGCGCGCTGAGTGATTTTGGAAATTTTCACAAAAGTGACTAAGTCCACATTTTTGTACTTTTGCTTTTTGGCTGTTTGGGGGTCTTCTACTTGTTTTCGCCTGGGTTGACGGCTCTGGGGCCATTGCTGGGAAGGTCTAATACCGGATCAAACTGGTTTAAACAACATCCATGAGGAAAAAAGGTTTTGCCTTTTCTGACTTTTCGCTCAATGTAGCGTTTTCAGGGGCCTGTTTGGGGGACTTCCTGGTGTTTGTGGGTGGGTTTCGGGGTCTGGGAGCACTACTGGGTATGGATAGTTTAGATAGCAAGAGGTTTGAAGGAAATCCATGGAGGCAGAGGGGAGTTAGGGTCTAGCTGCAGAGCGCGCGCTGAGTCATTTTGGAAATTTTCACAAAAGTGACTAAGTCCACATTTTTGTACTTTTGCTTTTTGGCTGTTTGGGGGTCTTCTACTTGTTTTCGCCTGGGTTGACGGCTCTGGGCCATTGCTGGGAAGGTCTAATACCGGATAAAACTGGTTTAAACAACATCCATGAGGAAAAAAGGTTTTGCCTTTTCTGACTTTTCGCTCAATGTAGCGTTTTCAGGGGCCTGTTTGGGGGGCTTCCTGGTGTTTGTGGTTGGGTTTCGGGGTCTGGGAGCACTACTGGGTATGGATAGTTTAGATAGCAAGAGGTTTGAAGGAACTCCATGGAGGCGGAGGGGAGTTAGGGCCTAGCTGTAGAGCGCGCGCTGAGTGATTTTGGAAATTTTCACAAAAGTGACTAAGTCCACATTTTTGTACTTTTGCTTTTTGGCTGTTTGGGGTTCTTCTACTTGTTTTCGCCTGGGTTGACGGCTCTGGGGACATTGCTGGGAAGGTCTAATACCGGATAAAACTGGCTTAAACTAAATCCATGAGGAAGAAAGGTTTTGCCTTTTCTGACTTTTCGCTCAATGTAGCGTTTTCAGGGGCCTGTTTGGGGGGCTTCCTGGTGCTTGTGGGTGGGTTTTGGGGTCTGGGAGCACTACTGGGTATGGATAGTTTAGATAGCAAGAGGTTTGAAGGAAATCCATGGAGGCAGAGGGGAGTTAGGGCCTAGCTGCAGAGCGCGCGCTGAGTGATTTTGGAAATTTTCACAAAAGTGACTAAGTCCACATTTTTGTACTTTTGCTTTTTGGCTGTTTGGGGGTCTTCTACTTGTTTTCGCCTGGGTTGACGGCTCTGGGGCCATTGCTGGGAAGGTCTAATACCGGATAAAACTGGTTTAAACAACATCCATGAGGAAAAAAGGTTTTGCCTTTTCTGACTTTTCGCTCAATGTAGCGTTTTCAGGGGCCTGTTTGGGGGGCTTCCTGGTGTTTGTGGGTGGGTTTCGGGGCCTGGGAGCACTACTGGGTATGGATAGTTTAGATAGCAAGAGGTTTGAAGGAAATCCATGGAGGCAGAGGGGAGTTAGGGCCTAGCTGCAGAGCGCGCGCTGAGTGATTTTGGAAATTTTCACAAAAGTGACTAAGTCCACATTTTTGTACTTTTGCTTTTTGGCTGTTTGGGGGTCTTCTACTTGTTTTCGCCTGGGTTGACGGCTCTGGGGCCATTGCTGGGAAGGTCTAATACCGGATAAAACTGGTTTAAACAACATCCATGAGGAAAAAAGGTTTTGCCTTTTCTGACTTTTCGCTCAATGTAGCGTTTTCAGGGGCCTGTTTGGGGGGCTTCCTGGTGTTTGTGGGTGGGTTTCGGGGTCTGGGAGCACTACTGGGTATGGATAGTTTAGATAGCAAGAGGTTTGAAGGAAATCCATGGAGGCGGAGGGGAGTTAGGGCCTAGCTGCAGAGCGCGCGCTGAGTGATTTTGGAAATTTTCACAAAAGTGACTAAGTCCACATTTTTGTACTTTTGCTTTTTGGCTGTTTGGGGGTCTTCTATTTGTTTTCGCCTCGGTTGACGGCTCTGGGGCCATTGCTGGGAAGGTCTAATACCAGATAAAACTGGTTTAAACAACATCCATGAGGAAAAAAGGTTTTGCCTTTTCTGACTTTTTGCTCAATGTAGCGTTTTCAGGGGCCTGTTTAGGGGGGGCTTCCTGGTGTTTGTGGGTGGGTTTCGTGGTCTGGGAGCACTACTGGGTATGGATAGTTTAGATAGCAAGAGGTTTGAAGGAAATCCATGGAGGCGGAGGGGAGTTAGGGCCTAGCTGAAGAGCGCGCGCTGAGTGATTTTGGAAATTTTCACAAAAGTGACTAAGTCCACATTTTTGTACTTTTGCTTTTTGGCTGTTTGGGGGTCTTCTACTTGTTTTCGCCTGGGTTGACGGCTCTGGGGCCATTGCTGGGAAGGTCTAATACCGGATAAAACTGGTTTAAACAACATCCATGAGGAAAAAAGGTTTTGCCTTTTCTGACTTTTCGCTCAATGTAGCGTTTTCAGGGGCCTGTTTGGGGGGCTTCCTGGTGCTTGTGGGTGGGTTTTGGGGTCTGGGAGCACTACTGGGTATGGATAGTTTAGATAGCAAGAGGTTTGAAGGAAATCCATGGAGGCAGAGGTGAGTTAGGGCCTAGCTGCAGAGCGCGCGCTGAGTCATTTTGGAAATTTTCACAAACGTGACTAAGTCCACATTTTTGTACTTTTGCTTTTTGGCTGTTTGGGGGTCTTCTACTTGTTTTCGCCTGGGTTGACGGCTCTGGGGCCATTGCTGGGAAGGTCTAATACCGGATAAAACTGGTTTAAACAACATCCATGAGGAAAAAAGGTTTTGCCTTTTCTGACTTTTCGCTCAATGTAGCGTTTTCAGGGGCCTGTTTGGGGGGCTTCCTGGTGTTTGTGGGTGGGTTTCGGGGTCTGGGAGCACTACTGGGTATGGATAGTTTAGATAGCAAGAGGTTTGAAGGAAGTCCATGGAGGCGGAGGGGAGTTAGGGCCTAGCTGCAGAGCGCGCGCTGAGTGATTTTGGAAATTTTCACAAAAGTGACTAAGTCCACATTTTTGTACTTTTGCTTTTTGGCTGTTTGGGGGTCTTCTACTTGTTTTCGCCTGGGTTGACGGCTCTGGGGCCATTGCTGGGAAGGTCTAATACCGGATCAAACTGGTTTAAACAACATCCATGAGGAAAAAAGGTTTTGCCTTTTCTGACTTTTCGCTCAATGTAGCGTTTTCAGGGGCCTGTTTGGGGGACTTCCTGGTGTTTGTGGGTGGGTTTCGGGGTCTGGGAGCACTACTGGGTATGGATAGTTTAGATAGCAAGAGGTTTGAAGGAAATCCATGGAGGCAGAGGGGAGTTAGGGTCTAGCTGCAGAGCGCGCGCTGAGTCATTTTGGAAATTTTCACAAAAGTGACTAAGTCCACATTTTTGTACTTTTGCTTTTTGGCTGTTTGGGGGTCTTATACTTGTTTTCGCCTGGGTTGATGGCTCTGGGGCCATTGCTGGGAAGGTCTAATACCGGATAAAACTGGTTTAAACAACATCCATGAGGAAAAAAGGTTTTGCCTTTTCTGACTTTTCGCTCAATGTAGCGTTTTCAGGGGCCTGTTTGGGGGGCTTCCTGGTGTTTGTGGGTGGGTTTCGGGGTCTGGGAGCACTACTGGGTATGGATAGTTTAGATAGCAAGAGGTTTGAAGGAAATCCATGGAGGCAGAGGGGAGTTAGGGCCTAGCTGCAGAGCGCGCGCTGAGTGCTTTTAGAAATTTTCACAAAAGTGACTAAGTCCACATTTTTGTACTTTTGCTTTTTGGCTGTTTGGGGGTCTTCTACTTGTTTTCGCCTGGGTTGACGGCTCTGGGGCCATTGCTGGGAAGGTCTAATACCGGATAAAACTGGTTTAAACAACATCCATGAGGAAAAAAGGTTTTGCCTTTTCTGACTTTTCGCTCAATGTAGCGTTTTCAGGGGCCTGTTTGGGGGGCTTCCTGGTGTTTGTGGGTGGGTTTTGGGGTCTGGGAGCACTACTGGGTATGGATAGTTTAGATAGCAAGAGGTTTGAAGGAAATCCATGGAGGCAGAGGGTAGTTAGGGCCTAGCTGCAGAGCGCGCGCTGAGTGATTTTGGAAATTTTCACAAAAGTGACTAAGTCCACATTTTTGTACTTTTGCTTTTTGGCTGTTTGGGGGTCTTCTACTTGTTTTCGCCTGGGTTGACGGCTCTGGGGCCATTGCTGGGAAGGTCTAATACCGGATAAAACTGGTTTAAACAACATCCATGAGGAAAAAAGGTTTTGCCTTTTCTGACTTTTCGCTCAATGTAGCGTTTTCAGGGGCCTGTTTGGGGGGCTTCCTGGTGTTTGTGGGTGGGTTTCGGGGTCTGGGAGCACTACTGGGTATGGATAGTTTAGATAGCAAGAGGTTTGAAGGAAATCCATGGAGGCAGAGGGGAGTTAGGGCCTAGCTGCAGAGCGCGCGCTGAGTGCTTTTGGAAATTTTCACAAAAGTGACTAAGTCCACATTTTTGTACTTTTGCTTTTTGGCTGTTTGGGGGTCTTCTACTTGTTTTCGCCTGGGTTGACGGCTCTGGGGCCATTGCTGGGAAGGTCTAATACCGGATAAAACTGGTTTAAACAACATCCATGAGGAAAAAAGGTTTTGCCTTTTCTGACTTTTCGCTCAATGTAGCGTTTTCAGGGGCCTGTTTGGGGGGCTTCCTGGTGTTTGTGGGTGGGTTTCGGGGTCTGGGAGCACTACTGGGTATGGATAGTTTAGATAGCAAGAGGTTTGAAGGAAATCCATGGAGGCAGAGGGGAGTTAGGGCCTAGCTGCAGAGCGCGCGCTGAGTGCTTTTGGAAATTTTCACAAAAGTGACTAAGTCCACATTTTTGTACTTTTGCTTTTTGGCTGTTTGGGGGTCTTCTACTTGTTTTCGCCTGGGTTGACGGCTCTGGGGCCATTGCTGGGAAGGTCTAATACCGGATAAAACTGGTTTAAACAACATCCATGAGGAAAAAAGGTTTTGCCTTTTCTGACTTTTCGCTCAATGTAGCGTTTTCAGGGGCCTGTTTGGGGGGCTTCCTGGTGTTTGTGGGTGGGTTTTGGGGTCTGGGAGCACTACTGGGTATGGATAGTTTAGATAGCAAGAGGTTTGAAGGAAATCCATGGAGGCAGAGGGTAGTTAGGGCCTAGCTGCAGAGCGCGCGCTGAGTGATTTTGGAAATTTTCACAAAAGTGACTAAGTCCACATTTTTGTACTTTTGCTTTTTGGCTGTTTGGGGGTCTTCTACTTGTTTTCGCCTGGGTTGACGGCTCTGGGGCCATTGCTGGGAAGGTCTAATACCGGATAAAACTGGTTTAAACAACATCCATGAGGAAAAAAGGTTTTGCCTCTTCTGACTTTTCGCTCAATGTAGCGTTTTCAGGGGCCTGTTTGGGGGGCTTCCTGGTGTTTGTGGGTGGGTTTCGGGGTCTGGGAGCACTACTGGATATGGATAGTTTAGATAGCAAGAGGTTTGAAGGAAATCCATGGAGGCAGAGGGCAGTTAGGGCCTAGCTGCAGAGCGCGCGCTGAGTGATTTTGGAAATTTTCACAAAAGTGACTAAGTCCACATTTTTGTACTTTTGCTTTCTGGCTGTTTGGGGGTCTTCTACTTGTTTTCGCCTGGGTTGGCGGCTCTGGGGCCATACCTGGGAAGGTCTAATACCGGATAAAACTGGTTTAAACAACATCCTTGAGGAAAAAAGGTTTTGCCTTTTCTGACTTTTCGCTCAATGTAGCGTTTTCAGGTGCCTGTTTGGGGGACTTCCTGGTGTTTGTGGGTGGGTTTCGGCGTCTGGGAGCACTACTGGGTATGGATAGTTTAGATAGCAAGAGGTTTGAAGGAAATCCATGGAGGCGGAGGGGAGTTAGGGCCTAGCTGCAGAGCGCGCGCTGAGTGATTTTGGAAATTTTCACAAAAGTGACTAAGTCCACATTTTTGTACTTTTGCTTTTTGGCTGTTTGGGGGTCTTCTACTTGTTTTCGCCTGGGTTGACGGCTCTGGGGCCATTGCTGGGAAGGTCTAATACCGGATAAAACTGGTTTAAACAACATCCATGAGGAAAAAAGGTTTTGCCTTTTCTGACTTTTCGCTCAATGTAGCGCTTTCAGGGGCCTGTTTGGGGGGCTTTCTGGTGTTTGTGGGTGGGTTTCGGGGTCTGGGAGCACTACTGGGTATGGATAGTTTAGATAGCAAGAGGTTTGAAGGAAATCCATGGAGGCAGAGGGGAGTTAGGGCCTAGCTGCAGAGCGCGCGCTGAGTGATTTTGGAAATTTTCACAAAAGTGACTAAGTCCACATTTTTGTACTTTTGCTTTTTGGCTGTTTGGGGGTCTTCTACTTGTTTTTGCCTGGGTTGATGGCTCTGGGGCCATTGCTGGGAAGGTCTAATACCGGATAAAACTGGTTTAAACAACATCCATGAGGAAAAAAGGTTTTGCCTTTTCTGACTTTTCGCTCAATGTAGCGTTTTCAGGGGCCTGTTTGGGGGGCTTCCTGGTGTTTGTGGGTGGGTTTCGGGGTCTGGGAGCACTACTGGGTATGGATAGTTTAGATAGCAAGAGGTTTGAAGGAAATCCATGGAGGCAGAGGGGAGTTAGGGCCTAGCTGCAGAGCGCGCGCTGAGTGCTTTTGGAAATTTTCACAAAAGTGACTAAGTCCACATTTTTGTACTTTTGCTTTTTGGCTGTTTGGGGGTCTTCTATTTGTTTTCGCCTGGGTTGACGGCTCTGGGGCCATTGCTGGGAAGGTCTAATACCGGATAAAACTGGTTTAAACAACATCCATGAGGAAAAAAGGTTTTGCCTTTTCTGACTTTTCGCTCAATGTAGCGTTTTCAGGGGCCTGTTTGGGGGGCTTCCTGGTGTTTGTGGGTGGGTTTTGGGGTCTGGGAGCACTACTGGGTATGGATAGTTTAGATAGCAAGAGGTTTGAAGGAAATCCATGGAGGCAGAGGGTAGTTAGGGCCTAGCTGCAGAGCGCGCGCTGAGTGATTTTGGAAATTTTCACAAAAGTGACTAAGTCCACATTTTTGTACTTTTGCTTTTTGGCTGTTTGGGGGTCTTCTACTTGTTTTCGCCTGGGTTGACGGCTCTGGGGCCATTGCTGGGAAGGTCTAATACCGGATAAAACTGGTTTAAACAACATCCATGAGGAAAAAAGGTTTTGCCTTTTCTGACTTTTCGCTCAATGTAGCGTTTTCAGGGGCCTGTTTGGGGGGCTTCCTGGTGTTTGTGGGTGGGTTTCGGGGTCTGGGAGCACTACTGGATATGGATAGTTTAGATAGCAAGAGGTTTGAAGGAAATCCATGGAGGCAGAGGGCAGTTAGGGCCTAGCTGCAGAGCGCGCGCTGAGTGATTTTGGAAATTTTCACAAAAGTGACTAAGTCCACATTTTTGTACTTTTGCTTTCTGGCTGTTTGGGGGTCTTCTACTTGTTTTCGCCTGGGTTGGCGGCTCTGGGGCCATTGCTGGGAAGGTCTAATACCGGATAAAACTGGTTTAAACAACATCCTTGAGGAAAAAAGGTTTTGCCTTTTCTGACTTTTCGCTCAATGTAGCGTTTTCAGGTGCCTGTTTGGGGGACTTCCTGGTGTTTGTGGGTGGGTTTCGGCGTCTGGGAGCACTACTGGGTATGGATAGTTTAGATAGCAAGAGGTTTGAAGGAAATCCATGGAGGCGGAGGGGAGTTAGGGCCTAGCTGCAGAGCGCGCGCTGAGTGATTTTGGAAATTTTCACAAAAGTGACTAAGTCCACATTTTTGCACTTTTGCTTTTTGGCTGTTTGGGGGTCTTCTACTTGTTTTCGCCTGGGTTGACGGCTCTGGGGCCATTGCTGGGAAGGTCTAATACCGGATAAAACTGGTTTAAACAACATCCATGAGGAAAAAAGGTTTTGCCTTTTCTGACTTTTCGCTCAATGTAGCGTTTTCAGGGGCCTGTTTGGGGGGCTTCCTGGTGTTTGTGGGTGGGTTTCGGGGTCTGGGAGCACTACTGGGTATGGATAGTTTAGATAGCAAGAGGTTTGAAGGAAATCCATGGAGGCGGAGGGGAGTTAGGGCCTAGCTGCAGAGCGCGCGCTGAGTGATTTTGGAAATTTTCACAAAAGTGACTAAGTCCACATTTTTGTACTTTTGCTTTTTGGCTGTTTGGGGGTCTTCTATTTGTTTTCGCCTCGGTTGACGGCTCTGGGGCCATTGCTGGGAAGGTCTAATACCGGATAAAACTGGTTTAAACAACATCCATGAGGAAAAAAGGTTTTGCCTTTTCTGACTTTTTGCTCAATGTAGCGTTTTCAGGGGCCTGTTTGGGGGGGCTTCCTGGTGTTTGTGGGTGGGTTTCGTGGTCTGGGAGCACTACTGGGTATGGATAGTTTAGATAGCAAGAGGTTTGAAGGAAATCCATGGAGGCGGAGGGGAGTTAGGGCCTAGCTGCAGAGCGCGCGCTGAGTGATTTTGGAAATTTTCACAAAAGTGACTAAGTCCACATTTTTGTACTTTTGCTTTTTGGCTGTTTGGGGGTCTTCTACTTGTTTTCGCCTGGGTTGACGGCTCTGGGGCCATTGCTGGGAAGGTCTAATACCGGATAAAACTGGTTTAAACAACATCCATGAGGAAAAAAGGTTTTGCCTTTTCTGACTTTTCGCTCAATGTAGCGTTTTCAGGGGCCTGTTTGGGGGGCTTCCTGGTGCTTGTGGGTGGGTTTTGGGGTCTGGGAGCACTACTGGGTATGGATAGTTTAGATAGCAAGAGGTTTGAAGGAAATCCATGGAGGCAGAGGTGAGTTAGGGCCTAGCTGCAGAGCGCGCGCTGAGTCATTTTGGAAATTTTCACAAACGTGACTAAGTCCACATTTTTGTACTTTTGCTTTTTGGCTGTTTGGGGGTCTTCTACTTGTTTTCGCCTGGGTTGACGGCTCTGGGGCCATTGCTGGGAAGGTCTAATACCGGATAAAACTGGTTTAAACAACATCCATGAGGAAAAAAGGTTTTGCCTTTTCTGACTTTTCGCTCAATGTAGCGTTTTCAGGGGCCTGTTTGGGGGGCTTCCTGGTGTTTGTGGGTGGGTTTCGGGGTCTGGGAGCACTACTGGGTATGGATAGTTTAGATAGCAAGAGGTTTGAAGGAAATCCATGGAGGCGGAGGGGAGTTAGGGCCTAGCTGCAGAGCGCGCGCTGAGTGATTTTGGAAATTTTCACAAAAGTGACTAAGTCCACATTTTTGTACTTTTGCTTTTTGGCTGTTTGGGGGTCTTCTACTTGTTTTCGCCTGGGTTGACGGCTCTGGGGCCATTGCTGGGAAGGTCTAATACCGGATCAAACTGGTTTAAACAACATCCATGAGGAAAAAAGGTTTTGCCTTTTCTGACTTTTCGCTCAATGTAGCGTTTTCAGGGGCCTGTTTGGGGGACTTCCTGGTGTTTGTGGGTGGGTTTCGGGGTCTGGGAGCACTACTGGGTATGGATAGTTTAGATAGCAAGAGGTTTGAAGGAAATCCATGGAGGCAGAGGGGAGTTAGGGTCTAGCTGCAGAGCGCGCGCTGAGTCATTTTGGAAATTTTCACAAAAGTGACTAAGTCCACATTTTTGTACTTTTGCTTTTTGGCTGTTTGGGGGTCTTCTACTTGTTTTCGCCTGGGTTGACGGCTCTGGGCCATTGCTGGGAAGGTCTAATACCGGATAAAACTGGTTTAAACAACATCCATGAGGAAAAAAGGTTTTGCCTTTTCTGACTTTTCGCTCAATGTAGCGTTTTCAGGGGCCTGTTTGGGGGGCTTCCTGGTGTTTGTGGTTGGGTTTCGGGGTCTGGGAGCACTACTGGGTATGGATAGTTTAGATAGCAAGAGGTTTGAAGGAACTCCATGGAGGCGGAGGGGAGTTAGGGCCTAGCTGTAGAGCGCGCGCTGAGTGATTTTGGAAATTTTCACAAAAGTGACTAAGTCCACATTTTTGTACTTTTGCTTTTTGGCTGTTTGGGGTTCTTCTACTTGTTTTCGCCTGGGTTGACGGCTCTGGGGACATTGCTGGGAAGGTCTAATACCGGATAAAACTGGCTTAAACTAAATCCATGAGGAAGAAAGGTTTTGCCTTTTCTGACTTTTCGCTCAATGTAGCGTTTTCAGGGGCCTGTTTGGGGGGCTTCCTGGTGCTTGTGGGTGGGTTTTGGGGTCTGGGAGCACTACTGGGTATGGATAGTTTAGATAGCAAGAGGTTTGAAGGAAATCCATGGAGGCAGAGGTGAGTTAGGGCCTAGCTGCATAGCGCGCGCTGAGTCATTTTGGAAATTTTCACAAACGTGACTAAGTCCACATTTTTGTACTTTTGCTTTTTGGCTGTTTGGGGGTCTTCTACTTGTTTTCGCCTGGGTTGACGGCTCTGGGGCCATTGCTGGGAAGGTCTAATACCGGATAAAACTGGTTTAAACAACATCCATGAGGAAAAAAGGTTTTGCCTTTTCTGACTTTTTGCTCAATGTAGCGTTTTCAGGGGCCTGTTTGGGGGCTTCCTGGTGTTTGTGGGTGGGTTTCGGGGTCTGGGAGCACTACTGGGTATGGATAGTTTAGATAGCAAGAGGTTTGAAGGAAATCCATGGAGGCGGAGGGGAGTTAGGGCCTAGCTGCAGAGCGCGCGCTGAGTGATTTTGGAAATTTTCACAAAAGTGACTAAGTCCACATTTTTGTACTTTTGCTTTTTGGCTGTTTGGGGGTCTTCTACTTGTTTTCGCCTGGGTTGACGGCTCTGGGGCCATTGCTGGGAAGGTCTAATACCGGATAAAACTGGTTTAAACAACATCCATGAGGAAAAAAGGTTTTGCCTTTTCTGACTTTTCGCTCAATGTAGCGTTTTCAGGGGCCTGTTTGGGGGACTTCCTGGTGTTTGTGGGTGGGTTTCGGGGTCTGGGAGCACTACTGGGTATGGATAGTTTAGATAGCAAGAGGTTTGAAGGAAATCCATGGAGGCAGAGGGGAGTTAGGGTCTAGCTGCAGAGCGCGCGCTGAGTCATTTTGGAAATTTTCACAAAAGTGACTAAGTCCACATTTTTGTACTTTTGCTTTTTGGCTGTTTGGGGGTCTTCTACTTGTTTTCGCCTGGGTTGACGGCTCTGGGCCATTGCTGGGAAGGTCTAATACCGGATAAAACTGGTTTAAACAACATCCATGAGGAAAAAAGGTTTTGCCTTTTCTGACTTTTCGCTCAATGTAGCGTTTTCAGGGGCCTGTTTGGGGGGCTTCCTGGTGTTTGTGGTTGGGTTTCGGGGTCTGGGAGCACTACTGGGTATGGATAGTTTAGATAGCAAGAGGTTTGAAGGAACTCCATGGAGGCGGAGGGGAGTTAGGGCCTAGCTGTAGAGCGCGCGCTGAGTGATTTTGGAAATTTTCACAAAAGTGACTAAGTCCACATTTTTGTACTTTTGCTTTTTGGCTGTTTGGGGTTCTTCTACTTGTTTTCGCCTGGGTTGACGGCTCTGGGGACATTGCTGGGAAGGTCTAATACCGGATAAAACTGGCTTAAACTAAATCCATGAGGAAGAAAGGTTTTGCCTTTTCTGACTTTTCGCTCAATGTAGCTTTTTCAGGGGCCTGTTTGGGGGGCTTCCTGGTGTTTGTGGGTGGGTTTCGGGGTCTTGGAGCACTACTGGGTATGGATAGTTTAGATAGCAAGAGGTTTGAAGGAAATCCATGGAGGCGGAGGGGAGTTAGGGCCTAGCTGCAGAGCGCGCGCTGAGTGATTTTGGAAATTTTCACAAAAGGGACTAAGTCCACATTTTTGTACTTTTGCTTTTTGGCTGTTTGGGGGTCTTCTATTTGTTTTCGCCTCGGTTGACGGCTCTGGGGCCATTGCTGGGAAGGTCTAATACCGGATAAAACTGGTTTAAACAACATCCATGAGGAAAAAAGCTTTTGCCTTTTCTGACTTTTCGCTCAATGTAGCGTTTTCAGGGGCCTTTTTGGGGGGGCTTCCTGGTGTTTGTGGGTGGGTTTCCTGGTCTGGGAGCACTACTGGGTATGGATAGTTTAGATAGCAAGAGGTTTGAAGGAAATCCATGGAGGCGGAGGGGAGTTAGGGCCTAGCTGCAGAGCGCGCGCTGAGAGATTTTGGAAATTTTCACAAAAGTGACTAAGTCCACATATTTGTACTTTTGCTTTTTGGCTGTTTGGGGGTCTTCTACTTGTTTTCGCCTGGGTTGACGGCTCTGGGGCCATTGCTGGGAAGGTCTAATACCGGATAAAACTGGTTTAAACAACATCCATGAGGAAAAAAGGTTTTGCCTTTTCTGACTTTTCGCTCAATGTAGCGTTTTCAGGGGCCTGTTTGGGGGGCTTCCTGGTGCTTGTGGGTGGGTTTTGGGGTCTGGGAGCACTACTGGGTATGGATAGTTTAGATAGCAAGAGGTTTGAAGGAAATCCATGGAGGCAGAGGGGAGTTAGGGCCTAGCTGCAGAGCGCGCGCTGAGTGATTTTGGAAATTTTCACAAAAGTGACTGTCAACATTTTTGTACTTTTGCTTTTTGGCTGCTTGGGGGTCTTCTACTTGTTTTCGCCTGGGTTGACGGCTCTGGGGCCATTGCTGGGAAGGTCTAATACTGGATAAAACTGGTTTAAACAACATCCATGAGGAAAAAAGGTTTTGCCTTTTCTGACTTTTCGCTCAATGTAGCGTTTTCAGGGGCCTGTTTGGGGGGCTTCCTGGTGCTTGTGGGTGGGTTTTGGGGTCTGGGAGCACTACTGGGTATGGATAGTTTAGATAGCAAGAGGTTTGAAGGAAATCCATGGAGGCAGAGGGGAGTTAGGGCCTAGCTGCAGAGCACGCGCTGAGTGATTTTGGAAATTTTCACAAAAGTGACTGTCAACATTTTTGTACTTTTGCTTTTTGGCTGTTTGGGGGTCTTCTACTTGTTTTCGCCTGGGTTGACGGCTCTTGGGCCATTGCTGGGAAGGTCTAATACCGGATAAAACTGGTTTAAACAACATCCATGAGGAAAAAAGGTTTTGCCTTTTCTGACTTTTCGCTCAATGTAGCGTTTTCAGGGGCCTGTTTGGGGGGCTTCCTGGTGTTTGTGGGTGGGTTTCGGGGTCTGGGAGCACTATTGGGTATGGATAGTTTAGATAGCAAGAGGTTTGAAGGAAATCCATGGAGGCGGAGGGGAGTTAGGGCCTAGCTGCAGAGCGCGCGCTGAGTGATTTTGGAAATTTTCACAAAAGTGACTAAGTCCACATTTTTGTACTTTTGCTTTTTGGCTGTTTGGGGGTCTTCTATTTGTTTTCGCCTCGGTTGACGGCTCTGGGGCCATTGCTGGGAAGGTCTAATACCGGATAAAACTGGTTTAAACAACATCCATGAGGAAAAAAGGTTTTGCCTTTTCTGACTTTTTGCTCAATGTAGCGTTTTCAGGGGCCTGTTTGGGGGGGCTTCCTGGTGTTTGTGGGTGGCTTTCGTGGTCTGGGAGCACTACTGGGTATGGATAGTTTAGATAGCAAGAGGTTTGAAGGAAATCCATGGAGGCGGAGGGGAGTTAGGGCCTAGCTGCAGAGCGCGCGCTGAGTGATTTTGGAAATTTTCACAAAAGTGACTAAGTCCACATTTTTGTACTTTTGCTTTTTGGCTGTTTGGGGGTCTTCTACTTGTTTTCGCCTGGGTTGACGGCTCTGGGGCCATTGCTGGGAAGGTCTAATACCGGATAAAACTGGTTTAAACAACATCCATGAGGAAAAAAGGTTTTGCCTTTTCTGACTTTTCGCTCAATGTAGCGTTTTCAGGGGCCTGTTTGGGGGGCTTCCTGGTGCTTGTGGGTGGGTTTTGGGGTCTGGGAGCACTACTGGGTATGGATAGTTTAGATAGCAAGAGGTTTGAAGGAAATCCATGGAGGCAGAGGTGAGTTAGGGCCTAGCTGCAGAGCGCGCGCTGAGTCATTTTGGAAATTTTCACAAACGTGACTAAGTCCACATTTTTGTACTTTTGCTTTTTGGCTGTTTGGGGGTCTTCTACTTGTTTTCGCCTGGGTTGACGGCTCTGGGGCCATTGCTGGGAAGGTCTAATACCGGATAAAACTGGTTTAAACAACATCCATGAGGAAAAAAGGTTTTGCCTTTTCTGACTTTTCGCTCAATGTAGCGTTTTCAGGGGCCTGTTTGGGGGACTTCCTGGTGTTTGTGGGTGGGTTTCGGGGTCTGGGAGCACTACTGGGTATGGATAGTTTAGATAGCAAGAGGTTTGAAGGAAATCCATGGAGGCAGAGGGGAGTTAGGGTCTAGCTGCAGAGCGCGCGCTGAGTCATTTTGGAAATTTTCACAAAAGTGACTAAGTCCACATTTTTGTACTTTTGCTTTTTGGCTGTTTGGGGGTCTTCTACTTGTTTTCGCCTGGGTTGACGGCTCTGGGCCATTGCTGGGAAGGTCTAATACCGGATAAAACTGGTTTAAACAACATCCATGAGGAAAAAAGGTTTTGCCTTTTCTGACTTTTCGCTCAATGTAGCGTTTTCAGGGGCCTGTTTGGGGGGCTTCCTGGTGTTTGTGGTTGGGTTTCGGGGTCTGGGAGCACTACTGGGTATGGATAGTTTAGATAGCAAGAGGTTTGAAGGAACTCCATGGAGGCGGAGGGGAGTTAGGGCCTAGCTGTAGAGCGCGCGCTGAGTGATTTTGGAAATTTTCACAAAAGTGACTAAGTCCACATTTTTGTACTTTTGCTTTTTGGCTGTTTGGGGTTCTTCTACTTGTTTTCGCCTGGGTTGACGGCTCTGGGGACATTGCTGGGAAGGTCTAATACCGGATAAAACTGGCTTAAACTAAATCCATGAGGAAGAAAGGTTTTGCCTTTTCTGACTTTTCGCTCAATGTAGCGTTTTCAGGGGCCTGTTTGGGGGGCTTCCTGGTGTTTGTGGGTGGGTTTCGGGGTCTTGGAGCACTACTGGGTATGGATAGTTTAGATAGCAAGAGGTTTGAAGGAAATCCATGGAGGCGGAGGGGAGTTAGGGCCTAGCTGCAGAGCGCGCGCTGAGTGATTTTGGAAATTTTCACAAAAGGGACTAAGTCCACATTTTTGTACTTTTGCTTTTTGGCTGTTTGGGGGTCTTCTATTTGTTTTCGCCTCGGTTGACGGCTCTGGGGCCATTGCTGGGAAGGTCTAATACCGGATAAAACTGGTTTAAACAACATCCATGAGGAAAAAAGGTTTTGCCTTTTCTGACTTTTCGCTCAATGTAGCGTTTTCAGGGGCCTTTTTGGGGGGCTTCCTGGTGTTTGTGGGTGGGTTTCCTGGTCTGGGAGCACTACTGGGTATGGATAGTTTAGATAGCAAGAGGTTTGAAGGAAATCCATGGAGGCAGAGGGGAGTTAGGGCCTAGCTGCAGAGCGCGCGCTGAGTGATTTTGGAAATTTTCACAAAAGTGACTGTCAACATTTTTGTACTTTTGCTTTTTGGCTGTTTGGGGGTCTTCTACTTGTTTTCGCCTGGGTTGACGGCTCTGGGGCCATTGCTGGGAAGGTCTAATACTGGATAAAACTGGTTTAAACAACATCCATGAGGAAAAAAGGTTTTGCCATTTCTGACTTTTCGCTCAATGTAGCGTTTTCAGGGGCCTGTTTGGGGGGCTTCCTGGTGCTTGTGGGTGGGTTTTGGGGTCTGGGAGCACTACTGGGTATGGATAGTTTAGATAGCAAGAGGTTTGAAGGAAATCCATGGAGGCAGAGGGGAGTTAGGGCCTAGCTGCAGAGCACGCGCTGAGTGATTTTGGAAATTTTCACAAAAGTGACTGTCAACATTTTTGTACTTTTGCTTTTTGGCTGTTTGGGGGTCTTCTACTTGTTTTCGCCTGGGTTGACGGCTCTGGGGCCATTGCTGGGAAGGTCTAATACCGGATAAAACTGGTTTAAACAACATCCATGAGGAAAAAAGGTTTTGCCTTTCCTGACTTTTCGCTCAATGTAGCGTTTTCAGGGGCCTGTTTGGGGGGCTTCCTGGTGTTTGTGGGTGGGTTTCGGGGTCTGGGAGCACTACTGGGTATGGATAGTTTAGATAGCAAGAGGTTTGAAGGAAATCCATGGAGGCGGAGGGGAGTTAGGGCCTAGCTGCAGAGCGCGCGCTGAGTGATTTTGGAAATTTTCACAAAAGTGACTAAGTCCACATTTTTGTACTTTTGCTTTTTGGCTGTTTGGGGGTCTTCTATTTGTTTTCGCCTCGGTTGACGGCTCTGGGGCCATTGCTGGGAAGGTCTAATACCGGATAAAACTGGTTTAAACAACATCCATGAGGAAAAAAGGTTTTGCCTTTTCTGACTTTTTGCTCAATGTAGCGTTTTCAGGGGCCTGTTTGGGGGGGCTTCCTGGTGTTTGTGGGTGGCTTTCGTGGTCTGGGAGCACTACTGGGTATGGATAGTTTAGATAGCAAGAGGTTTGAAGGAAATCCATGGAGGCGGAGGGGAGTTAGGGCCTAGCTGCAGAGCGCGCGCTGAGTGATTTTGGAAATTTTCACAAAAGTGACTAAGTCCACATTTTTGTACTTTTGCTTTTTGGCTGTTTGGGGGTCTTCTACTTGTTTTCGCCTGGGTTGACGGCTCTGGGGCCATTGCTGGGAAGGTCTAATACGGATAAAACTGGTTTAAACAACATCCATGAGGAAAAAAGGTTTTGCCTTTTCTGACTTTTCGCTCAATGTAGCGTTTTCAGGGGCCTGTTTGGGGGGCTTCCTGGTGCTTGTGGGTGGGTTTTGGGGTCTGGGAGCACTACTGGGTATGGATAGTTTAGATAGCAAGAGGTTTGAAGGAAATCCATGGAGGCAGAGGTGAGTTAGGGCCTAGCTGCAGAGCGCGCGGAGTCATTTTGGAAATTTTCACAAACGTGACTAAGTCCACATTTTTGTACTTTTGCTTTTTGGCTGTTTGGGGGTCTTCTACTTGTTTTCGCCTGGGTTGACGGCTCTGGGGCCATTGCTGGGAAGGTCTAATACCGGATAAAACTGGTTTAAACAACATCCATGAGGAAAAAAGGTTTTGCCTTTTCTGACTTTTCGCTCAATGTAGCGTTTTCAGGGGCCTGTTTGGGGGGCTTCCTGGTGTTTGTGGGTGGGTTTCGGGGTCTGGGAGCACTACTGGGTATGGATAGTTTAGATAGCAAGAGGTTTGAAGGAAATCCATGGAGGCGGAGGGGAGTTAGGGCCTAGCTGCAGAGCGCGCGCTGAGTGATTTTGGAAATTTTCACAAAAGTGACTAAGTCCACATTTTTGTACTTTGGCTTTTTGGCTGTTTGGGGGTCTTCTACTTGTTTTCGCCTGGGTTGACGGCTCTGGGCCATTGCTGGGAAGGTCTAATACCGGATAAAACTGGTTTAAACAACATCCATGAGGAAAAAAGGTTTTGCCTTTTCTGACTTTTCGGTCAATGTAGCGTTTTCAGGGGCCTGTTTGGGGGGCTTTCTGGTGTTTGTGGGTGGGTTTCGGGGTCTGGGAGCACTACTGGGTATGGATAGTTTAGATAGCAAGAGGTTTGAAGGAAATCCATGGAGGCAGAGGGGAGTTAGGGCCTAGCTGCAGAGCGCGCGCTGAGTGATTTTGGAAATTTTCACAAAAGTGACTGTCAACATTTTTGTACTTTTGCTTTTTGGCTGTTTGGGGGTCTTCTACTTGTTTTCGCCTGGGTTGACGGCTCTGGGGCCATTGCTGGGAAGGTCTAATACCGGATAAAACTGGTTTAAACAACATCCATGAGGAAAGAAGGTTTTGCCTTTTCTGACTTTTCGCTCAATGTAGCGTTTTCAGGGGCCTGTTTGGGGGGCTTCCTGGTGTTTGTGGTTGGGTTTCGGGGTCTGGGAGCATTACTGGGTATGGATAGTTTAGATAGCAAGAGGTTTGAAGGAACTCCATGGAGGCGGAGGGGAGTTAGGGCCTAGCTGTAGAGCGCGCGCTGAGTGATTTTGGAAATTTTCACAAAAGTGACTAAGTCCACATTTTTTTACTTTTGCTTTTTGGCTGTTTGGGGGTCTTCTACTTGTTTTCGCCTGGGTTGACGGCTCTGGGGACATTGCTGGGAAGGTCTAATACCGGATAAAACTGGCTTAAACTAAATCCATGAGGAAGAAAGGTTTTGCCTTTTCTGACTTTTCGCTCAATGTAGCGTTTTCAGGGGCCTGTTTGGGGGGCTTCCTGGTGCTTGTGGGTGGGTTTTGGGGTCTGGGAGCACTACTGGGTATGGATAGTTTAGATAGCAAGAGGTTTGAAGGAAATCCATGGAGGCAGAGGTGAGTTAGGGCCTAGCTGCATAGCGAGCGCTGAGTCATTTTGGAAATTTTCACAAACGTGACTAAGTCCACATTTTTGTACTTTTGCTTTTTGGCTGTTTGGGGGTCTTCTACTTGTTTTCGCCTGGGTTGACGGCTCTGGGGCCATTGCTGGGAAGGTCTAATACCGGATAAAACTGGTTTAAACAACATCCATGAGGAAAGAAGGTTTTGCCTTTTCTGACTTTTCGCTCAATGTAGCGTTTTCAGGGGCCTGTTTGGGGGGCTTCCTGGTGTTTGTGGTTGGGTTTCGGGGTCTGGGAGCATTACTGGGTATGGATAGTTTAGATAGCAAGAGGTTTGAAGGAACTCCATGGAGGCGGAGGGGAGTTAGGGCCTAGCTGTAGAGCGCGCGCTGAGTGATTTTGGAAATTTTCACAAAAGTGACTAAGTCCACATTTTTTTACTTTTGCTTTTTGGCTGTTTGGGGGTCTTCTACTTGTTTTCGCCTGGGTTGACGGCTCTGGGGACATTGCTGGGAAGGTCTAATACCGGATAAAACTGGCTTAAACTAAATCCATGAGGAAGAAAGGTTTTGCCTTTTCTGACTTTTCGCTCAATGTAGCGTTTTCAGGGGCCTGTTTGGGGGGCTTCCTGGTGTTTGTGGGTGGGTTTCGGGGTCTTGGAGCACTACTGGGTATGGATAGTTTAGATAGCAAGAGGTTTGAAGGAAATCCATGGAGGCGGAGGGGAGTTAGGGCCTAGCTGCAGAGCGCGCGCTGAGTGATTTTGGAAATTTTCACAAAAGTGACTAAGTCCACATTTTTGTACTTTTGCTTTTTGGCTGTTTGGGGTTCTTCTACTTGTTTTCGCCTGGGTTGACGGCTCTGGGGACATTGCTGGGAAGGTCTAATACCGGATAAAACTGGCTTAAACTAAATCCATGAGGAAGAAAGGTTTTGCCTTTTCTGACTTTTCGCTCAATGTAGCGTTTTCAGGGGCCTGTTTGGGGGGCTTCCTGGTGCTTGTGGGTGGGTTTTGGGGTCTGGGAGCACTACTGGGTATGGATAGTTTAGATAGCAAGAGGTTTGAAGGAAATCCATGGAGGCAGAGGTGAGTTAGGGCCTAGCTGCAGAGCGCGCGCTGAGTGATTTTGGAAATTTTCACAAAAGTGACTAAGTCCACATTTTTGTACTTTGGCTTTTTGGCTGTTTGGGGGTCTTCTACTTGTTTTCGCCTGGGTTGACGGCTCTGGGCCATTGCTGGGAAGGTCTAATACCGGATCAAACTGGTTTAAACAACATCCATGAGGAAAAAAGGTTTTGCCTTTTCTGACTTTTCGGTCAATGTAGCGTTTTCAGGGGCCTGTTTGGGGGGCTTTCTGGTGTTTGTGGGTGGGTTTCGGGGTCTGGGAGCACTACTGGGTATGGATAGTTTAGATAGCAAGAGGTTTGAAGGAAATCCATGGAGGCAGAGGGGAGTTAGGGCCTAGCTGCAGAGCGCGCGCTGAGTGATTTTGGAAATTTTCACAAAAGTGACTGTCAACATTTTTGTACTTTTGCTTTTTGGCTGTTTGGGGGTCTTCTACTTGTTTTCGCCTGGGTTGACGGCTCTGGGGCCATTGCTGGGAAGGTCTAATACCGGATAAAACTGGTTTAAACAACATCCATGAGGAAAGAAGGTTTTGCCTTTTCTGACTTTTCGCTCAATGTAGCGTTTTCAGGGGCCTGTTTGGGGGGCTTCCTGGTGTTTGTGGTTGGGTTTCGGGGTCTGGGAGCATTACTGGGTATGGATAGTTTAGATAGCAAGAGGTTTGAAGGAACTCCATGGAGGCGGAGGGGAGTTAGGGCCTAGCTGTAGAGCGCGCGCTGAGTGATTTTGGAAATTTTCACAAAAGTGACTAAGTCCACATTTTTTTACTTTTGCTTTTTGGCTGTTTGGGGGTCTTCTACTTGTTTTCGCCTGGGTTGACGGCTCTGGGGACATTGCTGGGAAGGTCTAATACCGGATAAAACTGGCTTAAACTAAATCCATGAGGAAGAAAGGTTTTGCCTTTTCTGACTTTTCGCTCAATGTAGCGTTTTCAGGGGCCTGTTTGGGGGGCTTCCTGGTGCTTGTGGGTGGGTTTTGGGGTCTGGGAGCACTACTGGGTATGGATAGTTTAGATAGCAAGAGGTTTGAAGGAAATCCATGGAGGCAGAGGTGAGTTAGGGCCTAGCTGCATAGCGCGCGCTGAGTCATTTTGGAAATTTTCACAAACGTGACTAAGTCCACATTTTTGTACTTTTGCTTTTTGGCTGTTTGGGGGTCTTCTACTTGTTTTCGCCTGGGTTGACGGCTCTGGGGCCATTGCTGGGAAGGTCTAATACCGGATAAAACTGGTTTAAACAACATCCATGAGGAAAGAAGGTTTTGCCTTTTCTGACTTTTCGCTCAATGTAGCGTTTTCAGGGGCCTGTTTGGGGGGCTTCCTGGTGTTTGTGGTTGGGTTTCGGGGTCTGGGAGCATTACTGGGTATGGATAGTTTAGATAGCAAGAGGTTTGAAGGAACTCCATGGAGGCGGAGGGGAGTTAGGGCCTAGCTGTAGAGCGCGCGCTGAGTGATTTTGGAAATTTTCACAAAAGTGACTAAGTCCACATTTTTTTACTTTTGCTTTTTGGCTGTTTGGGGGTCTTCTACTTGTTTTCGCCTGGGTTGACGGCTCTGGGGACATTGCTGGGAAGGTCTAATACCGGATAAAACTGGCTTAAACTAAATCCATGAGGAAGAAAGGTTTTGCCTTTTCTGACTTTTCGCTCAATGTAGCGTTTTCAGGGGCCTGTTTGGGGGGCTTCCTGGTGTTTGTGGGTGGGTTTCGGGGTCTTGGAGCACTACTGGGTATGGATAGTTTAGATAGCAAGAGGTTTGAAGGAAATCCATGGAGGCGGAGGGGAGTTAGGGCCTAGCTGCAGAGCGCGCGCTGAGTGATTTTGGAAATTTTCACAAAAGTGACTAAGTCCACATTTTTGTACTTTTGCTTTTTGGCTGTTTGGGGTTCTTCTACTTGTTTTCGCCTGGGTTGACGGCTCTGGGGACATTGCTGGGAAGGTCTAATACCGGATAAAACTGGCTTAAACTAAATCCATGAGGAAGAAAGGTTTTGCCTTTTCTGACTTTTCGCTCAATGTAGCGTTTTCAGGGGCCTGTTTGGGGGGCTTCCTGGTGCTTGTGGGTGGGTTTTGGGGTCTGGGAGCACTACTGGGTATGGATAGTTTAGATAGCAAGAGGTTTGAAGGAAATCCATGGAGGCAGAGGTGAGTTAGGGCCTAGCTGCAGAGCGCGCGCTGAGTGATTTTGGAAATTTTCACAAAAGTGACTAAGTCCACATTTTTGTACTTTTGCTTTTTGGCTGTTTGGGTTTCTTCTACTTGTTTTCGCCTGGGTTGACGGCTCTGGGGCCATTGCTGGGAAGGTCTAATACCGGATAAAACTGGTTTAAACAACATCCATGAGGAAAAAAGGTTTTGCCTTTTCTGACTTTTTGCTCAATGTAGCGTTTTCAGGGGCCTGTTTGGGGGGCTTCCTGGTGTTTGTGGGTGGGTTTCGGGGTCTGGGAGCACTACTGGGTATGGATAGTTTAGATAGCAAGAGGTTTGAAGGAAATCCATGGAGGCGGAGGGGAGTTAGGGCCTAGCTGCAGAGCGCGCGCTGAGTGATTTTGGAAATTTTCACAAAAGTGACTAAGTCCACATTTTTGTACTTTTGCTTTTTGGCTGTTTGGGGGTCTTCTACTTGTTTTCGCCTGGGTTGACGGCTCTGGGGCCATTGCTGGGAAGGTCTAATACCGGATAAAACTGGTTTAAACAACATCCATGAGGAAAAAAGGTTTTGCCTTTTCTGACTTTTCGCTCAATGTAGCGTTTTCAGGGGCCTGTTTGGGGGACTTCCTGGTGTTTGTGGGTGGGTTTCGGGGTCTGGGAGCACTACTGGGTATGGATAGTTTAGATAGCAAGAGGTTTGAAGGAAATCCGTGGAGGCAGAGGGGAGTTAGGGTCTAGCTGCAGAGCGCGCGCTGAGTCATTTTGGAAATTTTCACAAAAGTGACTAAGTCCACATTTTTGTACTTTTGCTTTTTGGCTGTTTGGGGGTCTTCTACTTGTTTTCGCCTGGGTTGACGGCTCTGGGCCATTGCTGGGAAGGTCTAATACCGGATAAAACTGGTTTAAACAACATCCATGAGGAAAAAAGGTTTTGCCTTTTCTGACTTTTCGCTCAATGTAGCGTTTTCAGGGGCCTGTTTGGGGGGCTTCCTGGTGTTTGTGGTTGGGTTTCGGGGTCTGGGAGCACTACTGGGTATGGATAGTTTAGATAGCAAGAGGTTTGAAGGAACTCCATGGAGGCGGAGGGGAGTTAGGGCCTAGCTGTAGAGCGCGCGCTGAGTGATTTTGGAAATTTTCACAAAAGTGACTAAGTCCACATTTTTGTACTTTTGCTTTTTGGCTGTTTGGGGTTCTTCTACTTGTTTTCGCCTGGGTTGACGGCTCTGGGGACATTGCAGGGAAGGTCTAATACCGGATAAAACTGGCTTAAACTAAATCCATGAGGAAGAAAGGTTTTGCCTTTTCTGACTTTTCGCTCAATGTAGCGTTTTCAGGGGCCTGTTTGGGGGGCTTCCTGGTGTTTGTGGGTGGGTTTCGGGGTCTTGGAGCACTACTGGGTATGGATAGTTTAGATAGCAAGAGGTTTGAAGGAAATCCATGGAGGCGGAGGGGAGTTAGGGCCTAGCTGCAGAGCGCGCGCTGAGTGATTTTGGAAATTTTCACAAAAGGGACTAAGTCCACATTTTTGTACTTTTGCTTTTTGGCTGTTTGGGGGTCTTCTATTTGTTTTCGCCTCGGTTGACGGCTCTGGGGCCATTGCTGGGAAGGTCTAATACCGGATAAAACTGGTTTAAACAACATCCATGAGGAAAAAAGGTTTTGCCTTTTCTGACTTTTCGCTCAATGTAGCGTTTTCAGGGGCCTTTTTGGGGGGGCTTCCTGGTGTTTGTGGGTGGGTTTCCTGGTCTGGGAGCACTACTGGGTATGGATAGTTTAGATAGCAAGAGGTTTGAAGGAAATCCATGGAGGCGGAGGGGAGTTAGGGCCTAGCTGCAGAGCGCGCGCTGAGAGATTTTGGAAATTTTCACAAAAGTGACTAAGTCCACATTTTTGTACTTTTGCTTTTTGGCTGTTTGGGGGTCTTCTACTTGTTTTCGCCTGGGTTGACGGCTCTGGGGCCATTGCTGGGAAGGTCTAATACCGGATAAAACTGGTTTAAACAACATCCATGAGGAAAAAAGGTTTTGCCTTTTCTGACTTTTCGCTCAATGTAGCGTTTTCAGGGGCCTGTTTGGGGGGCTTCCTGGTGCTTGTGGGTGGGTTTTGGGGTCTGGGAGCACTACTGGGTATGGATAGTTTAGATAGCAAGAGGTTTGAAGGAAATCCGTGGAGGCAGAGGGGAGTTAGGGTCTAGCTGCAGAGCGCGCGCTGAGTCATTTTGGAAATTTTCACAAAAGTGACTAAGTCCACATTTTTGTACTTTTGCTTTTTGGCTGTTTGGGGGTCTTCTACTTGTTTTCGCCTGGGTTGACGGCTCTGGGGCCATTGCTGGGAAGGTCTAATACCGGATAAAACTGGTTTAAACAACATCCATGAGGAAAAAAGGTTTTGCCTTTTCAGACTTTTCGCTCAATGTAGCGTTTTCAGGGGCCTGTTTGGGGGACTTCCTGGTGTTTGTGGGTGGGTTTCGGGGTCTGGGAGCACTACTGGGTATGGATAGTTTAGATAGCAAGAGGTTTGAAGGAAATCCGTGGAGGCAGAGGGGAGTTAGGGTCTAGCTGCAGAGCGCGCGCTGAGTCATTTTGGAAATTTTCACAAAAGTGACTAAGTCCACATTTTTGTACTTTTGCTTTTTGGCTGTTTGGGGGTCTTCTACTTGTTTTCGCCTGGGTTGACGGCTCTGGGCCATTGCTGGGAAGGTCTAATACCGGATAAAACTGGTTTAAACAACATCCATGAGGAAAAAAGGTTTTGCCTTTTCTGACTTTTCGCTCAATGTAGCGTTTTCAGGGGCCTGTTTGGGGGGCTTCCTGGTGTTTGTGGTTGGGTTTCGGGGTCTGGGAGCACTACTGGGTATGGATAGTTTAGATAGCAAGAGGTTTGAAGGAACTCCATGGAGGCGGAGGGGAGTTAGGGCCTAGCTGTAGAGCGCGCGCTGAGTGATTTTGGAAATTTTCACAAAAGTGACTAAGTCCACATTTTTGTACTTTTGCTTTTTGGCTGTTTGGGGTTCTTCTACTTGTTTTCGCCTGGGTTGACGGCTCTGGGGACATTGCTGGGAAGGTCTAATACCGGATAAAACTGGCTTAAACTAAATCCATGAGGAAGAAAGGTTTTGCCTTTTCTGACTTTTCGCTCAATGTAGCGTTTTCAGGGGCCTGTTTGGGGGGCTTCCTGGTGTTTGTGGGTGGGTTTCGGGGTCTTGGAGCACTACTGGGTATGGATAGTTTAGATAGCAAGAGGTTTGAAGGAAATCCATGGAGGCGGAGGGGAGTTAGGGCCTAGCTGCAGAGCGCGCGCTGAGTGATTTTGGAAATTTTCACAAAAGGGACTAAGTCCACATTTTTGTACTTTTGCTTTTTGGCTGTTTGGGGGTCTTCTATTTGTTTTCGCCTCGGTTGACGGCTCTGGGGCCATTGCTGGGAAGGTCTAATACCGGATAAAACTGGTTTAAACAACATCCATGAGGAAAAAAGATTTTGCCTTTTCTGACTTTTCGCTCAATGTAGCGTTTTCAGGGGCCTTTTTGGGGGGGCTTCCTGGTGTTTGTGGGTGGGTTTCCTGGTCTGGGAGCACTACTGGGTATGGATAGTTTAGATAGCAAGAGGTTTGAAGGAAATCCATGGAGGCGGAGGGGAGTTAGGGCCTAGCTGCAGAGCGCGCGCTGAGAGATTTTGGAAATTTTCACAAAAGTGACTAAGTCCACATTTTTGTACTTTTGCTTTTTGGCTGTTTGGGGGTCTTCTACTTGTTTTCGCCTGGGTTGACGGCTCTGGGGCCATTGCTGGGAAGGTCTAATACCGGATAAAACTGGTTTAAACAACATCCATGAGGAAAAAAGGTTTTGCCTTTTCTGACTTTTCGCTCAATGTAGCGTTTTCAGGGGCCTGTTTGGGGGGCTTCCTGGTGCTTGTGGGTGGGTTTTGGGGTCTGGGAGCACTACTGGGTATGGATAGTTTAGATAGCAAGAGGTTTGAAGGAAATCCATGGAGGCAGAGGGGAGTTAGGGCCTAGCTGCAGAGCGCGCGCTGAGTGATTTTGGAAATTTTCACAAAAGTGACTGTCAACATTTTTGTACTTTTGCTTTTTGGCTGCTTGGGGGTCTTCTACTTGTTTTCGCCTGGGTTGACGGCTCTGGGGCCATTGCTGGGAAGGTCTAATACTGGATAAAACTGGTTTAAACAACATCCATGAGGAAAAAAGGTTTTGCCTTTTCTGACTTTTCGCTCAATGTAGCGTTTTCAGGGGCCTGTTTGGGGGGCTTCCTGGTGCTTGTGGGTGGGTTTTGGGGTCTGGGAGCACTACTGGGTATGGATAGTTTAGATAGCAAGAGGTTTGAAGGAAATCCATGGAGGCAGAGGGGAGTTAGGGCCTAGCTGCAGAGCACGCGCTGAGTGATTTTGGAAATTTTCACAAAAGTGACTCTCAACATTTTTGTACTTTTGCTTTTTGGCTGTTTGGGGGTCTTCTACTTGTTTTCGCCTGGGTTGACGGCTCTGGGGCCATTGCTGGGAAGGTCTAATACCGGATAAAACTGGTTTAAACAACATCCATGAGGAAAAAAGGTTTTGCCTTTTCTGACTTTTCGCTCAATGTAGCGTTTTCAGGGGCCTGTTTGGGGGGGCTTCCTGGTGTTTGTGGGTGGCTTTCGTGGTCTGGGAGCACTACTGGGTATGGATAGTTTAGATAGCAAGAGGTTTGAAGGAAATCCATGGAGGCGGAGGGGAGTTAGGGCCTAGCTGCAGAGCGCGCGCTGAGTGATTTTGGAAATTTTCACAAAAGTGACTAAGTCCACATTTTTGTACTTTTGCTTTTTGGCTATTTGGGGGTCTTCTACTTGTTTTCGCCTGGGTTGACGGCTCTGGGGCCATTGCTGGGAAGGTCTAATACCGGATAAAACTGGTTTAAACAACATCCATGAGGAAAAAAGGTTTTGCCTTTTCTGACTTTTCGCTCAATGTAGCGTTTTCAGGGGCCTGTTTGGGGGGCTTCCTGGTGCTTGTGGGTGGGTTTTGGGGTCTGGGAGCACTACTGGGTATGGATAGTTTAGATAGCAAGAGGTTTGAAGGAAATCCATGGAGGCAGAGGTGAGTTAGGGCCTAGCTGCAGAGCGCGCGCTGAGTCATTTTGGAAATTTTCACAAACGTGACTAAGTCCACATTTTTGTACTTTTGCTTTTTGGCTGTTTGGGGGTCTTCTACTTGTTTTCGCCTGGGTTGACGGCTCTGGGGCCATTGCTGGGAAGGTCTAATACCGGATAAAACTGGTTTAAACAACATCCATGAGGAAAAAAGGTTTTGCCTTTTCTGACTTTTCGCTCAATGTAGCGTTTTCAGGGGCCTGTTTGGGGGACTTCCTGGTGTTTGTGGGTGGGTTTCGGGGTCTGGGAGCACTACTGGGTATGGATAGTTTAGATAGCAAGAGGTTTGAAGGAAATCCATGGAGGCAGAGGGGAGTTAGGGTCTAGCTGCAGAGCGCGCGCTGAGTCATTTTGGAAATTTTCACAAAAGTGACTAAGTCCACATTTTTGTACTTTTGCTTTTTGGCTGTTTGGGGGTCTTCTACTTGTTTTCGCCTGGGTTGACGGCTCTGGGCCATTGCTGGGAAGGTCTAATACCGGATAAAACTGGTTTAAACAACATCCATGAGGAAAAAAGGTTTTGCCTTTTCTGACTTTTCGCTCAATGTAGCGTTTTCAGGGGCCTGTTTGGGGGGCTTCCTGGTGTTTGTGGTTGGGTTTCGGGGTCTGGGAGCACTACTGGGTATGGATAGTTTAGATAGCAAGAGGTTTGAAGGAACTCCATGGAGGCGGAGGGGAGTTAGGGCCTAGCTGTAGAGCGCGCGCTGAGTGATTTTGGAAATTTTCACAAAAGTGACTAAGTCCACATTTTTGTACTTTTGCTTTTTGGCTGTTTGGGGTTCTTCTACTTGTTTTCGCCTGGGTTGACGGCTCTGGGGACATTGCTGGGAAGGTCTAATACCGGATAAAACTGGCTTAAACTAAATCCATGAGGAAGAAAGGTTTTGCCTTTTCTGACTTTTCGCTCAATGTAGCGTTTTCAGGGGCCTGTTTGGGGGGCTTCCTGGTGTTTGTGGGTGGGTTTCGGGGTCTTGGAGCACTACTGGGTATGGATAGTTTAGATAGCAAGAGGTTTGAAGGAAATCCATGGAGGCGGAGGGGAGTTAGGGCCTAGCTGCAGAGCGCGCGCTGAGTGATTTGGGAAATTTTCACAAAAGGGACTAAGTCCACATTTTTGTACTTTTGCTTTTTGGCTGTTTGGGGGTCTTCTATTTGTTTTCGCCTCGGTTGACGGCTCTGGGGCTATTGCTGGGAAGGTCTAATACCGGATAAAACTGGTTTAAACAACATCCATGAGGAAAAAAGGTTTTGCCTTTTCTGACTTTTCGCTCAATGTAGCGTTTTCAGGGGCCTTTTTGGGGGGCTTCCTGGTGTTTGTGGGTGGGTTTCCTGGTCTGGGAGCACTACTGGGTATGGATAGTTTAGATAGCAAGAGGTTTGAAGGAAATCCATGGAGGCGGAGGGGAGTTAGGGCCTAGCTGCAGAGCGCACGCTGAGAGATTTTGGAAATTTTCACAAAAGTGACTAAGTCCACATTTTTGTACTTTTGCTTTTTGGCTGTTTGGGGTTCTTCTACTTGTTTTCGCCTGGGTTGACGGCTCTGGGGACATTGCTGGGAAGGTCTAATACCGGATAAAACTGGCTTAAACTAAATCCATGAGGAAGAAAGGTTTTGCCTTTTCTGACTTTTCGCTCAATGTAGCGTTTTCAGGGGCCTGTTTGGGGGGCTTCCTGGTGCTTGTGGGTGGGTTTTGGGGTCTGGGAGCACTACTGGGTATGGATAGTTTAGATAGCAAGAGGTTTGAAGGAAATCCATGGAGGCAGAGGTGAGTTAGGGCCTAGCTGCATAGCGCGCGCTGAGTCATTTTGGAAATTTTCACAAACGTGACTAAGTCCACATTTTTGTACTTTTGCTTTTTGGCTGTTTGGGGGTCTTCTACTTGTTTTCGCCTGGGTTGACGGCTCTGGGGCCATTGCTGGGAAGGTCTAATACCGGATAAAACTGGTTTAAACAACATCCATGAGGAAAGAAGGTTTTGCCTTTTCTGACTTTTCACTCAATGTAGCGTTTTCAGGGGCCTGTTTGGGGGGCTTCCTGGTGTTTGTGGTTGGGTTTCGGGGTCTGGGAGCATTACTGGGTATGGATAGTTTAGATAGCAAGAGGTTTGAAGGAACTCCATGGAGGCGGAGGGGAGTTAGGGCCTAGCTGTAGAGCGCGCGCTGAGTGATTTTGGAAATTTTCACAAAAGTGACTAAGTCCACATTTTTTTACTTTTGCTTTTTGGCTGTTTGGGGGTCTTCTACTTGTTTTCGCCTGGGTTGACGGCTCTGGGGACATTGCTGGGAAGGTCTAATACCGGATAAAACTGGCTTAAACTAAATCCATGAGGAAGAAAGGTTTTGCCTTTTCTGACTTTTCGCTCAATGTAGCGTTTTCAGGGGCCTGTTTGGGGGGCTTCCTGGTGTTTGTGGGTGGGTTTCGGGGTCTTGGAGCACTACTGGGTATGGATAGTTTAGATAGCAAGAGGTTTGAAGGAAATCCATGGAGGCGGAGGGGAGTTAGGGCCTAGCTGCAGAGCGCGCGCTGAGTGATTTTGGAAATTTTCACAAAAGTGACTAAGTCCACATTTTTGTACTTTTGCTTTTTGGCTGTTTGGGGTTCTTCTACTTGTTTTCGCCTGGGTTGACGGCTCTGGGGACATTGCTGGGAAGGTCTAATACCAGATAAAACTGGCTTAAACTAAATCCATGAGGAAGAAAGGTTTTGCCTTTTCTGACTTTTCGCTCAATGTAGCGTTTTCAGGGGCCTGTTTGGGGGGCTTCCTGGTGCTTGTGGGTGGGTTTTGGGGTCTGGGAGCACTACTGGGTATGGATAGTTTAGATAGCAAGAGGTTTGAAGGAAATCCATGGAGGCAGAGGTGAGTTAGGGCCTAGCTGCATAGCGCGCGCTGAGTCATTTTGGAAATTTTCACAAACGTGACTAAGTCCACATTTTTGTACTTTTGCTTTTTGGCTGTTTGGGGGTCTTCTACTTGTTTTCGCCTGGGTTGACGGCTCTGGGGCCATTGCTGGGAAGGTCTAATACCGGATAAAACTGGTTTAAACAACATCCATGAGGAAAAAAGGTTTTGCCTTTTCTGACTTTTTGCTCAATGTAGCGTTTTCAGGGGCCTGTTTGGGGGGCTTCCTGGTGTTTGTGGGTGGGTTTCGGGGTCTGGGAGCACTACTGGGTATGGATAGTTTAGATAGCAAGAGGTTTGAAGGAAATCCATGGAGGCGGAGGGGAGTTAGGGCCTAGCTGCAGAGCGCGCGCTGAGTGATTTTGGAAATTTTCACAAAAGTGACTAAGTCCACATTTTTGTACTTTTGCTTTTTGGCTGTTTGGGGGTCTTCTACTTGTTTTCGCCTGGGTTGACGGCTCTGGGGACATTGCTGGGAAGGTCTAATACCGGATAAAACTGGCTTAAACTAAATCCATGAGGAAGAAAGGTTTTGCCTTTTCTGACTTTTCGCTCAATGTAGCGTTTTCAGGGGCCTGTTTGGGGGGCTTCCTGGTGTTTGTGGGTGGGTTTCGGGGTCTTGGAGCACTACTGGGTATGGATAGTTTAGATAGCAAGAGGTTTGAAGGAAATCCATGGAGGCGGAGGGGAGTTAGGGCCTAGCTGCAGAGCGCGCGCTGAGTGATTTGGGAAATTTTCACAAAAGGGACTAAGTCCACATTTTTGTACTTTTGCTTTTTGGCTGTTTGGGGGTCTTCTATTTGTTTTCGCCTCGGTTGACGGCTCTGGGGCCATTGCTGGGAAGGTCTAATACCGGATAAAACTGGTTTAAACAACATCCATGAGGAAAGAAGGTTTTGCCTTTTCTGACTTTTCACTCAATGTAGCGTTTTCAGGGGCCTGTTTGGGGGGCTTCCTGGTGTTTGTGGTTGGGTTTCGGGGTCTGGGAGCATTACTGGGTATGGATAGTTTAGATAGCAAGAGGTTTGAAGGAACTCCATGGAGGCGGAGGGGAGTTAGGGCCTAGCTGTAGAGCGCGCGCTGAGTGATTTTGGAAATTTTCACAAAAGTGACTAAGTCCACATTTTTTTACTTTTGCTTTTTGGCTGTTTGGGGGTCTTCTACTTGTTTTCGCCTGGGTTGACGGCTCTGGGGACATTGCTGGGAAGGTCTAATACCGGATAAAACTGGCTTAAACTAAATCCATGAGGAAGAAAGGTTTTGCCTTTTCTGACTTTTCGCTCAATGTAGCGTTTTCAGGGGCCTGTTTGGGGGGCTTCCTGGTGTTTGTGGGTGGGTTTCGGGGTCTTGGAGCACTACTGGGTATGGATAGTTTAGATAGCAAGAGGTTTGAAGGAAATCCATGGAGGCGGAGGGGAGTTAGGGCCTAGCTGCAGAGCGCGCGCTGAGTGATTTTGGAAATTTTCACAAAAGTGACTAAGTCCACATTTTTGTACTTTTGCTTTTTGGCTGTTTGGGGTTCTTCTACTTGTTTTCGCCTGGGTTGACGGCTCTGGGGACATTGCTGGGAAGGTCTAATACCAGATAAAACTGGCTTAAACTAAATCCATGAGGAAGAAAGGTTTTGCCTTTTCTGACTTTTCGCTCAATGTAGCGTTTTCAGGGGCCTGTTTGGGGGGCTTCCTGGTGCTTGTGGGTGGGTTTTGGGGTCTGGGAGCACTACTGGGTATGGATAGTTTAGATAGCAAGAGGTTTGAAGGAAATCCATGGAGGCAGAGGTGAGTTAGGGCCTAGCTGCAGAGCGCGCGGAGTCATTTTGGAAATTTTCACAAACGTGACTAAGTCCACATTTTTGTACTTTTGCTTTTTGGCTGTTTGGGGGTCTTCTACTTGTTTTCGCCTGGGTTGACGGCTCTGGGGCCATTGCTGGGAAGGTCTAATACCGGATAAAACTGGTTTAAACAACATCCATGAGGAAAAAAGGTTTTGCCTTTTCTGACTTTTCGCTCAATGTAGCGTTTTCAGGGGCCTGTTTGGGGGGCTTCCTGGTGTTTGTGGGTGGGTTTCGGGGTCTGGGAGCACTACTGGGTATGGATAGTTTAGATAGCAAGAGGTTTGAAGGAAATCCATGGAGGCAGAGGGGAGTTAGGGCCTAGCTGCAGAGCGCGCGCTGAGTGATTTTGGAAATTTTCACAAAAGTGACTAAGTCCACATTTTTGTACTTTTGCTTTTTGGCTGTTTGGGGGTCTTCTACTTGTTTTCGCCTGGGTTGACGGCTCTGGGCCATTGCTGGGAAGGTCTAATACCGGATAAAACTGGTTTAAACAACATCCATGAGGAAAAAAGGTTTTGCCTTTTCTGACTTTTCGGTCAATGTAGCGTTTTCAGGGGCCTGTTTGGGGGGCTTTCTGGTGTTTGTGGGTGGGTTTCGGGGTCTGGGAGCACTACTGGGTATGGATAGTTTAGATAGCAAGAGGTTTGAAGGAAATCCATGGAGGCAGAGGGGAGTTAGGGCCTAGCTGCAGAGCGCGCGCTGAGTGATTTTGGAAATTTTCACAAAAGTGACTGTCAACATTTTTGTACTTTTGCTTTTTGGCTGTTTGGGGGTCTTCTACTTGTTTTCGCCTGGGTTGACGGCTCTGGGGCCATTGCTGGGAAGGTCTAATACCGGATAAAACTGGTTTAAACAACATCCATGAGGAAAAAAGGTTTTGCCTTTTCTGACTTTTCGCTCAATGTAGCGTTTTCAGGGGCCTGTTTGGGGGGCTTCCTGGTGTTTGTGGTTGGGTTTCGGGGTCTGGGAGCACTACTGGGTATGGATAGTTTAGATAGCAAGAGGTTTGAAGGAACTCCATGGAGGCGGAGGGGAGTTAGGGCCTAGCTGTAGAGCACGCGCTGAGTGATTTTGGAAATTTTCACAAAAGTGACTAAGTCCACATTTTTGTACTTTTGCTTTTTGGCTGTTTGGGGGTCTTCTACTTGTTTTCGCCTGGGTTGACGGCTCTGGGGACATTGCTGGGAAGGTCTAATACCGGATAAAACTGGCTTAAACTAAATCCATGAGGAAGAAAGGTTTTGCCTTTTCTGACTTTTCGCTCAATGTAGCGTTTTCAGGGGCCTGTTTGGGGGGCTTCCTGGTGTTTGTGGGTGGGTTTCGGGGTCTTGGAGCACTACTGGGTATGGATAGTTTAGATAGCAAGAGGTTTGAAGGAAATCCATGGAGGCGGAGGGGAGTTAGGGCCTAGCTGCAGAGCGCGCGCTGAGTGATTTTGGAAATTTTCACAAAAGTGACTAAGTCCACATTTTTGTACTTTTGCTTTTTGGCTGTTTGGGGGTCTTCTATTTGTTTTCGCCTCGGTTGACGGCTCTGGGGCCATTGCTGGGAAGGTCTAATACCGGATAAAACTGGTTTAAACAACATCCATGAGGAAAAAAGGTTTTGCCTTTTCTGACTTTTCGCTCAATGTAGCGTTTTCAGGGGCCTTTTTGGGGGGGCTGCCTGGTGTTTGTGGGTGGGTTTCCTGGTCTGGGAGCACTACTGGGTATGGATAGTTTAGATAGCAAGAGGTTTGAAGGAAATCCATGGAGGCGGAGGGGAGTTAGGGCCTAGCTGCAGAGCGCGCGCTGAGAGATTTTGGAAATTTTCACAAAAGTGACTAAGTCCACATTTTTGTACTTTTGCTTTTTGGCTGTTTGGGGGTCTTCTACTTGTTTTCGCCTGGGTTGACGGCTCTGGGGCCATTGCTGGGAAGGTCTAATACCGGATAAAACTGGTTTAAACAACATCCATGAGGAAAAAAGGTTTTGCCTTTTCTGACTTTTCGCTCAATGTAGCGTTTTCAGGGGCCTGTTTGGGGGGCTTCCTGGTGCTTGTGGGTGGGTTTTGGGGTCTGGGAGCACTACTGGGTATGGATAGTTTAGATAGCAAGAGGTTTGAAGGAAATCCATGGAGGCAGAGGGGAGTTAGGGCCTAGCTGCAGAGCGCGCGCTGAGTGATTTTGGAAATTTTCACAAAAGTGACTGTCAACATTTTTGTACTTTTGCTTTTTGGCTGTTTGGGGGTCTTCTACTTGTTTTCGCCTGGGTTGACGGCTCTGGGGCCATTGCTGGGAAGGTCTAATACTGGATAAAACTGGTTTAAACAACATCCATGAGGAAAAAAGGTTTTGCCTTTTCTGACTTTTCGCTCAATGTAGCGTTTTCAGGGGCCTGTTTGGGGGGCTTCCTGGTGCTTGTGGGTGGGTTTTGGGGTCTGGGAGCACTACTGGGTATGGATAGTTTAGATAGCAAGAGGTTTGAAGGAAATCCATGGAGGCAGAGGGGAGTTAGGGCCTAGCTGCAGAGCACGCGCTGAGTGATTTTGGACATTTTCACAAAAGTGACTGTCAACATTTTTGTACTTTTGCTTTTTGGCTGTTTGGGGGTCTTCTACTTGTTTTCGCCTGGGTTGACGGCTCTGGGGCCATTGCTGGGAAGGTCTAATACCGGATAAAACTGGTTTAAACAACATCCATGAGGAAAAAAGGTTTTGCCTTTTCTGACTTTTCGCTCAATGTAGCGTTTTCAGGGGCCTGTTTGGGGGGCTTCTTGGTGTTTGTGGGTGGGTTTCGGGGTCTGGGAGCACTACAGGGTATAGATAGTTTAGATAGCAAGAGGTTTAAAGGAAATCCATGGAGGCGGAGGGGAGTTAGGGCCTAGCTGCAGAGCGCGCGCTGAGTGATTTTGGAAATTTTCACAAAAGTGACTAAGTCCACATTTTTGTACTTTTGCTTTTTGGCTGTTTGGGGGTCTTCTACTTGTTTTCGCCTGGGTTGACGACTCTGGGGCCATTGCTGGGAAGGTCTAATACCGGATAAAACTGGTTTAAACAACATCCATGAGGTAAAAAGGTTTTGCCTTTTCTGACTTTTCGCTCAATGTAGCGTTTTATGGGGCCTGTTTGGGGGGCTTCCTGGTGTTTGTGGGTGGGTTTCGGGGTCTGGGAGCACTACTGGGTATGGATAGTTTAGATAGCAAGAGGTTTGAAGGAAATCCATGAAGGCAGAGGGGAGTTAGGGCCTAGCTGCAGAGCGCGCGCTGAGTTATTTTGGAAATTTTCACAAAAGTGACTAAGTCCAAATTTTTGTACTTTTGCTTTTTGGCTGTTTGGGGGTCTTCTACTTGTTTTCGCCTGGGTTGACGGCTCTGGGGCCATTGCTGGGAAGGTCTAATACCGGATAAAACTGGTTTAAACAACATCCATGAGGAAAAAAGGTTTTGCCTTTTCTGACTTTTCGCTCAATGTAGCGTTTTCAGGGGCCTGTTTGGGGGGCTTCCTCGTGTTTGTGGGTGGGTTTCGGGGTCTGGGAGCACTACTGGGTATGGATAGTTTAGATAGCAAGAGGTTTGAAGGAAATCCATGGAGGCAGAGGGGAGTTAGGGTCTAGCTGCAGAGCGCGCGCTGAGTGATTTTGGAAATTTTCACAAACGTGACTAAGTCCACATTTTTGTACTTTTGCTTTTTGGCTGTTTGGGGGTCTTCTACTTGTTTTCGCCTGGGTTGACGGCTCTGGGGCCATTGCTGGGAAGGTCTAATACCGGATAAAACTGGTTTAAACAACATCCATGAGGAAAAAAGGTTTTGCCTTTTCTGACTTTTCGCTCAATGTAGTGTTTTCAGGGGCCTGTTTGGGGGGGCTTCCTGGTGTTTGTGGGTGGGTTTCGTGGTCTGGGAGCACTACTGGGTATGGATAGTTTAGATAGCAAGAGGTTTGAAGGAAATCCACGGAGGCGGAGGGGAGTTAGGGCCTAGCTGCAGAGCGCGCGCTGAGTCATTTTGGAAATTTTCACAAACGTGACTAAGTCCACATTTTTGTACTTTTGCTTTTTGGCTGTTTGGGGGTCTTCTACTTGTTTTCGCCTGGGTTGACGGCTCTGGGGCCATTGCTGGGAAGGTCTAATACCGGATAAAACTGGTTTAAACAACATCCATGAGGAAAAAAGGTTTTGCCTTTTCTGACTTTTCGCTCAATGTAGCGTTTTCAGGGGCCTGTTTGGGGGGCTTCCTGGTGTTTGTGGGTGGGTTTCGGGGTCTGGGAGCACTACTGGGTATGGATAGTTTAGATAGCAAGAGGTTTGAAGGAAATCCATGTAGGCGGAGGGGAGTTAGGGCCTAGCTGCTGAGCGCGCGCTGAGTGATTTTGGAAATTTTCACAAAAGTGACTAAGTCCACATTTTTGTACTTTTGCTTTTTGGCTGTTTGGGGGTCTTCTACTTGTTTTCGCCTGGGTTGACGACTCTGGGGCCATTGCTGGGAAGGTCTAATACCGGATAAAACTGGTTTAAACAACATCCATGAGGAAAAAAGGTTTTGCCTTTTCTGACTTTTCGCTCAATGTAGCGTTTTCAGGGGCCTGTTTGGGGGGGCTTCCTGGTGTTTGTGGGTGGGTTTCGTGGTCTGGGAGCACTACTGGGTATGGATAGTTTAGATAGCAAGAGGTTTGAAGGAAATCCATGGAGGCGGAGGGGAGTTAGGGCCTAGCTGCAGAGCGCGCGCTGAGTCATTTTGGAAATTTTCACAAACGTGACTAAGTCCACATTTTTGTACTTTTGCTTTTTGGCTGTTTGGGGGTCTTCTACTTGTTTTCGCCTGGGTTGACGGCTCTGGGGCCATTGCTGGGAAGGTCTAATACCGGATAAAACTGGTTTAAACAACATCCATAAGGAAAAAAGGTTTTGCCTTTTCTGACTTTTCGCTCAATGTAGCGTTTTCAGGGGCCTGTTTGGGGGGCTTCCTGGTGTTTGTGGGTGGGTTTCGGGGTCTGGGAGCACTACTGGGTATGGATAGTTTAGATAGCAAGAGGTTTGAAGGAAATCCATGGAGGCGGAGGGGAGTTAGGGCCTAGCTGCAGAGCGCGTGCTGAGTGATTTTGGAAATTTTCACAAAAGTGACTAAGTCCACATTTTTGTACTTTTGCTTTTTGGCTGTTTGGGGGTCTTCTACTTGTTTTCGCCTGGGTTGACGACTCTGGGGCCATTGCTGGGAAGGTCTAATACCGGATAAAACTGGTTTAAACAACATCCATGAGGAAGAAAGGTTTTGCCTTTTCTGACTTTTCGCTCAATGTAGCGTTTTCAGGGGCCTGTTTGGGGGACTTCCTGGTGTTTGTGGGTGGGTTTCGGGGTCTGGGAGCACTACTGGGTATGGATAGTTTAGATAGCAAGAGGTTTGAAGGAAATCCATGGAGGCAGAGGGGAGTTAGGGCCTAGCTGCAGAGCGCGCGCTGAGTGATTTTGGAAATTTTCACAAAAGTGACTGTCAACATTTTTGTACTTTTGCTTTTTGGCTGTTTGGGGGTCTTCTACTTGTTTTCGCCTGGGTTGACGGCTCTGGGGCCATTGCTGGGAAGGTCTAATACCGGATAAAACTGGTTTAAACAACATCCATGAGGAAAAAAGGTTTTGCCTTTTCTGACTTTTCGCTCAATGTAGCGTTTTCAGGGGCCTGTTTGGGGGGCTTCCTGGTGTTTGTGGGTGGGTTTCGGGGTCTGGGAGCACTACTGGGTATGGATAGTTTAGATAGCAAGAGGTTTGAAGGAAATCAATGGAGGCGGAGGGGAGTTAGGGCCTAGCTGTAGAGCGCGCGCTGAGTGATTTTGGAAATTTTCACAAAAGTGACTAAGTCCACATTTTTGTACTTTTGCTTTTTGGCTGTTTGGGGGTCTTCTACTTGTTTTCGCCTGGGTTGGCGGCTCTGGGGACATTGCTGGGAAGGTCTAATACCGGATAAAACTGGTTTAAACTAAATCCATGAGGAAGAAAGGTTTTGCCTTTTCTGACTTTTCACTCAATGTAGCGTTTTCAGGGGCCTGTTTGGGGGGCTTCCTGGTGTTTGTGGGTGGGTTTCGGGGTCTGGGAGCACTACTGGGCATGGATAGTTTAGATAGCAAGAGGTTTGAAGGAAATCCATGGACACAGAGGGGAGTTAGGGCCTAGCTGCAGAGCGCGCGCTGAGTTATTTTGGAAATTTTCACAAAAGTGACTAAGTCCACATTTTTGTACTTTTGATTTTTGGCTGTTTGGGGGTCTTCTACTTGTTTTCGCCTGGGTTGACGGCTCTGGGGCCATTGCTGGGAAGGTCTAATACCGGATAAAACTGGTTTAAACAACATCCATGAGGAAAAAAGGTTTTGCCTTTTCTGACTTTTCGCTCAATGTAGCGTTTTCCGGTGCCTGTTTGGGGGACTTCCTGGTGTTTGTGGGTGGGTTTCGGGGTCTGGGAGCACTACTGGGTATGGATAGTTTAGATAGCAAGAGGTTTGAAGGAAATCCATGGAGGCGGAGGGGAGTTAGGGCCTAGCTGCAGAGCGCGCGCTGAGTGATTTTGGAAATTTTCACAAAAGTGACTAAGTCCACATTTTTGTACTTTTGCTTTTTGGCTGTTTGGGGGTCTTCTACTTGTTTTCGCCTGGGTTGACGGCTCTGGGGCCATTGCTGGGAAGGTCTAATACCGGATAAAACTGGTTTAAACAACATCCATGAGGAAAAAAGGTTTTGCCTTTTCTGACTTTTCGCTCAATGTAGCGTTTTCAGGGGCCTGTTTGGGGGGCTTCCTGGTGTTTGTGGGTGGGTTTCGGGGTCTGGGAGCACTACAGGATATGGATAGTTTAGATAGCAAGAGGTTTGAAGGAAATCCATGGAGGCGGAGGGGAGTTAGGGCCTAGCTGCAGAGCGCGCGCTGAGTGATTTTGGAAATTTTCACAAAAGTGACTAAGTCCACATTTTTGTACTTTTGCTTTTTGGCTGTTTGGGGGTCTTCTACTTGTTTTCGCCTGGGTTGACGACTCTGGGGCCATTGCTGGGAAGGTCTAATACCGGATAAAACTGGTTTAAACAACATCCATGAGGATAAAAGGTTTTGCCTTTTCTGACTTTTCGCTCAATGTAGCGTTTTATGGGGCCTGTTTGGGGGGCTTCCTGGTGTTTGTGGGTGGGTTTCGGGGTCTGGGAGCACTACTGGGTATGGATAGTTTAGATAGCAAGAGGTTTGAAGGAAATCCATGAAGGCAGAGGGGAGTTAGGGCCTAGCTGCAGAGCGCGCGCTGAGTTATTTTGGAAATTTTCACAAAAGTGACTAAGTCCAAATTTTTGTACTTTTGCTTTTTGGCTGTTTGGGGGTCTTCTACTTGTTTTCGCCTGGGTTGACGGCTCTGGGGCCATTGCTGGGAAGGTCTAATACCGGATAAAACTGGTTTAAACAACATCCATGAGGAAAAAAGGTTTTGCCTTTTCTGACTTTTCGCTCAATGTAGCGTTTTCAGGGGCCTGTTTGGGGGGCTTCCTCGTGTTTGTGGGTGGGTTTCGGGGTCTGGGAGCACTACTGGGTATGGATAGTTTAGATAGCAAGAGGTTTGAAGGAAATCCATGGAGGCAGAGGGGAGTTAGGGTCTAGCTGCAGAGCGCGCGCTGAGTGATTTTGGAAATTTTCACAAACGTGACTAAGTCCACATTTTTGTACTTTTGCTTTTTGGCTGTTTGGGGGTCTTCTACTTGTTTTCGCCTGGGTTGACGGCTCTGGGGCCATTGCTGGGAAGGTCTAATACCGGATAAAACTGGTTTAAACAACATCCATGAGGAAAAAAGGTTTTGCCTTTTCTGACTTTTCGCTCAATGTAGTGTTTTCAGGGGCCTGTTTGGGGGGGCTTCCTGGTGTTTGTGGGTGGGTTTCGTGGTCTGGGAGCACTACTGGGTATGGATAGTTTAGATAGCAAGAGGTTTGAAGGAAATCCATGGAGGCGGAGGGGAGTTAGGGCCTAGCTGCAGAGCGCGCGCTGAGTCATTTTGGAAATTTTCACAAACGTGACTAAGTCCACATTTTTGTACTTTTGCTTTTTGGCTGTTTGGGGGTCTTCTACTTGTTTTCGCCTGGGTTGACGGCTCTGGGGCCATTGCTGGGAAGGTCTAATACCTGATAAAACTGGTTTAAACAACATCCATGAGGAAAAAAGGTTTTGCCTTTTCTGACTTTTCGCTCAATGTAGCGTTTTCAGGGGCCTGTTTGGGGGGCTTCCTGGTGTTTGTGGGTGGGTTTCGGGGTCTGGGAGCACTACTGGGTATGGATAGTTTAGATAGCAAGAGGTTTGAAGGAAATCCATGTAGGCGGAGGGGAGTTAGGGCCTAGCTGCTGAGCGCGCGCTGAGTGATTTTGGAAATTTTCACAAAAGTGACTAAGTCCACATTTTTGTACTTTTGCTTTTTGGCTGTTTGGGGGTCTTCTACTTGTTTTCGCCTGGGTTGACGACTCTGGGGCCATTGCTGGGAAGGTCTAATACCGGATAAAACTGGTTTAAACAACATCCATGAGGAAAAAAGGTTTTGCCTTTTCTGACTTTTCGCTCAATGTAGCGTTTTCAGGGGCCTGTTTGGGGGGGCTTCCTGGTGTTTGTGGGTGGGTTTCGTGGTCTGGGAGCACTACTGGGTATGGATAGTTTAGATAGCAAGAGGTTTGAAGGAAATCCATGGAGGCGGAGGGGAGTTAGGGCCTAGCTGCAGAGCGCGCGCTGAGTCATTTTGGAAATTTTCACAAACGTGACTAAGTCCACATTTTTGTACTTTTGCTTTTTGGCTGTTTGGGGGTCTTCTACTTGTTTTCGCCTGGGTTGACGGCTCTGGGGCCATTGCTGGGAAGGTCTAATACCGGATAAAACTGGTTTAAACAACATCCATAAGGAAAAAAGGTTTTGCCTTTTCTGACTTTTCGCTCAATGTAGCGTTTTCAGGGGCCTGTTTGGGGGGCTTCCTGGTGTTTGTGGGTGGGTTTCGGGGTCTGGGAGCACTACTGGGTATGGATAGTTTAGATAGCAAGAGGTTTGAAGGAAATCCATGGAGGCGGAGGGGAGTTAGGGCCTAGCTGCAGAGCGCGCGCTGAGTGATTTTGGAAATTTTCACAAAAGTGACTAAGTCCACATTTTTGTACTTTTGCTTTTTGGCTGTTTGGGGGTCTTCTACTTGTTTTCGCCTGGGTTGACGACTCTGGGGCCATTGCTGGGAAGGTCTAATACCGGATAAAACTGGTTTAAACAACATCCATGAGGAAAAAAGGTTTTGCCTTTTCTGACTTTTCGCTCAATGTAGCGTTTTCAGGGGCCTGTTTGGGGGACTTCCTGGTGTTTGTGGGTGGGTTTCGGGGTCTGGGAGCACTACTGGGTATGGATAGTTTAGATAGCAAGAGGTTTGAAGGAAATCCATGGAGGCAGAGGGGAGTTAGGGTCTAGCTGCAGAGCGCGCGCTGAGTCATTTTGGAAATTTTCACAAAAGTGACTAAGTCCACATTTTTGTACTTTTGCTTTTTGGCTGTTTGGGGGTCTTCTACTTGTTTTCGCCTGGGTTGACGGCTATGGGCCATTGCTGGGAAGGTCTAATACCGGATAAAACTGGTTTAAACAACATCCATGAGGAAAAAAGGTTTTGCCTTTTCTGACTTTTCGGTCAATGTAGCGTTTTGAGGGGCCTGTTTGGGGGGCTTCCTGGTGTTTGTGGGTGGGTTTCGGGGTCTGGGAGCACTACTGGGTATGGATAGTTTAGATAGCAAGAGGTTTGAAGGAAATCCATGGAGGCAGAGGGGAGTTAGGGCCTAGCTGCAGAGCGCGCGCTGAGTGATTTTGGAAATTTTCACAAAAGTGACTGTCAACATTTTTGTACTTTTGCTTTTTGGCTGTTTGGGGGTCTTCTACTTGTTTTCGCCTGGGTTGACGGCTCTGGGGCCATTGCTGGGAAGGTCTAATTCCGGATAAAACTGGTTTAAACAACATCCATGAGGAAAAAAGGTTTTGCCTTTTCTGACTTTTCGCTCAATGTAGCGTTTTCAGGGGCCTGTTTGGGGGGCTTCCTGGTGTTTGTGGGTGGGTTTCGGGGTCTGGGAGCACTACTGGGTATGGATAGTTTAGATAGCAAGAGGTTTGAAGGAAATCCATGGAGGCGGAGGGGAGTTAGGGCCTAGCTGTAGAGCGCGCGCTGAGTGATTTTGGAAATTTTCACAAAAGTGACTAAGTCCACATTTTTGTACTTTTGCTTTTTGGCTGTTTGGGGGTCTTCTACTTGTTTTCGCCTGGGTTGACGGCTCTGGGGACATTGCTGGGAAGGTCTAATACCGGATAAAACTGGTTTAAACTAAATCCATGAGGAAGAAAGGTTTTGCCTTTTCTGACTTTTCGCTCAATGTAGCGTTTTCAGGGGCCTGTTTGGGGGGCTTCCTGGTGTTTGTGGGTGGGTTTCGGGGTCTGGGAGCACTACTGGGTATGGATAGTTTAGATAGCAAGAGGTTTGAAGGAAATCCATGGAGACAGAGGGGAGTTAGGGCCTAGCTGCAGAGCGCGCGCTGAGTTATTTTGGAAATTTTCACAAAAGTGACTAAGTCCACATTTTTGTACTTTTGCTTTTTGGCTGTTTGGGGGTCTTCTACTTGTTTTCGCCTGGGTTGACGGCTCTGGGGCCATTGCTGGGAAGGTCTAATACCGGATAAAACTGGTTTAAACAACATCCATGAGGAAAAAAGGTTTTGCCTTTTCTGACTTTTCGCTCAATGTAGCGTTTTCAGGTGCCTGTTTGGGGGACTTCCTGGTGTTTGTGGGTGGTATTCGGGGTCTGGGAGCACTACTGGGTATGGATAGTTTAGATAGCAAGAGGTTTGAAGGAAATCCATGGAGGCGGAGGGGAGTTAGGGCCTAGCTGCAGAGCGCGCGCTGAGTGATTTTGGAAATTTTCACAAAAGTGACTAAGTCCACATTTTTGTACTTTTGCTTTTTGGCTGTTTGGGGGTCTTCTACTTGTTTTCGCCTGGGTTGACGGCTCTGGGGCCATTGCTGGGAAGGTCTAATACCGGATAAAACTGGTTTAAACAACATCCATGAGGAAAAAAGCTTTTGCCTTTTCTGACTTTTCGCTCAATGTAGCGTTTTCAGGGGCCTGTTTGGGGGGCTTCCTGGTGTTTGTGGGTGGGTTTCGGGGCCTGGGAGCACTACTGGGTATGGATAGTTTAGATAGCAAGAGGTTTGAAGGAAATCCATGGAGGCAGAGGGGAGTTAGGGCCTAGCTGCAGAGCGCGCGCTGAGTGATTTTGGAAATTTTCACAAAAGTGACTAAGTCCACATTTTTGTACTTTTGCTTTTTGGCTGTTTGGGGGTCTTCTACTTGTTTTCGCCTGGGTTGACGGCTCTGGGGCCATTGCTGGGAAGGTCTAATACCGGATAAAACTGGTTTAAACAACATCCATGAGGAAAAAAGGTTTTGCCTTTTCTGACTTTTCGCTCAATGTAGCGTTTTCAGGGGCCTGTTTGGGGGGCTTCCTGGTGTTTGTGGGTGGGTTTCGGGGTCTGGGAGCACTACTGGGTATGGATAGTTTAGATAGCAAGAGGTTTGAAGGAAATCCATGGAGGCGGAGGGGAGTTAGGGCCTAGCTGCAGAGCGCGCGCTGAGTGATTTTGGAAATTTTCACAAAAGTGACTAAGTCCACATTTTTGTACTTTTGCTTTTTGGCTGTTTGGGGGTCTTCTACTTGTTTTCGCCTGGGTTGACGGCTCTGGGGACATTGCTGGGAAGGTCTAATACCGGATAAAACTGGTTTAAACAACATCCATGAGGAAAAAAGGTTTTGCCTTTTCTGACTTTTCGCTCAATGTAGCGTTTTCAGGGGCCTGTTTGGGGGGCTTCCTGGTGTTTGTGGGTGGGTTTCGGGGTCTGGGAGCACTACTGGGTATGGATAGTTTAGATAGCAAGAGGTTTGAAGGAAATCCATGGAGGCGGAGGGGAGTTAGGGCCTAGCTGCAGAGCGCGCGCTGAGTGATTTTGGAAATTTTCACAAAAGTGACTAAGTCCACATTTTTGTACTTTTGCTTTTTGGCTGTTTGGGGGTCTTCTATTTGTTTTCACCTCGGTTGAAGGCTCTGGGGCCATTGCTGGGAAGGTCTAATACCGGATAAAACTGGTTTAAACAACATCCATGAGGAAGAAAGGTTTGGCCTTTTCTGACTTTTCGCTCAATGTAGCGTTTTCAGGGGCCTGTTTGGGGGGCTTCCTGGTGTTTGTGGGTGGGTTTCGGGGTCTGGGAGCAATACTGGGTATGGATAGTTTAGATAGCAAGAGGTTTGAAGGAAATCCATGAAGGCAGAGGGGAGTTAGGGCCTAGCTGCAGAGCGCGCGCTGAGTTATTTTGGACATTTTCACAAAAGTGACTAAGTCCAAATTTTTGTACTTTTGCTTTTTGGCTGTTTGGGGGTCTTCTACTTGTTTTCGCCTGGGTTGACGGCTCTGGGGCCATTGCTGGGAAGGTCTAATACCGGATAAAACTGGTTTAAACAACATCCATGAGGAAAAAAGGTTTTGCCTTTTCTGACTTTTCGCTCAATGTAGCGTTTTCAGGGGCCTGTTTGGGGGGCTTCCTCGTGTTTGTGGGTGGGTTTCGGGGTCTGGGAGCACTACTGGGTATGAATAGTTTAGATAGCAAGAGGTTTGAAGGAAATTCATGGAGGCGGCGGGGAGTTAGGGCCTAGCTGCAGAGCGCGCGCTGAGTGATTTTGGAAATTTTCACAAAAGTGACTAAGTCCACATTTTTGTACTTTTGCTTTTTGGCTGTTTGGGGGTCTTCTACTTGTTTTCGCCTGGGTTGACGGCTCTGGGGCTATTGCTGGGCAGGTCTAATACCGGATAAAACTGGTTTAAACAACATCCATGAGGAAAAAAGGTTTTGCCTTTTCTGACTTTTCGCTCATTGTAGCGTTTTCAGGGGCCTGTTTGGGGGGCTTCCTGGTGTTTGTGGGTGGGTTTCGGGGTCTGGGAGCACTACTGGGTATGGATAGTTTAGATAGCAAGAGGTTTGAAGGAAATCCATGGAGGCAGAGGGGAGTTAGGGTCTAGCTGCAGAGCGCGCGCTGAGTGATTTTGGAAATTTTCACAAAAGTGACTAAGTCCACATTTTTGTACTTTTGCTTTTTGGCTGTTTGGGGGTCTTCTACTTGTTTTTGCCTGGGTTGACGGCTCAGGGGCCATTGCTGGGAAGGTCTAATACCGGATAAAACTGGTTTAAACAACATCCATGAGGAAAAAAGGTTTTGCCTTTTCTGACTTTTCACTCAATGTAGCGTTTTCAGGGGCCTGTTTGGGGGGGCTTCCTGGTGTTTGTGGGTGGGTTTCGTGGTCTGGAAGCACTACTGGGTATGGATAGTTTAGATAGCAAGAGGTTTGAAGGAAATCCATGGAGGCGGAGGGGAGTTAGGGCCTAGCTGCAGAGCGCGCGCTGAGTGATTTTGGAAATTTTCACAAACGTGACCAAGTCCACATTTTTGTACTTTTGCTTTTTGGCTGTTTGGGGGTCTTCTACTTGTTTTCGCCTGGGTTGACGGCTCTGGGGCCATTGCTGGGAAGGTCTAATACCGGATAAAACTGGTTTAAACAACATCCATGAGGAAAAAAGGTTTTGCCTTTTCTGACTTTTCGCTCAATGTAGCGTTTTCAGGGGCCTGTTTGGGGGGCTTCCTGGTGTTTGTGGGTGGGTTTCGGGGTCTGGGAGCACTACTGGGTATGGATAGTTTAGATAGCAAGAGGTTTGAAGGAAATCCATGGAGGCAGAGGGGAGTTAGGGTCTAGCTGCAGAGCGCGCTCTGAGTGATTTTGGAAATTTTCACAAAAGTGACTAAGTCCACATTTTTGTACTTTTGCTTTTTGGCTGTTTGGGGGTCTTCTACTTGTTTTCGCCTGGGTTGACGGCTCAGGGGCCATTGCTGGGAAGGTCTAATACCGGATAAAACTGGTTTAAACAACATCCATGAGGAAAAAAGGTTTTGCCTTTTCTGACTTTTCGCTCAATGTAGCGTTTTCAGGGGCCTGTTTGGGGGGGCTTCCTGGTGTTTGTGGGTGGGTTTCGTGGTCTGGGAGCACTACTGGGTATGGATAGTTTAGATAGCAAGAGGTTTGAAGGAAATCCATGGAGGCGGAGGGGAGTTAGGGCCTAGCTGCAGAGCGCGCGCTGAGTGATTTTGGAAATTTTCACAAAAGTGACTAAGTCCACATTTTTGTACTTTTGCTTTTTGGCTGTTTGGGGGTCTTCTACTTGTTTTCGCCTGGGTTGACGGCTCTGGGGCCATTGCTGGGAAGGTCTAATACCGGATAAAACTGGTTTAAACAACATCCATGAGGAAAAAAGGTTTTGCCTTTTCTGACTTTTCGCTTAATGTAGCGTTTTCAGGGGCCTGTTTGGGGGGCTTCCTGGTGCTTGTGGGTGGGTTTTGGGGTCTGGGAGCACTACTGGGTATGGATAGTTTAGATAGCAGGAGGTTTGAAGGAAATCCATGGAGGCAGAGGGGAGTTAGGGCCTAGCTGCAGAGCGCGCGCTGAGTCATTTTGGAAATTTTCACAAACGTGACTAAGTCCACATTTTTGTACTTTTGCTTTTTGGCTGTTTGGGGGTCTTCTACTTGTTTTCGCCTGGGTTGACGGCTCTGGGGCCATTGCTGGGAAGGTCTAATACCGGATAAAACTGGTTTAAACAACATCCATGAGGAAAAAAGGTTTTGCCTTTTCTGACTTTTCGCTCAATGTAGCGTTTTCAGGGGCCTGTTTGGGGGGCTTCCTGGTGTTTGTGGGTGGGTTTCGGGGCCTGGGAGCACTACTGGGTATGGATAGTTTAGATAGCAAGAGGTTTGAAGGAAATCCATGGAGGCGGAGGGGAGTTAGGGCCTAGCTGCAGAGCGCGCGCTGAGTGATTTTGGAAATTTTCACAAAAGTGACTAAGTCCACATTTTTGTACTTTTGCTTTTTGGCTGTTTGGGGGTCTTCTACTTGTTTTCGCCTGGGTTGACGGCTCTGGGGCCATTGCTGGGAAGGTCTAATACCGGATAAAACTGGTTTAAACAACATCCATGAGGAAAAAAGGTTTTGCCTTTTCTGACTTTTCGCTCAATGTAGCGTTTTCAGGGGCCTGTTTGGGGGACTTCCTGGTGTTTGTGGGTGGGTTTCGGGGTCTGGGAGCACTACTGGGTATGGATAGTTTAGATAGCAAGAGGTTTGAAGGAAATCCATGGAGGCAGAGGGGAGTTAGGGTCTAGCTGCAGAGCGCGCGCTGAGTGATTTTGGAAATTTTCACAATAGTGACTAAGTCCAAATTTTTGTACTTTTGCTTTTTGGCTGTTTGGGGGTCTTCTACTTGTTTTCGCCTGGGTTGACGGCTCTGGGGCCATTGCTGGGAAGGTCTAATACCGGATAAAACTGGTTTAAACAACATCCATGAGGAAAAAAGGTTTTGCCTTTTCTGACTTTTCGCTCAATGTAGCGTTTTCAGGGGCCTGTTTGGGGGGCTTCCTGGTGTTTGTGGGTGGGTTTCGTGGTCTGGGAGCACTACTGGGTATGGATAGTTTAGATAGCAAGAGGTTTGAAGGAAATCCATGGAGGCGGAGGGGAGTTAGGGCCTAGCTGCAGAGCGCGCGCTGAGTGATTTTGGAAATTTTCACAAAAGTGACTAAGTCCACATTTTTGTACTTTTGCTTTTTGGCTGTTTGGGGGTCTTCTACTTGTTTTCGCCTGGGTTGACGGCTCTGGGGCCATTGCTGGGAAGGTCTAATACTGGATAAAACTGGTTTAAACAACATCCATGAGGAAAAAAGGTTTGGCCTTTTCTGACTTTTCGCTCAATGTAGCGTTTTCAGGGGCCTGTTTGGGGGCTTCCTGGTGCTTGTGGGTGGGTTTTGGGGTCTGGGAGCACTACTGGGTATGGATAGTTTAGATAGCAGGAGGTTTGAAGGAAATCCATGGAGGCAGAGGGGAGTTAGGGCCTAGCTGCAGAGCGCGCGCTGAGTCATTTTGGAAATTTCACAAACGTGACTAAGTCCACATTTTTGTACTTTTGCTTTTTGGCTGTTTGGGGGTCTTCTACTTGTTTTCGCCTGGGTTGACGGCTCTGGGGCCATTGCTGGGAAGGTCTAATACCGGATAAAACTGGTTTAAACAACATCCATGAGGAAAAAAGGTTTTGCCTTTTCTGACTTTTCGCTCAATGTAGCGTTTTCAGGGGCCTGTTTGGGGGGCTTCCTGGTGTTTGTGGGTGGGTTTCGGGGTCTGGGAGCACTACTGGGTATGGATAGTTTAGATAGCAAGAGGTTTGAAGGAAATCCATGGAGGCGGAGGGAGTTAGGGCCTAGCTGCAGAGCGCGCGCTGAGTGATTTTGGAAATTTTCATAAAAATGACTAAGTCCACATTTTTGTACTTTTGCTTTTTGGCTGTTTGGGGGTCTTCTACTTGTTTTCGCCTGGGTTGACGGCTCTGGGGACATTGCTGGGAAGGTCTAATACTGGATAAAACTGGTTTAAACAACATCCATGAGGAAAAAAGGTTTTGCCTTTTCTGACTTTTCGCTCAATGTAGCGTTTTCAGGGGCCTGTTTGGGGGGCTTCCTGGTGTTTGTGGGTGGGTTTCGGGGTCTGGGAGCACTACTGGGTATGGATAGTTTAGATAGCAAGAGGTTTGAAGGAAATCCATGGAGGCAGAGGGGAGTTAGGGTCTAGCTGCAGAGCGCGCGCTGAGTGATTTTGGAAATTTTCACAAAAGTGACAAAGTCCACATTTTTGTACTTTTGCTTTTTGGCTGTTTGGGGGTCTTCTACTTGTTTTCGCCTGGGTTGACGGCTCTGGGCCATTGCTGGGAAGGTCTAATACCAGATAAAACTGGTTTAAACAACATCCATGAGGAAAAAAGGTTTTGCCTTTTCTGACTTTTCGGTCAATGTAGCGTTTTCAGGGGCCTGTTTGGGGGGCTTCCTGGTGTTTGTGGGTGGGTTTCGGGGTCTGGGAGACCTACTGGGTATGGATAGTTTAGATAGCAAGAGGTTTGAAGGAAATCCATGGAGGCAGAGGGGAGTTAGGGCCTAGCTGCAGAGCGCGCGCTGAGTGATTTTGGAAATTTTCACAAAAGTGACTGTCAACATTTTTGTACTTTTGCTTTTTGGCTGTTTGGGGGTCTTCTACTTGTTTTCGCCTGGGTTGACGGCTCAGGGGCCATTGCTGGGAAGGTCTAATACCGGATAAAACTGGTTTAAACAACATCCATGAGGAAAAAAGGTTTTGCCTTTTCTGACTTTTCGCTCAATGTAGCGTTTTCAGGGGCCTGTTTGGGGGGGCTTCCTGGTGTTTGTGGGTGGGTTTCGTGGTCTGGGAGCACTACTGGGTATGGATAGTTTAGATAGCAAGAGGTTTGAAGGAAATCCATGGAGGCGGAGGGGAGTTAGGGCCTAGCTGCAGAGCGCGCGCTGAGTGATTTTGGAAATTTTCACAAACGTGACTAAGTCCACATTTTTGTACTGTTGCTTTTTGGCTGTTTGGGGGTCTTCTACTTGTTTTCGCCTGGGTTGACGGCTCTGGGGCCATTGCTGGGAAGGTCATTAGACCTTCCCAGCAATGGCCCCAGAGCCGCATCCCCATCCATGAGGAAAAAAGGTTTTGCCTTTTCTGACTTTTCGCTCAATGTAGCGTTTTCAGGGGCCTGTTTGGGGGACTTCCTGGTGTTTGTGGGTGGGTTTCCGGGTCTGGGAGCACTACTGGGTATGGATAGTTTAGATAGCAAGAGGTTTGAAGGAAATCCATGGAGGCGGAGGGGAGTTAGGGCCTAGCTGCAGAGCGCGCGCTGAGTGATTTTGGAAATTTTCACAAAAGTGACTAAGTCCACATTTTTGTACTTTTGCTTTTTGGCTGTTTGGGGGTCTTCTACTTGTTTTCGCCTGGGTTGACGGCTCTGGGGCCATTGCTGGGAAGGTCTAATACCGGATAAAACTGGTTTAAACAACATCCATGAGGAAAAAAGGTTTAGCCTTTTCTGACTTTTCGCTCAACGTAGCGTTTTCAGGGGCCTGTTTGGGGGGCTTCCTGGTGTTTGTGGGTGGGTTTCGGGGTCTGGGAGCACTACTGGGTATGGATAGTTTAGATAGCAAGAGGTTTGAAGGAAATCCATGGAGGCAGAGGGGAGTTAGGGTCTAGCTGCAGAGCGCGCGCTGAGTGATTTTGGAAATTTTCACAAAAGTGACTAAGTCCACATTTTTGTACTTTTGCTTTTTGGCTGTTTGGGGGTCTTCTACTTGTTTTCGCCTGGGTTGACGGCTCTGGGCCATTGCTGGGAAGGTCTAATACCGGATAAAACTGGTTTAAACAACATCCATGAGGAAAAAAGGTTTTGCCTTTTCTGACTTTTCGGTCAATGTAGCGTGTTCAGGGGCCTGTTTGGGGGGCTTCCTGGTGTTTGTGGGTGGGTTTTGGGGTCTGGGAGCACTACTGGGTATGGATAGTTTAGATAGCAAGAGGTTTGAAGGAAATCCATGGAGGCAGAGGGGAGTTAGGGCCTAGCTGCAGAGCGCGCGCTGAGTGATTTTGGAAATTTTCACAAATGTGACTGTCAACATTTTTGTACTTTTGCTTTTTGGCTGTTTGGGGGTCTTCTACTTGTTTTCGCCTGGGTTGACGGCTCTGGGGCCATTGCTGGGAAGGTCTAATACCGGATAAAACTGGTTTAAACAACATCCATGAGGAAAAAAGGTTTTGCCTTTTCTGACTTTTCGCTCAATGTAGCGTTTTCAGGGGCCTGTTTGGGGGGCTTCCTGGTGTTTGTGGGTGGGTTTCGGGGTCTGCGAGCACTACTGGGTATGGATAGTTTAGATAGCAAGAGGTTTGAAGGAAATCCATGGAGGCGGAGGGGAGTTAGGGCCTAGCTGCAGAGCGCGCGCTGAGTGATTTTGGAAATTTTCACAAAAGTGACTAAGTCCACATTTTTGTACTTTTGCTTTTTGGCTGTTTGGGGGTCTTCTACTTGTTTTCGCCTGGGTTGACGGCTCTGGGGACATTGCTGGGAAGGTCTAATACCGGATAAAACTGGTTTAAACTAAATCCATGAGGAAGAAAGGTTTTGCCTTTTCTGACTTTTCGCTCAATGTAGCGTTTTCAGGGGCCTGTTTGGGGGGCTTCCTGGTGTTTGTGGGTGGGTTTCGGGGTCTGGGAGCACTACTGGGTATGGATAGTTTAGATAGCAAGAGGTTTGAAGGAAATCCATGGAGACAGAGGGGAGTTAGGGCCTAGCTGCAGAGCGCGCGCTGAGTATTTTGGAAATTTTCACAAAAGTGACTAAGTCCACATTTTTGTACTTTTGCTTTTTGGCTGTTTGGGGGTCTTCTACTTGTTTTCGCCTGGGTTGACGGCTCTGGGGCCATTGCTGGGAAGGTCTAAAACCGGATAAAACTGGTTTAAAAAACATCCATGAGGAAAAAAGGTTTTGCCTTTTCTGACTTTTCGCTCAATGTAGCGTTTTCAGGGGCCTGTTTGGGGGCTTCCTGGTGTTTGTGGGTTGGTTTCGGGGTCTGGGAGCACTACTGGGTATGGATAGTTTAGATAGCAAGAGGTTTGAAGGAAATCCATGGAGGCAGAGGGGAGTTAGGGTCTAGCTGCAGAGCGCGCGCTGAGTGATTTTGGAAATTTTCACAAAAGTGACTAAGTCCACATTTTTGTACTTTTGCTTTTTGGCTGTTTGGGGGTCTTCTACTTGTTTTCGCCTGGGTTGACGGCTTTGGGGCCATTGCTGGGAAGGTCTAATACCGGATAAAACTGGTTTAAACAACATCCATGAGGAAAAAAGGTTTTGCCTTTTCTGACTTTTCTGTCAATGTAGCGTTTTCAGGGGCCTGTTTGGGGGGCTTCCTGGTGTTTGTGGGTGGGTTTCGGGGTCTGGGAGCACTACTGGGTATGGATAGTTTAGATAGCAAGAGGTTTGAAGGAAATCCATGGAGGCAGAGGGGAGTTAGGGCCTAGCTGCAGAGCGCGCGCTGAGTGATTTTGGAAATTTTCACAAAAGTGACTGTCAACATTTTTGTACTTTTGCTTTTTGGCTGTTTGGGGGTCTTCTACTTGTTTTCGCCTGGGTTGACGGCTCTAGGGCCATTGCTGGGAAGGTCTAATACCGGATAAAACTGGTTTAAACAACATCCATGAGGAAAAAAGGTTTTGCTTTTTCTGACTTTTTGCTCAATGTAGCGTTTTCAGGGGCCTGTTTGGGGGGCTTCCTGGTGTTTGTGGGTGGGTTTCGGGATCTGGGAGCACTACTGGGTATGGATAGTTTAGATAGCAAGAGGTTTGAAGGAAATCCATGGAGGCAGAGGGGAGTTAGGGTCTAGCTGCAGAGCGCGCGCTGAGTGATTTTGGAAATTTTCACAAAAGTGACTAAGTTCACATTTTTGTACTTTTGCTTTTTGGCTGTTTGGGGGTCTTCTACTTGTTTTCTCCTGGGTTGACGGCTCAGGGGCCATTGCTGGGAAGGTCTAATACCGGATAAAACTGGTTTAAACAACATCCATGAGGAAAAAAGGTTTTGCCTTTTCTGACTTTTCGCTCAATGTAGCGTTTTCAGGGGCCTGTTTGGGGGGGCTTCCTGGTGTTTGTGGGTGGGTTTCGTGGTCTGGGAGCACTACTGGGTATGGATAGTTTAGATAGCAAGAGGTTTGAAGGAAATCCATGGAGGCGGAGGGGAGTTAGGGCCTAGCTGCAGAGCGCGCGCTGAGTGATTTTGGAAATTTTCACAAAAGTGACTAAGTCCACATTTTTGTACTTTTGCTTTTTGGCTGTTTGGGGGTCTTCTACTTGTTTTCGCCTGGGTTGACGGCTCTGGGGCCATTGCTGGGAAGGTCTAATACCGGATAAAACTGGTTTAAACAACATCCATGAGGAAAAAAGGTTTTGCCTTTTCTGACTTTTCGCTCAATGTAGCGTTTTCAGGGGCCTGTTTGGGGGGCTTCCTGGTGTTTGTGGGTGGGTTTCGGGGTCTGGGAGCACTACTGGGTATGGATAGTTTAGATAGCAAGAGGTTTGAAGGAAATCCATGGAGGCAGAGGGGAGTTAGGGTCTAGCTGCAGAGCGCGCGCTTAGTGATTTTGGAAATTTTTACAAAAGTGACTAAGTCCACATTTTTGTACTTTTGCTTTTTGGCTGTTTGGGGGTCTTCTACTTGTTTTTGCCTGGGTTGACGGCTCTGGGCCATTGCTGGGAAGGTCTAATACCGGATAAAACTGGTTTAAACAACATCCATGAGGAAAAAAGGTTTTGCCTTTTCTGACTTTTCGGTCAATGTAGCGTTTTCAGGGGCCTGTTTGGGGGGCTTCCTGGTGTTTGTGGGTGGGTTTTGGGGTCTGGGAGCACTACTGGGTATGGATAGTTTAGATAGCAAGAGGTTTGAAGGAAATCCATGGAGGCAGAGGGGAGTTAGGGCCTAGCTGCAGAGCGCGCGCTGAGTGATTTTGGACATTTTCACAAAAGTGACTGTCAACATTTTTGTACTTTTGCTTTTTGGCTGTTTGGGGGTCTTCTACTTGTTTTCGCCTGGGTTGACGGCTCTGGGGCCATTGCTGGGAAGGTCTAATACCGGATAAAACTGGTTTAAACAACATCCATGAGGAAAAAAGGTTTTGCCTTTTCTGACTTTTCGCTCAATGTAGCGTTTTCAGGGGCCTGTTTGGGGGGCTTCCTGGTGTTTGTGGGTGGGTTTCGGGGTCTGGGAGCACTACTGGGTATGGATAGTTTAGATAGCAAGAGGTTTGAAGGAAATCCATGGAGGCGGAGGGGAGTTAGGGCCTAGCTGCAGAGCGCGCGCTGAGTGATTTTGGAAATTTTCACAAAAGTGACTAAGTCCACATTTTTGTACTTTTGCTTTTTGGCTGTTTGGGGGTCTTCTTCTTGTTTTCGCCTGGGTTGACGGCTCTGGGGACATTGCTGGGAAGGTCTAATACCGGATAAAACTGGTTTAAACAAAATCCATGAGGAAGAAAGGTTTTGCCTTTTCTGACTTTTCGCTCAATGTAGCGTTTTCAGGGGCCTGTTTGGGGGGCTTCCTGGTGTTTGTGGGTGGGTTTCGGGGTCTGGGAGCACTACTGGGTATGGATAGTTTAGATAGCAAGAGGTTTGAAGGAAATCCATGGAGGCGGAGGGGAGTTAGGGCCTAGCTGCAGAGCGCGCGCTGAGTGATTTTGGAAATTTTCACAAAAGTGACTAAGTCCACATTTTTGTACTTTTGCTTTTTGGCTGTTTGGGGGTCTTCTACTTGTTTTCGCCTGAGTTGATGGCTCTGGGGCTATTGCTGGGAAGGTCTAATACCGGATAAAACTGGTTTAAAAAACATTCATGAGGAAAAAAGGTTTTGCCTTTTCTGACTTTTCGCTCAATGTAGCGTTTTCAGGGGCCTATTTGGGGGCTTCCTGGTGTTTGTGGGTTGGTTTCGGGGTCTGGGAGCACTACTGGGTATGGATAGTTTAGATAGCAAGAGGTTTGAAGGAAATCCATGGAGGCAGAGGGGAGTTAGGGTCTAGCTGCAGAGCGCGCGCTGAGTGATTTTGGAAATTTTCACAAAAGTGACTAAGTCCACATTTTTGTACTTTTGCTTTTTGGCTGTTTGGGGGTCTTCTACTTGTTTTCGCCTGGGTTGACGGCTTTGGGGCCATTGCTGGGAAGGTCTAATACCGGATAAAACTGGTTTAAACAACATCCATGAGGAAAAAAGGTTTTGCCTTTTCCGACTTTTCGCTCAATGTAGCGTTTTCAGGGGCCTGTTTGGGGGGCTTCCTGGTGTTTGTGGGTGGGTTTCGTGGTCTGGGAGCACTACTGGGTATGGATAGTTTAGATAGCAAGAGGTTTGAAGGAAATCCATGGAGGCAGAGGGGAGTTAGGGTCTAGCTGCAGAGCGCGCGCTGAGTGATTTTGGAAATTTTCACAAAAGTGACTAAGTTCACATTTTTGTACTTTTGCTTTTTGGCTGTTTGGGGGTCTTCTACTTGTTTTCTCCTGGGTTGACGGCTCAGGGGCCATTGCTGGGAAGGTCTAATACCGGATAAAACTGGTTTAAACAACATCCATGAGGAAAAAAGGTTTTGCCTTTTCTGACTTTTCGCTCAATGTAGCGTTTTCAGGGGCCTGTTTGGGGGGGCTTCCTGGTGTTTGTGGGTGGGTTTCGTGGTCTGGGAGCACTACTGGGTATGGATAGTTTAGATAGCAAGAGGTTTGAAGGAAATCCATGGAGGCGGAGGGGAGTTAGGGCCTAGCTGCAGAGCGCGCGCTGAGTGATTTTGGAAATTTTCACAAAAGTGACTAAGTCCAAATTTTTGTACTTTTGCTTTTTGGCTGTTTGGGGGTCTTCTACTTGTTTTCGCCTGGGTTGACGGCTCTGGGGCCATTGCTGGGAAGGTCTAATACCGGATAAAACTGGTTTAAACAACATCCATGAGGAAAAAAGGTTTTGCCTTTTCTGACTTTTCGCTCAATGTAGCGTTTTCAGGGGCCTGTTTGGGGGGCTTCCTGGTGCTTGTGGGTGGGTTTTGGGGTCTGGGAGCACTACTGGGTATGGATAGTTTAGATAGCAAGAGGTTTGAAGTAAATCCATGGAGGCAGAGGGGAGTTAGGGCCTAGCTGCAGAGCGCGCGCTGAGTGATTTTGGAAATTTTCACAAACGTGACTAAGTCCACATTTTTGTACTTTTGCTTTTTGGCTGTTTGGGGGTCTTCTACTTGTTTTCGCCTGGGTTGACGGCTCTGGGGCCATTGCTGGGAAGGTCTAATACCGGATAAAACTGGTTTAAACAACATCCATGAGGAAAAAAGGTTTTGCCTTTTCTGACTTTTCGCTCAATGTAGCGTTTTCAGGGGCCTGTTTGGGGGGCTTCCTGGTGTTTGTGGGTGGGTTTCGTGGTCTGGGAGCACTACTGGGTATGGATAGTTTAGATAGCAAGAGGTTTGAAGGAAATCCATGGAGGCGGAGGGGAGTTAGGGCCTAGCTGCAGAGCGCGCGCTGAGTGATTTTGGAAATTTTCACAAAAGTGACTAAGTCCACATTTTTGTACTTTTGCTTTTTGGCTGTTTGGGGGTCTTCTACTTGTTTTCGCCTGGGTTGATGGCTCTGGGGCCATTGCTGGGAAGGTCTAATACCGGATAAAACTGGTTTAAACAACATCCATGAGGAAAAAAGGTTTTGCCTTTTCTGACTTTTCGCTCAATGTAGCGTTTTCAGGGGCCTGTTTGGGGGGCTTCCTGGTGTTTGTGGGTGGGTTTCGGGGTCTGGGAGCACTACTGGGTATGGATAGTTTAGATAGCAAGAGGTTTGAAGGAAATCCATGGAGGCGGAGGGGAGTTAGGGCCTAGCTGCAGAGCGCGCGCTGAGTGATTTTGGAAATTTTCACAAAAGTGACTAAGTCCACATTTTTGTACTTTTGCTTTTTGGCTGTTTGGGGGTCTTCTTCTTGTTTTCGCCTGGGTTGACGGCTCTGGGGACATTGCTGGGAAGGTCTAATACCGGATAAAACTGGTTTAAACTAAATCCATGAGGAAGAAAGGTTTTGCCTTTTCTGACTTTTCGCTCAATGTAGCGTTTTCAGGGGCCTGTTTGGGGGGCTTCCTGGTGTTTGTGGGTGGGTTTCGGGGTCTGGGAGCACTACTGGGTATGGATAGTTTAGATAGCAAGAGGTTTGAAGGAAATCCATGGAGACAGAGGGGAGTTAGGGCCTAGCTGCAGAGCGCGCGCTGAGTTATTTTGGAAATTTTCACAAAAGTGACTAAGTCCACATTTTTGTACTTTTGCTTTTTGGCTGTTTGGGGGTCTTCTACTTGTTTTCGCCTGGGTTGACGGCTCTGGGGCCATTGCTGGGAAGGTCTAATACCGGATAAAACTGGTTTAAACAACATCCATGAGGAAAAAAGGTTTTGCCTTTTCTGACTTTTCGCTCAATGTAGCGTTTTCAGGGGCCTGTTTGGGGGGCTTCCTCGTGTTTGTGGGTGGGTTTCGGGGTCTGGGAGTACTACTGGGTATGGATAGTTTAGATAGCAAGAGGTTTGAAGGAAATCCATGGAGGCGGAGGGGAGTTAGGGCCTAGCTGCAGAGCGCGCGCTGAGTGATTTTGGAAATTTTCACAAAAGTGACTAAGTCCACATTTTTGTACTTTTGCTTTTTGGCTGTTTGGGGGTCTTCTACTTGTTTTCGCCTGGGTTGATGGCTCTGGGGCTATTGCTGGGAAGGTCTAATACCGGATAAAACTGGTTTAAAAAACATTCATGAGGAAAAAAGGTTTTGCCTTTTCTGACTTTTCGCTCAATGTAGCGTTTTCAGGGGCCTGTTTGGGGGCTTCCTGGTGTTTGTGGGTTGGTTTCGGGGTCTGGGAGCACTACTGGGTATGGATAGTTTAGATAGCAAGAGGTTTGAAGGAAATCCATGGAGGCAGAGGGGAGTTAGGGTCTAGCTGCAGAGCGCGCGCTGAGTGATTTTGGAAATTTTCACAAAAGTGACTAAGTCCACATTTTTGTACTTTTGCTTTTTGGCTGTTTGGGGGTCTTCTACTTGTTTTCGCCTGGGTTGACGGCTTTGGGGCCATTGCTGGGAAGGTCTAATACCGGATAAAACTGGTTTAAACAACATCCATGAGGAAAAAAGGTTTTGCCTTTTCCGACTTTTCGCTCAATGTAGCGTTTTCAGGGGCCTGTTTGGGGGGCTTCCTGGTGTTTGTGGGTGGGTTTCGTGGTCTGGGAGCACTACTGGGTATGGATAGTTTAGATAGCAAGAGGTTTGAAGGAAATCCATGGAGGCGGAGGGGAGTTAGGGCCTAGTTGCAGAGCGCGCGCTGAGTGATTTTGGAAATTTTCACAAAAGTGACTAAGTCCACATTTTTGTACTTTTGCTTTTTGGCTGTTTGGGGGTCTTCTACTTGTTTTCGCCTGGGTTGAAGGCTCTGGGGCCATTGCTGGGAAGGTCTAATACCGGATAAAACTGGTTTAAACAACATCCATGAGGAAAAAAGGTTTTGCCTTTTCTGACTTTTCGCTCAATGTAGCGTTTTCAGGGGCCTGTTTGGGGGGCTTCCTGGTGTTTGTGGGTGGGTTTCGGGGTCTGGGAGCACTACTGGGTATGGATAGTTTAGATAGAAAGAGGTTTGAAGGAAATCCATGGAGGCAGAGGGGAGTTAGGGCCTAGCTGCAGAGCGCGCGCTGAGTCATTTTGGAAATTTTCACAAAAGTGACTAAGTCCACATTTTTGTACATTTGCTTTTTGGCTGTTTGGGGGTCTTCTACTTGTTTTCGCCTGGGTTGACGGCTCTGGGGCAATTGCTGGGAAGGTCTAATACTGGATAAAACTGGTTTAAACAACATCCATGATGAAAAAGGTTTGGGCACTTTTTGTAACTTAGGGTTCGTTAGGGTTAGCCCTAGCAGCAGGATTGCCTGTGTTTGGGTGTTCTTGATTTTTGCAACTGAGTTCTGGGGTTTTAGAGCACTCGTGGGAATGTGTAATTTTTGTTGCAAGCGATTTGAAGAAAATCCATGGTGGGAAAGGGGGGATCACTTACTCGGTGAGAGGCACTTACTGTTGAAAACATTTAGCCATTTACACTTAAAGGAAGAAAATGACACAGACTTAAGTTTCAGTAAAACTAACTTACTGTTAAACCACCACCCACCAGACTCTAAACCAGTAGTATGGTGGGAAAGGGGGGATTTGGCATAGTTAAAGAAAGCCTTTCCCACTATTCTTAACTTAGGGCTCGTTAGGGTTAGCAGTATTTCTATTGCATGTGTTTGGGTAGGGGGGCTTTCGAGTCTTGGAGCGATGCTGGCTATGGATACTTTTGCTTGCTTGCAAGTGGTTTGGAAATACAATCCACGGTGGGTAAGGGGGTATTTGGGCCTACTTTTACTTTCAAAGTACGTTTTGTCACCAGTTTTTTGCTAGGCCTCTTTTTTTGAGATCTGATTGGGGGTCTTCTACATTTTTGCGACTGGCTTTAGTAAGGGTCTGGGTGGGAGGCGGGAGCACTGCTGGGAAGGTCTAATTTTGTTCTAAAACACAGTTTACAGTACACCTAGCTTGAGGGGAAAGATCCGCTAAATTAATTTGCCCATACTTATTTATCCTTCAAAAGGTGACTCAGACAGAGTACGCACTTTCAAAAATATTGTACTGTCTATTTGGAAAATCAAAGTGTGACTTTTTGCACTACACAGCGTACACACCTTGTATTTATTTATCAGTGGTGTTGTAATAGCACTTCCTATTTTTCGTTCAATAATTACAGGCCGGGTTTCAGTCTGTGCAATGGGGAAAAAAGGATGGAGTCAGGCTTCACATTAGCGAGCCGCAATTCAGCCAGGCAAGCAGTGGACAGGGTGTCTTCTGGTCACCAACATTGATGGACGAAGCGTCAGCTGGAATGGAGGAGTGCCGCTAATAAGAGGAATTGTTTGCTGCATGCAACTTACTTACCAAATTCAACAGGACAACTACAACAACATACAGATACAGTTTCCATTGTTTTCTTCTATGAGTGTGACTCCATTTCTTGGATCTCTCTCTGCTTCTAAAATGATCCCTACAGCCATTCTATAGGTTTTACTTCGGCTAATTTTTAAACCTAATTTAATGTAAGAATAAGAAGTGTTTCTCTGAGTGCAGAGCTAGGCAAGTGAAAACGCTGCAGCCCTGTACTGTCGCATTCTAATACTACTTACTTTTCAGTAACAATGCATGCAGTAGGGCATGCACTTCCTTTATGTCACTTAAAAAGATTTATGGTTAGCTTTGTACCCAAAGATTTCTTTATCTTGAATTATTGTTTGTCCATGCTGTGCTTTTTTTTTTTTCTCTCAACAAAACCTACCCAAAAAGAAACCCCCATTCCCATCCATTTTCCAAACCCTAACCCTCTTCCCCCGGGCTGTGTGGTTTTGCTTGATGTGTGACTAAATGACATCAATAATTCCACACACTTGCTGGGGAGGATAAGGTCATAGCAACAGGCTGGTGAAGGAATCCGAGGATATATTCTAGACTTACTCAGCTTCAGTACTATTTCTTGTAGTAGTAGCCAATGTCAAAGAAATTCAACGCAAGTACTAGTTATACTTTCAATACTTTACCATTTGTTAGGCTCTGTGTGGCACTGTTCTAGTGTACTGTCACCTGCTATATTCTCTATCGTACCGTTGTAATGCTACAGTAAGGACAAACCAGGTTTCATTTTCTTTTTTTCCATAGGCATGCAACTGCCACTGTGTCACACCACTAGTACCACCGCAATGAGGACATTTCATCCGCCCAGGATTGCCAACCTTAATCGCCATTTCCCGTGAAGCCAGCCCTGGGCCTAGCCCTACTTTCAAACACAAATTACAGGTAAGATAAGCGTTTGGTGGGAGGTAGTATAATGGAGTATTAGGAATAGACGAGAGATTGATGGTAGTACTACTAAAGTCCTAGGACTCTTCAGGAAAACAAACTTACTGTTAAACCCTCACCCACCAAACTCAAAAGCAGTAAAAAACAGGTATGGTCAGATAAAGTTTCAAAAAGTATATTTTTGTAGCCCTAACAAAATAATCTCCCTCAAGACCCTCCCTAACCCCAACGATTGTCTTTCAAAAGTCCCAAAAAGAACGCAACTCCCAAATCCCACCCCCCAAAAGTCTCTAAAAAAAAGGGCAAGGGACACTACGGCAGGATGCTTTTCACTGTAGCGGCCAGGGCATCATACTCCTTGCGGAGGGTGGCATGGTCGAAGCGGAGGCCCTCCACCAAGTTCTTATAGCTTAAGACCTCCTGCTCCAGGTAGGACACTCTGAGGGATAAGCGGCGCTGGCGTGCCTTGCAACTCCTGTGGGGGGCAGCTGCTGTCTTTGCTGCTCGGCGGTGGCGGTTGGCTTTGGTAGCCCGGCTCCGTACCGCTGGAGCACTGCGCTGGCTGGCAGCCCGTGGGTGCACAGAGGAGGATGCAGCTGTCCCAGTGGATGTTGTTGTTGTACCGGTCGACTGCGTCTCCTCCTCCCCCTAATGGGCCACCAGCCGCCAATATTCGGCGACACTGGTATCCAGCCTCCGTTGCCGGGCCATTTGAGCCAGCTCCCTCCTTGATGGTCTTCTGGTTGATTTGGAAGGAGCAACTATATGAAGAAAGAAAGACATAGTCTGTAACCAATGCTCCTTAAGACTAACACAAAATGATTGAGCAGAAAGTTGTGTCACAGTACAAGTAGCAAATTGAAAGCACAGTACATAACTATTGAGGACAGTATCTATCTAACCTCCCACTTCTTCATCCTTGCTCTAATATTAGTGGGAGTTTAAGGAACAAATTCTACGAGCATATGGACTTCCATTACAGTCGACTATGACAGTACACCAGTCTTATTCTTCTTCTTCTCTCTTGTTTAAGAAAATTGGTACGTTATCTTATGCAAGCCGGCATAATGCCAGCGCAGTGAACTTGCACCCGAGAAAAACAGACGCACAACATGATGAGTGAGACAGACTTGCGTTACTGTACCGGTCCAGTATATGCAGGTGGTGAAGCTCTTACTTTTCTATTACGGGTGGCACTGAGAATACTCTGTTAAAAGGGCTACTGCTTAATTAATTTAGCTTTCACCCTACAGTGCAAATGAGTACTAGAAAGGTGTGCCCACACATGAATGACGTACTACTACTAAACTAAAGTTATTAAGAGAGGTAGGGAGTGTCCACCGTAATAACCGGATATGTGCTGTGCTTGCAGTTGCAATACAAACTACTGCTACTATTCATGGTAGTATTTGGACAAAATTACAACTTCTTTTCCTTGCCTTTCCTACACTGGAACGGACGTGTGGGTGCGGTGTTACATGCTCTTCAAAGTAACACTTAGTTCATCCAGTGACCGTATACTCTCTCTAGATACACATATGCTATCTAAGAGTCAGATAATACCATGATCCAGGCATCCATCCATTCAAAGTATATGCACACATACAGTTTCTGTTTCACCTGCCCAGGCTGTTCTCCTTCCACCCATCCTTGCTTCATCATTCACCCAGCCATGCACCATACCATATTCTTTCCTTCCCAGCCACCTCGGGGACCAAGCAAACACATATCATTCTCCTTTGCCAGTCATCATTAAATTTCTCGTCCTTCCACACTTACTTACACCCTTCTTTCGCTTTTCGTTCATCCCATCCATCAAGTTCATCTCAGATCTTATTGGGATTCTTCTCGCCAAAAACTTCACAGCTAAGTCGAAGTACATTTAGAGGAGGCTACTACCTGGTTGATTTATAATACACCCATGCAGAAAGCACACTATGCAGTCTTCAATCTCAATAAGTAAGGAATATATAGCTTACCTCTGCCCGCCACCACCGTGTGAACCCTCACAGGCACGTCCGGCACTTGCACCGCCTCCTCCCCAGAGTTGTCCCCCTCGTCCAATACCACCACCTCCGCGCTGGCCCCGCCACCAGATGTTCCACCTACAAAGTACATTTAAGAATGTTAGAATACACCACTCACTACTATATATTATTTGGTCTAGGAGGAATAAAGAAATGTGAAAAAAACAGAATACAATGTAATAATTTGTGTCTGTCTACTCTAAAGTAAAAATGTCCCCTTTTCCAGGGAAGGCTGTTGTCTTGCTGCACTTTTTGGTACAACTGATGAATGCTTGCTTTTTATTTTTAACACGCACCACTTTTTCTCCTAACAGACAGAAGCTTGACTTCTAAGAACACGAGCAGGATCAAGTTCAAACCAGGTGAGAGCTCGGCTCGACCACCAGAAATGTGTCCAATTAATCGTCAGCACTAAGCACTTTTCCATTTTCAGTTAAACGTTTAGTTTTATGACAAAGTTGATTTTTATAAATGTGTTTACTTTTAATAAAGCTTTTAAACTTAAATGGACTCTGTGGTTTTTGGTCCTCCAGACTAGAGTGGATGAGCTAAAGGTTGTGGAATTTTTGCAAGCATGAGTCCGTGCCTCTGACACTTCTTGACTCTGACTCCCTACTCTTGTCCTGCGTTGGATAATCTAATCATCATTGGGGATCAATCATTGGTGACTTTGGGAGCTAAATGACTCTGCCACACTATCTAGTCAGTAAGGAGATTGGGGTTCAACTACAAAGTCTGTTATCACTGAGGTATGTGGAAAGTCTAACAGCACCTATTATAATTGATAAGCTAAGCAATGCATTATTTAGTGTCCATAGTTCTGTTTGTGCAGATTTGTCCCTGGAACAGTAGTAGAATGGATTGTCGTACTAGCCAAACCAAAAGTCTACAAGAAGATCAAAGACGATTTAGAAAAAATCAAATGAGTAACGCTAGGAAAAAATAGGTACTCTATATTAAAATTAAAACTTACTGGGGCCAGCAAAGGAGCCCTCGCCTGCCCGATTCTGGCCTGCATCCTGAACAGCACCCTCCTCCTCCTCCTGTGTCCTCTTGCCCCTGGGGGGAGCTGATGTACAACATGAAAGAAAGAAAGACCAGAAAATATGGATGATATTTGTCAACCAAATCAAACATTTCAAAAGAACAATAACAAAATATTTTGGCGAAATAGCAAATAGACAACTATTCCACGGGATATATTGACCGATCTCATGTGGTCTACTACGTTATTGATTTGCGGACCGTTGACTTGGAAAGTTCCTATGTAACTCACTAAACAAACTACTAAAAAGGTTTGCCTAGGCCTGGCAGGCAGCAGTCCGCAGCACGCGAAGTGACAGACAAAGTCCATCGTGCTTGCAGATCAGTGAATACTCAAACTATCAATCCACCGACCACCACCACTATTTCTTCTTATAGCCATGTGTCTAAAGGAAGGACTGGACTTGAGTCTGTAGGGGCTGATTTAGAAGCCCCTTGCGGCTCTTTTGCTCCATTGTTGCGTTACTTTTGTGACGCAGCGGCAGAACAAAAGAGGTGCCATGGTGCGGCGTATATTAACAAAGTGACGCATATGGGAGATGCATCACGTTGTAAAGCCCTGCGCCATCAGGGGGCGTTCCGGCGCAAGGGAGGGAGTTCCTGCGCAGGAACGAATCCTAAAAGTGGCTGAGGGAAATCTACAAGATGTCAATCAGTCACTTTTAGGACAATGATGCGTGACTCAAACCCTGCGCCTGCTTGAAGCCGACGTACGGCTTGATGCAGCATTGGGGAGATAGGGCACCCCAGAGCATTGCTGGAGCTGCGCCATCGTTGGCACGCAACTCCAGCAATGCGCTGCCTTTACGGCACAGATGCGTAAGGCTTCTGTGACGTTTTGGGCCCATGGTGCGCCACATTGTAAATACGGCGCACCATGGGTGGTGGTGGCATGGCGCACAATTACTGGCATTACGCAGTTCTTTACACTACACTCATACATAATTTCTCAGGCCAATGAAATGAACACAAAATAGAAAACAAATAAGCATAGTAGCAAGGCTACTGAGAAGGAGAGCAGTGCACCTGAAATGCATAGAAGATTTTGAAATATAATTTACCTACAATGTAATCGGCAGCATTATTGCTCTTGGTAAAAAACAAAAATTTGCAATATAATAACACACAGAGCGGGATAAAACAGAGTAGTGATGAAATAGCTAGAAATAGCTACTACTACTCACCAAGCCCGGGGATCTCTATGCCGAGCAGGTCCAGCAAGTCGCGTTCCCGGTCCATGAGATCCGTCCAGCGGTGGGTGGCCTGGTTATAGGTGCACCGGACCCCAGAGTGTTCAAACATGGCCCGGCACACCTTCTCCCACCGTTTCCGGCGCTCCCGGATCCCGTAGCCGGTAGCGATCCTGCCGCCTCCCATGATGGTCTTGGGGAGGCGGCGCTGGACGTGAAAGACTAGTGCGGCCACCTCCTCCGCACTAAAAATCTCCCGAGCTACAACTGTCTCCCCCCTCAAACGCCCGCACGGGAGCCGGGCACGGGGTGCGGGACCCTTCCCCTTTGCGGGCTTCTTCCCGGCTCCCTTTGCCATGGTCTGGGCAGAAAGGAAGCAAAATAAGAAACAAGAAATAGAACAGGGAAGAAGAAAAGAAAAGCGTTTAAAAAAGTAGTTTAAAATGAACAAAAAGTAGCAGAAAACACAAAAATATAGAGCTCGAAAAATAGAGGGATAGATAATGAGTAAAATAGATTAAAAAAAAACTTCAAACAAGCAAAGGATGGCAGAGATTAAGAAAGGATACAGAGAGCATGCCCAGAACCATAGCAGTGAATGAGAAACAAGATGGCCGCGCCCGTTCAGGACCGCGTGGGTAAGTTCGCACGAGATTTTCCTCGCGATCACACGCGAACATGTACGAGCGAGCCGCACACTTTGCGAGATTACACATAGCGCCCGGAAACGGAATTACGTCACGCAAACAAGATGGCCGCGCCCATGTACGACCGCTAGGGTAACTTCGCAAACGTTGCGCTACAAGCGGCTTGCGAACATGCAAAAAATCACGCGAACAAACACGCAGCAAAAAACAAATTGTGTATTTGCACGAATTCGCGGCTTCCGAAATCGATCTCGCACGGATTCGCGCCCCGCAAATTGCACAAAATTGCAGAAAAACGATTTTTGCTAAACTGAAAGCAATCAGCAGGTGCAAAAGTTCAATCTTAACATTAGTAACCATTCACTCTAGTGCTTCCTGAGGGGCCCCTCCAGAGTTCAGTTGCCTATTTGCAACTATTCTATGACCCTGCTCTGACTCTCACAGCAGGCTCATAGAATAGCTACAAGTAGGCCATAAAGGTCCTGTGAAAAAAAATTGCACTGCAACAGAAAGCAAACTACAGATAAGGAAGGAAGCAGGTGCCAGCCAGACTGGAGGTTTAAAAATCAGTGACACATTAATCAACCCCAAATTAATTCATGGCAGTTGAAGCAGGGCAGGTGTGCTTGCTTTTTTTCACCCCCATAATATACAGTGATAAACCAACCAGAGGGTGGCAGTGAGGATGTACCAGAGGGTGGCATGGGTGTACCAGAAGGTGGCAGTGGTGAAACAGAGGGTGCTGTGAACCTGTGATGATGAACCAGACGTAGAAACAACATAGTCGCGGCCGTTGCGAGCCGAAAAGTAAGTTCGCAATTGCGAACTGGTAAACAAACCTTGCGAACTGGCAGAAACCCTTGCGAACACAAAAAAACAAAAAAATCCGCAAATTCGCGAGAGTTCGCGGATTTTGCGGATTGCGAATCCGTAAATACGCAAGTTCGCGTACGCCAGATTCGCTACATCCGCCCATGCTTACTGTGGATCAACTTTCTTAGTTTAGAATCAATCATTTTTATTGAGCAGCATACTCTCCAGTAACACAGCTTGGCTGCCTACATCCATCGGCTGGCAGAGCACAGTCCAGCAATATTTGAACACAGCCTTAGGGCCTACACCCCGGGGGGCGACCCGGTGAGGACAAATGAAAAGCCAAGAGGTACAGCCATGAGTTTTAGTATTCACTGCAATTTATAGAGAAAAACAAAACAGTGAAACAAAAACATAAACCCCTCCCATCATCCCTTCCTGCCCCCATCACCACCCCCACCCCCCTCCCGCCACCCTCCTCCACATCAGCCCTAAAAATACACTAATGCACGCAAAAACCTTCCCTACTCACAGCACGCTCCAGATCATGCTATCCTATTTGACTGTACCCTGGGGGACCAGTGGGATAAGGTGTAAGATTTGCAAATACTTGGGACATTTGACCTCGCGTAAATCACGAGACAGAAGGTGTAGAAACAGTTCCCACAGCTCCGCATACGTCTCACCCTTGCCATCCACACACAGCGAAAGCCTTTCCATAGCCAGTAAATGCCACAGCCGTCGGATCCAATCCCTCGGGTCAGGGGAAGCAGGGGATCGCCATTGCGTGAGTATAACCAGGCGCGCTGCGAGCAAAGCTAAAGCTATCTGCCTGCCCCGTGTAGAACGCAAGGGGAACGCTTTGGAGTGTGGGAGCCCTAGCAATACATGTTCCAGAGCCCTGGGAAACGTGATGTGGAAGTCCTCATCTATATCATCAAGGACAGCTTTCCAGTATCGCTCTAATTTCGGGCATTGCCAGAGCAAATGCGTCAAAGTGCCTGGCGCACCACAGCCCCGCCAGCAAAGACCTGAGCACTTAGGATCCCACGAGTGAATCCTCGCCGGGTATGGTACCAGTATGACACTATTTTGTAGGCCGACTCAGCACCTGCAACATTGGCTGCAGTATGTTGCGCGCGATAAAACACTTTTCCCCATTCTTTACGGGACATCGGGCGTCCCAGCTCTGTCTCCCACCGAACTTGCGCTTTTTTACGCGGTGCCTTAGGGCACGTGACAATCAGAGCATATAGCTCAGATATAATTTTGCGATCGTCTTTTTTACCTACCACCCAACGTTACAGGGCCGTCATGGGGCGGGACATATCAGCTATGTTGGGAGGTTGCGTAACCCAATGTGCCACCTGCGAGTAGGGGAAGGCATCAGATTCTGAGAGGGCAAAATGGTCCCGGCGAAATGAAGAAAACGAGATCAGACCCTCTAGGTCAAAAAGATGGCCCACCCTCTTGCAGCCCACCTCCCTCCAGCGCTGGAAGACTGTCGAAGAGCAGCCCGGGGGGAAGTCCGGGTTATCGACAATGGGCGTCATAGGCGACGGAAAGGTGGTCCAGCCCTTACACCATGCGAGTTGGTCGTCGGTGAAGTCGCCGGCGACGAATATAAGCCCCATGCTCTGTGCTTGCGAGGGATCCACAATTCACGCCAAATATTGCGGCCCGCCACTGCCTGCTCCATGAATAGCCAGTGTTTGCTGGAGAGTGGCCTGTTCCATTCAAGAATAAAGCGCAGACATGCCGCCTGTTAGTACGCAACAAGGGAGGGAAAGTCCAGGCCGCCGATGGCCGCGAAACCGTGATCCACGAGAATGCAAGCCGTGGACGCTTGTGGTTCCAGAGAAACCTAGTAAGCAGAACCTGACTTTTCTGTAGGGTACCCAGTGGAGGACTTAAGGGCAACATTTGAAAGAGGTAAAGAATGCGCGGAAGGATCGTCATTTTCACTGCTGCCAGGCGACCAAACCAGGCGAGCTGTAAACGGGACCAGTCAGACAGCGACTTAGTTGTTTGCTCGACTAGGAGATTGTAGTTGAGAGAGACTGTCTGCGCTATAGTGGGGGCCAAGCAGATCCCCAAGTATGGGATGTCGGAATGAACCCACTGGATGTCAAAGTCCTTCTGGAGGTCTTGAACGTCCGTAGCTGGCACCGAGACCTTAAGAACCTGGGACTTGAGAAAATTGACCTTAAAGCCAGCAACGGCACCAAAGTCACGCAGTTCGCTGGACAGGTGTCGCAAGGAGGTGTGGGGGCAAAAGAGTGAGAGGATCACGTCGTCAGCATATAGGCTTACCTTATGCTCATCAGCGCCAAAACGGATCACTTGTATGGCCGCATTATCCTTGATACACTGAGCAAAGGGCTCCATATAGAGCGCGAAGAGCAATGGTGACAGGGGGCACCCCTGTCGCGTCCCACGTGTGATGGGGAAAGAAGCAGATTTGCAACCATTGACCCGAACCGCCGCGCGCGGGGCGGCATAGAGGCAGCGCACCCAGTTTACGAAGGTGTCCCCTAACCCAAAAGTCCTCAGAACCGCGAACAAGTATGACCAGTCGACGCGGTCGAATGCCTTCTCGGCATCTATGGACAAGAACAGGGCCTGCGTGCGAGAACGGTGCACTGAGTCCATGAGGTGCAGAAGCCTCTTTGTGTTTTCTCCCCCCTGTCGCGTTGGGATAAACCCGACCTGATCCGGCTCAATAATGCCAGCCATGAATGGACTGAGGCGGGCAGCTAAGACGCCCGCAAACAGCTTCATATCAATGTTGAGGAGTGAGATGGGCCGATACGAACTACACTCCATGGGGTCCTTCCCTGCCTTGGGGATAACCGTGATCACCGCCTCCGACATAGAAGGCGTCACTGCACCCGTTTCCCGGAAGGAGTTAAAGAGGCGGGTTTGAAAGGGCGCTAACTCCCTGCTGAATTTTTTATAAAAGATGGCGAGAGGCCGTCCGGTCCAGGGGACTTGGCTAGTTTCAACCGCAAGATCGCGGAAATGACCTCCTCGATGCGTGTTCCTCGATGTGTGTTTCAGCATCGAGAGCTGCTGCCGATACCGGTGCAAGGGGCATTACTCCACATGACCCGGTCCGGGTTTGATGGTTCCTGGCTATACAGCGTGTGGTAGAACCGCTGGAAGGCGTCTGCGATACGGGCGTCAGTAGTTTGCTCCACTGCGTTTGTATCGCAAATGGCCTGAACAGCAGCCTGCTGCGTGCGAGCCCGCAATCTATGCACCAGCATTCTACCCCCCTTGTCCCCACTGATATAGAACTTGTGGCGTAAGCGCAAGAGGGCGTACTCCGCTCGGTCAAGGTCAAGGTGTTTAAGCATGCGTCTCTTCACTTCCCTTCAGACGCGAGGGGCCCCCGTCCGCTTATGGATCGCCTCCAGGCCTCCCACGTCCCTCTCCAATTATTCGCGCTTCTCCCTGCGTATTTCATCCAGTGACGCAGAGACCGCGATGAAGTCCCACCGAGCTACTAATTTGAGAGCTTCCCACACCGACCCCAGCGACATACCATCTTTCTTGTTGTCTGCGAAGTACTGAGTAATCGTGGTCCATATGCGATCAACTACCAATTCCGAGTTGAGGAGGGAATCCCGAAGGCGCCACCCCGACGACGGCAGCTTTTGCTCGTTACAGGCCACCCGTACGGAAATAAGGGCATGGTCGGACAAGGAGCGCGGGGAGATCTCCGCAGCAGAGAGATGGGGCATGAGAGATGTAGTGGCCAGGAAATGGTCTAAGCGTGCATAGGTTTTGTGAGCCGCGGAATAATAGGTGTAGTCGCGTTCTAGGGGGTGGTGAGCACGCCATACATTGTGGAGCCCCCCCTCCTGTAGCCACTGCTTCCCTCCCTGGGATATGGCCCCCATCTGATGCATGCGCGCCGCTGACCTATCTAGCTCCGTATCCATGACCACATTCAAATCTCCCCCCACTAACACACAGACATCTGGGGAAGCTACAACCTCCGCAAGCGCCGATGTCAAGAAGGGTTCCTGGTGGGCATTTGGAGCATATATGGAGCCCACCGTAAGGAGAGTGGATCCCCATTGAATACTGACCGCCAAGAAGCGCCCTTTAATATCAACTACGTGGGACAGGATCTTACAGTGAGCTTTGGCGCTGATTAGTATAGCCACCCCCTGCTTCTTTGCCGTACCAGAGGACCACACCTGCATCGGAAAACGCCTATCCCTCATCCTCTTAGTATCCTTGGAGAGGAGGTGCGTTTCCTGTAACAAACACACATCACCATCTACACCCTCCAACAGGGATAAAATGGTGGCACGCTTAACCGGGCTGTTTAGGCCCCGCACATTCAGGCTAACAATCTTAAAGTCTTTCCCCATCGTTGTGTCACAGGGCTGAAAGCATTAAACGTGTCTCTTAAGGCTCCACCCGCCTGGGACTGCTCGGTACCTTCCACAGACGACAGTCCCGCAGCCCGCTGCACAGAGTTGTGAAGTCCCCAATCTTTGGGACCCATCGCTTTCAGAGACCTAGACATTTTTCGGATGACCATGGCAACGCGCAAACCTCCAGAGCTAAATCCCAAGCAGCATTGCAGGACAAGCACGACACAAGCCACCAGAGGATCCTCTCCCTGCGCCATTCACTAGGCAGAAGGACAATCAACAGCATACTGACAACACCCTGAGGCTGATGCGGAGCCCCCCCACCCCACCGACCCTCCCCATCCCCACCACCCCCCACCCCCACAAAATAGGAACCTCATAAGAACACAAACCCCAACAATGTGACCGCACACCCAATTGAACAAGCGGAAAGGGGGAACGATAGTCCGTCAAACAGGCCCAAAGAGCAGGGGGACATGGCACGAACCCCCCTTTACCCAAGTCCTGATGCAGGACATCCCCCAAGGTGATGACATTGGAACATTACCCATCTGGATCTCGTGGATAGTCTCCTCCGGCACCAGCGAGCGGCCTGCAGGGGCCAAGCAAAAGACTCAGTCCTCATGTGCCCGCTGGGGCCTCCGTCACCGCGCCACAGAAGCTTCCGCTGCTCCTCTCTCTCTTAGGCTAATTGACAGATCAGGCCTTGTCGTTTTCGCCGGCTTGCCAACCTTCTGCCACTCCGAGGAATGGCGCCATTGTCAGATAGGGGAAGGTGCGGTGTCAGTCGGGGTAGCGGGTCGATCCATCCCCAAGATTTCCCCGGCCGTACCCCAGCGACCTAATCTGGAACAGCTTGCTTTCCCACTTAAAAATAAGTCTGAATGGGTGCCCCCATGAATAGGGAACCCCTTGCTCCCTCAGAAAGTTAGTGACAGGTCGGTAGTGTCTCCGCTTGGCCAGGGTAGAGGCCGCAAGATCTTGGTACAACACAGGTCGATGATCTCGGAATTCGAGGGGGGTGTGCTCACGCGCTTTCCTCAGGATCCTTTCCTTGAGCTGAAAATCGTGGACACATACCAGAATATCTGGGGGAGGGGCCTTGAATCCCCGTGGCAGGCCAACCCTATGTACTCTGTCCATTTGGATCTACTGTAGGTCTTCCACATTCAAGACGTGCCAAAAGAGAGCCTCGACGTATTCTTGCAGGTCCGCTCCCTCACCTTTCCATGGGACCGCTCTTATCCGTAAATTGTTGCGGCAAGATCTGTTCTCTAAGTCCTCAGTGTGGGCTTGCAGATCCAAATTTTGCTCCGTGAGGCGTAGAACATCTTGTTGGAGCCGATGCACATCCTTCGCAGTCCCTAAATCATGCTCCTCCAGCATCGCCACCCTCTCACCTACTGCATCCACATCCCGCCGCACCTCTTTCAAATCTGATGCAAGCTGGGAACGCAGTTCCATGATGTCCTCCTTTATCGCCGCAAACAGTTCCATCATGAAGGCTTTAGTGGCAGGGGCCTCGCTATCGTTGAGCCGTGTGGACTTGTCGGCAGACGGCGAGGTCTTTTGTGGTGAGCCTTTCTGGGGGCTTTCCTTCAGCAGCTTGTCCTTTTTCGGCATGGTCGCCGCCACTTGCAGCAACGCAGGTGCGTCGCCCGCTGGTCAGGCCCCCTCGATCGCGCCGCTGTCCTGCCCAGTCCGTTAATCCACACTCAACGAGAGGCAGACGCGGGTCTGTCCTAGTAACCAGAGGGCCGCTCGCAGAATGCGGTGGACCGCCGCACACCACACCGGGACCGAAGGGGCCTCCCAGGTTGGCCCAATGCTGGAAGCGGCTAAGACGGGGGTGAGAAAGGCGATCACCGTCAGTCGGACACCCAATGCCACCAGCGCCTGCCTAGGGCCTACTCACCAGCCGCGTCGGTAGGCCTCAATTGCACAGCCCCGAGTTCCGCTACCGCTGTGTTCTCAGGGCGTCGGTAGCTGCGTGGGCCTCAGCAGCACTCTCTTGGCGACAAGCACTGCCTCTCCGCGGGCCGGGGTGGGCGCCGAGCCTCAGCACTACCCCAGGCTTCCTCCTGGCTCTCTGACACTGGACACTACTCGGCTCCTCACTGAAGCACCCTGGGCCCGGGACTCTCCGTTGTGCCCCTGGAAAGCCGCCGGTCCCCAGCGCGGGCCCACCTCAGGCCGCCGCGTTGTCTGCCGAGCTGCAGGCCGATGTGCAGGGCACCCACTGGCTTCTTTCCTTACTCCTCGCCTGCTACGGGCCTGGCAGGCCCAGGGCTGCGCGACTGGGGGCCGCCGAGCGTCGCTGTGCTATCGCGGTATTCTCCTGCTCCCCTGGGCTGCCCGCAATATTGTCCTTGCAGGCCCTCACAAGGCTCTACCTGCCACGTCGTGCGGCCGCGGTCCACTCTCGGCCGTCAGTCTGGATGGGCCGCGCTGGCTCCCACCCCCACCACAGTCGTCGCTCTGTGCTCCCCGCAGGAAGCACGGCAGGCCCCGGCTGCTGGTCAGCTGCTCCCGGGTCTCACGACCCGCGCAGGCCTCACCTCGGCGCGTATCCGACTGTACACACAGCCTCAATAAAGCACGCCGCTCTGACCTTCCGGGCAGTCCCAGGGTACCGGACACCTCTTCTGTGCCACGGATGGGCCCCCTGCAGGGAGATAAACAATGCTATTTTCAAAGCGGCGCCGGAGGGACTTAACAACACGTCCTACTCCGCCGCCATCTTGGCCATGCCCCAACTTTCTTAGTTTAAACCAGTGTATCAAGGTAGACAACTTCCTGCTGTTTAATTTATATGAAATGATACTAATGCTGCAGGATGTAAGGTACTTTTCAAAATTAAATCATAGGAATCATAGGAGTGCGTTTCAGCAAATTAAGCTGCATACTGAGTCAAAATGGGTCACAGCTTTTATTATAACAAAGGTTACTTATCAGCTTAACTGGATGCCATTCGGCCTTGCTTTGGCAGCAAGCATTTTTTGACATATGATGTCGAATTTTTGGACACTGAAGGAAAGCAACTTGGTTTCAAAGCAAGGAATTGACTAAATGTCTCAATCTCCTGTGAGACTGTGTAGAGAAAAAATGTCATTGCTTTCAAGAGGAAGTTGAATAATTGGGTATAACAAGTGTGCTGAAGGAAGTCAGAACAAATAAATGATTTAACAAAGGTGATAAAGGATGCCCCTGATCCATGAGGTAGGATTAAACGTCGATCATTCATTGGCCTATTGGAACAGTATGTCAAATGTGTAACATTTTTGCCAACAAAACTTAATCTATGGGGGCGCGTGGCTTGGACGGCAATGGGAAGAGTTGCCTGAGTCCAGAGCTCCGCTACACCTCAGGATAAAAAACAGATTTTAAAGCGAGTCGGGCGGAAAATACGAAGAAACAAACATCGAAATAACAATCGGAAACCGCACCGCACCGAAGGAAGTCACCAGGAAAGTCAAGAACACCGGCTAAACACGCAAAAAAGCAAGAAATCAATAACGGTAAGACCGACCCTGGTAAACAAGATGGCGACGGCAAGATGAGAGGAACCCCAAAGCGCAGTGGCGAAAAGTCACCAAACGACCACACCCATTGATGGGGTCAGTGACAATACCCCCAAAACGCGACCGCCAGCACAAGCGACAGCCCTACAGCCCTGAAAAATGTAGCCACAGACACGCTATTAAGCACTCCAGCTCAACGCGCCCACAAACGAAAGTGAAACTTCCAACATCTAGGGGGGCAGCCATCTTGCACAGAGGGGCGGTGCAGAGCACGAAAACAGAGCGAGCGAGTAAGCCAGCGAACAAAGGGTGAAAACAACCGCATTGCGCAAAAGGGTGACACATGCTATGGACACGCCAGATCACCATACACCGGAAACATAGACAGCCTCCATCAAGAGCCCCCGAAAACCAGCCAAAACGTAATCTATGATAGTGCTGTTGTGGAAGGGGAAGTCATTTATTTGGTCAGAAGAACAGAAAAGGCAAAGAAATATGTCATAAGGGAATTAGCTAATGTAAATTTCTGTCACCTTTTATACAAGGCATTTTAGGATTTCTTTGTATGTTGGAGAACAGGTAAGTATGTTTTTCAAGAGGAATACTTTTTCATTTAAAAAGTCGACAGTGCATTTTTCAAAAGCTGCAAAATGATCCTATGGAAGGAAAAAAAATATGGCATTCAGGTACAGTACTGTAACTAACGAGTCCAATAACTTGGACTTATGGTAAGTATGGGCAAGGCACAAGGCAACACCAACAGGTCACTTCGAGTGGCACTGAGGTGGCCATGTGTAGAGGTTCTTTTCAGTGGCTGTGTCCAATGTTATCCTATGGGGATCGGTCCAGTAGAAAAGAGGCTGCAGGCTCAACCTGAGAAGCCAGTTATTCTGAATCACAAGAAGGGCCCAGTCTCACAATGCTTGGGCATATGGGGTCAATGGGTGTGGAGTTGTCTTCAGGCATCAGATTTTCATCACTGGTACAACTCGGCGCAGAGGGTGCCTGCAGACAGAGGCTGCATGCGGCATCAGAAAGTTCACAGTCAGCAAGCCCAGGGTGTTTTTTGTCTCTAGAGGTCCGGGGGACCACGCTGGCACCGTTGGCCCATATCAGTTCAGGCTAGGCGGCACGGGTGCAGTGAGGATTTTTGGTTTTGACATTCCAGATTCATCTCAGGCCTCCTTGGGTGCAGTGGCGGCAGGCTCAGGTAAGTGCAGTGAGGCAGGGCGGGGCAGGGCAGGGCGAGAAGCTGACAGACGATGTAAAAGGTATTATTTATTTGTGTAATTATACCTATGAAATGAAATGAAATGAAATGAAAAAGAAACTTAATTAAGCGCACTGTGGCCAAGCGGCTTCCTGGCGCTGGGGGGTAGGGGGGAGAGGAGGGAGGGGGGGAGGGGATGGGGGGGAGGGGAAAACAAAAAGTAAACGGGTTCGACACTGCAAACAATGGGACTAACCAGGGAAGGCCTGACGAAAAAGAAAAGTTTTTAGTGCTTTTCGGAAAGCCGGGTAGGTGGAAATTGATCGCTAGAAAATGGAAGACTATTCCAATACTGGGGGGCCAGCACCGAGAAACGGGTGCCGCCCATGCGAGCTTTACGGAAGCGGGGGACTTGAAGAAGAAGTTGAGAGGACGAACGAAGAGTGCGAGAGGGGGTGTAGGGAGTGATCAAAGAAACAATAAACAGAGGGGCAGAGTGGGTGAAAGCTAGAAAGGCTAGACATGCTAATTTGAAAGAAGAACGAAAACGTACAGGAAGCCAGTGAAGGGACTTGAGGACAGGCGTGATGTGAGAGAATTTGGGAAGATGAAAGATGAGCCGGACGGCCTGGTTCTGAATGGCCTGAAGCCGGCGCATTTCATAGCCGGGGATGCCGGAATAGAGGGCATTCCCGTAATCGAGGCGGGAGGTGATGAGGGCTGAAATGATGGATTTGAGGGCATCGGTGGAGAAGAAGCGGGATATTTTACGAATGAGGCGGAGGGATAAGAAACAGGATGAGATAACAGCACTAACTTGGGGATGAATGGAAAGGTCACTGCTGACTTTGAGGCCTAAAGTGCGAACAGTGGGAACTGGAGTAGGAGGGAGGGGCCAGTAAGAAGGGGACCAGGGATTAGAGGGACCACCAGTGAGGACAAGCTCCGTCTTGTCGGGGTTTAATTTGAGGTGGTTCGTGATCATCCAGTCCGAAATAAAAGTTAAGATAGAACTGAAAAAAGAAGAAGAGTCAGGAGTGGAGAGATCGAAGATGAGATGGAGGTCATCAGCGTAGTTATACACGGAGACCCCCAGCTCACGAAGAGAAAAAATAAGAGGAAAGATGTAGAGATTGAAAAGGAGAGGGGAAAGGGAGGAACCTTGGGGGACCCCACACACCAAGGGGCGGGGGGGGGGGCGGAAAAGCCAGCAAGCTGAACTGCCTGGGACCTACCCTGGAGGAAGGACTTCAGCCAGGATAGTGCTAACCCCCTGATGCCGGCTGCGCTGACACGGTCGAGAAGGATGGCATGATCAACCGTGTCAAACGCAGCCGACAAGTCGAGGAGCACCAGCGCCTGGGGGCAGTTGGAATCAGCCCCTCCCTTAAGTTCGTCCAGGACAGCAGTGACGACCGTCTCAGTAGAATGACCCGGGCGGAAGCCCGCCTGGTGAGAGGCCAGAAGGCCATGCCTCTCGATGTAAGAGGAGAGGCAGGAGGTGACATGGCTTTCCACAATCTTCCCCAGGTAGGGGAGGAGAGAAATAGGCCTAAAATTAGAGGGTGAAGAAGGGTCTAGACCGGGTTTTTTTATTATGGGAAAAACAGAAGCTATTTTGAAAGAAGAAGGTACAGAACCTAGGGCCAGGGATGAGTTAAGGAGTGTGAGAGGGGGTCCGGGGGAGTGAGATTTGTTGGAAGAGCGAGCGATTTTTTCAGAGAAGTATTCCTTTTTTGCCGAAATGATGGCTTTTTTATAGTCATTAAGTAGTGACTTATACTTAATGCGGCGAAGAGGACAGTAGTGATGCCTCCATTGGCGTTCTGATCGCCTGAGATTGAGTTTTAACTCTTTGAGTTCACTAGTGAACCACCGGTGGGCCTCATGGGGCCGACCAGATTTGATGTTTTTAAGAGGGGCGACGAGATCACAGGAGGAGGATAACCAAGCACCAACCGCGTCAGCTTGTTCTTCCAGGGAAAGGTCACCTGTCGACTTACCACCCGCCCCTGCCGCACTACGTTTACCTGTGCCAGCCCCCGCTGCTTGGGTGCCTGCAGGATGCAGAGAAGCAGCTCCGCTGATACACAGTAGTTCCTGAGTCTTGGCAGAAGTACTGACAGTCCTCCCAGGCTTTTGGAGGCACAGCAGCTTGCAGCATGAGTCAACTTTGGTGCAATTGTCAGGAACAGCAGACAGCAGGGTTGGCACCAAGTCAGATGCTTCTTCTACAGTTCTTGCTTTTCGTGGTTCTTCGATCCTTCTTCTTTTGGTCAGCAGGATCTGATTTCCTGGTGCAAGGCTTCTCATAAATACTGAATGTACGAGCGATAGGGGAGTATAGGGTAATAGCCAATGGACTACCTACCCTTGGGGTCACTACACCCCATATATGACCACTTTCTGGGGGAGGTAGTCATAACTCTGCCCCAGAAGTCTTTATTTTGCCATCACCAAAACGGCTAACTTTGAAAAGTCACCTCAACTTCAGGTAGCCCATTTGAGGGCACTAGTCTGAGGGTAGACACGCCTATTTGAAAAGACATTCAGCCCTTTGAAGGTCAGTCACACAGCATCAGGTGCTGCTTGGTTTGCAGAGGGCACCCCTAAAGTGTCCTCTGGGTGCATGTATTCTCTAAATCCGAAACTGGCATTGGTGTGGGGTTAGTAATATGAGATGACTGATACCAAACATCCCTCTTTTCAGTGAAGCCAACATGCAGCTAGGGAACTCGTTTTCATCAGTGTCTAACACATGTTTTAAAACTGCTTCCCTGTTCACTTGTACTGGCAGCAATTGAACTGTCCAGCACTGGGGCATATCTGCTTATGCAGATATGCATCACATGTACTATAAGGTACCCTTACTTAGGGCTGTAAGGCCTGCTGTGTTGGTGACTAAAAATATTGCATGCAGTGTTAGGGGACATGGCACACAGGGATGTGTGTCATGTTGTGCTTTCACTTTCGTCTCCACCAAAACATGCAGCCTGCAGTGGCAATTTGCAGGAGCTTGGAGAGGGGTCCTTTAGGGTGGCACAATTCATGATGCCGTCTAGGGGACCCTTGTTAGTGCCTCCGGCCCTAGGTACCACTGGTACCATTTACTAAGGACTTACAGAGTGTACTAAAGAGTTTGCCAGTTGGAGAAAACAACCTAACAGTTTTGGGAACGGGATATAGCACTGGGGACCTGGTGAGCATGAACTCAGCACACTTACAGTCAAAATCACATCGATGCACCAGGCAAAAAGTGGAGGTGACGATGGCAAAAAAGGGCACTTTCCTACACTCCTGAATTGAAATGGAAAATAACCAGAGTAAGCAGCTGCGCCGTGTCACATTTCATTACAAAGCCACACAAGGGCATGCAAATCAGGCCTTGCATGACTTTGCAAATTTCAAATAAGCCTTTGTCGCCTTGATTGACACAAAGGCAATGCAAAGGCTTAGTAAATCTAGGACCCAGGTATATACAAGTATAAAAAGATTTTAGTGCAGAAAGCACAAAATCTCATGTTATTCCTGATTTCGATAAGGAATACCTGTGATAGCAATTATTTATTGGTCTCAATGTACACCGATCTTTTGAGTACCTGTTTTTAATCGAGCCTCTCATATTGAAAGTCTACAGTGAGTGCCACAAACCAACACACAGAGTGCAGCTTCTACTGCTAAAGAAGCCAATTTGCTAGTGATCTCCTGATGATCCCAGGGCTAGTGATCTCGAGATGATCCCAGGGGAGTAACCGAGGTCCCCACTGCCCCCACTGTGTTCGGAACCCCCACATCTTTCATGTCAGAAGGCCCCCCCACAACTCCTGCAGACATTCAGCAAATAAGAAAAAAACTACTTAAAACTTGCATGGATAGATGGATCAACAGAGGTCTGTCTGCTCCTGAAGAGATGTTAAAAAATAAACACCATCAGCAGATGTGTAGTTGATACTGCTAATGCTGTGCCCTTATATGTGCAAAGCTACTTTACTGTGGTGTCTCCAAGTTGCAGCTAGGCTTGCCCCACCTTCACACCCTCTGCGTGATTGACAGCACTGCGAAGGTGACCAGCCAGGCAGAGCACTGCAATCTCAGAAAGAATGTGAATGCATTCTGTGCAACTCATAAGTCAGAGGGGCTTTGGAGGAATTTGGAGGAATGGAGCAAAGTGAGGCACAGCATGCTATGTTCAGAGAGGTACTCTTTTTTATTCAATGATGTTACTGCAGAGGGGATCTAAGGAAAGGAGACAGTAGGCAGTCTGGGGTGTGTGCAGCATGTGTACCACCCCAAACTCTGCATATAACTCTGCCAAGGATGTAGCTACCAATAGTGCAGCAGGTGCAGTTTCACATGGCTCAGATTGTGTGATTTATATCTGTTGGTTTTTACTAAATCCTGAGATAGGGGACCAATTTGCCTTGCTTGTATTATGGTATTATGGACCCCGACACCCTTGCTATCAGGGGCATAGCTATAAATGGTGCAGTAGGTGCAGTGCCCACTGAACCCTGATTATTGCTGCATTTTACTATCCCAACAGTAGTAGTATAAAGGGCTGTATTCCATGCTAGCACTTGGGCCTTTGGCACCATTGTTACGTCACTGCTCAGGACTAGCACACTGACCCTCCAGGCCAGTCTAAATTGCTTACATTTTCATATCCACCGCAAAAGAGATTCAGACCCCCAACCGATTGTGAAACACATTCAACTGAACACTATACACCTGCAACCTTGTACAACAACCTACAGTCCATCCCCAAGCCAGTATTTTCACATGTTTATGCTTCTTCAGATTCTGTAAATTGGGGAATCATCAAGGGTGGGGGAGTGGGGTTACTTATTGTGGATGGGGAAAAGGCTCTAACTGGAGCATATTCAGTGACCCATAGAGTACTCTATGTCTGTACAATGGTGTGGTCCTGAGTCATTGGCAATTTATGGATGTAGGGGGCACCAGGTAGTGTGAAACTGTTGTCTGTTGCATATATTTGTCTTTGTTCCACTTTGAAGCTTGATTTCGTTTGCCTTCCTGCAAAATTAAAACAAATGTTTCAAAAGTGATCTTGAGTGTTATAAAGGGGTAGGGGCAGATGGGATCCAATGAGATCTACTGTTGTCAAGATCTTGGGATATAGGGTACAGACATCAAAGGACAGTGTCAAGGGTCCTGTTACCGTTTTTATTGCCTAGAGCAGAGTGGTTCTTAATCTTTTGGCATATGGGTACCCCCACTTAATGAGTTCTGGAACCTGGAGAGCCCAATGAATCATTATTGGAATCCAGGGACTCACACTGAGTCATTACTGGAAGCCGGGAAGCCCTACGTAAACATTGTCAATGATATGAACGGCAAACAAATACACCAAAAATGCTGAAAAAAAGCATTCATCAAACAAATACACAAAAGGTGACACATTTTATTTAATGCACAAGCACATATATATAGGAAGTTTGGAGCGTTTCTACATTTAATTGAGGCCAATCACCATCCATACTATTTTCAATTATACATGTAGTTTCTTTATTTATATACACTGTATAAATCTGTTAATATTATTTAATTTTCCAAGTAGTCTTGGACCCCTGAGAAGGCTTTACAGACCCCCAGGGGTCCCCCCCAGGGGTGCCGGGTCCACAGGCTGGGAACCACTGGCCTACAGAAAGGGCTGCTGAGAATTCAAGACAGGGGTTGGGCTAACCAGGGAGTTGGAGGGGCCTAATGAGGCATCTGAAAATGGGCATCTGTGTGTGTGTACAGGCCCTGTCTCAGTCCCAAGCAATGTGGGCAGGGATTTGCAGGAGGGTATATTTTGAATCAAAAAGCAGAGCAACTTCAACTATAAATTTAGAATTGCCCGTTAATACAAACAATGTTCTCTCGGGGACCTCTCCCCGTCACCACCACAGACTCAATGGCCTGTGAGAATTGGCCCCTCACAGACCCTGGGTCATTTTGGGGGGACACCAATCACAAATCCTGTTTCTTGTCAAGGAGCCAGCGTCACCCAGATGCTGCTTTTTCTAAGGGGCTGCAACTTCATATACTTTGGCTTCTAAGGGAGCTGACCATTCACAGCCCCTGTATCACATCTGCAAATGGGCCCCCATAGTTTTTATAACCTATCAGGTTCTAGAACTTCTTGCACACTGTCACAGAGCTGGCCACTCACAGATGCTCTGCCTTCCAAGTGCACTGGCTGTTCAAGTCCAATAACAGTTTGTGTACAACTGTTACCCCATTACAATAGACCATTCTAAACTCATGTCACAAAAGCCATCTACATTTAATTTGCAAGATTTCAGATGAAGTAAGTAGAGATTATAAATAAGAAAAGTATTCAATCCCTCCTAGTGTGCATGTCTCCACATTTCTGCAGCAATTTACATCTTCTTTTCCCCTTTGACATTGCATGCATTTGTAGGTCTGGTTACCCAAGAACTTTTGATTTTACTATAATTTGATGTACACATAATATACTTCTCAAAAGGGACTTTTGGCTATTCCTATTCATCCATAGTTCTGGTATTGTGTAATTTGCATTTTTCTCTGCCCACTGCAACTTGCAGCATAGAGTACTGGGTCAGCTCATTCTGACATTGGCTAACTTTAATGAGTGACTATAGTCTCCTTTTTCACAAGGAAAACATAAGCATGGCCAGGAGAGCTCTATTGCTAAATGAAAGCAAATCCCTTCAGTGTCAATGACTACTATGCCAATGTGGTTTTTAAGACTAAAGTTTTTTTTTAGCTTTTAGCCAATGTATTTATTTATTATTGGCGGGGACCATGAGTGAAATCATGAGTGAAAGCTGGTGTACGAGAGGGATACCAATAAAAACGTTGAGAGAGCTATACATTACAAAGTGAATAAGGAGCTCAGATGGAATGCCAGGCATGTAACCAAATGAGTGTTGTGATGGAATAGAGAAGAGATGATACAGTGTAAAATGTGCAATTTAAAAGGAAGAGGCATAAAGGTGAAATCAGAAGGTTAGGTGAGTTGAAAAGAAAATTAGGAATGATAAATATAAGAGGAAATCAGGAAACTGGAAGATGCATGTGATGGATGAGAGAGGTAGAAGTAAAGGAAACTGAAGTGATGGGAGTCAGAAAATGATAAAGAGTGGTACTGGTGAAGGTAGTTGGAAAATTAAGGTTGCACATGCGAGAAGATTACAGAGGTAGAGAGAGTAGTGTTAGGGAGAAAATGAAAGGAAAAAGTCTGGAAGTAAGAGATAAAATAAAAGCTGAGATTTAATGGTCACATATAGTATTGAATATACAGAGAGAATGGATGTTACAGGAATTAGAAAACATAAGGTGTGCAGGTCAAAAGCAAATGGGATAATGAAGTGCAGAATGAGAGGTCGGGGGGAGTGAAACTGGAAATGATAGGGGTATGCGTTGAACTAATGAGAGATGGAGGTGCAAAGAAGGAAAAGAGAAGAGAGAAAAACTGTCTTTCACAGAGGTGAGTGAACAAGAAGTGAAGGTGTTAGGGAACAAGGTAAAGTCATAGGAATGAGAGACATAAAGTTGGAGGAGAACTAGAAACTGGAAAAAAGGATAGAATAGGAGGACAGAGGTGGATGCTAGAGGGGAGCTGGGAGGAGGAGAACTGGAGAAGGGAGTGAGGAAAACCAAGAAAGACAGAAATGAGAATAACTGAAGTAGCGAAAGTATTTGAGCTATTGGTTTCAGGTGGGGCCCACTGGTACCCATTTTTTGAGACTGGCACTAATTTTTCCTTAGCAGAAATTGAGCCAAAGCAAGAGAGAAAACAACACAACATGGGGAAAGAAGGAGGAAGATAAAGATGAAAAACCTTGACAAGGAGAAATCAGGGATGAAAACAAATGTGCAAGTGTGAGAGAAGGAAGCAGGGAGTGTTTGGTGGTGGATTATAAAAGCATGAAGTGGAATTAAGACTACATAGCCTTGTTTCTCTGCACCCCAACCTTGTAGCACCAGCCTCGAGCTTCTGAGAAAAACTCTGGGCCTTACAAATTAGCGGGCATATTATCAAGAACGGTGTTAAAAATTATCACCGGTTTAGCGGCAGAAAACTACTGCTAAAGTGGCAATATTGGACTTGATAATATGCCCTTGAGAATTCCAATAGAAGTCCATGTTCTGGTGTGAACCTGGGCTTCTGTTGGAAATCTCCAGGGCATATTATCAATCCCATTATCGCCCCTTTAGCGGCAGTTTTCTGCTGCTAAACCAGCGATAATTTTAACACCGTTCTTGAGAATATGCCCCTAGGATTTGGGTAGAGGACACGAGTGCAAGTGAGAGTAGGACTTAATATGTCGGTGAGGCATTGACTTTTTAGCAGCACAAGGGCAGCATTTTTGCTCACTGTCATCTTTAATATGCTGATATTCTTGTGTCTATTCGCTGGTATCCCTCCATATCACCAAGAATGTGTCGTTTTGGTGCAACCATACCCCCACTGTGTAAATGAATAACGCCAAAAACTGTTTTGATATGCCTCGATGATCCTCTGCCTACAGAAAATATGGATCTCCTTGAAAGCCAATTGTATCACTGAAAATCCTGCAGCTATGATATGGATAAGGTGCATGGGTGAGCTGCTTGAAAATGAAAGACAGTGGAGTCATTTTATGTGGGGGTCCACTTGCAGAACTTTGCACAAGGACCCCCTTAGGTTTCATTGTGCTCCTGAATAAATTGATACACCCCCAGACAAGAAAATCAGAGAACACAGCCAATGCCTTAGGGCCTTATTACCGGCGTTCTTGTGGTGGTGGTGCAAACACTGCGGTCTGCCTGACTTATCACAATTGCGGTGGCCAAACCACCAGTAGCCCGAAACGACACCAACAGCACTGCCAGGATCCTGGATTCAGCGGTGCTGCTGGTGTGTGAAGTGTGGAGGAATGAAGGCGGTGCCTATCCCAGCACCACTGTCCATATTACGGCTTGCCCTTCCACACGCCTTTTTATGGCGGTGATCCCATCATGGAAAAGCTGGCGGAAGGGCAAGGAGGGGGTCCCTGAAATAAACTGCCCCTGGGGGTGGGTGCAGGGGCACATGGCATACCCACCCACAAGTGCATGGTCATGCGTGCACTGTGTGGCATGTACAACATAGTGCATTCCACACCATGCACAGATAAGCAGTTGGTGCTTTCAAAGCGGCAGTAAGCTGTGTAGTCTCTGTTATGAGCCTTACATACCACTGCTATGAGACCACCCCAGCACCGCCGGCCTCACAGGATTCAATCAATCAATCAATCCAGCAGGCGGGCTCACCACGACCTTGGCGGCCTTCCTGGGAATGGAGTGGACCAAGCTGAAGACCACCAAAGTTGTGCTAAGTCCTTAAATCTCTAACAACTCCCAGATGAGCAAGTGCCCTCGAGCTTTTTATCCGAAATTGCACCCCACCTTTCTTTGCATCAAGCAAAACGGCTGCAGCTTCACTTTATTCACATATTAACTTGAATCATACATTCCCAGTTAAAACGTACATCAATTCATCAATGCCGTAAATTGGCTGCAGTTCATGTTCTGTAGTACTTAGGGGCCGATTAGGATGGAGGATTTTCCGCCTCCTCCGGGCCGGCGAAAGCCACCTCCGGCCCGGAGGAGGCGGAAAATCCTCTGTGGAGTCACCAAAGACCCACCGCCGCATTACGATGGCTGGTGGGTCTTGGTTTCTGTCCGCTGCTTTTCCGCCGCGGTCGGATTACAACCGCGGCGGAAAAGCTCTCATTTGGCTGGCAGTGTCTATCAGACACCGCCAGCCAAATTAGGAAACATTTGTAAACATGCTTTTCCGCGGCGGTTTTTCCGCCGTGGAAAAGCATGTGTACTTTTGATTTGGGGGGCCCGTTGCGGGCCCCCAGGGTGTAGGCGGGTGGGGTGTGCACATGGGGGGTACCTATGGTACCCCCGAGCATTTACATGCACAAAGCGGCAGGCACCGCGCGGTGCCTGCCGCTTTGTGCATGTAAATGTTAAACATGCACTTTTAACATTGCGGCGGGTGCTGCTTGAAGCAGCACCCGCCGCAATGTTAAATATCCAGGATGTGACCGCCAGGGTGGCGGTCACATCCTAATTTGCACGGAGGGACCTCCGCAGCCCATGCGGACGGTCCCTCCACTTCTGGGATGGCGGACGGACGCAAGTCCGTCCGCCATCCTAATCGGCCCCTATGTCTGTAACAGCACCTTATGAAAGTGACCTGAGCCAATGGGTCTAGTACTTTTTCTACGGCTTCTAGGCTACACCTTGCTGCCAAGTGGTGTGGGTGGCCCTCATGCCAGACCCGGGCTGCAAGTGCTGGGACCGCCCTCTGCTTACCCATAGCCTGCTCCCGATGCCCCTCCGTAAGGCATCCCAAGGGCATGTGTTTGAACAGCACCACCATTGGCTATTGCGCTCCTTCTGCATCCCAAAGGTACGTGTTTGAGCGTCTCCACCATTGGCTAGTGCTCTCAGTCTGCCGTCCCTGCCTTGTCTGAGCCCGTCCCTAGTCCGCGGCTGCGACGCCCGCGTTATCGGTGTGGGTGGGTCAACGGCGAAGGCACTGTCGTATCTTGCCGGTGGGGCAGTCGATACCAAACACAGGACAACAGGTTGGTGTATAGTTGCTTCTTTATTTGTTTTGCAGGAGCACGTCTTAGCACATCTGTCCTCTGGTCAGTCCTGCTCTTCTCTGTCCACTTCCTGTCCCTAACAGGATGTGGTGTCCAGTGACCTGGTCACTGCCCTTGTGATCCACAGGGTCCTAGTGCCCTACGGTCAGTCGTTGCCCTAAGGTCAGGTCATTACATCTCCCCCTTTGTCGCAAACAAAAGTTCCTGATATATTTTCACTAGTCGTTGTCGTCCCCCCCTTTTCTTTGTTGACAGTACTTGCTGATAGTTGTAGTGAGAGAGAGAGAGAGAGAGAGAGAGTGAGAGAGAGAGAGAGAGAGAGAGAGAGAGAGAGAGAGAGAGAGAGAGAGTGAAAGTTATTCATTCTACATCACTTCAATTAGTCTTTGTGGTTTCCTGCATGTTCTTCTTGGTCTTGTCTCTCCGTCGACTCCTGGCTCTCTGTCTTCCGCTTTCGGTGGTGTTGTTACTGCTGATTCTTCTTCTTCCGCCTTGAGCTCCTTGAAGTGGGAACTGTTTCTCGTTATCCTTTGGTGATCAGAAACTGCCGTCACCATTGACCCCTTCACTTTGGTCACTACCAGCGGATCTTTGGAGAATGGGCTGTCCGATTTCCATTGTTGTCTCTGTTTCACCACCACCAGGTCTCCATCATTTAACTTTGATTCCAATGCGTGTCTTCGCTGATCGGCATATTCTTTCATTTTCCTCTTAGCTTCGTTATCCCTTTCCACGATGTCGCTCCGATCTATGCTCATTTTGGCGTCCATTTGAGGCAGTCTTGTCCTGCTCGAGCGTCCCAGCACCAGCTCCGCTGGGCATCGGCCTGTGGAGCTGTGAGGGGTGTTTCTGTAATCTCTCAACACCTGGCACAGTGCCTGGCCCTTCGATATTTGTGTCAGTTTTGCTCGCTGAATGGCTTTCTTTATGGTCCCCATGAATCGTTCTGCCATTCCGTTGGCCTGGGGCCACAGAGGTGTTATCTTCCGATGCTTGATCCCCAGATATTCCATAAATCGACGGAATTCTTCTCCAGAAAATGGAGGGCCGTTGTCCGTCTTCAATGTTTGTGGGGAGCCCCAGGCAGCGAAAATGTCATCTAGTACTGGTAGTGTGGCACTTGCCTAGGTCGACGATATCTGTCTTACAATCGGGAACCTTGAGAATTCGTCGATAACAACCAACAAGTAGTTTCCAGTTTCTAACGGTACATAAAAGTCTGCTGCTAACTCAGTCCATACTGCCTGTGGCAGTTCTGACATTTGTAGCGGTGCTGGTTTTGATGGCGGTCCTGTCACTTGACAGACATGACAGTGTGCTATTGTTTCTTCCACCATGCCATCCAGTCCTGGGAACCACACTTTTTCCCTCGACATCTTCTTTGTTGCTACAATGCCTCGATGGGACTCGTGGGCTAGTTCAATTGTTCTCTTCCTCAGTCTGTACGGTATCACTATTCGTGATCCTCTCATTAGAATTCCGTTCTCTGTTTCAGATAGTTCTTCACTTATTTTCTTGAAAGCTAGCATTTCTTCTTTTATTATCCCTTCTTCTGTCGGGCTGTTATTGTTGATGTGTCTCCATCTCTGTTGCCGCACTACTCTCCCTATTGCCTGCATGGTCGGATCTCTCTTCGTTTCTTGCTCCAGTTCGGCAATCGTTATTGACGTCGGAGTGTTTTGTTTGAGGATGAAGTTTAGGTATTCTTCTGCCATGGTGGTGCCATCTTCTCGATGGGGGAGTGGGTGTCATGACATGTAGTCAGCTGGGTTTTGCTCCTTTCCAGGTTTGTGAACTATTTTAAAGTTGTAGTCCATCAATCTTATTCCCCACCGCTCAATCCTTGGTGGTATCTTGGCGCTTGGGTTGCCATATATGGTGACTAGGGCCTGGTGATCTGTTACAATCGTGAACGGCTTTCCATATATAAACATGTGGTAGTGCTCACATGCCCACACCACAGCCAGTCTCTCCTTTTCTGGTTGAGAGTATGCTCTCTCAACGTCTGACAGACTCTTGCTTCCATAGGCCACAACCCGTCGTGGCGAGTCTTTTCCATGCTTGTGCTGTGCCAGTATTGCCCCCAGGCCTACTGGGCTGGCATCCACTGTTAGTTCGGTGCATAGGTTCGGGTCAAAGTACGCCAGGTGGTCGACTGCCGTCACTGACGCCCTTATCTCTTCGAATGCCTTGCTGCATTCTGTGGTCCAGTCGAATGTTTGACCCTGCTTCGTGAGTTCTCGCAGTGGTGTGCTCACTGTTGCGAAGTCCTTGATATAGCGTGCACAATAACTGGCAAGACCGAGGAACGATCGTACCTCGGCTACATCTTTTGGTTGTTTTGCCTTCTCTAGGTTATCCACCTTGCTGCAACCCGGCCTCATTCCTTTATTCGAGAAGATGTGCCCAAAGAACACCAGTTCTTCTCTTCCCAGTTCGCACTTCTTTTCATTTACCGTCAGGCCCACTTCTTCAAGTTGTGAGCAAACTTCTCTCAGTGCTTTGTCATGTTCCTCATCTGACTTGCCAAATACCAGGATGTCGTCACTGTAATTGAGGCTGTTCTTGATTGGTCTTATTATTTGTCTGATTGTTTCCTGGAAGATCTCAGCCGCTGATGATATTCCGAAGCTTAGCCGTTTGTAGCGAAACAGACCTAGGTGTGTCGAGAATGTTGTTATGTACCTTGATTGTTGGTCCAGTTCTAGTTGGTGGTATCCTTTACACAAGTCTAGTTTGGAGAATCGTCGTGTTCCCGTCAGACAGCTAATCATGTCGTCTAGATGTGGCCCCGGATGTCGTTCTCTTTCAATGGCCGTGTTTGGAATTCTCATGTCTACACATATTTTGATTTGTGCAGTGTCCTTTTTTGGTACGGCAACTATCGGAGACACCCATGGCGTTGGCCCTTCAGCCGGTTCGATGATGTTTTGATCCAGCAGTGCCTTTATTTCTTCTTCCACTTGCGGTTGTAGGTGGATCGGTACCCTTCTGTGATGCTGAGCGACGGGTCTGACTGATTCGTTGATGTGCAGTGTGATCTGCCGCCCTTTCAGCTTTCCAAGTCCTTTTGTTAGCTTCGGATACTCTCGTAGGATGCTTCTTTTGTCAGACACGTGGTATGTCATCTGTAGTAGGCCCATGACCTTCACCGTGACATTGCTTAATAAGCATGGTGCGGGGATATCTCCTCTTAGTACATGAATCTCTTCTGTGACTGTTTTGCCTTTGTGTGTCATGGTGTCCGTGAATTTTCCCAAATTTGTTACTGGCCTTTTTGCGCCCCAGGTAAATACTCGTACACTTGATGGTTGTAGGTGTGGTTTTCTCTTCATTTTCTCATATTCTGTGGCGCACATGATGTTGCACGTGGCCCCACTGTCTAACACAAATTCTGCTTGGTGCGGCCCTACATCGATGGTCACCCAGTCTGTTGTTTCTATTGACTGCTTATCTACCAGCCTGATGTTTTCTTCCATGTGTCCCTCGTCTGTGGACATGAGATATAGGTGTTCCACTTTCTCCTCTGCTTCTTCTTCTTCTCCTGACTCCAGCGAAGAGCTCCTTGTTGTCGCTTCCATGTGTCGCGCATGTCGGTTTGTCGTTGTTCTGGGTCTCCCTGGCCTTCCTATTTCATTCTTGAAGTGCATGCCTTGGCACATGGTGGCAAAATGGTTGATTCTGTTGCATTTTCGACATGTCTGACCAAACGCTGGGCACGCTCCTCGATGTGGAAATTCCAGCCCGCATCTGTAACATTGTGACCCTTGTTGTTTTCTTGTCAACTGGTCATTCGACCCCTTCTTCCAGTGTCCAGTTCGACCCGTGTCTGTTATTCTGTGAACTTGCTCCCCTCGTCGGTCCATTTGTCTTGCATGCGCCATCGCACTTGCCTCTGCTCTCGCCAGTTCTAAAAAAAATTCTAGCGTGGTCGGTTCCATTAATATTCTCGTACGAAAATCTGTGTCACGACATCCTTCTATCAGTCTTAGGCAGATGGCCTGCTCATTGTCGTATTTTTCAAACTCACAATGGGCCACTTGTTTCATTAGCCTAGTTGCAAAATCCTCCAGTGACTCGTCAGGTTGTTGAAACGCTATGTTGAAGCTGTATCTCTCGAAGTCAATGTTTCTCTGAGGATCAAATTTATTTGTCAGACACTTTATCAGCCCTTTGTATGTGATTGTTTCGCTTTTTGAGCGACGTGTTATTAGAAGGTCGTCCACTTCATCCCCCACCAGATTTAGGAACAACCCTAGCTGTTTGGCTTCTACTACATCCATGGCTTCCATGTATCTTTCAAATTTCATGATCCACTTCTCCCATCTTATTCCAACCTGTGGCTCTGATACGCTGAATGGCAGTGGTCTGCGATACTGTGCGCTTTGCTTTGGCTCAGGCATCTTTTGTCGTCTTTTGTGCTCTCTTTGTCTCTTTGTCTTATTGCCCCTTTATTTCCTCTGTTTGTTAGTGTGTTGTAGTGATCTTGTCACTTTCCACTTCTCATTCCTTTTTTTTTTCACTGGTTGCTGTTATGTTGTGGGGATCTTTTTGTCCCTTTCCTCTTTTTTCCACCAGTTTTCCTTTATTTCTATCTGGTTTTTCTTTTTCTTATTTTTTTCTTGCTGATGCTTTTCACTTCTTTTTCATTTTCGCCTGGCCTTGAAATGGCTGCCCTGCTATTCTTTATGTATTTCTTCCTTTTTGTCCTACACAGTGTGGCCACCGGTGATCACGCGAGATTTCGCGATCAAAATCTCGCATTTCCTGTCTTTAAAATGGCCGCCTTGGTGTTTCTGTGCTGCTATTGGCCCTAGCTGCCTGGTTTCTTAATGGCCGCCGAGATTTGCTATCTCGCGAGACATCGCGCTTTGATTTTTCAAGCGTGGAGACCTCGCGCTGTTGCGCTGACGCTCTCCTTACCGCGTTCAGCTGTGCTTTCGTTGGACGCTGTTGTGTTGCTCCTTGCGTCTTTTCCTCGCTGCTGCTGCTGGTACCTGGTTTTCTTCAAAGATGCTCGTCCCGGACACGCGACGCAATGTTCAACGCGTTTGTCCGTTTCCTTCGTCGCCAGTTGTCGTATCTTGCTGGTGGGGCAGTCGATACCAAACACAGGACAACAGGTTGGTGTATAGTTGCTTCTTTATTTATTTTGCAGGAGCACGTCTTAGCACGTCCGTCCTCTGGTCAGTCCTGCTCTTCTCTGTCCACTTCCTGTCCCTAACAGGATGTGGTGTCCAGTGACCTGATCTGGAGAAGTGTGGCTCAGGGGTTAGAGGCGGCAGACTCGGAAGCTGAGATCGGTCCTGGACCAGGGTTCAATTCCCCGCCTCGCCGGGTCTTGGGCTCAAAAATTCCACGGACTCGTTAATTCTCGTTCTGGTGCCTACTCGACTCACGGGTTCACACTCTGCGACTCTGGGCAATAGCTTGCTTAATCTCCACTACGGCCCCTCGCGGCGGGATGCCTGGCTTTCACCTTGTGGATACCCTGATGGGGTTATCTCACAGGGGAATACCAGGACGGGTTCCCAAGGCAAGCGCCTTGATGCCTTCGGGTGATACGTGCGCTATATAAATCGCAATACATTTACATACATTTACATTTACTGCCCTTGTGACCCACAGGGTCCTAGTGCCCTACGGTCAGTTGTCACCCTAAGGTCAGGTCACCACAGGCACATGACTTTAGAGGGGACCCCATGCCCTTTTATCCTTGGGGTGCACTCCAGGGGGCCCCTGCCGATTGGTCCCTTCATACCATGCTGACCAATCAATGTCCGGCCTCTTCCTGGGCTCAGCTGCTGCCCGCTCTTGTTTACGCCCCTCAGTAGGCCTTCCCTGGCCCTGTGCTTGACACTTTGCTCTCCCATTGTCATACCAAGCAATATTTCTACCTTCAAATACAAGCTTTTAAAACAGAAAGAAACCTAGTCCATCTTTTGACTCTCAGTTCAGCTGTGAGATCTCTGATATGTTGGAGCCCAGTAGTTTTATTGTAATCTAATTTACAGTGTAGTGAATTTCCATTAACGCTGTAATTGTGTTTTAAGGAGTAGTCAACGCGCACAGGCACGCTTCTCAACGCTGACATTTATCTGTACTGTTCATTTTTTTTTAACCAGCAAGGGTTCATTTTCCGCATGGCGGGATATAAATATTCAATATATTTGGTAATTCCCAGACAAGTATTCATTACATTTGTCCAAATGTCACAAGAGTGAAGTATGTAGCTGTGGATTTGCAGGGCTAAATCGAGGCGATTTAACATGCTGGGATGGCTGCAAATTCGGCCGTGGTCCAGCAGCCTTAATAACACATACGTTTCCTGCTGACGAGTTAACACGTTCCAGATATCTAGCTCGTTCGGTTTAATGAGACCCGGGTAAAGAGCGACATGCCATGGTCGCTGAATACAGCCTTGAAAGATCTGCTTCTTTTGAATCGAAATGAAATCCTAGTAAATGGTGTATTTCTTTTTTGGACTCTTGCTATTAATATGACCCGCTTTATCTTTCGACATAGTTATTAATTCTGAGAGGCATTAATTCCTTATGCAATTTGTCCACCTCTAGGGCCCATCATATCGGCGATTGGAAAGAAGCAACTTCCTTGACGAGGTTAAAATGCATGAGGGCAGATTTACAAGCCCCTTGCGCCACATTTGCGTCACTTTTAACATGGGAAAAGTGACGCAAAAGTGGCGCATGGGGCTTGTAAATCTGCCTCATGGAATCTTTTTGCTGGTGATTACTTCTCCAGCAATGTGTGCACACAGGACTGTGAACCCTTGGCTACGCTCAGCCTTATAACTTGGATCAGTTTTAGAATAGCTAAGTGTGCCTCTCACAGGAATTGCAGTTTATGGCGGGCGAAACATGCAGGTGAAATATCTAACTCACAGAATACACCTGCGGATAAAAAAAATTGTGTGAAATTGATACATTTTGGAATCATGACTCCCATTCACTTGCGAAATCTAACGTCTGTTGCAGATTTTAGAGATTTTTGAGCAAATGGTGTGAATGGTGAACCGCCGTGAAATGCCACGTATTTTACTAATATAGCAACACCAAATCAGGCAAATTTGTGTGGTGTTTCCTGTTTCAGTTCTGAAAACAATATATCACCCAGGCCTAGTGGTCAATGTTGGGGATCACTTCCAGTAGGCTAATCTGATATATGAAGGCAACACAAAGGAAGTGATAAATAACCCTTGTCAGTCAGTAGACTTTTTGCAAACAATCATTGTAAAAGACAATGGCCCAGATTTACAAATCATTTGCATCGGGTTTGTGTTACTTTTTCAACAAAAACTTATACAAAGCATTGTGTTGGTATTAAGATTAGCACAAAGCTGCACAATACTCTGCCTTGCATTTCTTTGTGTCAAAAGAGCATTCCATGTGTGGTGCACTGCGGGTTCCCATGCACCACCTGTGAGTTTTGATGTAAATCTCTATCTACAAAGAATTGTAGACAGGGATTTGTGGCAAAGTCCTGTGCTTCCTTGAGGCAGCCACAACGTCAAAAATGTTTTGATTTCTCCTCGTTTTACTTTCTTTCCCTCTTTGCATATGTGCTGCATTCTACGGCACACACACAGAGATGGAACTGTCTTAAAGCACACATTTTGTACAGAAAGGCTAACCATAACACTGACACCCCTGCACTATTCTGCAAGAATGTCTGCATTGGTGCATGACAGCCAGAAGTGCACCAGAGCCAGGGGAGACCGGAACAGTGCCATATCTTAGTGGATGTGGCACTGTTCACTGTTCTGCCCATTCATGCAAAGCAGCACAGCAACTTTACTTGCTGATCTTTGTTGCATGACATGTATGTATATCTCGTCCAATACTTCTAGATTTCAACTGCAAATGCAAGTCACAAATTACTATTTTTGTACGTAAGTCATTAAAAAATTTCCCTTTAGTCACACTCAAGTTCGAGTTACCGACCGGAGGTGACGGGCTGCCAGGAGAAAGGAGCAGGGAGGCCGACTGCAACTAAAAAGAGAACCACACATTCACGTGATTATCCCCAGTCAAGTGATATGTTGCCCGCTGATCTTCGATCGTATCGTATCAAAGAGGATCAAGATAGCAGCGGCGATTGAATCCTTATTTATCTGGTAAAGAACCGTCCCAGCGATATTCATTACGGTGGCTCCTCCTGGCAGCAATATCCAGCAAGAATATAGCAGATTAACAGGTCCATATATACTTCCTGAAGCCCGCCTATAAATGCAGATGGCTACTAAATGAATTTTGGGCCAATCCCTAAACTAAAGAGAGCTATCACACTTGTCAATTGAATACGGCAGATTGTGATTCTTCTTTCATTCTTTCATCGACAAACCCTAAGAAAACGTCTGGGGATAGCCAGTACCCTCCAGCAGAGCCATTTTCACTCTTCTGGAATAAGAATCAGTCCTGAAGAAGGTGTTCTAAGAGAAAAACCGAAACGCCGCGTCGACTTTTGTGATTCTTTTCGTTCTTAATTATGTTGTATAAAAGTCAATTTTTATTATTATGAAGTACATTTGTCCAAATTGAACATGTTTTTTAATTGTTTTTAATACTTACATGAATTATAATTGATTGTGTTAATTGATTGTGTTAATAAGTTTGAAACAAGAGTTTTACCAAAACATGTGTTGCGATATGTCTCAGATATCTTTATAGCCTGAAGTATTTTGTATTGTTGAACAACTGCCCCCTATGTCCTATTGTATCTTTGCCTTTCCCGCCTATTAAGCTGGCATGCTGTCTAGAGTTAGATACCCTCAGTAAAAATACTGAACCTGGATATATCCTCTGATGTCCATTTTGTAATTGGGACCTCTTCTTTTGACACTAATCTTTCCCCCCAGTCCCTTACAAGCCTGTGTGGGGTCCTCCTCCCTTTGTTTATAGACTGTTGGTGTATAGACCTCCGGGTTACCTTAGCTCCTTTTATGAAGACGTCCATTTGGCTATGTCCCCATTGATTATGAAATACAAGCACTGTCTACTTCTTGGAGATTTTAATATCCATATGGATGATGCGTAGGCTGTGGACTCCTTGAAACTCCTGGATGTAACTAACACCTTTGGCCTTTCCCCTCATATTTTTTCTGCTACCCATAATAAAGGCCATATCCTGGACCAGATATACTCTTCTCTTCCGATCCTGTCCTTCACTCCGGTACCCCTGATATGGTCGGACCATTACCTACTAAAATTTGATATACCTAATCTCCAAGACAACTAGCAGTAGTGTAGACTCTCAGTCTACGGTTTTACGCCCCTATCATCGGGTCACGGCTGATATGTTGGAGCACTCCCTTATTTTGCATCCTTGTATACTCACGGGTAATTTGGAAAATGATTTAGCCACCTTTCAGTCATGGCTTCTTCAGCGCTTTGAGGAGTTAGCACCTACTCCCTCTCAGCCCAAATCGGGTCGACGCGTATCAGCTCCTTGGTTCACTCCTGCACTTCATGAGATCAGAAGAAGCTGCAAGAAGGCCGAAAGAGTATGGCATTGTAGCTATGATGAGGCAGCCAAAGTAACGTATAAAGTCCCCATAAAGGACTATCATAAAGCTATTGTCGCTGAGAAGAAAGTGCACTTCGCTAGAAGAATCGATTCAGCAAGCAATATTAGCAAAGACATTTTTAGAATCGTTAAGGAGTTTACCTCCCCTGCGGCCTTAATTTCTAAAACATCTCCATCTGAACCGTGGGTTAAGCAATTGGCGAATTTCTTCTCTAACAAGATCCTGAACATTCAGGCCTCTTTTTTGACTGATAATCTTACGAATGAGCCTCCCTCAATGTCGCCTGGAAAATATCCTCTCCCTGACAATCAGTGTTCCCTCCCTGATAATCACATGCTTACCACCTTTCCCTCTCTATCTCTCCAAGTGTCATTGGATATGTTACTAAAACTAAAGTCCGGCTCCCCTTCGGATCCTTGTCCGGCTAAAATCTTAGCCAAACTGGCCCACGTTATTAACCCTCTGGTTAACTCGATTCTTAACGCCTCTCTTGAAAGAGGTATCGTCCCTAGTACTTGGAAAAAAGCGTACATCATCCCATTGCTAAAAAAACCTAACTTGGACCCTTTAGAGCACTGCAATTATAGACCAATCTCGTTGCTCGCTGCCTTGGCGAAAATAGCTGAAAAGCACGTGCATTCCACTCTTTCTAGCTTTCTTGAAGCTCAAGATATCTTACACCCTACTCAGCCTGGCTTCCACTCGAATTTGAGCACTGAGATAGCTTTATTAGAAGTAACTGAGTCTATTAAGGAGGTTACGGATAGTGGTGGGAAGGCGATGTTGGTGCTACTGGACATGTCGGCGGCCTTTGATACCGTCCCTCACTGCCGTCTCCTTTCAAGACTCCAGGAGATTGGACTGAGAGGGACGGTATTCAATTGGTTCGAGTCCTTTCTGACCGACCGCCAACAATTGATCTGGGCCCCTCCCTTCTCAGCTGCTGTTCCTCCTCTGGTTGTAGGAGTACCACAGGGATCGGTGCTAAGCCCCACTCTTTTTAACGTTTATCTTTCTCCCTTGGCATAACTGGTTGAGTCTCATGGAGCGCGTATTGTGTCGTATGCCGACGGCACGCAGCTCCTTTTCACCTGCGATAAGAATACTGAGTTTGTTGGCATCTCTATCAGGAAGTGCCTGGAGACCGTTTTCTCCTGGTTTCGAGAGAACCAATTAAAATGCAACTCAGACAAGTCAGATATTATTTTCTTTGGCTGTCCTCCTGATCCCCATTGGAAATCTTGGTGGCCTGCTGATATGCATCCTCCTTCCTCACCTACATCAGTGGCAAAGAATTTAGGTATCAAGATTGACACTGGCCTAACCTTTAAGCCTCAGATTCTTGGCCTGGTTGGTCAATGTTTTGCCATGCTGCGTACTCTCAGGAAATGTCTTCCTTTCCTATCTCATAGCCACAGAAGAATTACAGTCCAGGCAATGATCGGTTCCAGGCTCGACTATTCTAACATACTGTATCTGGGCCTTCCGGAATACCTTCTCGCGCGCCTCCAGTCAGTTCAGAACTCAGCGGCGAGGGCCATTTTTGGCCTTAGCCGCAGGGCTCACACTTCAGCTCTCCTCGATTTGCTCCACTGGTTGCCGGTACGGAAGCGTATCCATTTTAAAACTCTGACCATGGCCTTTAAATCTTTGCATGGTATCGGTGTGGTTTACTTAAGTAAAAGAGTTCAATTCTATTTTCCTTCCAGATCTCTTCGCTCGGCCTCACTAGATCTGGCCATTATTACAACCATCAAACGTGCTCGTATTGGTGGACGTTCTGATCCAGCGACCTATAGGAAATATATCATAAACAACGCTACCCAACTTCATAACCTATAAACAAAATTCTACACTAACTTATGGACCCATTTATAAACATGACATATTTGGGCCTACTGAATCAGGTGGTCAAATTAAACCTATGTACACCTTATTTACAAAATATATACAATTATATACATCTGCGGAAAGAATATTGCCATTAGAATAAATCCTAACCATTTAAACGACCACCATTGGCGATGGGATCTAGCTAATTGTAACCTGCACTTCTGAATAACCAAGACCAGCTTGTTTGTCAAAAGTAAGATTTTATTTACTAAATTATGGTATTTCAAAATGTAATTTTATTATTGTAATTTTAATAACATTAAAATAAGCATGTTTGAAAAGCTTCATGAAAAAAAAATACAATTTAGTAAGAAATTCAAAGTTTAAGTAAGATTTTAGCAGTTTAGCATTTCTAAAGCCTAAGTCCCTAGCTAAGCTAAATAAATGGAAAATAAAGTAAAGTTCTTTGAGGATTCTTACGTGCTCCACGCAAAGTCCAGCAGCACTTCACCCTCATCGGAAAGTCAGAAAGCAGCAGCCAGCCCATCCCTAAGGGCATGACTTTTTATACCTTTCTATGCTAGCTAAACTAAGCGAAGGAAAGTTTTCATAAATCCACGAAGTCCCATTGGTTGAGAGTGACAAGTGACATGTCACCCACATTTCAAAAGTTCCATTAGGTCACGTTTCTTAAAGACCATTGTCTTTTCCGAATGCAACCAGGAGCTTCCTTGGTTTGCAACAATTGTAAATTAATGTTCTCACAGTGTTCATTTCATTTCCGCGGGTGCCAAGTTAGAGCTGACAAAATTGTCCTTTATCACTGACTTCCGACCTTGGCCACGTCCGACAAAATGGTGACAGCATGTCAGATTTGCTTAGTGAATGCAGCTTTGACGAACACTTTTTCAGAATGGGCATCTCGTGACTTATGCAGAAGTAAAATTCAGCTTTAGTAAACTCGAGCAAACTAGGCCCAAAAGCAGGCAACTTATGCTTTCTAGTAATAAACAAACACAAGAAAAGTATTAATGTAAGAAATAATGTTGATTCTGTATCCACCCTAGGTTTACTAATTAATTAACCCTCCCGATTAGTCTAATGTTACCTAGCAAATGCAAACAATTAAGCAGCGTTTATATCTACCAGTCTTCATGAATCCATGAAACTTATATGCACCTAGAATAGTAGAAATGACATCACATAGACAAGGGAAAGCAAAATTAAGCACATGCTTCTTTTAAGTTTGCTGCAGTTAATAATGACAAAAACGAAAACAACAAATTATTTTTATTATTTTGCACGAACAAAAAGATGCAACATTTATGCACGTTTATGAGCACACATGTTAGTCCCCCCATGTGTAAAATTTAATCTAGGTTGTATTAACACGATACATTACAAATTATTAATATTATTATTCATGTTATGGAAATATGACTTTGCGAGTTTAAACAAAATTTTGTTTTCTATCTCGCTCCATCAACTCCCTCATCTGGTGATTAACAAATCACCACACCAACACCCAAAATTTTGGTAATTTAAATTTCCGAGAAATTGATTCAAATTCATTTGTATCAGTAATCCTAAAAATCTGTTTCTGCATAATCTTTGGAATTAGCATAACGCTCTCTATGTAACTCCTGTAATTCAATCTCCCTTTCTTCTTCTTTTCTAAGTTTATAGATTCTTTTCTTTTCTTTCAACTGCTTCTTTCTCTTATGCAACAAACAACCTATTTTTGTCAAAATAAAAATGAATACTATTATAATCAAAGGTGCCAAAATCTTGCCAAGAATTGAACTACCAATATCATGAAACCAATTTTTAATTGCTTGGAATCTTTTTGAAAGTTTCCCTGTAAAATCATCTTCTTCTAAAGGAATTATCTCTGAATGCATTTGTGTAATGTTTTTAATGTACATCTCTATATTCTTACTTTCATCAGGTATGTATGTGCAACAATGTTGTACATGTAAAATGCCACAGACTCCTCCCTCCTTTGCTAGGAGTATGTCTAAAGCAAGGCGATCTTGAATCACCATAGATCTGATTGCAATTACCTCAACATTCACTAATTGGAATCCGTCAGCTGTGTCTGTTGACAATCTGTCAACAATTGTGGACAATTTTCTAATTCTCCCTGCATTTAGGGTTATACCAACAAAAGGTATTACTGCTTGAAAAATATCTCCCAGAACTTCTGTAAAAGTTTCTCTTTTGACTCTATTTACATAATTATGAATTTTGAACAATCCGTCTGAATCTCTATCAACATGAAACACTTTAGGAAAAACAATTCCCACATAACAAGTTCCATACCAATGGTCTGGAAGGTTGTAGTAGGCTTTGTCACCACAAACAAAATAAATCCCAGGGAAGATTGGATCTTTTCCACCTTTGAATCCCCAACCTCCCAAAATCTGATAAGTATCTTCACAGTTACTTGCACCTACAAAATAATTATCAAAAAGTGTATTATCTCTTCTAATGCAAAGCTTTCCACTAACTGGTTTATCTATGTGAATTGCAACATTTTCAAGCATTTTGCCATTTAATTTCTCATCCTCTTTTTGCCAGAATTTTGACTTAGTCTGCTTGACTAATTCATTTCTTTTGTAAATTGCTCTTCTCTCCTCAACCATATTCAAAAATTTCTTTCCCTCAGCACTCAATTTGCATGTTAGATTATTCTTGTAAGCATACTCATAAGTGAGTTCGTTAGTAACAAGGAAAAATTCTCTCATTTGTTTAGCTTTCTTGTGCTTATTTAAAGCACCCTCAATCTTTATATTCGCAAAAATCTCGTCAAAATCTGAATAGTAATATTCTAAGCGTCCAGTTTGATAAAATAAGCTAGTTAACACACTACATGTTACACCATATGTGAGAGGAAGCATATTGTATGTCACTCCCTCAGAAACAGAAGCAGGTAACTTGACGCAGACATAGCAGTCTTTTGCATCCATTACCTTGACATATTCACTGAAAAGCTTTGTGAATGTATTACTTGAAAAATCACTAATAGATTTATCTTGATGAATGTTAGGTTGATGATCAATAACTTTAGCAGATGTACTATGTTTAGTTTGACTAACTAAAACTTTGCTTGATATGTTAACTTTGTGTAATTCTCTATTCATCTCTAATGGGATGATCACAGCTAAAACTAACCAGAACAGAATTAAAATGAGCAGACACACCAGAGTCATCTTACAGCATCTCTTAAAAACAGAACACTTTGAAGTGCTCTCCTTAACATAAGGCATTTTTGGTTAGTTTTGCCACAAAATTAAAAACAAAATTTATTTTAAAATTTCTAAGAATTAAACTATTTATACCCCCCTTTTAAAATAATTTTCTTTTTAAAACCCTAAACAAGTTTTCTTCGACCTTATGTCATACATAAGATTTCTTCAACTAAACAGTTTTTCTTCGACCTTATGTCAGCTAACAAATTTTCTTCAGCCTTTTGCCAAATTAAAATTTCTGTACTTCAATCATTGTCACTAATTTCCTCTATTTCGTTTTCTTCTTCACTACTACCATAAATGTCAATAACGGGTGGAATTACTAAATAAGTCCACTCAGGAGACTTGTATTTCTGGTTTGGTCTCACTATTCTTTTTCCTTTTCTCGACACCACTTCAATTTTCCTTCCAACTCCCACTTCCTTTCCAGGACTCTTTTGACTACTGATTTCTTCAACTTGCTCTTTAGGTTTCTTGATCAACCTGACTCTCAATCTTCCACCAGGCCAGTAGTCTGCTTTTCTCACGTATTTCTTCTTTGGTTCAGAAGCATTTGATTCTGACTTCCAAGCCCTTTTCTTTCTGTTTTCACTTGCACCATCCACGTCACTTTCTTCAGTTTCGTAGTCTGAAATTTCAATTGACTCAGGAACTTCTCTATTCGGCAGTTTTACTCTTTCAGGAACACTTCTCTGATTTCCAATACTGGTACTTGGTAATTCGTCTTCTTCTTCTTCTTTAATTACCTCCAACTTCCCAGACTTTGGATTTCTGTTCCTTACTTCAGAGTTTGTTTTCTGCTTTTCGATACTCTCCTGGTCTGAAACTTCTTTTTGTTTCGCTTCTCTGTCTTTAATAGAAACAACTGAATCCTCAGTTATCTTTCCTTTTAACAGATTCTCTTCATCTTCAGAATCTATTTCAATAATTTCCAAGTCTTTTCTTGTTGAATTTTCATCCACAGGTATAGGTTTCTGATGTCGACCTTCTTGTCGATCTTCAGGATCTGGATTTATTTCACCTTCTGCTTCAGAATCAGAATCATCTGTAGTATCACTTTCAATATCAGAACTCTCAGGAGTTGGTACTGGAATAGTATGACTAGGATGAATCCAACGTTTCAATCCTTTGCATTTTACAGCATTAGTAGTGATCAAAATTATTTGCCTAGGCTTCTGCCATCTAGGAGCCAGACAATTTCTTCTCCGATGTACTTTCGTTCTGACCCAGTCACCAGGTCTCAGGTCATGTGTCAAAACTTTCTCATTTGATTGTGCTTCAGTTCCCACCTGATTAGATACAGAAGTCACTATATCAGATAACCTTTTACAGTAATCCAAAATAGCACTGTCATTTATGCTCAATAGTTTACCTACAGGTACAAAAGCTTGCCTCATAACTCTTCCCATTAAAATTTCATGAGGACTCAAACCTGTCTTTTTATCTGGTGTACTTCTTAATGACATCAAAACAAGTGGAAGAGCATCTGTCCACTTTACACCTGTTTCAAGACACATTTTTCCAATTCTGTTTTTAATTGTTCCATTAATCTGTTCAACTACCCCAGATGCCTCTGGTCTGTATGCACAGTGTATTTTCTGCTCAATGCTCAAAGCTTCACAAATTAACTTCATCAGTTTGTTATCGAAATGGCTTCCTCCATCACTCTCAATAGTGACTGGAAAACCGTACCTTGGGATAATTTCTCTGAGCAGTAGTTTTGCTACTGTAATTGAATCACAATGTCTTGTAGGAAATGCTTCTACCCATCTTGAAAATAAACAAACGATCACAAGAACATATTTTAAGCAATTGTGTAAGGGCATTTCAATGAAATCCATCTGTAACCTGGTAAAAGGACCACCCTCTCGACCAATTATTCCTGTCCCTACCAATGATTTTCTATTTGGATTCATTTGTTGGCATGATAAACACCTTTGACAAAAAGATTCTGCAATTGTTCTGAATTTAGTATTGAACCAAGTTTCTCTGAAAAGTCTAATCATAGAATCTCTTCCAAGATGGGCTGGGCCATGATATAATCTGGCCATATCTGCAATCAAACAATTCGGTAAGACTACTCTGCCATCTTTGTAAACCCACACTCCATCTTCATCACGTGGTCTACAATCTGATCTTAACCACAGATCCTTTTCCTCATCATCTGCTTCATTTTGTAATTCTTTAATCTCATTCCATGTTTCTACAACTGTTGTTAGCATTAATGAATTTGAATCAGTTTCTTTACTTCTTTCCCGATTGTATGAATAACCTTTTCTTGCACAATATTTTGCCGTTTCATCTGCAAATGCATTACCTTTTGAGATATAATCAACTCCTTTAGTGTGCGCTGCACACTTGACAATTGCGATTTCTTTCGGCAATTGTATTGCTTCAATTAATCTCCTTATGAAAACTGCATTTTTAATTGGAGATCCTGCTGATGTCATATAGCCTCTCTGAGACCAGAGTTGTCCATAATCATGTACAACTCCATACCCATACTGACTATCAGTAATGATGGTAACTCTTATATCCTTTGATACTTCACAAGCACGAATTAAAGCAATCAATTCAGCCACTTGTGCTGATCGAACTCCTTCAAGACATGATGCTTCTTCAACATCTGCAACTGTGCAGACTGAATATGAGGCTTTCAAGACACCTCCTTCTGATCTCAAACATGAGCCATCTACAAAGTAGACAAAATCTGATTCAGATAGAGGTCTATCTTTGATATCATGTCTTGGTTTCGTGCAGAATTCCATAACATCTAAACATTCATGTTCTGTTTCGATGTTATCAATGATCTCAGAATCAGGCAGTAATGTAGAAGGATTTAGATTTAAACATCTTGAAATCGAAACATTATCTGCTCCTAGTATGATTTTCTCATACTTTGTCAATCTGCTGCTTGTCAAATGCTGAGTTTTACCTCTTGTCAGCAATATTTCAACTGAATGAGGCACAAAAACTTTTACAGGAAATCCCATAATGATTCCTTCACTCTGTTCAAGACTAACACTTGTAGCTGCAACTGCTTTCAAGCAACCTGGTAATGCTTTTGCAATGGGATCTAGAACTGCAGAGAAGTATGCAATAGGTTTCTTTAAATTCCCATGTCTCTGAATCAATACAGACAATGCACATCCTTCTCTCTCGCTGCAATACAGTTCGAAATCTTTCTCATAATTCGGCATACCTAAAGCAGGAGCTTGGCATAAGCTCTTTTTCAAATTCTCAAAAGATTCCATCTCAACTTCATTGAGATTAATTGGATCTTTTACATCAGACTTTGTCAGTCTCTGTAGTGGTTTTGCAATTACTGAAAATCCACTTATCCATTGTCGACAGTAACCAACCATTCCCAAGAACATTCTGACCTGTCTCTGTGTTCTTGGAGGTTGCATTGCTTGTATCATTTTAATTCTTTCAATTGTCACTTGCCTTTTTCCCTTTGCAATTCTGTGACCAAGATATTTTACTTCTTGTTTGCAAAACTGTAATTTTCCTGGAGACACTTTATGTCCCTCTTCTGCAAGGCGATTTAACAGTATTATTGTGTCTGTCACACAATTTTCTCTTGTCTTTGCAGCTATCAACAAATCGTCAATATACTGCACCAACGTAGACCTACCTGGTAAGTCCAAGTTTTCCAAAGATCTTTTTAACAACTCGTTAAAGATTGAAGGACTTTCTGTATAGCCCTGTGGGATTCTTGACCATCCGAGGGTCTTACCTTGGAATCTGAAAGCAAAGATTTCATAACTGTCTGGATGTAAAGGAACAGTAAAGAATGCATTACAAAGATCAATGACAGTGTACCATTCAGCATCATGTGGAATCTGGTACAGAATTACTGCTGGATTTGGAACCACAGGACAACATGGAACAACTATTTGATTAACCTTTCTCAAATCTTGAACGATTCTAAATGCTCCATTTGACTTTTTAACTCCCATAATTGGTGAATTACAAGGACTACTCTCCATTTCTTTTAATATACCTTGTTTGATTAATTTTTCAATTATAGGTGTAATACCTTCAATTGTTTCTGCTTTCATTTTATACTGTGGAATATTAGGAAATTCTATTCCCTGTTTCAATGTAATTTTTACTGGATCTACGTTTTTCATCAGACCCATCTCGTTCCCAGTAAAATCCCATATATCAGGTTTCACTGTTTCCTTGAGCTCTTCAGGTAAATCTTTCTTTTCAAATGCAGGAAACAATTTTGTTTCTTCTGCTTCCATCATCATCATTGTCATTCTGTATAAACCATCTTCCTCCATTGTTTGTAACTCAACTCCATCAGGAGAACAATATATTCTGCAATTCATTTTACATAGAATGTCTCTGCCTAGTAAATTTACTGGACTACTATTACAAACCACAAATCTGTGTTTGTCTCTGTAATTTCCAATTTCAACTGGAACTGGATCAGTTAAATCAGTTTTAATTTGTTGATTGCTTACTCCAACAACTTGGATGGTATCCCCAGAGAGAGGTAGGTTTTCAATTTCCACTGATCTAACAGTAGAATGGGTAGCGCCAGTGTCCACTAGAAAAGTGATGTCTACATCGTTAACTTTCCCGTTTACAAATGGACCAGACTGGTCAACCTCAAGAGTGGCTCCAACAACACACTCTTCCTCCTCTCTCGGGCACCGTCAGCAATAATCATCAGAATCACTGTCTTGGCTTTCTGTTAACAAAAATTGTTGTGAAGCATTTTGCATTTGCACCCTTTGTTGTCTTTGCTGTTTTTGCGGTTTTATTACCTGTTCATTTCCCTGAAATCCCACATTTGGATTATATTTTTGAACTCCCCCACAATTCGGAAATGGTGGTTGTGGCAATTGATCCTGACAGTTATTCACCTGTTGCTGTTGCTGTCGCTGAATGTTTAATTCGTTTAACCCCTGTTGCATCTGTAGCTGTTGCTGCAGGTCAACACCATTCTGCATCTGTGGATTTAATAAGGGATTCTTTAAGTTTCTAGGAGGTTTAGGACACTCGTCTCTCCAATGTCCAATTTCGCCACAATTAAAACAAGGTAATCTTTGTTTCATTTCCTCAATCTTTGGGCTAAATTTTCTTGTAAAAATATTACCTTTAAGCTTTCCTTGTATCTGATTCGTATTTCCAGTTTGAACAAAATTTGTGTTCTTATTACCCATGCTGGCAATTTGTTGTTCAGCCACCTTTACCTGAGCCCACATGGCTTTCTCTTTGAGCTTCTTTTGTCTCACCTCTAACTCATCACTGCAATACTTAGCTTTTCTCAGAATATCATCCACAGAAAGTGATTGCCATCCTACAATGCTATTCCTGATCATATCTGCAATTTCAGGTTTTAGTCCATAAACGAATCTATAGATAAAATGACTCATGTCCTTTTCATCTAATTTTTCATAGCCACTGTATTGTTTAAAAATTAACAGTAACCTCTCATAAAAAGAATGAACTGATTCTTTTGTTTCCTGATTTGTCCTTTCTATTTTAACCCAATCAACTTCTTTGGGTGGAATTTTGTTTTTCATCCAAACGATCACTTTTTCGTAAAAATCCATTACAAGAGGATTTGGGGCACCTGTTTCTTTGATTCGCTCAGGTTCTGTTTTTGGCCAACTTATTGATATTTTACATTCTGTCCAAAGATCTGATGGTACGACAATGTCGAAAAATCCATCTAAATCAATCCATAGAACTTTTGACACTTTGATAAACCTATCCACTTGTCTATACCACTCTACTGGTTTCTCCCTCAATTTTGGAAAATCATTTGTAAATAGCAGTATGTCCTGTCTTGACCAAGGGACATGAACATATCCTCCACCTGCAATCTCTCTCATTGGAAATTGTTTTGACAATTTTTCCAATCTTTCATCTTCCTTCTTTTTCGTCCATTTTACTCTCCATTTATTGAGTTCTCCCAGCTTTTTGATGTAAACAATCAAATCTTTTATATGCACTATTCTTCCCATTGAGTTCAAACTCTCAATGTCACTTTCCGAAAAGTCTAGTCTGTAATGTTTTGCAAAATTCTTTTGTTTACTCACATCGATTTCAAGTTCGGCTGCTAGATCTTCTAATTGATCATATTTATTTTTTGTTTTCCACTGAATACTTTTACAAATGAACAGTAGTTCATCATCTCGATAATAATTTAAACTATCTGGACCAATTGTTCCAATTATTAATTCTTCGATATTTGCTTTTAATTTAGCCACATCAAGTTTTGGAGTAGTTACCCTAACTTCAGGACTCCCTACATCTGAAATAGCACCCATTGGTGTTTTTGGAGATAAATCCTCATTAAAGGTTAAATCTGGCATTCTCGATCTCGAAGAGTTTATTTCGGATATGTCTGAGTAAAATTTTTCAGCAGCCTTTTGAATTTCTGCATTTAAAGGAATAGTTAACCCTGTTTTGTTTGATTCTTTTTGGTCAAATACAGGTTGAACAGGACCAATTGTTACTGGAACTGTCACAGCTTCCATGCTTTTTGTCATTCGTCTAATTAATTCTTCTTTAGATTTAAAATATTCAGCAGAATCAACAGCTTCAACATTTCTTGTTTCCCTTGCATAGTCTTTTGGAGCTTCCCTTGCTCTTGGAGTCATTGTAAAATGTCTACCTTCATTTCGAGCATTATCGAATTCTGGTCTTCTTGGAGTTTCAATAATTTCACAATTATTTGGATAAAGTTTAGGAGTTTCATTAATTGGAGGTGCACTCGGTGAAGTTTCAGTAGAAACCACCGGAGTAGACCATGATCTAGGAGGTCTCAAAGGTTGATTCTTTCTAGCTGTAGTGTATATTTCTTCCATAACTGCATCTTCAGATTCGCTTTCTATAGATTTCCCAGCAGGAGTACCCATAACCATTTCCTGAATTAAATACAATCCTTCACTCATGTTTCCCTGTCTCCACATTCGCAATCTGTCTTCATGAGTATCTCTTCTCCAAGGTGGAGTTTTAGTAGGTCTTTTAATTCCACTAGCTTCTCTTTGTAATTGATACATCTCATCTTCCCACTCAACTAAAGCTTCAAATTGAGTTGGTCTCGGTTTTGGAATAAGAGCATTCATTTTCTCTCGTAAATTTCTCAAGACTTTTACATTAAATGAACCATCATCAGGCCAAGTTAAAACACCGTCGTTCTTAGTATAGCGTTTCCAGCTATCGAACCATAAAACAGTATGATATCCATATTCACCTTCCATGTACGCTGCAGGTGTTTTATACTTATGAAGTAATTTACCACCTCGCGTTTCGATTTTCTTGTCGGGTGAAAATAAATTTTTAAGTTTCTGAAATAATGTTGGCTTTTTCTCAACATGTTTAAAATGATAACTCATTTTTAAAAGTTAAATTTAATTCGTAAAATCGTTCGTAAAATATTTCCGGGATGTTCCGCAAAGCAACCAATCCGTGCGCGAAACACACCAACAAGCCAATGACAGTTGAGCTACGTCAGTTTCCTGCTCAACAAATAAAAATGGAGTTTTTCTGAAGGACCAATAAGCTTACAGGTCGTCAGAGACTCAAGAGCCAATCAGAGTATATCTTGTGACGTAGGTCACCCAATCCCAGCGCGGCTCTGTGACGTACACAGCAGCTGCGGTTTCTTACTTCTCACTCCTAGCGCTTACCCCTCCTTCACAAAATCTTTTCACAGCGCCATTTTAAGGGCACTTTTCAGTGTAAATTAATTCTTAAACAATGACAATAAGGACTCATCTGTTTGTTTCACTATTTAGGATAGTTTACATACATTCAAGTATCCACACTTCGGAATAGTCGGCTCTATTCACACTAAGGATAATTTTCAATTGTTAGTAGAGTAACTCTTACCCCACCCTTCTAACACGTAAAATTATGAACTCGTTTTCCTCTGAACGCACCGCGAAGTGACAGTTCTAAGAGTTCCACTTGAACATAAATTACAAATCAAACTCGCACTTTCATACGGAAAATTCCCTAAATTCAAACACACATGAAATCCGTACAGGACTCTCACCTGTTTATAGAAATCATGCACCGTTAGCAAAATAACGACGTTATCCGTACAGGACTCTAACCTGTTTATAGATATAAAACATGTACCCCTACAGGACTCTAACCTGTTTATAGATAATCATGCACCGACGCTACTCTGCCCTTCATTCAAGCTCGGATATAACTAATACTTTTATCACAGTGAGTTTTATGGAAGGCGCTTTGTCCCTATTCTCATGCTGCTCTAATTTCTTAGAAAACCCTCACTTTACAAGATTCACACCTAGCCCTAACACTGTGCTGCACGGCGACAACACTATGGTACACGGCGATACCACTTGTGATACTCGGCGATATCACTGCAAACAGAACAGATGACTTGCGTGACTAATTTCTCGCCACACAATCTATACCGGTATAGCTTACAGATAGCACGAAAAACAAACTCAACATGTGTTAAAACATCGATCCTATTTCCATACCATAACACTTTAGTAACCCTTAGCAACCAACATATTACCTTGGTTACCCTTAGCAACCATCAATTTCTGCTACCAGAGAATTGATCCAGCGGCCTATAGGAAATATATCATAAACAACGCTACCCAACTTCATAACCTATAAACAAAATTCTACACTAACTTATGGACCCATTTATAAACATGACATATTTGGGCCTACTGAATCAGGTGGTCAAATTAAACCTATGTACACCTTATTTACAAAATATATACAATTATATACATCTGCGGAAAGAATATTGCCATTAGAATAAATCCTAACCATTTAAACGACCACCATTGGCGATGGGATCTAGCTAATTGTAACCTGCACTTCTGAATAACCAAGACCAGCTTGTTTGTCAAAAGTAAGATTTTATTTACTAAATTATGGTATTTCAAAATGTAATTTTATTATTGTAATTTTAATAACATTAAAATAAGCATGTTTGAAAAGCTTCATGAAAAAAAAATCCAATTTAGTAAGAAATTCAAAGTTTAAGTAAGATTTTAGCAGTTTAGCATTTCTAAAGCCTAAGTCCCTAGCTAAGCTAAATAAATGGAAAATAAAGTAAAGTTCTTTGAGGATTCTTACGTGCTCCACGCAAAGTCCAGCAGCACTTCACCCTCATCGGAAAGTCAGAAAGCAGCAGCCAGCCCATCCCTAAGGGCATGACTTTTTATACCTTTCTATGCTAGCTAAACTAAGCGAAGGAAAGTTTTCATAAATCCACGAAGTCCCATTGGTTGAGAGTGACAAGTGACATGTCACCCACATTTCAAAAGTTCCATTAGGTCACGTTTCTTAAAGACCATTGTCTTTTCCGAATGCAACCAGGAGCTTCCTTGGTTTGCAACAATTGTAAATTAATGTTCTCACAGTGTTCATTTCATTTCCGCGGGTGCCAAGTTAGAGCTGACAAAATTGTCCTTAATCACTGACTTCCGACCTTGGCCACGTCCGACAAAATGGTGACAGCATGTCAGATTTGCTTAGTGAATGCAGCTTTGACGAACACTTTTTCAGAATGGGCATCTCGTGACTTATGCAGAAGTAAAATTCAGCTTTAGTAAACTCGAGCAAACTAGGCCCAAAAGCAGGCAACTTATGCTTTCTAGTAATAAACAAACACAAGAAAAGTATTAATGTAAGAAATAATGTTGATTCTGTATCCACCCTAGGTTTCCTAATTAATTAACCCTCCCGATTAGTCTAATGTTACCTAGCAAATGCAAACAATTAAGCAGCGTTTATATCTACCAGTCTTCATGAATCCATCAAACTTATATGCACCTAGAATAGTAGAAATGACATCACATAGACAAGGGAAAGCAAAATTAAGCACATGCTTCTTTTAAGTTTGCTGCAGTTAATAATGACAAAAACGAAAACAACAAATTATTTTTATTATTTTGCACGAACAAAAAGATGCAACATTTATGCACGTTTATGAGCACACATGTTAGTCCCCCCATGTGTAAAATTTAATCTAGGTTGTATTAACACGATACATTACAAATTATTAATATTATTATTCATGTTATGGAAATATGACTTTGCGAGTTTAAACAAAATTTTGTTTTCTATCTCGCTCCATCAGTTCCCACAGATTGCTGGCCCCTCAACTTTGGAACAAACTCCCCCTGTCTCTTAGGAAGCTTGACAGCTTGCTATCCTACCGGAAGGAACTTAAGACTTGGCTTTTTGCCCGATAGTCATCTTTGTTCCTGGCCTCCTCTCTACAGATCTGTTTAGCGCCGGGACACTCTGCCCGAGTAGCCGTGTGCTCTACAAGACACCCACTTAACATAACATGCCGAGCCATTTTACAGGAGCGGCCCGTACAGGTAAGAGTGGTGGGGCAGTGGGTTGGGGTGGAGGGGGGACTCGAAAGTTGACGAGGGAAAATTAACTGAATATTTAATTTTCCCTCGTCGTCTGTCGAACACTCTCCCTACCCCCACCCCGCCTCACCGTTCTTACCTGCACAGGCCGCTCCTGCTAGCCAACTTCCTCTCACACAAGTACCCAATCTACTCCTGGAATGGGTCCTACTGGCACAGACTGCCCATTTTTGTTCAGAGAAGCCTCAGGGTGGCCCAAGACAAACCGTGAATACAGCCTGAGAAGGTCTCACTATTTGAGACAATGCTTTAACATAGAAAGTCACCTGAAAACTGCCACAGTACTGGTCACTTTGAACAATCCTGCCTGATGAAAATGATGGCAGAACACTATTTAATATGTGGTCAATAAAAACTGCTTTCAGCTACGTTATTGAGATTCACAGTCATCATAATAATTTTATATACATTTTGTCATTTCTTTGTCCATTTTGATTATGATTCTGTCGGTCGTTTTGTCAGTGTCAACAGCTGTGTGATTTCATTTACTGTGACGAGGTTTGAGGACCCGCATGAGTTCGATGAGCGTAATCAGAATCATACAACTGTTTTATTATAAGTTGTGGAACTAGCTCATCAAGGTTACAGACGTAGGACTTCACAACTACATCAATCTGTTGCTTATAATTAGACCTGCTGTGTACTTGCAGTATCTCTTGTACTGGTTGTGTATTTGTTTTCAAAACGGTTGATGCATGCTGGCAAAAGGTTTGCTGTGGGCGTCTGTATGTTACAAGTTTGAATGCTAAAAGAGTAAAATCACCCTTTCGAAGTCAGTTAATTCCATATTTAAAATCAGAGGGGGTTATTTATGAGCCCTTACGTCACTTTGACGCCGCTGGTGCGTCACTTTTTGTGACGCACCAGCAGAGTAAAAAATGCGCCGTGTTGCACCATATTTACAAAGTGACGCATCTAGGTAGATGCGTCACTTTGTAAACCCCTGCGCCACATTATACCTGCTCCAGGTATAATGTATGCAAGGGGGGCGTTTTGATGCAAGTGAGAGTCATAGAAGTGACGCAGTGAAATCTATGTGCTTTCACTGCGCCATTTCTTGGACGCTATTGCGTCAAAATCTTATGCCTGCCTCATGGCAGGCGTAAGACTGACGCAGGCACTAACAACATGGGACTTGCCCATGTGAAAGTACACATTGCTGGAGTTGCGTCAATTTTGTGAAACACTCCAGCAATGTGTCACTTTTTCGCCTACTGATATGTCAGAAATACTGACGTATCTGTAACTCCTTGCGACATTATGCGTCAGACTATAAATATGATGCATCATTAGTTTCGCAAGGAGAGTGCAGTGAAAAGTGATGCATCGCTGTTTTCACACAGCAATGCGTCACTTTTCATAAATGAGGCAGATAGTTAATAGTAAAATCAGGTATTTACTGGTCTTAGAAACAGCAAAATTATGTTATGGAGTCCTGTAAAAAAACAATTATTATTACCTTGTGCATGTTTAATTAATAGGTGTTTAGTATTGTAACTAAGTTAGAAAACTACCAAGGTGAAGCATTAGGAACATCTCTTTGCCTTCTGTTTTCAGAAAGCATATCGATCGCCTGAATTACGTGGTGAGTAATCAATGCATTTGTCACTTCATTTTTGTTTTATTGTACGTAACATGAATAATTTATCGGGCACTTAAACACGGGACATCCGAAGTCCAGGGCTCTTTTGTTTTCGGTAAATTAATCCCCCAGGCTCATATTAAAAAATAGCAGCGCAGAGTTGTTTATCTGATTTATTATTATTCTTACTAATGACCACTGGCATGCAGTAAACACATTAACTTTCAAAACTCTGCAGGTCGAAAATCTATTTAAAAGTTTTTCCTCTGTGGTGGCTGCTCAGGGTAGATCTGCCCTCTGACACGGTCTATGAAAGTCAGAACCTCAAAATACAAACAGTAGGTAACCCTCACACCAAGCAGCCTCATATGAAAGTGGGGCAGGAGGTGCTGGCACAATTCTAGGGATCAGTGGTAATAGAAAACCCTGTATAGAATTACAGATCAAATTCCTGCAGTGTAATCCAGGTTGCATTTGAGCCCTTTGGAAGAATTTTAAATTGCTCTCAACCCCATTTGTTCCACTCAAATTCTGATCCAATTTGAAAGTGTTCTTTTTTACTGAGGGACCTGGAATAACTGACTTGAAGCTTTGATCTTATCTGTGACATGCAACTACTGTAAATATTTTTGTCTTGAAGAACAAGTGGCGGCCCATGCAGGTAAATGCGGTGGGGCAGGGCAGAGGTGGGTAGGTGAAAGTGACAAACGACGGGATAGGGAATGTTAAATAAATAAATAAATACAAAAACGTACCTTGCGCTTGCCACATGGCCGAGTCGTTTGTCATTTTCACCCCCTCCCCACTGCCCTACTCCCCTTACCTGCATGGGCCACCACTGTGAAGAACTACCATCAGTGAGAGCAAAGAGGGACCTCAATCTGTTCATCAAATGATTTAGCTTCCTGTTTAAGTCCATGGAAGTGCATGCTTCCACTCATATCATTTTTGCAAATCTAGGGGGCTCCAACAGAGCCAATTCAAGGCTTTCGATGGGGCTTCCGGCAATATTTGTAACCAATTTATTTTCTCTAGACAGTTGTCTGCCAAAGAACTGACAGAAAAGAAAACCTCTACCTGCCTCCGGCAGCTGTGAACCCTGTTAGATTGATATTTTTCTTCTACCTAATCTGTCTTCACTAGGTGTTCCACCAAGCGAGAAAAAGACTGCAGTACACTCTTTAGACATTGCCTGACCCTGGGCCTTTTTGAGTAAACTGATCTGCAAGAAATTATTTGAGTCTAGAAGCAATTCTTATCAACAGGTTAAATTTAACAGCTGTTCAAAGAGCTGGTCCCATTTGTTACCTGTCCAACCAGATACACTAATAGCTGCATAAGTGACTTATGAGTGTGTATGTTCAGCCACACATGCACATTAATCTGGCATTTTTGGGGCCAGTCCACTGAGTAATAATCTTTGAAAACTCTGAAAGGTGGCTTGGGTAGGAGAGGTAGTTTCATGATACAGAGGTAGCAGACCGGCCAAGCTGCCAAGATCCCCTTGTCTCAGTAAGACTCATAGACAGCTGAACGTGTGATAGCTCAGTTTGGTAGAGGTATAAGAGGATATCAGCATGGTATCGATCATCCATGTGGTCTGCCAAGCCACTGCCCAGCCGCCATACACCCCCTGCTGATGATCTAGGCAGGAGGACAGGATAGGTGCCATTGAATGAAAGCACGTGTCAGCAAAAAAGAATCAGGAATGGAGGTCATTAACAATGGGGGTGGAGCTCTGTGATGTAAATGTATTTCAGACAGCCATTGTGAGTTGTGGTACTGAGGCATTGGGGCCTAAATTGAATCTTAAACGTTACAGGGTATCAAGCAATAGGGAGTATAACACATCCCCATCAGAGTTTCTCTATTCCATTTTTCTTCTACAAATTCTGCTCTGCTACCCCCCTAGGCTTATGTATTCATGTTGTACTTTCATGCAAGCTAACGGTCCCAGCCATACATGTACTGTCACTTCTACAACTTTGTCCACTCCACTGTTTATTTCTTCCTTTTTATAGTAACCTTCTAGGCTTGGGCAAACAGAAGTTAGCGCAAATACCCTCTATCAAATCTTCCCTTTCTCCCAACAATGATGGATGTCATGTCACCCTCTGCCCTACAGGTCGGTAAGCAGGGAAACCCAATTGGTTGAAAAGTGTATTTTATCAGCAACCACTCCCATCACACAAGCTGATAGAGGTCTCAAGTAGAGTACCAAGCAAAAATCATAGCTCTGTTTGCCTTTCCTGAATTTGCACGTATAATAGTGAGATATATCAATGCCTGGAAAATCCAAAAAAGCTGACACTGTTCTGTCCAAGAAAGCACATATGAGTACTAGTTGCAACAATATCATACATTTAAAACAATAGTGCAGCAAGAGTTTAAATATATTCTGTTACTCCATGTAGATTTGTCACAAGAACCTACCATGCCTCAGAAATCCAGAATTCATCACAACTGAAAAGCGATGAGGCTGTCACCATTAAAACATGCTGAAACATCTATTATTAATGAAATTGTATACTTCCAGTGGGTTATGAATTAGCCTATTGCTTATCTTTGGATGCTTTTCTTGTCAAGCATTTGCTTGCTTCTTATTTGAAGACTATCCTTCCTCTCATTCTGCTTGTCTCCTTTCTGGAACATAACCTCTTTAACGTTCTTTATGATTTGATTGCGTGTTTCCTTTAACATCATACATCAGGGAAAGAAAGACTTGTTTCATTTGGATTGGATTTGCTCTTAAATCGCACAAGCATCCCTCCCTGTCCTGCAGCTGAAATTTGCTTAAGGCCTTTTTTTTTTTTGAAAAATCACTTCCATGTACATTTTTCATTTTTCTTTTATTTACTGCTCCACACAGACATCTACCATCTTGGAATGGGTAATTTAACAGAATAGCGGCTGCATTATGATGCATGTGCATTTATGCATGGTGAAGCAAACTCGCATTCACACCATCATTCATGGAGGAGCACCGTAATGTCATAAAGCATTTGTGCTCAAGCTTGATGACACATGCACATATACGTAATCGTCGTTTTTTTGCATATGCATATTAGCATCTACAAAAATCATTCTCATTGCAAACGTCTTAGTCAGTGCTTGTTTTTCATCAAATATTCGTGTGTGTGTTATTACATTTCTCAGCACTGCTTAATGTAACCGCAATTTACAGTTTAACCAGAAACGCAAACCATTTGACCAATCCTGACTTTCTTTTACAACAAAAAAAGGATGGAAGTAACTGAATCAGTTTGAGATCTGGTTATTGCCTTGGGCACATTTCATTTAATTATGTTGTCTTTTGGCTTGCCTGTGATATTTCAGACAGGCTCACTCATATCAAAATCAGTCTTGGCCTTGCACCATAACAGGTAGTGCCACGAAAACGTGTATGTCATTTCCCTCCAATAACACAGACAACCCCAGACATGTTTTGGCCAGGCTGCGCCTCATCAGTGAAGCGCACCTTCAGTCCCAGTGGCACAGGAAGCTGTCTGAGCCTGTCCCTTGCACAGAGGGAGACCAAGGTCCCGATTCATTAATGAGCATTAAATTATCAAAGTCCCTGAAGTCATAAAGTCTACAGCTGCCGTTATGTATTCACAGCAGATCTATGATGTGTTGCTCTTAGACGGTAGTCACAGCGTAGACTGATCTGACTGTTTATCACTGCTTTTTGCCTCTTTTCTGGGTAACGCTAGAAGTGTTCACGGCTGTCTTATGTCGAACTACAGCTGTCAGGTTCTTATTCCGTATGTGGGGGATTAGTTGTCGTTCTTGATGACTGTTCAGCAGCTTTGCTGACTATATTGACATGTTTTTTCCTTGTGAGTGCCCTTCATTCCACACATTGCACCAGAACTAAGTTAATTTGTTCTGGTAAAAATAACCTTGGGTTGTCATATTTCTTGAAGAAATTGTATTTATTTCATCATGTGTAGCATGATCATGAAGAATATTGTTGAACCGTGAAGATTAACACTAAAGTTGCCATTCACTGGAGGAGAGGGAGAAATGCATTTAATCTTTTACTGTTTTGAAATTCTGGAATTTAAAATCGAGATTGGTAAACAAGTAATTTTCATGATCTTCACTGCGACTGTTGTGACGTTAGCACAATACTTACACAACTGAAAGCAATGCTGATAGACGTATGAAAACGATTTCTAAATATGTAAACAACAAGACAGTATTAAAACACCTTTTTCAGTTGACTTCGTTTATGTTCGTGTTGGCAAATAGGGCGTTGCTCAGTGTAAACACCTCTCACCACTACACCATGAAAATGGATTTAGTTAACAGCTGATCCCTAAAATGTGACGGCACTGTCTGTACATATTCGAGTAAGGGGACAGATGTTAACACCTGCCCTTCCACTTTCCAATAGACCCCTCTCCGTACATTTAAGTGGGAGATAAAAGCTTCTCTGATGGTTGTTTTAGATACGACTTCTTTCAGTGACCACAACAATGCTTTTTGCTTTGAATGAACGTGTGCGCTACGAGGCACGTTGTGATATGTCTGAGGTGACTTTAATACATTCGGGGGACCCACTCCTCCTCCTCCACCTGATGTGGTCAAAAAGATTCCAGGTGCATAAACTAACAAACACAAAAAAATGCAATGACATCTATCTAACAATAGCACATATAGGATGGATAAAACTCCACTGTTTTTAAGGCATTTTCATGGCTCTTCCAATTTCACTACAATCGCAAAGGACGTAGACACATACATCAAGTGTAAGGGTGCGTGACTGTTAAATTACTCTTTTCCCGGTGACTAAAGAAGATTATTTGTTTTTTCTAAAGTTGCTAAATTACACTACTCGTGCAAATCACTTAAGTCTATAATTACAAGACTGAAGTAGTGCAAAATTACATGACAGCTGTAATTTGACGCTACAATCCATGACTAATCGAGGCTTGGCAATATAATTGGACGTAGTGATTAGCACGATATACGGGAAACATGGGCAGTTCCATTGACTGATGGGCTCATTTGGGATGTACATCTAGACTCGATTATATTATTAATATTAACACTTGCAGCGAACAGTGCATGTTCCTTCTCAGCTATGGATTTATTAGCACATGATTTACTCTACTTTACTTTATTGCGTGATTAATAAAAATCTTTGCAATAACACTTTATAAAAAAACAAAAAATACAGGAAGAATTTCACAATCATGAGTTTTACAAAAAAGCAGTTAAAATCGATAAAAGAGAATTCAAAGGATGGACGATAAATCTATACAAAAATGGTACAATGAGTTGCAAATATTTGAAAAAAAAAAACCGTTCAGCATTTACTAAGTCTTTGTTGGTTGAAAAAGAGTTTTCTTAAGGTGCAGGAGCGGGTCTTTATGAGTCTAATTCAGTCGCTGGTCTCTGGATTTTGGATCTTATTAACTGTTTTCATGAAGCGCACTAGTCGGCAGGCCATTTGGATATTTTCTCCTTTAAAGCTGAACAGCAAGGCTTGTCTGCGAGTTCGCACACCATATTGATTCCAGAGCTGGATTAGTAGGCCCCTTCCGGCACTGTCTAGGGCTTTGCAGCTGCATAACAAGTGTAAAACGTCCTCATTTGGATTATCGCAAAGCCTACAGTTGGAGTTAGATTCCAGGCGTTTCCATGGGGGAAGATGGACTTTTGACGGGATTACTCCCATCCTCAGCCACAGGAATTCTTCCTTCGCCTTCCTTGAAAAGCTGGTACTGAGGTATGGTTGGGGTGAAGCGCTGGTGTAGCTTTGTATTATGAACCACCCATGTGATCTCCTGGTTAACGCTGCTTTATCTTCCTCCATGGAGAGAATTTTCACTGATTCGTTGACCAGGCGCTTAAAGCACTTATGTGAACAGCTCGACTCCCAAAGGTCTTTTAATGCAAGGGATTTTATAGCTGCTTGGAGGTAGGCCTTTGCAGAGGATCCCTTGTTTGTCTCCAGCTCTTTCCAAAGGTGGGCGTTCAGGGAGTCTGTTACAGCGTGCTTAACTTTGTACCAGCTTTTTGCATATGCGCCCTTGCGTGCAATTTGCTGCTTCTGTAGACCAAACTCCAGTCTTAGCTGTGCTGGGGAAGTGTAAGGAGGGAGTGAGAAGAGTATTCGGAGTGTTTTGCTAACCGTTTTATCTAAAATATCCTCATCTCTCCCTCTCATGCATTCACTGCCATAAGTTAGAGATGGTAGCAGTTTTGCACGAAATATGTCCAGCAAAGGGATTAGATTTGGGCCCGCTATTTTGTTCTTGATATTTTTTAAAGCGATGGCTAGTGAAATCCCTCTGTTTTTTATTGTTGTTGCATGTCGCTGGAATGAGCCGTTGGAATCAAAGCTTATCCCCAGGTATTTGTAGTCTTTAACTGTTTCCATTTTGAGATCACGCAGAGTCCATTGGAACGTTTGCTTTTTTGATTTTTGATTGAAAACCATCACCTTCGATTTTTCCGTATTTATGGACAGTCCGTTTTCTTCAGAGAATGAGCTAGTTGTGTTAATAAGATGTTGCAGGCCTACTGGGGTGTGACTAATTAATATCAGATCGTCTGCATATAATAAATTCGATAATGTAAAGCCCCCTAGCTTTGGGGCATGATGGTTGCAGTCGTCCAGTTCTTTGGAGAGGTCGGACATAAAAAGGTTGAACAGTGTCGGCGCAAGAACGCACCCCTGTTTCAACCCTTTTGTGGTCGGAATTTCTTTGGATAGATAGTTGCCGGCCCCCAATTTTATTTGGACCCAGTTGTCTGAATGCAGTAAGATCAGTAAGTTGAGGAGCTTGGAGTCCACCTCCCACTTTGAAAGTTTTGACTACAATTTCCCTCTGTCTATGCTATCAAAGGCGGCTGAGTAATCAATATAGCACACATATGATTTTTTATTTTTAATAGCAGCATCTATCAGCAGGGAGAGGGCTAGAAGGTTAATTGAGGTCCCTAGATCTTTTTGGAATCCAGTTTGGTTGATAGGGATTAGTTTTTTATCTGATGCCCAGGAGGTTAGTTCTTCCAAGAGTAGCCCTGAAAAGTATTTAGCCTCTATATCTATAAGGGCTATGAGTCTATAGTTCTTAGCCTCGTTCTTGTTGCCTTTTTTATAGATTGGAGCTATTATTGAGCCCCTCCAGGAGGATGGGAATTGTTCAACCCTCCAGGAGTCAACAAAGAGCGGACGTAGTTGCTCGGCCCAATACTTTGGATCTTGTTTATAGATGATTGTAGGAATTCCATTTGGGCCTGGGGCTCCCTCCTTCCGTCCTTTCGCAATTCGTCCCTTCAGTTGCTCAATCGAACCTGGAAATTTGGTGTCCACATCTGTAGGCTTTAAGGCCTTCGCAGTCGACTTACAGAATTCGGGTTTTCGATGGCCTTTACTTGGCTCTTCATCGTTGAAGTGTTTGAACAAATAATTTATCCAACTTGCCTCTGTGATGTGGGAATTTATTCCGGGGGCATTTGGATTATCTATTTTATTTACAGTGTTCCAGAATCTTGCACTGTTGTTGTTTTTTTAATCATAAGGTAGCATTGCGCAAGATTTTTCCGAGGCTTTTTGTTTGATTCGCCACAGAATTTTGTTCTTAGTGCATTTTAGTGATCTCAATTTGGTCACTAAACCATTATCACTCCATCTTTCCGCAAATCACGAAGTGTGCTGTTAATGGCTGTTTTTATTGTCCTTAAATCAGGCGTTAAAGGGGATTGAAGGTGGTTTTTTGGATAACTTCTCGGGCCGGGCAATTTTTTTTTCCTGCATGGCCATGGGCCAGTTTCTTTAACGAAATAGTGCTTGGTGTTCATTGGGCCGAAGGATTTCAAGAAGGACTCCCAGGCGAGTATTTTGTTATCGTTCAACTCAGCAGCACTTTCCCAGCTCATCTTTGCTTCTTGCATTAATCGTTCTGGGTCGCTAGTATTGCACTTAATTCTGTTGCGTTTTACTGAAGTACTGAAGTTTAGACCATTTGCTGGAAATGTTAGCTCTGTTCCTTGTACCCTTAGTGTCAGTGCTTGCGGAAGGTGGTCGCTGCAGTCCGATGTTCCGATTTTAAAGTCTTTTACTAATGAGAACAGTGAAAAAGACAAGAAGGTATAGTCAATCGCTGATGATGTAGTCGAATTATGGAAGGTTGCTGCTTGGGGACAATCCCCCGGCGTTCTCCCATTTACCGAAATCAGGCCCAAATTAGTTAGGTCTTCTAATACGTTTTTTGATATATTTGTTTGTTTTCCACAAGGGCACACTTCCAGAGATGGAATCCCCCTGACATACAAGTAATCTTCCATTGGACCGTTCTTCCCTGTAGATTTTGATAGGAACATGTTAAAGTCTCCTGAGAGAATGAGGTTCGGGTTGTCCACTTTCGTTATTAATTTGTTTAATTCCGTCACCAGGGTGGTAGCACCATTTTTTTTTCCTTTTGGGTGCAGATAAGTATTAACCATGATTAGTTCTTGCCTGTTGGAGCTCGGTGTTAATATTTCTAGGTGGACTGCAATAATCCCGTTTTCAGTTCCTTGAGTATTTTTATTTAACAGCTCTTTTGCGTGGTTTATTGTTTGAATCGAGGTGTATATTGTTAAACCGCCTTTTTCATGGCCAAATTTTGAGGTTCTCCTTGCTGGGAGATGGAATGTTGTAAAGCCATGAAGATGGAACGGTTCTGCTGACCAGGTTTCCTGTAACAGTATTAAATCGTACTGCTGAAAATATGCCAATAGATCCTTGTTGGTAATTTTTGCCCCTAGTCCATTGATGTTCCAGGAACACAATTTAAGCGGACGATTTGTATTTGGGGTGATGCCGTTTTGCTCTATAGATTGTCATTGGCGCCGCTGTCTAAAATTAATTGTTTTTGCAATCCAGTCCCATTCTAGGTTTTGTGTCGGAAGATCAATAGTCTTTTGCAGAAGGGGTGCCCCTGTCTTTCGTTCGGTTGAGGTTCCTCGTGCTCCTCTCAGTATAGATTTTGTAGGAATGACTTAGCACATGAGGTTCCTGAAGCTAATGTTGTGATTACAAAAATAATTAAGACCCTCAGTTCATCGATATTGTGGCAGAAACATCTGATACTGGTTTATTAACTGGCTTATATTGTTGTATTATTTTTTGACATCCAATTAGGGGCTTATTTAGAGTTTGGCAGAGTGGACCATCCACACAGGTAGATGTATCATCGGGTGTATGTAGAATGCCATTGACGTCAACACATGCTTAATATCTTGAGGGCTGGACGTCCTGTATCTGTTAAACTCTAAATTAGGTCCTCCATTTTACCCCAGAAAAAACGTGAAATATATATGGCAAATTTCAAGTGCATTTCCTGGGAATTCAGCCAGCTATGTTTTTAACCACATGAGCGCTAGCGAAATTCCCCTCCTGTGCTCATGTTTTAAAAAACCCATTATTCATGACGAGCTGGGCTCGTCATGAGCGTGCTGGGAGGCTACCTCATGACGAGCCCAGCTCGTCATGAGCGTCGAAGGGGTTAATAATCTCAGTAGGTTTTCGATATCCCTGAGAAAAAATGTTATGTTGTCTTTATAATTTAGTCCTTGTAGGTGCCCCACTTGTCCAATTGTTGTTTATATAAAAGGTGGAGCATTATTTGGGATGCTACTTATGGAAAGTCTTAGATGAATAGGCCACGTTACAATGCATGCGATACATCACATGCCATTACAACGCGGTTGTTACAACAACCGCGTTGTTACATCTCATGCCATTACAACGCAAGTCATTACAACGACTTGCTGTAGGGGGCACTGGATGTTGGAATAGTATAATTTACTATTCCAACTCCAGTCTGCGTAACAGTAGGAAAGGTGTTGGATTTTAAATCCAACACCTTCTGCCCTCTACAGCAAGTCGTTGTAACGACTTGCGTTGTAATGGTTTGCGAGGTAACAATGCAGGCGTTGTGACGGCCTCATTGTAATGGCATGTGATGTATCGCATGCGATGTAAACAATATTTCCCGTCTTAGATATATGAAAAGGCAGGATATGATTCTATCTAAAAAAATAAGTAGGAGAGTAGCAATAAAATCCAGTTGGACATTCAATTCCATTATTCAGGGGTTTTGTGTAATCAAGGAAGACAGCAGTTGAGTATTCTGAGTGCTGAGCACCCCATTCAATTTGAGAGCTCCAAAGCACAATTGATTTTTGTGTTAAACGGTTTTGGTGGCAGATTTTGTGAAGCCGTAATGTCTCAATAGACATTTTTGATGGGCTGGAGTTCAGGACTCTCAACCACAGGAGCCTTCAACAAAAGACTTCTTTGCAGTATATTTACAACTGGAGGTGTGCATAAATTACTTATGTTAAGATGTTTTTTCCCAACTATTGAGCTTCTTGTAGATAGTACATATTCCTGATTTCCTATTGTGTACTCTTGAGTGTAGTTTTACTCGTGTGAGAGTTACATGCTCCTGAAAACCATATGTGAAAAAACATTTAAAATTAGAAAAGTGTCATACAATGGGCAAAAATATTAGTCAAATACATGGTAAATCAATAAAGGTAATTAGCTTAAGGCTCAGTCAGATGCAGCAATGAAGTCAAGCCTCGAAACAAAAATATTCTTAGTCCTAAGCAAGAGACAGGCTGACGTGGGTCCACTCTCTAAGTTGGTCTAAACCAGACTCTCACCCACCTACAGAAAGGAGTCCTCATATAACAAAATACACCTACAAATCGAATTATCAGCATTGGGAGATCACATCTTTATACAGATTGACAAATCACAATATAAAATGTACTGCTGTATCATTGCTACCACTTGGAGCAAGCAAACACTTTGCTAAGCCTGAGACGGATGGGCCTGTGTCTCTGCTTCCTCAGTTCCCCCACTGCGATGATTGTGGAAGCCTAAACTGTGCATGTCTGGCTGGCCACAAGCAAAATACTAGTCAATTTGACATGCATAGCTCAATTGCAAAGTCTCAGCTGGTTGCCACAATAAACCATGCCTACAATTATGTCTACTGTCTGCCGGAAGAGCCAAGTTCATTACGATACCTCCCCCATAAAGACTAAACAATGAAATGTATGGAACGCCATATATTAATCAGCTTGGGTTGGATAAGAAGTGTTTATGTGTGATGTAATGACTTGCGGATGGAGGAAAACGCCCCATGCCCCTATTGAAAAACCACTCCTGTTGGTGGCCCTGAAATAGCATGGATGGCAAAAATATGTAGTGCATTTCTAATGTGTCCTTTCACCACAACTTTCCCCTTTTGTGATTGAATATATGTTTTGAAGAACATTTGAAGACATTGTTCCTTCTCTTGTTCAACAGCGTCACCAATGGTTTCAAGCGGTAGGTTGGATATCTAAGGTCTAGAGATCCAGAATCAGTGTTACCTTCACTTGCCTCCATCATCAATGTTACCTTAATGGGTATTGTTAGACCTGGCATCCTTGGTGTGGTTTTCCCTGACTTTTTGCCTCTACCTCCTGTATTTTTGGACACTGTGCTGGATTTTGTTTTGCTGGTTTAGATGCTTTGGGCACTTTGCCACTGCTGATCGGTGCCAAAGTGCAAGTGCTCCTTGGTCAAAATATTACTGTGATTGGTTATCCATGATTGGCATATTTGTTTTACCTGTAAAGTACCTAGTAAAGGGCACTGAGTGTTCCAGGGCTGGTAATTCAAATTCTAATAGTGGGCCTGCAGCACTGATTGTGCCACCCACCTGAGTAGCCCTAAAATTGTGTTTTAGGCCTGCCACCGCAGTGCCTGTGCGCAGTCTGCGAACTGCCATGTTGTCCTGGTCAGTGTGCTCACTGACCAGACCTGACCCTTCCCTTTTCTTTCACATTGGACACCCCTATGGTAGGCCCAAGGTATCCCCCTGAGCAGGGTGCAGTGTATGTGAAAGGTAGGACATGTACTAGTGTGGGTAACATGTCCTGATAGTGAAATACTGCCAAATTCGTTTTTCACTATTGAAAGGCTATCTTGCCCATAGGCTAACATGGGGAATGCTGTGTATCATATTTACCTGCATATCTTCACATAGCGGCAAGATAGACATATGGAGTCTGGTATCCCTGGACTTAGAATTTGATAACGCATCTTTTAGGAAAGGTGATTTTTATATTCCATTTTGAAAATAGCACTTTTAGAAAGTGGCTATTTTCCTGTTCAACCTTTCTGTGTGCCTCTGCCTTGTTGTGTATTGACTGTCTGGTTTGTGAGTGACAGGGGATGGGGTGACTGCAGGAGGCTGGGTGAGTCAGCACTAGGCTGAATAGACCTATCTACACTTAGAGTGGTGGGAGGAGTTGCACCTCGGCCTGAATAGGACTGTGCCTGCTTTCCACAATGCTGGCTCCACCTCCTGCTGTGTGTCTGATGGCCCTGGCCTCCCCTCACAAAGGAAGAAGACATGCCTTGGCGGAGGGCACCCAGAACTGGTAGGGACTGGATCCTGGACACCTCAAACATGGAGAACAAAGACTTTTGGGGTATAAAGGTAAGACTTGAAACCCCTATAAATGAGACTACTTCGGCAATCAAGAGAAATCTCTGCCCAAGAAGATAAGGTGAAGAGACTGAGGAAGATTGCCGTTGCTGTGTGTTCTGGGGCTGACCTGCAGTTTGCTATTTCCACTGAAGGAGAGAAAAAGGGGGATTTGCTGTGTTCTGTGCTCCCCCCACCTGCTTGAGGAAAAGACTTTGCTGTGTGCTGTATCTTACAAGAGTCTCCAAGGGCCTGAGAAGAGCTGGTCTCCTGTTGGGAACGCAGGGATACCAAGGTTCCTAAGGAAACATTCTGCAAATAGCTGTGTTCGTGTCTCTGCGCACAGCCTGGACTCTCGAGTGCCTGCCCGTTTGATCCTGGGGCCTGGTGTGCGATCGGCACACAGCACATCTGGTTGAGTCTGCCGCGCCTTTATCTGGCTAATCCGGCGCTCGAGGGTGCGTGTCTGTGCACTACCCGAGGCCGTTAGAAAGAGGGCCAGAATCACTGCCACTGACCAGGTACAACTATTGGGAGAAGTGCTGTGCCCAGAAAAATCACCGCTGCACCTTGAGCTGAGCACCTAAGGCCGGGTTTGCAGAGAAGAGAAGAGCCGCAAGAATGCGTCACCGCTGCTGGCCCGGAGTCTGCTGACGTCACCGCTGTGCAGCGCTGGGATTGACCCCAGCCTTCAGGGATTCCTGCATCGTCATCGGCGCGCCACACTGGGATTGGTTCCAGGCTCCAGGGTTTCCTGCAGCCTCATCGATGTGCGATGCTGCGATTGGTCCAGCCTCGAGGGCTTCCCCACGCTCTGGCCAGAAAGCGTTCTGTGCCGGGGGCCGGGGAGCATAGCAGAGAAGAAGCCTGCCTCGCCGGGAAAACTCATTGAGCTTTACAACCCAGCCCTCGCCTGCCAGGTAACTAGCTCCGATCCCCTTATTGGAGCTCGCGCCTACCGCAGTGCTCGCCCAGCGCACTGCCGGCATGCCGCGTGTTGCTCTTGATGTTTTTACCAAGAAGGGGTAACCCTGTGTCCCTCAGAACCTGGGTATGTATGGTTAAAGACAAAAATGGTTCCGTCGGGTGAGTCAATTGCTTTTACGTGAAGGCTAGGTTAGCTCATAACAGAAGATAACAAATATAAAGAGAAAAAGGGAAAACCTCTCCGACAACAAATATAATTCAAGATTTTTTATATGAAAGAACAAAGTCACATTAAAACACCGGAATTACTTCATTCCATTTCAATTTCAATTATAAGTGAAAAAGTGACTATTGGTGAACAAGGTGAATAGTGCAACAATTTCAGTGACACTTATTTACAAATATATACAAAGTTTATACAAGGAAGAATGGGCAAGGGGAAAGATTTTTGGCGGTCAGAGTTCTGAGTTAATACTCCAAGGAGACAGATGGTGACTGTGCCCGTTCCTGGAGGGTTCTTGACCAGTATGGTGCGTCGACGTTTCGATCCTAATGTGCCCCGGTTGGTGGTCACGCGGATCTTTATCAAGACAGGGGGGGGGGGGTCTGGAAAGAAAGGTAAGTATTGTGTCAGAGAGGTAAGTAACAATTATTTGTAGTGATGCAGTGTGGCGAGTGCATCATACTCACACAGGGGCAGGGGGGGCTTGGTTGTATTGATTTTCGGATACACAGGAGGCGACAGTCACACGCTGTGCGTAGGCCAATAGGTCAATCTGGGAAAAGAATAACTGAAATCAGTCCATTTACAATTATAGCCGAGTCAGTCACTTCGTGAAAACATGCAGTGCTTGCATGCAGGAAGTACACACACCAGGAAGGTGTCCTGACCCTCAAAGTGTGGTTTATAGCCGAGTCAGTCACTTCGTGAAAACATGCAGTGGTTGCATGCAGGAAGTACACACACCAGGAAGATGTCCTGACCCTCAAAGTGTGGTTTATATCTATAAAAGGGGGCGGCACTTAGAATTACCAATCGACAAAACCAACGCTCAGGGCAAACTGTAAAGGTGGCACAGTATACAGACACCCGGCAGGCACAGTGATTGATTTACTCGCGCTCTGGGTATTCAAGTCCTGACGCGAATCTATTTGTGGACCAAAGAATAACTGAAATCAGTCCATTTACAATTATAGTCGAGTGCTTGCATACAGGAAGTACACCAGGAAGATGTCCTGACCCTCAAAGTGTGGTATATATCAATAAGAGGGGGCGGCACTTAGAATTACCAATTCGACAATACCAGCGCTCAGGGCAAACTGTAAGAGTGGCACAGTATACACACATCCGACAGGCACGGTGATTAATTTACTCGCGCTCAGGGTTTTCAAGTCCTGACGGGCACAAGACAACAGTGACACTGGGGCAGGGTTCGTGAAGCCAAAACCGAGTGCACCACAAGCTTGTGTTCCAATGCGAGCTTAGCACAAAGCCGGTTCCATGACGCGCCATGCTGACGTCACGGCGTTGCTGGGCTACAGACGTGCTTAACGTGCTCGCGCCCAGCATCTCGCTTGATCGAGCGACCGCGAGAAATGAAAGCCGGTATCCTGCTCTATTGGAAAGTTTTCCTCCATGTTAGGTAAGCTACCGAAAGTGCATGAAAAGTGTTCGCATTGGAACACAAGCTTGTGGTGCACTCGGTTTTGGCTTCACGAACCCTGCCCCAGTGTCACTGTTGTCTTGTGCGCGTCAGGACTTGAAAACCCTGAGCGCGAGTAAATTAATCACCGTGCCTGTCGGATGTGTGTATACTGTGCCACTCTTACAGTTTGCCCTGAGCGCTGGTATTGTCGAATTGGTAATTCTAAGTGCCGCCCCCTCTTATTGATATATACCACACTTTGAGGGTCAGGACATCTTCCTGGTGTACTTCCTGTATGCAAGCACTCGACTATAATTGTAAATGGACTGATTTCAGTTATTCTTTGGTCCACAAATAGATTCGCGTCAGGACTTGAATACCCAGAGCGCGAGTAAATCAATCACTGTGCCTGCCGGGTGTCTGTATACTGTGCCACCTTTACAGTTTGCCCTGAGCGTTGGTTTTGTCGATTGGTAATTCTAAGTGCCGCCCCCTTTTATAGATATAAACCACACTTTGAGGGTCAGGACATCTTCCTGGTGTGTGTACTTCCTGCATGCAACCACTGCATGTTTTCACGAAGTGACTGACTCGGCTATAAACCACACTTTGAGGGTCAGGACACCTTCCTCGTGTGTGTACTTCCTGCATGCAAGCACTGCATGTTTTCACGAAGTGACTGACTCGGCTATAATTGTAAATGGACTGATTTCAGTTATTCTTTTCCCAGATTGACCTATTGGCCTACGCACAGCGTGTGACTGTCGCCTCCTGTGTATCCGAAAATCAATACAACCAAGCCCCCCCTCCCCCTGTGTGAGTATGATGCACTCGCCACACTGCATCACTACAAATAATTGTTACTTACCTCTCTGACACAATACTTACCTTTCTTTCCAGACCACCCCCCCCCCCTGTCTTGATAAAGATCCGCGTGACCACCAACCGGGGCACATTAGGATCGAAACGTCGACGCACCATACTGGTCAAGAACCCTCCAGGAACGGGCACAGTCACCATCTGTCTCCTTGGAGTATTAACTCAGAACTCTGACCGCCAAAAATCTTTCCCCTTGCCCATTCTTCCTTGTATAAACTTTGTATATATTTGTAAATAAGTGTCACTGAAATTGTTGCACTATTCACCTTGTTCACCAATAGTCACTTTTTCACTTATAATTGAAATTGAAATGGAATGAAGTAATTCCGGTGTTTTAATGTGACTTTGTTCTTTCATATAAAAAAATCTTGAATTATATTTGTTGTCGGAGAGGTTTTCCCTTTTTCTCTTTATATTTGTTATCTTCTGTTATGAGCTAACCTAGCCTTCACGTAAAAGCGTGTTGCTCTTGAGCCATCCGTACTGGTTGCCTGCACTGAAGAGCAGCGTCTTGTCATTTTGAGAATAAGGGGTATTTATTTATGGATTTTATAAAGCGCACGGCTACCCCCAACGGGGGTGTCCCGGCGCTAAAATTATCTGCTAGAAGAAAAGAGCAATCTAGATAGAAGCGAACAGCCAAGTTTTCAGGCCTCTTCGAAACAGAGCTTCAGATGGGGCGAATCTCAGGTTGATTGGCAAGCTGTTCCAATGTTTAGCAGCTAAGACAGCGAATGCTCTGCCACCCGTTCTTGAGCGACGGAATCTAGGCACAAGCATGAGACGCAGATTGTTAGAACGAAGGTCTCTGACTGAGTGAGACAATCTCAATCTCTTTCTTAAGTATTCTGGGCCGATAGGCCAGAACAAGCGTTTTGAATTTGATACGGTAGGCTATAGGAAGCCAATGGAGTTCTTTGCGGAACGCAGAGATAGAGTGTCTATATGGGATGTTACCAATCAGTCTTGCCGCAGCATTCTGTACCACCTGCAGGCGTTCAATTTGATATAGAGGGGCCCCAGCATACAGACTGTTGGCATAATCCAGATGGGCAGTGATTAATGCCTGAGTAACGGTTCTGCGAGCCTCCATTGGCAGAAAAGGAAAGATTTTTCTCATCATTTTTAATTTGCCAAAGCAGGTCGCAGTAACCTTATTGATTTGAGGGCTACAGGAGAGGGTGTCATCAAATGTGAACCCCAAATTGCGGGCAGAATGGACCGGGACTGGAGGGGGGTTAAGTACCGTAGGCCACCAAAGTGGGGGTGGAATGGTCATTTTTTGATTAAAAAACAGGACCTCAGTCTTGTCAGTGTTAAGCCGTAGATGATTCGAGGACATCCACGCACAGATTTCGCCCAGACAATGGCGGAAGCTGGAGAGGCTGGAGTCAGAGTGATCTCTAAATGAGAATATCAACTGTGTGTCATCCGCATATGAGATCACTCTGACTCCACATGACTCCACCACCCTGGCTAGCGGGGCCAGGTAAACATTGAAAAACAGAGGACTAAGCGCTGAGCCCTGTGGGACTCCGCGTTCTAGAGGTTTGCATCCAGATTTAAAAGGTCTGAGAAGAACCCTCTGTGAGCGTTCCAGAAGAAAAGAACAGACCCATGCTAAAGCAGTGCCGCACAGTCCAATCTGCTCCAGTCGGCCTAGAAGAATTTGGTGGGACACTGTATCGAAAGCGGCGGATAGGTCGAGGAGAACCAACATGGCCTCCTCGCCCTTATCCACACATTCTCGTACAGTCTCCGAAACCTCTAGTAGTGCGGTCTCCGTACTGAAACCAGCACGAAAGCCGGACTGGGAATCATGTAGCAGAGAGTAGGTCTCTAAATACTCTGCCAGTTGTAGTTGGACTGCCTTCTCCAAAACTTTCGCGGGTTTCGGGAGAAGGGAAATGGGCCGGTAATTACTGAATTGCATAGGGTCAGCATCTGATTTCTTTAGGATGGGCACAAGAAGAGCCTCCTTCCACGCAGAAGGAAATTGGCCTAATCGTAGGGAGGCATTCCAGATGGTGGTGAGTGGCTCCAGCAGTAAGGTAGACAGTTCACTCATGATTTTTGGGGGGACCGGGTCTAACGGGGAACCCGATTTGCACTGTAAAAATAATTTAAGTGCAAGGTCCGGAGTAAGATCCTTAAAGGAGTCTAGGGTAGGAACGATATCCTGGGTGGTAGAGGCCAAGGGGAGGGGAATGGCAGGTGGAGGAAAGGAGGCTGCAATTTTTTCAATTTTTTCTTGAAAAAAATCAGATAGTCCGCTGCAAAGAGACTGGTTGGCTAGGTTGTTGGGAGTCATAGCAGGGGGTTTTACAAAGTCTTTAACAATTTTAAACAGTGTCTTTGCTCAGTTGTCAGCGGCTTTTATTTGGGTGGCAAAGAACTCTGTCATGGCAGATTTTTTTAATTTGATGAATTTCTTGAGGGCCGTTCTGTAGATAGTTTTAGCCTCAGCATCATATGTCCGTCTCCAGCAGCGTTCTAATTTTTTACAGTGACTTTTCTCTTTACGTAGGGCGGCTGAGAACCAGGGAGCAGAGGGGCGGACTCTTGCGGATGATACCGGTAGGAGTGGGGCAATTTCGTCCACTGCAGCCGATAAGGTCGTATTAAATGTGTTGACGCAGTTATTGATATTTACCACTTGAGGCTCCAGAGGGCAGCTAAATAACGGCTCTAAGGCAGAACAGGTGATCTTATGCCATTTTCTCCTGTACTCTGTTCCCAATACCACCGGAGTCGGTGCCTGAGGGAGGGGAATGTCTACTCTAAGTAAAAAATGATCAGACCAAGTGAGGGGGAGGGAAGGATAAGTGATGGCCCCTGGAAGGTTGGAGAAAATAAGATCTAGTGTGTGGCCAGCAACATGCGTTGGACCTTGGATTAGTTGCATCAGGCTCAAGCTATGAAGGGCGTCAAGAAAACGCCTTGCTTGAATGCAGGCGGGATCATCTACATGGAGGTTGAAATCTCCTAGAACAATAAAGTGCGGATGCTTGAGGGATAGATCCGTGATAATGCCTATCAACTGAGATAATGCGGAAGGAGAAGCTTTAGGGGGATTGTAGACTAAGATGCCGGTTAGGTAAACTGCAGCTAGGTCAGCAATAGAAAAATACATAGCCTCAATCGGTCCAATGTTCGTAATTTTTTTAATAGTAATATTGAGGTGGGATTTGTACAGAATGGCGAGCCCACCTCCCGTTTTTCCCTCTCGGTTAATACCCAGAAAGCGATACTCCGGGGGGGTGGCTAGATGGATATCCGGGTTAGAGGTATCTTTCGTCCAAGATTCTGTAAGGAATAGAATGTCCCAACTGTGAGTGGTCAAAATCGACCAAATTTCGTTGGCGTGGCGAGGAAGGGATCTACAATTGATCAATGCTAGTTTTAAAATGCGAGCACCCGGGGCGAGAGAGGAAGGTAAGGTACGTTCACTCCAAGGGGGGAGAAATAGGTTACACTGCGGACAGTTAAAGGCCTGTCCATCCAAGTTATTAGGGGGGCAGCGGGCCGGTGGGGCACAGGAGCCCACTCCTATTTGTAATAGCTGTGCCCTAGACCAACTTACACGTGACTTGGTGGTTACCTGAGCAGGGGAACTGGCCCTAGGCCCGAGCCAGGCGCGGACGGGCGCAGACGGGCTTGCCTTAGGCGCGCCTTCGGCGCGCCATCGGCGCGCCCGCTGCGCCCGCCCGCTGCGCGGTCGGGACGTGTAGTTGTATTTACACATGACAGGAGGGTGGGAGTGGTCGAGAAGCTGGACCGCTACCCTGCCTGCCTTCCCAAGATGGCGGCGGCAATTCCGCGTCTACCGGCGTCAGCGCCTTGACTCGGCTGCGCCGGTAGGATCAAGCTATACTTGTAGACCCAAGGAGGTAAATTAGATCTCACCTTCTAGGTAGCGATTTTACAGGGATGATAAAAGAGCGCCCAGTAAAATATGTACAATAATTAAAACAGTCCTGAAAAATATCCTACACACTGTAATTGATTCTACATGTGAGAAGAAAAGAGCGCCCCCGGCTTTTCGCCTCAGGGGAAAGTTTAGCAAACAATTTTACCGGAGGAGCCAGCAGACGATCCTTAAATAAGGCGGGAGGGCGGGAGTGGTCGAGAAGCTGGACCGCTACCCTGCCTGCCTTCCCAAGATGGCGGCGGCAATTCCGCGTCTACCGGCGTCAGCGCCTTGACTCGGCTGCGCCGGTAGGATCAAGCTATACTTGTAGACCCAAGGAGGTAAATTAGATCTCACCTTCTAGGTAGCGATTTTACAGGGATGATAAAAGAGCGCCCAGTAAAATATGTACAATAATTAAAACAGTCCTGAAAAATATCCTACACACTGTAATTGATTCTACATGTGAGAAGAAAAGAGCGCCCCCGGCTTTTCGCCTCAGGGGAAAGTTTAGCAAACAATTTTAGCGGGGGTAGCGGGCCATATTGCAGGTTAGAGTCCCTTGTTGGTACCGAGGGCAGCATTTCAGATACTAGATGCAGCACCGGGACGCCTGTGCTTAATTTACAACTGCATTATTGAGTCCCCTTTGTTGGGACTAATATATTAATATATTTTTGCAAGAACCATAACAAGGAACCATTTTTAAGGACAAAAAAACTTTCATTTATATGTATGTGCATTTTGCCCACGTTTTTGATCTGATCTAAACTATATATATAAAGATATTGATATTTTATTTATTGATAACCTGTGTGGTGTCCATTTGTGGTGTTTCACTGTGTTACTGTGAGTGTTAGTGCAAATACTTTTCACATTGCTTTGGGGATAAGCCTGTCTGCTCGTGCCAAGCTACCAAGGGGGTGAGCAGGGGTTATCAACAGAGTGTACACCCTTACCCTGACTAGAAGTAAGGGTCCCTATTTGGACAAAGGTACTTACCTATACTAACTAGAGACCACCAGATCTAACAGGTATCATAACATGTTTCAACTTGCAATTTCACAGCTGCTTTATCTCATTTTTCCTATAGAACTATCTGTTCGAACCAGAGACAGAAGCAATTGTTCGCTTGGGTTTTCCATACTTTGTGTCACTAGCAATGTCACCTTAACATATATCTTCCAACTCAGGGAGCTAGCATATGATAAGATTCAAAAGACACTGCAAGTCAGAAAGCACACCATACCCTTATCTTTACCTCCTAAATATTTACACCTCTTTGCCCGGTTTGTATGTTTTGATAGCTTTATTTTCTCCCAACAGTATTTATAAATCTCATGAACAATCACTTCCATTATTTATTTGTGTCTTCATATATTTTTATCTTTTCATCTATACATGACGTGGATATTTAGCCTCATTAATTCATAATTGCATTATTATTTTATTGTGAGATTACACATACCACCTCACACATTTCCCCTAAGGATTTCCTTTCTGTTGTTCTAGACTAACAAATGAAGGTGAGAAAAGACAGCTCTAGGGAAATTTGTTTACCTCTAAGTACTTAACTGCAGCGTTATCCAAGAGGGCTAGTTCTCACAGCAAAGTCAGTGAATAATTAATGCTGATAGACTCTAGCCCGCCACAGACAACTTTAGATACGGTTATTGACATCACACAGTTGGATCCATCTAGCCAGCAAGCGACTCAATTAATGTACCTAGTCCCAAACCACCCCCAATCAGCAGCCGGCAGACATCACTCAATCAAATGTAGAATGTAAATAAATACAATTATAAGGTATTTGAAAACTAAAAACACAGACGAATTATTATCTTTTGCAATATTTAGGTGTAGGTCTTAATTGGGCCAGACACTTCAGAAACATTTAAAAGGTTGAAACCATCAATCGCACTAACCCTAATTAGCATAATATGTCCCCATTCCATTCTCCCAGACAGCAATATATTCCACTCCGCCTGCGGAATTACCGGAATCTTGGCCACTCCATGTTATGCTTTTTATTTTAAAAAAGTTTTATATAGCGCTGGCTAGACCCGGAGGTATCAGAGCGCTTTACATGAGCATCAGATCATAGTTACAGGTTACATTGTTACAAAGGTTACACAGTTCTTAGAGCATGGCAACATAGTTACTTGTAAGGTCGAGATAAACAATAAGCACAAACACGTAAGGGGAAAAGCAGGCAAGGTGAGAGATTCAGGGGAGGGGGGTTGGAGCAGGGGAAGTAGACAGATAATGAAGGCGGGAAAGAGGAGGGGAGGGTGAGAGACACAGCATGGGGAGAGGAGGGGAAGGGTGACAGGGACACAAACCGGTAGACGAGTCAAGGCAACGTCCAGAGTTCAGTAAGCTGTGATCCCAGGGGAAGTGGTATCCCTTCCCTATCTCTATTGCGAGAGGCTCCCTTTACGCAGTGGACTCTCTCAGAGGGGTCTCTGAGACTCCAAGGCCTACATACTGGATCCTTCCCCAAAAAGGGGAGAGGGAGTGCTTTGGCAAGGGGTGCCATACCACAAGTGTGTGGCTCCCTTGGTGCAGTGGACTCACTCAGCGCGTTCGCTGAGACTCCAGAGTATAAATATTGGATCTTTCCCCAACAAGTGGAGAAGGAGTGCTTAGTCAAAGGGCACAAAGGACAGGGGATAGGCAGAGTAGCAGGCAAGGGGAGAGAGGATAGGAGCTAGGGAAGAGACAATAAGGAGAGACGAAAAGAAGTCTGCCTAAAGACCGACTGGGCAGATGACGACCAAGGAGGGAATCCACGGCCCATCTCCCCTATAGCTAAACCAAGTAGCTCCATCGGGCATCAGACAAAATAGTTTAGTCTCAATACATTGAGAGAGGAGGGAGGGAGAGACATAAATAGAGGGAGGATGTGGTAGGAGACGACAGGAGAGACGAAAGGAAGTGCAACAATGTGGTTCAACAATATACCAGAAAAAGATCAACAAGTAAACATTATATAAAACAATCAGCAATACCATTAGGGGAGGAGAGAAAGGAGAAAGTAGTGGGGCGTAGGGGAGGAGGGAAAGTGAGGATAAGGGAAGAGACAACCGTAGAGACAAAAGGAAGTCTGTCTAAAGACCGAATGGATGGATTATCTATATGAACGCTAGCGGGTAAATATGTAGCTTCCTTCTGGCTGGTGCAAATCTGGACAGTCTGTTGTATTGTAGATATAAGAACTCCTCTTTCATTTACCCGTGAGTTTTCTGGCTCCGCTCTGTTGTGCTTTTCTCTGGTTACTGTGGTTTGGCCAGAAAGAGTTTACAATTCTCCTAGAGCACGGATAGATGGCTTGTCGTCATTTTAGAAAACAGAGCACTTTGGTAATCACATCATACAGATCCCATGATCAAAGCTGATGTTGGACACTTAGTTAATACAGGAGGCGGTTTGTTATTGTTGTTGCCTCAATTTTCCTAAGGTCATTTCTTCGTCTTGTGGCGTGGAGGTTCACAGCTCAGCCTCTTGCAATCACTGTACTGCCCTTGATTCTTAATCCGGGATCTGTCAGTTTGTGTGCAGGTTCCTCTGTCGGCGACTGCGCTGAGGTTTTCCTGAATACTGTAGCTCATTATTTCTGCTGTTATTGAAGATTTACAGCATTCGCTTCTTTATTGATGGTCATTTCACACATTCAAGGCTTGTTTTAAGGTATTTTTCTTTGTTGCTTGGTTGACGGCGAAGGATCCAGAAGGTTTCCATTGAATACTTCAGTTCTTGATTTCTTAGTTGCTTGGTTGACTGCAGAAGCTCCAGAAGGTTTCTGGTCTCTTCGGCCCTTCCCGGGCCCTTGTGGCGGGACAGCTGGGTGCAGGAGGGTTCGTGCTCCTTCTGGAGCCCTCCGGAGCGTCTTGCAGTGCGGGGCCGGTCGCGGGGCGCAGCCGGGCTTCACGGGGCCCCACGCCAATAGTTCTGCAGGTGTACTTGTACTGTCCCAGCCAAATTTTGGCAACCACCGAGTGGAGTTTTTTCTTGTGGGTGACTCACCAACAGTAAATTGGCGAGTGTAAGAGAAATTTAGCACAGCCTAGGGAGATTTTGCAGTCACTACTCGGGCACCCGGTGAGATTTATCCAACTTGAGCGATTGCGACCCGTAATGGTTAGAAAGCTACCACTCAAGTAGAAAAACTTCTCGAGCTGCAGCAAAATCAATTTGAGAAATTGTGGCCTCGGATGCACCGCATGGTGCTATCCGGGCTGATTTTTCATTGTGGGACGAGCTCCCAACGCTAAATCACAGCACGAGCAGCACAACATGCCTATTTCTGCCTATTTGCGGAATTCCACAGAATCTCAATGAGTTTTTTTGTAACTCTACGGAATTATGCAAAGTGAAACCCAGACCTACTTACAAGTAGCCACATGGCCTTCTTTTGTTAAAGAATTATAGAAGTTTGGATGGAGTATCTTAGTAAACCATTTTCTGATTTCTAGCATACAATTTTAAAGGAAGGCATAAAAGTGATGATTCTCTGGCAAGCTACGTTATGCACCTCACTGGGACTGTAATGCATATCTCAACTAGCTTAACGATGTAGTTGAGGTCCGTGAGTCAAGAGAATGTTATAGCAATTACAAAAAAAAGTTGGCGAATACGTGTTTAGTCAGAACCTAAATAGATCAAGTAGCAAGTAAATGTAAACCAAATTAATCTGATAGTTAAATTCAGGGAAAAGACAAATTTGATATCAAATATAGTTTTCAACCTAAACACAAAGAAAAACAAAAAGTCTTGAAAAGTACTTTCCTCCTGGAATGCCATGAAGGACAAAATATACTAGGCTGTATCAAAAAGGTAGAAAAGAAGAATTTAAACAAGCATTGGTAAAGCCTACTTTGGCTTTCATTTATTGAAAAAAATGTTCATGAACTTGAGTAATGCACATGGATTGCAATAGTAGATGTCTATTTACCACCCTCAAAAAGAATCCTTTGCACTGCTGCTACATTTTGTATTTATTTTGTGTGTGTGTGCAACGATGCAAAAACTGCGGCAGTTTGTGCTGTAAAAATTTTTGCATGTATAGATGCTTGTGCAGCTGACACTCCTTCCTGCCTCTGTTTCATGCTGGGATGCTTGGTGGATATCTTTTCACTCAATAAGAGCTAGAGCTTATAGCATCATCAAGGGGTAAAGGCAGCTGAAGTATAAGAGCAGATGTTGCAAAGAAAGAGTCAAGATGCAATGGATGAAGTAAAGTTCTGCATAATTAAGAGGAAGCAGAGGGTGCAAGCTTCCTCTGCACATACAGAATTAACGAAGCACTGGCTAGGCTGCATCAGTGCATGCTCTCTCACAAACAGAACAAGTATGACATGGGCATGAGTGCACAGTTGTAGCAGTAGTCAAAACTTCACACATACAACCACAGACACACACAAAGCACACCGCTCACACACGCATATCCAAGACATATAGTTCCCATAGATATATAAGAATACATATATATTTCTTCAAATGATTCACATGGCAAAACATATGTTACAAAGAAAAAATTGAGGAAAAGCAAAACATTTATCATTGTCCATTATTCTGTCTCTGATTTTATATACAAATATTGCCATATATGTAAATATATATGCATGTTTTGACATATACATACAAGTGCATGTATATATATCTCACCTACTGGCAGTCGCCAGTAAGTAGTTATAGTTAGGATGCAGTTTCGATAGGAAGAGCATTTATAGATATGCCAATAACTTTGGCGTTGTTTGACAAATCTGCCCGCAATTTTCAAAAATATCAGGGCCGTCGCTTCAGCTGCTGTCTTGAAAACTTTGGGGTGATTCGTTATGGGGGGGCCGAGAAAAAGAGGGGGTCCCAAAACACTTTTTCCCCGTATTAATTCCTATAGGAAACTTTAGACACGGCTACAGCCCGAACTCCTGAAAGGAATTACACCAAATTTGACAGAAAGATAGCTCTTGGTCCAGAGAGCACGTTTCTGTTGAATGGTGTAAATACCTGCAGTAGTTTCTGAGAAATTTAAAGATTTCTCAGATATACAACTGTGGCGGCAGTGGATTTGTGACCCATTCTGATCTCGTGCCTGAGATCTGATTGGCTGCCAACACTTTAAAAACAGGACGTTTTGGCAGCCATATTGTGACTCAGTTGAACTGAATCACAAGAAATAATGTTACAAAGAAATAAGGGGGCTGGGTAGAAACCCACTACTCCCCTGGGCTTCTTGATTGGGTCCCAGCTGGACCCACCAGGGCACAAAAAGCATTAAAAAAAATGTCAGGGGCGGTCTCGCTGGATCCACGAATCCCGCTGAAAATGTAAAATAAAATGAATTGCTAGTTGCTGCCCTTCATTTAATTAGACCTACGGGTGGGCCAGGTCCCAAAGGCAATGACAAAAAATAATGGGGGACCCCAAGTGGGCTTCTCACAGCCCCAGGGACCACCACCTCCCCGAGTTATATGACTCGCCAGCCCCCCAACGCAGCCCCTGGGACAGCCACCTCCCTGGGCAGTATTGAATGAAATGTGGGCGGCCACAAAGCTCCCCACGCAGCTCCAGAGTATGCCAACTCCCCGGGGCTCTATGTAAAAATAATGCATGGGGGCTCAAGCTCCCCATTCAGCCCTGAGGACCACCACCTCCCTGGGGCAAATTGACTGAACTGTGTACAAATATTATGTGGCGGTCCAGCCCCCAACACCTCCCTGGGGACTGCCACCTCCCCAGAGAGTGCCACCTCTCCGGTGCAAATCTAAATTGAATTATTTACGGGGGCCACATGATTCCCACAGCCCAGGGGACCATCAACTTCCCAGGGCTTACATTTTGTTGGAGGGGGGCTCCCTCATGGAGCAGTAGAAGGCATTGGGGACCATCATCCCCACAATGATGGCTCCAGCAATGTCCCGGGGTGCCCACCCCCGGGTCATTGTAGTTTGCTATGGCTTGGCAGGAGCACCGCTCCCTCCAAGCCATAGCAAACTCTCGTCCGCTTCATGGAAACAAGAGCATTACAAATTCTCTCGCTTCCATGAAGTGGAACAGAATGGCTTTTGAAAAGAGGGAGCTGCATGTTTGCTGAATTTCACTGGTTTTGTACGAGTGAAATCTGACGCTAACTATGATGTCCCTGTAACCTTAGGTTCTTTCTGTGAATATATATATATGTAGCTTGATAGATATAGATAGCTAGATATATACATATATATATATATATATAAATATATGTGCATTTGATAAAGGCAGTGTTGCAGAAACGTGTTATGCCGGTCTCAATAAAGTTTTCAAGCCTTTAACCTGCGTGTGCTCAGACCCTTCCGGGAGAGAGGATTATGGGTCTTGGAATTGTATATTAGGTGCGGCCACAGCACCGTGAGCGCACAACCTTAAGCAGTCCAGCAAGATCAGTGACAAGTAATAGACTTTTCAAAGCTCTTGGAAACTGCCGGACTGCTGCAGTTTTAAAATCAAAATCTGCCTGCCAGCACAAGTTGGGACATGATTACATGGAGGGCACCAATTTTCTTAAAAGGTGTTTCCAGGCAGCTATGACAACATACGGAAAAGGAGAAGTGCGGCTGGATGAGGGTTCGAGGCGTGGAACTGAGTTGATGATACTGGTGTGCGCAAAGGGGAACAGCAAGCGCCACCCACTGTGGAGAATGGTACTTAGCAAGAGCGCCTGCTGATATGGTCTCGAAGTGTTGAGAGCATGAGGTTTCCTAACGCGACCACTATTGGATTTTAACTCTTCACTACTAGGCATTTTCACTTGAAAGCAAGAAGATGTGTAAAACCTGAGACAAGAGAATTTGATAAAGGCAGTATTGCAAAAATGCGTCATGCTAGTCTCAATAAAGTTTTCAAGCCTTCAACCAGTGTGTGCTCAGATCCTTTCAGGAGAGAGGATTATGGGTCTTGGATTTGTATATAAATATATGTATGTATATGTTAGAATTGGGGGGCACAGATAGGTATTTGTGACAAATAGGGACCCTCTCCTCTAGTCAGGATAAGGGATTTCCTAAAATAACCCCTGCTCAACCCCTTGGTGGCATGGCACGTGCAGCAAGGCCTTATCTCAGAAGCGTTGTAAGTTAAGCATTTGTGACCACATACAGTAACCCAGTGACAACACTACAAATGGACACCACACAAGGTTTTGTATCAAAAATAAGTATATTTTATATAGAGTTACCACAAGACCAATAACAACACAAATAATCCACAGTACTATTACACTTCAAGAGTTCTGGTTGAAAAGGCTTAAATCAAGGTTCTGTGCGAGTCAGTAGCCCTGTCCGGCTACAGCATTGGTGAAATAACACAGAGTCTAACAAATCCAGCGGACCGCGTCAGTATGGGCCCACTTATATTTCGACAGACTGAGTCACAGTCCCATTTACTTGAGGCGGCCAGCACAGATGTGCGAGCCGGTTCCGGTATTCGTCGCGGTGCAGAAAGGAAGCGTTGCAGGACGCATTGTCCCTCGATGCGGTGCAGGCAGAGGCCCGTTGACCGAGTCGGTGGATCCAAGGCATGCGTTGCAGGGCGAGACGGTGCTTCGATGCGGTGCTTGCAGCTTGCGGTGCGGCAACAGAGCCGGAGTTTGGGAGCTGACGTTGATCAGTCCGGACAGCGGGGTGAGTCGGGCGGTGCTTCGCAAAGCGTGCGAGGTGGTGCCCAACTCCGGTGTGTTCACAGGACTCGAAGTCAGCAGCAGTGACCACGTCGGTCTGACCAGTACGAGTCGATGTAGCGAGGTGTTACACGTCACGGTGTCCACCGGTCGCGGGGCAGGCAATGGCTCGGTGACGGCATCAGGACGGAGTCGTGAGCTCAGAGCTTGCGTTGTTCGAGGTGGGCGTTGCTCAATGCGGTGCCTACAGGACACCAGGCCAGTCATGAGAGTCGGTCACAGCTCCCTGCCTCTGTAGCCACTGAAACAGCGTTTCCAGCAGCAATTCAAAAAGGTTGGTGAAGTCCACTGGTCCTGGGACTTCGGTCAGGGGGCAAGCTCTCTTCCAAGCCATTGGAGATCTTTTTCACAAGTTAAAAGTAAAGTACACAAAGTTCTTTCTCCTCTCTTTGGCAGTCAGGCAACCACTAAAGGCCAATCCCCCAAGCAGCATTTCAGCTCAGGGATAGTCTCTCCTCAGTTTCTTCAGGTTCCTCTCCTCAGCAAAGGTTTCTTCTTGTAGTCCAAAAGTGATCTAATTTCATGGGATCAGGGTCCCAATATTTATACCCCAAAATCCTTTGTTCTCTGAGGGGAGAGGTGCCTGTGCCCAGTCAAAACCAGTTCTGAAGCACTCTGTTTACCAGACTTCTCCTCTCCTTTCACTGTGCAGGGCAGGCACTTCAGACGCCCCACAGGAGGCAGAGCCAGCATTGTGAAAGGCAAGTACAGTCCTGGAGCCCTTTGTTGACAGTCTTCCTTCTCTTCTTTCAGTGTGCAAGGCAGAGACATCAGACGCACCAAAGGGTGTGGAGCCAGCACTGTGGGGGGCCGGCACAATCCTATTCAGGTCCCAGGTGCAACTCCTCTCTCCCATCTAGATGCAGATCTCTCTATTCACCACTGGGCTGACTCATTCTTTCTCCTGTAATCCCCCAGCCCTGTGACTCAAACTCCAGACAAAGGAATACACAACCTCGCAGAGGCAGGATTGAAAGGTTAGGCAAGCAAATACCTACTTTCTAAAAGTCGTATTTGCAAACAAAGAATGTTAAAACCCACTTTACTAAAATATGTATTTTATCATTCTGAGTCCATGCATACTAAACTCGAATTTCTACCATGTTCTCTGAGTCAGTTAGGATTATAAACATGTAATAATCTAACAGTCCATTCTAGCCTATGGAGAACAGGTAGCCTTGCAATAGTGAAAAACGAAAATGGCTGTAATTCACTATTATGACATGCCACACACATCAGGGCTTGTCTTACCTTACACTTACAATGCACCCTGCACTTTGGGCCTACCATAGGGGTGACTAATATGAAGACAAGGGAAGGTTTAGGGACTGGCAAGTGGTGCACTTGCCCAATCAGCATGACAGTACCAGACTGCACGCAGGCTCTGCAATGGTAGACCTTAGACACGTTTTGCAAGGCCACTTTTGTGGGTGGCACAACCAGTGCTGCAAGCCCATTAGCAGCATTTATATTTACACACCCTGGGCACACTCAGTGCACTGTACTAGGGTCGGACAACCAAACCAAATAGTTAATCATGGAATCACCAATTAATACATTCATTTTACAATAGGGAGAGCACATGCACTTTTGCACTGGTCAGTAGTGGTAAAGTGCCCAGAGTCATAAAATAGCCAACAAAAGGTCAGAAAAAATAGAGGAAGGAAAAAAAGTTCAGGGATGACCCTGCAAAAATGGCCAAGTCCAAAAGTATATATTTATACATGTATCCAAAATAAGCTACTTGCCCCTAGCAAAGAATAACACGCACTCTCTAGGAGTCCTGATGTAGAAAATGTAATCCGCAGGCAACAACTCAATGCGTTTCGGGAACACCGGTTCCCTTGATCACGAGTGGATTCCAACAACGAAAATGGACTAATAAACAGCAACTAGTGACATAAACATAGGTTTAGGATTATAGGTCTCACAAGTTAATACTGGTGCCATCTTAGGATAGCAGATTCAATATTAATTTCATTTAGAAAAACAGTGTTCATGAAGACATATCAGAAAAAGAATGGCACACAGATGATATACACAAGGCAAAATATCAAATAAATGAATAAATAATTGGTATTATTGAATTAATTAGACTTCGATCCCAATATTTGTACATGCTAAATAAGATTGCATTTCCTAAAACAGTACATGGCTTTAAAAATAAATGGCTGGAAAAATATACAAGTATTCAATGTGTCATAGTTCAACCTGTTGTACAATACAACTCCTCCTCACTTATATAACAGACAACTACGTTGTATAATTAATATGCCATGCAGACATGCAAATACCATGCAACAGGCATGCACAAAAAGAAAGGAACTTTCACGCCCAGGCGGGCAATCATTGTTCAAAGTCATAAATCATCTACAATCTACAAATAGGGTGAAAACAGAAAATATATCAAAGATTGTATCTATACAAACAATAATAACCAGGCATTAATGCCCATAATGATAAAGCAAAAATTGTTATCATCAGCCACCCAAGTGGATTATATGGGCCAGGCTCATATATACAACTGGGCCACTAAATTTCCCCAAACATATAAACAAAAGAATTCTACCTTAGCTTTGTCGGATTGCCAATTTGACACCATAGTCTGCCTCCGAATCACTTGTGAAAAATATATAATAAAATAAAAATGACCAAAACAGTTCCAAAATATCTGAATACAGATATAAAAAATGTAGCAAAACAAGAGAGAGGCAAACAAGCAAAAAAATGTGCATATCATACAGTTTCAGTATTCTTACAGATCCACACTCAAAGTCCACCAACAGAACTTAGCCCAAATGTACAACCAACTCTCCGTTTTGATTCAGACCAATGGGCTGGTGGGTACCAAATCTGATAACATATTGGGATTCCAGTCTCTTGAGCGTTAGAACTCGATCCCCGCCTCTGATATTATTAGGAGTCTGATCAAAAGCAAAGTATTTAAACAACTTGGGGTCACTGGCATGAATTTCCTTAAAGTGGTTTGCCACCAGGTATTGTTTGTCAAGGTGTGTAATCGCTTTCATATTCTCCAACACCTGTTTTGTAACGCTGTTCATCGTACTCCCAATATAGTACAGATTACAGGGGCATTTTAGAGTATACCTGCAATATCCAGAATGACAAGACCGTCTTTATTAATCCTGTACTCTTGTATTGGGGATAGTAAAAGACCGTACATTTATACTGGACCTGCATGCTTTGCACTTTTTACAAGTAACAAAGCCCACTGTCAGTCAGTAAAGCTTTAGTCGATTTTTGTAAAATATAAAAATCATAAAAGCTAAATATATATATATATATATCATTATTTCATAAAAATACATAACAATCATCCATTAAAAACCATTAAAAAAGACATTAAATTACTACATTTGTCAGAATAAAGCATTACATAGTCAGAAAATAATTAATTAAACAATTTCCAATGTTCTCCGCTTCCTCAGAATGCTTTTTAAAAAACACGTCATGACCATAATACATTTATCATTTCCTAGTTGTAGTAGACTTAAATGTGCTGGTCTACATTGTCGCCAGTAACCCTGTCTCAAGTATTGCCTAATCCATCTTCTACGTTCATGATCATAATATTTACAATATAAAATCAAATGGAAGGTGGATTGTATAGACTGGTTATCACATGGGCATGGTACCAGGGTTCTTGACCAGTCATTTCTTTCTGGAAATGTTACTAGGCAGAAAAATAGTTCAAATCTGAACCTGGTCAATATAAAACGGTCAAAACCCACAGCACAAATTGATAAATATGGTTGAATTGTCTGGCTAATCAGTGTCATTTGGAGCTGGATTACTGTACTTTTTGTAAGTACACCTGTTACTCTCAACATACCAAAGTGAGTCATACATAATCTTTTAAGGACCTTCCTTGAGATTCCGCTATTTGATTCAGGGTTACTATACAGTTCGGGTCTTTGCAGGTCAATCATTGTATTCTTGACATATGCTAACCACAGGATGCTTTTAGCATTGTCCAGGGCCATCACGTCCTTTATGATATCCCTGTTGAGACCCAGGGCTTCCACAGTCCATAACCTGTGCCAGAGTAAAATTAGCTGTAATTTTATTAGGTCGGAAATATGTTCCATCCCTAATTCTGCATGACAATTAAATACAGACGCACCCTGGGGAAGCGATAGCAAAAATCTTAAAAACCCATTTTCAACTATTTGGATAGTGGGTGCATCCCGGATTCCCCAAATTCCGGCCCCATATAGGGCTATGCTCCTACATTTGGCCATATATATTTTTAGCAGGATTTCAGGAGGTATTTTTCCTAGTTGTTTTGCAAAATTCATTAGGGCCACTATAGATCGTTTAAATAATAAAGTCCTAGATTTAACAGCTGCCACCCATGAACCTGAAGCATCAAGTAACTCTCCCAAGTAGGAGAAGGTTTTGGTGCACTCAATTATGAGGCCGTCCATCTGGATTGCCTTACATTTGGCGCGATCTTTCTCACATTTCATCATGAAGGACTTTTTGGCATTAACTTTTAACCCTCTTTTTTCCATAAATTGATTGTATATTGCTAATGCCTTCTTTGCGTGCGGGCCATAAGCACTGCGTCATCCGCATAAAGGAGTGAGACGGCCTGCTTCTTACCATATCTGGGAGAATCAATTGTGCTGGCCTCCAGCTCCCCCTCCAAAGCGTTCGTATGGATGGAGAATAGGAAAGGGGCCAGCACGCAGCCCAGTCTCACCCCCTTCTCAATACGAAAGGGCCCTGTGCATTCTCCCTTTTTTCCGTATCTTACCCTAGCCGTAGCCCCGGAATACAGCTGGCGTAAGAATTGTATTATGGCCGGTTCCACTCCTATTTCTTCCAGGTTTGCCATAACTTCGCATGATCCACACAGTCAAACGCGGCTGTGAGATCGACGAAGATGGCATATAAAGATTCTTTCTTAGCTGGAGTATATTTCCCCTGAATTATTACAAAATTGAGCACCTGCTCCACCGTACCCATCCCCTCTCTAAAACCATATTGGACAGGACTTAAGATATTATTGTCACTTGTCCATATTTGAAGTTTCTCTAGGATCACCGTCCCTGCAATCTTCATAAGGGAGTCTAGTAGGGAGATTGGTCTGTAGTTTACTAGACTCTCTCTGTCTCCCTTTTTATAGATCGGTATTATTACCGATTAAGACCAGGTTTTGATGAAACCCATTGCACAACAAGCCTGCAGGACACGCATACAAACCAGAGCCCACAGATCGGGAGTCAGTTTGAATATATCATTTGGTATTCCGTCTGGGCCCGGAGCCTTATTTCCTTTGCTCTTATTTATTGCAGTCATGACTTCAGTATATTGAATTTCTATATGTATCGGTGTGTGTTCCGTTATAGGTACATCAACCTCAGGTATCACTTTAGCGGGTCCATCATTTCCCCCGTCCTTTTTCTATAAGCTAGAAAAAAAGTTAATCCAAGTGGATTCATCAATAGCAATCTCTATTCGTGCAATGTCTTCCTTTTTAAAGTATGGGGCTTTCATTGCTTGCCAAAACAGTTTAGGATTTTTACTTTCCTACGCTTTTACTAAGTTAAGCCATGCCAATTCTTTAACCTCTTTTTTTCTACGAGACCTCGCTTGACTGTATGCCCTTCAGCAGTCTTTTATTAATTCGTTATCTCTGGGTTTAGTACTAAGAGCAGTTTTAAGCTTATTATAAGCCTTAGTTCAGTGGGTGTCAAACCATCCATTGGTCTTATCACAGGTATTATTGTTGATTTTAGTTCTAGTGAGAGAATCCTGTATTACCATGGTAATATTTCCATAGGCATCCAGAATTTCTTTATATGTGGAATCTTCATCTAGGCAGACCTGGATATGCGGCAATGCCTTAGAAATTATTCCCTCATTTGTTTTTACGGGATCTAATGTACTCCACTTCAGTGCAAACCCATTATTGCGTGCCAATGATATACCTTGCGTCCATGCCAACGACTCAATAGTCGTGGATTTATTCCATTCTGGTATGAATAAATATAGACTAATTGGCAAATGGTCACTAAGGCCGTTCATATGCGTCTCATACTTCTCTACCCTATTGGCATGTTTATTGGGAACTAGTATAAAATCAATCACCGACTGGGAACCCCTTGATAAAAAAGTTGAACTAAACTCCACCATTGGGAAGCACATCAAATTTGCAAACCCAAAGTCCAGGGTAGCCATAATGTCATTCATTTTTTCTCCTTTCTCCGTGTGGGTAAAGTGATTTGTACCACTGCTTTCATCCCATTCATTTTCTCGGGAGCTACACACTAATGACTTACATATACTAATATTAAAATCCCCTCCCCATACCACAATTACGTCTCTGATGTTGACAAAGTTTGCATGGATTAGATCTTCCGTGAGATTACTCATTACCTCCATAAAGTTACCTTTACTGGTATTATTATAGAGGTTTACCACCACCATGTCCAAGCCCGCCAATAGCTGAATAGAGACCATTTGATAATAAGAAGTGTATTTCATCATTTTTATCCCCCACACATTCATCAAGTTGGAAATGTAGACACAGATACCCCCCTTATGTCTACCATGCGTAGAGGGCACTGCTGGGATATTGAAGGTCTTATATCCATCTATATGTTTTTCCCCAATAAACCATGTTTCCTGTATACAGAGGATATCAAAGTCATGTATAAACTCCGACCACGCAGTGCTAGAGATCTTGTTCTCCAGACCATTTATGTTCCAAAACATTACCCTTACCAAGCCTCGTGTATTTGCTACCTTTATTGATGGGGATTTAACATTATCGTTACATCGCGTCGGTGCTTCTAATGTGGCTATTGTCACTACGCCCCCTTTATTCCTCATTGGTTTATCATCAATTGTACTTGTTGTTACCTGGACACTATTCATGGAAGTCGGGTCATTGATCAGACAATTTTTATATCTAGTTGCTCCTGTTATCTCGGTCACCCCTACTAGATCTAATGCGTTCACTGTTCCCGTTGGTACATTCCCTATCTTTTCCATTTTAGGGGTTTTTACTTTTTGTCCCATACCATGCTTTGGAATGCACTGTACATTTTTCATATGCTTCCTATCAACCTTACTCGTCCCACGCAGTCAGTCACAGTCATTTAGGCCGGACAGTACTGCGAATCTGTTTTGCCCTGAAGGCATGGTATTCACATGCCATCACCATATCTGTTTTCCTCTGTTTACTTCCCAGTGTCTAACCTGGTTTTGGGGTGCATTCCTTACTTGCTGCCATGTATTCCAGTTATCCGTTCTTACTTGATTTGTGGGGCTATAAAAGAAGGCCAGTGGTAGGATCTCATTGCCTAGTCCCCTGGGACGCCCATTGATCCCCACTTCCCATATAATCCTATCAACTGGGACTTTACTGTTAAAATTGATCACAATGCAGTCCCCCTTATTTGGCTTCCTTGATCTACCTACCCAGAACACCCGTCGGGCCATTATGATATGTTGCCCTGCCAGCCTCCCTTCTATGGTGTTACTCGACAGCCAGTGCATGACTTTATTTTTTTGTTGGCTGTAATCCTCAGCCACTCCCTCCTTAAGAGGTGGTACATTTCTTAAAACTAGGACCAGGGGGGCTGATTGTGGTGGTAAATTAAGTGTCCGTAGTTTAATCCGGGAGTTGTCTGACTTATCAATAAGATTTGCCCCCTCCGCTGGTATATATAGGGGATTTATCCAAGGATTAATCTCTTTGGTATTATTACTTTGTTCTATACCCTCTTTTTTAGCTGACTCACACTTTGTATTATTTGGTCTTGGTTCCTTCACTATACAAGTTGGTATCGGACATAAGGGAGGGTTACTGGTTGTCCCCTGCTTACTTAGGTGTGTAGCCATACCCCTTCTTGGATTTTTGGAATCTACAGTCACTACCCCAGATTTATTATCAGCGACTACCTTGACAAGATTATCTACCTTTTCATTTAAGGCCGTCAACCTCTCAATGATAGGCAGTGTAAAAGATCTTAACAAATGCTCTAAATGAGTTATTGTGATACCCCCGTTTCTTAACCCCGGTTTTGGTGGTTGGTGAACAATCTTGGCCAGAGAATTCTGGGTTACTGGCGAAGATGTAAGCATAGGGGGGCGTGGGGTATTTCTAACGTTTTATTCAGGAGGGTTTTTTACCAATTTGTTAGAAGTTCTAGGGATTTTGGATTTTCTGCCCACTTGCCGCCTCCCTCCCCTCTTCCTTTTTCCAATTTGTTTAGGGCAAACTGAGCTAATCTCATTTGGCACTGTTTTACACTTTAATTTAATCGGGCGAAATTCCTCAGAAAAGTTACTATTACATAATGACAAACTATCAACAGTAATGGAATCGGTCACATATGAGTCTGAATCAGGATCCTCACCCGGCGATATCAAGTTAATTTCAGGGTGGCTTTGTCTATCAGCATGCTCAGGTGTAACAGCATTTCTTATTTCGCCTAGAGATGACCTTTTGACACCAAGAAAGTCCAGGAACAGCTGTTTTTCAGCCCGTGCAATTTCCTTCCCCAGTACTACGGCAGCCTTGCTAAAAAAGCTATCCAGAGGCCCAGTGGTAATACCACCGGGCGCCATAGAATCAAGTGTTCTTCCCTTCCTCGGTTTTAGGGCCATTCTACTATTGGGCACAAGGGGATCCGGTATACAGGGCACACAGTCTCAGTCGTTCTATTTATCACATGGAACTCTCACCATAATAGATAGCCAGGCTTTGGGGGTTGGCCCAGTCCAGTCTCTTACAGCCTCTGAGGGCCACAGAGGGCCCGCCCTTTGCCCGGGCTTCGCCCCGGGTCGTCCCGCGCTCATCCCTCGACGTGGAGGAAGCAGCTGTGTTTTGTGCCTCCGGGCACGGAAGTGCTGGTTAGTGGGCAGGGCAGCGCTGGGATTGTGGGGGTGTAGTCCCCCCACTCAGCGGCCACTTGATGTGAGAGTGCGGCGGCGAGGGGGACTAACAGCGAGGATGGTGCTGCGCTTCCAGCGCTATGTCCCACAGGAAGCAGGCAAATGTTCTCCAAAAACAGGGACAGCAAAGTAAGTTCCAGCCCGTAGCTCGCGTTAGTAGGCTCCCGCTCCACCGAGGGAGCAGCTGTGTTTTGTGCCTCCGGGCACAGAAGTGCTGGTTAGTGGGCGGGGCAGCGCTGGGATTGTGGGGCTGTTGTCCCCCCACTCAGCGGCCACTCGATGTGAGAGAGCGACGGCGAGGGGGACTAACAGCAAGGATGGTGCTGCGCTTCCAGCGCTATGTCCCACAGGAAGCAGGCAAATGTTCTCCAAAAACAGGGACAGCAAAGTAAGTTCCAGCCCGTAGCTCGCGATAGTAGGCTTCCGCTCCACCGAGGGAGCAGCTGTGTTTTGTGCCTCCGGGCATAGAAGTGCTGGTTAGTGGGTGGGGCAGCGCTGGGATTGTGGGGGCTGTAGTCCCCCCACTTAGCGGCCACTCGATGTGAGAGAGCAGGGGCGAGGGGGACTAACAGCGAGGATGGTGCTGCGCTTCCAGCGCTATGTCCCACAGGAAGCAGGCAAATGTTCTCCAAAAACAGGGACAGCAAAGTAAGTTCCAGCCCGTAGCTCGCGTTAGTAGGCTCCCGCTCCACCGAGGGAGCAGCTGTGTTTTGTGCCTCCGGGCACGGAAGTGCTGGTTAGTGGGCGGGGCAGCGCTGGGATTGTGGGGGCTGTAGTCCCCCCACTCTGCGGCCACTCCATGTGAGAGAGCGGTGGCGAGGGGGACTAACAGCGAGGATGGTGCTGCGCTTCCAGCGCTATGTCCCACAGGAAACAGGCAAATGTTCTCCAAAAACAGGGACAGCAAAGTAATTTCCAGCACGTAGCTTGCGTTAGTAAAGCCCACTGTTCTAATGGTGCCCATTGCATTTTCCTTACTAAAAATCACATTCACACACAGCCACTAGTGAGGCATGAGGTGAGTTTGCAAAGTGGTGTAGAAATGGGGCAGGCCTCCCATGACTTATGAGCAATCCTGGTGTGTGTGACTTACTGGAGGTAACAGGAGGGGTTATCAGCCCCTAAGAACCCTCAGGGTCCGAGTGGACTATATACCTCAATCAGTAGTGCGTCAGGAGGTGCATTTAGGCAGTGGTGGAGAAAGGGGTAGGGCCTCCATTGAGTTCTGAGCAATCTCACTATGTGGGACTTACTGGAGGTAACAGGAGGGGTTCTAGGCACCCATGAACCCTCAACATCCAAGTGGACTTTATCCCCTGAGAAGTAATGCGCCAGGAGGTGCATTTGCAGAGTGGTGGAGAAAGGGTGTGGGCCTCTGGCGAGCTTTCGACAGTCCTGCTGTGTGAGACTTACAGGCGGTTGCAGGAGGGTTTCTTGGCCCTCAAGGACCTTCAGCATCCAAGGGGACTTCATCCCCCAAGCAGTAGTGTGCCAAAAGGGGTGTTTGCTGAGTGGTGGAGAAAGGGGGTGGGGCCTTCGTTGAGCTGTCCACAATCCTGCTGTGTGTGAATTTTTGGAAGTAATAGTAATAGGAGAGGATTTTGGCCCCCAAGGACCCTATGCCTCAAAGGGTACTTCATCGCCCTACCAGTAGCGCACCAGGAAGCGTGTTTGCAGAAAGGTGGAGAAAGAGGCGGTCCTCCTACAGGCTCTCAGAAATCCCGCTGTGTGGGACATACTGGAGGTAACAGGAGGGGTTCTTGTTCCCCAAGGGCCCTACACATCCATGGGGAATTCATCCCTCAACCAGTCCCTGGACCCTTTGTACCTTTTTTAAAGGACCCTGTTTCTTCACTGTCATAATAACATGCTGGTGCCTAAAGAAACATGCAATCACTTTCCTTGGCCTCTCTTTTTCATTGCTGTTACGTGCTCTGATTCTGTGTGCTCTGTGTAACTCCAATGGCTGGAAAAAAAGTTACTTTGTTGTATTCCAGGATGAAGCAGGTTAGGAATCCAGGATGTTATCTTTGTCTCGAATCTCTGAGATGTGTAAAAAGTGAAGATTATCATGCTACAGCAGGCTTATGCACTCCTGACTCTTCTTCTTCCAAAAATCTGCTCTGTACCCATCGCATATAAATTCTCCTTTGCTGCTACTCCTCTGCTCACCGTGGACTACCAAGTAGGTCCTCCAGGGTCTCTGGCATAAAGTTTTCTTGCCACCGGCTGTTGTTGTCAACATAATCCTGTGGCACTACAGGGCTTCTCAGGACTTCGAAGCCTTGGGGCTGCTTCTGAAGTTGTTCATCTACTGATACGAGTTGGCTGTTTTCTGTCTAATCCATGGCTTGGGCCTACTGCCAGGCAGGCCTAATCCAGAACCTGATGTATGTCACAACAGAGGGTGCAGCAAATTTTCATCAATCACTTCCTACACCAGCAAATGCCCATGGGTGTGTCCTCTTTTCTGGGCAGGCGAGATATTAAATTGTGTCGACCTCGTATTTCTCAGCCACTGCATCCCCACTGTCGCTAAATGAATTGCCACTGGAGAGTGAACACACCTATACTCCTCGCCTCCAGGCTTCTCCCCCGGCTGTCATAGCTTCCTTGTACATTCTTCAGGTTTCTGTAAACCTCTCTTACAAATATGCAGCTCATTCTAAAATCTTCTGAATTTATTACTCTGTCAGGGTTGGATGACGTTAGAACGCATTCCTTTGCAACTCATCCCTTTACCACACCTCGAATGCCATTACCATGCCTAAACTTTACCAAAATGATATACCTTTACCACACAACACTTTCATTGTAAAGACATGCATGTTAAGGGCATATTTGTGGTAAAGGTTTTCCTTGACTCCTACCACAAGTCCCAAAACTGGTCCCCTTGCGACCCCCCCTCCACCGACCATCAGTCCTTGTTTTAAAAAATTACCCCTGCCTTGTACCCCTGTGCGGCCCCCTCGACTCGCAACACTTCTAACAAATAGCCCCTCCCTTCCCTGAACCCTAGAATGGTCCCCTCCCCTGAGCATTAGAAGTGGACCCCTACCCCTCTCTGATCCCCAGACCTTCGTAAAACGACTCCCTTCCTGAGCACAAAAAAGGGGACCCCTGGACAACAACCACCTTTTTAAAATAACCTTAAACACATAATAAATATGTTTACTAAATTAAATAAATATAGACAAATTAATTTAAAATCCCCCTTACCTCTACAGCTCTTCTGATGCGTGACGCCTGTCACACAGAGGAAGCGGAAGGGTCTGTTTTCTCTGGAGACACCAATAGCCTCCACCACCCTTACCACACACATACCTTTACCATACATACCTTTACAATGTAATACATTGTGAATGCATGCGTGGTAAAGGCTATGCGTGGTAATGATGAATGCAGGGACGGACTGGCCAGGCATTTTCCGGGTGGGCCGCCAGGGTGGGGGCCGGTTTTAGTCCCCTGGAGGGCCGTTTTTTTTACAGGGCTGTTTTTGCAGCATAGCTGCAATATCGGCCCCTGTACCAAAATGGGCCAAAACCGGCCTTGGCAAACAGCTCGGCTGCAACCCCAATCCCCCGGGGGACCGGCTGGGCACTTTACCATGTCCGGTTTTAGTTCCCAGTCCGGCCCTGGATGCAAGCGTGGCAAAGCTTGCGTGGTTTTGGATATGCGGGCAAACAGCCGTGTTATAATGGCTGTTTTCCTTCTGTCAGCGGCCCGCACCCTGGATTTATTTTTACGGTACACTTTAGCTATGCTCTAACGTTTTGATTTATGAGACACGAATTAAATAGGTCTACCTTTCAAGCACTCCTGATCTTTCAGTAACATGCAAAGAGTTCTTAATACCATTATAATAAATCAGACACTTCTGATGGCTTGGTCTCAACCCCTGCCACCTCTCATCCTGACAGGATGACGCATTATAAGCAGATACAGGCACGATAATGTCTTTAGCATGGTTTTGCTCTGGTGGAACATCTTGGCAAAGAGTCTCTGCTCTTGGCACTCAAACGGAACGTAAAAGATTAGATTTGGAGATTTCACCCATCTAAAGTATTCTAGGTAATGAGCATGGACACTGCTGCCAAACATAACGCTGATTGTTTGAGCAGACTCCCAGGACGCTTGGTGCCATAGATTCAGACAGCAGGATAATTGTGCTGTATAAGACTAAAGATAACGTCAGAAAACAGTTTCAGGGACCAGGAAGCAAAGTCTGCATACATTAACATTCTCAAAGAGACTCTGTACCGAAATAAGGATGAGCTAATTTCAATCAAAGGCGCACCGTTTAAGATGAGGTGCAAAATGCCAGACGAAAATAGCAGGCGAGTATCAGCAAGGAAAACAAGAAAACACATAACTGACAATTTGAGTTCAGTTTTATGAGAACTGTGACTAATTTAGGGCAAGCGATGATGTATAGTATCTCGTTAGGAAAAACAAACAATATTGTGGAAATAAAAAGTAAGAAATACGCGAAATTTCGGAATTAAAGGCATGCTCTTGTATGGAATGAGCAAGTTACTTTTTAAAATATCTAATTGAAGGCAGATAACTGCATGGAGTAAGCAGTTTTAGAGTGTGTAAAAGGTGGAAAAAAACATTTAACGTCTTTACAGATTGAGGACCTCATTTATGAGGTTTTGGCATAAGGCAGTGCTGCAAGGAATCGTGCTGTGCTGCCGTCAAAACAGAAGGGCAGGAATGCGCTGTATCTATGTGATATGGTGCATTACTGTCCTTTTCCCCAATGCCGGCGCACAATGGGCTGCCATGCCCCAACGCAGGCACCCTTGCACCATGGTGGGTCTGATTGATTTGAAAGGGGCATCTTCTTGCACATAATCAACCAATTCAGGCGATTTCCTGTTTTCTATGCGTTTTACAGAATGCAGCATACATAGAAAAAGGAAAAAAATAGAAATTAAAACATTTCTTTTTGTTGCGCCTCCCTAATGCCACCCCTGGGGAGGCATTAGATTCTGGCGCATTTCCAGTTTATAATCTCCTAGAAATCTGGGAATGCTCAGGTTCCATAGGTCTTGCGTGGGAACACCCACAGCAAACACCCATGGAACACCCCTTTCGTGCAGTGTTCTGCATGAAAGGGGCACATATTTTTAAGGCCATGAAAAGCCATGTAAAGTGGCTTCACGTGGTTTTGTAAATATGCCGGGGCACTTTGCGTCAACGGAACGTCAAAAAAGTGATGTTCCGGTGCCACAAGGTGCCTCATAAATGAGGCCCTGAATTTGTACTTTGGTAGCCAACCACCCCTGTACTCTCCCACACTGTCCTCTTTCTTCTCTCCTTCTACCCTTCCTCTCCACTCACTAGTCATCCAAACACTAGTCAATGCTAGTGTATTTGGCTAGTGTATTTGGTGTTTGCTTACATTGCCATGTGCAACAATGCAATGGTCTGTGTTGGTCTGTGTGTCTCATTCTGATCCTAGTGAATATTTCCCTCTGGAGTTCACGGCAAAGCAGGTATAGTCTCTTCTGATGAAGTCCATCTCTCTCAAGACACGTTATCTTCCAGATCAGGTATTTATGCAATGCCCCTCATTTCGAGAATCATCACTCCCCCCAGAGGCGTAGCCAATCTGTCATGAACCCTATTCCAAGGAAGGAAATGGATACCCTGGCTGCTGTTTGAGCTGTGAAATACAGCAATAATGATGGTTCAGTGGGCTCAGATGCCACTGCACCTGCTGTCCCAATGGAAGCTACGCTCCCATCCCTCCTTTATTGTACGACCCCTGGTGAGTGACAGCAGGTTCTGGGGGATAAGTGAACTTATCTTAGAGGCCAATTTATATGTTGGTGGAAAGTGTACTCCGTTGCAATAGCAGCATAGTACCCTTTCCACGCCAGCGGACATTACTACATCTCTGCCATGGTTACACCCATCCGGTGTGGAAAGGCCGTTGGATGTTGACCTGTATGTTCTCCTATCTAATTTAGATGGGCAGACACACAGGTCAGTTTTCACTATCCATCACAACCAGGAAAACCCTGGCGATAAGGGGCGGTAAAAACTGCTAAATGCTTCCTTTGCCATAGGAGATAACTCCCAGAGAAGGAAGGGTAGGTTTTTCATTTTTAAAAACAATATCTCCTTTGAGGTTTTGTTTTTGAAAATAAAATAAATGTGTAACTTTGCCATACACCTCCATCACATTTGACGGAGCCCTACAGCAAATTTACAAAACATTTGTAGGAACTACCTTGACAGATATTCCTGTCAATGCTTGCAATGTCCAGCAGTCCAATGGGCATTTCCAAATTTGGTCTAAGGGACCTCTGCCATGGCGACTGAGTAGTCTACTCTGCCACACTGGTAGAGATCGGCCTGACTGCCAAATTTAAAATCAGGCCCTTAGTTCCTTCATCTTTAACTAATATGAATACAGTTGGGCTTGAGTTCCAATTGTTTATCAGACTTATTGACTATGGAACAAACACATCTACAACAGAAATCCTAGCTCACAACCCTTATCTTCTTTAGTTTGAAGTTCACAGGGTGCTGGAGGTGGAATCTAAAGTTAAGAGTGAGAGGAAGAGCTTAGCTTGCACTGAAACAAACAGGACACGAGTGATGATGTCATGTGTTGAAAAGTACCATAAGGAGAGATAGAGCCTGAATTATGCAGCTATTAGATCTGCAAAAAGCCACTACTACGCAGGGCGTATTGTTAAGGCCAACAACAATAGCAGGGAAATTTTTGCTATTGTAAAAAACTTTGTTTCACCCTGCGCTGCTCAACCTCTACTTACCTCCTCGGAGAAATGGTGCGAAGAACTTTCTGTGTTCTTTGTTGACAAAATTACCAAAATTCAGGATGATTTGCGTAATGTCTGCATTAGCTTTCCGCCTTCACTGATTATTCCTTCTCCCATGATGCCTGTCCACACTGAACAGTTTGCCAATTTTTCTCCGGTAGACAAAACGGACATTGTTAAAATTCTTGCTGCCTTGCAATCAGGATCTCCCTCTGATCCTTGTCCTGCCAGAGTGTTTGCGGGAAACGCAGACACTGTTGGCTATGAGGTGAGGCATGTTATTAACCGTTCCTTTCTTACTGCTACTGTCCCGGCCTGCTGGAAACAGGCTAAACTGCTCCCACTCTTAAAAAAAAATGGCTTAGATCCCGCTGTCCCCGCTAACTTTCGGCCCATTTCACTGCTGCCAGCTCTTGCTAAAATATGTGAAAAGGCTGCTTTTATACAATTAGACAAATTTGTCGAAACTTCCCAAGCACTCCACCCTGCGCAGTCAGGCTTTGGAGCAGCCTTTAGTACGGAAACTGCATTAGTCGAAATCTCCGAGGCCATTCGGGAATGCTTGGAGGACGGAGGTGGCAGAGCGGCTCTGATTTTATTAGACCTCTCTGCCGCCTTCGATACGGTTCCGCATTCCCTTTTGCTTACCAGACTTGCGGCCATAGGTATCACAGGTTCCGCCCTCGATTGGCTGACATCATTTCTAAATAATAGAACACAACAAGTCTGGATGCCGCCTTTTGCTTCCTCCCCCAAGAATCTCACAACCGGTGTTCCTCAGGGCTCTACTCTTAGCCCTCTGCTTTTGAATATTTACCTTACTCCCCTCATATATCTTGCAGAACAGTTGGGAGCAAAAACGATGGCCTACGCTGATGATACACAGCTTTTGTTTACATGGCCAAAAAATAACTTGGATACGGCGGGAGCTCAATCCTGCTTATCAGCTGTCTTTCGTTGGTTAGCCCTCGCCCAACTAAAATGTAACGAAAGTAAATCAGAAATCCTGCTATATGGCTCATTTCCAGACAACTTTAGTGATTCCCTCTGGCCGGCCGACCTGCCATGCCCTAAATCTATTGGCAAACACAACAATGATGGACAGAATGTGGATCAATGTCACACATTCACCCCAGTCTAAAGACCTGGGCCCAAATCCATCGTTTTTCCACTCCACACCACCCTGGGTTAGACAATGGCGATATGCAAATCAGTGCTGACCCTGTGCCCCATGGGAACAGTCCAGTCCGAACTACAAAAGCCATGTCCTTCCCAGAACGGAATCAAGCAGCCGAGGACCGGCCCGGTTTCGAGGTAACACCTCTCATCAGCCCGGCTAGCTTGACTCCAGTGGTGTGGAGTGCCTGGGACTCACGTCTGAGCATCCCCAGTACACTTAGAGCGGTAATTGCAAACACAACAATGATGGACAGAATGTGGATCAATGTCACACATTCACCCCAGTCCAAAGATCTTGGCCCAAATCCATCGTTTTTCCACTCCACACCACCCTGGGTTAGACAATGGCGATATGCAAATCAGCGCTGACCCTGTGCCCCATGGGAACAGTCCAGTCCGAACTACAAAAGCCATGTCCTTCCCAGAACGGAATCAAGCATCCGAGGACCGGCCCGGTTTCGAGGTAACACCTCTCATCAGCCCGGCTAGCTTGACTCCAGTGGTGTGGAGTGCCTGGGACTCACGTCTGAGCATCCCCAGTACACTTAGAGCGGTAATTGCAAACACAACAATGATGGACAGAATGTGGATCAATGTCACACATTCACCCCAGTCCAAAGATCTGGGCCCAAATCCATCGTTTTTCCACTCCACACCACCCTGGGTTAGACAATGGCGATATGCAAATCAGCGCTGACCCTGTGCCCCATGGGAACAGTCCAGTCCGAACTACAAAAGCCATGTCCTTCCCAGAACGGAATCAAGCATCCGAGGACCGGCCCGGTTTCGAGGTAACACCTCTCATCAGCCCGGCTAGCTTTACTCCAGTGGTGTGGAGTGCCTGGGACTCACGTCTGAGCATCCCCAGTACACTTAGAGCGGTAATTGCAAACACAACAATGATGGACAGAATGTGGATCAATGTCACACATTCACCCCAGTCCAAAGATCTGGGCCCAAATCCATCGTTTTTCCACTCCACACCACCCTGGGTTAGACAATGGCGATATGCAAATCAGCGCTGACCCTGTGCCCCATGGGAACAGTCCAGTCCGAACTACAAAAGCCATGTCCTTCCCAGAACGGAATCAAGCATCCGAGGACCGGCCCGGTTTCGAGGTAACACCTCTCATCAGCCCGGCCAGCTTGACTCCAGTGGTGTGGAGTGCCTGGGACTCACGTCTGAGCATCCCCAGTACACTTAGAGCGGTAATTGCAAACACAACAATGATGGACAGAATGTGGATCAATGTCACACATTCACCCCAGTCCAAAGATCTGGGCCCAAATCCATCGTTTTTCCACTCCACACCACCCTGGGTTAGACAATGGCGATATGCAAATCAGCGCTGACCCTGTGCCCCATGGGAACAGTCCAGTCCGAACTACAAAAGCCATGTCCTTCCCAGAACGGAATCAAGCATCCGAGGACCGGCCCGGTTTCGAGGTAACACCTCTCATCAGCCCGGCTAGCTTTACTCCAGTGGTGTGGAGTGCCTGGGACTCACGTCTGAGCATCCCCAGTACACTTAGAGCGGTAATTGCAAACACAACAATGATGGACAGAATGTGGATCAATGTCACACATTCACCCCAGTCCAAAGATCTGGGCCCAAATCCATCGTTTTTCCACTCCACACCACCCTGGGTTAGACAATGGCGATATGCAAATCAGCGCTGACCCTGTGCCCCATGGGAACAGTCCAGTCCGAACTACAAAAGCCATGTCCTTCCCAGAACGGAATCAAGCATCCGAGGACCGGCCCGGTTTCGAGGTAACACCTCTCATCAGCCCGGCCAGCTTGACTCCAGTGGTGTGGAGTGCCTGGGACTCACGTCTGAGCATCCCCAGTACACTTAGAGCGGTAATTGCAAACACAACAATGATGGACAGAATGTGGATCAATGTCACACATTCACCCCAGTCCAAAGATCTGGGCCCAAATCTTTGTCCATCACTGTTGTGTTTGCAATTACCGCTCTAAGTGTACTGGGGATGCTCAGACGTGAGTCCCAGGCACTCCACACCACTGGAGTCAAGCTAGCCGGGCTGATGAGAGGTGTTACCTCGAAACCGGGCCGGTCCTCGGATGCTTGATTCCGTTCTGGGAAGGACATGGCTTTTGTAGTTCGGACCGGACTGTTCCCATGGGGCACAGGGTCAGCGCTGATTTGCATATCGCCATTGTCTAACCCAGGGTGGTGTGGAGTGGAAAAACGATGGATTTGGGCCCAAATCTTTGGACTGGGGTGAATGTGTGACATTGATCCACATTCTGTCCATCACTGTTGTGTTTGCAATTACCGCTCTAAGTGTACTGGGGATGCTCAGACGTGAGTCCCAGGCACTCCACACCACTGGAGTCAAGCTAGCCGGGCTGATGAGAGGTGTTACCTCGAAACCGGGCCGGTCCTCGGATGCTTGATTCCGTTCTGGGAAGGACATGGTTTTTGTAGTTCGGACTGGACTGTTCCCATGGGGCACAGGGTCAGCGCTGATTTGCATATCGCCATTGTCTAACCCAGGGTGGTGTGGAGTGGAAAAACAATGGATTTGGGCCCAGATCTTTGGACTGGGGTGAATGTGTGACATTGATCCACATTCTGTCCATCACTGTTGTGTTTGCAATTACCGCTCTAAGTGTACTGGGGATGCTCAGACGTGAGTCCCAGGCACTCCACACCACTGGAGTCAAGATAGCCAGGCTGATGAGAGGTGTTACCTCGAAACCGGGCCGGTCCTCGGATGCTTGATTCCGTTCTGGGAAGGACATGGCTTTTGTAGTTCGGACTGGACTGTTCCCATGGGGCACAGGGTCAGCGCTGATTTGCATATCGCCATTGTCTAACCCAGGGTGGTGTGGAGTGGAAAAACGATGGATTTGGGCCCAGATCTTTGGACTGGGGTGAATGTGTGACATTGATCCACATTCTGTCCATCACTGTTGTGTTTGCAATTACCGCTCTAAGTGTACTGGGGATGCTCAGACGTGAGTCCCAGGCACTCCACACCACTGGAGTCAAGCTAGCCGGGCTGATGAGAGGTGTTACCTCGAAACCGGGCCGGTCCTCGGATGCTTGATTCCGTTCTGGGAAGGACATGGCTTTTGTAGTTCGGACTGGACTGTTCCCATGGGGCACAGGGTCAGCGCTGATTTGCATATCGCCATTGTCTAACCCAGGGTGGTGTGGAGTGGAAAAACAATGGATTTGGGCCCAGATCTTTGGACTGGGGTGAATGTGTGACATTGATCCACATTCTGTCCATCACTGTTGTGTTTGCAATTACCGCTCTAAGTGTACTGGGGATGCTCAGACGTGAGTCCCAGGCACTCCACACCACTGGAGTCAAGCTAGCCGGGCTGATGAGAGGTGTTACCTCGAAACCGGGCCGGTCCTCGGATGCTTGATTCCGTTCTGGGAAGGACATGGCTTTTGTAGTTCGGACTGGACTGTTCCCATGGGGCACAGGGTCAGCGCTGATTTGCATATCGCCATTGTCTAACCCAGGGTGGTGTGGAGTGGAAAAACGATGGATTTGGGCCCAGATCTTTGGACTGGGGTGAATGTGTGACATTGATCCACAATCTGTCCATTACTGTTATGTTTGCAATTACCGCTCTAAGTGTACTGGGGATGCTCAGACGTGAGTCCCAGGCACTCCACACCACTGGAGTCAAGGTAGCCGTTCTGATGAGAGGTGTTACCTCGAAACCGGGCCGGTCCTCGGATGCTTGATTCCGTTCTGGGAAGGACATGGCTTTTGTAGTTTGGACTGGACTGTTCCCATGGGGCACAGGGTCAGCGCTGATTTGCATATCGCCATTGTCTAACCCAGGGTGGTGTGGAGTGGAAAAACGATGGATTTGGGCCCAGATCTTTGGACTGGGGTGAATGTGTGACATTGATCCACATTCTGTCCATCACTGTTGTGTTTGCAATTACCGCTCTAAGTGTACTGGGGATGCTCAGACGTGAGTCCCAGGCACTCCACACCACTGGAGTCAAGCTAGCCGGGCTGATGAGAGGTGTTACCTCGAAACCGGGCCGGTCCTCGGATGCTTGATTCCGTTCTGGGAAGGACATGGCTTTTGTAGTTCGGACTGGACTGTTCCCATGGGGCACAGGGTCAGCGCTGATTTGCATATCGCCATTGTCTAACCCAGGGTGGTGTGGAGTGGAAAAACGATGGATTTGGGCCCAGATCTTTGGACTGGGGTGAATGTGTGACATTGATCCACATTCTGTCCATCACTGTTGTGTTTGCAATTACCGCTCTAAGTGTACTGGGGATGCTCAGACGTGAGTCCCAGGCACTCCACACCACTGGAGTCAAGCTAGCCGGGCTGATGAGAGGTGTTACCTCGAAACCGGGCCGGTCCTCGGATGCTTGATTCCGTTCTGGGAAGGACATGGCTTTTGTAGTTCGGACTGGACTGTTCCCATGGGGCACAGGGTCAGCGCTGATTTGCATATCGCCATTGTCTAACCCAGGGTGGTGTGGAGTGGAAAAACGATGGATTTGGGCCCAGATCTTTGGACTGGGGTGAATGTGTGACACTGATCCACATTCTGTCCATCACTGTTGTGTTTGCAATTACCGCTCTAAGTGTACTGGGGATGCTCAGACGTGAGTCCCAGGCACTCCACACCACTGGAGTCAAGCTAGCCGGGCTGATGAGAGGTGTTACCTCGAAACCGGGCCGGTCCTTGGATGCTTGATTCCGTTCTGGGAAGGACATGGCTTTTGTAGTTCGGACTGGACTGTTCCCATGGGGCACAGGGTCAGCGCTGATTTGCATATCGCCATTGTCTAACCCAGGGTGGTGTGGAGTGGAAAAACGATGGATTTGGGCCCAGATCTTTGGACTGGGGTGAATGTGTGACATTGATCCACATTCTGTCTATCACTGTTGTGTTTGCAATTACCGCTCTAAGTGTACTGGGGATGCTCAGACGTGAGTCCCAGGCACTCCACACCACTGGAGTCAAGCTAGCCGGGCTGATGAGAGGTGTTACCTCAAAACCGGGCCGGTCCTCGGATGCTTGATTCCGTTCTGGGAAGGACATGGCTTTTGTAGTTCGGACTGGACTGTTCCCATGGGGCACAGGGTCAGCGCTGATTTGCATATCGCCATTGTCTAACCCAGGGTGGTGTAGAGTGGAAAAACGATGGATTTGGGCCCAGATCTTTGGACTGGGGTGAATGTGTGACATTGATCCACATTCTGTCCATCACTGTTGTGTTTGCAATTACCGCTCTAAGTGTACTGGGGATGCTCAGACGTGAGTCCCAGGCACTCCACACCACTGGAGTCAAGCTAGCCGGGCTGATGAGAGGTGTTACCTCGAAACCGGGCCGGTCCTCGGATTCTTGATTCCGTTCTGGGAAGGACATGGCTTTTGTAGTTCGGACTGGACTGTTCCCATGGGGCACAGGGTCAGCGCTGATTTGCATATCGCCATTGTCTAACCCAGGGTGGTGTGGAGTGGAAAAACAATGGATTTGGGCCCAGATCTTTGGACTGGGGTGAATGTGTGACATTGATCCACATTCTGTCCATCACTGTTGTGTTTGCAATTACCGCTCTAAGTGTACTGGGGATGCTCAGACGTGAGTCCCAGGCACTCCACACCACTGGAGTCAAGCTAGCCGGGCTGATGAGAGGTGTTACCTCGAAACCGGGCCGGTCCTCGGATGCTTGATTCCGTTCTGGGAAGGACATGGCTTTTGTAGTTCGGACTGGACTGTTCCCATGGGGCACAGGGTCAGCGCTGATTTGCATATCGCCATTGTCTAACCCAGGGTGGTGTGGAGTGGAAAAACGATGGATTTGGGCCCAGATCTTTTGACTGGGGTGAATGTGTGACATTGATCCACATTCTGTCCATCACTGTTGTGTTTGCAATTACCGCTCTAAATCTATTGGCGGCCCTGCAAAAAACCTAGGAGTCTGGTTTAATAATAACCTCAAATTCGAGGATCACCTAAAAAAACGTACTGGAATCTGCTTCTCTACACTTAAAACGTTACGCAGGTTTTTCCCTCTTCTTCCGAGAGAGGCCAAGGAGACTGTCATCCGCGCCCTTATACTATCTAGATTAGATTACGCAAATGCTCTCTTCTGTGGTCTACCAGCCTATCTGGTCCACCTTCTACAGGTTATACAAAATGCCGCGGTGCGACTTTTGTTTAACATACCCAAAAGTTCCAGTGTCCGCCAACCCCTTCGTGCCCTTCACTGGCTCCCAGTCGCACATAGGATTTTATTTAAAATCCTTGTTCTTTCATATCGTGCTGTCCATCAAACTGGACCAGCTTACCTGAGAAAAAGATTTTCCTTCTATCTTCCCAACCGTCCTCTTAGGTCGGCTAATTTGTACCAAATGACTGTACCAAAATTTAAATACAGCAGGCTTGGTGGCCAATCCATCTCTGTTAGAGCCGCGAGAGCTTGGAATACCCTTCCCCTTCACCTGAAAACAGCCTCATCTATTAATGTGTTCAAGAAAGGATTGAAGACTCACCTCTTCAACACTATTGTTTAGAGCCCCCCTTTCTCTTTCTGTGCTCAGGATCCCCTCTTTTTTCTGCATCTCTCCTTCTCCGCGCCAGGATACTATTTTTTTAGTAATTGAGCGCGCTATAAAAGCCTCTATAATAATAATAATAATAATAATGTCATCTGTCTCCAAAAGCAAGCATTTGTAGTCTCCTTTTACCCATTTTAGGGTGTGAGGATAAGGACCACTAAGCTCCCTAAAGTAGTACTGGGTCAGAGGCTATATCCAAAATAGTTTACATTACTTTTACATTACTATAGATCAGTTTAACAGGTGCACAGAGCTTTTCTTTTGATCATGCCTAATAAATTAGTTTTGAGCACTGTCAACCGCAATGGATCGCACACCGCTAGCCCCTCCTCCGGATCGCCCCTAGGGATTCTGGTACATATAGTTCGTAAGTGGTTCACCTCAGTAGGTGCAAGTAAGTACTTAATGTTGTGAAGATCTCTAGACCCGAGACATGGCCCGGGTATCGGGATATCTTCCCTCATCAGTAGAGAATGTAGTTGGGGTGGAAAAGAAGGCCGCCTAGTTTCGAGCACTGGTTTTGGATGGAGGCTGTTGCCAATAGCTCTGCCCTACCCTCAATATCTACTGGGCACTTCATGATGCTATACACAGCTGCTAAGGGGCATGGTTTTGGTCACACCAGGTATGCAGTACCGCTGTCCACAGAAGTCACTTGGCACAATTTGAAGCATAAGATGATTCTTAGTGCTTAGAACCCCTCCACATTGCACTGATTGAGTTAGGACCCCAAATAGCAATTTGTATATTCTTGCTTTCTCAAGAATTTCTAAAAATACACTGATTGAGAAAAAAAACTGTGTGACACATAGTAAAGCCTATTCTTACCCACCTGCAATTAGCTCCTTGAATATTTATTCCAGTCAATTGTACTTATATAGCATTTACTACACTCTTACAAAGGATCTACATGCTTTTCGTAAGTAACATGGTATTCTTTAACCCCAAAAAGGTTTAGTGGTGAATTAGTATAAGAAAATATGACTTTAACTTGAGCAGTGGGCATGTGAGTCTGTTGGTTGGATTGAAAAGGATAGTGGAGGGATAGAAGAAGGAAGGGTTTAAAAAGTGCTTATATGGAGAGTAAAGCAGTAGGAGGAGGTTTGGTACAAGTAAAGAAGTGGATTAGGGAAAAAGATGAGGCATCAGATGAGTCTAGTAGGAATAGAATACATGAAGGAAGGGTTTAGAAAGGCTTTTATTTGGCATTAATAAGTGTATAGCTGTACTTGAATATAAGCGCAGCATGACACAGTACCTGGGGAGCTTAAACACTTCGGTTTTATATTGTTGATAGATGCGGGAAAGCTCCTAACAACTTTTGCCCATGTTACTCATCGTGCAAATATACCATCATTAACTGATTAATATTCTTCCTCTTCAAACTCCTTCAGCGTGTATGTATTCTCAGGCCTATTTAGAGAACATTATATTTGAAACAGATATTTAAGTGAAAAATCATGTGACATTGGAGATTTATCACTAATATTACCTCTGTGCCAGAGGCATTGCAGCTATCCCTATTATGTATTACCCATGTAAAGGCATTCCAAATTGACAAAACCATTTTTACATTGCTTCTTGCATCCCTGCTTGACACATTGATGTGATCACTGCTGGAAACCCTACAACAAGGGGTCCACTGCTGGTAATCCAGCACAGGGTGTGACTAATGTAATCTTGTCTGATGTGGTCATGATTATTACACATCTAACAATATTGGTAGCTCAAGATAGTTTTCATTGAACATAAGTAGCTCTCATTACAGAAAACTTTGGAGACCCCTGGTCTACAGAAACACTTTTGTGTAGCTGTATGTAGTTGCTGTTCTTGTACAGTGGATGGCTTCAGGCTATACACTGGGCCAGTATATACTGCCAACTGTGCTGAACTAGGACTAAGAACAGGGTCCTACTTCAGGTTTGGGTTATAAGAAAGAGAGTGAAGTTAATGTCAGATCATCATATGTTTGATAGAATGAAAACGTTTGCATATCGTTTCCTGAATGCAAAGCTGAGATTGTAAACTTTGTGGCATAATTTAGCATTTTTCTTCTGACTAAAGGCCATATTTCCCCCTAGTCTTCCAAGTGAGTGGTGCACCCAACCCACCCTGCCCTCGCATGGCACTACAGATTTTAACTTCACAATACCCAGTGGATCGTGAAGCCTAAATTAACACAGGGCTAAAATGGTAAGCTCTTCAGAGCCTGTGAGATTCCAACCTAGATTGAGTATTTATTTTGTAGATAGATCAGTTCACAGATACAGTTAAGAATGCAGCTATTAATTTGTATTTTAATTTTCCCAAAATCTTAAAGGAACCTACACCAAATAAGTCAAAGGCCTAAGTTGGACACAGCTCCATCTTCTGATATAGGTTTTGTGCCAGTAAGTTGAGAAGATTTGCTGCAGAAGAACAAAAATTGCTGCTTGAATGTTAATCAGAAATGCAATGTTTGGCATTCCCTCCATATACCTTCTGACAAATTGAACCAACCTGAATACATGTTATAAGGGTCATGTACATCTATATGACATTTGTGTGCAGATTTCTTCAAAAATCTCCAAAGTGAATAGCAAAAAAATAAGGGGCAGATCATCAAGGGCTTGCGATAGACTTCTCCAAAATCTCCAAAGTGAATAGAAAAAAAATAAGGGGCAGATCATGAAGGGCTTGCGATAGACTTCTCGCCGCTTTTAGCATCCATTTTTGGTCGCAAAGCGGCGATAATTCTATTGCTCAATTATCAAGCAAGCGCTAAACTGCTTTAGCGCTTGCTTGATAATGTTAGCGACCGTTTTCAATTACGCCTTGCATGTCATTGCTAATGACATGCAAGGTAGGCGTTCCTGACTTAAAAGTCCATGAAAACAGTCGCTGACACACCATCGCCCTATTACCAATGCAGTTTGAATCCAGCGGCGTGATAAAAAAACGTGTGCTAAGCGCGTTTATCGCATTTCCTGAATGCCTACATAAAACATTACTTAGCCATACATTGCCATACATTACATGGGAGGTGGATAGGCAGGTTACGACCACGCTTGCCTATTAGCAAGCTTTTTTTTTATCACACTGGGTTTATCGCAGGATTTCCCCCGCTAAAACCTGCTATTGCTGACTTTCACATCGCATCTTAGCGGCGCCTTGATAATAGACTGCTAATGATGCGATGTGAACCAGCGATTGAGGGCGATAAAAAAAAGTGTGCTACACGCGCTTTGCGTTATGTATCGCGTTTTGTTGTTACTATCGCCCTAAGTTTCCTTTATACAAAGCATCTTGTTTATGACCACAGAGGTGCTAGCACCAAAATCCAGATGAAATCTAACGGAATTTCCAGCATTTTCCATTATGAATTTTATTCAAAATGCTTGTAGTTGCATGATCAGGTAAAAATTCTACTGTGGAAGGACATGAACAACACTAACAAACCACACACAAGTGACTGTGGATGAGCGTGGCTCAATGGTTAGAGTGGCAGACCCTGATGCAGAGGCCTGGCCCGGGACCAGGGTTCAATTCCCACCTCAGCGGCTCTTGGACTCAATTTCCCTTGACCTGATAATTCTCGCCTCGGTGCCTAGTCATGGGTCCCACTCTGTGACTCTTGGCAATAGCTTGTTTAATCTCCACAACGGCCCCAGCAGTGCTTGGATGCCTGGCTTCACCTTGGGGGTGCCCAGGAGTGGACATTTCACAGGAAAGCCAGGATGGATTCCACAGTGGTATGAATACAGCACTACAAGACCTCTGGGTAGAAGTGCGCTATATAAATACAAACACGTTTACATTTACTATTCATATCATGAGCAATTTTGCGCTATTTTTTCTGTGAAATGCATCACTGTTTTCAAAATGTGTGTAAGAATACATTTCGCACTGAAAAATAGTTCAGGCATTTTTTCCTAAAAACATGTCATTTTACATAAGTTTTGACTATTTTTCCTTGGCGAAAATCACACAAGTTTATCTCCAACTCCCTCATATATTCCTGGAGCATTTTCCTAAACTGGTTGCAGTTTTAAAATCCATTTTATAGTTATGCTGCAGAAAAGCACTAAAGAATGTGAGAAAACCCTAAAAATCGGATGTACTGTTGGCAAATCTCATGCTTGGGGTCCATATCATGAGGAATATTTTATCAAGCAGTTGCATCGCGCTTGTGTCACTGAAGACATTTCTGGGCTTTTTCTTCCAATTCAAATCTGGTCAATAGACCTTTGTAGTATCCTGAGAGGAAGAGGGGTTAATGATAATGTACATTTCAAATTACATTGTGATTGTTAGGACCACACGAAATAAGTCTGAATCAATAGTTTGAAGTTCAAAGGGGTTTATTATAAACTCAAAGCCTGACTGATTTAGTGCAATCTCAAAAACATAGTATAAAAGCATAATGTAACCAAAGGAAGACCAAAAGGTCTTAAAATGTTGGTTCGCAATAGGAAAGAGCACACAAGGATCTCAATAGCAGCAATACAAAAAATAGGGAAAAGGATTTGATGACTCTTCGGATGGTTTTGATCCTTCTTTCCATACTTGGAAAATATTTGTAACATCTACTAAACCCCACACTAAACTAAGAGTAAGAAAAACCCTATTAATTCAAGGTAGCATGAAAGATGTCAGCATCAAAAGATCTGTAGAAGTTCAATAGGTAAGGAGTCATTTGTAGCATGATGCCACACAATCAGAGATGTCAAGAGAGGTCTGTACCTCTCCAAGTCTAAAGGGAATGTGACTAAACCCAAGGTAGGTTCTCTAATTAAAATGCACAAAGAACTTTCGAGAGAACATTACCTCATACACATCATGATAGGGAAACGTCGTTTACAACGCGGTGTTTACACCGCACGACCTTTTCCCCGCAGCTATTACAACGCAAGTCGTTACTACGACTTGCGCTGGATGGCGCTGTGGGATAAGGAATGTTTTAATTTTATAGTCCAACACCTTCCCTACTGTTACGGGGACTGGTGTTGGAATATAAAATTAAAAAATTCCTAAATCCGCGCCCTCCAACGCAAGTCGTTGTAACGACTTGCGTTGTAAAATCTGCGATGTCAAGTACCGCGATCTAAAAGATCGCGTTGTACTGACATACATCCATCATGATATGCTTTCCAGTCCCCAGAAAACAATTTGGCACCATGAACACTACTCCCATATTCCAGTCTCTGCTTCCAAAGTGTCCTTGGTAAAACTCCCTTTCTTCCCCATCAAATTCATTTGACCATGTCAGCTCTTCCTCATCTCACTGTCTCTAAAATGCAATGTGCCTTTCACTAACTAACGAATGCCTTTGATCCGCAACTACTGAGCAGAAAAATATTCAGGAAAACAACTTTCATATTCGCATTTACTGTGTCGATTGTAAGCTTAGAGTCCACAATCACGTTAACATAACATTTCTCTTTAAAACACATTAGTTCTACAAACTACATTTAATCCAATAAATTACATCTTAAATAATTAATCAAGGGGTGTGGTCTGGCCGCAAGACAAGATGGCTGCCTGAACTGCGAGCCCCGCTCTGAGACGGGCTCCGAGCGGAGGCAGCAGCCTTCCCGAACCAGCTGGGGCATACTATGCACTTCTTCCACAATGCCCAGACCCTTGGGTGACAGTAGCTTGAGGACCAACACCAACAAAAGGCACACCGGAGCAGAAACACCATGGTGACTGGGAGGGAGCACTGGGCCTTGAGGCGTGAATGAAGCCTCGGCCCTCGCGCTAGAGATCGGTTCCGCCCTTCTCTCCGGCTACCTAAAGCTTCTCTTCTGCACCACGACAGATGCGCTCCCAAGGCTTGCGACCGGCCTGTGGACACAACAGGGGAAAATACTCTCCACGGCCCCCGCGAGAGACTCTTGGAGCCTTTTCCGGCCAGCACCCACATCGATGTGCGGCCAATAGACTGACACCTTTAGGCTCCCTTAATCGGACAAGCAGGCCCTAGCTCAAAGATCCTCTGTGGCAACTTCCGGAGCACATGATATGGTAGCAGCTGGGGCACCGTTCCTCTGACAACGGAGTGCTGACGCCCCTTCTCTTGGTCACAGTAAACAGCCTCTGTGTCTCCCCACACCACGCTCCATGAAGCCATAGGGCCCACACAAGGCCAAGGACTACTCACTGGGACACCTCATCATCTGGAGACACTGCGTACGACGAGAGGTGAGGAGAGAAACGAGGATTCAACAAACATCGGTTCTCCCTCCCCTGATTGGCACTCAGACTCGCAGGAGTAGGACCAGAATGTGGATCCTTGTGTGGACGGGGCTGACACACGGTCCTCTCCCATAATCATCACACCACCCCTGCATTGCGCTCAAGCAAATACTAACGAGATGGCCACCTTCCTCTGGCTGATCTGCGACTCCCCACACATGGAGCTGCAGCTAAGGACCAGTGGATCCCCACATTAACCCCGGTTGGCTCCATCGCTCTTTTGCTGGAATGCCTATGGCCAGCTGACTCCCACATAATGCTAGTCATTTGAGATGAATACTGTGACTTATGCCTCCTGTCACTCACTTCTAGACCGTTCACCACACTGGAGACATCGAGGAAAAAACAGCACGCAAGAAAGGTCGAACAGTAGGGTCGCACACTCATCACATCCAGAGGTTACCATGAGTCTACAGACCCTCTCCTCTCTAACAGTCCAGATCTCTGTAACATATTCGTCTCCCCTCCCTCCCCCTCTCCCCTCATAACTCAAGATGCGATCACATCCTCCCTATAATCTCGCCCCTGACCCCACCTTATCCCTCCTCCTTTGTACCCCAAATCTTTCTCTACCGTCACCCCTGGTAACGCAGCACCGCAGGTCCACAGACACATGGCCCCTTAGTAAATGGTCCCTTATCTTCACCTATGTGTCCACAGAGGAGTCCACTGATGCCATCGGACAGCATCACACTCCCCAACACTCCCCCATATCCCCACCCTCCAGTAGCCAGCACCTACTTTGGTAACAGCACACCTCCCCATCAATCATAGCGGACATGGTGAAACAGGATATCTTCTATCACTTGCCGTACCTTTCCTTCATATACACATATCATCACACACCGTTCCCGTGGCATGCTATACATACACTCATCTTCTCAAGAATACACCCCCCAACCCCTGGACAGGGGCCAGCTGCCACCTGAGACATTCCCAAAGCTGGACATGGGAGAAAGGACTCGCCTTCAAAGGAGTATCTGCCGAATCGCGGGCAAAATATCGCCCACGGGGGAAGCTGAGTCACCCGGGCCACATAACCTCACACCTATGGACACCAATGCCACGAGAAATGGTATCATATGCTGACGAGCAGGAACCATGAGGATGCTCAGTCCAACACACACACTTGTGCCCCCCATCTTCTGGACCGGTATCCCCTCCCTATCCCTCCACCTCCCCCATTCCTTCCCTCTGCCCTCTATATATCTTATTGTGTTTATAAGATGCACATGCCATCCATGTTATCATTGTTTCTGGGTATTGTATTCCTGTGTCAGATGCTGACTCTCCATGATGAATATTCTTGGAATCTTTAATAAAGAATTGCAGCACAAAAAAAATATATGAATCAAGCTATATCATGCTGTACTCTTATTCGTGTCACAATACACCCATACATTTTATTAAGCAAAAACAACAACTTGTTACAAAAGTTAGAGAAAGCATTAACACATATACGATTCATTCTCACTAATCCTCGGCAAATGCACTGCATTAAATTCATTTTAGCGCTCCACCTTGGAATCTAAACCTATTGAACATTAATGTACACAGGTCAGATGTTTCTGAAAAGCAAAATGTTAATATGCAGACACACTTATATGTCAAAACACACAATAGATGCACTTCTATACCTTTGGTGCACCTTATCTCTTTAATATTATTGTGTCCACGAGTACATAAGGTCAGGTGTAAACATATATGTATGGCCTAGGAAAATGTAAAAGGATGGAGCCAAACTATGCTTCTCCACCATGCAATGGAGTAAAAGGGTGTTGTAGCTACTAATTAAGATTTATCAAGCCACGCTAGGCCACCTTGTATGGCACTGTTTGACTTCGAAAATCTAGAGTAATGCAATGCAGAGCAAATCACTGTGTTGCAGTCCTCTGTCCCAGGGAGCCATTTCATGGATGGAGCGTGGGTGTTCCGAGTCATCCACCCATGGATTTTGGTGTATTCCCATATATACCATTACTGGTAGACCTGGGAATGTGTCAAAATGCTATGCCTCACCAGGTGAGGCCTAACAAGGAGAGCTATCTTTATTTCTCCTTGTTTTTTCCTCTATATATGTGTGCTGCATTCTGCAGTAACCATAGAAAAAGAAAAATGTTTCAGAGGATTGTTTTTGTGGTGGAAGATGCCCCTTCTGGAATGCAATACAAAAGGTGATGGTGATGGACGGAGCATCTGAACCAATCAAACACTCACACCCAGTCAACAGATCTGGGTTTAATCCATCACCGTTCTTTAGCCCACTCTGCCACCCCAGTTCAGACATGGCCATATGCAAATCAGTCTGACCCTGTGCCTCATGGGAACAGTAAAGCCCGAACTGTCAAGCCATGCCTTTCCTGGACCGGAAACACCACCCCCTTTTGTACACCTTCTGGAATGTAAGGCATTGCAACAGGTGATAGCCAGTAAGTACAGGAGCAGGGATGTAAACAAATTCTGTGCACTTTTCAAAGCACATCATTACAAAGTCTACAAGATAACCTGAAAACTAAAACATTTAATAATAGACGCTTTCATTGTCTACCATTATGAGCTAAATTTACCCCATACCTAAAGCAATCAGGACAGGGTTCCAGGCTCTGAAATGGTGGATGGATATGGACCTCTTCCAAGAAAATGTTGCTTGTGATAGCAGAATGGTTAAAGTAACATTGGATTTTCATTTGCATTACAGGACATGATGTACTATCCCTTGTAGGATACTGCGTAATTTATCTTAACTCTTTCATTGTGGCCTTTATTAATAGTGCCTGTGTCACTTGGCAGCTCATATGCTACCCTCAATTCCATATAAGCCCACACACTTGGCAATAATCCATGCATCTTTTCTTTTCTAATGCATACTGTCAGCTGTGCCACTCTGTTGTAAAATCAGTAGCATTCCTTTAAGACAAACAATAAATGGAGACTCCCACATTGTTTCTTGTCACTAATTTTAAAAAAGAAAATATGCTTAGAAAAAAGATTCTGTCAGCTATGTCTGATCAGATACGATAATTAGCAAGAGAGAAGATTGGTTCTTTTCTATCATTCACAGCGAGTTAGATGTTATCTGCTTTATACAGTAACTAGCAATATTGTAGAACACCACAGGCAATTTGTCATTTATTGCCATAGGGACTGGAAGTGAGACTATCTGTTTCGCATCCCTGCTGTAATTCACTATCATCGCCGAGCATCAATTACCGTATCTATCAGTCATTGTTACATTGCAACAGCCAAGAGTTATTCTAATTCACGAACACTTCTAGCAGGGGGAATGGAGGCTGCTGGGATGCTATTATAATCTATTTATCAACTAGCTATATTAGCAACCAAGCTCCTGTTAGTCTTCACAGAAGCGTGCTAAGAACTTAGCATGTGGGGATTTCACTGAGAGAAGAAGCTAGCAGAGATGTGAGGGCGGTGCATAATGAAGTCACATTTTCATACGTATTAAAAGAGCAGACATGAGTGAAGTTGCAAAGTAGAGCTTCTCAGAACTATGGCCTCATTTACGAGGCCCCTAGGTGCACTTTTGCACTGCGAGATCGTCACTTTTTTTTACATTAAATATATGCCTTTTTCAACCAGAACATTTTGTGAAAGGTGCATTCTATGGGTGTTGCTGTTGGAGTTCCCGCGCAACACCCATGGAATCTGGAGAATTCCCAGATTTACGAGGAATCATAAACCTGGGAATGCGTCGGATCAGGGGTGACGTTTGGGAGGCACAACAAGGAGAAATATCCTTATTTCGCCTTGTGTTTTTCTCTTTTTATATATGCTGCATCCTGCAGCACACATAGAAAGAGGAAAACACCCCTCATGATTGTTTTTGTTCAGGAAGGTGTCACTTCCTGCATAAAAACAATTGGCCCTGCAACTCAGGCACCCTTGAACCAAGGCGCAAGTGTGCCTGCATTGGCACATGGCAGCCTATTGTGAACCAGCACAGAGGAAAAGGATAGGTGCCATATCTCATTGACATGGCGCATTCCTGCCCTTTTCTTTTGACACAGAGCAGTGCAGAAAGATTCCTTGCAATGTTGCCCTGTGCCAAAACCTCGTAAATTAGGCCCTATGTGCATAAAAAACTTTCAACATGATTAAAAAAAATATATTTATATTCTCACTGATGCTCAGGGTTAGAAACATGATGCTGTTGCCACTTGCAAGCCATGCACCAGAGCACCGACTTTGCAATTTGTCACATCCAAATAGACAAGACTTCAGGCTGTAGAAACACCCACCACCAGGTGGTAGCAGCAAATAAAACACTCCCTTTAGCAGTCAATACTTGCATGCAGATATCTAATCTTGTGTCAGCAAGTAAAACTACGGCTGGGTAAATATGAGAAACGTTATCCATCTTCATTGGAAGTTTCCTGACTTTGTGTTTGAAGTTTTTTAGCAGAGCTTTAAAAGAAGCATCATTGCCAAACCAAGATCTGGTGAACTCATAATAATACAGAATTAACAATATTTATAGAGCTGCTTTAGCAAGAGCTTCAGTTGAATACTTTTTATTTGGCATAAAAACATAGATCAAACTTTTATAGGCCTGGGATGCATGTTCAGAAAGATATTGCTGAGGCTAGTTCATGCGAGGAGATATTATGAACAGGATGCGTTGAACTACTCTTTGCAGTTAAGGCACCGCATCAGTTCCAAAGATGGGTGCCAGAGTCGAGAGCTGTCACGTGATGCTCCTGATTCTGCATTGTAGTCAAGAGAATGCATCGATCTCACCAAGCTGCAGCCGCGACGATGTCCGATGCATTGATCTCTGGAAGTAAAGTGCTGGTTTCGATGCAATGCGTTGATTTTACTCCTACAGCTGGGTCGATGAGTGGGTTCTACTATGCATAGACAGGAGATGTGCTGAAATCTGTGTTGCAAGTATATGGGCCACTTCCATTGAACCAAGTACAGAAGCAGGGGTAGAGACTTTAATATCCCTGCATATCAAGCAACAAGCCAACAAGCCCTTTGAGTGAAGGCAGAGCTCAATTTTCCTTCTACAGAGTCAGATAGTAGAAGGCAGCAGAGCAATGAACAGAAAAGCAGGCCTTTCAGATAAACAGTCCAGTTCAGTCCTTTAAGCAGCACATCCGTTCATCTGGCACAGCTTAGTTACAAGTCCAGTAGTGTCCAATTTTAAGGGGACAGAGGCCCAGTACTTATACCCAAAAGTGCCTTTGAATGTTTGGGATGACTTTAAAGTAGCTCTCCGAAGTACACAAGTGTCCCTTTCAATCCAGTTCTGTCTGCCAGGCTATCTGTGGGGGGTAATGAGTCCTTTGTGTGAGGAAAGGACACTGCCTGTTCAAGTGAATTGTTAGCTCCTTCCTTCCTGCCCATGCAAGGCATCAGAATGCAGATGTGTGTAGTTGGGTACTCAGACACGCCTATCCTTCCAATGGCTGTCTAGAGGGAATACACAAAGTGTAGCTGACACCCACCCCAGGCATGTATTGGAGACAGGCTGTCAGGCACACAGAGCAATAAGTGCAGAGAAATGTCCATTCTCTAAAAGCGACATTTCTAAAACAGTAATGTTAAAGCCAACTTCACAAGTAAAAAGGATTTCTCGTTACAATTTCAAACATATGAAACATGAAAAAGCTACTCATCTCTGATCAGGAATTACATCTATTAAGTGTATTCCTAATGCTAGCCTATGAGAGGAGTAGACCTCACAGTAGTGAAAAACGCAATAGGCTGTTTGTCGCTACCAGAAAATGTAAAACATAAAGGTACTTGTGCTGCCTTTTACTTACATACCACCCTCCCCATAGGGTTACTTAGGGCCTACTTTAGGGGTGACTTATATGTAATAGAAGGGGAGTTTGAGGCTTGGCAAGTAGTTTTAAATGCATAGGTGAATAGGCAGTAATCTGCAAACACAGGCACTGCAGTGGCAGGACTGAGTCAGGATTGAAAGTTTAACTATGTAGTTGGAGTTGGAAGAATTAGTGTTGCAGGCACACTAGTAGCATTTGAAGTGCAGGCCCAGTGTATATGTTATACTACTTTGCAAGGGACTTATCATTAAATCAAATATGCCAGTCAGGTTTCTACCAATGTCTCATGTATAAGGGAGAAGCACATGCACTTTAGCACTGGTTAACAGTGCTAAAGTGCTCAGAGTCCTACAGTCAACAAAAAGAATCAGCAAAAACAGGAGGTAAAGGCAAAATAGACCACCCCAAAGATGACAGATCTAACACGTGTACCCCCAGCTGAAAGTGGGGAGGTCTACCTAACCTCTAGGGAGTTTTCATCACTGAGGCGGAAAAACCTAGAAAGACCATCAGCATTTGTGTGGTCTACTCCAGGTCTGTGTTCCACCCTGTAGAAAAATGGATACCTCAACAGTCTGAATTAGGATGAGTGCCAAAGAGATATGGCCTCAACTGCTTTCATGACCAGACCACAGCAAAACCGTCTCTCTCAACAGCACTCCAATTCTGTTCCCTGGGAAGTAACCTCCAGGAGTTGAAGGCTACAGGTTGGTCTAGGCCCTCCTCATTAAGTTGGGGCAGGATTGTCTCTATGCCATGCTATGAGGCATCTGTCTGAATGATAAAACCTTGAAGAAGTCAGGGGCCTTGATCACAGGGGTTGTGCACATGATCGGCTTTTGGGAGAAAAGTGCTTTTTTGGCATGCCTCTGTCCAAATCACATTTCTGGACTGCTTCTTAGAAGTCAGCCTGGTCCCAGAGCAACAATGATGCCATATCCCTTGACAACACTCTATTAACCATAACATAACATGATAGACCTCCAGCAATTCTGCTGCAGAATGTTTGTTCTATCCACTTTAAGTCATATTAAAGTACTAAGCCTCTCTTCACACAACCAGCCCCCTCAGCGCCTATGGAATATTAAGCAAATTGAAGTGAAAAGTATGCTCTTAAATGCATCATTTGACTCAATGCTTTCAAAGTTTCCTCGCGGAAGAATCACAGAAACTCTCCTTGAATGCAGTCTTGCTCCCCTTGCTGGCTAGCATTATGCCCAACAATTCCAAAGATTTGAAGCCATCATAATTTACAGATCTTACAGAGTTTGCTTGATTGGAACACCATTTTAGTACATGGTTGTCACCCGTGGCACCCCAAAACCCATACCCACCCTAAACCCTAAAATTACCGTTGGCACCCCAAAATCCATACCCACCCTAAACCCTAACATTTCCCATGGTAACCCAAAACCCATACCTACCCTGAACCCTAAATTTGCCCTTACTACCCCAAACCCAAAACCCACCCTAAAATTACCTTTCCCGCCCCAAACCCCAAATCCACTCTGAACCCTAAAATTACCTTTCCCACCCCAAAAACCAAACCCACATTAAACCTAAATTTACCCTATATATATTACCTACTGGCAGCTATTACCAGTAGGTAGTTATAGTTAGGATACAACAAAGAGAGCAGGTGAATGAGGGTAGTTTGCGCTGAGAGGAAATACTGGTAGTATAGTACAATATCCGATAAGCTCAAAGGATTAGGTTCCGGTCACCCAGCCGGAATCAAACAATGCGACACCTTTTTTTGCTTATGTCCTTTGTAGATTAATACACTTTTATCTCATACCACTTTGGTCTATTAACTATAGCACTATCTCCTTTTCTGGTTTCTTTGCTCTTTCATACTACTTCACTTTTTCACTCGCTTGTGGGTTCCCACCTTTAATTGGATTGTTACAATGACCTCCAATGTATATAATAACTAAGTTGCGAAAACGGCTGCAGTTTGTCTACAAACTGATATAATGTACATGTTAGCCTTGGAGGGGTAACTTTGTAAAACCCCCATTATTTGGTTTAAATAACAAAGCCAAACTAAGTTCTAACTGGCGATTTGACGCCACTTTGTTTAACTTAGGTAGTTAACTAACATCTACTTATGTGATATATCTCATGTGGAATGAAATTATGATGATATCTATTGTAAGATTTACAGCCCTGACGAAGTCTTTGGTTTTTACGACCTAGACGAAACACGTGTTGGCAGCGGTTCTCTACTACTTTATTGGTGAAGATTGGATTCTATTGAAAATGATAATAAATGAAGAACAATGAAGAGAAACTGAAATCTTGGACCTGATATCTGTCTTTTGATATTGATGAACTTTTTTAGCTCAGGATTTACTGTTTGTGTTATAGTTATAGTTAGGACCTTGTTTCTATTCAAAAAGCGTTTTTCTTTTGGCAATATCTTTGACTTCATTTGCCGAATCTTCGTGAGGCCACACGGTCCCCTTCCGTTGTAATTGGAATTTGTTTTAAAAATGGGGTAGGCCCAGGGTATGGGGTACCCAGGGCTCAAAAGTGCTGAGGAAAGAGGGGCCGCACAGCCCCCTTTCATACATTAAAAAAATATATACGAACTGGCAACTCGCCGGAGGCCCTGCCCCCTTTCTTAAATACTCTGCAAACACATCTCCTGGTGCGCTCTTGGTTAGGCGATGAAGTCCCTGTTGCTGCTGTTGAGGGTCCTAAGGGGCCAACTAGCCCACCATGTACCTTCAGTAAGCCCGACACAGTTGGATTGCTGAGAGGTGGTTGGAGGACATGCTCCTTTTTACACCACACTGCAAACACGCCTCTTGGCACACTGCTGGTGGGGCGATGAGGTCCCCTTGTGTCCTGAGGACCTCAGGACTAAAGTGGATTTCATCTACCAAGCAGAAGATCACCACAAGGCTTATTTACAGAGTGGTGTAGAAAAGGGGCAATCTAGCTGTGGGGGGCTTACTGGAGGTAACAGAAAGGTAGGGTGGACCCCAGGGGCCCTCAACAGGCAGGGGCACTGCATGCCCCAACCAAGAGTGTGCCAGGAGGGGGGTTTGCAGAGTGATGGAGAAAGGGGGTGTAGCCTGCGGCCACCTCTCAGCAGTCCCACTGTTTGGGTCTTACTGGAGGTAACAGGTAGGCTACTAAGGTAGGCCACTAAGGGCCCCCAGCAGCAATGGGGACTTCATCCCCCAACCAAGAGTGTGCCAGGAAGCACATTTGCAGAGTGGTCGCCAAAGGGGGCGTGGCCTGGTATCAGAACTCCACAATCCTGCTGTGTGGGACTTACTGGAGATAATAGAAGGGGTAGTTGGCCCCAAAGGACGTCCTTGGGGGCCAACTACCTCTCCTGTTACCTCCAGTTAGGTCCACGCAGTGGGATTGTTAAGAGATCTTCGATGCAACACCCCGCTTTCTCCACCGCTCTGCAAATGCTGGTTGGGGGATGTAGTCCATTTTACTTCTGAGGGACCATGGGGGACAAGAAGCCCTTCTGGTAGCTCCTGTAAGTCCTACGCTGAGGAATTCCTGAGCGGTGGTTGGAGGCCCACACCCCTTCATCCATCAGTCTGCAAACGTGACAGCTAGTTAAAAAAACTATAGACATTAACTGAAAAAGCAACAGGTTTCAGAGACGTTATAATTAGGAATTAACATTTAAAAAACATTATATATTCACAAAAAAACAAAAGGGTGCGGGGACGTTATAGTTTAGTTGACATTTCACCCATACAAAACCAGAGAAATGTAGCCGTTATAGTATGCTGAGCTAACTATAACTTGCTCCCCCACAACACACGGCTTATGACCTCACATATTATATCACTCATGACATGGTCAGTGACATCTCTGTTGATATAACTGATGACATCTCAAATGACATCACTGATGACACCAGCGATGACATCATCCAGTGACTGTGGGTGTTTTTTTTTTTAAGTTTTTGAGTGTTAAATATATATAGCAAGATGTATTATTGAATCAGTGGTTGTATGAGTGACTGTATGGATGACCCAGTGGGTACGTGACTGACTGTAAAAGTGAGTGATTAGGTGTCTCAGTGAATGTATGGGTGAGTGACTGGTTGTGTGAATGTGTGTATATGTCTGTCAGTTAATGTCTAAGTGGGTGTATGAGTATGTTAGTGGGTATGTGAATGGCTATATGCGTGACTGATTGGTGTCTGACTTTTTCTATGGTTGTCTGAGTGTCTGTGTTTGTGGGTGAGGAGGTGAGTGACTGCTTGTATGGATTAGTGAGTGGGTGAATCAGTGTGTGAGAAGGTGTATGGGCAAGTGAGTGTCTGTATGACTGTTTCTGTCACTGAGTGCATGTGTCATTATGGGTGAGTAACTGTGTATGTGAAAGGCAGTATACATGAGTGACAGGGTATATGAGTGACTGTATGCATGAGTGAGTGAATGTGAGAGTGGCTACATGGATGAGTGCATGCTTCTGTCAGTGACTGTATAGCCGAGTGAGTATGTGTTACTATTTGTATGATTAAGTATGTGGGTGGGTGTGTAACTGTTTGAGTGAGTAAGTGGCTGTATGATTGACTGTATAGATAAGTGTCTAGGTTTGTGAGTAATACTATGGGTGACTCAATCGGTGAGTGAGCACCTGTATGGCTCTATGAGTGAATGTCAATGACTGTATTAGTGAGTGAGTGGGTCTATGAGTGGCAGTATGGGTGAGCGAGTGGATATGTGTGTAGATCTATGAATCTGTGAGTGGGTGTGTAACTACTGTCATGGCTCTGTGAATGGGTTTGTGAATGGTTGTGTGGGAGTGGCAATGGGTTTATAAAAGATTCTATAGGGTGCACGTGTGTACATCAGAGATGCTGTGGATGATGTAATCAGTGGTGTCAATTGAGATGTCATCAGTGATGTCATCAGTGATGTTACTGATGTCATGCGAGAGGTAATATGTGAAGTCATAAGCAGTGCATTGCAGGGGCACAAGTTAGAGTTAGCTCAGCTAACTATAATGGTTGCATTTCTCTGGTTTTGCATGAGTGAAATGTCAGCCGAACTATAACATCACTGTAACCTTAGTTTTTTTCTGTGAAATTCAAAGGTTTTTTAAATGCGAATTCCTAACTATAATGTCTCTCTGGGGTTTTCAGTGAATGTCTAAGGTTATTTAAAAGCGTATTTCAAATTACAATGTTGCTGAAACCTGTGGAATTTTCAGTGAATAAATATATATATATATATATATATATATATATATATATTTATATTTATATATATATATCTATAGCATGTGTTGTAATAGATTTGTTGTAATGCAGCCCAGGCAAAAGTGCTAAAACCAGTGCTGTCCCCTTTCTCTCCTCACTCTAACTCTCTTTTTCCATCAATCTCTTCATTTCCTCTCATTCTCCCTCTCTTCTGCCTCTCTACAGGGCCTCTTTACAAGCTCCTATTGCCACAACAACGTCACTTCCCGTGACATTGTGATGGCGATATGGGCCTCGCCTTATTTACAAGGCAGCGTTAAGCCACTTAACGTGGCTTAACGCTGCCTTGTAAATAAAGCACCCTTTCACGCTATGCTTAGCGTGAAAGGGGTGGGCAATGGGTGTTGCTTTGGGCTGCCCACCGCAACACCCATTAATTCTGACGCTGCCCCCTATTTACATGGGAAGTGTAAATAGGAGGCAGCGCCATAATTAGAACCAGGGAAAACCTGGTCTTACCCTGGCACAAAGAGGAGACATTTTTAATTTCTCCTCATTTGTGCTGTTGTTATGTGTGCTCTGTTGTGCAGCACACACAAAAACAGCAAAAGGCCAATGATTGTTTATGTACAGGAAGGTCCCCCTTCCTGCACATAAACAATCATTTAAAAAAAATGCTGTTTTGCAACTTCTGTGTGTGCTGCTTCAAGCAGCAAACATAGAAGTTACAAAGCAGCATTTAAAGATTGTTTTTATGTGCAGGAAGGGGGACCTTCCACTACATAAACCATCTTTCCCTCAACACAGGCACCATTGCACTATGGTGCCAAGGTGCCTGTGTTGGCGCTAGGCAGCTAAATATAGCTCCAGCGCAGGGGGAAATGCAGAGCTGCACTATATTCTAGTAAATATGATGCAGCCCTGCATTTGTAAAGTGACAAAGCATGTTGATAGTCTTCGTGGCTGAAGGACACGCTTAGCCGCTTTTTTGTGAACATGCCCCTGCGTCTTCACCCCTCTCTTGAGGCTCCCTCTGCCTCCTGCAATAAGTCCAGGGGAAGTTAGAACAAGCATTTACAATGCAATGGTTTCTCCTTTGAAAAAGTTAGACCTATTGGCATTGTAAATGACAACATTTTTATTTATGTGTTGGTTTTGAAAACAGATAAATAAATGGCATTGTCATTTACATTGCCATTAGCTTAATCTCTTGCAAATGTGAGACCTATTGTACCCTACGTACTCGCTCAGCAGACAGCAATTACTACCACACACACACACTCAGAGCCACACACACACACCCAGAGCCAGCCACACACACTCATGAAAGAAATCACAGTTACCTGTTGGAGCTCCTTGGCATATAGGGAATCCTTCGCTTGAACTCCCACTACTGGAGCGGAATCATTCTCCCAAGGCAGTTTGTTTTTCCCTTTACCTGCGCTTAACACCCTCCTGGGACCAACGGTGGGATCAGCCAGAAGCAGTAGGTCATTGTAGGATCCATGACGCCTGAGGGCACAGTCACCGCTGGGAGTGTGCGCACTCTGAGTCCTACATCCTGACAGAAGCCAGTCTGATTCCGCTCCTAGAAGAATGTGAGCACCTCTTCCATGAGCAGAGGTAGGTAGAGGGGTGGCATAGTCTACTAGACCTTGTGCATCAAGTTTGGGAAGGGTTTTTCTGGCTAGCCTTGCCTGGACTACATGCATCACTCCATCCCCCTCCTCATTAAGTTCCACAATATCCACGGCCTTGAAGAGGCTGGCTTTATCTGAACCCATGGACGAGGCCAGCACAGCAAATGCCTCCAGCGCTGCATGGCGTACCATGTGTTTAATATCCACAAGACAGGGGGCTATGTCCCGGGAGAGTTGAGGCGGGTTGAAATCTTCACTTGGGTAGGTGAGCAGAGCACGCACACACACTCAGATGCGTGCACATATATAGACACAGACACATAGGGACGCACACATCCCCAGACTCAGATGCTTTCACATACACAGGCAAGCACACACACACATACACACACACAAAGATGCTTTCAAATACACAGGCAAACACAAACAGATGCGCACACACGCCCAGGCATGCACACAACCCCTTAGTACACAATTTGCACCACAGCTGGGATTCAAACTTATTTTTCAGCACATCGGGATGTACACGGCCCTTGGGATACAGAAACAGTGTCCATCAGGAAACAAGACAGACTACCCTCCCATGCCATTAGTTCACAGAGATAGAGCAGGCAGGCACATATCTGAGCAGTTAGGCAGGTCTCCTAGGAGTCCCGATATAGAACAGGCAAATACACCTCCCAGCCGGTCGCATAGGTAGAACAGAGAGGCACTCGTTTCAACAAATCACGGAGATACAGCAGGCAGGTAATCCTCACAGCAGTACATGTAAGTAGAGCAAGCAGCTTCGCGCCCATCATTTTACAGATATAGAACAGACAGGCACGCTCCTAGAAGGTCGCAGAAACAGGGCGTATATGCGCACACTCCCAGAAGTTCACAATGGCAGAGCAGGCAGAGACACACCCCAGCATTTCACAACGGCAGAACAGACAGGCACACACTCCCACCAGCGCACATAAGTAGTGCTTGCAGGCACGCATCTTTAGCAGGGCACAGAGGTACGGCATGCAGGTGTACGCCCCCAGCAGTGCACAGAGGTACAGGCGTACTGCATGCAGGCATACACCCCCAGCACTGCACAGAGGTACAGCATGCAGGTGTACACCCACAGCAGTGCAGAAAAGTACAGCATGCAGACACAATCCCCCAGCAGTTTACAGCGGCAGAGCAGGCAAGCATACACATATCCTAACAGCGCACATAGGTAGTGCTTGCATACGCAGGCTCACCCCTCCCGAAATGCACAAACCCCCACCCAAGAAGTGCACGCTGGCACCCCCGCAGCAGAGCAGAGACGAGGCATGCATGCAGGCACACCCCCAGCAGTGCACAGAAGTAGAGCATGCACACAGGCTCACCCCAGAAGTGCACGCCGGCACCTCCCAGCAGAGCGGAGACGAGGCATGCATGCAGGCTCACCCACCCCCAGAAGTGCATGCAGGCAACCCCCCCCAGCAGTGGACTGAGGTACATCAGGTAGGTACCCCCCAGCAGAGCGGAGATAAGGCAAGCATGCAGGCACACCACAGCAGTGCACAGAGGTACTGCATTCAGGGACCCTCCCCTCCCCCCACAAGTGCACTCAGGCACCCCCCAGCAGCACGGAGACGAGGCAAGCATGCAGGCGCACACCCCCATCGGCGCACAGAAGTAGAGAATGCATGCAGGCACTCCCCTCCTCCCCCCAGAAGTGCGCGCAGGCAACCCCCAGCAGAGCTCAGACGAGGCACGTATGCATGCAGGCAGCACTCACCGCCGGCGGGTGCACTGGGCTCCTCGGAGCCGCCTTGGGGCAGGAGTGCTTCGGGCACCAGCTCTCCCTCGGAGTAGGAGCCCCGGCCGTGCCGTTGCCTGGCAGCGCCCTCCGGCTGCCATTGGCTCCCGCCGGGGCAGAGGACAAGGAGGGGGTCTGCTCTGCCAGGGTGGATGAGGTGGAGGAGGATGCGGAGGATCTGAGGGAAGAGCACAAAACTGACACGGCACTCCTAGATTTTGTGTAATTGTGTGACACACTCGCACGGCGAAACCACGCCGCCGCCGTGACCCGCTGCCCCTGCCCTTCCCCATGCGCAGCCAATGATGGGCTGTTGCCACCAAGCACCTACGGGCACACGGACAGCGGGAGGGGGGGGCGGGAACGGACAGCGGGAGGGGGGATGGGCACGCGGACAGCGGGGGGGGCAGGAACGGGCTCACGGACAGCGTGAGGAGGGCAGGAACGGACAGCGGGACATCACGCAACCCACCCCTGAAAACGCCACTTACAAAATGGCGAAAAGAAAGCTTAAAAAAAATAAAAAAACACCGCCCCCCGCCTCATGACGATAGCAAAGGGGGCGGGATGAGTAAAAATCGTGGGAACGCCCACGAATCTGCTCGGGGAATGAGTGACGCATCTCTGTTCCAATGGCTAGCCTCCATTTATGGAGCTAGCCAATGGGACGGAGAGGCGGGACGAAGCCCCATACATGTAAACAAAAGTTTTTCGCTTGCGCAGCTTTCGGCGAGGCAAAACCTAAAAAGTGACTTGGGCACCAAGAGCGGCCCTTGTCTTTCAAAACCAGCCTTTAAGGACTCCAGCCCACATGCAGTCCGGCCCATGATACGTGGACCCACAGGCAGCTGATGGATGTTTTATACAAAACATTGAAAATTATGCCGTTTGTTCACTAAAACACATATTTTTCAATATTTGGAGAAGGATAGGAGTGCTAGTGTTGCTCGTGACAAACCAAGAAATATATTTTTACAATGATACAACTGAATAATTAGAAAATATCATCATCTTTTCAATACTAAGAGAAATTGAAGGAAAATGCAGACAAGGTCACTGGATCATCCAAAGGAATGACACGGAAATACCCCCATTGAAAGAGAAGATTGAGCGAGGACATTCACGCCATGCAGCTCAGTTTGTGAAGCGTTACAACGATTAGTATAGGGCTTTGTTAACAATGAAAAGTGCTGTTACTAGAGTCACTTAATTTCAGATTCCTACGCCCCAAGAACCAACCATGAAATACTCTTAGGGTCAGATTTAGAAGAAACTGACGCATCTCTGCATTAGAGCAGAGATGCGTCACTTTCCTTGCGCCAGGCAAAAAAAACCTTTTGCCGCCATGGATGTGTATTTACAATACGGCGCACCATGGTGCAAGGAGAAACAGATGCGTCAGAAATTCCGACAGATCTGTTGGCACAAAACTAAGGCATTGCTGGAGTCATGTCGCAAGCACAACGCAACTCCAGCAATGCACAGGGAGGCCTATACCTAATACACTGCGTCACTCCTTAAGCCTGCTCCAATCAAGCGTAATGTTTTGATGCAGTGGCGTCCTGGAAGTGGTGCAGTGAAATCGTGTGATTTCACTGCGTCACTTCTACGAGTCTTTCTTGCGTAGGAACGCCCACCCTGCATACATTATAACTGTTGCAGGTATAATGTGATGCAGGGTTTTATAACGTGACAGATCTCCCTGTATGCTTCACATTGTAAATGGGCCGCAACGTGGCACGTTGTTTGCGCTGCTACTGCATCACAAAAAGTGACAAAGTGGTGGAGCAAAAGTGTCAAAAGGGGCTTCTAGATTTGCCCCCTTAGGTTTCAAACAGGGCGGGTTTTTTATGTGAGAGAAGTTCACTCCTGTATAAATGCCCTTGGTTATGAAATCACAACATTTGCTTTTCTAAAAAGTAAAGGGATTTAGCAACCCAACTGTAAATGTGATTCCCTCTATCGTAAGATTAGACTACCGAGTCTCCTGGTGATCAGGGCTTTTCAATGTCGATGTTAAATGAAACGTAAATGTCTCTTCAGAAATCCCCAGTGACAGACACATATGTCCACGTCGGTGCAACCAATAAAGAAACTGCTTGTGGTCACTGAGCAGTTGAAAGGCTGCACTGACATTGATGGATGACATCCCAGCATGCTCAGCTACATCAAAGATGCAAGTAGAAATGGAGAATGCCCTTCACGTCCCTCTAAGCAAGTCATTTTATGAGAGAGATATTCTCGGAGCTATAGACAGCCCTTGTATGAGGAGTCGGAGACCATGTTACCTTCCTCAATATTTAAACTTTGCCGGCATTTTCTGGAAGCACGACCTTTTGTTAAATTGGAGAGTCAACCTCACTCTTAGGCAGTGACAATCATTCCGAGATTATGGTAATACTCATGAGGCATTAACGTCAGGAACTCGTGCAGGGGGACACGCCACTATAGAGGCGCAAGTTTAAAGTCATGAAGTTTCAAGTCTGGTGAGTTCACAACTTTAAATCAACAGTCTTTTTAACCATTCTATTTAACAGTTTTATTTTCGCCACTTTCGAGTCTTCATATTTCCTGCCCTCTTCCCAATCTGTACTGCTATAACGTTCTGTACCTTGTTGCTAATGCAGGACCTTGTTCACAAAAAAAGTCATACATGTACTCACAATAGTTCTGATAAGATCGAAGCACACGAGCAGATTTAGTAAGCGAGAGATGCAAGCATGTATTGCCTCCTTAGCCACATCTCAGTTCCAACTGCCCCCCTCATCTAAAGAGCTCCTAACATTATATAATACATCTTTATGGGGTAATCAATGTTCCTATTACAATCGATGATGCAAACATCTTTCTAAAACCAACCTAAGAAGCACCACACATCTTCCCCCTTAAAACAAAAGGAAAAGACCACTTTATAGTAATGTAATAACATTAATAATTACTAAAATAAAGTTACTAAGAAACATAAAGTAACTCATCAAGGTGATTTTACAGTATTAAACAATCTTTGAAATACCCTAGTACTTTTCAAAATCTCTTAAATCTTACAAGTTTTGCAAAACAAGATCTGTCTTTTTACCTGAGTAACCATTGTGAGTATATTTTTTTCAGTTTCTTTTCTTTCCTCCATATCACGGTTATTGGAATCAACACTAGTGTTATTGTATAGAACAACTCTATTTAGATTCCAAATCCTGACATCTTTCATTTTGAGTATGTAATGTCTTTTCTTGGTTCAGTGCACTCAGGTCCTTATAACGAGTTTGGCCCCAAGGTGGCATAGCAGCTACCGCCACACCGGTGGTCCAACAACCGTATTACAACTTTGGTGGTCAAACTGCCATGGGACCACCTCAACTGCTGGGGATTCACAATCCCTTTGTGTTGGTGTGCTGGTTTGGGGCAGCAATATGCTGGAGGTGCCACTGAGGTAACACCAAGCATATTATGAGGTTCCTGACAAGCACATTTTTCATGGCGGTGATCGCCTTGCCGCTCGCCAGACCATGAAATGACTCGTAATCTTGCGGGCGGGCAGCAGTCGATTTTGGTGGTGTGGGAGCAGGGTGCTGGTTTGGTGACCCACTCCTACACTGCCAAAGTCATTATCAGGCACTCAGAATCAACTGAGCTCCAAATGGAGTTTGAATCTTAATGTAGTCCCCAATACTGACATTCAACTCCATCATCCAGTATCACATTATCTTTTCCTCTCCAGCATCTACATTTGTTCTCTTTTTGTCGAGTCACTCTAAACTGAAACATGCACCCAACCTTTATTCCAATCCATCTACCCTGGGACAAGCACAGATTTCATTTTTCTTCCTCTGAATAATTGAAAAGGGAGATTTCCCAAGAGTTCCATGCGGGGTAAGATGATAAGATACTAAACCTTTCTGCAACTCTCTCTTCCAATTTAAGCCACAATTCCTTGCTGTGAGAAAGTCATCTTTTTTGCCCTGATCATCCCCATTTTTCGACTGATACTGGTGGGTACTGACTCTGAATTTGCCCTTGGCTCTCCTAACCAGGCCCAGGGCCAGTACTTGGTTTAAAATGTATATGGTAATTAGGCAAAGTTTCAATCGGTTCAGACAACCTACCTGTACATCCCTATTACATGACAGGACCTGTAGATTTAGTGACCCCAGTGGATTTAATGCACTTAAGGGTGCGCTGCTATTGTGTCTGCGGTCATTTTAGAGCCAGCCCTGACTTACAGGCTGGGTTTAAAAATAAAACTATGTACAAATTTGACTTCGGAATTAAAAGTACTTCTAAAGTCTAAAACTACCTCTTCATTACATATAGGTCACTCTGAGGTCTGCCCTAGGTGCCTCAAGAGTAGGTTGCCTTGGAATTAAAAACAGTAATATTATAAAATATATGTTTAATGCTGTGATGAGGGAAAAACTGCTAGTTTCATTTCCCCCCCATTGTAGTGTTGCTAGCCCCAGGGGCTAACATGGGAAGGCTTTATTAAACTTGAATAAAGTCTAACGTTTGACAGGAGTGAGCAAGAACATTACTTCAATGTCCCAAAATAATAGTTACAATAAATCCAACAACCTGCAAAGGTTGGATTTATTATAACTATTGCAGGAAAGTTGTTTTAGAACTTGCTTTCTTGAAGTTACCTAAAGCAGCCCTCCAGCAGCCTCTTCCGATTGGCCAGCCTTTGACAGGCTGAGACAAGCAGCTCCCGATTAAGTGTAAATTAACCTGGGGTAAAACAATGCAGCCATCTGGTGGGAGGAGATCAGTTGCCTGCAGACGCCAGGACAAGAAGGGGACGGAGTAGACAAACTGATCTTCAAAGGGAGAAGCACAGACAACACAGGAACCCGGCCCAACCCCCACTTCCTGTACCACCACTCAGATGGGTGCCCCTTTAATGAGATTAGAAGAGGGTCCAGCTGGGGAGTGCAGAGAAAAAGTTAGCCACTCCTCAGCTCCAGGAGAGATTTTCTCTATTTTGATTGAGACTGAGGTGTGCATTCTGGGACAAAAATATGCCGCGCTTCCAATGAAGGGGTCTTCAAAGAAGGTGTCAACTTGAGCCCTATTGGTTGGTGGTGCCCCCCTCCTAGCCCAGAATCTGGAATACCTTTACAGAGCTGCACAGCACCTCAGTTTCCTACTTGGAAACATCTGGAGACAAAGGACTGCAATGTTTGACCCTTGGATTACACAAACAGAAGACCGTACTCATAAAGACTGCATCTGCTACACTCTTAAGGCTTCACAAAAGAGGACTTTTCCTGTCTTAATTGATCAAGGAGTAGACTCCTTGATCAGCAACAAGAAGAAAAGTGCTGGAAAAAGTCACCTGCATTATCTCCAACAAGGACAAGCCCAGCGATCAACCTCCCCTGGAATTTACTGGATTTGACAAGGTGCATTGTCATAATTGTAGTCCCAACCCCCCAAGAGGTGAATCAGAGCTTCTGGGGCCTTGGCTGGTGTCGTGGACCATCAAAGGACCTTTCGGAAGAAATTTTGAAAGTTTAGGAACTTTTTTACAACTTTTGGTAAAAATAAAAAGACTGACCTCAACCATGAGAGTGAAGCTGGCAACTTCGAACCACGACTCTGCCTGACCATGCATGTGTGCCCCGTAGAAAGCTCTGGAGCTCTTCAATGTTGTCGATGAAGACAAAGACCTTCAGGACTCACCCAGGCATCAGGCCACTGTTGTTGAACTGAAACCAGCTTGATGAAGCAGATCACTCAACATCAAGAGAATAAACTCCAAAAAAGTGACTAAGTCAGAAGATAACAATTTGACAGGACCCTACTGCTTATCATAGCCGACATGCGGTCCATCATGGTCAAACTTTAACTTTGTTCGGGTTCAGTGTGACTAGAATGCTGCAGTTGGCACTTTTCACTTTTAGGGGCTAGAAAGCACCATTTTCTTATTTCATTTTTAAAATTCATTTATCCGGTTCCCTACATTGGATTATTTTCATTTTGGTGGCATTTTAAAAGTAAAAATATTCTCTATTTTATAAAGTGGTATTGGATCTTTATTGTGTTTTTATGTCTTACTTATTTAATGCCTTACACACCTGTCTCTTAAGTTAAGCTTGACTGCTCATTAGCCAAGCTACTAAGGGTTGAGCGAGGATCAATTTATTGAGACTTGACTGGACCTTATTTGTGATTGTGGTGTTATTAGTAGCTGTGGGTACCTACCCACACCTACTAATAAACCACATTCCAATGCTAGCAAGTTGAAAACCCTCATTGAAAATCATATTGAACCTCTCCAACATACCATTGGATCCTGAATGGTTTAAAGTAGGCTTCCTATGTTTTATTTCCAATGTGAAAATAAATTCCTCAAACTCATTGGAGCAAAGTTGCACCATTGTCAGTTAAAATGCTTTCAGGGAGACCTTCTCTTCTGAAAAGGTTCTTCAAATATTGAATACCAGCCCCTGTTATTGTTTCTCCTGCACATACACCTTTATACCATTTAGAGAATAAATCCATCACCACCAATAAATGAGGAGTTGCTCTTTCTCCTTTTAATGGACTAACCAAATCGAGGGCAATTTCCTTCCAAAGCCCATTAGGAAGTTCTCTGCATAACATCACGTCTCAACTTCTTTATTTTATAACTTTCTTTGCACTCACAACATTCACGTATCTTCCTCTCTATGTCTAAATCCAAACCTGGCCACCAAAATCAACTCTTATTTTTGTCTTGACAATGCCTAAATGTCCTTCATGAGACATATCCAAAATCCTGTCCCTTACACTGTTGGAAACGAATGATCGGTCTCCTCTAAGAAATAACTTATCATGAAATGATAATTCTTCCCTAAACATTCAAAATGGCCAGATGCTCTCATTCAACCTATGGTTTACTGGCCAGCCATTCAAAATGATGGTGGTGAGGTTTCTAAGTACATCATTAAGCTTCACCACTGATTTATACTCCTCTCTAGTCACCACACACACACACATATTGATCTAAACATTCAATACCATCAGTCTCCTCATCCTCTGTTCCATTCACAGAGACTAAGCCTGATATACAATCCACAGTTTAATTCAGAACTCTTGGAATGTATTTAACAGTAGATGAGAACTCTTGTAATTCAACTACCTATTTTGAAATTCTTGCTAAAATATTGTCTAATGCTTTCTTCACCAATATCGCCCTTACACGCGTATGATCAGTATCCACCGAAAACGTTCTTTCCAATAAAAATATTTTGCATACATTTCCTGATAGCCCAGGAAACCACCAAAGACTCTTTTTCAATTACAGAATAATTTAACTCTGCATCTTTATATGACAAAAGTATTGCCAAGTGTCCTTCCAACTACCTCTACCGCACTCAGTGTCTCCCCCTTCACTTCTCACATGAAGCTGCGCCCTGATTCACTGCCCCACTAACTTCAGACTTCTGAAAGCTGCTTCAACATGGCCAAGAATTTCCTTTTCAGATGCTAGTCTCTGAATATGTTTGACTTACAGAGACGATGGTGGTTGGCATCAGCAAATTTCTATCAACATTCTTCTGTCTTCTCTTGGTCTCAGGATACCTGAAAGATGGGAGATGGTGTGTGAGAAAAAAGACTGTCATCAGCCATCTGCTACTTCATTTGAGTATCCAAATAACTAGAAAAGACTCACACACACAGGCATAACAAGCGCTTCTCTTGGTGAAATATCACCAGTGAGGTAACAACCTTTTTTAGCTTGGTTACTATAAAAACTCTGCTATGAATCTTCCCCCAATTGGGATATCCACACAGGGTCAAAGTTACCACCTCCATTGTTTGGTCCAAACTCGATTATACCAATAGCCTCTACCAAGTATCAGCTTTAACGATCATGAAAAGACTACAACGGATTCAGACATTTGCTGCCAGACTACTCTTGCATATCAAACCGCGAGACCACATCGCCCCTGCCTTAAAACCCCTGCATCGGTTACCAGATGCCAGAAGATCCTTGTTCAAGCTGCTTTGTATCACCCACAAAGTGATACATGGGATGGAACCACTCTTCATCAGAAATAAAATAACCAAACACATTCAACAAAAGAGCCTCCGCTCTAGAGTGGGACCTCGCCTCAAAATCCCAAGATACAAGAAAAAAGCCATGGGTGGCACATCCTTCTCTGGTCAAGCAGCCAAAGTATTGAACTCTTTACCCCCAACATAAGATCCAAGATCAACCACCTTATCTTCAGAAAACTACTCAAGAATTGGCTCTTCCCCACATAAGCACCATAGGCAAACAGAAATATAGAGCATATCCATCTGCGTATTGCTTTGTATAAACATGTAGTATAATGAAGTTTTTAAAAAAAACAGAGTTCATCTAATGCATCTTTAATCTACATATACATCCTTCCTTTATGTATCTATATACCTTCCATGTACTTGGATCTATATATTAATTACGTTTCTCCTACAAAAGCATATAAATGCACTACCCTATTTCTCACCCTATACCTCTATCAATATCTTTAATCTGCATATACTTACTTCGTTTATGCATCTAAATACTTTCCATGTACTAATGGATCTAGATACTTATTACTTTCTTCTAATTCAGCATATCCAATGCACTACCCTATTTCTCACCCTATCCCTCTATCAATATATCCTGTACATCTACTCTCTTATTCATCCCAAACCCCATACCACAACTATGATCCCCAAAATAACCCTTTCTAGACTCTCCCCTACTCTACCCCTCCTTGTATCATCTGACACCTCTTTTACTTTACCAATTTCACAAAACTGGCCTTTCTAAACTCTTTCCTCTGACTCGTCCACTCCACAACCTTTTTTACTTATTCCAAGCCTCTTCTTACTGCTATGACCTAAAAAAAAGTCTGAAATTCTTCACTCTTCTATCCTTCCACTATCCTTTTCAATCAAAATAACAGACTAACATGTCCACTTCTCAAATTTCATATTTCACTATACTAATCCACCACTAATCCTTTATGGGTTCCAGAGTTGGTGGATTCCGGGTTGGTGGTAGCAGCCCGGCGCCATTTACCGAGAGACTCTGCATCACGGCAGACTTGATTGCAATTGCGCACTTAACATTTTAACTGCATTTTAACCTTGCTATACTGTGTTTTAAACTGTCACTGTGTGCAAGCGGCGATTTAATTATAATTGCTTGCGGAATAGCTGGCGAGTGTTTCTATATCTGTTTGCGTGCAGGGCGGCTGATTTATAGCGCTACTCGCATTCTTACCTGAAACAGCGGCCCCTCTGCCTTGGTCCATCGCGGCTTTTGCCGATTGTGTGGAGGGCGGCTCACCTACCGCGGCCCCTAGTGCCGGTCTGGTGGTGGGAACGGGCGCCATATTGGGAGGAGCCAGAGAGCGCAGGGACCTGTGGCAGCGGTCCAGTCGCTCGAGGCTCCCTCCCATAAAACGTTAGGGAGTCCTCTCTCACTCGTGGATTCCGGGTTGGTGGTAGCAGCCCGGCGCCATTTACCGAGAGACTCTGCATCACGGCAGACTTGATTGCAATTGCGCACTTAACATTTTAACTGCATTTTAACCTTGCTATACTGTGTTTTAAACTGTCACTGTGTGCAAGCGGCGATTTAATTATAATTGCTTGCGGAATAGCTGGCGAGTGTTTCTATATCTGTTTGCGTGCAGGGCGGCTGATTTATAGCGCTACTCGCATTCTTACCTGAAACAGCGGCCCCTCTGCCTTGGTCCATCGCGGCTTTTGCCGATTGTGTGGAGGGCGGCTCACCTACCGCGGCCCCTAGTGCCGGTCTGGTGGTGGGAACGGGCGCCATATTGGGAGGAGCCAGAGAGCGCAGGGACCTGTGGCAGCGGTCCAGTCGCTCGAGGCTCCCTCACATAAAACGCAATGTGCTGGAGGGAGCGCAGCGGACGTGCGCAGCGGGCGCGACGGAGGCGCGCTAGAGTCAAGCTCGTCTGCGCTCGTCCGCGAGCGTCCGGGGCTAGGGGCTAAGGACTCTGTCTGTCCTTTAATGTACACTTCCGCTGATTTACTAGCGCTGCGGCCTTCCATCATGATGTGCCCCCCCATTCCCCTTAACACGGTGAAACGGACATCTCGCCTAGGCATTGCCAATCCTATTACTTTAACTACGGACCCTGCCTCGAGTTACGCGGTTTCCGAAAGCTCTTCAGGTACTATTTGTAATTTTAAATGTGTTTATTTAAACACCCGCTCTATGACCAAACATCAGACAGACATCTTTTTGTTACTATCTGATACTAAACCGGATTTACTCCTGTTGAGCGAAACATGGCTTACACCGGATTCATTACCGGACATCCTAGCTGCCTTGCCTGCTGATTATTACATTATCTCTGTTTTACGACCGGGAGGTAAAATTGGCGGCGGGGTGGCCATTATCTCCAATAAGAAACATCAACTCAGACAACTTCCCTCCTTAGATATTCCTAATGTGGAGAATATTGTTGCTAAGCTGGACACTGTCAATGGGACACTCGTGGTGGTTCTACTATACCGCCCTCCCCAAATTATGACCACGTTTCCTGCTATTCTTGCGGAGCAACTGGCCATGCTAGCCACCAATAATTCTAAACTACTCCTGATTGGGGATTTAAATCTCTGGTTTGATAGTATACCATTAGACCCCCAAGCTGGTGAGACGAGGGACCTTCTGAGTGATCTGAATCTTATACAACATATACATACTCAGACCCATCAAAAGGGCCATAGTCTCGATCAACTTTGGTCATTGAATTTGACTATTAATGTTACTGATATTAAACCCTGCAGCTGGTCTGACCATTTTTTTATTAGTTTCTCATTTTGTGTTGCGAAAGCTCCTCAATTTAAGCTGAAGGCTACCAGTCTGACTCGGAAATGGTCCTCGTTGGACATGTCAGTTTTTTTAAATTTGTTAAAGTCTACTTTGCCAGAGCAGAGTTTAGATGTGGAGATAGCCGATTGTAGGCTTCAAGATTGGCTAACCTCAGCCATTAATGTCTGTGTTCCCCTCACTCGCTTTGACAACTCACGCGGCGCGGATGCGCATAAGTGGTTCACACCGGAGTTGAGAAAATTAAAACTTGAAGTGAGGCAGCAAGAGAGAACATGGCGTACCAACTACTGTCCCGAAGCAAGGATAGCATACTGTCTAGCTCGTAAAGCCTACCAAAAGACATTGCACACTCACAAAACTGCTTATTTCTCTTCTAAAATACTTAATGCGACTAACAAGTCGAAAGAAATTTTCAGGATTGTGAATGAGTTGTGCAATGATGAGAGAACTTCCCCCCCGGTTGTCCCCTCACAACTGCTCTGCAACTCATTGAACGACTATTTTAATGATAAAATAGTGTTGATCAAGGATACTCTATCCAAGCTGCCAGTTTGTGTCCCGATAGACGACACCTTTTTTAACCCTCTTACTTTGCATTCTTTTCCTTTAATCACTGATCAAACCTTTCAAGATTTGCTCACGAGAGTTAAATCAGGATCTCCTCAGGATGCCTGCCCTCCCCAAGTAATGAGAGAAATAGGTCGGGCACTCCCAAGTAGCCTGATTCCATTGCTTAATAACTCCCTTAAGTCAGGGAATGTTCCTAATAGCTTTAAACAGGCCTTACTGATCCCTTTAAAAAAGAAACCTGGTATTGATTCCTCAGACCTCTCTAACTACAGGCCAATATCGTTACTGCCCTATTTATCTAAAATATTGGAGGCGCACGTAACCAACTGCCTATCAAGTTTTGTGGAAGCCTCTGGCTATTTACAACCTAACCAGGCAGGGTTCCGGCCTGGTCACTCGACTGAGGCAGTGATACTGGCTGTTCAGAACACCTTAAGGTCTAACGCAGACAGGGACCTGCACCAGGCACTGGTGTTATTGGATCTGTCTGCTGCGTTCGACACGGTTGACTACAACATCTTGGTCAACCGTGTCGAACAGGCCGGCCTTCGGGACTTGGCCTTGGCCTGGCTCAAGTCCTTTATTTCAGGACGTACCCAATCGGTTCGACTGGGTTCTTTTACAGCCCCAAAAAAAATTTCTTTTTGTGGGGTTCCTCAAGGATCCTCCTTGTCTCCCTTATTATTTAATTTGTATATGCGGCCTTTGCTGTTCTCTTTACGAGAGTTTAAGGTTGATGTATATAATTATGCAGACGACCTGCAGTTGGTTTTTGTACTAAACTCTCACAATGCTGCTGAGGAATTCCGAGCAACTATGTCTCTTATCCAGAGGTGGATGTCCCTAAACCACCTCAAGTTAAACCCGGGAAAAACAGAGCTTATCTTACCTGGGAAGAGTGAGATCAGTTGGAGTCCCAGCTTTTGGCCGTCGGATATGGGCTCTCCCCCAAAAAAATCCCGCACGGTAAAAAGTTTGGGAGTGACTCTTAGCGAGGATCTCACCTTGGCAAGTCAAATCGGAACTGTGGTTTCCTCGGGGTTCTTTCAGCTGAGGAAGATTAAAAAAATCGCACATCTCCTCACAGGTTTGGCCTTAATTCAAACAGTTAGTGCCCTAGTCCTGTCTCATATTGATTTCTCAAATGGCCTCTACCTGGGGGCGCCTATCGGCCAACTCAAAAGACTGCAATACTTGCAAAATCAAGCTGCAAGACTTATTTGCAAAGTCCCTAAGTGGGAATCAATTAGACACGGACTAGAGATTTTGCACTGGCTGCCTGTGGAACAGAGAGCCACATTTAAGGTGGGCTGTATTGTGTTTAAGGCTCTGGAAGGTAAGGGTCCTATGTTCCTTAGATTGTTACTGCGCAAATACAAACCCTTGCGCAGTTTGAGATCCATCCACAAAGACCTTCTTGAGGTCCCTCGTTTCAAAAAGAAACGTCAGGGAGGTAGCAGTTTTCAATTTTTAGCCGCTTCATTGTGGAACTCCCTCCCTCTGACTCTGCGACATAGTAAGGATCTTCTTGCTTTCAGGAAGGCATTTAAAACTTTTCTTTTCTCTCAGGCTTATGGTAAACAGTGATTGTATTTCTTTTATGTACTGTTATGTTGACTCTCTCACCAGCGCCAAGAAGCCCCCGGGCGTATGTGCGCTTAATAAATAATAAATAACATAACATAACATAACATAACAGAGATGCATGCTACTCGCCGATAAAGCGCTTTAACACGTCACCTCAGCAGGGGTAGCAAGCACTATATAAATGCAAACCTTTTCCCCTCTTCTATGGCTCAGCTACCCTTCTCTATCCAAATAACTGAATACCATATCCACCACTCAAATTACTTTCATATTTCACTATACTCCTTCAAACTAATTCTTTATGGGTTCTGGAGTAGCTTGCTACCCGCCTAAAAAGCACTTCAACACCCCATCAGGGGTAACAAGCGCTATGTAAATGCAAACCTTTTTCCCTTTTCTATCCCTCCGCTATCCTTCTGAATCCAAATAACTAATTAAGCTATCAACTACTCAAATTACTTTAATATTACACTATACTAATTCAACACTAATCCTTCATGGGTTCCGCTGTAGTGAGCTACTCGCTGAAAAAGCGCTTTGACGCCTCATTAGGGGTAATAAGCCCTATATAAATGCAATTAGAATACAATACAATATAGTTATGTAATGGCACTGAATACCCAAATTCAGATTTCAGTAATCATTTTAATGGCTCTCAATAATTGTCAAAAATAACATGAAAGTTGTGATCAATCTATAGTCTGAACCCAAAACTGGCCAGGGTCAACACTATTAAACAGTTGACTGTGTCTAAGGTAAAATTGACCGGCTACCACTTGATGTTCATAAGGCCATAATACACAGACTTATGTAAAGGCAAATTTCTCTGTCCATTGCTGATTTTTTTGTAATTTTGAATTCTGGCTATAAAAGTGTATCGATTTTATGCTGTGTAAGAAATACAGTTCTGGGGTCCCATTGCAATCAGAAGTTACTGGCGTTGATTGCCTTAAATGTCCTGGGTCTTCCATACTGTGGGACCTTGAACTAGGACGGAGTACCCGTTTTAGCACTTGACTCTCAGGTCAATGAGGCACAGACGTCCAAAGATAACTCAAAACGGTGAAGTGGTCTAGAAACTCAGAACTCAGCACCAAAATAATAACACTCATTAAATCAGTATCCAACATGTGCTTTTGCTTTTAAGAAAAAAAATATGTTAAGGCATATGTAACTGAATACTGCACATGAACCTACAAATATATACAGAATTTCACTGCAAATAAATCTTTGCAATTCATCACCTAACAACTAGGTTGCAAATCACCTACCCTAAATATTTACTATTGAGAGCAACTGCACTTTTAATTATTGTCGGCTTCATTATTTTTGAGATTACATGTGACAATTTGTATGCCTGTAAATTCCAACATAGAAAACAACAATTTCCCTTATGTAGTCTTATCATAGTAACATGGGACTTATCACAATCAAATAGATTGGGCCTACAGAAGGTGACAATACAAAAATAAGGGCCTACTGCCTCTGAAGACAATTGACAAAACAAGCATACACTTTTTAACGTAAACCTACTGTCTCTTCATAGAGACACCACCAAGCAATTACTCCGAACCAACTAGCATTCTCAGGAAACATTTATTTAGGGCTGATATACAAATGCCTCCAACATTAAAGGTCAAACCCTTCAGCCAGGTTCAGCTCTGCTGTCTGGGCTTGTCTGCTCCAAATTGAAAGCTTATTTGTTTGCTCCTGGTTGCTTTGCATGTAGAGCGTTTCTATTCTAGTGTGTCACCACTGATTTTTGATACACCTGCTCATCTTTTCATTTCTTTTTACACATAACAGCTACTGTGGTGGCTTTCCTTTTACACTAAAAGTGTCCCTGCCTCTTCATTGGGCATCTGACACACTTTATTCCTGAATGCGTGGTGGCCTCAAGGAAACACGTGGTCCTACTAGCTTCTCTGGTATTTGTTCCCTTTTGTCCTTTGATAGATCCAGCTTTTCCTGCTTTTCACTCGGCCTACTTTCTCTCTCTTTGGGTGAGGTGAGAGGAAAGGCATAGCCTTGTCTGGGGGACAAAGGAGATCCACACAGCAGTGCTGCAAGATGAGGCCTTGAAGCACTTATGCAGTGGGGAGCAACTTCTGTAATCCCTGTTCTCCTACTTCCATCACAAAGGTGGAACATGAATGAAGCACAGAATAGCACAACAGAACCCTGGGGAGACCTAAAACAAAAAGAGCGATTTTGTTCAGGCTTGAACTCTTTTGTTTCACATCTGTAAAGAGCAAGACAAGTGTGAAGCAGAGACAGGCATTTGCTTTTTGTGATTTCTCTAAGACAGCAACCCTGACTGTCAGCAGCATCCGCTCAGGGGATGTAGTGCCTTGAACTTTCAATGCCTACTTGGCTCACTTGTGTGGCAGAGAATCTGTTCAGCTCCAAAGAGTTTACTGGAATCACGTGGGGCAGTTGCCTCTTTAGCTTGTTTCCTGTGGCCCATCTGAGCTCGTGCTTCCTGTTGCTGTGGTGTCGCAACTTTCTGTTCTTTTTGCATCACTCCTTTTGGACGTGGGGAAGCAGCATTGAAAATGTCCCTAGGGCTTCGGGGTTTAACGATGTATGTGGAAAATAGATGAGCCAAGTTTCTGAGGTCTGAAGAAGTTGCCGAGAGCCACGAGAGCCGAGTGCATGTAAAGTCTTTTTATTATTAGTCACAAGATGTTGGACCAGTACATCCTTGCTACTAAGCCCAATCAAAGATGGGCCCTCACTACATTTTAGAATGGAGAACATCCATTTGCAGGAAAACGTCTGCTCTCAATGTAATAAGCTGTCCCTTCCTGAAAGGCGGGGAGTTTGACCAGCAATGGAAGCATAGCAACAGAGCTGTAGAATTGTCCAGTAGCTTCATTACCCCATCTCAGTATTTATGTCCCTTGTTAGACTTGTCATCCTCAGGGTGGTAATCCCCCAACATTTTGCCTGCTTAGCTCCACTTTTTGCTGTATCTTTGTGTTGGCCTTGGGACTTTGAGCCCACTACCACTGCTAAAGTGAATGTGCTTCTCCCCTAAAACATGGTGACATTGGTATATGCCTGATTGGCATATTACTTTTACTGGTAAGTCCCTTGTAAAGTGGTATACCATATACCCAGGGCCTGTAATCTAAATTCTACTAGTGGGCCTGCAGCACTGATTTTGACACCCACACAAGTAGCCGTTCAAACCTCTCTCAGGCCTGCAATTCTAAAGCCTGATGGTGCAGTTTACTGCCCCATTAACTAGTATTCAAAACCACTTGCCAAGCCTTAAACTCCCCTTTTTATTCCACATAGATGATCCTTAAGGTAGACTCTAGTAACCCTATGGGCAGGGTTTTCTGTATTTAAGAGGTAGGACTGGTAGGTTTATGTTTTACATGCCCTGGTAGTGACACACATCTAAATTCATTTTCCACTGCTGTGAGGTCTATTCATCCCAAAGGATAGCATTGGGAAATCCATAAAACACTTTAGACTGTAATTCCTGATTAGAAAGGAGTAGCTAAATCATGTTTCATATAATTGTAATGACAATGATAAATACTTTTTTGCGGTAAAGTTGGATTTGACATTACTATGTTAGGAATGACACTTCTTAAATTGACCTCAGAGTGGAGCGCCAGGGGATGCTTTCAATATCCTATTGGAGGCACTTTTCTCACTTCTTAAATGTGGACATTTATTTGCTCTATACTTTTATCTCCTTGAAGATCAATCTGGACAAAACTGAGGTGCTGCCCATAGTCATCTCGGGCAGCCCCTGGAATGACGGTTTTTGGCCCAAGGAGTTGGGTAGGGCACCGGAACCAGCAACCGTGGTGAAAAGCTTGGGAATTCACATTGACAGTAATCTGTCCATGAACAAACAGGTGTCCGTAGTGGTTGGCACATGTGTTGGTTTTCTGAGACAGCTTCGCAAGATTTCTCAATTGCTGTCTTTTTCCACCTTAAGAAGTGCTGTGTCAGCTATGATTCTGGGCCGTCTGGACTATGGCAATGTGTTATACTTAGGGCTTCCCCAGCGGCAACTTGCGAGGCTGCAGATCGTAATGAATGATGCCGCGAGATTAATTTTTAAGATGCCAAGGAAAACGCGTGCAACCCCTCTCCTGCATCAGTTACATTGGCTCCCAGTTAGACAGAGGGCGCTGTTCAAAGGATTGTGTATTTCACACAAGGCACTCTATGGTAATGCGCCTAGTTACATCAAGACCAGACTTACGGGTTATACCCCTGGTAGGGCGCTACGGTCCTCTGAAGCTACTCTTTTGGCCAATCCACGTTTTCCCCTGTCCACTATGGGCGGGCGTGCTCTTTCCACTTTGCTTCCAGCAGCGTGGAATAAATTGCCAATTAGTCTCCGCAAGGAGTCCAACCTATTGCTCTTTCGCCGAACATTAAAAACAATACTTTTTTGGGAAGCATGGGGAGTGCTATAAGTTAGACATCTGGTTTCGGTAGCACTGGTTTCCTTTTATGTACAAGCGCTTAGAGACCTCGGGGTGATAATGCGCTATATAAATGGAAATAAATAAATAAATAAAAATAAATAAATCTGTGTGCCTGCAGTGTCTAATACACATCTGGGCTGGGTGACAGCTACACTTTGTGCATTCCCTCTAGACAGCCAAAAACACAGGAAGGAGAGGCTCATCTGCATTCCAAGCACTCATCTGCCTTCATCTGCAATCTGAGTGGCCTTCCTCGGAAGGGAGGAATGTCTAGTCCACACACAAATCACAGATTTACCACCCTCAGATAGACTGTCAGGCAGAACTGGGACAAAAGGGATCTTTGAGCACTTCGGAGAGCTCCTTTGAAATCACCCTCTCCATCAAATACACTTTTGGGTATTCGTGCTAGGCCTCTAACCCTACCAAATCTGTACACTACTGTACCTGGGAAGACCTGGGAAGACCTCTGCAAGTAAGGGCTGCTGTGCTGTAAGGATTGCCACTTTGCCTTGCCTGACTTTTCTGCAGAACTGCTTCTACGCTTTGCTGAGCTGCCCTGCTGCCTGCTGATCTCTGCCCTACTGAGGACAAGGATTTGACTCATCTCACTTAAACCCAGAGTGCACCCAAGGGCTTGCTAACCTGCCTCCTGTTTTCAAAATTCTCAGGGACACAAAAGACTTCCTGCAATCTTGATGGTGCTGCTGGACTCTGCCATCTGTGAGGCATACTGTTTCTGAGGTGCCCCCTCCAGTCCTGGGACTCAGAAGTGGATTCTGTCGCTAGGCACGAGTCCCCGCCACCTCCACACATGTTGAGATTGTTTATCAAGTTGGCAGGACGGACGGAAGGTACGGACCGTGCAAATCAGCTCAGCTTATACGAACGTAAAGTATTTAAAACAAGCGCAAGCAGCTTGAAAGGGACGAGCAGCATCCCTGTTCATGCAGCAGTAACAGGCGGTGCAAAGCTACTCATACGCACATAACATGGAAAGCATCCAGGACAACTAGCTACAAATGATGGAGCAGGGACGTTCAGAATCTAGCTCAGGGAGTTAAGACCTCACTACTGAAATCAGTGTGCAACCTGCATGTCTTGGGTTCATTTGTATCCTTCCTACTCTTGCTCTGCCTTTCATCTCCCTCAAGCCCATAAAAGAAGTGCCATTATGTTGAGTAACAGTGACCGCTACTACTAGTATGCCCAATTGCAGCATGTTCTACCCCCTGCTGTGGCCACAGACTGGGAGGCTGAGGCGTAGTGCGAAGCGAACCGGGACCGGGAGCGAGGACTACACTCCCCAGCAACCTTTGCGGATTTCGGCGCCGTTGCGCAACTGCCAGTGTTCCTGTGCGCCAGGAGGCCCTTTTAAAGACTTCCAGGGGCTCCAGCAGTGGGGGATGCCTAATTGCAGCTTGTTCTACCTCCTGCCGGGGCCGCAAACTCGGAGGCTGAGGCGGAATGCAAAGTGTACAGGAACCGTGAGCGAGGACTACACTCCACAGCCGCCGCGCAACTGCCAGCGTTCCTGTGCACCAGGAGGCGATTTAAAAAACCTCCAGTGGCTCCCACAGCATGGGACGTGCGCAGGCGTGCACAGACCAAGGGCGGTCCACCTGTACCAGTCAGAGGCCGAAGGCGGCCGAGCTGTGTCACCCCTCTTGGCTCAGGTTAAACTTGCTGCATAAATTTGGCTACAGGACATTATTTGGTTTCAGGTCAGTGATTTGTTAATCTTTTATTTTTTACGGGTGCACTCTTTCATCTCACTGGGCTGTATTTGAACTACTTCGGGACCAGTTGACATACAGCCAAAGATTCAAGTTGGGGTTACACTGAATTATCTCTTTGGAGCATTGACTGTGATCCCATAGTAACAGTAGTAATTAAGCAATTGGAACCCCCCCCAAAAATGGGCAAGCAATACTGCACTGATAAAAAACAACCAGTTCCACCAATTCCAAAACCTAAAATCCAACCCACCTCCATCGATAGGATGCTGGAGAGAGCAATAGGAGTGGTGGCAACTGAAATCGAACAGACTGAGAGACTACAATCACTTACCCCAAATTTGCACCCTCCCCTGATAGTCCTCGAAACATCACAAGCTTCACAAGCCTCCGGTCCATCCCCTAGTAATACCCCTAGGGCCCTGACTTCCATCGATGATGTGCCTAATGCTGAAACACAGACGGAGGCGATTCCCCTGAGCCAAGTGAAGAGGGGAAAATCTAATACTAAAGCTCCTACCAAAACAGGGTAAAAAAAGAAGAAATTAACAGAAGAACTCATGGACGATAAAGATAGCAGGGAGAGGTGTCTTTCCAGCAGATCTGAAAGGGATAATGAACAACCAGCATGGGTTACAAATTTAGTGGTAGATTTACATTTTCAAATAATGGCCATTGTAAAGGACAAACTCAAAATGTTGATAGATAGGATTGATACAATGACAACACTCCTAGAGACTAGGGCAGGGGCTACCAACAGAAGGGAAGGGACTGGCTACACACAATATAAGTAGGGCTGTCCCAATCCCACCCCAAAATAGCCCCTCTCCCAGTCGTATCAATGTTCAAGCAAGGCAGCGCACCACAACTCCTAGCAAGATAAAAACAACAACCAACGCCCCACAGAACAGTGGCCCACAGCAAGATTGTCGACAATGGGAGAGGGTAGGTTCCACAAAAAATACTGAGACCCTCAAAGAAAATAGCTCACCATTGTGCATTGATCTACCGGCAGAGTCAACCCCTTATGTTTTCATGTTGTCAGGCATCCCCAAACTTGGGTGAGGGCATAAGGAATCACACCCGGACCCAAAAAAGAAATGTTTATTTTGGATAGTTAATAACAAACAATTCCGCTACAAGGATGCCGGAGAAATTTTAATGACCAGTCAAGTAGGTTGGGGGGGGGGCTGGAGACCCAAGACTTTACGGGGAGACTGTGTAATCATCAATTTCAGAAATTCATCAGAAGCCCGGGCAATCCTGACAAGGGTAAACAGTCTAAATATTGATTTTTTTATATCGACAGGCAATAATATCGAGTCCATAATTTCGGAGGGGCAGAATATCGAAATCAAGAATTTAGACGACCAGAATATCGACCTGAAGGTAAGAAATATTGTTTTTGTTAATATCGAAGTTAGGAATATCGATAGGAAAAATATCAATGTTACTAATATCGATATTAATAATAGTGTTATGTATTTTATTTTATATGTTTGTTTTTATATTTTTTGTTAAATATTGTACTAATTGTAAAATAAATGTATTACATTTTTAGAAGTTAGTAATCATTTATTAAAGTAAATTATGTGTTTTAGTACCGTAGCGGGTTGTGGGAGTATAGAGGAATAGGGTGGGAAGTAATTTAATTATAGTAAATTAATTGATTATTCTTTAGGAATTTTTAAATATTTTAAAAATAAATTTTGCGTTTTAGTTCTGTAGCAGGTTGTGGGTTTATAGTGGAATAGGGTGGGATGTAATTTAATTGTAATTAGGTAAATATGTAATTTTTATTTATTGGTATTGATAAATATTGTTATGTTAATTAATTATAAATTGGTAATTAATTGTTATTAATTGGTAAATAATTTTTAGTAATTCGTAATTCATTTTTATTAATTGGTAATTATTCTTATTAATTGATTAATTGGTAATTATATTAAGTGTATTCATTTATAAGTGTGTTTTGAGGTTGAGGTTATAGGGTAATAAGGTGGGAAGTAATTTATTTGTAATTAAGTAAATATTTTTTTTAGTGTTGAGTATTGATAATTAAATTATTGTTAATCAATTATTAATTGGTAATACATATTTAAAAATTATTTTACTTTTTTAATGAATTGTTCATTAATTGATAATTGGTAATTATATTAATTTTTTTAAATGTAATTGTGTTTATCAATAAATTATTATTAATTAATTATTAATTGCTATTTTTTTAAATAATTATTGTTTTTTGGTATTGTTTTTTTTAATTTTTTATTTTATTATTATTTTAATAATTATTATTTAATAGTATTTTTTTAATTGCTAATAAATTATGAATTGGTAATTTTTTTTAAATGATTTCTTGGTATTGTTAATTAATTTGTTGTAATTTAATCATTAAATTGTTAGTTTAAAAAATATATATTATTTTAATTATTAGTAAGTTGTTTTGACCCCTATGCTATCCAACACTTTCCCTATTGTTGCACCCTTTGGAGTTGGAATATTAATTTTAACCCCTACGCTATCCAACACTTTCCCTACTGTTGCACCCTTTGGAGTTGGAATAGTAATTTTAAACCCTACGCTATCCAACACTTTCCCTACTGTTGCACACTCTGAAGTTGGAATAGTAATTTTAAACCTTGCGCTATCCAACACTTTCCCTAATTTTGAACCCTCTGGAGTTGGAATAGTAATTTTAACCCCTACACTATCCAACACATTACGTACTGTTCCATCCTCTGGAGTTGGATAGTAATTTTAACCCTTACGCTATCCAACACTTTCCCTACTGTTGCACCTTCTGGAGTTGTAATAGTAATTTTTACCCCTACGCTATCCTATGTTTATTGTTTTAGTTAACGTAGTGTCTAATTTTTTTTAAATGATTTTTTTAAACTTTGTTATATATAGTTTTGATATTTGTATTTATATTATTGTTGTATGCGTATGTATGTATTTATAATTTATAAAACGTTTTTTAACAATTAATTGTAAATAATATTTAGTAAGTATATATATTCTTTTATATGTTTATATTTTTTATATTATGCGGTCGATTCCGATTCGGAAAACAAATCTGTACGACGATTCGTATTCGTAGCCGTTTCTGTACGAATCGTACAAATACGTCCAAATCACGTAGTACGATCCGTTCTGAGAAAATACGTCCGAATCATTGCGAACCGTACAAAAAGGAAGGGTAAATCCATACGACATCAACCCGCATAGTGAACCACACGATTCGTAAAAATGCCGTACGACCCGCCAAATACGATCTGGACCGGGGAATAAGTACGCGATTCATATGGTAAAAGTCGCTTATGAGCAATTCGTATGGAGGGCAACACTATCACATACACACCTTACCCGTAAAATCAAGGGGTGTACGCACGGGGTGTACGCACCGTACACCTATGACACCGGGGTGTACGAACCATACCCGTACGGTCCGTACACCTACGATCATGGGGTATACGCACAGGGACATACGCACCGTACCCCTGAAGTCCAAGGGTGTACGCACCGTACCCCTTCAATCATGGGGTGTACGCACTGTACCCGGGGGATCCATTTCGTATGCATTTCAAGGCAAAATCTGCTTTTACGGACGTTTTAAGCTTCCGTAGAAAAAGAGTCGTACGGAGTGTTGTCGATACGATTCGTACTTGCTGGGTCGGAAAATGCAGCTTTGATCCGTACAGACATCGCGTACTGTGCATTCCGAATGCAGTTTGTACGGGTGAGTTGTACGGTCTTCGGTACGATTCGTATGGAGAACTGCTTTGGATACACATCGTACTACATCGTATGTACGTGTACAGTTCTGCATACGATTTGTTCGGGAAAAACGCTCTGTACGGCTATTCGGAGGGCATTTTACCGAATCAGAATCGGCCCCTTATAATTTTAAATATATTTTTAACTATGTTTATTTTAATTATATGTATTATTTATTTAATTGTATAATATTTTGAAACATTAAAATAAAAACGATATTTTTTACAACAATATTTTTTACAACAATATTTTTTTCTCGATATTCTCCTTAATGTAGATAGGACTTCGATATTATTGACGTCGATATTCCACCTCCGATATTTTTGATGTCGATATTTTCTACGTCAATATTCTGTCAGTTATTCCCTGACAAAGGATGACTGGAGACAGGAAGGAACAATAAGAGCTGTCCCGCTGGGTTATTTTTGCCCCCCTACAAGGCCCACAGTATTGTGGAATTGGATGGGAGGGGAGGCCCCTAAATCAAAACTACCAAACATATATATTGGGATTTCGACCGCCGAGGCAACCACTCTTCTCTATCCCCACAACTAATAGGTTTGGGGCCCTTGAAGAGGTGGATTGACTTGTATTCGAAGGTGTGCAGGCCAAAGGGCAATAAACATCAAACAGGGGTGACCATGGAACAGTATATGATAGTAGAAGAAGTTGAGTCCAGTGGAAGGCAGAAAGTGACAGAAGGAGGCAATAAGTCAGAACCCGAGGGGTAATAACTAACGGTCAACCACATGTCTCCAACTGTGGGTCCTCCCAGAAGTTAGGTCCATGTACTGGCCAGATTATGCTCCCCCAGTCCCCAGAATGTACAACTAATGATAGAGGGCCGGATCTATCGAGGCTGCGATTTCTCTTTTGGAATGTGGCCGGCCGTGTCCCCAAGTTGGATAGTCCTGACTGGGGGAGCTTCATTGAACAACATGAAATGTGCATTTTCCAAGAAACTTGGGCAAGGGGGATCTACTTAAACAAGGTTGTTAGATTTGTGGGTCTCTAGTTGGCACAGGTAGGTACTTGTGACAAATAGGGACCCTTTCCTCTAGTCAGGGTAAGGGAGTACACTCTTAAAATAGCCCCTGCTCAGCCCCTAGGTAGCTTGGCACGAGCAGACAGGTTTATCTCAGAGGCAGTGTGTAAAGCATTTGTGAACACATACAATAATCCAGTGACAACACTACAGATGGACACCACACAGGATTTATATCAAAAATAAATATTCTTTATATAGATTCATCACAAGACCGCAAATGACAAAAATCCACAATACTGTACTTAAAATGGTAGAGTTAGTATAGTTCTTTTTGGATCTTAAAATGCGACACTTTGAGTCAGTGTACCTTAAGATGTGACACGCAGGGCAACGAAAGTGTTGCAAAGATGGTGATGCGTTGATTCCTTCCTGCATTTCCGGGGCGATACGGTGAGCAACGTCGCGATGCAATGAAATTTTGGTGCAAAGAAATCAAGATGTCGATTTCTTCTTGATGCAGCATGCTTCTCCGATGTTGCGAGAAGTCTTAATTCAACGCGTCAGCTGCAGCGGCGACACCCTCGTTTGGCGATGTGACGACAGCGGCTTTGGTGGTGACACTCTTCTACGACGATGCGAGACACTTCCACTCCATGCGACAGCATCAGTGGAAACACCCTTGTTCCATGATGTGACGACAGCGGCTCCGACGGTGGCACGCTTCTCTGTGGATGCGAGGCACTTCGGTAGTGCAATGCGACAGCTACAGCGGCGACACCCTTGTTCCGTGATTCGACGACAGCAGCTGTGATGGCGACACGCTTCTTCTTCGTTGCGAGACGCTTCCCATGATGAGGTGCAGTGCGAAAGCTACAGCGGTGACATCCTCGATGCAACAGCAATGGCTGCGATGGTGACACGCTTCTTCTTCATTGTGAGACGCATCCAGCTCCTTGCAACACACAGTCCCTCAGAAGGCCCAAAACAGCAGCAGGCACTTCCAAAGTACACTTGGGGAGCTGGTGGTTGAAGTCTGTTGTCCCTGAGACTACAGTAGGAGGCACGCTCTTCTCTCATGCCCTTGGAGATCCTTCAAGTTGAATAAAGTGCACACAAAGTCCTTTCTCCTTTCTTTGGCAGTCAGGCAACCACTGCAGGCCAATCCCCCAAGCAGCCCTTCAGCTTAGGGATAGTCTTTCCTTAGTTTCTTCAGGTTCCTCTCCTCAGCAAAGGTTTCTTCTTCTTGTCCAAAAGTAATCTAACTCTCTGGGGTTTGGGTCCCCTCTTTTATACTACTTTTCTCTTTGTTCTCTGAAGGCAGAGAGGACTTTGCCTAGTCCAAACCAGTTCTGGTCAGTCCTGGAGCACTCTGTTGACATGACTCCTTCTTTCCTTTCACAGTGCAGGGCAGAAACATCAGACACCCCACAGGAGGTGGTGCCAGCATTGTGAAGGGAAGGCACAGCCGTGAGGACTCTGTTGACATGACTCCTTTTCTCCTTTCACAGTGCAGGGCAGAGACATCAGACGCACCACAGGGGGTGGAGCCAGCATTGGGGGGGAAGGCACAGCCCTATTTAGGTCCCAGGTGCAACACGTCCCTCCCATCTAGATTCAGATCTTTCTATTCACCACTGTGCTGACTCACCCTGTCTCCTGGAATCCCCCAGTCTCTGTCACTAAAACTCCAGACAAGGAATACACAATCTAACAGAGGCAGGCTTGGATTGTTAGACAAGAAAATACCTACTTCTAAAAGTGGTATTTTCAAACACAGAATGTTAAAACCAACTTCACTAAAAGATATATTTTACCATTCTGAGTTCAGGCATACTAAACTCGAATTTCTACCATGTTCCCTGAGTCCGTTAGTATTATAAAATGTATAATCTAACTGCCCATTCTGACCTATGGAGAACAGGTAGCCTTGCAATAGTGAAAAACGAACATTACTGTAATTCACTATTAGGACATGCCACACACACCAGGGCATGTCCTACCTTATACTTACAATGCACCCTGCCCTTGGGCCTACCATAGGGGTGTCTGATATGAAGAAAAGGGAAGGTTTAGGAACTGGCAAGTGGGTGCACTTGCCCAGTCAGCATGGCAGTACCAGACTGCACACAGGTTCTACAATGGCAGGCCTTGGACAAACTTTTACAAGCTGCTTCTGTAGGTGGCACAACCATTGCTGCAAGCCCACTTGCAGCATTTGGATTACAAGCCCTGGGCACTCCTGGTACACTGTACTAGGGTCTGACAGGTAAACCGAACCTGCAATCATGGAGTCACTAATCCATACATTAATTTACAATAGGGAGCACTTGCACTGTGGCACTGGACAGCAGTGGCACAGAGCCCAAAGCATCAAACATCACAAATAAACACACGAGGCAACAGCAAAAATGGAAAGGAGACCCACGCTAAGGTGCTAGGTCTAACAAAGGTTATGCCGTGTTTACCATTCCAGCGACATCAGGAGGAAAGGGGAGGCCATTGGGGGTTTTGAGCACTTGGGTAGTGACACACCTGGGCAGTACATCTACCCAGCTAGAAACAGCTTCAGATAACATGCTGTGTTTCCTCCTTAATTTCCCTCTGAGGACCTCTGTTGCCCTAATAAACATCTATTCCAGACCAGTTAGCCGCAGCAAAGAGTCGAAGACCCTTAACGAGCGAACGTCATTCCTTCCCAACATTCCTGACAACTACCTGTTAATTGTAGGGGATTTTAACTGTCAGTATGAGCCCCTAGAGGGCATGAATAGGGACATCCCTTTGTGAAGAAGATCTGCATTGAACTGTATCAAACTCAACCTGTCTGTTAGTAAGAGCATGGACTCCCTTAGTACTTCAGATGAATTCCTTGGCACTAAAATATTCATCGAGATCTTGTAATGGTAGAACTGAATCCGAAACCCCTGGTAAGCATACTTTTAATAGAATTGGCCAAAACACGCTAATTGATTATATTTTGGTCTGAATAACCTCATGGCATAGGGTTGCTGCTTTTGAGATTGTGCTGCCTCATGATAGTGACTATAATGCGCTAGATTTAGAACTACTTATATTAACCCCTGAGACCACCAACCACCTGGCTACATCTGCTGATGGCAGATTGAATATTTTTAATTGTAGGAGGAGAGTCCAATGGGCGGACCTGAGTAAATCTCAAGAAAAGCTAGGCGCCACGATTCTAATGGACTCATACAAAGCTAACAAGGCTGACTTTTTCTTTCCAATGAAAAAGGTTAGTATTAAAGAATTCCCTGTCACCCATGGTTTAATAGAAATTGCCGATAGACCAAAAAAGCTATGGTCTCTGTCATTAAGGCCAAAAACAGACCGTTGATCAAAATCTGTAGAACGGCGTATCGTACAAGTACGGTGGAGGTAAAAAAACTGTGGAAAAGTGGGAAACCCTCAGAAGCTCCCTGGGAACCCGTGATATGAAGACCCATTATGAATGTGGTGAACACATTAGCACTGAAGGCAAACCAGCAATAGAGCCAAACCTATGGGCAAATGTGTGGGGGGACCACTTTGAGTCCCTCTACTCAAGAGCTAAGCCTGGGGCTAGTGCTATGAATGAAATATGGCTCCATTTGCAGGCAGACTGCTCTAATCCAAATAAAAACACCCGTAGAATGGTAGATGATACCCCAATGATAACCCTCACAGAGGTAACTGGTGCTTTAAGCCAAACTGCGTCTGGTAAGGTACCAGGGCTTGTTAAGATCCCTGGGGATTTGTTCCGAAATGAACCAACCATTTGGGCTACGTATTTTTAGTTTTTATTCAATGCTGTTATGTAAGATATGGCAATCCCTGCAAGTTGGGCCGGGGGACAAAATAATTCCAAATGAAAAAAAAGTGTTCCCTGATGCTGCCCACAAATTATAGGCCCATAAAGCTTATTGACATTAGTAAAAAATATCTTTGCATGTGTATTGTTATACCATATGCAGAGCTGGATGGAGGAACATAAAGTCCTCAGCCCGTTTCAAGCAGGGTTTAGAGAAAAAATGTCAACTCACGACCAGATTTTCAGGCTACAATTATTACACTGGAAGACCGTGTGTATAGAGGGTGGCAGCCTCTATTTCCTTTTTGTAGACCTGAAATCTGCAATCGATCTGGTCCAAAGAGAAACGTTGTAGAAAGTCCTGCTAGAGATGAGGGTTCGATCATATTTGTCTAAAGTGATAAAACGGTTGCATGAAGAAAATTATGCACAGATAAGATTTGTCAAACATGGGGAACTCACTACACCTATCCCTGTAAACAGAGGAGTGCGCCAGGGGTGTGTCCTCGCCCCAACTCTTTTTAGTCTTTTTATTAATGGGCTTTTCGACTTTTTAAACTCTGAAAAAGATCTAGATGCACCGAAGTTGGCAGCACATAATATCCCAGCCATGATGTTTGCAGACGATACCCTGTTATTGTCTAAAAGCCTAAAGGGTATACAGTGGGTCCTAAAGAAATGTGATGATTTCTGTAAAGAAAGGGGGCTAGAGATCAATCTGCAAAAAAACAAATTCATGGTATTTAATCCAACAAAAAGTACCCAGTCAAATCCCATGTCTAGAAGGCATTACTATTTCCGAAAAAATGGATTGGGGAGCACAGATCAAAAAAACAAGTATGAATTTATTGCAAACAACAGGAGGTTTGTCCAAGGTGTTTTCGCAAATCTAGGAGGAAACCCGCAGGCCCAGTAGTAGAGATATACAGGGTTTAAGCAAGAGCTGCTGCCCTATATGGAGCTGAAATTTGGGGGTATGACCTAGCTATAGCCTAACGCAAACATAAAATCTCTTTGTTAGACAGTTGTTTGGTCTTCCCAGCAGTACCCCACTTACTCCACTATGCCTAGACCTGGGTGTTTGGCCAATTGTGGATGAAGCTTCTCTGAGACCCCTTTTATTCTGGAGGCGCCTGTGGGTTACTCCAGAATTGCTTGAGTATAGGAGAGAACTCAGAGAGGTGCTGAATCTATCAGGGGCACAGAGACTACTGTGGTTTACTTATGTCAGGAATACCCTTACACTAATGAGTCTGGGTAATCTTTGGGATAAACCTGAAATACAATGCCCTACAGTCTCAAGGGAAGAGCTAAAGGTTTGACATTGGGAGACTAAACTTGCCCAGCTCCAGGGGGAACACTCAATGGGGAAACGTACTGCGGCATTTATGGAAACCAAAGACAAGTACACATTAGAGCTGGCGCTTAATGATATCATGCAGGCTGCCACAAGAAAGCTCTATTTACAGTTCAGGCACGGGGTACTGCCATTGCGTGCCTTTACGAATAAATGGGCGCGCCAACAAATTTTGGGTGGCCCAGCATGCAATCTGAAAGCCATGTGTTCTTTGTCTGTACTGGCTATAAAGAAGCAAGAAAACAATCGCTGGTTCAGATGTGTAGAAATCTACGAACCAGCAATGCTCAGAGGCCTTTAGGCTACTGAAATATGACGCCAGCTTCCCCATAGCATACTCTGTGGCTGGCTTTTTATTTTCCTTGTGGTGGACTCTGCAAGCTTTTTTTTAAAATGGCTCCAAAGATGGTGATTAATTCAGTGCATATATTGTCACGTTTTTAACTGATGACATTTTAGATGGATTTTATGCTTATCCTAATAGTATTTTAATTATGTATCATATTTAAGGTATGCAATGTTAGGTTAGAAGACTATTAGGATTTTAAGATTTAGGACTGGTGTTTAACGGTCTACAACAATGTTTTTTTTCTTTTCTCTCACCTTGAAGTAATCTGTTATCACATGAGTTTTCTATCCATATTCAAGGTCTACAAATCTTCTATTATGCTCTTGCACAAGCACTTTAATGTAACCAATTGTAAAAAACAGATAGTGTGGCTTACCATGGTTAAGCACATCAGTTTCAAAATAAACTCATTAGTATTGGTTTTGTGCACAAAACATCCAGAGCTTGCCACACAGACGCTCCACTGTAGAGACAGATCTAAACTCTTGAAAACAAGGATGGTGCACCAAAGGTAAAAGTCCAAAGCTTCGTGATATTGTAACAAATCAATCCTTTATTTATTCAAGCTTTAAAAGGCCTCAGCCAACGCATTTCGTTCCTGTCGGAACTTCATCAGGGCTTAGAAATCTCTTTATCAATCTCATACGGCAGTCAGGTGACAGATATGTAGAGTGTCCACTGTGTGTCAGGATCACGTTCTTAGGTCATAAGTATTGGAAGAATGCAGGCAGCAGCTTATAGGGCAACCCGATGTCCACAGACTCAGTGCAGGTTTTGTCCATATAAAATTGAAGATCTATACATTCCAAAAACCCAGTGCCAGAGGACTTAGATAACCCTCTGTCCAATTATAGAAAGGATAAAGTTCAGTGCGGCAGTCATTCTGCTCAAACAAGTATCAGACGAGCCGGTCTACACTGAGGCGCTCATTCTGCGGGTTCAGGGGGGAAAAATGTAGATGAGCGGACACAGTTATCCATGCTGCAAGGGGTTATATATACCCCTTTCCAGATCCTGTAGCCAGCCTATCCTCCTTTTCAGGCAGCCTGAACTTTGGATTTGTACCGGCCCCTCATGACCTCAATTAGCTTTTTGACCGCTTGTGACTTTTAAGCATTATTTTTGCATTTATTCTTTATAAATTCATATTTTGACTTTTACTGATTGGATTTTTGCCATTTTGGTCCTGGCTTACCCAGATACATATTCTCTATGTTTCTAAATCTGTTTGGAGTCTTTTTGTGATGTTTTCATTGTGTTACTGTGTGTGTGTTATACAAATACTTTACACATTGCCTCTTAAGTTTAGCCTGCCTACTCTGTGCCAAGCTACCTTATGGTGAGCACAGGTTAATTTCAAGTATTTATCTAGCTTACACTGACTAGGAGTATGGTCCCTACTTTGATAGGGTGCAAACCTATGCCAACTACATACCGAGGGGGCTGCGTACAATGAAGTGGCGCAGTGAGGGGTTAGCCGTAATGGATTAACGCCTCACTCCGCCACTTCTGAAATGCAAGGCTGCACCATATTTACAATGATATGGTGCAGCCTTGTGTTTCCCCCTGTGATGGTGCTACACCATAGTGCAAGAGCGTCTGCATGCAGGGGAGGATTGTTTATGTGTAGGAAGGAGTCCCTTCCTGCACATAAACAATCCTGAAATGCTATTTTGTCACTTTGTCATGTTATGTTATGTTATGTTAACCGGGGTTTTATAAAGAGCACATCTACTCTACTGAGTGTCCCGGTGCTTAATGCAGCACACATGAAAGTCACAAAACGGCCTTTTGTTTTTAGATTGTTTATGTACAGGAAGGAGGACTTTCCTGTACATCAATAATCCATGGCATTTTCGCTTTTTCCATGTGTGCTGCACAAGGTAGCACTCATGGAAAAAGCAAAAACAAGGAGAAATAATGCATTTCTCCTCGTTTCACCAACTTAAGATCAGGTTTTTCCTGGTCTTAATTTTGGCGTTGCCTCCTAAGTACGCTGCCCTTAACATAGGGAGCTGCATCAAAATCAATAGGTGTTGCAGTGGAATGCCCACTGCAACACCCACTGCCCACCCCTTTCATGCTAACCATAGCGTGAAAGGGGGCCTTATTTACAAGGCAGAATTAAGCCACGTTAAGTGGCGTAACTCTGCCTTGTAAATGAGGCTAAACCCCTAGGGCTAGATGTAGGTAATTTGTATTTACCGATTCATAAATACCGAATTTTACCGATTCGGTATTTATGAATTGGTAAATATGAAGGGGGGAGATGTAGGTAATTCCAGATGTGGAATTACCGATGCGGTAATATTCGGTATTTACCGATTCGGTAAATACCGAATCGGTATTTCCTATTGATTCCTATGGGCTGTGAAGCCCATAGGAATCAATGGGAAATACCGATTCGGTAATTACCGAATCGGTAAATACCGAATTCTGCAAGGGTGCAGGGGGTGTCACTTTGACACCCTCTGGCACCCCAAAAATTGACATGTGCGCCATGTGGCACACAGACATGCCCTAAGGGCATGTCTCTCTGTCACATGGCATAGGTGTGCATGCACACATGTGCATGCACACCTGAATTCGGTATTTTAACACCCAATTGGATTGGGTGGTAAAATACCGAATTTGTAGGGCCTTTGGGACTCAGAAGAGTCCCACCTACATCTGAGATTTACTGAATCGGTAAAAATACCGATTCGGTATTTTACAGAATCGGTAAATTTACCGAATTGGTAAATTTACCGATTCTGTAAAAATTTGCCCCTACATCCCAAAAACCCATTTACCGGTCGGTAACGGCCGAAATCGGCCGTTACCGGTCGGTAATTGGCTCCTACATCTGGCCCCTAGTGCCACAACAACGTTGATAAAAGTGACGTTGCGGTGGTGATAGGGGCTTGTTCATATGCCTCCCAATTTCTAACATCCCTTTTTCTTCTTTTCATTTTTGAGCTTGATCTTGTACTGTGAGTCCCATTTGATGCCATCAGTTGTTTACAATGCTGCACAGTTTAGGTAGTAGTGTTCCCATAAGGAAGAATCCACACATTTCACTAGGCAAAACAGTAATATAACAAAAAGTAGAGCGTGACAATTATGACTGTACTATTGAATATACAAAGCGGGTGCTATATCTGCCCCAAAACACCTACTACCTAAAGGTGTTGTAAGCACAAATCATGGAGGTGACGTTCTGCTTCGCTGCCACTAAACCTTGACTCTCCTGGTTCCAACGTACTATGGTTGGTTAATCTCGGACGGTTTAGGCTGCTTAACATTCAGCAACGAGTACTTAACACAATATTTTGCAGCTGATATTTGGTGTTGATGACGTAGAACAGTTGTTGTATAGGTCTCTACTCATATAGGAGCAGGAGCAGAATGTTTTGTTTTGGCTGAGTGACCGCCGCCAGACCAACTAGTACATTGCAAATCCTTAATAAATTAACACTCTCATACTTTGTATAGGACTATACAGTTGTCCTTTTGGCCAGCTGATATCTTATACCCAGTTGGTGCTTTGTGCAGACACATTGATGTTCTGACCGCTATAAACTAGGATTGTGTGGGGATATCATCATATGACATTGGGAATTTGTTTTGGGAATACGCAGCGGTACTCAGACAAATCTGGTTCTTTACGTACAGACGTTTGTTGATGATTTTATCGTTCTAGCTGATATTGGGACACCCATTACCAGTGCTCATGCCTTGAGAAAGTCTTAGAATAAGACGAAACACGTGTCGGCAAACGTTGTGCTGGGAGCTTTTTTACATTTCCCATATGCAAATGAAGGATTGATGATACAACAAGAAGATTGACCTACCTGGATCTTCATTCTTTGAATAAATGTTTTTGACTTATAGTCCTTGTCTAGTAGTGGGTATATTGATCCCTGAGAAAGCGATAACTAAAGCTAAGACTAAATAGGAATCTAACAGTGTGCTTTGAACAGCCCTAATCTTGTTTTTGCAATTTGTTTACAATGCTGTTCTGTGACTACTCTTCTTTGAACACATGCTTTTGCCTTAGATTACTACTTAATCTGATTCCTCGCTCCTGAAGAGGTTCCTCTAATCTTCTGGGTCTTTGTTTGCAGTTTTGGCTTTTTTCTCCCATAAGGGCCTTCCTTCATACAGCTGCCTTTCACATATTAGTGATATATTCCTATGAAAGCACTGTGGCTTCCAGAAGGTGTTCCCCTCACCCTGGGCAAGCTAGATTCAAGACCAAAGAGATACTACTCCATCTGATCCATGACACCGTCTCTTCTCCAAAGCTATAAGTTGGAGCTTCTCCTACCCAAATTCACAGGTATTGCTGGTGATCAGTTCGGGAAGTTCCAACTCCACCTTTTTCCTGCAAGTGAAGAATCTTAGGGGCTGAGTATGAGTCTGGTGTTCTTGGGACTGCCATCGCCTCAGCGGCGGGTACACCGCTGCAAATTAGGCAGTCCAACTGCCCAATTATAAACATGGCAGTCGGACCATCACAAGACCACTGCCAGGTCCCATGTCAGTGGCAATGGGGAAGGCGGTGCTGATGCCAGCACCATTTGCCAATTAGGAATTGGATTTCCTCTGACCTTTTCAGGGTGGGTCCACCATGAAAAGATCGATAGAAAGGCAGGGAAGGGGCCCCAAATAGGGCCCCCCCATTGCTTTTGCCTATTCGGTATTGCGGCTGGGCTCACATGGGAAAACCAGGACGGGTTCCCCAGCGGTCTTCAGCGCCAGGATACTCCTTGGAGTCGCAGTGCGCTTTACAAGTACACCCACATTTACATTTACATTTACATGTTGTGCTTTCTTATGCCTGCACTGTTGTGTGCTCAGTGTGTGACATGCATGCCATGGTCCCTGGCAACAGTGTGTCCACGACAGTGCAGGGACTGCAGTGTGGCGGCATTGCCTTCAGGCTTGCTCCGAAGGCATTCAGCAGCACACATAGAAATAGGAAATCACCTCCATTTTCTGCTTTTATACAGGAAGGTGTCCTTTACTGCACAAAAACAATCACCCCTAAAATGCAGACACCCTTTCACGATGGCGCAAGGGAGCGTATGCTGGTGCATGCTAGCCAGTTGTGCACCAGTGCAGTGGGAAATGTGCCATATCTGACAGATACAGCGCATTCCTGCCCTTTTCTTTTGACGTAGGGCATCACAGCAGGAGGGCTTGCGGTGATGCCCTATTCCAAAAGATTGCAATTGAAGCCCTTAGATTACTTAAATTCTGAATTTGTTTTCTATCTTCCATGGTTATTATTCATCTGGCAGGCCTTAAAATTTCCCTAAAGCCATTGTTATAAATCATGGCATTCTCTGTTATGTGAAGAATAAATATAGCAATGCAAAGGTATATCTTTGTGGTGTTTGCTCAAGGTGCCAGGATCTCAATGGTTTACTGACATTATATCCATATCACAAATATCAAGATACTGAATTTTCGTTACCAAAAATTGCGATACCCTATATTCAATTAAAAAAGTCGCTGATATCGTACAAAAAAATCAACATCAAAATGTCTAAACTAACATATATCGAAAATAAAAGTATCGGAAACAAAAATATCGTCATTTATAACTAAACATAGACTATGTCAAAAATATCAAAATCAAGAATATCGACTTAATACATATCGTTAAAACAAGGTATAAATAGCATAATAAAATACATTATTTAAACAAACAAATATCAAAAAATATATCCCATTTTAATAACTTCAATTTATAAATACAATATATTTTACTTCACCAAAGTAATACATTTAAAATATATCTACATAAAACTCCTCTAAATTATGTATTGCATAATCAAAACAATGTTCCAAAAAGTAAGAAAAAGATTGTATATATTAAATAAAGACCCTAGTATGATCCTGTCCCTGGTGCCAAGCGACAGGAGGACCCCTGTTTCCAGCTCACCAAATAACAGAGAAAGGACCTCAACAGCTGTGGATATGTGCCAAAATTATTTACAACAAGGGGTGGTGATGGACAGAGTCTCTGAATTAAGCAGAGTACTCTCACCCAGTCGAGAGATCAGGGCTAGATCCAACACCGTTTTTTAGCTCATTGCACCATCCCAGTTTCAGAACCTGGCTGTATGCAAATTAGTCTGTCCCTGGCCCAGTGCATCATGGGAACAGGGCAGACCAGACTACAAAAGCCAATTCTTACACTGGGAAGGAAACAAGCTTCCGGGGACCGGTTTCTGGCATTACAGCCGTCTTCGGCCCGGCTTGCTTGAATCCTGATGGTGCAATGAGCAAGGGACTCACATCTGAGTATACCCTTCCACGCTTAGGGTGGACAAAATTATTTACAACAAGGGGTGGTGATGGACAGAGTCTCTGAATTAAGCAGAGTACTCTCACCCAGTCGAGAGATCAGGGCTAGATCCAACACCGTTTTTTAGCTCATTGCACCATCCCAGTTTCAGAACCTGGCTGTATGCAAATTAGTCTGTCCCTGGCCCAGTGCATCATGGGAACAGGGCAGACCAGACTACAAAAGCCAATTCTTACACTGGGAAGGAAACAAGCTTCCGGGGACCGGTTTCTGGCATTACAGCCGTCTTCGGCCCGGCTTGCTTGAATCCTGATGGTGCAATGAGCAAGGGACTCACATCTGAGTATACCCTTCCACGCTTAGGGTGGACAAAATTATTTACAACAAGGGGTGGTGATGGACAGAGTCTCTGAATTAAGCAGAGTACTCTCACCCAGTCGAGAGATCAGGGCTAGATCCAACACCGTTTTTTAGCTCATTGCACCATCCCAGTTTCAGAACCTGGCTGTATGCAAATTAGTCTGTCCCTGGCCCAGTGCATCATGGGAACAGGGCAGACCAGACTACAAAAGCCAATTCTTACACTGGGAAGGAAACAAGCTTCCGGGGACCGGTTTCTGGCATTACAGCCGTCTTCGGCCCGGCTTGCTTGAATCCTGATGGTGCAATGAGCAAGGGACTCACATCTGAGTATACCCTTCCACGCTTAGGGTGGACAAAATTATTTACAACAAGGGGTGGTGATGGACAGAGTCTCTGAATTAAGCAGAGTACTCTCACCCAGTCGAGAGATCAGGGCTAGATCCAACACCGTTTTTTAGCTCATTGCACCATCCCAGTTTCAGAACCTGGCTGTATGCAAATTAGTCTGTCCCTGGCCCAGTGCATCATGGGAACAGGGCAGACCAGACTACAAAAGCCAATTCTTACACTGGGAAGGAAACAAGCTTCCGGGGACCGGTTTCTGGCATTACAGCCGTCTTCGGCCCGGCTTGCTTGAATCCTGATGGTGCAATGAGCAAGGGACTCACATCTGAGTATACCCTTCCACGCTTAGGGTGGACAAAATTATTTACAACAAGGGGTGGTGATGGACAGAGTCTCTGAATTAAGCAGAGTACTCTCACCCAGTCGAGAGATCAGGGCTAGATCCAACACCGTTTTTTAGCTCATTGCACCATCCCAGTTTCAGAACCTGGCTGTATGCAAATTAGTCTGTCCCTGGCCCAGTGCATCATGGGAACAGGGCAGACCAGACTACAAAAGCCAATTCTTACACTGGGAAGGAAACAAGCTTCCGGGGACCGGTTTCTGGCATTACAGCCGTCTTCGGCCCGGCTTGCTTGAATCCTGATGGTGCAATGAGCAAGGGACTCACATCTGAGTATACCCTTCCACGCTTAGGGTGGACAAAATTATTTACAACAAGGGGTGGTGATGGACAGAGTCTCTGAATTAAGCAGAGTACTCTCACCCAGTCGAGAGATCAGGGCTAGATCCAACACCGTTTTTTAGCTCATTGCACCATCCCAGTTTCAGAACCTGGCTGTATGCAAATTAGTCTGTCCCTGGCCCAGTGCATCATGGGAACAGGGCAGACCAGACTACAAAAGCCAATTCTTACACTGGGAAGGAAACAAGCTTCCGGGGACCGGTTTCTGGCATTACAGCCGTCTTCGGCCCGGCTTGCTTGAATCCTGATGGTGCAATGAGCAAGGGACTCACATCTGAGTATACCCTTCCACGCTTAGGGTGGACAAAATTATTTACAACAAGGGGTGGTGATGGACAGAGTCTCTGAATTAAGCAGAGTACTCTCACCCAGTCGAGAGATCAGGGCTAGATCCAACACCGTTTTTTAGCTCATTGCACCATCCCAGTTTCAGAACCTGGCTGTATGCAAATTAGTCTGTCCCTGGCCCAGTGCATCATGGGAACAGGGCAGACCAGACTACAAAAGCCAATTCTTACACTGGGAAGGAAACAAGCTTCCGGGGACCGGTTTCTGGCATTACAGCCGTCTTCGGCCCGGCTTGCTTGAATCCTGATGGTGCAATGAGCAAGGGACTCACATCTGAGTATACCCTTCCACGCTTAGGGTGGACAAAATTATTTACAACAAGGGGTGGTGATGGACAGAGTCTCTGAATTAAGCAGAGTACTCTCACGCAGTCGAGAGATCAGGGCTAGATCCAACACCGTTTTTTAGCTCATTGCACCATCCCAGTTTCAGAACCTGGCTGTATGCAAATTAGTCTGTCCCTGGCCCAGTGCATCATGGGAACAGGGCAGACCAGACTACAAAAGCCAATTCTTACACTGGGAAGGAAACAAGCTTCCGGGGACCGGTTTCTGGCATTACAGCCGTCTTCGGCCCGGCTTGCTTGAATCCTGATGGTGCAATGAGCAAGGGACTCACATCTGAGTATACCCTTCCACGCTTAGGGTGGACAAAATTATTTACAACAAGGGGTGGTGATGGACAGAGTCTCTGAATTAAGCAGAGTACTCTCACCCAGTCGAGAGATCAGGGCTAGATCCAACACCGTTTTTTAGCTCATTGCACCATCCCAGTTTCAGAACCTGGCTGTATGCAAATTAGTCTGTCCCTGGCCCAGTGCATCATGGGAACAGGGCAGACCAGACTACAAAAGCCAATTCTTACACTGGGAAGGAAACAAGCTTCCGGGGACCGGTTTCTGGCATTACAGCCGTCTTCGGCCCGGCTTGCTTGAATCCTGATGGTGCAATGAGCAAGGGACTCACATCTGAGTATACCCTTCCACGCTTAGGGTGGACAAAATTATTTACAACAAGGGGTGGTGATGGACAGAGTCTCTGAATTAAGCAGAGTACTCTCACCCAGTCGAGAGATCAGGGCTAGATCCAACACCGTTTTTTAGCTCATTGCACCATCCCAGTTTCAGAACCTGGCTGTATGCAAATTAGTCTGTCCCTGGCCCAGTGCATCATGGGAACAGGGCAGACCAGACTACAAAAGCCAATTCTTACACTGGGAAGGAAACAAGCTTCCGGGGACCGGTTTCTGGCATTACAGCCGTCTTCGGCCCGGCTTGCTTGAATCCTGATGGTGCAATGAGCAAGGGACTCACATCTGAGTATACCCTTCCACGCTTAGGGTGGACAAAATTATTTACAACAAGGGGTGGTGATGGACAGAGTCTCTGAATTAAGCAGAGTACTCTCACCCAGTCGAGAGATCAGGGCTAGATCCAGCACCGTTTTTTAGCTCATTGCACCATCCCAGTTTCAGAACCTGGCTGTATGCAAATTAGTCTGTCCCTGGCCCAGTGCATCATGGGAACAGGGCAGACCAGACTACAAAAGCCAATTCTTACACTGGGAAGGAAATGCCAGAAACCGGTCCCCGGTAGCTTGTCTCCTTTCTGGTGAAGAATTGGCTTGGTAGTTTGGTCTGCCCTGTTCCCATGATGCACTGGGCCAGGGACAGACTAATTTGCATATAGCCAGGTTCTGAGCTGGGATGGGGCAGTGAGATAAATAACGGTGATGGATCAAGCCCTGATCTTTGGACTGGGTAAGAGTGGTCTGCTTAATTCAGACACTCTGTTCATCACCACCCCCTTTTCTGTATCGTTTTTGGCCACTATAGGTGTGGCAGGGTATACTCAGACATGAGTCCCTTTCTCACTGCTCCATCAGGATTCAAGCAAGCCGGGCCGAAGAGGCTGAAATGCCAGAAACCGGTCCCCGGTAGCTTGTCTCCTTTCTGGTGAAGAATTGGCTTGGTAGTTTGGTCTGCCCTGTTCCCATGATGCACTGGGCCAGGGACAGACTAATTTGCATATAGCCAGGTTCTGAGCTGGGATGGGGCAGTGAGATAAATAACGGTGATGGATCAAGCCCTGATCTTTGGACTGGGTAAGAGTGGTCTGCTTAATTCAGACACTCTGTTCATCACCACCCCCTTTTCTGTATCGTTTTTGGCCACTATAGGTGTGGCAGGGTATACTCAGACATGAGTCCCTTTCTCACTGCTCCATCAGGATTCAAGCAAGCCGGGCCGAAGAGGCTGAAATGCCAGAAACCGGTCCCCGGTAGCTTGTCTCCTTTCTGGTGAAGAATTGGCTTGGTAGTTTGGTCTGCCCTGTTCCCATGATGCACTGGGCCAGGGACAGACTAATTTGCATATAGCCAGGTTCTGAGCTGGGATGGGGCAGTGAGATAAATAACGGTGATGGATCAAGCCCTGATCTTTGGACTGGGTAAGAGTGGTCTGCTTAATTCAGACACTCTGTTCATCACCACCCCCTTTTCTGTATCGTTTTTGCCCACTATAGGTGTGGCAGGGTATACTCAGACATGAGTCCCTTTCTCACTGCTCCATCAGGATTCAAGCAAGCCGGGCCGAAGAGGCTGAAATGCCAGAAACCGGTCCCCGGTAGCTTGTCTCCTTTCTGGTGAAGAATTGGCTTGGTAGTTTGGTCTGCCCTGTTCCCATGATGCACTGGGCCAGGGACAGACTAATTTGCATATAGCCAGGTTCTGAGCTGGGATGGGGCAGTGAGATAAATAACGGTGATGGATCAAGCCCTGATCTTTGGACTGGGTAAGAGTGGTCTGCTTAATTCAGACACTCTGTTCATCACCACCCCCTTTTCTGTATCGTTTTTGGCCACTATAGGTGTGGCAGGGTATACTCAGACATGAGTCCCTTTCTCACTGCTCCATCAGGATTCAAGCAAGCCGGGCCGAAGAGGCTGAAATGCCAGAAACCGGTCCCCGGTAGCTTGTCTCCTTTCTGGTGAAGAATTGGCTTGGTAGTTTGGTCTGCCCTGTTCCCATGATGCACTGGGCCAGGGACAGACTAATTTGCATATAGCCAGGTTCTGAGCTGGGATGGGGCAGTGAGATAAATAACGGTGATGGGTCAAGCCCTGATCTTTGGACTGGGTAAGAGTGGTCTGCTTAATTCAGACACTCTGTTCATCACCACCCCCTTTTCTGTATCGTTTTTGGCCACTATAGGTGTGGCAGGGTATACTCAGACATGAGTCCCTTTCTCACTGCTCCATCAGGATTCAAGCAAGCCGGGCCGAAGAGGCTGAAATGCCAGAAACCGGTCCCCGGTAGCTTGTCTCCTTTCTGGTGAAGAATTGGCTTGGTAGTTTGGTCTGCCCTGTTCCCATGATGCACTGGGCCAGGGACAGACTAATTTGCATATAGCCAGGTTCTGAGCTGGGATGGGGCAGTGAGATAAATAACGGTGATGGATCAAGCCCTGATCTTTGGACTGGGTAAGAGTGGTCTGCTTAATTCAGACACTCTGTTCATCACCACCCCCTTTTCTGTATCGTTTTTGGCCACTATAGGTGTGGCAGGGTATACTCAGACATGAGTCCCTTTCTCACTGCTCCATCAGGATTCAAGCAAGCCGGGCCGAAGAGGCTGAAATGCCAGAAACCGGTCCCCGGTAGCTTGTCTCCTTTCTGGTGAAGAATTGGCTTGGTAGTTTGGTCTGCCCTGTTCCCATGATGCACTGGGCCAGGGACAGACTAATTTGCATATAGTCAGGTTCTGAGCTGGGATGGGGCAGTGAGATAAATAACGGTGATGGATCAAGCCCTGATCTTTGGACTGGGTAAGAGTGGTCTGCTTAATTCAGATACTCTGTTCATCACCACCCCCTTTTCTGTATCGTTTTTGGCCACTATAGGTGTGGCAGGGTATACTCAGACATGAGTCCCTTTCTCACTGCTCCATCAGGATTCAAGCAAGCCGGGCCGAAGAGGCTGAAATGCCAGAAACCGGTCCCCGGTAGCTTGTCTCCTTTCTGGTGAAGAATTGGCTTGGTAGTTTGGTCTGCCCTGTTCCCATGATGCACTGGGCCAGGGACAGACTAATTTGCATATAGCCAGGTTCTGAGCTGGGATGGGGCAGTGAGATAAATAACGGTGATGGATCAAGCCCTGATCTTTGGACTGGGTAAGAGTGGTCTGCTTAATTCAGACACTCTGTTCATCACCACCCCCTTTTCTGTATCGTTTTTGGCCACTATAGGTGTGGCAGGGTATACTCAGACATGAGTCCCTTTCTCACTGCTCCATCAGGATTCAAGCAAGCCGGGCCGAAGAGGCTGAAATGCCAGAAACCGGTCCCCGGTAGCTTGTCTCCTTTCTGGTGAAGAATTGGCTTGGTAGTTTGGTCTGCCCTGTTCCCATGATGCACTGGGCCAGGGACAGACTAATTTGCATATAGCCAGGTTCTGAGCTGGGATGGGGCAGTGAGATAAATAACGGTGATGGATCAAGCCCTGATCTTTGGACTGGGTAAGAGTGGTCTGCTTAATTCAGACACTCTGTTCATCACCACCCCCTTTTCTGTATCGTTTTTGGCCACTATAGGTGTGGCAGGGTATACTCAGACATGAGTCCCTTTCTCACTGCTCCATCAGGATTCAAGCAAGCCGGGCCGAAGAGGCTGAAATGCCAGAAACCGGTCCCCGGTAGCTTGTCTCCTTTCTGGTGAAGAATTGGCTTGGTAGTTTGGTCTGCCCTGTTCCCATGATGCACTGGGCCAGGGACAGACTAATTTGCATATAGCCAGGTTCTGAGCTGGGATGGGGCAGTGAGATAAATAACGGTGATGGATCAAGCCCTGATCTTTGGACTGGGTAAGAGTGGTCTGCTTAATTCAGACACTCTGTTCATCACCACCCCCTTTTCTGTATCGTTTTTGGCCACTATAGGTGTGGCAGGGTATACTCAGACATGAGTCCCTTTCTCACTGCTCCATCAGGATTCAAGCAAGCCGGGCCGAAGAGGCTGAAATGCCAGAAACCGGTCCCCGGTAGCTTGTCTCCTTTCTGGTGAAGAATTGGCTTGGTAGTTTGGTCTGCCCTGTTCCCATGATGCACTGGGCCAGGGACAGACTAATTTGCATATAGCCAGGTTCTGAGCTGGGATGGGGCAGTGAGATAAATAACGGTGATGGATCAAGCCCTGATCTTTGGACTGGGTAAGAGTGGTCTGCTTAATTCAGACACTCTGTTCATCACCACCCCCTTTTCTGTATCGTGGATATGTGCCAGCCTTGATTTCAGAAGTATGCCAGACGGGAGGTCTGGCAGATGGTGATTATTAATGATTATTCCAAATACCCAGACGCTGAAATCATTATATCTCAAGTAGCCCAGGTGGTACTACCTAAATTAGAGAAAACCGCGACAAATCTTGGCCTGCTCAGATAACTGACAATTGATAACAGCCCTCCATTTCTTGAACAAGAAGTAACAGAGCACCTCAGGTGTTTAAACATCACCCACAAAAAGGTCACAACTCACTGAGCGCAAGTCAATAGAGAAGTGGAACGCTACAGGTGGACTTTAAATAAAGTCATCAGAGTCACGCATGCCAATCAACAACCACATGAGTGGGCCATCTACTCTTTTCTCTGGGAGTATCGACTAACACCCTATTCCACCACAGGGCAGGCTCCCGGATACCTACTCATGGGACTGGTGGTAAAATGCCTGATCCTGAATCACCCTGGGTGGATCCCCAGCCCGGTGGATGATCAGTGAGTCGTAGCCAAGTGTTGAGCGGAAGTGACTGATGCTTACCTGGGTGACCTCGAGGTGACCTTGTTTGCCAACAGTCTATCCATGGTCTCTCCCGAGCCTGTGAGGGACAGTCAAGATGAAAACACTGAGGGTGAAAGTTCCATAGAGGAGGAGAGCTCTGAGCCTCCCACTGGGATGGAGAGTCGCGGCACTTAAATAAGGTATCACCTAAGAAGGAATAGCTCCCTATCTTGTGTGAGAGACCATGCTGTGTGGTCCCCTGTCCTGGGGTTCCAGGTGCACTTACATTTTCTATACTTGTTCTTCATGTAACTGTCGCCCAGTGACTGGTGATTTAATGACCCTGAGCCAAGCACCTTGTGACTGTACAACTGTCAATATGGTAAGTTATGTTTGTTGTTATTTTAAAATAGGGAGGAATGTAATGTTGTATTCAGTGACTTAAATGGTATACTAGTTCATGATCCATGGAGCACAACTGCAGGGGTGTTGCAGTTTGTTGTCTGTTATGCGGGTGTAGATTGTATAGCCCTGGGGTCATGTGGGGCTTAGTTAATAAAGCTGTGGCCAGACGGGTGCGGTTTAAGAGTTCACTGAGGCCAGGACCTATTAATACTAGGCCTGGGTAGTGAACTTCGCTCCGTTTGCGGAGTTTGCAGAGTTTTCTGCACTTTGCACTCCGGGGAGCTCGCAGAGTGCATATAGCTCCCCTTTGCGTTGTGCAGCGGAGTTTTTTTCTGCTCATGCTCGCAAATGGCAAGTTTGCTATCGCAAGCTGCGGCTCCGGTAGAACTTCTACCCATGCGGCAGAAAAACCAGCACGAACGGCAGTTCGCACTGCACTCCGGCACTTGTGGAACATCGCAGTGTTTCTTTGCCACTTTGCAGAGTTACGCGGAGCAAAACTCTGCGTGTTATGCCCAGGCCTACTTACTGCCTCTGTGTGATATGTCTTCGGTCCAGCCAAGTGTTCATAGCCTTGCATCGGGGACCAGCAGATCACTTCTAGCCCCCTGGCAATAGGGGCCCCCAACAAAACAGGGCAATGCAGCAAGAAGACTTGCAGAGCTGTCCTACACTACTTGTGGCCCCAAGTGTCCAAATACTGAGAATATCCCTTTTTGCTAGACTGTGCAGTGCCTATTGGGGTTGACTTCCGCTCCTGTTACCTCCAGTAAGTCTCACTCAGCTGCATTTCTAAGAGGTTGTTGGTGGCCATGCAAACGTATCTCCACCACTCTGCAAGTGACATCTGTGGCACACTACTGGTTGGGGTAAGACGTCCTGGGGCCCTCAGGAGGCAAGGAGATGTCATCCCCCCACCAGCAGTACACCAAGAGGCACATTTGCAGAGTAGCGGAGAACAGAAGAGGCTGCTGGACCACAAGGACCCTCAGCATCCAAGGGTTCTGCATCCCCTAGCCACCGTGCCAGAAGGTGCATTTGCAGAGTTGTGGTGAAAGGGGCAATGCCTCCAGTGAAAAATATTTTTTTAAGGGAATGGGACTGCATGGCCCCTTTCCCTGGGCCATTTTTAGGCCTGGAGCCCCCATTTACCAGGGCCAGACCTTTTTTTAATGGGTGAAAGGGGCACGTGGCCCTCTTCCCCAGACTGATTTTGACTCCGGGCACCCCATTCCCCAGGGCCTGCCCATTTAAAGTGGGTGCCTCCAGGGCACACATTCACCAATGAGACCATGGTGAGCCTGAAGGCTCCCGCGGGCCATGCCGGCTCCCCATCATCCTACTGAACCGGTATTGCTTTTGGACAGAGGGAGCTGCTAACATGTAGCTCCATCTGTCTAAAAGGAATTCTGCTCCGTCTGTGCAAACAAGGGGATTTTCTGCTCTCGCTTACATGGAACGGAACAGAGTTTGCTATGGCTTGGCAAGCCATAGCAAACAGCAATGATTGTTGTGGGCACCCCAGGGAATTGCAGCAGCCAACCATGGGAGGGTGGTGATCCCCAGGGCCATCTAGGGCTCCAGATTGTGGTCCCTGGGGCTGCATGGCCCACCACCTTAAGTTTAAACTTATGCCCCAGGGAAGTGGTGGTCCAGGAGCGTGCTGGGGGGTCCATGTGCCCCGGCATACAATTACATTAAAGCCCCTGGATGTGGTGGTCCCCAGGGCAAAAGGTGAGGCCATATAGGCCTCCCGCATTTATATTTTAAGAAGCTCCGGGGAGGTGTGTACCTCCTGCATTTTTTAACCTAAAGGCCCGAGGAGGTGGTGGCTACTGGGGCTGCAGGCATGTCCATGCGGCCCCGCTCCATTAAAAAAAAAAGTCAGCCAATATGGGGATCTAGACGAAATGTTTTAAAAAATTACTTTTTAGGACCTGGGGGTACCCGTGGGAGCCCCCATGCCTAAGTGGTCAGGTTGTTTCTATCCTGTCCCTTTTTCTTTTTTTGAAACATTTTTGTGTGTCTCAGTTCAAGCAAGTCCCAAGATGGCTGCCAACACTTCTTGGTTGAAGTGCTGGCAGCCAATCAAATTTCAATAGAGTTCGGTAGGTTATTGTGCTTCCAGATATCTATATATTTTTTATTTAAATATCTCTGAAACTACTGAACAGATTTACATAAATCACATAAAGCACTTGGACCAATATCTAAGTTTCTGCCAAATTTGGTGTAATTCCGTTCTGCGGTCCAGACTGTAGTCGTGTTCAAAAAAGGTAAATTCCCCTGAGACACAACATGGGAAAATGTATTTTGGGAACTCCCTTTTTTCTTGGCCCCCACTTGACAGATAACTCCAAAACTTTCAAAACTGCAGCCCAACCAAAAATGGGAAGTTTATTGCAAATGTTGTGAAAATTTTTCAAGCGGCATCAAAGTTATTGGCAAAACAAAAAATGATTTTCCAATGGGACCTTTGGTCATAACTAAAACTACATTCTGGTGACTGACAGTACGTAATATACGTATATATATTCGCTGAAAAAAACACAGGTTTCAGGGACGTTATAGAAAGAAATTCCTATTTCTACAAATAAACTCCACCTATCCATGAACCCTTAAAACCCCACACCACCCTCAACCCTACTTATTCCTGAAAACTATAAACCTTCACCACCCCAAAACCTTACCCACCACTCAATCTTAATAACACTCACCAGCTCTAAACTGCACCCATCTGCAAAACCTAAAAAAGCTCAACACACCTACATGCCACTCATCTCTGAACCCCAAAACATCCTCACCCACTAAACTGCACTAATTCCAGAACCCTAAAAACTTGTCACCACCCGAAACTCCACCCATACCTGATACCTAAAACATCCTCACCAACCTAAACTCCACCCACCCCTGAACCCTTAAAAGTCTAAAACAACTCACCACCAGTAAACTCCACTCATCCTTGACGCCCAAAATCCCTACAAACTCCTCATCACCCCTAAACATAGCACATCCCATTAATGTAACCGGTCACTACAGGAGTGGCCTCATAGGGAAAGTGAAGAGCTTACAGAGTAGTAAGGTCAATAGTGTATGTTGGATTGGACCAGGATTTATTCGTACAAGAGTTAGTATGAGGGACACAGGAAGAGTGAGATGAAGCAAGTAGTGGGGTCTGGTGAGACAAAGTAAAAGGATTTGTTCTAACAAAAAGAAGTGGTGCCATTGTCACATTGTCAATAGATGCATTTTTGACATCTTTAAGTTAGCATGAGCCCGGTAGTCATGATGCTGCTTTTGCACACGTTACTACATGTCTTTATTTTTGCAAGACTCTGTTTATGCCTTTCACAAGAGAACTCTCTGCTGTGCTTGTTCTATGCCCATTCCTGGAGTTTAGTCTGAACATTGTGAGCAAGGTCGATAAACATTTCCCCTTGTTATCCTGTTCTGGTCAGGCCCTAGCACCTAGACAAAACATACCAATGCAGCAGTTTTTGCTGGAGCTCATACTTTGATATTATGGGGATGCATGCTTAGGAAATACACACTTGGAGACGTACCTTTCCAGGGAGAAGAGCAACACACACCTGTGATGTAGAACAGCAGCAACATTCCAGGTGTTTGTTTCACCTGACAGGAGATTAATGGCACTATTTAGACACAATGACTGTGTCACTGGAGCTCGCAGGCGGCAGTGGCAGTCTTGTTTCAAAGCAAATGCGTTCCCTAAACTTCATGCCCTCTGCACAATGCAGGTTACCTTCCGCAGGCTGCTATTTAACTGTACCCTCAGAACATCATAAAGGATTCTTAGACTTCCAAAATAGGTCTATTGTTGATCTATTTTTTTGCTATTGAATTTAAACAAGTAACTTATTTTCGGAAACATCTTTCTAAATTGTCTTTCCAGTTATGGGGAATGGAGTTTGTGACAATCAACGAATTGATACTGGTTCTGCATATGCTGTTCCTTAAAAAAGTAAGAAAGATCTGTTCTTGTTGCCTTTTTCTAATTTCTTGTGCAAGGTATTATCCTATACATCTGTGTCTTCATAAGATATCTCTTTCTTCTTTTGCTTTTCCTACTTCTCACACTATTTTCCCATAATATGTATCATTTATTTTTTGGGTAATCCTTAGCTAGAGATTATTTATTTATATATATTATATTACTAGTATACATTGGAAACATTTATATCACACCTTTATGTGTGTTTCCCATGATATTTTACTTGTTTTATTCAATCATTTAAAATACATAAAGCCTTATTTTAATTAAAAAAAAGTAGAAGGGTGCACCTCAAAGCGGATCTACTTTCCATTTTTATTTACTTAAGTGGTGCAGGTGTCATTCTGATCCACTCAGAACCCTAGGCACTCATGATGGTATTCCAAAGATTGTAATGGTGACCTTTCCTGACAGGGTAATCCAGCTACAAATCCGGGTCCATTGTGATAAATGAAGAGTTTAGTGCTGGAGGGAAGCGCTCGATAACTCCTGGTCTTGCTTACAGAAGTGTAAGCTCTTTGCTGGTCCTGTTTTATATAGATCTCCTATGGGATTTCACTAACAGAGATAACATTCTTGTGCTTAGCCGAACATGCCTTTTTACTAATCAACAGAACGTGTGGCCACTAGAAAAAACACTATATCTGCTTCATTTCATTGCTGGAAAAAGTGCAGTGTGGCAAGCTACGTCTGTGTTTCTCCTCTTTATTCCAGCTGATTTTTAATTTTGTAAAAATGGCTTCTAAACGCACCAGCTGTTTAAGGCATTTCTAGGAAATAACATAACCACAATGGTAGTCAGGTGCATATTGCAAATTTAAGACATGCTAGTAATTTGGTCGAAATCACATAATATTGCAAAGTATTGTAAAGTAGGGTACAAAAAGCATAGCAGCAGACCAAGGTCACGCACATAAATTCCGTCTGTTTCAATTATATGCTGGTGCAACTTCTCCCAACACCCGCTGCCAGAGGATGTATTAGAAACCAAATGTTCAAAGAAAAAGGAAGGTTCACTCCAATAAAGTCAGTTGCGCGAAAGGATTTTTAAAATTTCTTCTCTTTATTTGTATTCATTCTTTTCATAAAACCGGCACAGCCAACGCGTTTCATTCCCCTAGTGCCACGGGAACTTCGTCAGGGCTTACGCAGAGAGCACCTTAATAGTAGTAATCTAAATCAGGTAAATAAGAGTCCTCACTAGAATGCGTCACCAGGGTTGAATCGTCCCAGGTATTCACGTTCCTGAACTGGTCACAAGGTCAGCACCAACGATGCTTCCAAAAGTAGTATTCTCATTCAAAGGTAAATAGCTAGTATCTTCCTATAAGAGGACTCCTCCTAGTTTCTAGTCAAAACTTAGAGCCAGAATCTGTAGAGGTTATACATGACAGAAACCATTATTCCCCAATAGTCCAATTTCACGTTCAAACTTATTGCGGGCTCCGAATTCAAATGAAGGAAACCGGATTCATGGATAGTGTGCCTCGATATTAGTAAACCGTGTCTCAAAGTATTTGCCCAAAGGGCTGAGTGATCATTAGAAACTGCCCCCTCCAATATTCTGCGAAGCAGGGCTACCATATCATTGTTGCCTAAAATAGGGCACCGTTCCAAAAAAACGGGGACAGTAGGTAAAGTATATCCTTCGCCCTCCCTGAGTATAACCCGACGTACACCCTATCAGTGTTACCCCCGTGATGTCGATGAAGCGAGTCCCCAGCACCTGTGATAAGGCGCAATCGTCCCATACATCTGGTAGCTGGCAGAGGTACGGTGCCCTATCTATGAAATATTGTAAAGTACACTTATTTGCACACACACTGGTAACTAGTTCTTTGCTTTGTTTCTGGTGTGCACACTCTTTGACTTTTTGTTGGTTTGAGGTAAACGTATGTTTGGATTGCTAGTTGAGGGGGGGGAGTTAAACCCTAATCACGCAGCAACCACAATTCTTGTTAGAGTGAAACGCAAGCAAACCCCATATTTATCTGTGCTTAGTAGTTTGTCACAAAAACAGTCATGCGTAATTTAGGGGCAATGTGGAAAGTATTTATGCAGCACTTCAAACACTAATAGTAGTAGTATTAATACATCTTTATTTGATTATGTAACATATTCTTAAAAGATTTAAAAAATCCACATAAATACATTAAAACATTAAAATATGCATTCCACCATAATACACTCAGATTGCACAATCTATAAACCTCAAGTGCAATTTAGGGGAAAGGAAGCCATCCTATATGTTGCATCACTGTAAATTAGGCACACATAATTTTATTCAAATATAGGGTTTCTCAGATAAGCCATAACCACCATTATCACCACATGATCAGGTAATAGCTGTAAATATAAAATTGGACAAAACCCCTGGATTTTAAAAGAAGTATTAAATACTTTTTACGAAAAAATTCATAAAATATACAAAATAAAGCCAAATGTGTCATGGTTTGGGGGGAGCAGCCGTCACAACGACAAGTTAAGAATGCATGGGGAGGAGGAGCCACGCTCGCGAGCGAAATGGTCTCCTTGTAGCTCGGCTCCGTCAGCCCTCTGGCCTGACTCATATATCCTGCTGCATATCCTGCCCGGAGACGACATATTTTCGACGGTATTGAAACGCAACATTTCGCTCTCACTCACCGTGTGACCAGAAGGTTCCGACCTGCGGTGGTTCCGGAGCTGTGCCACCCCGAAGGGACCGGGGCCTTCGTGGAGCTGAGACCGGGGCCTCGCCTATTGGACCCGGCCTGGCGTTGTGGTGACCGTTGGCCCCAGCCGAGAGACTGCACCACTGGAGGGAGCCACTATGGGAACTTCCCGGTGACCCTGGACCGGGCCTGCCTTGGCGGCCGTGAGGCTGGCGTGGGGCGCGGTGCTCCGCGGACTGATCGTGTGAAGGGGTGACTCGTTGCGCTCCGCCGCCATTTTGGGTGGACGCTTCTTCATGGTCCCTTCTTGCCTCGATGCCGCCATTGCTTCGCCCCCCTCGATAGCTCCGGAGGATGCTGCTACTGCCCATTGATGGGTTTGCAGGCCGGCGGATTTGGAGCCTCCTGTTCTTAGATGTCTGGAAGTTGAGGACTTGGAGTTCGTGCCGGGACCCGATCATCCCCGGGTGCCTGAAAAAGATGGAGGACGGTCGCTTGTTTCTGCCTTGATGAAGTCTTGTTTCTGTTTTGCCAGCGCCCCCTCGCCTTGTCGTGCGACGAGACTGAACTCCTGTCTTTTGCTGCCCCTGTTGCTGTTGTTGAGACATTTGAACTGCCTGTTTGAACTTTTGTTCACTTGCCTATTGATTCACCTCTCTGACCTGCGTCTTTATTGTAATTTTTGTCATTGGTGTGCTTGCCTCGCATCGTGTTGCTCACTTTATACTGTTATTTGGTGGGTGGTAATTGCAGTGAAGAAAGGCTTGGGGTAAGATACACGGCGCCCGTGGGATTATTGGTGTACGGACTCGTGGCGAAGTTGCTCATTTTCATAGTGCTATGAGAGACTTCCTTGTAAGTTCTGTGACGTTCGAGATCGTGTCGTTCTGGTGCACCTGTACTATGATTGTATGGTTGGGCGGAGGGCTGTAGCCGACCGTATTTATTTTTCTCCTCATGCTCCTCCCTCCTCTTTACTACCTTGTTTCCTTCTCTTTTTTTGCCTTTTTTTCCTTCTCACTTCTGTCTCTACTATATTTCGGGTTCGGGTTTAGGGCGACAGGCGCGCTGTTTGGAGGGTAGGCCGTAGCCTTCTGCAGGGGTGCTGGGTGGGATGGGTGGGCTGGGTCTTTTCTTGATGTTTTATTTTCTTCAGTTCTATGGCCCTTTTGTGTATCCTTATGGGAGTGCTGCGTCTCTCCTTGCCTCCGTGGTATGATTCGGGTGGGGTCTGTAACGTCGCTGTTCTTCTTCTATAGTCCTCCTGCCTTCCAATACGACTCCCATGCCCTCCTCGCTACTATTATACTTGTTTGTTTCTATGTTCCTCACTACGGGGCGCTTGTTTTGGCGCGGCATTCTTTTCTTTTATTCTGTGTTTTCCTTCCCTCTCTTCTTTCCTCTCCCCTCTCCCCCCCCCCCTCTTCCTTTCCCCCAAGGTTAGTATGACGGGCTAGTTGTGGTGCTTTCGATAAACCGGCCCCCCTGCTCTGTGTCCAAAGTGCTATTGGGAGGTGGATACGCACAGTTGTTATTAATTGCATATCGATTTGTATTCATCACGTCTGTTTTTATACCGATGTACACAGTGCTGACACTTCTGCATTGCTGCCCTTTATCCTTTTTGTTGCTGATGATTTGGTTTGGGAATCCCGGTATTTCTTTGTTGTCGCTGAGCCTGTCATACGCCTTCTTATTATATTATAAAAATTAACCTTATTTTGCTCCTGATTGTTGGCCGTCTAGATCCTCTTACCTCCCCCCCCCCTTTTTTACGATAGTATTGAAAGCGTTCTTTTACGTTTGCTTCTGTATTTTAATTTGAACTTTTTGACTGTATTATCGTATCGTGGCCGGCCAGTTCGGTTGTAGGTCCAACTTTGTATATCCTGTCTGTACAAATAAAGGTTTAAAAAAAAAAAAAAAGAATGCATGGGGATCATACTGACCTGGGGGAAACAGATCATTGTACCGATAGAGCCCAAACAAAATTTTGTAAGCAATGATCTGTCCCAAGGATATCTATCAGCTGTGAGGTACAGTTCAGTACCTCCTATGGTTTTCAGGACCAAAAAGGATCTATTGGTGTGTTTCTCCTATTCCCTAGCTTCACCCTCACCCTTCAAATGGTTTAATAAACGTTCCTTGAGTAGGCTCCAATCTCCTTTTTTAAGAAACTGTGGCCTGTTGAAAAGGTCCATACAATCCAAGGAGTGGGTGACAGTTTTGATATAATTTATGTGACCATACATACATTCAAGCCAATCCTCAATCACACTCTTATTAAAATCCAATCTCTTGTTACACCATATTAAAATCCAAAGGAACAATGGGCCACTTTAACTTGATCCTCCACATACTCCAATCCCAATTCTTCATGAATGAAAAACGATGCACTATTTATGCCCAGGCCTAATACTTGTTGACAAAATCGGTCCTCTTCCTGCTGAATCACCTTGCAGTTGTGGTACCTCCAAATTGACGCACCGTAAGTCAACACTGGGAGGCCTTTCATTGTATTAACTTGCAGTAGGGTCAGAATGGGTTTATTGCCTATTGACGAGGAAAATCTTAATAGAGCGCTGCAAGCTTGACTATATTTAGAGCATCAGCATATGCAAGTAAGCCAATTGTTCTGGTGGTCAAAAGACACTCCCAGAAATGAGAAAGAAGGGACCGTAGTAATTGTTCGACCCTGATATCAATAGGTCTAGTTTTTGTAGTCTTCCTCAAACAGACCATAACGTGAGTCTTGGAGATGTTAGTGTCCAGGTCCAAACTATCTATAAAAGCAACAAAAAGATCAACCAAATAGCTTTAGCCCATTTGCAGTTCTAGCCATCAATACTGCGTCCTCAGCATAGAGCAGGGAGGGCACACTAACTGATTTTATCTTGGGTAGGTCAACCCCTTTGTCTATCAGAGAGGTATTCAAACTATTTAAGTATAACAAAAATAAAATTGGTGCCATCTCACAACCCCGCCTTAACCCCCGCTGGAGACTAGGCATTGATGTCCATATGTAAGTCTCTAAGAAAATTTACCAGGTGGGCAGGTAGTCCTAATACATCCAGGATGTCCTAAAGCTTTGACCTGTTTACAGGGTCAAAGGCACTACTGAGGACCATGAATGCAAGAAAAATGGACCCCTGTTTCGCCACTACATATTCATCTATCAAGAGGTTAAGGTTCATACATTGTTCCAGGGTGCTCATCCCTTCCCTAAATCCATATTGGACAGAACAAATAATATCATGAGTTTGCCCCAGGCTTCTACATGCTTTAAAACTATAAGACCTACCACCTTCACAACTGAGTTTAACAGGGAGATTGATCTGTAACATTTGGGATCCTGCCTATTCCACTTTTTGAAGACTGGGCTATGGTAGCAGATTTCCAAGATGGGGGTGGGCCTATCTGGGCCACAGTATTAAATACATTAGTCAAAATAGAGGCCCAGAGATGAGGTTCTACCTTATATAGTTCCATAGGCAGCCCATCTGGGCTGGGGGCTTTGTTGGAGGGGCTGCGGAAAATAGCTGCATACACCTCCACGGGATCAAACCTGATCTCAAGTGGGTACAAGCCACCATCTTTATCCATAGCTACGGGTACAACCGTGTCCAAGGAATTGATCCTATGAAAGTGAGCCACCCAGTGAGATGGGGAGATGGGAGTACCAAAGTCATCCTGAACTGCCACATTGGGATGCCTTCCATTTACCACTTCCCATAAAGTCTAGAGTCCCTAGTGGCACAAGTAGACACCAATCATTCCCAAGAGGCCTCAACTCTCCATTTAATTTGTTTGCCTTTCTTGCTTCCATGATGGTATCCTGGTTGTAAGGTTTGAAATTCATAGCCTCACACTGGTACTTACTGGCCTGTCTGCATGCTTTATCAAACCAGCCTAATTTTGACCCCCTATGTTTGCTCGACATATCCCATCCTATTATGATGTTGAAATATTTGAGATAGGCATATGATCTAGCCTCCAGAATAGTTACTACTTCGAAAGAGCCTCAATCTGACACCCAGGATCACTGACAGAATTATAAAAAGTCTCCAGGAAAAAATGGAAATCTTTAGAGACAATCACACATAAGATTTGTATCGCATTGTGACTCAGGGAAACTGGAAAGACCCTAATTGCTTTGAAAGACAATCCAGGGTGGGTATCCCACCTCGCAATCTATGCCCAGGGGAAGGGGTCGCTGCCACATTAAAGCTTTCATAGCCATCCCAGCCAACCGGCTCTTGTGCCCAGGTTTCCTCGAGCATAATAATGTCAAATTGAGTAACAAAATTAAGCCATTCTGGGTCTACCATCTTATCCCTTATGCCAACAATATTACAGCTAATGACTCTCAACGAAGTCCCAACCCTCTTACGGGTGTAGTCTCAATGGGCAATTTACTACTACTATGCTCAGCCGGCTAAGAGGCCTATAGTTGGGACAGCAGGGGGAATGCCCTGGAGGCAGTCTTTTTGGTCAATGTCAGTTAAAGGGAGAAATCTATTATCAGTAGAGATATGGTGTTTCCTAGGAGGATAATGCTTCATGCTGCCCCTCATTGAAAGATTAGGCTGTAGACATCAATAAAAAAAAACAAGTGGGAGAATATTAATACCTGTATCCATATTAGGCATTGAATCAGAGTGTTGGATTAATCACTTAGCCAAAACAGGAGACCTACAATTGATTACAACTCAATCCCCCTCTAGGGTTTTGGACATGGGTCCGATCAACCCAACCCTCCTAACAAATTGAATATCATCATAGTACTTGCATGTAAAATTTGCATTTTTAGCTAACCAATGGCAAACTATCGGCCAGATTGATCAATGTAAAATCGTCTCGCAAAGGGCCAGAATCTGAGAATCTGGCCCTTTGCGAGCGCAATTTTTGTATTTGGGATTCATCATCCCAAATGCAAAAATCGCCACTATAGAATTCACAATTTTGCGAGGAATTGCATTTAAGGAATCTCTATTTGAGATTCCTTAAATGCAATTCATGAAACATTAAAAAATTGCGAATTCGCAATTTTGGGCCGCTATTTACCGCGAAGTCAAACTTCGTGGTAAATAGCAGAAACTTAGAAAAATGCACTTAAGTGCATTTTTCTAAATTGTATGTTACACACACACATGTCCTTGGGACATGTGTGTGCGTAACCCCAGCGTCCAATATCATTTCAGGGGTGCAACAGGGTGTCCTTTGGACACCCCTACACCCTTGAAATGGCAAACTCAAAATGCGAATCGCTAATAGCGATTCGCACATTGATATGTCTTCCCATTCATTCCCATGGGCCTTTAGGCCCATAGAAATGAATGGGGAGTTATTCCTTATTTGCAATTAGAAATTAGCTAATCACAAATAAGGAAGCTGTAGGAATCGCTAAATAAATTGTGATTTGTACATGAATCCCGTTTTGCGTGTCTGTAATAGCGATTCCTTAATATTCGGTATTACAGACTCGCAAAACGGGACTTTGATGAATCTAGGTGTATGTTTTTAATTTAAACAATAGATTCTATAGTATGAACACTAATACATTGTACCCCTACACAATTGCTAAATAAGGACAGAATTCAGGAGGTAAATTTAGACAGGGAGACCCTGCTTCTCATTGCATCCTCCCCTTATCTCCTTTTGATGTAAACCTCCACTAGAACTCATTATACCTCCCGTTATATTCCTTGGAGGTAGCAATATGGGAGGTACCAGCAGTTGGGAGAACAGCTGGGGTGGCTTAGTAACACAAAATTCCGAAGCTTCGAGAACTGGGCATTGAGACAAAGTCTCTCTACCAGTTGGACCATTTGCACCTGAAAACATAGGTCCCATAGGATGAAGAGAATTATTAGATTACTCAATAGGCTTGATCCCTTTCGTCAGCTCTATAACAGCTGACTCCAGTGCAGAAAGTCTTTCAATCAGGAGGGCAATACTTTGAAAAATACTGTCTTTAATTTTGCCAAGCACCATGGTCCAGTTCATATTTACTTTGCTCATTAGCTCTGGATTAACAGTGCTATCCTGATTCATTGGTGAAAAAGAGGGACCTTTAGGGTCTTTGGCTGTTCCAATACATTTGCTTTTTGCTTCCTTTTAGGTAAGGGTGAGCAACTGCTATTGTTAGGAATTTTCAATTCAACTCTGTCCTGGGGGCATTCCACTAGAGAAACGTTACAAAAGCTTTGATTTGTCTCCTCAACTGGCTGGGCTTGAGGGGCAGTCTGTAGATCACGAGTTGATGCAGCCCCCAGCATAATACCAGACCCTCCCCTACATCCAATTGTAACCTGCATTCAGCCAGGTCAAACTCAGTGGTGATGATGCCTACTGCTTGGGCCAAAAATTAGCCCAAAGCTATTTGTGAATTTGATGGTAGTGTCTTTGGATCCTGGAACCTGACTCTTCCCCATTTTGGTACTTTCATGGGTTCAACCTCAATAATCAGAGCTCAAACTCAGTAAAACAGCTCAAATATCCAGCAATCTTGGAGGCAAGGAACGAAATGATAAACTGTTATGTGGGGACTTAACCACCCTGCGGGCCTGCTTCTTCCTAAATGAATGGAGGGGCCCACCCCAGCCTCCTCCTGGTGATGACGGGTGAAGACGCGCCCTGGCATTGACCGAACACGTATTTATCAAAGAAAAAGGAAGCTGTTCCTCTGTGTTGCAGAATCGCCTACCAACTAATTAGTGGTGGTGAGTCAGGGAAGAGAGAAGGGAGGTAGAGGGATCGGGGATCCCGCTTTTGCGGAACTAGGGTCCTCACACACCCAGCAAGCTAGGTGTCATGCTTCATCATATGGACCTGCTCCTCGTTGAGCCGGCGCTGCAATGCTCAACGGGCACCCACGAAGGGGCTCTTTATCGGAGATCTTTTGTTCCTTTGCCGTATGATGAAGTGGGGGTGTGTGGCCCGTGTGGGTGTAGATAGTGTGTTGTGTTATGGGAGTGATTTAAAAAAGGTTGGATATTCCAAAGCGATACGTTTTATTCTGGTTGGTAATCCACCTTACTAAAAAGAAATATATACAGAAGAGAGGCACCAGCCCTGTCGGGGAAAGTTCATTCACTAAAGTGCTCTTCTCTTTGGGTCGACATGTTTCTTGCCCTATTGGTCAGATGGTCCAGTGGCAATTCTTCAGGACCTATACATGTGTGTAATCTATGAAAAAGGGGGGTTGGTGTTGGATATCTACACTAAACTGTGCTGTTAAATAAAGAGCTACCATTCAGAGGGGACTACATATATATGTTAGTGTAGTCTGGAAGACGAGGAGCTGGGGATATACAATCAAAACAAAGGAGAACAGTATGTTAAACACGTGGTGTCCTGGTTATCTCCAATCAGCTCTATACTCTCATACCTTCTTTGTCAAACCTCCTAGCTAGGCAAAGTAATTACAGTGCAATGTAATTTAAAAACAACTAAAACACATACGGTTCAGTGGTGATTTCTCTCATACAATTTGGACCCATATTGGGGGCCAAACATTGTCTATGCATTGATTGATGTCATCAGACGTAGTCATGATGTGATAAATTGGTCACTGGTAAGCAGCACATTAAGTGACAGGCTGAAAAAAACAGGTTTAAAGCCACATATTCTCTCACTATATTTCATTCATTACGATGTTTGTATAAGTGTCAAGCGGTGGTAACATCCGCTTGTAATGGCACCAAGGTTGCGCTGGGATGTTAAAAACAACAGGGTTAGGTGTCAGATGTGCCCAGAACTCACCTCCCTCGTGGATGCGAGGAGCCTCAACGTGGGTGGGAGGGTCATAGGGCGCCTCAATAGTAGGAGCCCCGTTTAGGATAAAGGATATGGTATATTGTTGGTAAAAAACCCTGGTCAAAGGTCCCGTTTGAAATTCAGGGCACTGACTACCTCTAGCGCTGACGGTGGAGTCCCTCCGCGGCTCCGTTAGGGAGGCTGAGAGACCCCGCGGTGTCATGGATGGCAGCCTGCAGAGTGTCCCCACCCGCCACGGATCGCAGTGGCTCCCCGCCCGACGTAGGTGTCACTCACCTCGATTGCAATGAAGCGTGGATTCAAGCCTGGACTCAATCTTACTTACTTGACTCATCTGGAGTCCACGTCAATTACCTAGCCTCCGTCACCGGTCCGACGGTCGTGGATGGGCTCGTTACCCCGGGGGGAGGTCTTGTAGTACAACACGAGCGGTGGTGGGCATGGTTCCATGTCAGGACTTCCGGGTGTGTGTCAAGTAAGCTTCCTCGATGTCTGGCTATTCGTGGCGGACATGTTGGAATGGTGTTAATTGTATCTATTATGAACAATTATCGGTGCTTGCCATGGGACGTGGAGTGTACTATTTCAGATTGCACAGTAGAACAGCATATTTTACTGGCATTTCATCTGTACCCGCTGGTATAGAAATATGGGTTGCGTGGTACATGGATTAATGTAGGATGAAATGCAGTGAATATTGGCATATTATTTTACTGTGCTAGTGTGTCAAAAGCTTCTTTGTCGTTCAGGGTGGCTTAGTGGGGGGGAGGGGAGAGAGAGCCTCCTCAGCACAGTTTAAGGTAACCCAAATAAGAGGGGTATTAAGAAGGTGACCAATATCAGATTTCATGGTGTTCTCAAGGGAACATATAATGTAGATTGGTATATGATATAACTGGGTAGTTAATCAACGCAAGGGCCACGTGTGCGCCTCTGGTAGTATTTATCAATAACAATATTGATAATGCAGTCTAGAGTGGCAGTTAGAATTAACCCTGGGCGAAGCACTACGCTACGCTCGCGGAGTTTGCGAAGTTTTCGCAACTTCGCACTACGCGAGCTGCACGTAGCACAGTGCGAACATGCGTAGTGCAGTGTAGCGTAGTGCAGCGGTCATTTTTTGCTTGTTCGCGGTCCTGAACATCATGTTCGCGACCGCGAGCCAGCAAAATGACTTCCCGGCGAGATTCTCAACGCGAGGAGGTCAGGTTTCTCATTGTGAGTGGTTGCGCATGCTCGCGACCGCTCTCAATGAGGAATTACCTGTTCGCGTTGAGAAAGCTGCCGCTCGAGTAATAATCTACTCGAGCAGCAGAAAACTACAGCTCGCACTGTGCAAGATGCCGTTTTCAATGCTTGCACAGTGCCGGATGCTTGTCCGCACTGTGCAATCATTGAAAACGCATCTTGCACAGTGCGAACATGCTACTACGCAGCTCGCGTAGTGCTACGTGAAGTTCGCGTAGTGCGAAGTACACTTCGCGTAGCTTCGCGTAGCTCTACTTCGTGAACTACGCCCACCCTTAATTAGAATGTCCTTCACTCATTTATTCCATAAATAGAGGGTACATAAGTGGCTTGATACATATGTGTGTCAGGGGGTTACCTTCCCTTCAGTGATGCCCATGGTATATCGTCATTAAGTCCCTTCGTGGATGTGGACAAACAATGTATCCAACGCTGCTCATTCCTAAAAAGTGTGTTGCGGGTGCTACCAGGGAGGTGGTCTAATACTAGCCATTTTAGTGATTCAGGGTCATGGCCTTTTTCATGGTAGTGCGTGTACATTTTGGTAGTCAATCTATGGCACCTAATGTTACTTTTATGCTCAGTGATCCTTGTCTTCACTGGTCTCATCGTCATACCCACATATAATTCGCCACAGGGGCATGTGAGTATATATACACATCTGGAGGTATTACAATTTGTGTGTTTGTTCAATGTCCATGTGAAAGAGTTGGTTAAAGTGATAGTTTTGACCACTCTTGTCTGTTTGCATACGAAACAGCCCCCGCATGGATAGTGTCCTTTGACGGCGGGGAGGTCCCAAAGGGTTCTTTGTGGGTTGGCGACTTGGTTCCTGGGTCTAGTGTGTATTATTGCATCCTTAAGGTTCTGTGTCCTTTTGAAAGCAAATCTCGTATCGGGAGATCCAGTGATCCTGTGTTTAGGATGACCCAGTGTTTTTTAATGATCCCTTTGATGCATGTAGAGTTGGGGGTAAATGAGGTCACACTTGTCAATGATTCTGTTTCCTCCTTTTGTTTTTTCTGCAGTAAAGTTTCCCTGGGGTTATAGAGTGCCCTCTTGGAGGAGTCCCTAATCAATTTATTGGGGTAGCCCCTAGTCTTGAGGTTATACTCTACGACTTTAGCCTCTCTCTTGTATTCACTGGTGGAGCTGCAGTTGCGTCTCAGATACAGAAATTGCCCAAAAGGTAGGTTATCCCAAAGGCTCTTCCGGTGGTGACTCTGCTAGAGTAGCAAGCTATTCCTGTCAGTTGGCTTACGATAGAGTGTAGTGGTGAAACCCTCACTGGTTAGTTGTATGTTGAGGTCTAGGAAGGGTATGCAGGTTGCTGAGATCGTATGGGTGAATCTAAGATGTTGATTTTGAGTGTTAACCCATTCACAGAATGATTCACATGTGTTAAGGTTACCCTTCCAAAAGATCAAGATGTCGTCTATAAATCTCCTCCATAGGATTATGTTACTCAGATACGGGTTGTTGTTGCCCCTGATGATGTTTTCCTCAAAGTGGGCCATGTACAAACAGGCCACACTCGGAGCAAATGTGCTCCCCATTGATGTGCCTTGGGACTGATGGTACAACTGTTTCTGATACTCGAAAAAGTTTTCTGTGAGTGCCATTGTGACGCACTCCATAATGAATGAGACCTGTGTTGGGGAGTCCCATTCATCTTGGTTTCTTAGCCAATTTTCCACCACTTCCAGTGTGTCTCTCTGGGGTATGTTGGTGTATAATTGCTCTACTTCCAAAGTGACCAATAAGTTGATGTTAGATGTGTCTGTCAACCCATCAAGGACACGCAAGATGTCGGTGGTGTCTTGTATGTAGGCTGGTGTCTCTGCCACAATGGGTTGTAGAAAGTGGTCACAGAACCTGGAGAGTGGTTCCAGAAGGTAACCTATTCCTGACACGATAGGTCTCCCAGGCACCGGTGAGGTGCCCTTATGTATTTTTGGCAGGGTATAAAAGTAAGGAATTTTAGGATCAGACGTGATAAAAAAATCTACCTCCTTTTTGGATAGCCATCCATTAGATTCAGCCTCTGTTACCATACTCATGATCTCGGTTTTGAGTCTAGGTGTAGGGTCAGTCTGTATAGGGGTGTAGTATCTTGTATTGTTCAGCTGACGCCTACACTCCTGATCATAATCATCAGTGCTTTGGATCACTGTGGCTCCCCCTTTGTCTGCCATTTTTATAGTGATGCTAGTGTCCTCAGCTAGGGATTTGGCTGCTGCTTGTTCTATTTTTGAAAGGTTATTGAACGTGCGGGTATAAGTGATCCCATCTAGCTCTTTTAGGACTGCTTTTTCAAAAGTCAGTACTTCGGGGGGAACCATCCCATTGGTAGGCATGAAAGTAGAGGGGTTCTTCAGTCCTGAGTCGTGGTTTTCTTCTAGAGGGGTATCATGGAAAAACGCTTTTAGGCGGATCTTCCTGAATAGTGCTTGGATTTCACAGTTATCTCTGAATCTGTCTTTTCTCGGAGTGGGTACAAAGCCCATCCCTTTCTCCAGGACCCTGGTTTCAATGTCTGTTAGTGTTCTCTCAGATAAGTTAACCACCAGGGTGTTGAATTCCTTTTCCCCTTGGTTCTGCCCCTGTTCTCCCCCTGTGGGGTGGTTTGGTCCTGCCATTGCACCACTTTGGAGTTTCCTCTGTTGCGCCCTCTTCCTCTGCCCCAGCCTCTGCCTAAAAAAGGGGGGTTCTCAAAAGGATAGTATTGTGGGGGGCATTGGGGGTACATGGGCATTTGCCAGAATGGGGTTACCTGCATGGGCGGACGTGGCCCTTGGTATTGTTGTGTTTGGTTGTAGTTGGTATTGGAGTAGTTGCGGTTCCTCAAAAAAATTGACCGAACACGTCCCACGCTGCGGGACACTTCTCAACTATTTGTGGGGATCCGGGTGACCTACGGGCCAATCGCAGGGTGCTGGGAGGTGTGGTCTCTCTACCTCCCAGCACAGCAGCAAAAAGCCCCTTAAACAATATTAAAAATAGAGTAACATTTACTGAATTATTTGAGACCAAAACAACAAGAATCCAATAAGTAGCCTGTAGATATGCCATTTTAAAGGTTTAAACGAAAATAATGCCTAAACCACAAAGTGCCAATTGTGGTTAACTGGTCACAAAGTCACAAATTTAGGCTGACTGCGATTGAGCGTGGGTGGCATACAGGGACACGGTCAGGCCTGCAGAACAATACCCTTAATCCTGGTTTTGGAGTGTTTTCAGATCCTGCGACAAGGATTCATCTCACAGTGGTAATGAAGGGCTGTGATACAAGGTCCTGCGTCAAGGATGCTTCACGCAGCCGTGGTTCCAAGGAACTGCAAGGTCCTGTATCACGGATCAAATTGCACAGTGGCAGTTATGATGCAAGGCTGTGGGTATCTGTGTTGCTCTGCGTCAGTTCTACTTGGCCTCAGCTGGCCTGGCAGAGCCCTTTTTGACCCACTTCCAAGGGTCTAGTACTGGGGAGGCCTGACTTAGGGTGCAAGACTCACATCATACAGTGCACTGGTGTTGGGGACAATATGGTTGGAGGCTTCTTTTTCCCTGAGGCTCTGATCAGTATGCAGCCAACTAGCCTTTGGAGCCACACCGGGGGTCTTGGGATCAAGATGCAGGTCCAGTCCTTTTTAATCAGGCAGCTGGGTAGCTAAGCAGCAGAGCAGCAGAGTAGAAGCTCTTCTTGCAGCAGAGCAGCAAAGCAGTCCTACCGAGTCTTCTACTGGTCCAGAGGTGTAATGAAGAGTTTGGTCTGAGGGTACATTCTTTGTACTCGGTACCAGCTTTGAGGTAGAAGAAGGTTCTGGAGGTTTTCACCCCATTGGTATTTGGAATTTCCTTCCTCCCAGCCAGATCTTGAACTGGGGCGGCAGAGTGGGATAAAGAACGGTGATGGATTAAACCCAGATGTGTTGACTGGGTGTGAGTGGTGAACTGGTCTGAACTGGATTGGCAGAGTGGGCTAAAGAACGGTGATGGATTAAACCCAGATCTGTTGACTGGGTGTGAGTGTCTGATTGGTTCAGATGCTCCGTCCATCACCACCCCCTTTTGTACAAGCTTGTTTGGGGGCACAAAAGACTAGTGTGAAACACTTTGTGAGTGTGCAGAGACAGAGCCTCTGTGATGTACAAGTGTGGTAGGTAACAACTCGTCCCACATCAAATCAGAGATGGCACATCCTGCCAGTACCTATTTTCCCCTTTGTCTCACTATCTGACGACAATAAACAAAGACCAACTGCCAGCTATACCTAGTCATGTGACCCAGGATACAGGCTGCAGGCACCACATGGTTAGGACAAGAAAAGGCCAACTTTCTAGAAGTGCCATTTTCAGAATTATGATTTAAAATCCGACATTCCCATTTAAGAGGAGTTTAAATGATACTATCTTCCTCACTTGCAGAGGTCTGTAACATTTCTCTGGCCATGGTCACATTTCCTAGGTAATGGAAGAAGGCACACATAAAACCTCTGCTAAAGAAGGCGCTGGCAGACCTGACAGACATGCAAAACTATAGGTCAACCTCCCTCCTTCATGCAGCTATAAGGTCATTGTTAGAACTGGGGTCACCAATTCCACTGAGGTAGCTTGGCACGAGCGGGAAGGCAACCGAAGGCTAGGTGTAAAGCAGAAGTGCTGCACACATTCACACTGTGACAGGGAAACACACGCAATATAAGGACACCACACCAGCCAGTAGTTTAACACAAGATTATTTTATCTAGGATTGTCCCATTGCAGGTAAGTAACTCATTATTATGAACTAAGCATCAATTCATCAGGCAAGTAAATCTGTCAGTACCTCACCATATGTATGGGCAAGCTAGGCAACAACATTCCTTTAAAAATCAGGCAACATTTCATTGTATAGGCATAGGCAACAACATATGTCCTAAGCAGGATCAGTATAGCAACATTTCGTAGGACACTTCAATGTAATACATCTCTTAGGCATGAGGATCATGACATTAACACACATAAACCCCTCCTTAAATGGCAAATCAAAAATCATGCTTCACATTTCCCAACGGGGGCCATACTAGAGTGAACAGTTCCCAGTAAAATGGTTAACTCAGGCCCAGTACAACAGGATCCAAGGTAGTTCTCAAGCCCAATTCAGGAGGCCTGTAGTCCCGGTACCTCCTTACTCCAGGCCGTTATCAGGTTAACTGGGGCAACTGGGCCAAACTACAGTTCCCTAAGGGGAGGGGCGGTTGTGGGGTTGCCTCTCTGTTCACTAGATTCCCCAGTTTCACTACCGTCTTCCGCCCTCCTCCCCAGGGAGGTTACCTTGTTCTTCAGCCTCTGAGGAGGCTCTTGCTGCATGCTGCAACGTGGGGCGAAGGGGGGGGGGGGCTCGCGCTGACTCGGGAGCCCCCTCGCCAGTACTCTAGGCCTCCTCGCGGTGTTGCAGCCGGGGGCTTGTGCCGGCTGGTGGGGGCCCTTTCTCTCTCCCCGATGGTACAGCTGGTCCCGTGCCTCCGTAGGCTTCTCTTGGCCTTGGAACCAATTGTGACGCAGCGGAGGGGGGTGCGGTGCTCTGGGCCAATCCGAGCGTGGCCTCTATAGGTGGGGCGCCAGCCGGCAATTGCAGCACGCCATTGAAGGGGCCACGGCCAATGACGCACCGGCGCCCCCGTCACGTGGGGAAGGTTGCTTTTCGCTTCCCAGACCCAGCGCGGCCTACTGGAATCCCACGGCTGCCCTCCCTAGACTTCGGGGGCAGTGGTTTTTGGGCCCTAGGCTCTCTTCCCAGCAGCGCCGGTTCAGCAGCACGCAGGGGGCCACAGAAGTGATCGGCCAACAGCGCTCTCGGGCACAGCGCTCTTCAGGTAACAGCCGGCGGCGGTGAGAGGCAAGCAGCACTTTACAGACACAGCGCTTAAAAGGCACAGCGTTCACGGGGCACAGCGCTAGAAAGGGGCAACCGTGCTTCTAACAGGCCAGCGGGGTGGAAGGCACAAAGACAGTCTCTTGCAACTGCACAGCGCTTGGGAATGATAGCGCTTAGGAATCCAAAGCACTTTGGGGGCATTCAACAGGAGTTCGGGCACAACACAGTTCTCAGCAGTCCAGGGCAAGACAGCTTAGGTAGGACAGCGCAGGGGGGCACAGTTCTGTCAGGGAAGCGCTTGGATGGTGCAGCGCTGTTACCTGGTTGATCCCCCAGCAGTCCTTACGGTAGATAGGTGCTTCCTTGCGGCGCATGGTATTTTCTGTGCCCTTCTGGTGCAGTTTCTTCTGAGAGGGAAGAAGGGGGGTTGAGTTGGTGGTTCAGAGGTAGGATGGTTTAAGGGTGGGCGTAGTTTGTGAAGTAGCGCTACGCGAAGCTACGCGAAGTGCACTTCGCACTACGCGAACTTCATGTAGCACTACGCGAGCTGCGTAGTAGCAGGTTCGCACTGTGCAAGATGCGTTTTCTATGATTGCACAGTGCAGACAAGCATCCGGCACTGTGCAAGCATTGAAAATGGCATCTTGCACAGTACGAGCTGTAGTTTTCTGCTGCTCGAGTAGATTATTACTCGAGCGGCAGCTTTCTCAACGTGAACAGGTAGTTTCTCATTGAGAGCGATCGCGAGCATGCGCAACCACTCACAATGAGAAACCTGACCTCCTTGCGTTGAGAATCTCGCCGGGATGTCATTTTGCTTGCTCGCAGTCGCGAACATGACGTTCAGGACCGCGAACAAGCAAAAAATGACCGCTGCACTACGCTATGCTGCACTACGCATGTTCGCACTGTGCTACATGCAGCTCGCGTAGTACGAAGTTGCGAAAACTTCGCTAACTCCGCGAGTGTAGCGTAGTGCTTCGCCCAGGGTTAGGATGGTTCCCCTTGGCTCACTGGAGGTGGTTCCCTGGGTTCCCCAATGCTGGGCCAGATCAGTGGGTTGGCAGAGTCCCTCACCTAACTTAGAAAGCAGTGACTAGGCCCAGTCAGTTCCAGTGGTGTAGGTTCCTCCCCTAGGCCTAACCGCCTAAACTCCTTCAGAGGTTCCCCCAGGTCGAGTGATGCCCCAACTGACAGGCAGATTTCCCTCCTTTCCGCTTATACTCCTAAGTCAGGTGACCACTCTCTAAAGGCGGCAAAGTGTAACCCCTCCCCTATTCTGGAAGGTTCCAGGAGCTTCCACATTCTAGGCTATGGGAAGAAAAGGAAGGATGGAAGTGTTTCTGTATCCTAATGTCCCAGCCTGCTTCTGACTACTAGTGCGTGTCTAAAAAGGCCACTCCACAGTAGCAGGGGCCTGTGGCAGCCATGTTGTTAGGAGAGAGCACCTGCACCTCAGCACTGTTTGGCAGTGGTAAGGCTCCCAGAAACCTAGGTCCAACAAAAAAGATGGTTGAAAAAAAAGGCAAAGGGCGAAAAAAAATGGGGCGAGACCACCCTAGGGCTGATAGGTCTAACATACGTCCCCCCCAGCCAAAAGTGGGGAGTGCTACCCAACCTCTGGGGAATTCTCATCACTGAGGCGGAAAAACCGTGAGAGACCGTCAGCGTTGGCGTGGTCTACTCCGGGTCGTTGTTCCACCCGAAAGTCCATACCCTGGAGGGAAATGGACCACCTTAGCAATTTGGGGTTTTCGCCTCTCATTTGCATGAGCCAGCGAAGGGGTCGGTGGTCGGTCTGAATGAGTAAGTGAGCACCAAAGAGGTATGGTCTTAACTTCTTCAGGGCACAGACCACAGCGAAGGCTTCACGCTCTATTGTACTCCACCGTTGTTCCCTGGGGAGTAGCCTTCGGGAAATAAAGGCCTCAGGCTGATCTTGACCTTCTTCGTTCATTTGAGAGACCACAGCCCCTATGCCATGCTCAGAGGCATCTGTCTGCATGATAAATTCCTTCAAGAAATCTGGTGTTGCAAGCACCGGACACATCGCGTGCCTCAAGGTGTCAAATGCCTCTAGACAGGCAGCCGTCCAGATGACTTTTTGTGGCTGCTTTTTGGACGTCAATTCAGTCAGGGGGGTTACGATGGTTCCATACCCCTTGACAAACCGGCGGTAATATCCAGTGAGGCAGAGGAAAGCTCGGACCTCTGTTTGGGTTTTGGGGGGCTCCCAGGCCAGGATGGTCTCAATTTTGGCCTGGAGGGGTTGCACCTTACCCCCGCCCACCAGGTGTCCCAGGTAGACGACAGATCCCTGTCCAATCTGGCACTTGCTAGCCTTGATGGTTAGGCCAGCCCGCTGTAGAGCCTGTAGCAACTCCTGGAGATGCTGCAGATGGTCCTCCCAGCTGCTGCTGAAGACAGCTATGTCGTCCAGGTATGCAGCTGAGAAGGCCTGTAGGCCAGAAAGCACCTGGTTAACCAACCGCTGGAAAGTGGCCGGAGCATTCTTGAGCCTGAAGGACATCACCCGAAATTGAAAGTGGCCCTTGGGAGTGGAGAACGCAGTCTTCTCCTTTGCTCCATCCGTCTTGGCAATATGCCAGTATCCTGACGTCAGATCGATGGTGCTTAGATACCGAGCTGCTCCCATTCGGTCAATTAGCTCATCCACCAGAGGGATCGGGTGAGCATCCGTCTTGGTCACGGAGTTCAGACCACGGTAATCCACACAAAACCGAAGTTCTGGTGTGGTGCCCGGTGGGGCCGCATTCGGCACCAACACCACGGGACTAGCCCAAGGGCTGCTGGAAGGCTCAATCACCCCAGCTCCAATATCTTGGCCACCTCACACTGGATGCAGGTCTTTATCTTGTCGGAAAGCTGGTAAGATTTGTTTTTATGTGTGGGCTGTCCCCTGTATACACACATGGGTACACAGATGCGTGATTCCAGGAGTGAGGGAGAACAACGAGGCGTACTGCTCCAAAAGCTGGCGGCAGTCCCTCTGTTGCTCAAGGGTCAAGGACGGGGAGAGGACCACTCACACAACTGATCCATCCTTTTCTTGGGCCACCAGAAGGTCTGGAAGAGGCTCGCTCTCTTCCTCTTTGCTCCCATCCGTCACCATAAGGAGAGCAAGCTCAGATCGCTCATGGTGCGACTTCAGGCGGTTGATGTGGAACACCCTATGGGGCTGTCAGGGGGTCTTAAGGTCAACAACATAGGTGGTCTGGCCTTGTTTCTGCATGATCTCGTATGGTCCAGTCCACTGGTCCTGGAGGGCGCTAAGCTCTCCAGGCTCCATGACCCACACCTTCTGTTAAGCATCCAACTCCACCATCCGAGCGTTGCGGTCATACCACTCCTTCATGATGGCTTGACTAGCCTCCAGGTTGTCTGAGCCTTCTTTCCACAGCTTGGCCATCTTGCTGCGGAATGCCAGCATGTAGCTGACCACGTCACGGGGAAGCTTCTTTGAAGTCTTCTCCCACCCCTCCTTTCACAAGGCTGAGGGGTCCCCTAACAGGGTGGCCATAGAGCAGCTCAAAGGGGCTGAACCCGACTCCCTTCTGCGGCACCTCTCGGTACAAAAACAGCAGGCAAGGAGGATGTCCCACTTCCGCCTCAAGTCCTCTGGCAGGCTCCGGATAATCCCCTTCAGGGTCTTATTGAAGCGCTCTACGAGCCTGTTAGTCTGGGGGTGGTAAGGAGTGGAGAACCAGTAGGTCACTCCGCACTCCTTCCACATGGCCTTCATGTAGGCCAACATGAAGTTTGTGCACCTATCCGACACCGCGACCTTGGGGAATCCCACACGGGTAAAAATCCCCATCAAGGCCCGTGCCACCACAGGTGCAGTGATGGGCATCAGAGGGATTGCCTCTGGGTACCGGGTAGCATGGTCCACCAACACCAAGATGAACCGGTATCCCGAAGAGGTCGGCGGGTCCATTGGCCGGACAATATCAATGGCGATCCACTCAAAAGGGGTACCGAATTGCCAGTCTCTTGGTTGGTCGCTTGAGCCTCGGTCTGCCACTGCATGCCTATAAGCGAGGGGGAAGTCTCTCTGCCCCCGACAGAATTCCTCCCGGGTAGGCCCTCCTTCCACCTGCCACTCTGCAGGGAATGGCAAGTCCCCCATGGGAACAACATCCACCTCTGCGGACTCCAGGGTTACCTCCGCGGGCTCCCCATCCATCTCACGGGGCGTGTCCTCCACAATGTCCTCTTCTTGACCAGCATTGGGCAGGGCCATTGTTCCAGGCTCCAACCCGGGTTGAGTTCCTTGACGGGCAGCCATGGACCTCGTGACCACGCAATTCCATCCTGGTAACCCCAGCATTTCTGTGTGGGCTTGGAACTCCACCTCCTTGCAGGTGGTATACTCCAGATCGTTTCCGAGCAGACACTCAACTGGCAGGGCAGGGCTTACAGCAACTCTCAACTGGCCCGATGCCCCTCCACATTCAAATGGAACCTGAGCCACAGGGTAGTGACTCACACTGCTGTCAGCCACTTGCTCTGGGGACACCAGCCGTCTCAGCACCATTGTCATGCTGGCACCCGTGTCCCTCAGAGCCTCCACCTCCTCCTCATTAACCCGAACCCTCTGCCGGTATTTGGCAGTGTTCGAGGGTAACGGCGTCACTCAGACCATCTCTCTATCCCTGAGTGAGACCAGGGTCAAGCCTGTCCACTCCCCCCTCATCTAGGGACAACTCCTCCCCAGCGCTATACTACCCACCCCGGGGCTCTTACCTCCTGTGAGGGCTGGGAACCTCTTGCGACACTGGGGATCCCCCTTGTAGTGTCCAATCTCCCCACACTCGTAGCACCGGACAGTTCTGGTCTGCTAACTCTTGTCAAGGTAAGTGGGTTTCTGGAATCCAGATTGGGGTGGGGAACCTACCCCTTTCCCAGGCAGTCTATTTTGTGGGCCTCTAGAGATCTCCTTCCCTTCATCTCCCCCCTCTCTCTTCTGGGGAAAACCCTGTCCACTTTTTTGGGTCATTGTGGGACACCCGAGTGCTAACCCAGGTAGCCACCTCCTCCGCAAGTTACCGAGGGTCGGTCAGCTAGCGGTCCACCAGATGTTGGCGCAGCTCAGGAAAACATTTATTTAGAAGGTGCTCCCTTAAAAACAAACGGTAAGCCCTTTATAATCACTCACCTCGCTGCCATGCACCCAACCATCTAAAGCCTTCCGAGTATAATCAAAGACATCCACCCAGTTTTGGGTATGCAGCTTATGGCTGGAACCTCTGACGATACTTCTCTGGGGTGAGGTCAAAACTTCCTAAGTAGAGCCTCCTTCATGACAGGGTAGTTGGTACAGTCCACTCTCTCTAAAGTCAGGAGTGTGTCCCTTACCACTGGAGATATGTACCAATACAGGCCACCCCCCCAGTAACTCTTGGGCACCCCTTGGGCTACCAAGGACACCTCATACGCCTCCAACCACTTTCCAATGTCATCCCCCACACTGTAACTGGCTATCACCTCCTTCGGTAGATAGAACTTAGGCTCTTGTGGAACCTCTGGTACGCTGCCACTATTCATATTGCCTTGCGCACCTGTCGGCATTGCTCGCAGCTCCAATTCTTTTAGGCTAAGCTTGTGCGCAAGCTTCCTCTCCTCCATAGCTAACCTCTTTTCCTCTCTCTCCTTCTCCATCTTAGCAAGCTCTAATCTCAGTTGCCTCTCCTCTCTCCTGTCCTCATACTCCTCTGGCGATGCACTCCTCCTTGACATCATACTGCCTGCCCCGGAACATCTTCCGGGCAACACATTCTCACTAATGTCAATGTGCAGTAGGTCTAACTCTCCTGGAGACCCTGCCTCCCCCTGTCCCTCATCCACTCTCCCCTCCTGGCTTTCCAAAGCTCCTCTCTCTTGGCGCTTCGCCCGACGGACACCCCATCCTCTCTACAGAATTCCCTCAGCTGTGCCACCGTATACACTTCTAAATTGGCCAGCTCAAACTCCATCTTGACAGGTGGGGACCCAGACAAGTTAAAGGAAAGAACACTAGGACATTGGTAACAGGTCTAAAACAGGAGTCTGCGCAATCAATTAGACAGCGGAGGTCAATTTGTTAGGCTTGCATCCAACAGGTGTTCAATTGCGGCGCACACTGACTCACTGGAGGGTGCTGCACCACCAAAGGTCCTTATCCCGCCGCTGAACACCAATGTTAGAACTAAGGTCACCAATTCCACTGTGTTACCTTGGTGCGAGCCGGAAGGCAACCGAAGGCTAGGTGTAAAGCAGAAGTGCCTCACACACTCACACTGAGACAGGGAAACACACGCAATAAAAGGACACCACACCAGCCAGTTGTTTAAGACAAGATTATTTTATCTAGGCTTAACAGGTCTAAAACAGGAGTCTGCGCAATCAATTAGACAGCGGAGGTCAATTTGTTAGGCTTGCATCCAACAGGTGTTCAATTGCGGCGCACACTGACTCACTGGAGGGTGCTGCACCACCAAAGGTCCTTATCCCGCCGCTGAACACCAATGTTAGAACTAATGTCACCAATTCCACTGTGTTACCTTGGTGCGAGCCGGAAGGCAACCGAAGGCTAGGTGTAAAGCAGAAGTGCCTCACACACTCACACTGAGACAGGGAAACACACGCAATAAAAGGACACCACACCAGCCAGTTGTTTAAGACAAGATTATTTTATCTAGGCTTGTCCAATTGCAGGTAAGTAACTCATTATTATGAACTAAGCATAAATTCATCAAGCAAGTAACTCTGTCAGTACCTCACTATATGTATGGGCAAGCTAGGCAACAACATTCCTTTAAAAATCAGGCAACGTTTCATTGTATAGGCATAGGCAACAACATCTCTCCTAAGCAGGGTCAGTATAGCAACATTTCATAGGACACTTCAATGTAATACATCTCATAGGCATGAGGATCATTAACACACATAAACCCCTCCTTAAATGGCACATCAAAAATCATGCTTCACATTTCCCAACTGGGGCCATACTAGAGTGTACAGTTCCCAGTAAAATGGTTAACTCAGGTCCAGTACAACAGGATCCAAGGCAGTTCTCAAGCCCAATTCAGGAGGCCTGAAGGCCCGGTACCTCCTTACTCCAGGCATTTATCAGGTTAACTGGGGCCAACTGGGCCCAACTACAGTTCCCTAAGGGGAGGAGCGTTCGCGGGGTTGCCTCTCTGTTCACTAGAGGCCCCGCTTTCACTACCGTCTTCCGCCCTCCTCCCCGGGAGGTTACCTTGTTCTTCAGCCTCCGTGGAGGCTCTTGCGGCGTGCTGCGCCATGGGGCGAAGGGGGGGCTCACTCTGACTCAGGAACCCCCTCGCCGGTACTCCGAGTCTCCTCGCAGTGTTGCAGCCGCCCGGGGCTTGTGCCGGCTGGTGGGGGCGCTTTCTCTCTCCCCGAGTCCGGCGCCGATGGTAGAGCTGGTTCCGGGCCTGCGTAGGCTTCTCCTGGCTTGGCACCCAATCGTGACACAGCGGAGGGGGGTGCGGCGCTCAGGGCCAATCCGAGCGTGGCCTTTGTAGGTCGGGCGCCAGCCGGCAATTGCAGCGCAGCAACAAAGGGGGCACGGCTGATGATGCGCCGGTGCCCCGTCACATGGGGAGTGTTGGTTTTGGATTCCCAGGCCCGGCGCGGCCTACTGGAATCCCGCGGTGGCCCTCCCTAGGCTTCGGGGACCTTCCTGCTCGCACCAAGCTACCGCAGTGGAATTGGTGACCCCAGTTCTAACAGTCATGGAGACACAGATCAATCAACAACTAATGAGTTATCTGCAGCAGCATAGAATATTGGACCACTCCCAATCGGGCTTCCGAGCAGAGCATAGCACCGAAGCTGCCTTGGCTGAAGTCACAGATACTTTAAGGATGTCATTGGATAGAGGCATCCCTACTATGTTAGTGCTCCTGGACCTGACCTGTCATCTGCCTTCAACATCATCTCTCACAGTATCCTGTTGGATAGGCTGTGAGAGATTGGTGTCGAAGGTATGGCCAGGGCCTGGCTGCAAAGCTTTTTGAACCACAAAAACACAATGTGTCCTATTGGACACATTTGTATCTCAGACCACTGTACTGGACAAAAGGGTCCCTCTGGGTTTCATCTTAAGCCCTACATTGGTCAACATCTATGTGGCTCCGCTGGTTGCCATTATTAGATCGTGCGGGTTTGAGACGATCTTGTATGCATACAACACTCAGGTGATAATCCCCATCGAGACGGATCCCGCGGCAACCAGAGCAAAGTTTAAGTTATGTATGTTGAAAATAGCCACGTGGATGAGCAAGAATTTCCTTCAACTAAACTCCAATAAAACGGAGATTCTCTTGTTTGTGAAGTCTGTGGAGTTATGGTCGGCGGACTAGTGACCTGTGGACCTTGGTGAGGCACCCAGTCCAAAAAAGCAGGCAAGGAACCTGGGAATCATGATCGATAATAAGCTTTCTATGGCAGATCATGTGAAACTGGTCTTGGGCACATGCTTTTGAATAATGCGGATGTTGAGGAAGATTTTTCCATGGATCCCCCGGAGGCAGTAAAGATCTTAATACAGGCACTTCTAGTTAGTGAACTAGGAATCAGGTAGGATCTTGCATCTAGGCTACAAGTTGTGCAAAACCCAGCGGCCCGGCTGGCCCTCAACAAGCCAGTACACACCCCGTCACTACCTCTCTTGCAACTACTGGACTGGCTGCCCATGAGGAAGAGAGCAGTGTTTAAGCTTGTGACAATAGTGTTTAAAGCACTGCAGGGGACTGGCGTGGTGTACTTAAGGAAGCAGTTAATCCTTTATGTCCCTGTACACCAACTTAGATCGAGCAATCGGAAGTTGCTCTGTCCCTGCACAATTAGGAAAACCAAAATGGGTGGGCGTGCACTCTCTCATCTTGCCCCCTTCCATTGGAACAGACTACCAGATGACATACGAGCCTACACTACCCGGTGGGCAGTTTAAGAAGCAGCTAAAAACCAGGTTGTTCTAATTGCAATATTATCACAAGCTACCGGCACTGTGCAGCAAAGGGTCCCGAGAGATCTCCTTGAGGATGATTCGTTGTTCATTAAAAATCTTAATAAGACTATTAATAATAATAATAATAATACTTCTTTAGACACAAAACTCAATATTCCAACCTGCTCCCAATTAAAAGTTATCCCTTAATAAATGTAATTAGGTAATCCAACGCTATCCTATGGGAGAAGTAGACTTTATAGTAATGAAAGAGAGATTTGAGAGTTTTTCATTATGAGGACATGTAAAAGTACATGTCCAACTTTTTAAATTCACTTCACCCTGATCTCTGGGCTGTTTAGGGCCTACCACAGGGGTGATGTATATTTATTAAAAAAGGAATGCTTAGGCCTAGCGAAAGTTTTTTTGCTTAGTCAAAATAGCAGTTTAAAATTGCACATACAGGCTGCAATGACAAGCCTGAAACGTGTTTAAAGGGCAACTTAAGTGGGTGACGCAATCAGACCCACTAGTAGCTTTTAATTTATAGTCCCTGGGTACATGGAGTACTATTTTACTAGGCACTTACAAGTAAATTAAATGTGCCATTTGGTTGTAAGTCAATGTTACCATCTTTTAGGGAGAGAGCACAATCACTTTAGTACTGATAAGCAGTGGTAAAGTGTGCATAGTCTTAATGCCAGCAAAAACAATGTCAGCAAAAATAGGATTGAAGACAAAAAGCTGAGGGAAAAAGCAGCAAGAATATCAGACCCACCAATATGCTTATACTTACTGTGCAGATATAATTCTTATAATTCTTCTCATGTAGTATGTGTAACCTTTCACCCGAAATGTTCTCTGAGGAGGAGATTTTCCAGGTGTTGAGTGGTTGTGTACAAGTTACAATGAAGCCAGCAGCAAAAAAAGTGTCTTTTGGGGCTACAAGCTTAACTTCACAGCTGGATAAGTATGTCTAGTATTTTATTGCTGCATCCTTAGCAGTACTAGATCTCTGATATTGCAATTTTGGTGAGCAACTACAGTTCCAACACTAAAGATGTGGCTAGAAAAACTACAAAGGACAGGCATGTTTGAAGAAGAGTATGCCAGGAGGTTTGGTAATATAAAAAAATACATTGCTGTATGGGCATCACTTGATGTCCAGCATGCAGTAGCACGTTAGTACTCTGGAATGCTCATAATACCTGCATTTATTTGGATATTGAAGTACTTATATGAATCATATAAAATGTATAACATATATTGGAACATAATAATATGAGAGGACCGCTTAGCACTTTAAAATGTATTCTGTATAAATGATCTACCCCAAGGCGAATCAGATCTTATGTACTCTACCACTTTAAATTGCAGCCGTGGCCCGTGGAGGGAGTTCTGGTGGGGCAGAAAGGCGGGCAGGGGAGGGGCAGAGTGGGGGGGGTGCCTAAAACCAAAATATGGATAATTGGATGTAAGTAAAAAAATGTATTAATAAAACGAATTTCGGAGCACGCTGCATCGCATTTTGCGATGCAGGGCGCGCTACGAAATTTGTTTTTTAATTAAATTGTTTACTTACCTCCAACTATCCATATTCCGGTTTTTAGCACCCCCCCACCCCGCCTTTCTGCCCCACGGGAACTCCCTTCACGGGCCGTGGCTGTTAAATTGTGAAGCTATTCTGGCAGGTTTCTTCTAGGTCCTCTATCAGGTATTGTGCTAGGTTTGCACAGATATTTGAGAAAAAGATTATTATTTATCGCTATTGTTTGCACATTTTTAACTCTTGCACTATGTATTCGAAATATGCAGCAGCACTTTAGTATTCTTGAATATCAACAATGCCTGTATTGATTTATTGTGCATAGATATTTGATTAAAAAAAAGAGAGAGAGAGAGAGACCATATTTATCAAATATTCATGCAACTTAATGCAGCAAGCCACCTTGCTGTGCTGCATTGCATGAAAAAAAAAGGGCAGGAATGCACGGTATATACCATTATACAATGCATTCCTGTCCTTTACTGGCGCTGTCTCACTTTTGACTGCCTTGCACCCATCAAGGCACACTTGCATTTTGTTGTAAGGGTGCCCGCATTGCAGACAGGATTGTTTTTAAGCAGGAAGGGACACCTTCCTGTACAAAAACAATTCCCAGAGGCATTTTTCTTCGTCTAAGTGTGTTGCAGGATGAAACAATAAGAAGAAAAAAAGTTATTTCTCCTTGTTGCACCTCTGGTAGGGAGACATACAATTCTGACACATTCCCAGGTCTACCAATGTTGGTAAATATGGAAATGTGTCAGAATCCATGGATGGATGCGTGGGAACACCCACGGTCCACCCATGACACGCCTTACATTATTCTAAGGACTATATTTATCAAAGATGCAAACAACTCAGAGAGTCATCTTGGTGCGCTGTGCTGCGTGAAACCAAAAGGGCCAGAATGTGCTGCTTCGACCATTATATGATGTATTCCTGTCTTTTCCTACCCCTGATACAATTTTTGCTGCCTAGCGACAAACCAGACACCCTTGTATCATGTTGAAAGGGTGCTTGCACTGCCCGGGGTACTATTTTTGAGCAGGAAGGGACAACTTCCTGCACAGAAACAATTCTCAGGGGCATTTTCCTCTTTATAAGTGTTCCTAGAAAGAGGAAACAGCGAGAAGAAATAATGTTATTTCTTCTCGTTGCACCTCTGATGGGGAGGTGTACAATTCTGATGCATTTCCAGGACTACCAATGTTGGTAAATTTGGGAATGTGTCAGAATCAATGGGTGGATGAGTCGGAAAACCCATGCTCCACCCATGACATGCCTCCCTGATACAGAGTAACACAAGGCAGCGATCTGCACTGCCTTTCATTACTCTAGATTCATCAAGCCACACAGGGCCATGTAAGATGGACTTGTATGGCTTGATAAATCTCTTTTAGTGTCATATTTATTAGACGAATTCCAAAACGCAATGAAGCAAGCCATCTTGCTGTGCTACGAGAAAATTAAAGAACAGGAATGGGCCATATTTACCATTATAGTGGGAATTCCTTTCCTTTCCTAGTGGTGCGGCTCTCTTGGCTGCCTAGTGCCACCACAGGCACTAGGCAGAATGGGACAACTCCCTGCACAAGAACAGTTCTCAGAGGCATTGTCCTCCTTCTAAGTGTGCTACAGAATACGGCACACTTAGAAACAGGGAAACAACAGGGAGTAAATAAGATATTTCTCCTTGGTGCGCCTCTGGTGGGGAGGCGTACAATTCTGATGCATTCCCAGGTTTTCCAATGTTGCAGTCCCAGGTTTTCCAATGTTGGTAAATCTGGGAATGTGTCAGAATCTGGTAAGGTGTTTTATCAAAATGCAAAATGAAATGAATAAACCGCATATTCTATTAGTGTAAATGTAGTAACTAGCCATATTTACACATATTAGGCCTCAAAACTGTTTAAAGAAGCATTCCTTAGAAAGTGGTTCGACTAAAATGTGCTGATTCATACTTTTGATTGTTAAGCTCTTGACCTTTTCATGATCAATGATACATATACCTTTATAAAATGTTACTGTCTAGAATTTATTATTTAGTAGAATTATGTTGAACTGACCACATGGAGGTAGCACGAAAATTGAAATCTGCTTTCTTTGAACATACTTGTTTATTTCCCAAGGATAAGATCTTGAAGAAAATGTTCTTTCATGTATACAGATGTTTCAATTTCTATTTAGCCAATAGTTAGCTCGCATGCAATGTACATTATTTGAAGGATAAACATGTAGTTCCATTCATGGGAAAGAATTTTTAAACAAAAGAAACCACATGTGTATTTGTGCTTTAAAACAACAAAGTCAATTGGGGTAAACAACAAGCTAACCACAAGATATATTTTACATTTACAGAGAAATAGATCAGGCCTTGATTTATGTGAAAACAGTGCACATTAGAATTGTTTACTATTGAAATTACTAAAGCACTCGTTCTTTTGATACAAAATTATGTATCTTTATTCAATTGTATATATTTCATAATTTCATCACACACATCAAATATATATTTCTTTTTTATGGTGATTTTTTTCGTACATAAATATCAAGTCGCACAAATTGTTTTTCACAAACAAACACAAACCATTATTTTACAGAATTGTTTTTCTATTAAAAACCTAAAGTTTGCCACAACAAAGATTTAGGACATCTGCAGTTCTGTGCCCTAGATAGGGTCCTCAATTCTGAAAGAGGTGGTGACAGAATTAGACAACTTCGCCAATTGGAGTCTAGATTTATAATTAAGTATGCAACTGTTTATCCTAATGGTTTGAACAAAGATGAAAAGATGGCAGTACATTTGGGGTAGGTGGACTTTGTAGATTTTTTGCCAGGATGCCATTTAACTATGTTTGTAATGTTGAAGTATTTGTTTTTAAATGCACTGAACACTGAAGTGATTGCACGTTTTGTATTTGTTGTAGGAGACAGAGTAGTCCGCACACCGTGGGATGAATATATACAGATGGCAACTTTAATTATCTGTTGAATTATCAACCCACTGGGGCAAAACTATTCTGGAAATTGTTTTTTTTTTGTTTTTTTTTTTGAAAGACTATATATTTTGCCCACTTGGGCTGGATTGAAATTACATGTGGACAATAAGCCCACTGGGGCGCAACAATCATGATTTCTTTTTCTTTCATAAGGAAGATAACTAACCAGAGTATTTGGACACTTTAAAATGGCTGCCAAGCTGGTATTATCTAAATGGTGTTGGGACGTGTAGTCCTATTTTTATGTTTATGTTTCGAGCACTTTCAAAGAAATGCATGTAGTAATTAACTTTACCCGTGACCAAGGTGCAGCTGCACCGAAACGCGTCGGGTGATGTGTTTGACATGTATTTTGTTAAATAAAAAATCACGCTGATAAGGAATTGGGCTGAAGCTGCTTTTGTTTGGAGACATTGAGCATTTCATGGAATATAGGGGGGTCGATCCCCTGTTTCAGCCCGCCGTCATAAGAGGCTCGAGGATTGGCGAAATAATTATTATATATATATATATATATATATATATATATATATATATATATACCTATTGTTCGTTCTGGACCTTGATTTCAATGGTCAAAGCCAAGATATATAAAGAACTTCTCCGTAGTACAGGATGAATTAACCAAACAGTGGTATCTAGAGAAGCATATAAAATAATGGTATATTATAAGAAAATCCGAAAGCCAATAGATGAAGAACCCTCCTTTCTAGAATACCTTGACAACTAAGGTTATCTGCCACAGATGGAAAGGAACTATGTTCCTGTTAAATATAGTCTAGTTGTGCTGAGGCAGCGTTGTAATTCTTTTTATATTCCAATTGTGCAGTCTGTTTAAGATAATAATAGGACATACATTAGAGACTCCCTTCAAAGTAGGTCATTTTAGTTTATATATACAATATACTTATGTGAACTCATTGAGACAGCTGTACTTACAATGCCTTCTGAAATTAAATTTTTAATAATCACTTCATTTGGTGCGGTTCAATCAAAAGGCGTTTAGATCGATATTGACATTGGTGTCCTGTGGCAAACGGGAGGCACAGAATAGGGATCTAAAGGGAAATAATGAAGGTATTTAGACCTCCCTTAAAAAGTGAAGCCATCTATTATGTCGCTGTTTATCCTTTTCCCCTATTTACTTACTCCAACGTGTATATCCACTTGGATTTAGGGCCCTCTAATGATGAACAGTGTTCCAGATTTATTTGCAGACGGAACACACATATAAATATGTGTTTTTCAGAGAAGCCACTTTGCTGATTTACATACATAGACGCTACAAGTCATCTCTCTCCAACGGAGAAGACACCCGTGTTTCTCCTCTTCCGTGTTTAAAGAGTTGCTTGTCGTTCATTACTCAGTGTCTGACGTCAATTATGCTGCGCCAGAGAGGTTTAACGTACAGAACATAGACATAGGACTGGTGTTGTTTTCAAAACAACAAAGTTGCATACTCAAAGGTTACTGTATGAACTCTATGGTATCTTGTGTGAGAATACAAATAGTGAACCTGTTCCCAGAACCAACCCTGAAAGATGATTGGACAAGAGGAGGAGAAGATGCAACACTAACTGCAACATCATTTTTGACAGTTTATAATAGTATTTGCTCCTAGAGTAGGATAACACTATTTTCCACACGCTACACTGTGCCATTTCACGCCATTTACCATTTGCCATTGACTACAGTTGCTACTGTTTCTGCAAGCCTATTCCTTATTGCTTTGAGAATATAGTGAGTTTCGTGAACCTCTCTTTATGGGCAGTTCTTCTTTGATTAATTATTAATATTAAATACATTTGAGCTTCATGCTTAATCTCACTCTTTTTTTTAACTTGAACCCTTTATGGGTTCTGAAAGACAACTTTCCATCCCATTCTTAGGAAAAGGGAATGTCTTCCTTTATGGAACACGCTTAATACATTGTACTTTGATTATATCAATTATTTTTTCTATCAATTCTGTAAAAGATTGATTCTTTGAAACTAATATGAATAAAATGTATGATTCTGAATAAAGACAATTTACTAAACTTTACATTATTAAATCCCTTAAAATCTTCAATAACTCTCATTATTGTCTGAACTTAGTTAGGCTGTGATTAATATTTATGTGATGATCTCCTCATGATTCTCAGATACGACATCCAAGGTCCACTGGCCAATTGGGTGAAATTACAGAGGGGATCAGCTCTGTGTATGATGGTAAACCGTGTTTTATTTAAACTGATTCCCGCTGCAGCAAATCCATCTGTGAATGCTTGGAAATACCCACACTCTACCCATGACTCACTACCCTGCTGCAGAGCAATGCGCTGCCTTGCACCACTCTAGATTTATCAAGCCACTCAGGGCCACACAAGGTGCCTTGCATGGCTTAATAGTTTCATTTAGGCTTTGTGCAACCCTTGCGTCTCCTTCCGTGGCACAAGGGTGATGCAAAACCTTGAGAAATATGCCCCCAGATTCTGACAGAGAGCATAGCAATACAGATAAGGGAAATTGGCTGAGTAAGCACAAATTACCCAAGTAAATGATCAAGACATTGTTTTTAGGACATTACACTTCAAAATCCATTTGGCTGGTTTACAAAAAAATGATTAAGTTAAATTGCTTTCTGTTTTTCTATGCATATTTTCATGATTCTGACTGAAAGCAAATCATTTGATTTACAACAGTTCATATGCAGCATTTACATACTATTTCACTGAGATATGTCCCCATATGCAATGGGCTAGTTTTGCTGAAAAAATCACAAATCCAAGAATTTATGTTTTAAGAAATGTATTAATAAATGCCTGCTAAATGAAACATGTCTTTCACTGTTTATCTAAATGTTTATACATATGAATTGATACTAAGAACACATTAACAGCACCTACAGTGCAACAAGTGGACTTGTTATCAATCCAGAAATGCCCCGATTATGTCGCAGCAAAAGCGAGCATATTGCACCTTATTAATGTATATCTTCTAAGCACTGTCTAGTGAAGCACATCCACCCCTAGTCAGCATGCACTTGGGAAATTGCATTGACACATGCCCTTCCTCCATTTTATTGCTCATAATAAAAATATAATTTAGCCCATGTAATTTCATGCATTGAAGCAAAAAGAAGACGCTAAGTAAATAAATGGACAATCAAAGAAAACATATTGAAAAAGCCAATTGGTTTTGCCTTTATAATGCAAATAGCAAGCTAATGCTCATTTATAAAGCATTGCTTAAAAACTCAAAGAAAAAAATCAAAATACTGACTGAAAATTAAACACGTATTCAAAGGTATTTGCATAAATTCAATATTTTTAATCTTTAAAAATGAACTGCTTTTTTTTGCAAATGCTTGTCACATTTGAGAAATACTGAACAAAAAAGAAGAAAAGAAATCCCAGACTTTAAAAGTAAAAGTCTTGCCTAGGCCTAATTTACTTTGCATAGGAGTCAGACCTGTAACTTGTTCCAGACATTTGGTTCTCTTCATAACAAAAAGGAGCAGATTTATGGGCTCCAACGAGAATTTTAAATATTTTAGTTTCTGATATTCTGTCAGTGATCCCTTGAAAATGTGTAGGGTTTTGGTACAAATCACTGTGTAAAACTATTAGTAGACTGGGATTTCCATGGAAACCCATGGGTGGCTGCATGTGAATGCCTTTATACTACCCATGGTACCTTGCATTGACACCAAGGGGCATATGTACAAGCCCCCATTGCCACCACAACATCACTTTAACCAAGGTTGTGGTGACGATAGAGGCTACGCCTTATGTACAAGGCTGCGTTAAGCCACAAAGCTGCTTTGCACATAAGGCTCCCTTTCACATTATGGTTAGCGTGAAAGAGGTGGGCAGTGGGTGTTGTGGTGGACGTTCCACCACAACACCCATTCATTTTGACGCTGCCCCCTATGTACAAGGGTGGCGTACATAGGAGGCAGCGCCAAAATTAAGACCTTGTAAATTGGCGTTTTTGATTTTTCCATGTGTGCTGCCTTGAGCAGGAGACATGTTAATTTTAAGATATTTTCCCTGGTTGGTTTCAAAACCACACCTACTTTGCATCTCATTAACAATGCAAAGTTAGGCATGCTGGAAACGGGTGCTAAGTCAGCAAAACAGGCAATATCGTGTCTTTGCTGAAAAGCAATACAATTATCACTGCTTTTCGGCCGAATTTTATAGCGCCGCCTTGTTAATATGCCCCCATGTTTCTTAACAATGCTTTTCCTGCTGGATTTATCATATATTTCCGATATGTACCAAAGTCACTGAATAATCCCCACGGCCCATCTCAGCCTTTAAGGGGCAAATTCCAGTTGTGTCTTGTTAAGTATTTTTGGTGTCTAATCCCACTCTTGTGTTTTAGTTCATGTAGAACTTACCTTTATTCCCTTTAGACAGATAAAGACTAATGTCCTGAAAAGTGAATGCCACTACTAAATCCAGCAGACAGGGTCAGACTTGGGCAAAAAATAGGCCCAGGCACCAAAACAAAAGTGTCCAGTTAGCAAACCAGAAAGCTAAATGTTGCCCACATTTGCAAATCATGCCAGTTTTTGTACTTGTAGGGACACTATGTATCAATATTTTGGTAGGCATGAGAAAATGCATGCATTTGTGTTTGCTGCAGGAATAAAAGACCCAACAGATCATAAAACATGTCCACAAACTATTTAAAAACGTACCCACACACTGATCTGTGAGACCAGCCCATGGGGCACTGTCTGATTGCTCTACAGACCAGTCCGACCCTACCAGAAGAACCCACTTGTCGCTTGTCAAGTGCAACTTGTTCCCTGGAAAACTGGTAAGAATGCAACACATTAACCCCTTAACTGCGCCGAACGTTCCGCGCTAGTGCGGAACGTTCTATTCAGCGACGTGCGCAGCACTACAAAGGTAGTGCAAGCAACGGCCGTTGGCCGTCAGCAGCAGCCATGAGGTTAAAAAAGTAATCATGCTCAACGTTTTGGAATGGTATGGTAGTTTAATCTAGCTCTGAACGTTTGTGAAATTATTTCCTGCCATGATAAACAGTGATGTTTACACCTTGATGCAATCTCGGAAATATTTGAGATTGTATTGCTGCAGTATGTTCAATTGGTTATCCAGTGTACGTATACTATTCTACAACGTTTCACACTCTGCATTGAGCACTTACAGGCACATCCCTTAAGCTTACAGCTGGTGAAAATCATTACTTTTTACACTTTATATTAAAGTTACATTAAAATCCAGTAGTTTACTTAAGTGGAATATTGAGCACATGTCGCACCCTGCTGCGCTACCAAAATGTGTTTTGAAATTACATCAGAAGGATTAAAGCGTACTTGAACAGCTGGGTAAAAAGAATGATTTTTTTACAGTTCATAGTTTTGACTGGAGGCAAAAAGACTCACAGTGAAAGACACTTGTTGCAGAAGACTTGAATCATATTCTCAATTGTTTACAGCTGTTTCTACAGCCTTGGAGCTCTGCCATATCGTGTTGTTGAGTACTCTGCACAGTATACTGAACAACGTTGCCGCAAATGCTATAAAAGGCTTCTCTCGCAGTCTGCTCGAGAGCATCTCCCACATCCAGTGCGCTTTGAAGAATTCCACACCGTATGCTACAGTGCTCCTCCCACCGTCTGTTACAATACATCGCCTACTTTGCTCTGCATGACATCATCCACAGTGTGCTGAATAGTACACCTATCAGTCTGCTGCTGAGCAATCTTCAACGGTATGTGTATGACTTTTCTACCAGTTTGCTGCAGGACTTTGCTCATGGTCTGTGTTGGACTTGGCTTTTTCAGCGGGTTAATCCCCAGACTTTTTGCTTTTTGGCCTCCTGTTTTTTACCCTGTTTCTGTTGGTTTTAGGAATCTGGGCACTTTACAACTGCCGATCAGGGCTAAAGTGCATATGTTCTCTGTGTAAGTTATTATTATGGATTGCTGTATCCATGATTGGCTTAGTTGATTTGATAGAGCAAGATTTCGCATATTACGCGACTTGCTTGAATCATGAACCTCGAATCTGTTATAACCCGGTAATCCAAATTGTTCGTTTTACTAATTTCCTTTAATTTTGAATGTATGTGTGTCTTAGAGATGCTTGCCTATGTGTTTTACTAAAACAAATAACTCTTGTCCTTAAAAATGGCCGCTGCTTTGGAATTTGCTTCTGCGCATGCGTTAGTCACACTCACGTGACGTGACGTGGTTGCAGTTCTGGTGGGAAAAGGTGCGCATGCGTAATAAGCCTCAAGATGGCTGCTTATGTATTAACGTGGTGAAGCTTGCGCAGATGCTCTCGTGTTATTATTTGTTGCACTAATTGTAATGCAATAGTATTATTTTATTATTGTAGGAGTACAAAGTAGAGATTCATGGTATGTCGTGAATTCATTTATTTCTATGTTTTAATTTGTTTACGCTTACTTTTCATGTACCACGGTATGGAGGGTTGATGGGATGTACGAGAGTCCATACTGGAATACCTTTCCACGCATGTCCAAACGCTGGCCAATGGCATTGAATGACTGCCAACCAGAAGCAGCAGCCAAGACGTGCCTGGGAAGATGCACCTTCACCCAGCAAGAGAAACTAAAATGTTCTGCATTTGTTACATTTGTATATTCTGCTATTGTATTCTGTAGAATAGGTCATGGGAACACCAAATCTGCTAGGCGGTACCATGAAATGTAAATTAGGACTTGCAGAAGTCTGTTCTGATTGGTGTGTTAACCTATCCTACTTTGGGACCAATCGAAATTGGGGATTCTGACACTTTGCAACATTGGGGGGTGGTACACTGACCCGAAAACAGTATATCTAGCCTAGATTCAGCTAGAGAAATTGTCCGACTTGTCTGAATAGCTGACCTGTCACTGACCCAACGCTCTCAATAGGTGACTGATACAGAGATGCTGCGGAGCATTCTGTCCGAATTTGACCATAGACTCAAAGGTTTTACTAAACCTTAAGTGCTGGCGGAGCACTTTGCTGGGGAGTTCGCTAACCCAATCGGGGTTCTGACTGATAACTGCAGAGAGGGTGGAGCGCAGGCGTTGCTTCCACACTGCGGGTGCTGGTCGTGCCTTGGTGGTCCTGTCCTGATCTTAATCTGGTTTTCCTGTCCTGTCCTGGGGTGTCCATTCTGCATCTGCTGTCCCATTGATGACTGTCCTTCCTTGGGGTTTATCCTGTCCTTAACTGACCCGTGGCCAGGGTTGGTTTTCACACCAGTCTAGGTAATTATAAGTGCGAAAACTCTATGCTGCACTTTCTATTTTTCTGTCTTTGCTTTAATAAAGACATACCTTTGCATATGTAATTTTCCATGCTTTCCGAAAATCTTCTAAATCAAAAGTCTATGCATTTATTTCCATAGCATGTTCCTATGTTTCCCTACCTTTTAGAGTACATTCATTTCAGCTGTCTATGAACTATAGATGTGGTTTACAATTTCCCTCGCAAACTGAATGAAATACCATTATTAGATTATTAGCATGTTTCTTCTTTTTACCCTTCCTATAGAAATATAGGATTCATCATTTTCTACTCATTCTCATAAAGTACGTCCCAATAGTGTAATCCTAGTACGAGCATAAGTTTTGCCCATCTATAGATGTTCATCTTTACATCTGCTTAGTGTATTTCCCTGTTCTCATCTCATATTAGAATTCATAAATGGTTGCTTTGATTTATTTCCTATATGGTTATGTGCTTTTCGTTATTTTGATTATTGATTGCCTTTTAACTGTAAGCATAATGCTCTCTGAAACTGAATACTAAGATAAACTTTTAAAACTTCCCAGTTGTCCGTGGTCATTTCAATGAATACAAAGTAAGATATAAGAATTTGGTATTTGTATTTTTGCCTACCTTTTCTTTTACAGCTAGCTCCCTGATCTATCATGGTCATAGGTACCCGTAGCGGTGGATGGTAAGTCGGGTACATTAGAAATCAATAGGAAGGAATCAGGGTTACTGGTAGTAGAATTGTGAGGTCATCTGATTAATGTGTAGGATGAACTGAAATTTATGGGCCCGAAAACTATATGGTGTAATTATTGGTCGGGTGACCCACGATCTCTATCAGATTTACTACTAAATCCTTAGTACAGTGCACTGTGTGTGCCCTGGGCTTGTAAATCTAATGCTGCTAGTGGGCCTGCAGCACTGAATGTGTCACCCACACAATCAGCCTTTCAAAGGGTTTTCACATCTACCACTGCAGTGTCTGTGCACAGTCTCTACTGCCATGTCGACCTGGTATGTGCACGCACTTGCCAGGCCTTAACCTTTCCTTTTATTGCATGTGAGTCACCCTAAGGTTGGCCCAAGGTACCCCTTTGGGTTGGGTGCAGTATATGTGAAAGGTAGGACACGTACTGATGTGTGTGACATGTCCTGATAGTGAAACACAGTGTATTTTGTTTTTCACTATTGAATGGCTATCTATCCCATAGGATAGAATGGGATTTTAATTATAACATCTTACAAGTATAACTTCCGATTGAGACAAGATAGAAAGATAGAGTTTATTATGCCTTAAAGTCAGAATATAAATAGGCATATTTTAGTAAAGATAATTTTTATATTGTGTGTTTGAAAATACCACTTTTAGAAAGTGGGGATTTTCTTGCCTAGCCATCCGAGATAGAAAGATGGAGTTTGGTATGCCTGAACTCAGAATATAAACATGCATATTTTAGTAAAGATGATTTTTATATTGTGTGTTTGAAAGTACCACTTTTAGAAGGTGGGGATTTTCTTGCTTGTCATCCTGTATGCTTCTGCTGGTTTGGAAATTGACTGTCTGGCATTGGAGTGACAGGGGCTGGGGATGTGCATTCACTGTAGACAGCCACTGGGGGGGAGTAGAGGTGTGTCCTGCCTTTCCAGGATGGGTCGGGCTGAGCTGAATAGACCTGGGCTGCGTTTAGAGTAGGGGGAAGAGATTTCTTTACACCTGAATGGGCCTGGTCTGCCTTACTCAATGCTATCTCCACCTCCTGCCAAGAAGCTGGACCAGAGAGGACAACACTGGTTTTGACTTAGCACAGAGCCACAAAGGAACATAGAGAAATGGAATATCAATATTGGGGCCCATTCCCCAGAACTTTAGATTACTTCTGGGCTCAAGAGGAACCTCTGCCAAGGAGAATAGCTAGGAAACATGAAGAAGAATGAATGCCTTCTTTGCTGTGTGCTGTATGGGTTTGGCCTGCCTGCAGTAGATGTTTCTGCCAAGGAGAGGATAAAGACTTGTATCCTGCTTGAAGAATATCTCCAAGGCTTGAAGTAGAGCTTGCCTCCTGTTCTGAAGTCTCGGGAACACAAATACCTCACCACCAGCTCCCTTGAGCTTTCCTTGCTGGGAGTTCTGACCTGCCAAGAGATGCCTGTTCCTGTGTTGGGCCACTGGAGACAGTTCCTGTTGCTGGAAGCTGGAAAAGAGATGCAACTAAAGAAGCACAACGCATCAGCACCCTTTTCTGATGCATTGTTGCCATGGAGCTTCAGAAATTGATGCAGCTCTTGGCCGCGGCTGTAAAAATCATTGCACGCCGAATCCCGTGCACTGATCACCGAAGTCCAAGATCACCGCACCTGCTGTATGACTGCAAGAACCGACACATTGTGGAACCGTGGCTGGCTAGATCAACGCCTCGCCATTGCGGCTGCATCGAGAACCGATGCATCCCCAAATTCCAGCGCATCCTTTCGGGGCACCAAGTCTACAACAAAGCTGGGGGCGCAGTGAGAAACCTATGCATCACCTCCCCACACATAAAGAAACCGACACACTACCTCCTCTTCAGTAAGGAACCGACATATCACCTCCCCTGCGTGGCAGTAAGGAACCAATGCATCACCTCCCCTAGAGTAAGGACCAACGCTTCCCCTTCCCTGTGGCTGTTTTGATGCATCCAGGGTACTTTGTGTTGGAAGTTTTGCATCTATAGTTTGTTGTGGACAGAACTGTTTTTACCTTCTAAAAGTCATATTTTGATTATTGTATGTTGAATTTGTGTTGTTTTGGTCTTGTTTGGTTTAGATAAAGAATACTTATTTTTTTAAACTGGTGTAGTATCCATTTGTAGTATTTTCACTGTATTACTGTATATGTGTACAAAAGCTTTACACACTACCTCTGAGATAAGCGTGTCTGCTCTTGCCAAGGTACCAAGGGTGTGAGCAGGGATTATTTTAGAAGTGTATCCCCTTACCCTGACTAGGAAGAAGAGGCCCTGCTTGGAAAAGGTGCAAACCATTGCCAACTCTAGACCCCAATTTCTAACAGTGTGTTGTTGGGCTTCTCTCATAGTATGCTTCAGTACATACCCACAAACATGCTCCAAAGCTTCTGCCACAGCATGCTATTGGGCACCTATGACTAGAATGGGAAGCTTCAGCATCTATGTGCAACAGAACCTCTCCCACAACATGGTGCAAATGATTTTCAGGAGTGTGTCTTGGATTATCTCCACTGTGTACTGAAGAGCATATCTCAAAGTATGCTCTGTGTGTAGGCTCTATGGGAATGTCCCACAGTATATTGCAGTTCATATACCTTCTGTGCTACAAAGTAATTCTTACTTAGCTGAATGTCATTTACTATTTAGACATAAACATAATTTTACAAATTCCACTGCAGATAAAGTCCAACATCGTGCAGCCTAGTCTCTACCACTCAGTGTGCTGAAGCTCATTTACCACAGTGCGTGCAGCTGAGAATTTCCCCCAGTGTGTTGCAGACAATCTCTCATTGTGTATTATAAAGTATCTCACACTGTGTTATGGACAGTGTATTACCATGAATGCTTTTGGAAACTCTCAGAACATTTCCTAAAGTGTGATTGAGAGTATATGCCACAGTGTGCTGCAGACCACTCCCAAAGTGTGTGGTATGGCATCTGCAACAAAGAGCATCTCCTACGAAGTGCAGCACAGCATTTTTAACAATATGATTACCACCGTCTCCCATGATCAGTCGCCAATTTTCTACCACAGTGTGCTGCTGAGCATCTCCTGCAGTGTGCTTCAGCATGCTTTCTGCATTATGTTGCATGTCACTCTTCACAGTGTGCTGCAGAGCATATCACACTGTGTGCTGTAAGGCATCTCTCACAGAGTACTGCAGAGTATCTTACAATGTATTGCACTGATTAGTCTACAATGTTCTGCAGAGTACCTCTTATAGGCAGCAAGGCATGTCCTGTTGGGTGCTGAGCTATGTTTTTTGAAACCGCGGCTCTATTGCATGTCAAGTAGTGTCAGAGCATTTGCCACGGTCTCTCAAAGAGCAGCACTACAGCTAGGAGTGGGCGGAAAATGCAGTTTCACTCTGCGAAGTTACCTAAAACCTCTGTGAGATTCCGCAAGCAGGAGAGTTTGGTTCGACACACTGCTGACGAGGATTTTTAGAGCCAGGTGTTCGTCCCATGGTGTAAAATCAACACAAGCTGCACCCTGATGGAGGATGATGCTTCTTTCTGAAGTTTGAGTAGATTTTCCACTTGAGCAGTAGATTTGCCAATGTGAGTGGCAACTTTCTCAAAATGAGTAGTAGCGACCACCCGCATTGAGAAATCTCGCTGGGAGCACTATATTTTCTCACTTACCGTTGGCAAGCCGCCCGTGAGAAAAAACTCCACCACATAGCGGTTATCAGAATTTCTTCCAAACTCCGTGCTCCAAGTGGAGCACGGAGTGAACAAACTTCCGCCAGAGGAGGGAAGTCTTCCACTCACCCCTACTTACAGCATATTGCTTTCCAGATTGCGCTGCAATGCATCAGCCGTGCAGCACTGTAGGGCGTCTCCCATAGGCCTGTAAAGAGCATCTCTCATTGTGCTAGGGTGCAATGACGAGATTCGCTCACAGTGTGACGCAGTGCTTCACTCAAAGTAGGAGGATGTCTCTCAAGGAATGACCTAGTCCTTTTCCCACAATCCTTTTTTTGTTTTTAAATTTCAAAAACCTTTATTGCTTTCTTGCACATTACAGCGTTGAAAAATACCACGACATTCGGATACATCTGGTAGATTATCACATATCTGATGCTTAGTTCAATAGGGTTCCAGCAATACAAACACCCCCCTCCCTCCCCCATCTTCTAAACCAAACATCTTTCTCATCCTATAGTTGGAAGTATAACAGTGTATTGTAGGGTATAGCAGCACAAATTTCCAGAAATAATTTCTAATGTCCTTTGTGTGGAAAGTCCGTGCTTACAACTTTTGGGTATATAGGGTTACCATCACATACACATGTTGATAGTGAGTTCTAGGCATCCTCAGCCCATATCTTACTCTCATTCCTCTCATCCAGAAGTCAAGCCTCCAGGGCGGAGACCCCTTCCGGAGGTATCTGAGGGTGTTACTCTATCTCTGCCTCTGTGCCTGCATCGGTTCCTTCCATTTCCCGGACCCCATCCGTGTCAGACCCCTGCGCTAGTAGATATGCATTCAGAGGCCCCGAAATACATTTTGTCTGTAATTTCAGGGGTAGCAGTTCAGCATAACAATTCAACTGTTCTTGCCAAGTGGATAAATCAGGCAGCCAATCCTCAAACTTTGGCGCGCTGCCTCTTCCCCACCTACAGGCTATACGGCACTTTACAAGAAACAGACCCATTGCGAGATATTTTTTGTGCACTTGTTGAACTGTGCTCAAAGTGGCCACTGAGACTCCATTTTGTGTTGGCATGCTCTCAGTAACCTGGTAAAGAATTGTTTTCTGTATCCCTGTTGGAGCTTGCTTAACCCACCCCGCTCCTTGTGGTTGAGCCGATTCAGAGAAGCTGCTTGTGTACCTCGCCCCCAGTTGCGCCAGAGACTTAGCCACATACTGTCGACTGTTGATAATTCTGCCCCCCCACGACCAACGGCTGGGCTCCGTGACCATGCCACCTGGGCACGGAAGTCAGAGCCGATGTACATATTGCCATCAGAGACAGATGCTCCCTGGCCACGAGCACGCCACCCGATGTACATTGTGCAATCAGAGGCAGATGCTTCCTGGCCACGATCACGCCACCCGAGACTGATAAGAAACTTGTCTTCTGATTGGCTATGTACAGGATGTGGCTAGTGCTATAATTGTGTGTGCGCTGCGGAGTAAAGCAGCAGTCTCCGTAGAATTGTCTTTGTGCCATTCTGGGACCATGTCCTTAGCTCAAGCTAATAAAGTAACTTACTTTCCTCCACAGCTAAGTTGTCCTGGTCTCTTTGGTAAAAAGTAATGAAGGTGAACCCGTAGATTCTAGGTGTCCCCTGCACCACTGGCTTTGACCCTCCAGTGGGGAGGGGTCTCCAAAAAGCTGGTTCTACACACTGTACTTATATCTTTGATAAGGCCCAGGAGAGCCACCTGTGGGGTCATCTGTATCCTTACTCCAATCATATTTGACATGCCTTCAACAACATGTGCCCAGTATTACCCCACCTGTGGGCATTGCCAAGTCAAATGAAAGAAATCTGTGCCTACCCTCCCGCACCTTTCACACCTGTCGTCCTCCCTCAGCTTGAACTTATGCAGCTTAACTGGGGTGTGGTATAATCTATGTAAAAATTTTGAATGGATGAGTCATAGTCTTCTATTAGCTTTGACTGCCTCCGTCTGTGTGCAACTGAACTCGCATTGCTCATTCGTATGTGGGGTCTCTAAATCTGTATCCCACTCCTTCCGAGCACGCGGGACCTGGGAAGGAGGTGGGACCTGTAGGTGTTTGTACAACAGGGACCTGAGGTGCCTAGGGGTGTCGGTTTGCAATAATGCGTGCACAGGTGGTAGTGTAGTCGGTTCTGCGGAGAATGCCGGGGTCGCAGCTTTAACACCCTGCCTAAGCCTTATATACATGAACAGATCCATAGTGGAACCAAAAAATTGTTCCCTGGAGCAAAATTGTCCCCCCACGTATAGGTCCCCCCAAGTGCTATGGTGCAAACAATTAAGCAAATTACAACAAATCCGCTCATAAGTGATTTGCAGCAGGGGGTGGCGCAATAACGGCATCCTTGGGGACTACATCATGGAGGTCTCTAATCTTTTAGCAAGTCTTCGCCACATTTCCCACAATCCTTTGCAGAGCATCCTTCACACACTGTACTGATAAGTATATTTAGTAGTGCCCCCCCAAAGTTCTTCAAAGCACCTCTCCAAGGGTGAAGCAGAGCCCCTAGAGGTGGGCAAGCCATGAAAAGTTTGTGCTGGGCTCGAGCCTGAAGCCTGACTCTGGCTCAGCTCAAGATCCTGTTGGAACTTCACACCAAAAGAAAGCCAACCTTTCATATGATCCCTGCCTGCCACTCTCTGTTGTACCCAGAAAGTGGAGTTAGGGCTAGCTTTGCTGACTTTGGACTGGGGAACCAGGTTAGAGCCTCTTGTCAGCTCAATATCCTGTGATTCTGAGCAAATCACTTAGGGGCATATTATCAAGAACGACGTTAAAAGTTATCGCCGGTTTAGGGGCAGAAAACTGCAGCTAAAGCGGTGATAATGGGCTTGATAATATGCCCTTGAGAATTCCAATAGAAGTCCATTTTCTGGTGTGAACATGGGCTTCTATTGGAATTTTCCAGGGCATATTATCAAGCCCATTATCACCGCTTTAGCGGCAGTTTTCTGCCACTAAACCGGCGATAATTTTAACAATGTTCTTGATAATATGCCCCAGTCTATCCCTACTGCCTAAAAAAATATGACGTTGTGTATTGTAACTGGATGCTCATGTAATGTACTCCAATCTTTTGGGTCCAGTTTGTGCTATTGTAAAAACTGCCCAAAAATACATAGAGGTAAAAAGCAAAGCATTAACATAAAATGATATAAACATACACCTATTTAGTGGCTGATTTTTACAAATGAAACCAAAAAACAGGGACAAATCACGGGTTCCCCACTTAAATTGTGGGATTTTAGGCACATATTTTATTTTACCAAAACTCCTTATCAACATCATTGCACATGAAAGCACTTTCAAACAAGGTTGGAATATTAAGGCAGGAGGGCAGACTGCACCGGGCAATGGGCAAGTGTTTGAAGGCCACTTTTTGGTTCATTCTTTAGGGCAGTGGGGTGAGGGTCTGTCTCTATCTTCTAGACTATCTTTAGTGGCCTTCTGCAGCCTGATCAGTCTCACTTGGTACCTACAGCAAGGCGCAAACGGGCCTCTATCATCCCGTTCATTCCTGTCTCAGGAGAGGTCAGTGTATTTCATCCGCCCACTGCCAAGACATCCCATTATCATGAGAGGCCAGCTTGGGTCAGTGGTTATGAGCACACATGCGTGTGCTGTCTGAAGAGAGGGCAGTCTCCCTGGAAGCCAGGGGCAGTGGTGGTGGGCTTTTCTCAGGCCATTCGGCTCTTGTTGTGGGTGATATTATCCTTTCCTTGACCCCCTCACCATCCAGACCAATACATTGAGTGTACAGTGGGGGATCAGAGGGGCAGAAAGGGTGCCTGAGCAATAAGCTCTGCAAGTGAGAGACACCTGAGCTGGCAGCCAACACGAAGCCAGCCGCAGCACCTCTTTCTGCAGTCCCACACATCTCCATAAGGTGCATTACACCCTTGAGCAATTTTGTTGAGTATCTCAATTGCCACCAGTTTTCTATCCCATTTCTTTACACAATGGGCAGCTCTCCAACTTTAAAATGAAAGAGGAAAGCTTTCCCAACCCCCTTTTTCCAACCATCCTCTGAGAACGTACAGCATCATCAGCATCCACAGAATAAAAGATGCATAAAAGTGGGAACAACAGTTTCCATATGGCTATATTTATATATATTTTTTTTACCGGCAGTGCCACTATTTGCAGTGTTCACTCCCATGATGGTAACCCCTAATTCTGCCAGTGAGGCTGCAAGTATTTGTTTGAAGCAGAATTTCAGGTAGACTGAACTTATAGTCCCCACTCTCTATTTGGGCAGGCTGCCAGTAACCTGCTGGCTCTTGTTTCACACCTCACACATCCCACAAACACAAAGAACAGAGGAGCTGACGATGTTAACTGCAATAGTACACTGCAATGCTGTTTTTTTTCCATTGACAGTCACTGGGCTAGTTGCGCCTTTCAAGGACAGACTGCTACCCTTTTGTGACCAGGTAGGGGAAAGGGATGCCCTGGACATGCACACTGTCATCAGCATGGGGACAGGCGAAGGAATGGTTCTACGCTAATATTTAAAACTCATGGGCTTAATTTTGGGGTGTTTTGCCGTAGGCCAGTGCAGCGGCCTTGCTGCTGCGCTGCCCTAAGTCAAAAGAAAAAGGCAGAAATGTTCAGTATCTATTAGATACAGTGCATTCCGGTCCTTTTCCCCTGTGCCGGTGCACAATGGGCTGCCGTGCGCCAAAGCATGCCTCCGTTGAGGGGATGAATATTTTTGAGCAGGAAGGGAAACCATCCTACACAATCAAAAGTACATTAAAAGAGGAAAAAGAAGGAGAAATACCGATATTTCTCCTGGTTGTGCATCCCTTTCGCCTCCGCTGCCTCAGACTTACAATTTCTCGTAAATCTGGGGCCGTTTCAAAAAGCTATCGATGTTGCTGGGAACACCCCCAGCAACACCCATGGAATGCCCCTTTCACTCAGTTTTCTGCGTGAAAGGGGCACATATTTATAAGGCCATGAAAAGCCATGTAAATATGTCAGTAGCACATTGAGCGACACAGAACCTCAAAAATGTGACGTTCTATCAATTTTAATAAGTAATTCTCATTGCAGTACATGTGCAGTATTAATGTCAAAGCTTCCTAATTTTAAAGAAAAGCACTTTTTGAATTTTGAAGAGACTTTATCATATTTTACAGGATGTTTGTTTAATGACTTGTATAGCAAATATTTTTGAGGCTCAACACGTCCACGGGTTCTAACCCGAGCCGAACCCTAGGCTCTGGCTCGGCTCTCCATGTTAATTTGTTGGTTCGCCCACCTCTAGCCCCCTCTCTCACAGTTTTGTTACAACCCTCATCCAGCAGTGTTCTTCAGGCCACTTCCCATCATAAAGCAGAGCTGTATTTTCTCCAGAAGTCCTTGCAGGGGAGCTCTCTGCGTGCGTCTCAGTCTGCCATCCATCTCTCACAGTCCCAAATCCACCGTAGATGCCACCGTGATCAATACTCGGCCATCTGCAACCATGACATTTGGAGAATAAAAAGATGAAGGCTGGCACTGCAAGGAAAAACACAGGCCATCATTTACAAGCTGAATTCCACAGCTTTTTGACACGTTTGAACTCTACCATGTGGCCCATATGGCATTAGAGAAAGAGACCCAGTGTGTTTGGCAATGTGCAATCATATCTCTATTTCCCAGCACATAAACATACGTTCTGTTTATGAATGTATTTAAAAGTTAGAAAATCTATAAAGGAAGGACAAACTTGAATAAAAAGCCTTTATATACACTTGTATAACCTCAAAACTACTGAAATATTTAAATGTGTGTGTCTTCGCTCAGTTACGATGATCACGTGATTCTTTGCAAACATCTTTGTGTAATATGCTGGCCAGTTTGTTGAGATTGAACCCTTTGTAATCAGGCCCAGAGTCAAAAGTATATTTTTAAGGAACGACATGGCCGTCAGGCCTCAGCTATGACCAAGCATTAAAGCTGTACTCTATAGTTGCCCTTATTCCTAAATATTGGTCATACTACACCCAGAGTATTGTGGTACAATGATAAAAAGGACAGGACATTGAAAGATAAGTGAATATAGGGAAGCATGGATTTTCTATTCCTAACTCCACGTATACATACGTTGAAGATAAGATATATTGTGTATATATCTGTGGAGTAAGATAAATGTAAATGTAAATGTATGTGTCTTGTAAAGCGCACTGCTGCCCTGAGGCGTCGTGGCGCTGTAGACCGCTGGGGAACCCGTCCTGGCTATCCCTGTGAGATGGTCCCTACTGGGTATCTCTAAGGTGAAACCAGGCATCCCCGGCGAATGTGGGGGGCCGTTGTAGAGATGAGGCAAGCTAATGCCCAGAGTTGCCGAGTGTGATCCCTGGTTAGAGTAGGCCCCGGGGCGAGAATTATCGAGTCCGCTGACCCTGGTCCACGACCCTGCCACGTCGGGAATTGAACCCTGTTCCGGGCCGTTCTCTGCTTCCGGGTCTGCCACCTCTAACCAGTGAGCCACACCACTCCACTAATAGGTATAGAAAAACTATACTTACCCGTCACTATTTTGGATTTGATAGTCTGTCCTCAAAATTCCTTGCCATCAATATTCTGATTTCGATATTCAAGTGCACACCTTGGGATTCTATGTGAAGGAATATGGGGATTTTTTAAAGGTACATATTTAGTAGGCACACTCAATCAACTTTTCACAATCCAACTTAAAATCCTATCACTTAGATTTGATTAAAAGTAAAAAAGTATAAAGTTGGCTGACTCACAACTTTGTGTGTTTTCTGAACTGTTCAAGCTTTGTTCAATGCAAAGCTTACGAAGTTCTTTTAAAAACAAATAAGCTGGCCTCAACTCAGAGCCCTCCCTCCCACACCTCTTAACTCAGGTCGTTGATGTCCGGCCTAAACACTCAAAATGTATTTGCTTGAGTATGTCCTACCCGGGACATTTGCAGCAGAAAATAGTCATACCTGGAAGGCCCAAAAGAATAAACCTTACCTTACGTAAATGTAGGAAACTTCATCTGCTTCATAAAGTGTGGAGTTTCCTTTTTCTGATGCACTTCGTAAGTAAAGTTTTAATTTAACCTGCCACTAATTTGAAATACCTTTACAGAGTGCTTGGAGCATATCCACCAAGAACATTATAGGAAATCAGTGGCAAACAGTGTGTTTTAAATATTTTAGAATGCAACAACTATGTAAACTAAAGAGAATTTAGATGCCATTTTACAGATGTATGGCATTACAACGCATGCTTTTACCACGCATGCCTTTACAACGCGGTTTTTACAACGCATGCCTTTACAATGCATAGTGCTTTGGGGTGCTGGATAGTGAATAGTTTAATTTACTATTCCAACTCCAGTCCCTGTGGATAGTAGGGAAGGTGTTGGATAGTAAATTAAACCTATTCCCTATCCTAGAGCGCCCCCCAGCGCAATGCGTTGTAATGGTTTGCGTTGTAAAAGTTGCGTCGTAAAGGCACTGCGTGGTAAAAGTTGCGTTGTAAAGGATGTTTCCCCATTTGACAGCTCCCACAATGAATTTCAGTATGAGGCTGTGACATAACATGGATAGTTCAACTGCATTTCACCAAAACCACCAGTCAAAACTGCATGGACTTAAAGCAGGTTCCAACATTGGCATACACCCCTCATAGTTATATGCAGGTTGTGCAAAAGGTGCTGTATAATAGGAGACCTTCGCTAGACATTGACCAGCAAGACATGTAGGGATGGTAAAGTTTAGATGCTTTTGTGAGCCCGGGATGGGTCCACTTGAGGCCTGTGCCCTGGCTCAGGACACTGATTCCATTGCCAGTTAAAGAGTCCGAACATGAACAGGCAGAACCACTGCCTTTAATGCTTTGGGTTGAGGTTTCACAGTTTGCATCTAAAAACCTGGTCTTTGATGACCCCTCTCTTTGATTCTATTTGCATGATACCTCTAATGTGGATGCTACAGAGTCCTTCACTTCTAGAATTATGGACATTCTCTACTCTTTCACATGCAGTACACCTCTTCCATAGGCCCATTAAGACGGATCTGCTTTGTGGCTAACACTGCTTAGACAAGCATGAACTTGAGTTGGTGAATTGTAAAAAGCATGGGCGTGTGCCATGTGTACTAGAATTGAAAAATATTTAATTGCAGAGGGATTGTCCTGCATTACTTCACACACAGATACAAGTCAAGCTTCATATTATGAAACAATTAAGATACTGTCATAATTAAATGTACATTAGAAAGTCAAATCACCTCCTTAAAAGAACCTGAACTTGTCAGCAAGTAGGTTGTACCTTTCAGCGACTATACCAGCAAATGTAGACATGGCTGATATGCATTAAAAGAGAAGGCATCAGCACTTCTTACCAAGAGCATATAGTAACAAATAACATGGGGGTGCCATCATTAAGCAATTTGCAAAAAGCAATGTGTATTAAGTAACACTGGTTAAACCTTATTAGAATTTCAAAGACTACTATCCAAGGTGATTTTTGGATCTCTCTCTAAGATCCCTTTTAGAAAATAAAGTGCAAAATTGTGCTTTGAGATCACATTGCGCCAGGAGTATTGGCCAAAAAACGATAAGTTATGAACTCCACTTTCGATGTCAGGTTGTCATTTCTCTAAGTGTACCTAACTCTCATTCTGTGACTTTAGGTTCTTTTTCAATTTCTCTATTCTCTCCTGCCCCCACTTCCTCTCTCAACCTTTTCCCCACTATCCCTTTTGTTTGCTGCTGCATCTATTCCTGTCTCTCTGGATCTCTCTTGCCTTTTCTATTTACTCTACTTTCATTCTTCGCTCATTTTTTAGAACCTCTTCTCTCTATCTTCTCGTCAATACTTTTTTGTATTTCTCAATATTTTGTATTCTCTCACTAGCCCTTTTTTCCATAGACCATGGATGGCAACTGAAACTTTCTCTTGGCTGTGCATGGCCATTAGTAGCACCTGCTACATTTATTTGAGAACTGTGCTTTTCGCTGTTCCCCAATCCCAGTAGCTTACCATCCTGGGGGCCTCCTGGGACTCGAGTAGTGCCCTACAGTCATGTAATGAAGCAGTTAGTGCAATGTGACCATTGTGTCCCTGCAGTTTGTGTCATTTCTTGTTGGAAAGGACATCAGGCTGCATGTATTTGGTGAGTTTTAACTGCTTTAGGGCACACGACAACCTGTTGACATCCACCACACTACTTTCACAGTGGAGTGGACTTCAACAGTGCTGGAAAGGAAAATGTTGCTGGTAAAGACACCATGGTAAGTAAGTACATTTTTTATTATGGATGAATATTAAAAGCCATTGCATAAAGTACAATAATAATAACATCAAGAACTTACACTACTACAAAAGTTAAAAGATTTAACATAATTACGTTATTTTGTGCATAAAGCTTGAAGTTGTTTTGACATATTTGCATCCATGACACAGTTAATGCTCTTGCTGTTGAAAATCAATTTGATAAGAGCTGTCTGTTTCAGCTGACGAGATGTTCCCGCTGACAAATGAGAGCACCCTGTTCCCCCTTATTGAGACGTCCCAATGCCGTTGTGTAGAGCTGTTATGCAGGATTGCAAATCCAGCTTGCATAGGGCCAGATTCACAGAACTAACATAAGATAAAAACTTTAGGACTCGTAAATGCCTTCTGTTAATACCAAAAGTCTTAAAGTTAGGATTTTTCTCAGTTTAGGAGCAGTAAAGTTAGGACTATCCTGATCTGCCGGTAAGTCTGCCAGAAAAAGGCTGACTAACAAGGGGGCTAAAATGCATCCTTGCTTTAACCCTTTTTTGTGGTTATTCTGCTTGAAAGATGCTTCCCTGTGCCTAGTTTAATTCTGATCCACTTGTTAGTGTGTAGTTGTATAAGTTGGACTAAGAGGGGAGATGGTATCCCCCATCTATTCAGCTTGTACCAGAGCCTGGCACGATCAACGTAATCGGAGGCTGCTGAGTAGTCCATGAAGCAGAGGTATAGGGGGTATTTGCCACTGCTTTGCAGCGTCCATAAGCATTAAAGCCATAATATTAGTTGTAGTTCCATGCCCTTGACGAAAAGCCGTTTGAGTTAAAGGTATAATGTGGTCCGTGGAAGACCAGCTAGTCAAGTCGTTTAATATATCCCTGCATAGTATTTTTCCTCAGTATCTATAAGGGCTATCATCCGCTAATTGTTTGGAGCGGACCTCACACCTTGCTTGTGTATAGGACTGATAATTGTGCCTCTGCATGACTCTGGTAATGCTGTCGTTCTTAGAGCATGTCCTATCACAGGAGCTAGTGCATTGCACCAAAATTTAGGATCCTGTTTATACAACATTGGTGGTATTCCATTTGGGCCGGGTACTCCCGCTCGTCTACCTCTGGCTATTTGTTTCCTTATTGCTGTAGCCAAGGGTCCGTTTTGCTCATCTACTGTACTTAGTTGACAATGCAGGCTAGATGGTAATTTTGTCTCTAACTGCGTTGGCTTGAGTTGTCTGCTGTCGACGTTGCTTGGGCGGTACTTATTTATTCCTGCCCTTACTAAGGTGTTGATACACAGGTTTCCTGAATAGGCATGGGGAGTGGCTGTTTCGGGTTCCTGATCATTGAAGTGATTGAAGAGATAGTCAACCCAGGTGGCTTCTGTGATATTAGAGCCAATGCCAGGGTGATTAGGCCGCTGCATTTTGTTAACTGATTGCCAAAATTTGGCGCTGTTTTTCTGATTTGAATCATGTAGAAGTTTTGCCTATAGTTCACTTTCCTTTGCTCTTTTGTTTACCCCTCTGCTCCATTTTAATGATGTTTTTAGTCCACAGATAGTTCCTTGCAGACTCTGGTTATTTGGAGATTTACGTTGTTTCTTTAAAGTTTGGTTTATGGCTCACTTTAATTTTTTAGAGATAGGGCTCTTTGCTGAATTGATTGGAGTGGCAATTACTTCCCTTTTTTTCCGGCCTTGGCTATTTGAGCATTTTTCCCCTAGTGATGTAACAAAAGTTTCCCAGCTTTCCCCAGGCTTGGCTGGATTAACTCACCCTTGGCTGTATAGAGCTTTAGCTGTTGATGTTATTTTCTCTATATTGTTGAAGTTGCACCTTATTCTTTCGAGATTGCAGGTATCTTCCAGCACAATAGAGATGCTAGTTTCTGAATTTTAGGAAGATTTTGTTTGCAGACACAGCTCTCGTGGCAAATGATCACTAAATTCGTTGTTGTCAATCTTGAAGGTAGCATTGAACAGAGTCAGAGTTGTAAAGGTGTAGTCTAAGTGAGATGATACTGTAGTTGAATGATACGTGGCTGCTGGGGGGTTGTCATCTTTAAGCCGACCATTTAGAGCTCTCATATTTAGATGTTCCAAATCCCAGAACAGGTTCTTCGCAACCCTTGAAGGCTTGATGGTCCGTATTAAGCCTTGCAATGGGATGCCCCATGCGCCTGAGAGATCCTGCATTATATCATCATCCTGACTAAGCCCTAGGAGGTGCATGTTAAAATCTCAAGCCAGAATGATGAGGTTGGTTGCCTCCTCTTCCATTACTCTCTGTAGCTCCGTTGACAGTTCCTTCACTGCTTTTGATTTTTGACTAGGGTACACATAGGCATTTATTATTATTATATCCTGTTTAAGCTGATTAAGAATGAGCGTTATTTTTGCAGCCTGGATACAACTTGGGGGTGTTAAGTGTATTGTTACAGGAAGAAACTCTCCTACTTCAGTTATTGAGCCAAGAAATAGTAAGCCTCCCGAGCGGCGACCAAAGGCAGATCCCTTGGTCGCCAGAAGTGCGTGAGAGGTGTAACCTTGCAGATCAAAGGGCTTGTATTCCCAGGTCTCCTGGAGCAGAATTAAGTCAAAGGTTTTAAGATAGTTTAGAAACTCATGATCGTACATTTTAGAAACGAAACCATTAATGTTCCAGACGCATATAGAGGTTCAGTCTCTTTCTGTTTGCAATGACCGTACTGCATCCATTGCCTATCAATTTGGACATGCAGATGTTAGTAGCCGATGTGTGCCTGTCCAGTCGGTGCTTGTTGAGAGATGTGGTAGGTCACAGAAACCCTGAGTTGGTAACAGTGCGATTCTCAGGTTGGCCTCAATTGTTGTGCCTGGTGACTTGCTCCTTGCACCTTTCAAAACTGAAAAGGTCATCAATACTTGGATTGTTTGCGTCTGTGCTAAGCAAAGGTGTTTGATATAATGGCTTGGGGATTGATTTCAGGGTTATTCCCCAGTTTTGAAGTCTATTTATTTCCCGTAAGATTCTGCCTTCAATTTCTAAGGTTCTCCATCTTGTTCTGGTCGCTTCGGGGCTCTGGATAGTGTTGGATGACAATAATTCTACTGATAGTAAGTCAAAGGTTTCAATTTTGGGCAAGGGCATAACAGAGTGTAAAAGCTGCAAAATGTTCCCTCTATTCAATATGTCTACACGACCTTGTGATTTTTTAATGAGGATGGAATATTATAATGTCGGCCTCGTCCGCCTCGGTTGAGTCTTGGTCTTTGTGGGCAACTGAGTCCTGATTTTGATACAGTGGTCCTATATTGTTATTTACGGATTGAACAGTAAGCCCTTAATGTGTAGATTGTACATTGGTTATTTCTGTACTGTAATTAATATGTAATTAATTATGAGAACCGAGCTAAGTCGTGCACTCTAGCATCTTGCTCATGATTTTGACTAGAGAGTTGTAAGTGCTCTGTTTGAACGTCCAGCGATTCTAAACCTGATTTTGATGTCATTAGTTGTGTACCTTCAGGAAGCTCCTTTCTGTCTGAGATAGTTGTAAGTGACTCTTGCCTTGCGTTAGAGCACTTGCCAGGTTCTTCTTCTGAATAGTGAGACTTAGGGAAGAAATACTCACAATCAGTTCCCCATATAATTCGTTGTCATTCTCTCACTTATTGCTAGCACTAACTGAGGGACAGGAACTCCTTTGCTGCGGCTTTATGGAGTTGGGTCTTGTGATCCAGGCCCTTGAGCGTGTTTCCAGTGCTAGCACTGCTGTGTTTAGTGTATCGTCGCTTGTTAGATCAGTTGTGGCTTGGCCAGGCTGGAGATAATTGGCCGAATGTTGAACTTGGACTGTTGGTTTCTTGTTCCTTCCTTTCCTTTTTTGTTTGCGTTCAGACTTTTTTGATAAGTCATTTATGCTTAGTGATTTGGCTTTTCTGTCTTGCGAAAGGCTGCTTTCTTCTACTAAAAATTCACTACTTGATAATGTCGGCTCTATTGGTTGTTTCCCCAGTCTCATCTACCATCAAGTTTTCGCTACTGTCAGTGTTCTGAATTGTAGCTGTTAATTTCAAGGCGGTCAACAAATCACTCAATATTGTTGGGAGCATTTGTAATTTGTCCACAATTGGGGCACTTGACCAATCCTGTTGCACGATTTGGGTTTTAAAGGCTGCTTCCTGCCCTCTCTTTATTAGGCCATTCAAATCACCAAGCTTCTTATCAATCCCATAACACCTAATGGAATACACAATATTTGCAAACCTAATGGATATATAAAAACCTACACATCATATGTAATTACTCCTAAAAAGAGGATTTCCTATCACGATTGGAATCTGGAACATGAATGGGCAAGGGCCAATAAAAGGAAAGAAAAAACGGAGGGCCCCTAGCAACCAGAGCTCCAGACTCGAGGACTGTAGTGGAAGGTGGCATCACTCCGCCTCCAAGACTCTTTGGTAGGTGCGATGCTCAAGGGAGGCAATGATGTGTAACTTTAAGGGCATTACACACAATCATTACAGTTTAAATAAAGAAGTCAATTTTTGGACAGAGTTATGTGGTAACACAATCCCAAAACATATAAAACACATTAACACTATAAACAGCAATGGGAGAATAAGATTAAGACAAAAAACCATATACAAATGCATTATGGTAATCAGACAGTGAAAGTTATAAACTCTCAATGAGTTTAATAATTCCATGAAAAAAAATTGCAATCACACAATGACAGAGATAATCACAAAATATACCCATTAAATTGCGTCATTGGGCCTTCATCACTATGGGCCAGATGTACAACGGAATTTTCATACGCAAGCGGGTTTGCGACCCAGTTGCACATGCTAAATCCTTGTGGGCCATGTACAAACACTATTTGGCGAGTCGTAAATTAATTGTGACTCACAAAATAGTGCTTTGCGAGTCGCTATTAGGAAGCGACCCAAAGCCATGTATGAATGTTTTGCGACGACAATTGCGGTCTCAAAACACTCGCTAGTTACCACCCTCATCAAGAGGTTGGTGAAGCACTCGCAAAACTGACCCCTCCCCTTTGCAAATGCAGGCAAAAATATTTTTAGGAGCAGGCAGTGGCCCCAGGGACCACTGCCTGCCCTTAAAAAATGAAGCGAAAACGTTTTTATTTGTATTTAATAAATGCACCCCGTTTTTCTTTAAGGAAAAGGGGTTGCATTTACAAAAAAAATCTGCTTTATTGAAAAACAGTCCCAGACATGGGGGTCTGCTTTACCCAGCAGGCCACCAACCCTGGGAGGGCCAGCCATTCCAAATGGGTTCGCAAATTGCGAGTAGCTCATTTATATTCATTAGCCTTGCATTTTGCGACCCCATTGGGAATCGCAATCAGTGTCTCTGACACTGTTGTACATTCTACATTGCGAATCGCAATTTGTGACTCGTAATTGAGCTCAAATTGCCACTCACAATTTTGAATGGTCGTACATCTGGCCCTATATTATGCTTAAAAAACTCTAATGTTCAAAATCCCATAATTCCCAGATAACAGCTGAAATGGCCAGGCAGGAACCAATATAATCCACTATGAAAAGAGATACAGCATCACATAAGGTTCACAAATTCCCAGTAATCATGAACAAAGACTAAACATACAGCAAAGTGTAACAAACTGTTGAAAACACAACTTCCTTCACAGGTTACTTCGTAGATTTCAAGATTTTGAGTCTCTCTGGGATTCTTTAATCTTCAAGATATTTTTTTATGTCTTTCTTTACCGCATTTGCAGCTCTTGAAAAGTGGCTCCAGAAGATGTAGGGCTGGAGATATTCGTTTTCCTTATGTTTGGAGTTGTATGGAATACTTTTTTAATGTGTTGCTTTCTGCAATTTCAAAATTCGTCCATTGAATGTCGTTAATCCTTCTTTCATGTGTTCATTGTTTAATGAACCCTATTTGTATCCTGTATTCTCATGCTAGGTAAAAGGACAGATTCTGTCTTGATTAGAATAACAATATGAAGATGCGTAAGTCTACAATACTCTGAAAGCACCTGATCCCATCAATTAAATTATCACCCTGCAAGCCAGGCCTACCATCAGTTGCTACTGTCCTGATTTGCTGTGCGAGTTATGGTTTGCGTGGCAAACTTTCAATCTGTGATTATGAAGCTACCTATAACTGTGGAATTTCAGGGCCTTTTTGTTTTCATTTTGTACCCATAATTGCACTTTAACTGTGCCTTTTGTAAGTGATTTTCAGGTTTTTAATTAAATGTGCATTAAGCATTTGTGAAAACAGCTAAACTTCTCTTTAACTCTGTTTTCCAGTAAATTACTGGTATCTTTTAAAGACAAAGTGCTATTTCAACTTCTATAAAAGCAACCCCATCCATAGATGGCTAACCTCCTCTACACCTGGCATTAATTCATGCACAGTGGGAGCTGTCTGAATTACTGGTCTTTGGCCGTTTCTTGTGCCCAATTCCTGTTAAGTGGCTAACCCCTAATGTACATGGCATTCAACCATGCACAGCAGAGGTTGTCCTGTGCACGTCAATTCATAGGTGGTCAACAACTGCTGCGCACAGCCTTTGACTATGTGTAGCAAGGATCAGTTGAGGGCTTGGCCTCCACCCACACTCTGGAGCATATTTACAATGACGGGAGGGAGTGCAGCGTTAGCGCTCCTGGCTTAATGCCTCACTTCGCCACTTCAGAAACACAGGGCAGCCTAGCGCCAACACAGGCAACTTTGCACTATAGTGCAAGGGTGTCTGTGTTGAGTGAAAGATTGTTTATGTGCAGGAAGGTCTCCCATCATATAAATAATCTTTAAATTACATTTTGTAATTTTTATGTGACTTTTATGTGTGCTGCTTAATGCAGCACACATAGAAGTTGCAAAATGTGATTTCGTTTTTTAAAATTGTTTATGTGCAAGAATGGACACGGTCTAGCATATAAACAATCAATGGCTAATTGCTGTTTCTATTTGTGCTGCACAATACAGCACACATGAAAACGGCAAAAACTAGGAGAAATAAAGCATTTCTCCTTGTTTCTCCTGTTTAAGACCAGGTGTTCACAACCTGGTATTAATTTTGGTGCTGCCTCCTATTTACGCCACCCTTGTAAATAGGTTGGAGCATCAAAATCAATGGGTGTTCCGGTGGAAAGCCCACGCAATACCCATTGCCCTCCCCTTTCACAGTAAGTACAGCATGAAAGGGTGCCTTAATTTACAAGGCAGCCCCTATTGCCACCATAATGTCACTTTCAGTGATGTTGTGGTCGTTATAGGGGCTTTTAAATATGTTCCTCTGTGCCCAATGATCCACAAATGGTCATCCCTCACTGTTCATGGTCTTTGACTCTATGCACCAGATTTGGCTGCAAGACCTGATCAATGGCCCACTTGTCACCCACACTGTTCGGGCAGCCAATCCCTATTGTGCAAGATCTTTAGCTTTGTGCTGTGGGGGTTGGATGCAGGCCTGACCTATGGTTGGTCCTATGCTCAACCTTATACATGCCCAACCCCTACTGGGCACAGTGCCGGCAGAGTGCAGTCTACCACAAAAATATTTTTTCAATACAAATTGTTAAGCATTAACACATCCATTCCAACCAAAGATTTTCTAACCTTGTCTCAAAATGTACTTTTCATTATTAATTTTAATACTAGGATGAATCCCTTTGGGACCCCCCCCCCCTTCGTGAACCAGGGGGGTCAGAGTATACTCACTATGCCCTCTAAAGCCCTATTTTATATTATTTTTTCCAATGCAGTACTTGGTCAAACATATAAGGGGACAGGTGTCACAAAAGAATGTTTTCTGTGACAACCAACACAATAAGAGGACCTGGATTAACAAACTGGCTGCAGAGGCATAAGTCCTTGCAGGACGATAGAAAGAAATGTTACCACTTCCATTTTTTTTTAAATAGAACAAGTTTGGCTACTACGGTTTGAAACGGCAGAGTGAGAAAGGTTGGATAGTCAGGAAGATAGATAAAAATGAAAGTTAACTTGTGAAGACATGTGAAAGCTGTTATTTCCATGACTGTCAAATTAGAGAAAAGCTGGACTATGATTGAAAAAATGAGTCTTACTAGATCTATGTCAGCAGTTGCCTTGGCCAGGACTATGGAAGGAGGATAAGCCTTCTTTTGTCACATTGGTTCATTCACCCTGAGATGTCATTCCATACTAATATTGAAAGTGGAAACTGCCTAGGAGGACATTTCAGAAAGGCAGGACTCCTAATAGAAATAAACTAATGCCTCGCATGGAAGGGTGAGGATGGAAGGGTAACAAGGGCAGTGACTCATTTATAATACATTACTCCTTCAAGGAGTGTCCCAAAATGCCCTGGCAAGACTATTTATATATACTTTGTTTTTGGTGACATCCCTAAAGTGGGCAGGGACATCACAAAAAGCTTTCTTTAATGTTGTGGGGGTTAGGGTGCTACAGGGAGTTCTGCATCACCCCCAGCAACGCTAGGGAAAAAACAGTAAGTCTTCTGGGTCATTGAAACTTTGACCTCAGGAGAACTTACTGTATATTTAGAAGCATTTCATAGGCTGGAACATTTGCTCTACAGCTAAGTAGGGCTCCCAGGCAGTAACTATTTTATTTTCTATATTTATTTTTAAATACAGAAAAATGTAGAATATAGGTCATCGTTTGATGATTCTCACTACTGTCACTCATGAATGCCAGGTTAGTATGTATGCAGATTTACAGGTAGGGGAGTTAAAAAAAGAAAATAGATTTCCTATTGAAGCCTTAACGAGTGCAGATATGCCGCTTGCTTCAATGCACATGTTTCCAGACGACTATATTTTACTGTATATACCTAAAACTGTTGGGAATTCAAATGTGAGTATACATTCATTGGTTAAATAAGTGTGGACATATAACCTTTGCAGCTTCATATACACTAAACACACAATAAAAATAGATAAATACAGAAAAAAATTGCAAAACAAATATGGATAAATACAGACTGAAATATCAAAAAAATAAATACCATAAAACAGAGATCCCTAAATATAAAATATTAGGTCTACATGTGGGTATTTTTATGATTGCATTTTGGGGATGTAAAATGTTAAAAGGTAGACTCACGGACATGATTGTTTGAAATGTGTTTCTTTAAAAAAATGATATATCTCTGACTATTTATTTTCACATTTTTAACCCCCAAAATGTAGTAATAAAAACTATGTAAAAAGAAAGATTCACAGACATGTTGCTTAGCAATAGAAATGCTCCATATATAGTGTGTTGGGTGCCGAGGAAAGGGGGGAGGAAAAAGGAGGGTGTTTGGCTGCAAGGCTCGGTAGCAGACCAGACAGTGGCATAATGAAACCTGATAGGACCCCCCCTGCAAAGTGCATGAAAGGGACCCCTCATGCTCCAGACCCAGTCTGAACCTCTCAGACCCGCTCATTCACAGTGACAGAGGGGGCCTCCTGGAGCTCGGGCCACCCTGCACCTGATGGGGCTGTGGGGCTATTGTTATGCCAGGCCAGTCCAGGCCTTGCAGCCAAACCCCTAGCCATGCATCGCGAGGGGTTGACTTTACGTATGGTAATAAAATATTAGCTTACAAAAAAAAGCACGGAATTCACTGAAATCATTTTTAAAGGGATGTTAAAGTGATGTTATAGTTAGGTATTATAATTAGACCTCCCGGTTTTCCGTTTCTACGGATTTTTACATACAAATACAGACGGAAAACTACTTGTCTTCCGTCTGTATTTATATTTAGAAACGGCATAATACTAGTAAATGTTGCCGCGCTGCCCTGCTTCAGAGTTGCCGCGCCTCCCCCCCTGTTCATGATGCTTAAAATTCCTTTCAATTCCTCCCAATTAGGGTCTTTTAGTGAAAGCCCAGGGGCTGGCCCGCCTCTCCGCAACAGGAGCCGGTGTGAGACGGCAGCAGTGCAGGGAACAGTGGCAGGTGTCAGCGAGGAGCAGGGGCCACTACTCGGCCCTACCAGGGCCTCTCGCAAGCCCTCAGGCCTCGTGCACCTTGCACCCAGCCTCTGCTAGCCAGCTGTGCCCTTCCCTACCCCGGCTCTGCTTGCATGCAAATATAGTTGTTGTTCCGTGGTGCAGCTTCCAGGCAATCCCACATTGATAAAAAACATCTATATGGAACACCTTCAAGCTCCATCCAGTGGCACAGCTTATTTCAAAAGCATATGCAGCCAATTTTTCACTTCTTCACATTTTTCTTAATTTCACGTTCATTTCTGTTCATCATTATTACACTTTCATCACTCTTTACTTCCACATGCCAGGAAACGGCATTTTTCCAAGTTTCTTATGTAAATGCAGGGCCATCCGAACCTCTTAGCAAAAACACGTGCTGAAGCCAAAATCCGCGAAAAGCAGTTTTATTGTAACCCAATGCATTTCAGGCCTCCCAGGGCCTTTCTTCAGGGGTGACTGCAAGTACAAAATACATAAATTAACTCTCTCTCCGTCACTCATCAACAACAGTAATGTATACATCAATATTGTTCCAGCTATTAACTAAATTCATTAAGTTTTCAGAACTCTATATGTGTAATCTGCGTGGAAGTTCTCCTTCGCATCCAAATGCTTAATAAGTTATATCATCATTAGTTTACCTCCCAAAAGCTTTTAAAATCGTCTAATGGGAACCTGTATAACCAGCCCTCCCACCAGAGTTTTAAACTTCACATTGTTACCCACTTCTTAAACACTTAAGCGCTTCTGCTAGCTTACCTGCTCTCTATACAAACAAACTTCCTCCCACCTCGAGCAAGGTCATTTCATGCTGTCTATCTGCAACTTCGTTATAAACATGACTAGCGCTCCTCCCTCCATAATCCGCACACTTCAAGCAACGTGGAAGTAAAGAGTGATGAAAGTGTGCCACTGGATGGAGCTTGAAGGTGTTCCATATAGATGTTGTTTAGCAAATTACGTGCAACACGGGCTGAGCACGTCACCAGTGTGCACGCGACTTGGACAAAGAGAACTGGTTTAACATTGAATATAAACTACGGTGTGCTACCCCACCCCTAAATCATGTTGTTTACAATTTTCATCCCACAGTGATAGCAGAAAGAGTGCAGGTGAATTCTAAGAAAATCAACATGCATAGCCATGAGCAACTGAGGGCTGAACCAGGTGACTGAAAGGGCCCCATCCTAACCCTCCCACCCCTCACTCCCCCCTTCCGTTCTGTGTGCCTGCTTGTTCTGAGACACCTTTCCCGGGCACACACGCACAGCCGCGCCCGAGTACTTCACAGGTCTTTAAAAGACCAATTGCTTGCTAATGAGGCTTTGTTGTTTTTTCCACCCCTTCTTAGAGCCCCTGTAGCTCCACTCGACTATTGCTTGAAGAATCAGCCGCCCCCTCCCCCCAGAAATTTGTCTCTAGTTGCGCTTCTGGGCTGAACCATCGCAGAAATTATTAGATTTGTTGGCATACATTTATTTAGAGAAAATCTTCATTCAGAGGTAATAACTTGCCGATGGCCACAAACTTTCATATTCAATAGCTTGAACTTCACTGTGTGGAATTTAAGTTATTACCAACCATTTGAGTCCGTACTGAAACACTTATCAACCATTCACCTTCAGATTCCATACATAGCACACAGCCAGGCATGTTCGTTTTCTGGGAGTATTAGTTTGATCCGACCGGAAGATATGTATTTTGGAAGTGGGGTGTGCAGGGGGACTCGCTGCATACGTGAGGCAGTGAGACTTCACATGTGATAGCTCTTCAGGAGAGTGATTGCAGACAGACGAGTACAGCGCCACACCGAGTGGCCTCTTGGCACATGGCCATGCGCGGACGTCTGCAGCTCCCACAATATGTAATCTCAAAGGCAGCCCGAGGCATTATTCATCTGTGTGCTACAAATTTCACATAATTTACTGCAGATCAGGTTTAGGTTGAGGTTTCAGCAGGGCTGGCTGTTCCTTTCATCCTCCTGAGGTCAGTTTAACTGAGCACCATTATTGGGTTGGATTAGTAAGTGTGCCTGATTGATTTTGGTCGCAACAAAGCCACTCAGTCATAAAAACGTCTCTCATAATTTCACTGAAATTATAAAAATGTCGCACATGTCAATCTGAAACCTTGGTAGCTATAAGTTAGTCCACTTCGCTTCCTGTAAAAACAATTGGGCTGACTTAAAGCCACGTTAGAGCTAACATTTAACGTGCGGTTCGCTCTGTCACAACCGGTATTTATGTCCTACAGCCTCTTTCCTGGGTCAATTTAAATAAATGTGGAGAAATACTAGTTGTAGCATCGTCTTTTGCTTGTCGCAAAAATAAATGTGGAGAAATACAGATAAAATGCCCAAAAAATAAATATGGATAAATACAGACGGAAATGGCAAAAAAATAAATACCATAAAACCGGGAGCTCTAATTATAATAATAATATCTTACTTTGCAATAAAAATAACCTTAGAAATTCACTGAAAAAAACAAAGGTTAAAGTAATGAAATAGTTAGGTGAAATGTTTAGTAACAATGTAACGTTTTAAACTCTCAAAACCACATAAATTCACCAGTTATCTTAAGTAACTATAACGTGCGCCATAAGGTAACTGTAACTCTTGCCCTCACCATGCACTGCTAATTTCCCCACATATTACTACACTCATTACATCATCTGTGACGTCATTGATAATATCACTGCAACATTTTCAGTGAAATTACTGATGAGAAACCTGTACTTGGCGAGGGCACAAGTTTTACTTACTTCAGATACCTGTAACTATATATGGGGAATATATGTGGTTTAAGAGTTTAAAATGCTACGTTGTTACTGAACATTACATGTAACCGTAACATTATTTAAATTTTTTCAATGAATACATATGTATTGTGTATTTTTAAGTTAGTTACGTTTTTTGATAATTTTACATATATGCTTTCTATTGTAATGTCGATATTAAGGACTTCAATGTTTATTAGCTTATATTTTTTTTACATTGTAAGTATCTAAATTTTACATTCAGGATTACACTATTTGTGTTGCCATATTTCTGTAATGCAATATTTTACAACAGTATTATGTCACGGAAGCCTTTTTAAAAAGCTGCATGGCTACCACACATCCTACAAACTTTTGATTCTGTTCTAACTGTTACCCGGGCAATTAGGCATCATTTTACTCATTTTGGACTTCTAAGCCCATTTAGCTTATAAGTAATTGAAAAAAAGATTTCAAGAACCTGCTGCTACGACAAGGGAATCCAAGCGCTGTACATTCTACCTTACTTTTCTCTGTTAAAGGATATGAAAAGTAATACTGTGGGGAAGCAGAGTGTTCCAAATAAGTGAGTGATTACTTCTTCTTCTTTTAGCTAGACAGGGAAAATGCAGGAATATTTAAATGTATGAGAATATGTTGCAATCCTGCATTTTTCTCTGTGCTAGCACCATTCTGGCTGCCTAGCACCAATGCAGGCACCCTTGCACCATGGTACAAGGGTACCACATTGTAAGGTGGATTGTTTTTGTGCAGTAAGGGGTAGCTTCCTGCACAAAAAACAATCAAAGTCATTTTCCTTTCTCTATATGTGCTGCAGAAATCAGAAACCATGGATGTTGCATGAGAACACCCATGCAACACCCACGGAATGCCTCTGTGGTGTAGAGTAAGGCAATGCATCGATTTGCGCTGCGTAGCTTTGCTCATGAATTATGAAGACACTCAGGGTCATGCAAGGTGACCTTGCGAGGCTTCATAAATCTCATTTTTGAGTTGTGTTGCTCTTGCACCACGTTGCATGGTGCAAGAGTGATGCAACGGGGCTTATAAATATGCCCCCAGTTCTTTTGGAATTAAAAACTGCATGAAGAATATACAGAGATTTGAACATGATGTATTTTCGCACTGGGAGGGAGTGTAAAGAGTCCACCTAAAGTTTACTTGAGTTCCGTCTGGAAATGTTCAGACTGACAGCCAGATTAAATAGGTTCTCATGCAGCATCGTGATTGGTCTGAGCAGCCTGTTTGACCGCTGAAGGAGCACCTGGGAGGCTGGACATGTTCTACACCGGGCTGTGCAACACAGCCAGATGGAGAACATGCTAAGTGTGTATGACTGTTTAGCTGGCCCAAGCAGGCCAGACAAACAGTCATGCCACTTAAGGAGTGCAAACCACTCCTCACTCTGATATGGCGAGCTCAGCCCAGCACTGATCTAGCTCCGAGCCTCGCATAGAAAAATAAAATGATAATACCGTCTTGTTATTATCATTTTATTTTTATATTTTGCACTGCTCAAACAGCAGTGGGGTAAAGCTCTTCGGCCTTAGCGGAGGAGAGTTGCACCACTGCTCCCAAACGTTTAAGTGACTTAGTTAAAGGGAGGAGGTTATCCTATTTGATCACCCACCAATCCGGGGGATAGGTATAAATACACAAAGCACCCCAATGTAAATCAGAGCTCATTGTTGTCTCGTTAGTGGTGTGAAGCGGTATTTAAATGCTAAAGTACAATGTGTCACTACCTTGCATATGGATTAGCACATTTTCTAAACCTTGTCACACAAACGAGACTTTCTAACACACATTCCAGACCTAATTGTCTTTTTCTACTGGGTCAGTTATTTATTTTATCATTTAGAAAAATAACGTGAAAAGTTTCAAAAGAATAAATTAATATGTATAGCTCACACCAGAGCAGTAAGGAAGTAACGTCGCCTGAGTGGATTCAGTGCAATTTTTCCTTCCAGCGTCTTTCAGTTACCGTCTGCTGCAGTTAGCACATGTCCCTAACAGGAATCAAAAATTCAAATTTTCCGGCTCGAAACGAGGACTTTTGTCGCTATTTATGGGAAGGGGCGGGTGGGGGGCCTTCTCTACAGCTCAGAGCCACCATGAAAATATTTTGTGGCAGATTTACAAGACCCTTGCGCCACTTTCGCGTCATTTTTCCCATGTTAAAAATGACGGGAAAGTGGCGCAGCGGGCTTGTAAATCTGCCCCTTTGTTTATATATAATGCGCTAATTCAGTGATTCACATTTCTCTAAAAACAATTGTCTGTCAGCTGCACACGATAAACAATGAATCCATCAGCATTTGCGGCTTAACCCAGAAAGCATATATCACTCTAGCCACTTCAGACCAAAGCAATCTGTTCAAATGCATTGGGTAGTTTTATTTTCACATTCTAGTCATATTTGGAAAGAGTAGATTTAGCAAAAGGCCAGGTTGCTAGTATAGTATCAGCATTGATTTCTGCACTGTGCAATCTGCTAACTTCTCGTTTTTCCCCGTGGCGCAGTTGCACTACTGCGGTGAGGAAATTATTTGACAAAAGCCTTTAATTTTTTGGTTTATATAGTTATTAATGCAGCTGGACGTTTGCTGAAATATGCCACAGGCTGAAGAAAACTCAGCTTGTGCAGAAAAATTGATAGCGTAATCTCAGAAACAGCTGCACTTAGAGTTTCCAACTGTTACTCTTAATGGCCTGTGAATCTGCAGAATGTATTGGATTTCAGAGCCAGCAGTACATTATGTGGTCAAAATCGTCCTTTCAAATTGATCCATTGTCCTCTCCAATACGCCGTACAATGCTGTAATCTCTGAGCTTTAGATATCTCACCTATATACTTGAGATTGTAGATTACATCCTGTAAAGCACTATTTCATTGCTTAGTATGGTTTGTTTATTGTTGCACAGGAGATAAGGGACAGGTTAAGAGCAAAGAGAAAATCCAGAAACATTGATGGCCATATTTATCAAAGGGTTGCATCACTTGTGCCCCATGCAATGCGTTGCAAAAGCAATGCAACACCTAAGATGCGATTGATCAAGCCAAGTGAGGCCCCCTGGCGTGGCCATGAGTGGCTTGTTCAATTCAGAGTAACGCAACTCACTGCTATGCTTGACTTTGCCCCAGGGAGGCATTACATGGGTGGTGTGTGGATGTTCCCACACAAAACCCATGGATTTTGATGCAGTCCCATATTTACCATAAATCGTAGGCCAGGGAATGCACCATAACTGCTACACATCCCTAGGGCAGTCATAACGAGGACAAATATGTTTATTTCTCCTCATTTTATCCTCTGTCTAACTGTGCTGCATTCTGCGGCACACATAGAAAGGGGAAAATGCCTCAGTAGGTGACCCTGCCTGCACAAAAACAATCCTGCCTGTAATGCAGGCACCCTTGCACCATGGTACAAGAGTGCCTGCGTTGGCGCTTGGCAGCACATTGTGCACCAGTGCTGGGAAAAGGCAGAAATGCACTGTATTATGTGAAATACGGCGCATCCATTCCCTTTTCCTGTCACGCAGCACAGCAAGGTACACTGCATGACTACTTCATAAATATGCCCTGTACAGTTTGTTTCTGATAAACATAATTATGATCAAGTATCCTAATTTCCTTAATGTCCATGTGACTTTTGGGTAGCAATATTTAAGGTGCCAAAGGGGCACAACGGGTATGTATGCCTTTTTTTGTGTGCCCTGTGGCACTTTGGTATTACAAATGTGGCTGCAGTTGCTTGTGCCACCCATTCTGTAACATATATCACGCTGGGCCAGATAGCAAAGGAGCATTTCCCCCTAGCCCCCAAGCAAATGGGGCAATAAGCCTTCATTTTTGTTGTGTCCGTGCAGTGTTAAAGATGTAAATGCAGAATCAAGAAAGCCAATAGGAAGTGCACTGGCTGTACACAACTATGAGGTGGCACACAATCAGGGAATCTCCCAGGATTCATGAGCAGGAGTAAGGGGGGTCCAAGGAACTATAAAAAAAAACCCTCATGGAGGTAGCTGCAGTCCCTTAATGCAATTCTCTGCAGGTGGATGCTTGGCCCACTTTGAAAGGTGGAGTGTTCCACTGCAATGAAAGGTGGACCAGTGACTTGAAACAGCTGGGCTACCTTTCCCTAATGTGCTGTTCTTAGTACAGGTATAGGTTAACATCGGCAATGGGAATAATTTATTTTCTGTAACTGAGCACAATCTCCGCATATACACCAGCTGTTCCTACAACTGCTCAAACAGGGAGAGCGCTCTCAAACTATAATCCAGGGCCTTTTCTCTTTGACGTTCCTTTTATATATATTTTTCTAGTCTACATCGAAGAAGAAACTGATGTGAGGATATTTCAGGGCATGGTCAAGTTGATGAAAAGTGTAGAATTAATTATGGATTTCCTCTAGATGTCAGCCTAGAAGTTGAGCAGCAGTCTAGAATGATCAATTTGTACCCAGGGCCTCCCTTAGAACTTTAGTTTATTTATACTGAGCACAGAACACTGTGTCCACCATCTCTTCAGTTGAAAAACATAAATATAAAAAAACCTCATATTATGTGCTTGTAATTTGAGATGTCTGGTCAACTGGAAAGATTATGATACTGGGCCTTGCCACTTAAGACATACCTGGGCATATTTACCAACGTTTTGCATCACTCTGGCGCCACACACAGTAACGCAAAATCTACATAAGATTTACCAAGCCAATCAAAACCCTCTTACGTGGCCCTGCAGTGCTGGGTAAATCTGGAGGAATGCAAGTCAGCGCAAGTCGTTGCCTTGCATTACTCTGCCCTAGGTATGCAGTCCATGGATTGCGCGTGAGTGTTCCCAAGCATCCATCCATGGATTTTGGAACATTCCTAGATTTACCATGAGTGATAGACCCAAGAATGCATCCAAATTCTATTCCTTCACAAGAGTGATGTAACAAGAGGCGATATCTTTATTTCTCCACATTTTTCCTCTTTCTACGTATGCTGCATTCTGAAGAACAGATAGAAAGGGTAAATACCTCTAAGGATTGTTTTTGTGCAAGGTGTCCCTTCCTGCACAAAAACAATCTCGCCTGCAACTCAGGTACCTTTGCACCATGGTGCAACAGTGCCTGTATTGGCACCAGGCGACCAAAAGTGGCCAAGCACAAGGAGAGAGAAGAATGCGCCGTATAATAACAGATACGGTGCATTTCTGCCCTCTCCCTTTCACACAGCACAGCAAGGTTTTTGTGCTGTGTTTCACTGAAGAATTATAGATATGGCCCACTATTTTCACAATGGACCCCATCAGAGTAAGGTCTCTATCTATTGAAGACTATTTGGAGGCAAATGTGTCAAATGTCTGTGCAACGCTGAATGATACCTAACCGCCCTGCACTGCATCAAAGGGAAGGGCAAGAATGCACCATATTTAATATTCTATAGAGCATTCTTGTCCTCTCCTTATGCTAGTGCACTTTTACCTGCCTGGCTCCAAGGCAGGAACCCATGTGTCATGGAGCATGGGCACCTGCATTGCAGGCAAGATTGTTTTTGTGCAGTGAGGGCCATGTTCCTGCACGAAAACAATGTATACTGCAGGATGTGCGCCATTTTGACACATTCCGAGATCTACCTCACTAAATGGTAAATCTAGGAATGTGTCAAAATCCATAGGTGGATACATGGGAACACCCAGGGGCCTATGTATAAACAAATCACCTAGAAATAGGAAGTAACATGGAGAAATAAAGATATTTCTCCTCATTGCACCTCTGATGCTGAGGCGTACAATTCTGAAACATTTCCAGGTCTACCACTCTTGGTAAATCTGGGAATTCATCAGAATACATGGTGGATGCGTGAGAACACCCCTCTCCCCCCATGTAATGCCCTCACCATGCATTGTAACACAAGGCAGCGGGTTGTGCTGCCTTGCGTTACACCAGATTTACCAAGTTGCACATGGCCACACAGCTTGGCCATGAATGGCTTGATAAATCTCATTGTAGGTTTTGCACCACTATGCATGGACTTTAATGGGGCAGGGTCATGCAAAACCTATGATAAATATGCCCCCTACACTTCACATATGGAATGCCTCCCTGGGGAAGACTAATGCTATGCAGTGACATGCTCTGCCTTGCGTTACTCCTGATTTACCAATCACTGCATGTCCATGCAAAGTAGCCTTGCGTGGCTTGATAAATCTGACTTTAGTGTTGCATTGCCTTTGTGTCACCTTGTGTGATGCAATGACAATGCAACACTTGCCCACTCATGACAAATCTGGGAATGTGCTAAAGTCCATGCGCGGATGTGTGGTAACACCCACTGTCCAGCCATGGATCGCCTACCTAGTGCAGAGTAACACAGCGACTTGTGCTGCCTTGTATCACAGGGCCACGCAGAATGGCATTGTGTGACTTGGTAAATCTTGGTTTTGCGTCGCCATTGCGTTACCTTATGTGGCACAAGGCCAACACAAGCCTTTGACAATTATTCCCCTTAGAGTATATGTAACAATGTTGACTCTCAGTGTGGTTACTGAAGACTTTTTACATATTTGTGGACTACTTGTGCTGCCATTTCGAGTCTTGGCACTTTGTGACTGCCATTTAGTCTCATTGTACATATGCTCTGACTGTACAACAAGAGAATAAATAGGCTGAACTCAATAAGGTTACTTAACTTTTAGGTAAGTTATCAGTAAAATGTGGCAGGAAATGCAGAATAAAATGTAAGAGAATATGAACGGCAGTGTACAGTAACACTATATGTACATGCCACTGGAAAAACAAGGCTTTAGGCCTATCATTTGGCAACACTTGTTTTAGCTTTAAAACACCTATGTTCATACGTTGGTGAGGTCATGTTGCATTATTCCTTTTGGTTGGTTTCCTTTTCCCCATTCTTATGTTGGTATGCTCCTTGGGAATGTTTATTTTCAAGTGGGAAATTATGAAGTCATAAAGTTGAAAAATGGTGAATGTTGGAAATGTTTTATGCTGTGTGTGGAGTTTCTCCATCTTAATACAAGAAGAAGCCATTCTCATCATTTTGACATCCTGTGTATTGTGGTTTTCGAACCTACAACTCCAGGAGAAACTTCAACACACTTCATTAATCGCCACTATTTTCCACTGAGAAACAGTTTTTTATCTCCATTTACTAAGGTATTCTACTTTGACTGTAGCGTCTTCAACCGTTCCAGGCATTTACTTCATTGGCATTTCGACTTATTTATTATTATTTTTCTCCTGTCTTCCCTGGACGTAGTTTCTGGCTTGAGCATTATTGCTCATTTTGCCGCGAGCCTCAGCAATGTATAGCATTGTAACACAAGGCAGCGGGTTGTGCTGCCTTGCGTTACACCAGATTTACCAAGTTGCACATGGCCACACAGCTTGGCCATGAATGGCTTGATAAATCTCATTGTAGGTTTTGCACCACTATGCATGGACTTTAATGGGGCAGGGTCATGCAAAACCTATGATAAATATGCCCCCTACACTTCACATATGGAATGCCTCCCTGGGGAAGACTAATGCTATGCAGTGACATGCTCTGCCTTGCGTTACTCCTGATTTACCAATCACTGCATGTCCATGCAAAGTAGCCTTGCGTGGCTTGATAAATCTGACTTTAGTGTTGCATTGCCTTTGTGTCACCTTGTGTGATGCAATGACAATGCAACACTTTCCCACTCATGACAAATCTGGGAATGTGCTAAAGTCCATGCGCGGATGTGTGGTAACACCCACTGTCCAGCCATGGATCGCCTACCTAGTGCAGAGTAACACAGCGACTTGTGCTGCCTTGTATCACAGGGCCACGCAGAATGGCATTGTGTGACTTGGTAAATCTTGGTTTTGCGTCGCCATTGCGTTACCTTATGTGGCACAAGGCCAACACAAGCCTTTGACAATTATTCCCCTTAGAGTATATGTAACAATGTTGACTCTCAGTGTGGTTACTGAAGACTTTTTACATATTTGTGGACTACTTGTGCTGCCATTTCGAGTCTTGGCACTTTGTGACTGCCATTTAGTCTCATTGTACATATGCTCTGACTGTACAACAAGAGAATAAATAGGCTGAACTCAATAAGGTTACTTAACTTTTAGGTAAGTTATCAGTAAAATGTGGCAGGAAATGCAGAATAAAATGTAAGAGAATATGAACGGCAGTGTACAGTAACACTATATGTACATGCCACTGGAAAAACAAGGCTTTAGGCCTATCATTTGGCAACACTTGTTTTAGCTTTAAAACACCTATGTTCATACGTTGGTGAGGTCATGTTGCATTATTCCTTTTGGTTGGTTTCCTTTTCCCCATTCTTATGTTGGTATGCTCCTTGGGAATGTTTATTTTCAAGTGGGAAATTATGAAGTCATAAAGTTGAAAAATGGTGAATGTTGGAAATGTTTTATGCTGTGTGTGGAGTTTCTCCATCTTAATACAAGAAGAAGCCATTCTCATCATTTTGACATCCTGTGTATTGTGGTTTTCGAACCTACAACTCCAGGAGAAACTTCAACACACTTCATTAATCGCCACTATTTTCCACTGAGAAACAGTTTTTTATCTCCATTTACTAAGGTATTCTACTTTGACTGTAGCGTCTTCAACCATTCCAGGCATTTACTTCATTGGCATTTCGACTTATTTATTATTATTTTTCTCCTGTCTTCCCTGGACGTAGTTTCTGGCTTGAGCATTATTGCTCATTTTGCCGCGAGCCTCAGCAATGTATAGCGTCTTGTGACTTACCTGACCTTCTGCTGCTCATGCAGGCCCTGATTGTGTTAAGAGTTGCCGATAGCTCACTCCGCTTTTTCCTTGTGGCTTGTCTGTGCTTCTCCCGCTCACACATCTGTCTTAGAAATTGCTGATGCCTCATTTCACACTTCCAACCTAACGCAACTAGTCTCCAGTCTAATTCTCTCTCAGTTGGCTTCCACCTGAACTACTCACCTAACCCCCTCCTGGCCGTGCACCGCTGTTACCAGGCACGCTTTCTCTTTGGTGGGATCCCTCTGGTGCTTCCTTCCTTACCTATCTCCCCTGTATGGATCTCATGGTTAAGCCGGTGGTTCAGGACTGTTGTGAGTGCAGATTAAGTGTTAAGTGATAAAATCCTGAAGGTAAGGACTTCCTCCATGGTTTGCTGAGATATTCCCAAGGAAGTTTGGGATGAAGTTGCGTTTGATGTAGTGGGACCCATGAATTGAGTTTCCTAGCTAAGATAATTATTTGGATATGCTCTCTAGATGGCTGGAAGTAGTGGTCACAACCTAAATCGCCAAAACAGAGGTTAGCATGTTGTGCCTAGTGGGGACTTGCGTGTTTCAAGATGGCCACCGCACTGTGAGCTCTTTTGTTTTTCTGCCCGTTTTGTGATAAAAACAACGATTCCCTGTCCAAAAATCGGCGCAAATGTGGTCGCTGTGGTAGTTTTTGATCGACGGAGGTGCAGTTTTTAGCTTCATGGTTCCTGCTCACTGCCTTCCACAGAGGTACTGCCTGGATTGTCTGTCAGGGGGTGGAGCATACTTCAGGAAAGGGCCTGGCTTGGCCCTAGCCACACCCACAGTCCTGTTTAGCTGCTGCACCTGTCCTTTCTTTGTGGAGTGCTTCATATCCGTTTTCTTATTTACTCTGGCATTAATTAATTACTCATTTTACTTTAAAATCAGCTAATTTTCTCCTCAAAAAATGGAAAATAAAAATCCTATCAATAATAAAAGGAGACAGTAGGTTTCACCTCCTCCATTAAAATCAAAGTGGTAAAGTCCTCTGAACCTTCATTGTCTTTGATTTTAGAAGAAATTCAAGCACTTTGTGCGGATGTATGACATTACAACGCATGCTTTTACCACGCATGCTTTTACAACGCGGTTTTTACAAAGCAAACCGTTACAAAGCATAGCGATTTGGGGTGCTGGATAGTAAATAGTTTAATTTACTATTCCAACTCCAGTCCCCGTGGACACTAGGGAAGGTGTTGGATAGTAAATTAAATCTATTCCCTATCCTAGAGCGCCCCCCAGTGCAATGCGTTGTAATGGTTTTCGTTGTAAAACCTGCGTTATAAAAGCACTGCGTTGTAAAAGTTTCGTTGTAAAGGATGTTTCCCCTTTGTGCTAATACTGAGACTATTGCGACAGAAGTGAAAAATGTGCAAAAAGAAGTGGCCAGTTTATCTATGAAAATCTCTGATAATTCCATAAAGATACAAGATAATAAAGCCAAAATAGATGCTTTTACCCCACTGATATCAAAACTATCTCCTATGTGCACACATCTTTTGGATATGGAAAATCGTAATAGACAATACAATCTTCGCATCTTTAATTTACCAGAAGAAGTTGAGGGATCTAATTTTCGACACTATTTGGAAACTTTGATTCCTGGTCTTTTAAATATCAACTTTCAAGTGACAATGGAAGATTACCTTTAGTCGTCCCTGAGGTAGAGGTTGGAACCCAAGCGACACCAAAGGATATAGTCACTATACCCAGTAAAAGTAGATTAGCCCTTGAAGTTTTATCTCATCCCTGCTTGTACACTGACCATGTAGGAACACTGGAGAGTATAGGGCCTCAGTCAAACATAGGGAGTGGGCTAGAGGGCTCAAATGGTGGCCTTAAAGTGCTGTCCTGGAACACTGCTGGTCTTGTGGCCAAACTAGATTTACCGGAGTGGGGAGATTTCATCGACTCCCATGGGATTTGCCTCTTCCAGGAGACCTGGGCCGTAAACCCTGTCCATAGAGTGGGGTTTGCCACATACTACGAGCCAGCTGTTAAGGGCCCTAAAGGCAGACCATCGGGGGGTCTGTGTATCTGGGTAGGAACTCACCTTGGATGTGCGGTGAAAACAGTTGACACCCACTGCCCTGATCTAATCTGTATCCTACTGACCCATAAAAATCTACAAAAACTGGCACTTATTAACATTTATTCACGGCCAGTGCGGTACGGTGGGACATCCCAGACTTTGGATTCCTTGACAAACCTTTGGAATTTTCTCTCGGGTGATGTGCATTTTTTAATCGGCGGAGACTTCAACTGCCATTATGAACCCCTTAACGGTATTGTGCCACCTATTACTACTGATGAGGATGCAACCTGATTAGTTCCACCTCCAAACATATACCCAGCAAAGGGATGGTCCCCACTAGTATTACAAATGATTTCTCTCACCCTTTCTTTTTATATAAGGGCCTGTAATATGCACTTCCCGAGCGATAATCCAGGGCAATCTACATACAGAGGATTAGGCCAGACCTCAGTAATTGATTATTTCTTAATTAATATAGAACTGTGGTACAAAGTTCTAGGGGCATATTACCTAGCAATAGCTATATTTATCGCTAAGCAGGGTTAGCGGGAATAATTTTATCGCCGCGCTGAGACGATTTTTATCGCTGAGATACCTTGCTATCATCAAGGTTTATCTCAGAAACAATAAAAATCATTCGAAATGCGTGAATATCGCTGGAAATGCAGCGATATTCACACATTATCGTGACAAAGCTCTTAGCCATGTTATCCACCTCCCATTGGATAACATGGCTAAGAACTGCTCTGGGCAGGTGTTAGCTTTTGGATATATTCGCGCTTAGCGCGAATATTTCCAAAACGACGCCTTTGTAGGTAATAGGAGATAGCGATGTTAGCAACTGTTTTCAGTCGCTAACATCTTGGCACGCCCACTTTGCATGTCATTAGCGATAAATATCGCTGACATGCAAAGCGGCCCCAAGATGCTCGCTATCGCCTATTAGCTGTCTCTAACTGGTGTTAGCGACAGCGTGGTAATAGGTCGATCAAATTATCGCCGCTTTAGCGGGAAAAAGTCCTGCTAAAGCGGCGATAAGGGCCCGTGGTAATATGCCCCCTAGATTTTAGTGTTGTGCAGCGCACGGAAAGTGATCACAACCCTCTGATCACTTTGTTGGATTTTTGCTTGAATGAGGCAGATCAAGGTTTTCAAATCCCCCCTAGAAGTGATATCAGAGTAGTTGAAGGAGGGAGGCGTATTCGATAGGCTACAATTAAACAATCTATAGAAAATACTGCAAAAATGTATAAGAGTATAATTCCATTGATAGAAAAGGCAAGTATTGTCTCAGAAAACCCTCCTAATAGTGGTATCGGTGAGGACCTGGGAGAAATCAACCAGGAATTGGTTGCAATACTGGCGGACTTCTTTTATAATACCAGGCCTACCAAGCTTAAACACCCGGGTGATAGAAATCTCTGGTTTAATAGGGGATGTAGGTTAGCGAAGCGAACCTTGCTTTCAGCTCTCAAACAGGGCAATCGGCTATTTATTGCGGAAGCAAGGCTTACTTTAAAAAAAATTATTTTCAAAGCAAAATCGGAGTGGGAAGTAGAAAGATGGCAGGCTATTAAGTATGCCCTAGATGCAAAGGATGCGAGGGCCTTCAGGAACCTAGTTCATACAGGGAAACTGGAGGGCAAGACTACTACCGACCCAAATATCTGTGAGGAAGCATGGCGGTTATATTTTAAAGAATTGTACTCCAACTCGTCAATTGAGGCAAGTTAACTTCCAGTATGTCTTTTAACCCCAGACCCCTCTTGGTGTATACCACCTTGTACAGCGGTGGAGGTGCAATTGGCCTTAACCAAGCTCCAATCGAATAAAGCGCCAGGCCTAGACAGGATCCCCGGTGATCTGTATAGAGATGAACAGGCGGTGTGGGTACCTTACCTTTTACTATTATTTAATGCAATTTTACAGGGTCTGCCAGTGCCCTGTACGTGGGCGGGGGCGGAGATTAGCCCCATCTACAAAAAGGGGTCACTTATGGAGCCGGCAAATTATAGGCCTATTAGCCTCATCGACGTGTCCCAGAAAATTTACGCAAGGGTTTTACTACAACGACTGCAGGAATGGATTAGCGATCAAGATATTCTGGCTTTAGGCCCAGAACCTCTACAATAGACCAGCTATTTAGGCTCCAGATACTCCACTGGAAGCATGTTGTTCTGGAAGGGGGTAGCCTATACCTAACTTTCTTGGACCTGAAATCAGCATTTGATATGGTGGACCGTAACCAGCTATGGAGTATTCTGCTGGCTATGGGGGTCACACATACCTATGCTTTCAGTTTAAACAACTTCACGAAGGGACGTTCGCCGGAGTAAGGTATGACAGGAATGGTCAACTGACGGCCCCGTTTCCTGTTGCTAAGGGGGTTAGACAGGGTTGCGTGCTTGCCCCGACCCTCTTTTCCCTCTTCTTAAACAGGCTGATATAAGACCTTCTTGCAACCAAGGACATAGACTCCCCAAAACTGGCTTTTCCAAGATTTCCCGCACTTATGTTTGTGGATGACACCCTGCTGCTCTCAAAGTCAGCCATGGGCATGCAACGTGTGCTAAATGAATTCAGCCAGTTTTGTAAAAAGAGGAACCTTGTAGTCAACATCAATAAAACGAAATATATGGGTTTCAATGCTAATTCCACCAACTGCCCCCATCCGATGATGGAGGGTAGACCCCTGGAAAGGGTACCCATTTTTGACTATCTGGGTCTCTCACTGAGTGATACAATGGGGTGGGGGCCCCCAAATGGCCAAGGCCAACCTAAAACTTACACAGGCTGTGGGGGGAATCTTAAAAGTTCAGAAAAATTGTGTTTTAAAAACCATAAGCCCACCACTCGAAATATAGAAAGTCCAAGCCAGGTCAGCTTCCCTATATCGGGCGGAATTGTAGGGGCATAGACCATCAAACGCTCTCACAATAACTGAAAATAATTTCATTAGGCACATCCTGACCCTGCCAAGAAACACACCATTAGTGCCGCTAAGGATGGATCTAAATATTTCTCCAATTGCTGATTCCATTGCTTCACGTCCACTGCTGTATTGGCGGAGGTTTTGGAGCATCCCTGAGTTGGTTAGCTATAGGGAAGAATTAAAAGCGGTAATGGCATCACTAGGGACAGGCAGCATTCCTTGGTTATTATTTGTAAGGCACTCTCTTAGTGCAATTGGCATAGAGACCTTATACGATAAAAGAGTACAATTTAACGAAAGTTTACCGGTCAGTAAATACATCAAGCCTAACAAATGGGGCCTTGAACTTTAAATCCCATTATGAATTTGAACAGGTGATAGATTCCATACAACCCACATTAGCAAAAAAGCTGTTCCTTCAATTCAGCTATGGAACTCTCCCGCTCATGCAATTACAAATAGGTGGGTGGGAGTCCCTAATCGTCTTTTCCTGGATGCCTCACGGAGGAGGAAACTGTAGTTCATGTTATGCTCTTCTGTGCGGCATATGAAAAGAATTAGGCAGAGATGGATTATTCAACTTTGTAAGAACCAGGGTATTAGGAATTACCTTGTCTTTTTTAGGATCCTAAAGACAGATACTGACCCAGTCTATGTTGTTGCAATAGCAAAGTTTCTGTTCTCTATGTGGCCAATTCGCAAAAAATAGATTAGAACTCTACCATCGGCAAAAAGGTCAATTCATGGAGCTTTCACTTTAGCTTGGGTGGAGGCGATCTTGTGGTATGTATCTTGGGATCGGTAGATTAGAGGGATATTTTTACTATTTTTATATTGGCATAATTAACTTACATTTTTTATAGTGTGTTTTAAATTTATTCCCACAACGATGATTCTTAAAGAATGACATTATTTTATTAGGAACAAAATTAATGTATATTATTATTTTACATTTGTAATTACCTTGGATCTGCAATTGTTGTAAAATGAATGTGCTTTTATGGTTATATACAACCACAATAAAGTCTTTGAACTGATATCAACTCTCCAGAAAAACTTGGAGGTGGAAAAGGCTCACAGAATCCCTTCTCATCGCAATCCTCAGCATACAAAACCACAGCAAATGATATTTAAAGTTTTTCGTCATCATCATCTGGTGGTCAATGGCAATAAAATGTTTATTCATCAAGACTTTGCTAAAGAAACTTTTGCAGTACGTAAGGAATTTTCTGACCTCCGCCCGCAGCTGAGAAGTCTTGGTTTCAAATATGGCCTTTTTGATCCATCTATAACGCGCATATGGAAAGAAAATTTTTCAAAATCCTTTCACCGACCAGAGCATCTACGACATTTTCTTGATCTCCAATTGCAACATTCAATGGACACTCATGACCCTACTACTTGAAATGGATATTTGCTGACAGCTTTATACGTCATTTCTTCAGTTTTTGGGCTCCAGCGGTGTGGCCATGCTTGTAGAGCATGTGTGCGTTTCACTGTTTAAATGTATGTTTGTTGTTTTGATTGTTGTTTGTCTTTTCTTCTCTGTTTTACCCTCTCTTATACCTTTTGTATTCTCTAGAGCTACTCACACCTTCTTATATGTTATTTCCCTTATTATCCTCTTCTTATCCTTTTCTTCTTACTTCTCCCATTATGGCTAACATTAAAGTAATTTTGTTAAATATTAAAGGTTTACACCATCCAGTTAAGCATACTAGGATTTTGGTTTATTTAGGCAGTTCCAAAGCCGATTTTTGTTCTGTACAGGAAACTCATGTTGATGATAAAATACAAGATTATATGAAAAGAAGGTGGGTTGACAGTATTGTTTCTTCTCCTGCTAATGGCAAGAAAAATGGTGTAGCGATATTAATTGCAAAGAAGTCTTATTGCCAAATATTGAATACATTTACCGATACAGAGGGAAGATTCTTAATTGTTAAAGTTAAAGTTCATGACTCTATTGTTTTCCCACTAAATGTTTATAGGCCCACTGCGGATGACCCTACTTTTTGGTCCAATCTTGCAACAGAGGTGCTAAAAATTGGAAATGTTCCTTTGATTGTGGCTGGTTACTTTAATGTTATCTCTGATCCTTTACTAGATAGATTGTCTCAGACGAAATTTCATCCCTCTAAGATCTATTTTGCTTTTAAAACGTTTTGTCAAACTACAAAGTTAGTTGATATATGGCGTCTTCATTTCCCCACGGAAATTATTTTTACTTTCTTTTCTAACCCACACAATTCACACTCTAGCATTGATAATATTTTAGTAATAAGACAACTTATTAACTCTATAAAATCCCCTATGATTGGAAATATTGATGTTTCGGATAATGCTATGATCTCTTGTATTTTAAATTTAAACTAATCATTTCCTAAACAATCTAGATAGAGAATGAATTCTGTTATAGCTCTCAACGAACATAACCAACCAAAACTTTTTTCTGCCATTAATGGTTACTTTCAATTGAATCCTGAAGGTTCTACTTCTTTGGTTAATCGATGGGATGCTTGTAAAGCTTATATTAGAGGAGCTACTATTTCTATTATGGCCCATGAAAATAAAACCTCCAATGCAAATATTAAACGCTTGGAAAAACAAATAGCGAAATATGAACTGCTCTTTATTACTTCTAATGGTCCACAATACAGGGATAAGTTACAGAAATTACATTAAGATTTTAATACTATTCTTAGTAAAAGAGCTGGTATCCAACTTTCTAAAGCTAAAACTAAATTTACTTTCAATGCAAATAAATCTGGAAGACTTTTAGCAAATTACCTTTGTATTAAAAAAGACAAAACCCAAATCACTTCCATTCATAGCCCCACTGGTAAAATTGCCCTATCTCATTAAGATATTGTTAATGAATTGGTGGACTTTTACTCTAAATTATATAGTAACCTGAATGTAATGATGACTCTTTGGTAGACTCCTTCTTATCTACATATGATTTACCTAAAATTTCTCAATCAGATAAACTTGGATTGGACTTACCCATTACTAAGGACAACATTTTTTGTGCTTTAAAATCTCTTGAGCAAAATAAATCTCCAGGTCCTGATGGTTTACCGGCAGAGTTTTATAAAGAATTCCAATCTCAACTTTCCCCTTTTTTACTTCAACTCTTTACATCATTTCTTCATCAGGAAGTATGTCTGGTTCTTTTACGGAAGCTTTAATTATTGTTCTTCCTAAACCAGACAAGGACCCTACTCTTGTTTCTAATTATCGTCCTATTTCTTTCATAAATCAAGATTGTAAATTATAGGCTAAAATATTGGCCACACGTTTATCCCCTATATTAGACACTATTATTCATCCTGATCAATCCAGGTTTATGAAGAATAGATACTCAGCTAATAATTCAAGAACTTTCCTATATGTTATTGAACAAGGTCACACATTAGTTAGCCCTTTAGGAGTCATGGCTTTGGATGCTGGAAAAGCCTTTGACAAACTTCATTGGCAATTTTTATTTCATACTTTAACATCTTTTAATTTTGGTGATACTTTTATCCGTAAGATTTCAGCTTTATATATTGCTCCTACGGCTCGTCATTTTATCAATGGCCAAGTTTCCACTCAATTTTCTCTTTCCAGAGGTACACATCAAGGATGTCCCCTTTCTCCACTATTGTTTTTAACCCGTTGGCTGCTGCCGTCTGCCATTGGCCGACGGCAGTACTACCTCGCTGGTGCTGCCGTTGTCCAATGGCTGACGCGACCGCGCCCGTTTTTTAAAACACCCGCACTGCCGCAAAAAAGCAGAAGCAGCCAACGGGTTAATAGGTATTGAACCCTTTCTTGCCTCTATCAGAAAATGTGATACTATTAAAGGAATTAAGGTTAAAGATGTTATTAAATCACTAGCATATGCTGATGATGTGCTTTTATTTATCAGAGATCCATTGTCCTCTTTCCCTTCCTTAATAGAAATATTTACAAGATATTCTTCAGTATCGGGGTATAAATTGAATACTAATAAAACAGAATTTTTCCCTTTAAATGTTTTTTTTACTCCTGATATGATTCCCATGCATGAAATTATTTGGCAAAATTTTGTTTTAAATAATATCAAAAATAAAACATCTAAATGGTCTTCACTGCATCTTTCATGCAGACTGGAATCTATTAAAATGAATATTGCTCCTAAGAGATTTTACACTCTCGCCATGATCCCTATTCAGTTTCCATAAAAATTTGATAAACTCCTTTCCAAATTAATATTTGGAATAACAAAGCACAACGTATTAGTTATGAAAAATAAAAAAATGTCTAAATGTAATGCTGGTTTTGGTATTCCTGATTTTCTTCTTTATCATAAAGCATTTATTCTAAAACTAAGTGCTATTTGGTTGAATCATTCCTGTATACATAATCTTCCTACCTGGTTCCTTATTGAAAAATCCATTATGAATCCTTTTTCACTTCCCACACTGTTAACAATGTCTAACAAATCATCATTTTTTCATAAATCTCTTATCCTCAAATCCACGAAAATGATTTTCAATGATATTGAATTATCATTGTGGTATAGCAATGGTATTAAACTAAATAGAAAAGTTAGTTTCTGGTCTTCATGGATTAAAGCTGGTATATTTTATCTTAAAGATGTTTATTCTAATAATAATTTTATTTCATTTTAAAAGTTACAAACAAAGTTTGGTTTAGCTGATTCTGACCTTATAAAATATTAATATTTAAGTCATTCGATTTTGGATTCATTTTCCCAACCTATTCCATCTAATATACATGCTGATTTATCTATCTATATTCAAACTATATCATCTAATGCGCATGGTGTTTCCATTTTATATAAAAAATTGTCCAACAATCTAGGAAGTAACATAAATATGATTGCAACGTTCTGGAACAATGAATTATCGCTTTCATTATCTACTGATACGTGGGAAAATATATGAATTTCTAATATATCTGGATGGTTACCTGTTTCACTTTTTAAAACTAGTTCTTATATTTTATTCAATTGCTTGTGGACTCCATCACGTTTATTTCACGCAAAACTTCTTCAATCTGATACATGTTGGGATTGTAATTTACACCCTGGATCACTACAACATATGCTTTTTACTTGTCCTTTACTATCCAAATTCTGGACGGAAGTATGGGATATTATTAAAAAGACTCTTAATATTCAAGAAGACGTATCATATGCAATGTTAATATGCAAATATGTAACCTTGTCGCAAGATTTAAGTGAACTTGAATGTAAACTTTTTAACTTCTTAATTTCTGCTGTGTTAAAAACAATCACCTTTTGTTGGAAAGATGTTTCAAATTAATCAGTTCATGCTTGGTGGTCCTGGGTTATTTTTACAAGAAGAGGTGCACACTTATCCTTGTCTGGGGTTTGTCAGAATTCTATTTCTTATCATCTATTTTGGACTCCTATTGATATCTATTTGTCAAATTAACAGTATAGTTGTTGCTTCTCCCCTTTTTTGTTCTATTACTATATAAATTAATATTGTATAGTAGCTCTATTTATCAACTATTATGTATTTGATATTTTATATTTCCCTTCCCTACTTTCCCCCTTTTTAAATTTTCTGTGCTCAAGTTTATCTTCATTATTTATAATGAATTAGCAAATGTTGTATCTTTAGGGGCAGATTTATGTTAACTGGCGCATCCCCAGGGATGCGCCAGTTAACATGCGCCACAGTGCGCCACAGCTCCGCCACCCTTGGTGCGCCGCATTTATGATGCGGCGCACCATGGGGCAAAAACGGCACAGACGCGTGACGCATCTGTGCCGTAAAGGTGACGCATTGCTGGAGTTGCGTCGCAAGCGCGACGCAGCTCCAGCAAGGCTCGGGGGTGCCCCATCTCCACAATGTTGCGTCAAGACCTACGCCTGCTTCAAGCAGGCGCAGGCTTTTGACGCAGCATTGGCCTGAAAGTGACTGAGTGAAATCTTATAGATTTCACTCAGCCACTTTTGCGAGGCGCACCTGCCCCGGAACGCCCACCCTGCGCCGGAACGCCCACAAGCGGCGCAGGGCTTTACAACGTGACGCATCTGCCTAGATGCGTCACGTTGTAAATCGTTCGTAGGGATGCGCCACGTTTACGCCGCCTTGCGTGACGCAACAGCGGCGTAAACGTGGCGCAAGTGCCTCATAAATCTGCCCCATAGTATTTTACCAGATCTTTTGAAATGTTATTCTTTTTTGTATGTCTTGCTTATTGTTTATTATGAAAAACGTTCAATAAAATATTTTGAACACAAGCATGTTGTGCCTAGATACTGGTCCACTTCTCAATTAACGTGTATTGATGCTTTGAAAATTTTGAAAAATCACGACTGATTCACATGAACTAATTTGCTCCATGTTTTTGGTTTATTTTGATTATTATATGTTCGTAAATTTTAAAATTCGTTTAAGAGCTTCATTGTGTGTTTCCTTATTTTATGCTACTCAGTAGAGGCTGAACATATCAATCATTTTTATAGGGAAAACTTTCAGCTTGTGCCATGGCTTCCATGGGTGAGCACAGTTTTTTCAATAACTTGTGTTTTTCCCTAGCAAGATATCTCTTTAAATGAGAGGGGTGACCACATCTAAATTAATGATTCAAATCTCACATTACTCATTACAGAAGAAAGGACAAAAACAGTCTGTAGTTGCTTTTCTTCTTCTTCAGAGGGAAACTGACCTGGCATTTGAGTGTGAGCTTTAGAGAAATTTAGAAATGACTTATAATTAGATAACTTGAAACAACATTGTGTATATGTAAAGAAAGTGCTCACTCAAATACAAAAGTGCAAATAGTATGCGAAAGTTGAAAAATGTGCTGTTGACTTTTGGAGTTAGTATGGGCAATGCTAAAGCAAGGCAGTTATTGATCAAACCTATGCTGCCTTTAGGGCCAGACTGGGAACCAAACCCGGCCCTGGCAAACTTCTCAGCCAGCTTCCCTGGGGGGTGGGGTGGGGGGGGGGGGTACGGCAGAGCTGTTTGCTAGGGCCGGGTTAAGCCTATTTTTCACCGGGGGGGTCGATATTGCTAACCACCGATAACAAAAACGTCCCCACCCTGTGGGCCAACCGGGGTAATGCCTGGTACCCGCTACAGCCTGTCCTGCCCTGCCTGCATTGGTTAAATAGATTAGGTGATTCTACGGGTTCTTCACCTTCTACTAGCATTCCATCAAGGATTTCTTTTCCACTGTACAGCCCTTCATGCTACTAACTCGTAAAGACCATCCCTTTCAGTGGGAAGGAGGACATGATAAGACTTTTCAGTTATTAACGTGTGCCTTCACCTCTGCTCCAATTTTGGGATACACAGATCCTCAACTGCCTTACATTGTAGAAAAGGATGCTTAGGAGCACTAGTGTCACAAAGTGACTGGAGACTAAAGCAGCACATTCACTGGCTTTCTATTCAGTAACAATTTATTCTTAAAAAAGGAATTCTGTATCAATAATTGGAAGCTTTTCACAAATAAAAAGACTTTGACACAATTCTGAGAGGGAGAATGGACAAAATAAATGATTGGACAGCCCACAAGAATCTGTATACCGTAATTCTATGAAAGACCTTAACGCTAAACATGCCAGACCTTATTTTTTCCTTGTTTTCCGTATTAGATCAGTTACTGACTTGAGAACATAAAAAGAAACACTGATGCATTATCACCAAAAATTGTAGACTCAAGGGATTTGCCAGCACTTCAAGGGATTCTTTCTGAAGTCACTAATCAATCTAAATCAATTGCCTTTTTTCATGGAAAGGGCTTACATGTTCAACAGAGATCAACACACAATGATGTACTTAAAACAATTCCAGGAAATGATAGAAACAGTGAACATTATGATATCAATGAAAGGCACTACCTCTTCCCACAAGGCTGTTGCAAGGATAGACGATATTAATGTGTCATATTTTACATGTGCCAGGACATCTTCAAATTAGGAACATGGAAGAACTGGGAAAATACATTTCGCGTGACCCAAATGAAAAAGACCATTCAAGAATATGTTATGAAGTGTTCAGTATGTGCCTAGGCAAAGAGCTCAATTAAGAAACCGGCAGGATCCCTTCAGATGCTGCCTGTTCCCAGAAAACCTCGGTCTATGATTTCTTAGGACTTTAAAGTGGGCCTTCCTCCATTTCAGAGATTTAACAGAGAATTGGTGATAATTGACTGTAAGAAATTGGGTTGTTGGTTGACTGGAGTGAGAACCCTGGTCATGAAGCATCCAAAATCTGTGCTAGTAATAGCTGGATATAATCTTGTTCCCCCTGTGATAGCCTTCATCCACCTATGCTGATGTATATCCCATTGAGCATCCGCATACTACTGCAGCGCTCGTTTTGTCCTTCTCTGGTATTTTTCCTCCCCTTGCATCCTTTTCCCATACACTCAGATTTTCATATTGAGTAGGTCTAGGTGGTGGCATCATCTCGTACAACTTTCCTTTCAAATTATCAGGCAATCTGTTATTAAATGTCCTATATCTAGAAAAGCTCAATGCACCTTCTTTCTCTACAGTTATCCAATTTTTATATTTTCAAATCTAAATACATTCTTTACTTTCTTGTAATCCAATCCCAATGTGACAACCTGACACAGGTAACAAAGAAGAAAGGTACACTATCATAACACAAGCTCGCAATAAAGATAGTGATGTAATAGAAAATGTTTGGTAAAAGGAAAAGAATGAATTTAGAAAAATGGGTTTTACCCAAATTTAAGATTAGAAAGTCAACACAAAGGAAACATTGTGTTTACAAAAGGACATCCATACGAAGCAGACATGTAGGAATTAGTAGTTGTGAACACACATTTGAACTGACAGGAGGAACTTGGTAAATGTACAAGAAGAAGAGAACACGATTCCTGGGTTTTAGTATAACATGCAAAAAAGTATTCTATTCAATTCTATGCATCTATCTATGCATATCCTGGTATCCTTTGACCACAGCGAGTCTGAATTCTTCAAACTCTTTTCATCAACACCTTTTTAATACTTCTTTTAACTCACTAAATCATTTCAATAAACATCCTCAATTTAGTCATTTAGTTCAGGCAATGATGAGAGTTTTGGGTCAGTTTGAAGACTTTTATTTATTGATGAGAGTTTAAAATATTATTTTGGCCTCTTTATTCGAATTAGATAACCAGACACATCTATTTACAACAATATGACCAAGAAAATCATGGTTAGCGTCTATCAAGAAAATTACAGCATGTTCCATAAAGAAATTAATCCCTATTATACTCTAAGGGCACAATTCCGATCTTGGTTGGAAAACAAACCGAACGACTCGTGTACAGAATGCCTTCCATACGACTTGTGTCAGGGGAGTCCGGCCGGACAAGTACGATGCATTTGAATGCATCTGGATACTATTCGGTTGGAATCCCGTTGACTTCAATGGGAGCCTGTGTATCGTACGCCTACACAGGCTCACATTGAAGAAAAGGGTGACTACCCTGTGGTGGGCACTCCTTGGTTCCTGCCACACTGTGCATGGTCTGAAAGGGGGGACCCATGGGCACAATTTGGAGGGCCCCCAAAGACCAATTCCAGCAGCCATTTCGATCCGGGCACAACAACTCATAAAGGCTGTCCGAATCGTTCATCATACTTGCTCGCTTGTTAAACCTACTCCATAGAGCTGTACGTTTCGGCTCTGGAGGGTTCTATCTCTCTGTATGCCTTCCGGAACCGATTCGGTCTGCACTAAGGGTTTCCAGGCATCATACTTGGTCATTCAGAATTGGGAAAGAGTCGGTCGTAAAACAAGGGCTCCGGATCGGTTTAGGTTAAACAAAACCCAATTGTGAGCCCTTCCAACCGAGATCGGTTGGAAGTGTTTTCTAACCTACGGGAACCCATAAAGAGTTTTTTTTGGAAAGCAACAAGAATTTAAGGAGCATCGAAATAGAATCAGATTAAAGCTAAACTCCTCATGAAGAGTAGTTTCAGAAACGTTTTCAAGTCTCTTTTCTCAAATCGGCATCAGCAAACGTTTGCAGTAACAACTGTTTAAAGTTAATGTAAGAAAATAGTCACAGCTGGAGCCATAACCGGTAAAGAAATAGACACCCACAAAGTAGTAGGTGGCAGAAATCACAGTCAGCAGTAGCTCACAGTGAAAAGGGTCAAAAGTGCTAAGGGAAAAATGATGGTTGCTATAGAATGGCCTGGACCAGACTACCTTGACTGCCCTGACTCTCACTTGGAACACATATATTGTAAAACACAAAAACATATATAACAATCCATGCTCGTGTTAGCGCATCGTGAGTCAATGTGTGAGGATTGTTCGACGGTCTGCTGCTTCTTTCTTCATTCCCATGTTAAACATACGAAGTCGGCAAGGTGCTATCTACAAGTGTCAACTTAGTTGCTAAACATTCATGTGTGTTAACTTCACTCTGAGTTCCCATGAAAACCCTGCCATCTACACTATTAGCTTTTCAGTATTCCACTGTATTACAATGAACTATTCTAAAGGCAGAAACATTTTAGTTGTAACCTATAGGATTAAGTTCTGAAATTCACATCTTCATGTGAGGATTATTGTTTTAATATACTTTTCAAAATTCATCATTGTGAATATGCGGTAGCTAGAAAACTAACTAAATACGATGAAAAAACGGAGCTTAGGAAAAGAAGAAATACATCTTTAAAGTCAGCATATTCGACTAAAGTGACGGGTTTAAACAAGTCAAGTCCGAATCATTTAATAAATAATATTGCACAGCTCAGCATTTCCTAAAAGCATTTATTAAAGTATTACAAAAGAATATTAACTGGAAGAAACAAAGATGGGAGAGCCCAAGTCTGGCCTAATAGTTTAATTGCAGTAGAAATGAGTGAGTTCTGTAATAATCATGCTAAATGTTAATTTTGCACATTTAAGATAAGGCACATTTTCCTATGTTTCATTCTACTAAGCTTTTTCGTGTTAATGTCTAGTGTAAATTATGGCATTTATTTGAGCTAAATTATTCTACTCTTTCATTGGTGATAGTTTACTGTAAGAAATTGGGTTGTTTGTTAATGGGGTTGTGAGCCCTGGTCAAGAAGCATCCACAATCCTTGTTAGGATGAGGCACAAGAAAACCCTAACTTACCCTGTGCTCAACACTCTGATAGCTTGGCACAGAGAACTCAGGCTTAACTTAGAGGAAATGTGTAAAGTATTTATGCAACACTTCAAACAGTAATAAAGTGAAAACACCACACAAAAGGATCCCACTCCAAGCCAGAAAAATAGAGTTATCCGTAATAAATAAAACAAGACCAAAGCTACAAGAATCCTATCAGTAGAACTGACAATATGCAATGCCAACTGTGTATATTTGGTCGTGCTAGACTGGGACAAAGTCACAAGTTTAGGCCGACTTTGATAGATCGCAGGCCAGCTACAAGAACTAGTTAGTCCCGCTGAACAAAGTACCTTCAATCATAGTTTGCAGAGCATTGTGAGGATCCGTGTCAATGATGCGTTGCACTGCCGAAGCGATGCTTTGGTTCTGAAGAGTGGCAAGGCTGTGATGCATGGTCCAGCATCATCACTGTGGATCATGTTGATTAGGGCTAGCTATGCAAAGTCCAGCATCGATGATATGTTGCGCAGTTGGAGCGATGCAGTGGTTCTGAAGAGCTATTAGGCTGAGATGCAGAGTCTACCTTCATCACCACGGCTGCCGTCGATGAGGTATGCGAAGGCCAGCACAGAGGATGCGTAGCGCAATAGCAGTTCCAAAAAGGCTGCAGAGACGATGCAGGTGTTTGCTATGGATCCAAACCAAAGTAGCAGCAATGCATTGGTTCTGCTCTGGCTTGAACCGCGCAGCAGAAGAGGCAAGCACCTAACACCCACTTTCAAGGGTACAGGACTGGGGAGGCACCACTTTACTGGGTGGAATCACAGATGGCAGAATCCAGGAGGAGGGCTCTTGGATGACTTTTATGTCCTGAAGCTTCAGATCAGGAGGTCAGTAAACTAGCCCTTGGAGTCTCTCCAATTATCAGGGTTAAAGAGATGCAGGTAAAGTCTTCCTCACTCAGCAAGAGGGTAGCAGGTGAGCACAGCAAGGCAGTGGTCCCTTCAGGTCAGCAGTCAACAAGAGTGCCAGTACTTTCAGAAGCACAGCAGTCATTCTTCCTGGCAGAGTATCCGCTGGCCCAGAAGTGCACTGAGAAGTCTGTGCCTGAGGTCCAGTATGTATGCACACTAGTGGCCTTGAAATTGGTAGAAGATTCTACAGACAGGCCTTTGAAGTGCACAGGTGCCCTGCCTGACTGGCCCTAGACCTGGCTCCATACTAACTACAGGGGGTATACATCCCTTTGGTTGCACAATTCTTCCTTGCCATCCAGCCAGTGATGACCCATCCAGGAACACTACAGTACTGTATTGTGTGTGGCTGTCTAGAAGGAAACCACAAAGCCCAACTGTCAACTACACCCATTAGTATGACCCAAAGACAGGCTACATGCACCAAATGACTAAAACAGGAAAATGTAAGCTTTCTAAAAGTGCTATTTTGAAAATTATACATTTAAATCCAACGTCACCATAAGTTAGGATTTTTCATTACAATTAAAAAGACCCCAAACATGAACTGGTTTCTTGCTCCCATTTGGAAATTACAACTTATTACAGGTTATAAGGTAACTCTATTGTTATCCTCTGGGAGAGGTAGGCCTGGCAAGGGTTTCTCACTGCTAGGACATGTAAAACTTGAAAGTACATGTCCTACGTTTTCAATACACTGCACCCTGACCTCTGAGATATTTTAGATGCAATAAAAAGGTCTTATATGTATCAAAAAAGGAAGATTTGAGCCTGGCAAACAGTTTTAATTTTCCAAGTCGAAACGGCAGCTTAAAACTGTACACACACAGGCAGGCCTAAAACATGTTTAAAGTGCAACTTAAGAGGATGGCTCAATCAGCTCTGCCAGCCAACGAGTAGTATTTAAATTACAGGACCTAGGCACAGTAAACACCACATTACTAGGGACGTACAAATAAATAAAATATGCCAATTGGGTATAATCCAATACTATCAAGTTTTGAGGAAAGAAACAAGCACTTTGTCACTGATTAGCAGTGGTAACGTGTGCAGAGTGCTAAAATCCAACAAAGATGGCTTAACAAAATAGGAGGGTTAAATCAAAAAGTCTGGGGATGACCCTGCAGAAAAAGTCAAGTCCAAATTTGTAGATTTCTGAATGCTGTGTCACTTTATTCTTATCAAAAGACCACACTGATTAGATGAACTGCCGGTCATATGTATCGATAATGTAGTGAGATTTTATGGGGCATGAGACATTATTATCAGAGACAGAGAAACACAAGTCATAGCATGTTTGTGGACACAGTTGATGAAAAAAACATGAAAAAGTATTTCATTTACTATAGTTACCGCACTCAGATGGATAGACTGAATTGATTCATAGACCATTATGGTTTTTTGATGAATCACGAAACACAATGGAGCATTGGATCTCATTGGCAAATTTTGTGTACAACAACTCTCTTCAAAGTTTTTTGATAGAAATCCACATACCTTTTCTTCTAACCTCTCTTCTTCTACAGAGCCGCCTGTTGCACACTTGTTAAGACAGTTAAGAACCAAGAAAGACCCAGTCGTTTAGCATCTTGTAAAGACCGAAGCAGATTATAAGAAGCAAGCTGACAAATACTGCATTTAACATCTTCATATAAGGTTATAAAGTTTGGAAAAGGTCTGTCTCACTGGTGAACATCTACACTTAGTGACGAATCATCCCAGGTTCCTAGGAATGGGCTATTTTTCATGATTAGAGGGTTAGTAGACACAGCAGCTGTCAACTTTCTGTTTGGGGTGAAATGTAGCCCTATACAGTTTGTTTAACTGTTTAACTTTCTGTTACCTACATGTTAGTATATTCATTCTATTTTTTAATATATATATATATATATACAGACTCCTGGATTTGCTACATGTTAGTATATTCATTCTATTTTTTAAGATATATATATATATATATATATATATATATATATATATATATATATTACCTACTGGCGGTCGCCAGTAGGTATATATAGTTAGGATTTTTTCTCTATGGGTTTTTTGAAAATTCTATGTCTAATAACTTTGGCGTTTGTGGACGGAATCGGCTGAAATTTTCAGGAAAATGGCACATTTTGTTTCTGAGCAGCCCTTGAAAATTTGGGGGGGGTTCGTCCAGTGGGGGCCGAGAAAAAAGGGGGGTCCCAAAACGTGTTTTTAACATTGAGTTTTCCATAGGGCGGTTGGCCTCACTTTTAGCCCGAACGGCTGAATGGATTTGCACGAAACTTGGCAAAATTGTAGGGACTGGTAGCCCGATGTGCCTTTTGTAGGTCTCAATATATGTGCTCCAGTGGATTTTGAGAAATTAACGTTTAAAAAAAGATATATATCTGTAACAGCGGACCGGTTAGCGCTCTGGTTCGCGGACTTTTCGCGCAACGGAGCTTTGTGAAGCGAAGCTGATTGGTTCTCCGGCGTCTGTCAACATTCCAAACAGTCCGTAGCGGCCGCCATCTTGTCTCTCGGTAGGATCGAGAGACAAGAGGAGGTCAAAACAAATGGGGAAATAACTATAAGGGGGCATAGTAGATCCTCGCTGACCCCCTAGGTTTGATGTGGAGGTTTTAAAAGGGCCCCGCGGGGCAAAAAAAAAACAAAATAATAATAATCGAACGGCTGAATGGATTTGCACGAAACTTGGCAAAATATTAGGGACTGGTAGCCCGATGTGCCTTTGCTAGGTCTCAATATATGTGCTCCAGTGGATTTTGAGAAATTAACGTTGAAAAAAAGATATATATCTGTAACAGCGCTCCGCTTCGCGTACTTTTCGCGTTACGGAGCTTTGCGAAGCTGATTGGTTCTCCGGCGTCTGTCAACATTCCAAACAGTCCGTAGCGGCCGCCATCTTGTCCCTCGGTAGGATTGAGAGACAAGAGGAGGCCAAAGCGAAGGGGGAAATGACCATAAGGGGGCATAGTAGATCCTTCCTGACCTCTTAGGTTTGATGTACCATTTTGCCAAGTTTGGTGTAATTCCGTTCAGCCATTCAGGCTGTAGACGTATGTAAATGTCCTATGGAAAATTGCATGGGGAAAACACATTTGAAAGTGTTGAAATTTAGAACCAATTAAAATGTTACTTTGGTTTTGTATTTGTGTGTGATGAAAGTTAATTGGTTATGTATATATGTCAAATGAGAGGAAACCACAGCCATTTTGTGATACTACTGTCTGAGGTACATTTGTGAGGAATTTTTGGTGGTGAATTTCTGGTGTTTGATTTACACAGTACTAACACTTCTGCTACTTTTAAAAAGGTGAGTTGTTAATTTGTAAGGGGAACTATGTTGTACACTTGAAGATAATTTGAAAAATGTTTTCTGTTATTTATTTGCTGTCCTTCTGTTATACTAAATACTTGATGAAGTTAGTTTTATATTATGTATTACTAAAAACGATAAATGAAAGTGATTATTTTTTTCTGCAATTTACAGCAAGCAATTTCAAAATAAAATGGCTCACAATGAAGAGACCGTGGCAATTTCTTTTGAATTGTCCACTACATTGATTGAAATTGAGAGCACCAATAATGAAATATTGTCACAAGGAGGACATGACTTGTATGATTCCATTAGATTGATTGAAATGGACAGCACCAAGAATGAAATATTGTCACAAGGAGATGACTTGAATGATTCCACTACATTGATTGAAATTGAGAGCACCAATAATGAAATATTGTCACAAGGAGGAGATGGCTTGTATGATTCCATTAGATTGATTGAAATGGACAGCACCAATAATGAAATATTGTCACAAGGAGGAGATGACTTGAATGATTCCACTACATTGATTGAAATTGAGAGCACCAATAATGAAATATTGTCACGAGGAGATGACTTGAATGATTCCACTACATTGATTGAAATTGACAGCACCAATAATGAAATATTGTCAGAAGGAGGAGATGACTTGAATGATTTTTTTGATCAATCTCTTGATGGCGAATTTATCGAGTGTTTGGAGACCATAGAGTTACAAGAATCATCATTGCAGACTTTTAATGAGGAGATTCCAGATGAGATGATTGAAGAGGAAATTACTGATGAGGACATGTTAGTAGTTGTTTCAAATTTAGAAAATTCTGAAGAATAAATTTATATTTAGAAATCAAAAATTGTTTGAGACATTATTTATTTTTATTTTTAATTTATGAGGTTGTAGCGAAGTGATTGTAGTATAAAATGAGACTTATAGTATAGAGTGCAACATTTTTATGTTACATGGTAAGTTTACTCATATTTACTTCCCTTCTGCCACTATATTATCTCCAATGTGTATTTGACATGTCTTCTTCATCTCCGGCCTCCTTTCTCTCACTGTGTGTCTCCGATGCATCTTATCGCTGGTATTTTGTGTAATTACAGAAGAGAGTAAAATAAAATAGTTCGGAACGTGAAAAGGGGGCAAAGTAGAGTACTCCTCACCCCCTAGGCCTTTTTAGGCGGTCCCAAAAGGATCAGTTTCTGCTTTCCTGAGAGATTATGGTATGAGTTCCATATACCACAATAACTTGCATTACAACATGCAAGATATCTATCTCCTATTACCAACTTTTGGAGATATTCGCGCTAAGCGCGAATATCTCCAAAAAGTAACACCTGCCCTGAGCAGTTCTTAGCCATGTTATCCAATGGGAGGTGGATAACATGGCTAAGAGTATTAGCTCGGTAATGCATGAATATCGCTGAGTTTTTAGCGATATTCATGCATTGCGGCCGTTTATTATCGCATTTGCGATAAACCTTGATAATAGTAAGGTTTATCTTCGATAATTTCTGACGATGCTTAGTGGTAAAAAATTGGTTGGTAAGCATCGTTAGCGATAAATATCGCTTAACTTTGGTAATATGCCCCAACGTCTGTTAACGTTCGATTCGAAGGAAATGAGGAAGTGTTGAAAAACATTGTCTGCGCCATCTTGCCTTTTTTGAAATGCCACACTTTTGTCGTGCACGGCAGCCATTTTAGATGTCTTGACCAGACCCACTCTCTGCACGCTGTCGATTCGTAGCATGGCTCCTCACCCTCGTAAGCATCTCCCCCAGGCACTGGTCACCACCGCTCTCTGTCTTATGCATGGGCAATAAACCTTCCCCCATCTGCGCTGCTCTTCCCTGAGAATCACACTCTGTGCCCGCCCGACACCTCCCTTTCGCCCTATTCACTACCGCACCCTCTGACACTCCTCTTCCTCTGTGTCCGAATGTCCAGGCCGGTCCTAGGCTATCAGCTAGCCCTGCAGATGTAGTTTATGGCCCCAGCTGTAAAGAATCACCCCTCTTCAAAGGAGTTATAGTAGATCAAGGCCCACACCCGATGAGATCCGTCACACCACACGTGTTCCTACTATCTGAAAACCATCCTGTATTGTGATTGGGGAGGGGACCGAGCCTGAAGCGGAAGATTCCAGGAATGACTCTTTGTACATCAAAGTTTTTACAATTATGTGTCACATTAAAAATATATAGCACTCCAACAAAGTAGTAGGAATATAAAACTTTAATAACATATAAATATATACAACAAAACAAAAACAGTAAAAACATTTAAACAACGAAGAGACCGTGGCAATTTCTTTTTAATTATCCAATAGATTTATTGAAATTGACAGCACCAATAATGAAATATTCTTGTCAGTAGCGGTCTGTTGTGCGAATAGTTCCAAGGCAGCAGAACGCGCTGAAATCTAGATGGCACGAAAGTGATGTCTAGCAAGTTGCCGCCCAGCAAATAACGGCGTGGGGCGCCGCGGGGGTGAGTGAGTCCAGTAGGCACCACAGCTATTCTTACCGGCATTGCAGAATTACTGCTGGGGACAATGCCTGTGCTGTAGCAGGGTCACAGCAGAAACAAAAAGAATTCTGTTGAAGATGTTGTTGGTTTTCAATTTGAAAACAGTTCTGGTGTCAACTGCTATGCTAATGTAGTGGTTAATGTTTTGTTTTCTCTAGAAAATGTAAAAGAGGGGGAGGCAGTCCAAAGTTCCGTTAAAAGGGCAAAGGAAAGGATCGGTGGTTTGAACTATCAGTCAAAAAGGGGAGGGGGTGCAATAATTTTTCCTACCGGGTCACACTGTGCTTTCACCGGAAGTGAGGTCTGCAGGATTGTAGTAATTCAAAGTGAGGCTGGCGCCAGCATGGGAGCGCCGACGTCCCGCGGATACAGTTTCGTCACTCCACGGGCGATCATGGCAGTCATTCCCCATCGGGGGTCGGAGACTCCCGCGGCTCCTCTAGAATCTTCAAGGTCGTGGAGGACTACGGTGGTGGAGTCAACCAGTGACCGGGCCATTTCTTTATGTTGGGCCCGCTCTTGCCAGGTCGACCGCCATTTTGAGAGTTCGGCAGCTACCGGCGATCGCGGGGTCACATGAGCGGACGGGCTCCACCCTGCCGGGCGAGACGTTGCAGCATGGCCACAGTGGAAGAACCGTTATCTAGGTCGTTCCGAAACTGTGCAGCACTGGAGTTGTTAGGATGCCACCGCCTGGAGCGCTGAGGGTGCAGCTGGGAAGCCTCCACCTGGGGAGGCGGGAGAGGCCTGTTCGCACCGTCTCTCCCTCCCAGTGCACCCCACGGCGTCTCGCTTGAGATTTGTTATGGCCGGACCAGGCGATGAGGACGAGGGGGGGTCGGAGGCATGTGCAAGACATCCCCCTCCAGTGTTGTCGCAGCCATTATAAAAGAAAGAAGTGTCCCGTCCGTCTTCGGGCCGGGCTTCCGGTGGATGTCGGCCGGACGCCCCTGGCTCTGGCCCCATGAACGGGTTTCTTGGTTTATCGGCTGCAGCCGGATCCCGTCGGCCTCGGCCCCCCGACCGTTGGTGGTCGGACCGGAAGAGCATGTGGCGGGACTACCTGCAACTCTCAAGGGCCACCGCGGCCGGACTGGGAGAGAGAGGGGAGGGTCGAGGAGACATTCCCCCCCCCTGCAACTGTTCAGCGTTGTAAAGGCAATCCCCTGGCCGGGTCCCGCTGGTCTCGGCCTCTCCTCCGGCTACACCCTACGTTAGGATCTCCTGGCCGAGGCGTGGCAGCAGAACCTGCCTTATATGGGCTGCTCCCGGCTGGGCGTAGCCGGAACCCTGCCCCACCTTGGAAGTTTCCAGAGTGGGGGTGGATGTTCTACTGACTTGCATTTTCCCTAGTCTATCGATTTTTTTGGCGTGGCAGGCGGTGGGACAGCGAGGGGTGATTTGGTTTCTCTTACTGTTTTTCTGGTCTCTCACCACTGGCATATTTTAACGTTTTCTTGTTTCTAGGACATTAATAGGTTTTATCATTACGTTATGTTATCGTTTCTTTGTTCGTTGTTTAATAAAAGTTCATGTTCATCAGTGGCCTACTGATTTTCGTTTTCCTATTTTTTTCTTTCCAGGTTGTTTCATGGTAAAGTTTCTGTTAACAGGATACAGTGATCACTTCGTTATTATTGCATATGTCCTTTTCACTAGGGGTGCTCTCTGGTCGGGCCAGATGACGTATCTCTAGTAAATGGTCCGGGTGAAAAAGGTGCATCAATCAGTGGGGAGTAGATAGGCATGACAGATTACAACGGGGGAGAACGGTCCGCATTACGTACCCTTTCACTACTTGCAAAGATTTTCCTACGTTTATTTGCAAACAGGGAATACCTCCAAAAAGAACTAATTCCCAAACAGTCAATGTTCGGACAATCAATCAATCAATGAGGAATGAAATAGGTACGACGTGTTAAAGGCTTGCGTTACCTACCCTTCACTATCTGCAAAGGGAGATAGAATATTCCTATTCTTCCTCGTTTGCAGGTAGAGAAGATCGTTAAGAGAATTAACTTCGAACAATTCAATGCTCGATTGAAACAATCAACAAGGGGTACTGTGAACACAAATGAACGCCGCTTATATACATACGCATTGCTATTTTCAACAGGTTGTTCCTAATGTTTCTATTTTAGCGAGGTCAAAAGAGATCCCATTAGTGGCCTACTGATTTTGCTCGATTCCTTTTGTTTTTTTACACGATTTTTCGCTATCTGCAAAGACTAAACAGAGTATTGCGACTCTGTGCTTGTTTGTAAATAGAGAATGAACCAAAGAGAACAATCAATCAAATGGAGAGAGAAGCAGGCACGACGGATTACAAAGGGGGAAAGGGCTGCATTAACTACCCTTCACTATCTGCAAAGAGAGAGTACTCCTAATAGAAATGAGGGGTGGGGGGCAGCAATCAAAGCAGATCAGTGTGCATAAACACGAAAAAAAAAATTCTTACCACGTACTTGACATTCGACAGCTTATGATATTTGCTATTAAAAAACCATTGAAATTCACTGAAAAAACCATAGGTTATAGACCATATATAGTTAGGAATTAGCATTTACAAAACCTTGAAAATTCACTGAAAAAACCATAGGTTATAGACCATATATAGTTAGGAATTAGCATTTAAAAAACCTTATTTACTCACACAAAACCATTGAAATTCCATATATAGTTAGTTGCACTAACTATATATTGCGCACCCGCAATCCACTGCTGATGATGTCACATATTACATCATTCATGACATGGTCAGTGACATCACTGATGACATCACTGATGACATCTCAAATGACATCACTGATGACATCACTGATGACATCTCATTTGACATCAATGACCACATCACTGATGATATCATTCATGTGACAATACAATGCATCTCCTCACATTTTAATATAACCTCTGTTTCACCCAGTGTTAAAAACAGAGTATAATTTTTGAAACCATTGACACACCAATACTAGTTACTACATACGTACTCACTGATTCCTACGTCTACACACACATTCACTCATTCACCCATACAATCATTCATACATACAATCACTCATGTTTACAACACAATCATATGCACTCATACACCTATACAGACACTCACACTCTGCCACTCATCCATGGAGTTACTCACACACCTAGTCAGTCCTGTAAAGAATCAATCACACTTCCATTTTCTACTCTATACAGTTAAACATAGAGCACCTTACGTTTTCAACCATATACTAACACATACTTACTCTCTTATACAATCATTGATACAAGTACACATTGATCTGTACAGAGTCACACACCTCCCATCCAGCCACACACACACTCAGTCTCCCATGCAAATACTTGGGCAATCAATCAATAACCCATATAGTTACTCATATAGCTACTGATCAACACATGCAGCAGTTTACAGAACAACAGACATAATGATGCACAAATTAAGACAGTTTAGTCACTAACCCATGCACTCAGTGAGACACATTTAATCACTCACTCATACATTCAGTCATGCACCTACTAAATCCTTCGTCCAGACACTTATACATCCACTCATTCTTCAATATGTAAGACATATTTTAACTTTACAGAAACATAGTCACTAGATGATGTCATCAGTGATGTCATTTGAGATGTCATCAGTGATGTCATCAGTGATGTCATTTGAGATGTCATCAGTGATGTCATCAGTGATGTCACTGACCATGTCATGAATGATGTAATATGTGACATCATCAGCAGTGGATTGCGGGTGCGCAATATATAGTTAGTGCAACTAACTATATATGGAATTTCAATGGTTTTGTGTGAGTAAAATAAGGTTTTTTAAATGCTAATTCCTAACTATATATGGTCTATAACCTATGGTTTTTTCAGTGAATTTTCAAGGTTTTGTAAATGCTAATTCCTAACTATATATGGTCTATAACCTATGGTTTTTTCAGTGAATATATATATATATATATATATATATATACAGACTCCTGGATTTGCTCTTGCCGTTTCCGTTGCGACGGTCCCGAACAGAGCACAAACTTTTCTTATCTTGCAATAATTATTTATTTACCCTTGCCAAAACATCATTGCTTGTTTCCGTCACCAAGTGACCTTGCTCATATATATATATATATATATATATTGTATTTGGAATAACTTTTTGGCGCCGGTCGACGAATCTTCGCGAAATTCCCCAAGAAGATGGGGCGCTCCGCTCCTATCCTGAAAGTTTTGGGGTGATTCGTCAAGCGGGTGCCGAGTACAAAGGGGGTCCCAAAACGTATTTTCCCCATGCAATTTTCCATAGGGACCTTTAGACACAGCTACAGCCCGAACTGCTGAACGGAATTACACCAAATTTGGCAAAAAGGTAGAGTTTGGTTCGCAGATCACGCTTTTTGTTAAATGGTGTGAATCCGTTCAGTTTTTCCTGAGAAAATCAAAAGTAAAATCATAGATATATCTATGGACGAAGTAGGGTGCGCGTATCCTCCCGAGCACGAGCTTTATGCTAATTGGCTGTCAACACTCCAAACCAGGAAGTGTTGGCAGCCATCTTGTGCCTCTGTAAAAAGAAATGCAAAAAACAAGAAAAGGGGGCAGGGTAGAAACACCCTGACCCCTTAGGCCTGCTTAGAAGTGAAAGAACTTTGAAACGCGTTGGGTGTTTTCCTTGTGTGCCAATAAAATCGCACTGAGCACTATTTGGGCCTCGGCTCTGGTTCTTTGTTCCGAGTGAAGGATCGTCTGTACCAGGAGCGGTACATATATATATATATATATATATATATATATATATATATATATATATATATATATATATATATATATATATATATATATATATATATATATATATATGTATATATATATATATATTTATATATATTTATATATATATATATTCACTGAAAAAACCATAGGTTATAGACCATATATAGTTAGGAATTAGCATTTACAAAACCTTATTTTACTCACACAAAACCATTGAAATTCCATATATAGTTAGTTGCACTAACTATATATCGCGCACCCGCAATCCACTGCTGATGATGTCACATATTACATCATTCATGACATGGTCAGTGACATCACTGATGACATCACTGATGACATCTCAAATGACATCACTGATGACATCACTGATGACATCTCAAATGACATCACTGATAACATCTCAAATGACATCACTGATGACATCACTGATGACATCTCAAATGACATCACTGATGACATCACTGATGACATCTCATTTGACATCAATGGTCACATCACTGATGATATCATTCATGTGACAATACAATGCATCTCCTCACACTTTAATATAACCTCTGTTACACCCAGTGTTAAATACAGAATATAATTTTTTAAACCATTGACACACCAATACTAGTTACTACATACGCACTCACTGATTCCTACGTCTATACACACATTCTCTCATTCACCCATACAATCATTCATACATACAATCACTCATCTTTACAACACTATCATATGCACTCATACACCTATACAGACACTCACACTCTGCCACTCATCCATGGAGTTACTCACACACCTAGTCAGTCCTGTAAAGAATCAATCACACTTCCATTTTCTAATCTATACAGTTAAACATAGAGTACCTTACATTTTCAAACATATACTAACACAGTCTTACTCTCTTATACAATCATTGATACAAGAACACATTGATCTGCACAGAGTCACACATCTCTCAGCCAGCCACACACACACTCAGTCTCCCATACAAATACTTGGACAATCAATCAATAACCCATATAGTTACTCATATTGCTACTGAGCAACACATGCAGCAGTTTACAGAACAACAGACATAATGATGCACAAATTAAGACAGTTTAGTCACTAACCCATGCACTCAGTGAGACACATTTAATCACTCACTCATACAGTCAGTCACGCACCTACTAAATCCTTCATCCAGACACTTCTACATCTACTCATTCTTCAATATGTAAAACATATTTAAACTTTACAGACACACACAGTCACTGGATGATGTCATCAGTGATGTCATTTGAGATGTCATCAGTGATGTCATCAGTGATGTCACTGACCATGTCATGAATGATGTAATATGCGACATCATCAGCAGTGGATTGCGGGTGCGCGATATATAGTTAGTGCAACTAACTATATATGGAATTTCAATGGTTTTGTGTGAGTAAAATAAGGTTTTGTAAATGCTAATTCCTAACTATATATGGTCTATAACCTATGGTTTTTTCAGTGAATTTTCAAGGTTTTGTAAATGCTAATTCCTAACTATATATGGTCTATAACCTATGGTTTTTTCAGTGAATTTCAATGGTTTTTTAATAGCAAATATCATAAGCTGTCGAATGTCAAGTACGTGGTAAGTGAAAACATTTTCGTGTTTATGCACACTGATCTGCTTTGAATGGTGCCCCCCCCCCCCTCATTTCTATTAGGAGTACTCTCTCTTTGCACATAGTGAAGAGTAGTTAACGCAGGCCTTTGCCCCCGTTGTAATACGTCGTGCCTGCTTCTCTCTCCATTTGATTGATTGTTATCCAAGTATTTACTGTTTTAGAATTGGTTCTCTTTGGTTCATTCTCTATTTACAAACAAACACAGAGTCGCAATACTCTGTTTAGTCTTTGCAGATAACGAAAAATCGTGTAAAAAAAAAAAGAAAAGGAATCGAGCAAAATCAGTAGGCCACTAATGGGATCTCTTTTTGACCTCGCTAAAATAGAAACATTAGGAACAACCCCTCATGACAAATACAAAACTAGTGAGATGAACTGAACTCCACACAATGATGGCTGCAAAACAGCTCGGCTCCGCCACCCACCCCGCCCAAAATAACGATAAAGAGCGGCTGCCATGATTGGTTGCGGAATGGCCACGACGGAGCTACGAAATGGTGCTGCTCTCATGCTAACCCCAGCTTCAGTCTGAAACATCCAGAAACACTGTAGACTACCAATTCGATCAGTTCCGGTAGCGCCCCAATGTAACCCGGTATAGAAGAACTAGCCCTCCCCTCTTTGACTGATGGTTCTTGTTGCCTGTCCCTTCTGTTGTCATTTAACAGAACTATTTAGCCTGCTGAAAGGGGTTGTGTTCCGACCGCTGGTTGGTGGAGACATTTTGACTATATTCTGGACCTGCGTTGTCGCGTAATGCGTCATATGACGCGCCGCGTTAGCGCATCCGGAAGTCATCCGGGGCGCGCAGCGCGTAACATAAGCATAACAAGTCATGTGACTTGTTAATAAAACTTTTCATTGGTTCATTTTACTTTTCTTATTCTAATGATGAAAGGCTTGGTCATATGACCTAAAAATTACGCTTTTTATTACTTCCGAACATTATTTTTTCTTAAATATATGTTATAATGTTCCAGGCTAATGTACTTTCCCGGAAAATTTACAACTGTCCTGCAAGTAAAATATATTCTTTTTTCGAGAAAAAGAGCGTTTCTTCGTCCCATGACGGAGCCGTTGAGCAAAAGAGGGTCGACCTGCTGTCTTAGTCGCCGATACGCCTGAATATGAGATTCTTATCGATCACTTTATGTTGCAGGAGTAGAAAACACAACAGCCCTTGACCATTTATCTTTACTGCGTTCCTTCGTATTATACCTTTTACCCTTCATGTAATTGGTCTGCTTTATTTCACTTGCCTTTTAATGATTCTAAAACAGTGACTATTATTAAAAACTTTACCAATGTATATACTACTACCATGTTTTCTTTTAAAAACCTTTATTGTGAAAATTTCATTATACAAATACGAGCCTATAACCACGTGGGCCGGCCACGGAGCAAACTGTAATCGTATATGATGAGTAGACATTTACACTGTAGAGGAACGTAACGGGCGGGCCATTAGGTTGCAAGAACTAAGGTGTCTAACAGTTACGGAATCGGTGGACGTACATTTTATAATTAAAATACGACAGGGCCAGTTACAATAAAATTATCTAGATATACATTTGCGGGCAAGTACCATGGGTGACGTTAATTCGAACTTTCAATAGTACAGTAATCAATAACACATCAGAACTTAATATCAATAGGGATGTCGAAATATTCAATCAATTCTCGTCCCCGCCCGCCATGTGCTTCAAAACTGCATACGTATCTCGTGATTTCAAGGTTCTGCAACCAGTACACAACAAGGAGTTACGAGTCCCATTTATTCCGGCGCCATTTTGGGCGAGGACGGGCAGGTCCAGGATATAGTCAAAATGTCTCTACCAACCATCGACTATGATGATGTTCATATGCTGTATTTATTAGAGTAACACTCATCTGTCCACATGAAATTAATTTGCCACAATCTAAACATGTCATTTTAATCTTTCCAAAGTTCTTCTAAATATTTGGGACCGTTTCCCTTGCCTCTGATGCTGTCAGTGCCACTTCTTTGATGAATGTACTAGCAGGTCAGGGGTTCTCCTCCAAATCTCTCTTTTATGCAGCACTATAATTAATTGGTGCCACCTCTCCATATGACGATGCATGGTATAGTTACCATAACTATATATTTTTTCGGTTCCTCTGGAGAGTTCATCGTGGCAGATGAAGCGTGTAACGTACCGGACATTTACCTTTTTTTGCATGTACAGGAAAGGAAAAAAAAATCGAGCGTCCGAGTTCTAAGGTGTCCCAGGGCCATTTTAGTGGACCAGGCCCAAATCCAAAGAACAGGCCGCCATTTTGAGAGTCCTGTTGCAGCCGCCTGTCGCTGTAGCATCAAGAGCAGCCGAAACTCAGCTGAATGGCAACTGAAACGGTAAAGGGGCGCCCCACTACAGCAGACGAGCCTCCACCTGGGAAGGCCCGTTCACGCCGCCTCCCCCCCCCCTTCGGGCACCCCACGCCGTTATTCGGAGCAGTATTGTAGGATGGCCACACCAGTGCGGCAACTTGCTAGACATCACCTCGGTGGTAACCGAATCTCAGCGCCTTGTAGTGTCTCCTCTTCAGAAAATATTCTTGGCTACCTTTGCCCCATTCACACATCGGTCCGCTACTGACGCCATCTCACAGGCTAATGGGGCGCCCCACGCCGAGTTTCAGCATTGTAGGATGACCACACCAGTACAGCAACTTGCTAGACATCCCCTCGGTGCCATCCGGATCTCGGCGCCCCACTGCAGATGAAGTGCCTCTCAACTATGAAACCACCACGGTGACATCCGGATCTTGGCGCGTTGTGCTGCCTTCGGCCTATTCGCACATCGGTCCGCTACTGACGCCATCTCACAGACTAATCGGACGCCCCACGCTGAGTTTCAGCATTGTAGGATGACCACACCAGTGCACCTTACTAGACACCACCTCCGTGCCATCCGGATCTTGGCATCTCAGCGCCTTGTGGTGTCTTCTATTCAGAAAATATTCTTGCGGTACCTTTGCCCCATTCACACATCGGTCCGCTACTGACGCCATCTCACAGGCTAATAGGGCGCCCCACGCCGAGTTTCAGCATTGTAGGATGACCACACCAGTACAGCAACTTGCTAGACATCACCTCGGTGCCATCCGGATCTTGGCATCTCAACGCCTAGTGGTATCTTCCATACAGAAAATATTGTTGCGCTGCCTTTGACCCCATTCGCACATCGGTCCGCAACTTAGACATCACCTTGGTGCCATCCGGATCTTGGCATCTCAGCGCCTTGTGGTGTCAGTCAGAAAATATTGTTGCGCTGCCTTTGGCCCCATTCGCACATCAGTCCGCTACTGACACCATCTCACAGGCCAAAAGGGCACCCCACGCCGACTTTTACCATTGTAGGATGGCCACACCAGTGCCACAACTTGCTAGACACCACCTCGGTGCCATCCGGATCTTGGCATCTCAGCGCCTTGTGGTGTCTTCTATTCCGAAAATATTGTTGCGCTGCCTTTGGCCCCATTCGCACATCGGTCCTCTACTGCCGCCATCTCACAGGCCAACGGGGCGCCCCACGCCGACTTTCAACATTGTAGGATGGCCACACCAGTGCGGCAACTTACTAGACACCACCTCGGTGCCATCCGGATCTTGGCGCGTTGTGCTGCCTTTGGCCTATTCGCACATCGGTCCGCTACTGACGCAAACTCACAGGCCAACGGGGCGCCCCACGCCAACTTTCAGCATTGTAGGATGGCCACACCAGTGCTGCAACTTGCTGGACACCACCTCGGTGCCATTCGGATCTTGGCGCGTTGTGTTGCCTTCGGCCTATTCGCACATCGGTCCGCTACTGACGCCGCCTCACGTGCCAGCGTATTTTCTCCGCATTTTATACCCTATGCCGCATAACAGGTCATGTGACTTGTTTATAAAACTTTTCATTGGTTCATTTTACTTTTGGTTTCCTAATGATGGAAGGCTTGATCATATGACCTAAAAACAACACTTTTCATTGGATGAAAACTTTTTTTTTTCCCAAACGATGAAAGCCCCACCTTGTTTCTGGATGTTTCAGACTGAAGCTGGCGTCAGCATGAGAGCACCACCATCTCGTAGCTCCGTCGTGGTCATTCCGCGAGCAATCATGGCAGCCGCTCCCCACCAGAAGCCTACAGGAGTCGGGGGCCCCCAAAACTTTTGATAAATCCTCAAGGCGGAGGGGACGCTTTCGAGAATGGGGTCCAAGACCTAGCAGACAAGCGTCCGATTTCCAAGGTGTCCCAGGGCCATTTCAGTGGACCAGGCCCAAAAAGGAAAGAGCCTGCCGCCATTTTGAGAGTCCTGTGACAGCCGCCTATCGCTGCACCGCAAGAGTGGGTGCAACTCAGCTGAATTGCGGCTTTTGACACAGTGGACCAAAAACGGACGGAATGGCAACTGAAACGGTAAAGGGGCGCCCCACTACAACAGATGACACTCCACCTGGAGAGGCCCGTTCACGCCGCCTCCCCCGGGGCGCCCCACGCCGTTATTCGGAGCAGCATTGTAGGATACCAAAACCAGTGCGGCAACTTACTGGACATCACCTTGGTGCCATCGTTCTGCTGCCTTGGAACTATTCGCACAACAGTTTGCTACTGATGACCCACCCCCCGCGACGCCCCACGCCGGAAATCTGGACGTTGTGCTGCGTTGGGACTATTCGCACAGCCGACCGCTACTTCGTTGTTTTTCCCTAAAAATGTTTATATGCTATTACTATTTTTGTTTTCTTGTATATATTTATAAATTATTAAAGTTTTATAATCTTACTACTTTGTCGGAGTGCTATATATTTTTAATGTGACACATAATTGTAAAAACTTTGATGTACAAAGAGTCATCCCTGGAATCTTCCGCTTCAGGCTCGGTCCCCTCCCCAATCACAATACAGGATGGTTTTCAGATAATAGGAACGCTTCTGCTGTGACGAATCTCATCGAGTGTGGGCCTTGATCTACTATAACTCCTTTGAAGAGGGGTGATTCTTTACAGCTGGGGCCATAAACTACATCTGCAGGGCTAGCTGATACCCTAGGACCAGCCTGGACAATCGGACACAGAGGAAAAGGAGTGTCAGAGGGTGCGGTAGTGAATAGGGCGAAAGGGAGGTGTCGGGCGGGCACAGGGTGTGATTCTCAGGGAAGAGCAGCGCAGATGGGGGGAGGTTTATTACCCATGCATAAGACAGAAAGCGGGGGTGACCACTGCCTGGGGGAGATGCTTGCGAGGGTGGGGAGCCATGCTAAGGATCGACAGCGTGCACAGAGTGGGTCTGGTCAAGGCATCTAAAATGGCTGCCGTGCACGACAAAAGTGTGGCATTTGAAAAAAGACAAGATGGCGCAGACAATATTTTTCAACACTTCCTGATTTCCTTCGAATCGAACGTTAACAGACGTTGGGGCATATTACCAAAGTTAAGCGATATTTATCCCTAACGATGCTTAGCAACGATTTTTTTACCGCTAAGCATCGTCAGAAATTATCGCAGATAAACCTTGCTATTATCAAGGTTTATCGCAAATACGATAATAAACGACCACAATGCATTAATATCGCTGAAAACTCAGCGATATTCATGCATTACCGAGCTAATGCTCTTAGCCATGTTATCCACCTCCCATTGGATAACATGGCTAAGAACTGCTCAGGGCAGGTGCTAGCTTTTGGAGATATTCGCGCTTATCTCGAATATTTCCAAAAGTTGATAATAGGAGATAGCGATGTTAGCGACTGTTTCCAGTCGCTAACATCTTGGCATGCCCACTTTGCATGTCATTAGTGATAAATATCACTCACATGCAAAGTGGGGCCCAAGATGGTCGCTATCTCCTACTAGCCGTCGCTAACTGGTGTTAGCAACAGCTAGGTAATACAGATATAATTTTATCTCCGCGAAGCGGAGCGCTGTTACAGATATATATCTTGTTTTTGAACGTTAATTTCTCAAAATCCACTGAAGCACATATATTGAGACCTAGCAAAGGCACATCGAGCTACCAGTCCCTACAATTTTGCCAAGTTTCGTGCAAATCCATTCAGCCGTTCGATTATTATTATTATTTTTTTTTTGCCCCGCGGGGCCCTTTTAAAACCTCCACATCAAACCTAAAAGGTCAATGAGGATCTACTATGCCCCCTTATGGTCATTTGCCCCTTCGCTTTGGCCTCCTCTTGTCTCTCGATCCTACCGAGAGACAAGATGGCGGCCGCTACGGACTGTTTGCAATGTTTACAGACGCCGGAGAACCAATCAGCTTCGCAAACCTCCGTTACGCGAAGCGGAGCGCTGTTACAGATATATATCTTTTTTTGAACGTTAATTTCTAAAAATCCACTGGAGCACATATATTGAGAACTAACAAAGGCACATCGGGCTACCAGTCCCTAATATTTTACCAAGTTTCGTGCAAATCCATTCAGCCGTTCGATTATTATTATTATTTTTTTTTTTTGCCCCGCGGGACCCTTTTAAAGCCTCCACATCAAACCTAGAGAGTCAGCGAGGATCTACTATGCCCCCTTATGGTCATTTGCCCCTTCGCTTTGGCCTCCTCTTGTCTCTCGATCCTACCGAGAGACAAGATGGCGGCCGCTACGGACTGTTTGGAATGTTGACAGACGACGGAGAACCAATCAGCTTCGCTTCACAAAGCTCCGTTGCGCGAAAAGTACGCGAACTGGAGCGCTGCCCGGTCCGCTGTTACAGATATATATCTTTTTTTTTTAAACGTTAATTTCTCAAAATCCACTGGAGCACATATATTGAGACCTACAAAAGGCACATCGGGCTACCAGTCCCTACAATTTTGCCAAGTTTCGTGCAAATCCATTCAGCCGTTCGGGCTAAAATTGAGGCCAACCGCCCTATGGAAAACTCAATGTTAAAAACACGTTTTGGGACCCCCCTTTTTTCTCGCCCCCCCCCTTGACAAACCCCCTCCAAATTTCCAGGGGCTGCTCAGAAACAAAATGTTCAATTTTCCAGAAAATTTCAGCCAATTCCGTCCACAAATGCCAAAGTTATTAGACATAGAATTTTCAAAAATCCCATAGAGAAAAAATCCTAACTATATATACCTACTGGCGACCGCCAGTAGGTAATATCCAGACTCCTGGATTTGCTCTTGCCGTTTCCGTTGCGACGGTCCCGAACAGAGCACAAACTTTTCTTATCTTGCAATAATTATTTATTTACCCTTGCCAAAACATCATTGCGTGTTTCCGTCACCAAGTGACCTTGCTCATATATATATATATATATATATATATATATATATATATTGTATTTGGAATAACTTTTTGGCGCCGGTCGACGAATCTTCGCGAAATTCCCCAAGAAGATGGGGCGCTCCGCTCCTATCCTGAAAGTTTTGGGGTGATTCGTCAAGCGGGTGCCGAGTAAAAAGGGGGTCCCAAAACGTATTTTCCCCATGCAATTTTCCATAGGGACCTTTAGACACAGCTACAGCCCGAACTGCTGAACGGAATTACACCAAATTTGGCAAAAAGGTAGAGTTTGGTTCGCAGATCACGCTTTTTGTTAAATGGTGTGAATCCGTTCAGTTTTTCCTGAGAAAATCAAAAGTAAAATCATAGATATATCTATGGACGAAGTAGGGTGCGCGTATCCTCCCGAGCACGAGCTTTATGCTAATTGGCTGTCAACACTCCAAACCAGGAAGTGTTGGCAGCCATCTTGTGCCTCTGTAAAAAGAATGCAAAAAACAAGAAAAGGGGGCAGGGTAGAAACACCCTGACCCCTTAGGCCTGCTTAGAAGTGAAAGAACTTTGAAACGCGTTGGGTGTTTTCCTTGTGTGCCAATAAAATCGCACTGAGCACTATTTGGGCCTCGGCTCTGGTTCTTTGTTCCGAGTGAAGGATCGTCTGTACCAGGAGCGGTACATATATATATATATATATATGTATATATAGTAACAACAATCCACAAAATGTGCGTGCTCTCAGGTAAGAAACAGACACAAAACCTTCAAGGTGTCTGTTGTTTAATCCACAACGCGTTTCACCTTATTCGAGGCTTGTTCACGTGAAACGAACAGCCAGTATTGCACAGCGTAAATAGTGTTCAAAGCCAAAAATAATCACAATCAACATAGGACTAACATTGCAAGAATAGCGGACATATTGGAATCTTGTACATTGGTGCAGAGACACAATAAAATAGCATGTAATTTATTGTTTTGCAGAAATAAATGACCTGTATCGCACGTTATTCTGTGAAATAAACACATGTCTCAAGCCGTATAAAAATTACATGAAATACAACTCATACTTGGATGTTTCTTAAAGGTGTCACAATAATGTTATTGCTGTCATCATTCATGATAAATATAATCAGATAATAAATCTTAGAGAATGAGTATCTCACATCCCCTAAAGCAAACTATATAATCCGCACCGTCTTAAACGCGCCACCCTCTCATTCATGGTGGACTACTCGGGACTCACGCAAAATGCGTAAGTCGCGTTCAGGTCGTTTGTCAATGAAGTTCAGTTGACACAACGAAGCTCTCCTCTTGCAGATATTTGCAACTACTGGATCAATGATGTTCAAGAGGCCAATACAAATTGATACAATATGGAGAGTACAAAGGGTGCATGTGCCAAGATCGTGTTGCCCCCGGGTGGTAAATACAAAGACCTAGCGATCCCACAGGACTTCTCAAAATAATGCACACATATTTATCACAATGGGCTCAAAGGATCAAACCTCTTGCTTTGGTATTGGCAAGTGCCAGAAAAAGCATGTGTTGTCCCAAAATTAAAATGGGCAACACACATGGAAGAGGAAGTGTAAAGGGAAATGGACAGGGGGAGGGAGACTAACCAAACACATCACTGGAGAACAGATGTCAAAGTGCGGTATCCTAGCACACACTGAAGATCAAAATAGAAGTCCTGCTGTATAGTCCATTTAGACAAAAAGGACTATTTTACAGTGTCGATACTACAAACCAGCCGTGCTCTCATACAAACTTATGTCACAGTGCTCTTCAAAAGACAGGAAAGAGAAAAAGGGTCGGAAGCCCGTGCAAGGTGAGTGTTGGTGACTTGGGCCCCTTCCTTTCCTCCTGTAAAATAAAGAAAAGAAAAAATAGAAAAAAATGAAAAAAAAAGAGAAAAAAGGTTCAAATCAAAGGGTCATATGACCCTATATAGTGCCATATCGGCATAGTACATTTCTAACATCTTGGGCACAAAACATTGCATGGAATACAGAAAAAGAACTAGAACAACAGGGTGGACACAACAGTAACATAAACGATATTAATCCTTAAGGTGTACAGATAATTCTTCTTCCTGGTTCAAACCCTTGGGTGTCTTGGTTTGGAAGTCAGTAATGAGCCTAGACTTCCTCTGGTGTAATTTCAGAACCCTATTTCCCCCTCTGGGATTTTTTTGTACTTGTTCTAAAATGATGTAGCTAAGTTCCTTAGTATTAGACAAGTGGTTCTCCCTAAAATGGCGGGCCACCGGATACTTTGGATCAAAGTTGGAAATCATACGACTGCTCCAAAATCCGCTTCTTGCCCATGCATGTGGTGCTGCCTATATACCACAGTTTGCAGGGGCACACTATGGCATACACAACAAATGTATAACTGCAGGTCAAATATTTGGTGATATTCTTGGTGACTCCATTGTGTTCCACTTGTTTGTGACATTTACTTTGTGCACAGGCCTTGCAATGGCCACAAGGGTAAAAACCCTTGAGGCCCTCCATGCTGGTAGGAGGATAAGTGGTGATGTCACTCCGTACCAGCATGTCCCTGATGTTTCTCCCCCTGCGGTATGTAATGCTTGGTCTCTCAGGAATCCTATCACCAATGACTGTGTCATTTTTGAGAATTTCCCAGTTCTTGGTGATGATCCTTTTTATGGCTTGTGCATTGGAGCTATATGTGAAAATCATCCTAGTCTTGTCACCTAGCTCAATGTCTGTCAGAGGTTTGTCCGAGATGGTCTGTTCCCTATTTATTTCTCCTGCTCTTTTAAGGGCATTTCTGAGCACCCTATTAGGGTAACCCCTGTCCCTGAATCTTTCAAAAATGATCTCACTTTCAAGTTTATACACCTCTTCTGTTTTACAGTTTCTTTTTGCCCTCAGCAGCTCACCATATGGAATGCTCCACTTGATCGTCTCCGGATCGCTGCTGAGGGCATGAAGTAAACTGTTTCCCGCAGTGGATTTACGATGCAGAGTAGTGAGAACCCTGTTGCCCTTGACCTGGAGTTTAACGTCAAGATATTCAATCTCAGTCCTACTCATGTTCCCACTAAGCACAATGTTCAATTGGTTGTTATTGAGTTTGGCAATAAAATTAATTGCATCACTCTTAGAACCCTTCCAGTAAATGAACAGGTCGTTGATGTAGCGAAGCCACATCGACACATGTTGAAAATCGTATTGGAGTCAAGGATCTGATCTGATGCTCTCCTCCCAGCTTCCCATGAAAAGATTTGCGAAGCTGGGAGTAAAGCATGATCCCATGGCTGTCCCGTTGACCTGGCGGAATAAAGCGCCATTGAACAGAAAGATGTTATTTGTAAGGCAGTATTCCGTCATGTCAAGTAGCATCTGGGTATGTTGTCGAAACCTCACATTTCTGGTATTGAGATAGTGTTTGCAAGCTGCTATGCCCTGTTGGTGATTGATAATGGTATACAGACTCTGCACATCCAAAGTGATGAACGGAAAGTCTGCATCCCATACCATATTCTCGATTTTCATGAGAAAATCTTTGATGTCCTTGACATAGCTATTCCAATTCCTGAACAAACCCTCTAAAGAAGTGGTCAATATATTTGGAGACATGCTCTGCACACTCCCTCGTGATGACACAATGGGTCTACCTGGTAGTCTAGTGGGATTTTTATGTACTTTGGGGAGCAGATAAAGAAGTGTGGGAAGTGGATATTCACATTTTAAATATCCATATTCCTCCCAGGTGCGAATACCTTTGTCCTTCCATTCACACAAGGAATACCAAATGGTGGTAATACTGGTATTGTATCTCTCAAACCTCACTGGTTCATAAAACATTTCATCGTTAAGTTGTCTCTCAGCTTCTATCGGGTATTGTTCCCGATCTAGCACAACAATGTTTCCTCCTTTATCTGCAGGACGGATGACAATCCTGTCATCCTTCATCAGAGATTTAAGAACCTGATTCTGTTTATGTGAAAGATTGTGTTCTCCCTTATTTTTATATTTTTTGCCGTTATGTCTAGATTCATTCAGGGATTTATTCACTACCTCATGAAAGGTGTCTATACTGTCATGGGGGAGATTGGGTACAAATACAGATTTGGGTCTGAAATCAGTGTCCGCTGAGGCATTAGTGGTAATATCTAACTCAGTTAACAACTGGGTGGAGGAGACGTGCGTTTCCTCCTCATTGTCACATTGCCCGAGTGCAACTATATTACCTAGTAATTCGGTATCTCCTATATCAAAATTGTAGGTCCCAGTACCAGTGATCACTTCATCACCTCTTAATTCACACATGCCTTTGAGTTTATGCCATTTTTGGAGTTTCAATGTATGTACATATTTAAAAATGTCAATGCGTACGTCGGCATATTCTGAGGGATAGGATGGACAAAAAGATAGACCTAGGCAGAGAGTTTTTTTTTCTGTCATAGTTCAATTCCTTAGTGATAAATTAATGATTGTTCTATTCACCATTAGATCATCCATTAGTATGTTCTTTTGGCGCGTGCTCTGTTGGATCCCATGGCACCATGTCCCCTGCCTCTTTTGCCACCGTTGTCTGAGCCGTGTTCTATGGTTTCTCCGTAACTTCTTCCTCGGCCCCGTCCTCATCCCTTTTGTCCTCTTGTCTTCGGTATTGGTGTTTCCCTCGTAGTTAGACGCCCCCTCCTCAGAGTCCGATATTCGTCTAAAAAAGTAAGTTGTTTCTTACTGGTTCCTGCTGGTGTCTGATTTTGTACGGATACATCCGATTCACTATCTTCAGTGGTTGATGCCTCTATTGTTGAACTTTCATTCCTGTTACTTGTTGATTCCTGTCCAGAATTGTCCTGCTTGTATAGGTGATCGTATTTATGACTGAAGTTCAACATCCGTCCACTGTCGTAGTCCCCATAATCTCGTTTGACCTTCCTTTCTTTATGGGCTTTAATGTCATCTTCATGTTCATATATATATATGTATATATATATGTATATATATCCAAACACACCCCTCCATTAACGAAAGGGATTAGGCCACTCGAGGAGTTCTAATTTGAAGCCATTTATTAAGACTGACAGGCATAATGCATTTCGGCGTTTTCGCCTTCTTCAGATGCCTCTATGTTCACGGTGCTGCCCTGCCCACACCTTTAAGTGTCCTGCCGTGCTCCCATTGGTTTGAGAGCTCACCCCCATGATTGACTGTGTGCACGCCCTCTGAGGTTGTAGATCTTGACCACAGGACCCAAAATGCACTTGGTCTTGAAAGGTTGTGCGTGGGGAAGACAAAGTAGATATCCAACAACACCAGTACAGTGCCCGGTAGTTCCTCCCCTGGACAATGTACTGAAAACAACTGAGGGGCTGGGCTCAAAAACTTCTATCGAAACTCTGAAGGTCCTATCCTGGAATGTGGCGGGTATCGCAAACAAAATACATACAAAAGACTGGGATCTCACAGTAGGTAGCAGCGATATTTGTCTCTTCCAGGAGACGTGGGCCAGGGAACCACAGAGTAGAACGGGGTATGCAGTCTTTGAAATCCAGGCTAGGTGGAGTGGTAAGGGGAGGCCTTTGGGGGGTTTGGCGGTTTGGGTAGCTGGCCACATTGGGTGTAATGCGGAAAGCGTATCTACGTTCTCGCAGGACATCCAGTGTGTACTTCTCAGGTGGCCCAATGCTGTAAACCTGGCAATTATTAATGTATATTCTCGCCCAGTCAGTGTGGCCAGGGTATCGCCCACTCTAGAAGACCTTTCGTCTTTTTTGGGCCAACTGCCAAGTGATTGCAAGATAGTGATGGGCGGAGACTTTAATTGTCATTTCGAACCTCTGGAAGGCTTAAAGGAGGATGCCCTCACTACCGAAGATGACTTTTGGGGTTTCCCACCATGCTTATCCCCCCACCCCAAATCGTGGTCCCCACTTGCCGTGCAAATCATGTCCCTTAGTTTAAACTATGCGATAAGGGCTTGTAACGGTCGCACTCCGTCCGACAGCCCTTCATTGTGTACCTTTAATAGGAAGGGTCAAGAATCGAGGCTGGATTACATTTTTGTTGACATTGGTCTCTGGTCCAAGGTCCAGGACTTTAGGGTAGTTGTCAGAACAGATAGCGACCACAACGCACTTTTACTAGAAATGAAACACCCTGCCCCTGTTGGTGAGTCACTACCCACCAACCCTAGTGATGACCCAGGGACTCCAACAGACGTAGGGTAAAATGGGTGAAAATAATTAGTGTAGAAGAGAATATAAGTAAAATCTATGCAATAGTGCTCCCTAGGCTCAAAGAAATGGACGAATTAATTAACCAGCCTAGCCCCCCAGATTTCAGCGAGAAATTGGGTCAAATCCATGCAAACCTAGTAGAAGCGCTAGGTGAGATTTTTTACCCAGTGGCAGTACCACGACGCAAAAAGACCCAAACCCCAACCTGGTACAATTCTTCCTGTAAAAAGGTCAAGACAGACCTAATTGCCTCAATTAAAGCAGGCTTAGAAAGGGGCAAGGTCGCTAAACTTAGGCGGGAGTATAAGGAAGCCATGGCATTGGCAAGGTCGGAGTGGGACTGGAACCGATGGCAGGACCTTTCTTCAGCACTAGAAGCAAGGGACTCCAAAAATTTTTTGGTACCTGGTAAATATTGGCACAGGAGAAGCTAGAGCTGCCGTGGAGCCAAACATTGCATCTTCTGCTTGGGAAGCCCACTTTGGCAAATTGTATCAGGATACCAAACAGTTTGGTAATGAAGTGGCCCTAGATGACATACCCATTCCTTCAGTGGGTTTGGAATTTATCCTTGGCGAGGTGGTTAGTGCAGTAGAGAGATTGACATTGGGGAAGGCCCCGGGATTGGACAGATTGCCCGGTGACCTCTTCAGACAATACCCTGAGATCTGGGGCCCGTACCTCCTTATTTTGTTTAACGCCATCTAGGGAGGCATGGAGATCCCCGGTACTTGGCTGGGGGCGGAGATAGTGCCCATCTTTAAAAAGGGTTCTCCTCTTCTCCCAGCCAACTGCAGGCCTATCAGCCTCATAGATGTCCCCCAGAAACTTTTCTCTCGTCTTCTCCTCGACCACCTTCTAAACTGGATGGAGACCAATGGAATTTTGAGTACCCTACAGGCTGGCTTCGGGAAAAACACGTCCACCATGGACCAGATTTTCCGCCTCGTCCTCCTGTATTGGAAAACTGTGAGGATTGAGGGAGGGAGGCTATACATGGTGTTTGTGGACCTGAGGTCAGCCTTTGACTTGGTCCCACGCAAGAAATTATGGGAGGTCTTGAAGAAGTTGGGTGTTCCAACCCAATTATTGCATGCCATAACTAGGCTCCATGATAGCAACTACGCGCAGGTTAGGTGCGGGAGGGATGGAGCGCTGTCATCAAGGTTTCCTGTTCTCAGAGGGGTAAGGCAGGGTTGCGTTTTGGCACCAACCCTGTTTTGCCTCTTTGTTAATAGTGTCATATCCCACCTCGATAATGTCAGAAACAATGACGCCCCCCTTTTGGCAGGCAGGAGGGTGCCAGCTATTATGTTTGCTGACGACACCCTGCTGCTTTCCAAATCCCCGATGGGGATACAAAGGATTTTAGATGGATTTGGTCTTTTCTGTAGCCAACATGGCCTAGAGATCAATACAGAGAAGACCAAGTTCATGATCTTCAATCCATCCCCAAAAACCAGACCCAACCCCACTTTGGGTACAGCCAGCCTGGAGAGGGTCACAACCTTTCAGTATTTGGGGGTAACATTACATGAGAACTTATCCTGGGACCCCCAAATAGTAAGATCGCGGCTAAAGCTGTGCCAACTGTCTGGTGCAATTTTGAAGGTTGCTAACACCTCAACCTTTAAACCCATAAGCCCTGCACTAGAAATGTACAAAACCTAAGCAAAAGTGGCCGCACCTACGGCAGCGAGCTATGGGGGTACAAAGCAGGGGCAGATCTTGCCCGAGTGGAAAATAACTTCCTCAGATGCCTTTTGGCCCTCCCTCGTGGCACACCCCTCCTCCCCTTAAGATTAGACGTAGGTCTGCCCTCCATCGCTGAAGAGCTGGAGTCAAAGCCAGTAAGATTCTGGCATATGCTCTGGTCCACCAGCGAGCTCGCACACTACAGGCGTGATCTCTCTCATGTAATGGACCTGAACCAGCGCGACAGAATCCCCTGGCTGGCTTTTATTAAGAAAGAACTGTATCGCATGAAATTGCCTGAGCTATGGGAGGATCCTGAACAAGGTTGTCTAAGGGTTTCCCGTAAAAGATTGGTCCAAATTCACAAGGAGTATAGTTTAGCTCTTCTGCTGTCCGCATCTAACATCATCATGTCTGGATCAATGTGGAAATTATTTTATCTAATACGTTTTTATAATTGTAATGAGATTTTTAATATGGATGTCTAAAATGTAATATGTATGTATCTTTTATGGTCTAAATGACCGAAATAAAGACTTTTTGGATTGCATTGGATATCCAATTTTGCCAGGGTAAAGGTGAGAGTAATGAAGGCGGGTGACCCTGTATTGTAGGTGGTGTCCATGAGCTTCCTGGGTCATCTTTACATTCAAACCCCTCATGTAGATATATATATAAACATATATCTGATTAAAAATGTAGTATCTCAGATAGACAGTAATTTGGTACCAGTCATGGTAGAAGGTTCCACACACAACATGAGATTGTAGCTGTTTTAGACTCTCAAATCCATCATGGACAGTTGAAGTATTTAAGCCAGGAAGGTAAGTGACACATCAGAGTAGTCATGGCAACCTGTTTCTTGTATCCAAGCCCTGAGAACAAGGATTGTTGTTTCATTAACATTTCCCACAGAAACCTGAACCAGGGACAGACATCTATAAACAAGTGGTCACTAACAAGTTTAACAGCAAGGCAGGACAATGGGAGGTAAAGCAACGGAGATGTGGTCTCTGCATACATCGTTTCCATGCATCTCAGAAGAGGTCTTATAAAGAGAATATGGATGATGGTGCTTGGAAGTGAGCATATTAGGCAGACTTAGATTCATAGGGTCTCAGTTCCTGGTTCTAGGGTTGAACGTCTTAGGCAAAGTTGGGTGAGGCAGAATACAACCTCATCTTACACTAGCCTATTGTTTCAGCAATGTCTCTGTTGCTTATTTCATCACTGACTAAGGCCCTGCACTTTTGTTGTGTTTCTCCTATTTGACTCACTCTCCCTTTCCTTAGACCTTATCATGAACCTCTGTCTTGAACCTGCCTTAATTGCATACGATAAAACATATCTACTTGTGATTTCTGTTAAACTTGGTTACCCTTTCTCAGCATCATAAGGCTTTGGTCCCTGTTCCTGGTCAGACACAGAGCTCAAGAGTGACAATCCATGCATAGTTGATTTTACTCTTGAATTAAAAAAATGTTTGCATTAGATTGTTGTTGAGAGAATGCTGCTTTGTCAGTACTGTGTTGCTTTTAAGAGAGTACCAAGTGATAGTTCCATGAAGGTCCTGAGACAATTTCCAATGCTAGTTCATTACCAGCATCTCCTGTGTTTCATTCCCTCACTGTGACATAAGACTCACGCTGCACTATATAGACGAGGACCAAATAGGTCAAAAGTGGTCTGGAGTTGCTTGGATTCCCATTCTAAGAGGCTCTGACCAGCCATTTGGAGCTGGATCCCTTTTACGAGAACAGGACCAATATCACTTTGCATGGGACTGGCTCCTTTTGAGGTGGCATAGTGGACAAAAAAGGATTAACTGAGTAATACACAGTGACTAAGATTGATTCAAGCAATCCCGTCACCTTTTAGATTTCATCAAATGTGGGTCCCTTGTTTTTGTGCCATACAACTTAAGTGGCATCCAAATAATGATGTCCAAAAAGGCCAAAACAGGTCTGCAGATTGCTGGGTTCTCATTTAGAAGAGACTTTTAGTTGGCAGTTTGGCCAGGATTGTTCCTATTGGATCAGGCCCAGGATTGATTTGCATTTAGGTGGTTCCAATGTTAGGTGGCATGGTAGTCAAAAAGATGATGGACTGTATTGTGTCCCAGAAGAATTTGCAGTGGCTGGTATTATGTAAAGCATTCCACCCATCACTTTTTTTATTTTATCCAGAACACCAAAGGCAGGCTGAACAGCTGGTTTCTGCAAAAGCCTATAGTGAATTCCAATAAACACCATATTCATTTGGTTTAATAGAACAAATGAAGTAAAAGAAAATGTGAGTACATAGAACATCATTACACCACTTGGCCACAGGTAGGCCATTCTGCAGCTTCCATAGCCTCTGTAAATGTTGGGTCTTTGCTAGTGCTAGATTCTCTTGACATCTGAATAACGGCATAATGTATACACACTTACCTAGTTATCTTTGTGAAACCGGTAGTTTGATACACAAAACTGCCTTTACCATTTTAGCTGCATTAGTGTGCGTTTATATTTTGGGTTACTAATATATTCAAGCAGTACCTGTAACATTTTGAAGATTAATAGAAAGATGCATCCACCCTAAAATGTAGAAGTTCCATTCTCTCAAAGTTTTGATTACCCACATGATTAAGAGGTTGAAGAATTTCTGGGTTGATGCTAATGTAACCTCAATCAACTCTACCTGAGGGAAACCTTTCTTTATAATGGTTGTCACCCCAGTTGTAAATGTTGGGTCCCTACTAGTGTTGCATTACCGTGAAGTCGGAATAACCTCTATAGTGTGTATACACTTACTTAGATATCTTAGCTACTACCTTATGTGGCTGGAAGAGTGAGCTACTTTCCTATCCGTACTTGACCCAGTAGTTTAATACTTATCAGCAACAAAACTGCCTTCACCATATTAGTTACAATAGTGTGCATTTATGTGTTGGGTTTCTAATACATTCAGGCACATATTTTTGGGGCACTAATAACATTTCTGGCAACATTTTAGGAGACTGATGGTATGGTGCATCCATCCTAAAATATAGAGGTGTCAATCTATCAAACATTTGGTCCAACACCCTATTCAGAGGTTGGAGAACTGCTTGGTTGCTGCTACTGGAACCTCAATCAACTCTTCCTGAGGGTACACTTGACCCGGCAGTCCATTCACTACAGAAACACTTTTTTATAGTGGGAGTCACCCCATCCTATTGTGAGTAGGAGTGGCCATCATTGTTTCCCTTCTTGAACCATTGTGCAAAGCATAGCAGTTCCAGTTAGGCAAATTTCACAATGGCCTTAATGTGCATGGAGAAAATGTCTTACACACTGGGGCCTTAATATTTTGTCATACCTAAACAAACACCTGATTTGGGAGTTTACGCTTACTATCATATTTATGGGGTTTGTTAGTGTTCTCATGTTGCCTTGTGAGCACTTCAGAGTGTTGTATGGGAAAGAACACGGAATGGATAAAGGCTAAGAGGCTAAAAGTATTTTGGGGGGGACTAATGTTTTAGGCCCAGATAAAGGCATGGTTCCCTCTACCGTACAGTATGAAATACACTTACAAAACAAACTACTGTTTCAAGCATGGGCATCAAATATGACCATGAGCTCAGCTGAGGATCAATGCCTCCAATGGAGCTGCCTCAGCGATGACTCCACTGAAGACTCAGAGATTCACACCGGCATGTAAAGATTTCTAAATCTGGCATGCTGTAGTCTAACTTTGTCTCTGTTAATGTGATGGGATGAAAAGCCACCTGCCAGACTTGAAATGAGTATTGCAAAGTACTATGTGGCCAGCTGGAACCACTGGGAACCTGGTCCATTATGTGTAAAAAGCAATTGTGGTTCCCTTGAGAGAAGTTTAAAAGCCTACATTTGTAAATCAAAAGAACAAGATGCATCACTAATTTCTAAGTGATTGCTCAGTGTTTTTATTTTCTGTCTGATCATGTCAATTGAACCAGAAGATATACAATTGGTGCTCCAATAAACGATGCAGTGAAATTGATTGGTGACAAAGGTAAGTAATTGATGTGCAGGTGCTAATTGCTTTGCAACAGACAACACATCAACATTTTTTACTGAGTAGTGAAACAATTTCCTACCTGATGAATGAAAATTCAAGTGCACGTTGGGTACTACACTATTTGGCAGTCAACAAGGTGTTACATTGGCATTTTGATCCATTGAATAATGCAAGAACAGGTCTTCATCAGGACAGCAATAGTGCACCCTAAAGAGCTAATTCATAATGCGGTCCATTAAATATAAGCACCCATCCAGTGAAGTATCAGTAACCAAGTGTTTTCAGTAATGCGTTCCTTCATTACCATTGAAAAAATCATGTGTGATGTCTATGTGTAAGTACCAAATCTGTAAACAATAAATATTTCAAATAAGATCCAAACACAAGTATATGTTACCCCTGCAGAGTTCAAAATAGCTGTACTTTCTTCCAAGTGCTTGATCAAAACCTTCCAACGTGTATAAACATATGAGGAGTTCCCATTTTATGGACAATGGGTGGTCATGATTCAGACATTTACAGTTGAATATAGCATGTTACATTGCATGCTATATGTTAGACTTGGCATCTATTGGCATGCTTCCCCTGTCTTTTTGCTTTCTGCCCTCTCGGTTTTGACTCTGTTTTTGCTGGTTTAGTGTCTCTGTGGACCTTCTCACTGCTGTTCAGTGTTAAAGTGCACGTGCTCCTGTTTTAAATTATATCATGGATTGGTGTTTCCATGATTGGCATATTTGATTTACCGGTGAGACCCTAGTATGTGCCAGGGCTGGTACATCAAATGCTACTAGTGGGTTTGCAGCACTGGTTGCGCCACCCACAGAAGTAGCCCTTAAAAGATAACTCAGACTTGCCACTGCAGGGTTTGTGTGCAATTTGTAACTGCCATGCCTGGCAAGTGCACCCACTTGCCATGCCCCAACTTTCCCTTTTTCTACATGTCAGTCACCCCTAAGGTAGGCCCAAGGTACCCCTGTGGGCAGGGTGCTGTGTAAGTTAGAGGTAGGACATGTAGTGCTGTGTGTGACATGTCCTGGTTGTGAATTACAGTGTATTTTGTTTTTCATCATTGCAAGGCTGCCTGTTCCCATAGGACAGAATATGTAGTTTGTTTATAAAATCTTATAAACATTACTGGTCCTGGGAACAAGGAAGGAAAATAAAGTTAGGATGCCTGAACTCAGAATGTTAAAATACATCTTTTAGTGAGGGTGATTTTTACATTCTGTGTTTGAAAATACCACTTTTAGAAAGTAGGTATTTTCTTGCCTAACTGTCCAGTGTGCCTCTGCTAGGTTTTTGTATTGCATGTCTGGCTTTTGGATGACAGGGGCTGGAGAGAGGCAGTGGCTCTAGAAGTCTGATGGGTCAGGGCTGGGCTAAATAGGCCTCGGTTGAAATTAGAGTAGTGGGAGGAGATTTCCTTATACCTTAATGGGCCTGGTCTGTCTTGCACAATGCCGTCTCCACCCTCTCCCAGGAAGCTGCACCACTGAGGACAAAACTGGTTTTGGCTGGTACAGACACTCTCTGCCTTCAGAGAACAAGGGATTAGGTGGTATAAATATTCGGGCCCAGACCCCAGAACTTTAGAACTCTTTTGGACCAAGAAGAGTGTTAAGAAAAATATCTGGAGAAGCTGTGAGGAGGAACTACCACTTTGCTGTGTGCTTTGCCATGTTGGCCTACAGTGGCTGCTTCTGTCTTCAATGAAAAGACTGGATTTGAACTTTCTGCAATCTCTTTTTGTGAGTTTCTCCAAGGGCTTGAGGTGGAGCTTGCCCCCTGTTCAAGAATTCTCAGGAACAGCAGAGACTTCAAGCACTGGGTACTGTGTGTTGTGTGCTGCAACACAAGAAAAAGCAACCCAACACCGTCTACAATGCTGCAGCGGTGTCCTGAAGGCATCACAGAGGGCGCAGCCGAAATGCTGCAGCGTGAACCTGGTCTCATTGACGACGCCCGCTGACGCCGCCACCGAGCCACTGATTGCACCGCAACCTGGGGGGACCGCACTCCGCACCGCCTCACTTCACACTGTGATGTATTCCTATAGGTTCTGTATCGATCCCCCTATTCCTGACCCTATTCTGGTTAACAAGTTAACTAGCAGCCATCCCATGAGGCAGAAAACCCCCATGATGCAGGAACCGTTATCTGATAAAGCCACGCTACGGCACAGGAACGTGTTATCTGATTAGGTCATAACGCTTGCCATCTAATTAGACAAGCGATATTCCTCCAGCCCCTGATAAGGCATACGGAGTTCTCAAAACAAATCAAACCTATGACAGACCTGGGAAAAACCCTGCGGCCATTGTTTTGATTTCACCGAGAACTTCAGCAAAGAATGTGCTAACGACCTGGTCGTATGACATCCTTATTGACGTATCTATGTCCATCCTTACGTCAATCTCGGCACCTTAAAGGTATAAATATTACCGATATTGCCCTATGCAAACACACGCGGTGGTGACGAGATCGGAGCAGCCAGACTTGCCGAAGCCCAGAGCAGAGCAGACCCCGCTGGTGCAGCCCCGCCTTCCTGACGCGCTGAGAACGAGAAGCTGCCTTTTCTCCTGCCGAGAAATCCAGCTCCGGCGCTTCCGGGTAGCCCTCGCAGGCAGCCTGGAATATCGAGACCAGAGACGAGAGATACCATCCCTCATTCATCCTAGATTCCAGGTACAGAACTGAATAACCCCTTGCAGAGAATTCTTTAGTCAGTCACTTGGCAAAACAAACTTAACTTAAACTGCTACTTTCTATTCCCGCCCACGTATTAGGCTTAGGTCAGGTACACGGGGTAGGCGTAGTTAGAAACACCAGTTAAGTATGATTAGTCAAATGTATATCTGTATGTATATATTTAATTCATTTTAAACCATCATATGGCTTAGAAACCATATCAATGTTTTTACAGTATTATTTTATACTTCTGCTTTTAATGTATGCTCTTTACTTAACCATAAGTATTGCAATAATATCGATCCATTTCTCTTGTATGAGAAAAGAGACTGATCAATAAATAACATCTTTTATTGAACACGCCCGTCTCTTCCTTTTCTCTACAATCTGGTGAGACTAAGAATGCACGTACTGACTGAGTAAAATAAATTGCCTTTTGTTCACACGACTCTAGAGATACACTCTTGATTAGGGGAGAGCAAAGTTGTCATGTTCTATGGTTGTCAGAAACTAAATCCCTTCTTGTCTATCCAGGGAGGTTCAACTCCTCCTTGCCTATTCGAGAAAGTTTCTAGTGAACTCTGAGCTTGCTGGCAAACCCAAAACTTTAAGTCTAATATCGACAGTAGTAGACCTAGTTAACGTCTGGTCTAGGCCTATACTATTGAAGGTATTATTCCAATGCGCAGAGCCTATTGGGATAATAGGAACTACACTACATGGCGCCCAACGCGTTTGGAAGGGCGATAAAACTAACGTAAGACATTTAGAGTAACTCAGTCGTACTTTTTCACTCAGACCCCTTTTTTCCCATAATACTCCAAAGACGTCTGGAGTGGGTGAAAGGTAATATCCGCCAAAACCTCGCAGGAGGAAACTCCTATGTATGGTTCTTGGTTTAGTCAACGTTGAAGGATACACTGTTCCAAAATATTGTGCATCTAATCTTTGTTTCCATAAGAAACCTGATCTGCAAACAAAAGAAATAACCTTCCTGTCGGTAAAATGGTAGACAGTGATGAGGAACGAGAGACAGTTAGAATAGCAACTGAACTCGCAGCAGCTGATACTGCTATACAAGAGACAGACCCGGATATAATACTCATCCCGGTCATCAAAAGGAAATCTATAACCTTAAAACGTATAGAAAATGGACTGACACCTAGAGGTGGCACAGTCATATTCGTAATTGAGGCACACGAATATCGGCAGACAGAGGTATATTATTCATGGATTCATTTTCCAGCAGCAAATGCTGTAACTAAGTACTTCCACTATTACAAAACAGAGGAACCTCCTGATACGTACACTCCTTTCGAGGAGGTGGAAGTACCACTTAAATTTCAAGAGCATCTGCTCTTATTTAATGGCGCCCTAAAACATAATAATCACATCACCAGGCTCGGTCCCTTAGGTAGACCAGGAGCAACGTGGCCGGTACTAGCCGGATACACACCACATCCAGACTTCGAAAGAATGCCTGCAGCAGATCTTTTAGTACAACTAAAACAATTAATAAAAATACATAGACAATTAGTCCAATATGTAATGCGGACTTCAACAATTCAACCAGCAATTAAAATTCCACAGCTGACCCCTCACAAGGGGAACACAAATAAAATTACACCACAGAACATACAGTCCTGCCTAGGTAAAGTACCAGCTAAACGGGAACAAATACCATTCTGGTTAGCGCAAAAAATCACCCAAATAGAGGCGGTGTTTCCAGACACCACCCCGTTAGAAAAACACAGGATTCTGACTATCTGTCTTCCAATGGGAATCGCACCACACGTGGAGGACTGTGACACTTGGGGTACAGTCTTTGCTTCCATCTACACAAAAACGCACGGTGTTCCATCCATTTCGGTGATACCAGATGTGCTAAAACAAATTCAAGACGAATACGGTCCAGAACCCGCTTTAACTCTTGGTATGAAATTACTAAAAGACTTCAAGCAGGTCTCGGCTATATTATTAGTCAACATAAAGGGAGAAGCAGCAAACGTGGCGATCCGCCAGAGGTTAAAGGAGACAGATATAGCAGACCAACCAGCTGAGATTGCCAGAATCATAGAAAAATCCTATGAGGAACTAGGTAGAGATAGTTTAGGTGGAATACCAGTAAAACCACAACTGATTGAAAGTCCTGAAAAAATATTTTTTAATAACAATTCAACATCACAAAAAAAGAGCTGGGATGGAAACAAACAATCCAATCCTAAAGAAAAGAAATTCCAGTCCAGAGGAAGGTCTCCTAGGCGGAGAGAAAAATCTCCGAACCAAAGACACAGGTCACCCCAAAGTGACCCCTCTGGGAAAAGATATAACCTTAGAAATAGGGATAATATAAAGAAGCCTGATAGATATCAAGACATTGATACACGTCCCTCTCAATCTTTTCAGACTTCCTCACAGAAATCGGAAAGAAGAGGACGATCAGAACAAAGAGAAGAGCACGCCAAGTCGAAAGACAAGGAACCTGCTCATCTAAAAAAGAAATTACAATTTCCAAAAAAGAAGGTAGCCAGCATTAAAATAGTTAACAATGCCGATAATACTGAGGACACAACTGAAAAACGGAGAATGGGCTCAGACAATGCTAGACAGCGCAGCAGAAGTGAGCATAGCTCGCAAAGTCCTTATGAATCATCTGGAGACAGTGGACACGAATGAATATCTTCAAGTGGAAACTGCAGACACCAGAGTTAGCAAACCTCATAAAATATATGAAATAACATTACGTATAGAAGGGGATAAGACTAGAAAAATAATGGGGCTATTTTGGGATAATCTCTCCAAGGGCTATGACATCCTTCTAGCTGAAAAAGACTGGCCACCCGAGTTTGTCAGGGAGTGCCCTCATGGCGAAGAAATAATTATGCCTGCCTTCTCAAATCATATCCTAATTCATAAAAAATACACACTTGCTAGAAAGTGGGCAGTAGCTCTAGCTTCTGCTTTATATAAAAATCATGTAGGATGGGATGAGGACTCTCCTCCTCACAAAATCCAGTTAAAATCACAACCTACTGCACAGAGACAGTACCCAATTAAGCAAGAAGCTAAAAAACAGGTAAAAGAAATCCTAGATCAGCTAGAATACCAGGGGGTGATTGAAACTTGCACCTCACAAATGAACAACCCTTTGTTTCCGGTCTCCAAACCAGACAATTCATATCGTCTAGTTTTGGATTACCGACACCTTAACTCATGTTGCAAAACTTTTGCAGTGCAAAACTCGCATAGTGCTGCACTAATGAATAACATAGTGCGCAAGAAATACAAAACAACATTAGACATCTCTAATGGATTCTTTTGTCAAAACATAGCACCAGAGAGCAGATATTTGTCTGCGTTCTCAATAAATGGCACTCAAAAACAATTCTGTAGGTTAGCCCAGGGGTACAAGAACAGCCCGGGAGTATTCTCAGCGAGAGTAACAGAATTACTACAAACATATGAGGACGAAGCATTATCGTATGTCGACGACATATACTTAACAGATGATGACTTGGATACTCACTTGAAGAGAGTGAACACCATAATACTTGGGTTCGCAGCAGAGGGTTACAAATTCAACTTTAAAAAATCCAGAATTGCCCATCTAACAGTCCTGTTCTTAGGATATGAATTATCAAGTGAAGGCAAAAGCCTGGCTGACAATTTCCTAGAGAAATGTGCCGTACTCCAAGCACCTAGAACACTAAAAAACCTACAGTCAATTCTAGGCTTCCTAAATTTCGGAAGAACATACATTGCAAATTACGCAGAAAGGGTCAAACCCCTTTATGATCTAATAAAACCAGATTTTAAAAGAACCAATTGGACTCAAATACACACAGAAATTCTGAGATCCTTACAAACAGACATGTTAATTAAAACAAAATTAGAAACACGTGATAACACACGCAATCTTGTGATTCGAGTCATCCCAGGAAGATGCGGATTCACATACCTGACCTCTAATGAGGGAGAAAAGGTACCAATTGCATTCAAATCACACTTGTACACAGAAGCTGAAAAGAAATTCAGCATTAAAGAAAACATTGTTCATGCAGTTCAAACCGCAATAGCTAGAGAAAAAGATCAAGCTGACGGTAGACGTATCACAGTCAGAACAGCAGAATCAGCCTTTGAGGCATTAACAACATCGTGTAATTTACCAACAACAACATTGAATCCGGAATGGATACAATGGGTGAATTCCATTACAACGGACAAAGTATACTACTACTTTGATCCAGAACTAGAGGAACTGAAAAATCTAGAATATGAAAGAACATTCCCTCTGCCAATCGACATTCTGCCATTACGACAATACGCTTGTGTAATCTATACAGACGGACATGCTCAACCCTCCGTTTGGGGAGAACAAGCATACAACCCCACATGTGAGATTACAAAAGAAGTGTGGCGCGGAGGTAAACTAAGACCTCTATTAACAAAAACACACTCAGTAGAAACTAATTCAGAACAACAGACTGAAATAATAGCATTGAAAATGGCGCTAGATAATGCGGATCGCGAATTCCCGACACTTATAGTGTCCGATTCATATTACTGCGTCAAATCATATAAGAAGGATTTGCAGACATGGATTCAAAACGGTTACAAAGATGACACAGGTGCAACAATAAAGCAAAAACTGCTTTGGGAACAAATAGTTCTGTTACAAAAAGAACTACCAAAGACTCACGTGACACACTCACTAGTCATCAGCGTGATGGCGTTCACGTTGCAGGGAATTCATTGGCTGAGACAGCCACAGCGGTAGCAACTAAATCGGCTTCCGTAGCTAGAAAAAAGCGTACATTAAAATATATTGATGGTGAAACAGTGCTGGCGGTGAAAACGTCATCAAAAGGCGACTGCTCAGCGCTACCGATCAACTATCCACTCAATTATACATACATAATCGATGCAAACTCCGTCCCTTTTGCTCGAATCCCTGGAGTGGGGGATAGAGTGATTCCAAACATGGACAGGAGAAACTTGTTAATTGCAGACGCGCATATGGGTGAGGGTCTCAGACACCTCAAACTAAAAGATTCTCTGGAAGAATTACAATCAAGGTACTGGTGGCCAGGCATGAGCCTGCATCATACCATGTTTGTAAAGAACTGCCCAAACTGTAACAGAATTCGCAGTGGTGAGAGAAACGGTGTAATACCGTGTCGTTTCACTCCAGAAAGAATCAACAGTAAAAAGCAAAGCGTCCGATTAACATATACAGGCTAGTTTCCACTTATAATGTAGATCCCCAGCACTCGGCTGACGTCTGGATTGTTATACAAAGATTTGCGAGTATAAATGGCATATACGCTAGGAGCATGCTACGTTTGACCGATGTTTTCACTTTAGCTTTTAAGCCTGAGGGGAAATATGGCCAAATGAGCATAGCATAGCGGGAATCTTCTCACTTCCTTCCTGAGGGATACGGGATGGTGTAAAGAAAAAACCAAGGCATAAAGCTATCTATAACAGAAAGGATATTAGGTTCGGGAGCTGGGTGGGTCAAGCATCTAATAAGTGTCCAACGTAGTCTAAATAACTTGCCAAGAAATTCTCTGAAGGGATTCAGTCCGTACGAATTATTATTTGGAACTAGGATGTTAGTCTTAGACCTTGACAGTCAGACTTCAGTGGTGAAGGAAAAAAGCTTTGATATCAAAGATCGTTTGGCTATTTTGCAGGACTTAAATGAAACAAGAAAAGACCTGAGCAACATAAAGTTGAAACAGCAGCCAACAACCACTGAAGAACCACCACCTGTCCCAGCAAGACCTGTCTGGATTCCAAAAGTCGGGGATCTAGTCAGAGAAAAGATCGCGGTAAAGTAGGATTTTGGGCCTTCTTACAGAAAAGCAGTTCCTGTCTTGTCTGTCAACGGGACAAGATCAGTTGTACTACCGCCGCTTGCTGGTAAAAAGTAGAACCGAGTTGTATCCATCGACCTGGTAAAACCACAATCATGTGGCCGATAACAAATAGTAGGCCAAGTGGACTCCCGATAAGTAGTAGAACACCAAGATTTGCTACAAACACAGAGGTTCAATCTAAGAGGCTAATCACATTCGAAACGCCTACAGAACTACAACAAGGACTATGCAACAATGCAATGGAACTTAGACCTCTGAAAACCCAAATAAAAACATTTAGCAGAGACACACCAACCTACAATGAAGTAACAAACGACTATGCAAGAAACAGTAATCCTGAAGCAATTGGAACTATTGACAGAACTGCATCCGGCTACTTCATAAACTTCGATGATTCCTCTGAAGGCTTCACTGAATCAAAAACACAGCCATCAACAAAAACCTTTAAAGATAAAGTTAAAGTACTTTTGAAACAACTGAAAGAAACATATCTGATTTCTCCATGGATTGAATTTTGGGTGCGTTTTGGTGCATTTATCCTCATACTTTGGCTCATCATGATACTAACTTTGGGACGCTTCATTGAGGGAAAATATGCTAAAATGGACACAGCAAGTCAGAAAATCAACTTGATCCTCAAACCACACACATCTTCACACGTCGAGAAAAGAGAACTTTCTTCAGTCAACTTCACAGCCAATCCTATACCAGGTGGGGTAGCATGGGACAACACTGACTACGAAATGTATGGTCCGGTTGAAATCCTGAAATATCCACACCAAATTAAGATCTCGTTGAGTGACTTTGTAAAATCAAGCTCATTTGCTGATGATTGGGACTTTGAAAGTATAAATAATATGATGTCTGACTTAGTGATGTCTGCTAAATTTACCAAACATGATTATTTGCAGGGTTCGACAAATTATGATAGTATGTACTGTTATAACCACTATGGTAACCATTTTCTACATAGATCTGCACAACCTAGAAAAGTTTTAAATTATAATCAATGGGAACATTGTGCAACCCCTCCAAAAGGAAGCTCAAGAACCGTTTACGACAAATATTCATACTTTTCAGGTTTTAACACAAGTAATGCTGAAACATTTTATTTCAAATTGTCAAATAAGACAGGGACAAAGACCATGATAACAAACACAAAATTGATATATTCAGACTCATTCTTTGAACAAATGAATACTTTTGGTTTTGATTATTGGGACAAAATTGTTGAAGTAAAGAGTGTTTGGGGTACAAAAGAATGGCAAGTACAGGGTATAGAATCTTTGTTTAGAGCCTGCATGATCCCAGAACAAATTATATTTTTAAATGACACTGTTCAACAAACTACCTGTCTTGGCTTAGCCAAAATCAAAGACTTAAATAAACCGTCTATTCCAAAACCAACAATGAACAGCAATAGCTCTACAGATGAAGAGATAGACGTAAATTATGTATTAAACCAAAACAGAACACATCCTGATTGGAAAAAGTGGTTGATCTGGCCCACAGATACTAATAACTGTCAAGATAGATTCCTGAACAAAACACAGGGGTTCAAAATGACCAGGCCAGACCCTAGATATTCCCAAAGACAACACCCAGGAATAATAACCACCTACAGTGTGGGCAAATTATGCCTTCAGTGGCTACAAACTTCCACACTGGCAGAAATTAAGCAACACCTAACTTTACTTACTGATGGTGCTGACTTGCGTGATTTCATTATGGGACCGCGCAAACAGCGTCAAAAACGTTTCATAGCAGCCTCTGTATACGCAGCATACAACGAGGCCTGGAAGGTTACTCAAATTGAGACAGCAGAAAGTATACGGGAAATTGACCGTATTAATTTGGAAAAATCACTTTCTGTAGTGGACAATGGGTTAATGACTCTGTCCTCCAGAATTTTTTCTCTGGACAGCATTGTGTCTTCAGCAATCGACATAATATCGCAAGACTTACTGTTGTTACAACACGGTCAGTCCCAATTGCGTTCTATTGTACAGCTTGGCTGGACGTTACAAAATCTGCGTTCAGGCTATGTGCCTTGGCGTTTAATCAACACGACGTCACTTTTCAATATCTTTAACCTTACTGATAAACAAATCAGTATGGCACAAAAGGGTGCTGATTATACAATCCTGAGCATTGAGAAACTTGAGAGATTACCAGTGACAATGTCAGAACGACCTGTCAGTGAATGGATAATACATGGGATAATTAATATTCCAATATCAACCTTCAGGTTTCAATACTGCCAAAAATATATACAGGCTGGCATGTACGAAAAATTGGGAAAAGGGTACATTAAAACAACATGGAACTTGCCCTATTCACATGCATGTGTCAGTAATAAAGGACAGAAAGTGTTTCTTAGTGGCAATAATTGTGCGATGTCACTAAGCGGTACACTTCTGTGTAATGGAATTAGTTTGCATGGAGCCTGTGAAGGGAACTCAAATAACCTTTCATGTCACCAGCTAGGCACACCTGCTACAGAGATAGAACCATTCTTTGAAAGACTCTATAATGGGAGTTACATTCTAATTGTGGACTGCAGATGTTGTAGTCTTATGCCCGGGACTCCTTATCTCGTAACTACGACTGCGAAGGTCAAGTGCTGTGGACGCTTATTGTTCCCCAGCTCCCTTCCAGACAGGGAGGCAAGGGCATGGCCCAACTTGAAAATTACTTCTATTCGAATAGATACTTTAAGCAGAATGAAAACAGTGCTTCTTCAGACGCCGACAAGGCTCACGTCATCAAAAGAAACGTATGATCTCCTAGTCGCAAGGACGACTGCAGAGATACATTCATTGTTATCAACTAATTCCCCCATACATTTCGCAGAAATCCTGAATGAAATCTTAAATATTTCTGATACCAGTGGAGTCTCAAAAGTATTTAAGACAGTATTTTCGATGGCATTAACACCATTCAAAGCCATACTGGGTATTTTTCCAGATTTCGTCCATTCGATTTTTGGCGGACTTCCCCTCATTTTGGGACTAATTGCAGGAATCCTATTCTTAGTCCTTATATTTCGTTATGGCAAACCATGTCACAGACAAAACACCTGCGACAAGGGAAGAAACAATCCTAGCCATTGGATACCGGGACCGGATATCAAAAATCCTGGGACTATCCCGGCTTAGAGACCTGAACATGACTTGCTTTCTTTCATTTCGACCAATGTGGCAGCGATGTGTTTTACCTGTATTAAAGTGCCTGCTATGCGGAGAAGAATGCGTGTTAGACACCTGTCTGACGCTACAATCAGATGCGCCAATGGATGCTGAAACATTGTTGAATCCAATAAAGGCTCATGCTTTGTGCTGCCCTCAAAGGCTACCAATCCTGATGACGGCATTCGTGGAAGCTTCACCACTACGATTAAGGGGTAGTGAAGTTCAAGATGAAAGCGGCATCGATCAGGTACGACCTTCTGTCAGCAATATTAATCAAAAAGTCAATGGAGACAATCATGCGCACGAATGCATGGTTACACCTATTTCCGAGTTAGTGGAACTCTCCCAGGAAGCTGTTGACAACTTTTTCGAGAGTCTAAATGATAGAGACTTTTGAGCAAGCTCATACACGGCGTTCCCTGAATTTGGCCTTCAACTAGAAAAGCAAAATACCATGAACAATTTTCCCTCCAGTTCACGGACAGCAATTTTTTTGGCAGCCCCAAAATATTTTTGCATATTTTTCAGGACACTATCTTCTGCTTAAAGTGAGAACTATTCTTAGAGAACTAACATTTCTAATTTTAGATAGTTTATAGACATTAGCTGCCCGCTGGTATGTTCATAATTATTTTATTCTGTGATGGAATGGTCTCGAACGTATTTTTCTGTATTAAGAGCCATTTCATGTGTAAATTCTCATATACAAATTAGTGATAATCTATAGATATGCGTGATTACTTTAGCATTATTCTGCAGCTTGAGTGCATATATTACATATGACTGTTTTTTCCGTATATTTGATAATTTCAAAATGCATTTATGTATTTTGGGGTGGTAAGGTATACACGATACTCTACAGTATGTTTTACTATGCATAGATTAGTAAATATGTCCATAGTTAGCGTGGAGTGGGTGTGATGTATTCCTATAGGTTCTGTATCGATCCCCCTATTCCTGACCCTATTCTGGTTAACAAGTTAACTAGCAGCCATCCCATGAGGCAGAAAACCCCCATGATGCAGGAACCGTTATCTGATAAAGCCACGCTACGGCACAGGAACGTGTTATCTGATTAGGTCATAACGCTTGCCATCTAATTAGACAAGCGATATTCCTCCAGCCCCTGATAAGGCATACGGAGTTCTCAAAACAAATCAAACCTATGACAGACCTGGGAAAAAACCTGCGAGAACTTCAGCAAAGAATGTGCTAACGACCTGGTCGTATGACATCCTTATTGGCGTATCTATGTCCATCCTTACGTCAATCTCGGCACCTTAAAGGTATAAATATTACCGATATTGCCCTATGCGAACACACGCGGTGGTGACGAGATCGGAGCAGCCAGACTTGCCGAAGCCCAGAGCAGAGCAGACCCCGCTGGCGCAGCCCCGCCTTCCTGACGCGCTGAGAACGAGAAGCTGCCTTTTCTCCTGCCGAGAAATCCAGCTCCGGCGCTTCCGGGTAGCCCTCGCAGGCAGCCTGGAATATCGAGACCAGAGACGAGAGATACCATCCCTCATTCATCCTAGATTCCAGGTACAGAACTGAATAACCCCTTGCAGAGAATTCTTTAGTCAGTCACTTGGCAAAACAAACTTAACTTAAACTGCTACTTTCTATTCCCGCCCACGTATTAGGCTTAGGTCAGGTACACGGGGTAGGCGTAGTTAGAAACACCAGTTGAGTACGATTAGTCAAATGTATATCTGTATGTATATATTTTATTCATTTTAAACCTTCATATGGCTTAGAAACCATATCAATGTTTTTACAGTATTATTTTATACTTCTGCTTTTAATGTATGCACTTTACTTAACCATAAGTATTGCAATAATATCGATCCATTTCTCTTGTATGAGAAAAGAGACTGATCAATAAATAACATCTTTTATTGAACACGCCCGTCTCTTCCTTTTCTCTACAATCTGGTGAGACGAAGAATGCACGTACTGACTGAGTAAAATAAATTGCCTTTTGTTCACACGACTCTAGAGATACACTCTTGATTAGGGGAGAGCAAAGTTGTCATGTTCTATGGTTGTCAGAAACTAAATCCCTTCTTGTCTATCCAGGGAGGTTCAACTCCTCCTTGCCTATTCGAGAAAGTTTCTAGTGAACTCTGAGCTAGCTGGCAAACCCAAAACTTTAAGTCTAATATCGACAGTAGTAGACCTAGTTAACGTCTGGTCTAGGCCTATACTATTGAAGGTATTATTCCAATGCGCAGAGCCTATTGGGATAATAGGAACTACACTACAACACCATCGCCCTGGTATCCCCGACAACACCGCTTCATGCTGACATCAATGCCGCTGCTTGCACCGTGGTTCGAGGGCACTGCTCGTAAGTTACATGATGCACCATTCTCATCGCACACCACAGCCTTGGCCTACCGACGCCGGCACCATCAACTCCAGTTCATTAGCCGACGACAGCACTTCAACAACGGCAACGCCGCTGCTTGCATTGTGATCTGCCAGCGTCACAATGAGCACCGCATCACTTTGCATCCCAGCCCTGGTCTCACTGATGCCGCTGGATGACCGTCACCGAGCCGCTGCCTGCACTGAGACCTGAGGGCACAGCAGGCTGCACCGCTGGACTTCGCACCGCAGCACCCAATGCCTGCGACGCCGGCGCTCCGGACTTCAACCATGAGGAGTTCAATCTGCAAAGCATGTGAATTCAAGTACCTGACGACTCCTGCACCAACCTTCAGAACGAAGGCCTGCAAACACCGTGCTTTCAGAACTCAACAAGAGGTTATCGACGCCCTGCATTTCTAAAGGTATTGTTTTGCGGGTTCTCCCGACACCGTAGCTGGTCAGCCAGAACAGTTTGGATTTGTTGTTCACAACGCTGTGATAGCCCCAGACGGAGTTAATGACTTCAAGAAACTGTTTTTCAAGTTTATTTTGATAACTGAAGATTTCTAAGTGCTGTATTGTGGATTTTTATCATTTTTGGTCTTGTCTTAAGAAGATAAAAATATTGGATATTTTTCTAAACTGGCGTGGTGTCCTTTTGTACTGCTTACACTGTATTAATGTTATTTCAGTGCAAATGCTTTACACACTGCCTCTAAGATAAACCTGACTGCTCGTGCCAAGGTACCAAGGGGGTGAGCAGGGGTTATTTTAGGAATGTAACTCCCTTATCCTGACTAGAAGGAAGGGTCCCTACTTGGACAAGGTGCAAACCAATGCCAATTAGAGACCCCCATTTTGAACACTATTACAACGTATCCTTTTACAATGCGGATGTTACAACGACCGCGTTGTTAGAACGCGATACCTTTACATCGCAACTCATTAGATTGACTTGCTGTAGGGGGCGCGCTGGACTTAGGAATAGTATAATTTACTATTCCGACTCCAGTGTGTGCAACAGTAGGGAAGGTGTTGGAATAGTAAATTATACTATTCCTTAGGTTAGAGCGCCCCCTACAGCAAGTTGATCTCATGACTTGTGATGTAAAGCTATCACGTTGTAACAACACGGTCGTTGTTACAACCGCGCTGTTAAAGGAACGCGATGTAATGGCAGCATTGTAAACGCTGTTTCCCTTACAGTCATGTGGGTATGGGTCAAGTCACCTTGTCTTATATATCATGAGGTAGCATAACGGTTCATAGCCCACTTCTCTTTGCACAGTCAGTGAATGCTGCATTAACTTAAAGTGTAATACGTCCAATGCATATCTTTCATCTAATCATCCATTTAGCATAAAAAGGCATTATATTGGTAGTAGGCGTTTGGGTCAGAAACCCATTTTCTAAAGCTAGAAAGTAGATATCATTATTCCCCGTGAGACATAATATTTCTTTTAAATAATAATATTAAATCTTAACATATAAAGACAAGGATAAAATGCAATAAAAACACATCATTAGTTACTATTAAAAGATATTGCACATAATGCATTTTAACGTGCCAATGTGCAATAATGAATAATTCCATTGTATAAAAACAATAATATAGTTCATCAATAATTACTTTACAGGGCTTATATTGTTACAATTCTAATTGTCTCTCTAGCAGCAAACAAACAAGCAAAATATATATAGTAAAAAGCTGATAGGTTCAAGGGATACGAATACGATAAATCTCAAACTTGTAATATCACACATTTTTCGGCTGCATTTAAAACTTTTATCAGTTGGCATAACAACAGGATTGATTCACCGGCTAGTGTCTTAATTAGGGCCTGGCGAGCTGATCTAACCCCAATTGTCAAGAATAGCTGTTTCAAAAAGATACGTTGAATGTTAATCAACTTAGGGCACACACTCACTATATGTACCAATGTCTCTTGTGGCTAACTGCATAGTCTACAATTAGAATATGACACCTGCCGAATCCGTGACTGTGTGCCATCTTTTTTAGGATTTATTTCCATTCGTAATTTTAAAAAAGTATTTTTTTATTTTTGCTGTAAAGTAAGCAGTCACATATGGATGGGTGCATATAAATTGGTATGAGTTGATCACATAACATGCATAATGTTTCCCTGCTAATGCATTTTTATCCAATTTGCGGGATTCAGCTTTGATCATTTTTTTTTAAGTCTTAGTTGGGCATTTTCAAGTCTTTTTTTTCGAAACATTTTATTATCAATATTATACACATCGAGTAGAAAAGTTCACAATCATTGACTGTTACAGAGATTAATTGACATAGTGTAACATGCAATATGACATAGTGTAACACGCAATAACTCCGTACCCAATAGGTAGAAATATAAATACAGTTGTGCCTTTCCCACCGCCGTACAGCTTTCGAAATCCCTTGGGAAATTTTCCATGGTGTGCCTTTTTTCGGGTTGTCAGTCACTCATGTCTGGATCTGAGTCTTCGGGTGGAGGGGAACACATATTTCCCCGAAAAGCGTTCCATTTCCCCCACACTCCTGTCCATTTTTGTGGGCATCCCCTATTGATATAGACTGCCTTTTCCACCACCATGGCGCTATCAAGGTCACAACACCACTGCCGGTGGGAGGGTATTGTTAGGGCTCCCCAGTTGTGCAGTGTTCCTTTTGGCTAGTTTGATGCCGAGTGTTGCCCAAGCCTGTGCTTGCATGGTTGAGGTCTGTAGGCTCCCATACATTAAGCAAGCACCTCCGAGGTTCACGAGGGGACATCACACCCACACACCTGGGTTATTGTCATCATTACCACCCTCCAGTATTGTGTAATGTGGGGACTGTCCCATTTTGTGTGGAAGAAAGTACCAGTGAGCCTGCAATCCCTCAGGCAAAGTGGTGTGTCTGCCCTCCCTATTTTGTGTAGTGTCGTTAAAGTACATTCTGTGCAGTATTTTAAGTTGCACGAGTTTTAGGCTTGAAGGGGTTGCTACTTCCCGTGGGGATGCCAGCGCCTCCTGCCATTCCTGTTCCTCCAATTCCCCCACTTCTGCTCGCCATCTCTTCTTTAGAGTCTGCGTGGGGTCTTTCTGATTTTTGATCAACTTTCGATATGTTAATGAGATTGCCTTTTTGGATAGTGAGTCTGTTAGCAAATGATCCTCGAGTGGGGAGGACTCGGGCAGATCGGCTCCCGAAGGTATGGCCTTCGTCAGGGCATGCTTAATTTGAATATAGCGGTATTGTTCCCTTCCTGCCTTCTGATACGTTACCTGAAGATGTGCGAAAGGAACCACCTCACCTTTTTTCCATAGGTCGCCAAGCCTGGACATGCCTATAAGGTCCCACCTTGTAAAATCCTTGCTCATGCGCAGCTTGCTGAACCTGGTGGAGTCCCACAGTGGTGTATGCTGAGTTATCACCCCCTCCCATCCTAGTGCACGTTGCGCCGTGTACCAGACATGCACAGTGTGGGCCGTGGGTCCTGTTAGCGTGTTTTTCTTTTGTTTGTCATATAAGACATCCAGGGGTCCATTCGCACCGAGAATGTGTCTGTCCATGCACAGAGCTCGTTCGTCCTGTGGGGTGTGCAGCCATTGATTAATCACTATGAGCTGGGGTGACCAATAGTATAGCTGAACGATGGGCAGGGCAATACGCCGTGATACCAGCTCCGTATTAATTTACTCATAGCTATTCAGTGAGGCTTTCCTTCCCACAGGAGATGGCACACCTCCACCTCGATACAAAAGGGAGGGGGGCTTTCAAATATGAGTGGGGAACTGGCATGGGTGTATTTTGTACTGTGTACAGGAACCTAGGGAGAGTCATCATTTTAAACAACGCAGCCCTCCCCAGCAGTGTCATTGTGAGTGATTGCCAGCTTTTAACGTCACTCTTCAGCCTCCTCAGAGGTGGGAGCAAATTACGGTCCATGAATTGCGCATGGTGGGGCGTGATAGTTATACCAAGATATTTAAAACCGGACTGTGTTACCTGTATCTCGACTACCCGGGGCAGGCGTGGGGGAGGACCCTTAAGTATATAGAGCACCGACTTGGCCCAGTTGATTGAGTAGCCAGAGACCCTACCATAGGACACACAAATGTCGAGTAGGCAATTGAGGGACCGTCTTGGGTGTGTCAAATATAATAAGATGTTGTCTGCATAAACGGAGATACGGTCCTCCCATACCTCTGTCCATTTCATTCCCTGAATCACTGGGTCTCTCCGTATCCACGCCGCCAGCTGCTCTAATACCAGGGCGAACAGCAGTGAGGAGAGGGGTCAGCCCTGCCTAGTTCCTCGCCCCAGCAGAAAGCCCTCTGATAAGCACACATTTATTAGCACCTGCGCCAGTGGCTGTGTGTAGAGCAGCTGTATCCAGGCACAAAATTTCGGTCCGAAACCAAAATGTTGCAGCACCACGAAAAGGAAGGGCCACTCCACCTTGTCAAAGGCCATACTGGCATCTAGTGAGAGAATTACCGTTCCTCTTTGATATATGGCCCTCGAGCCAGAGCACCATGCAGCCGTCACAGGTTCATTGCCATGTTTCTGCCCGGCATAAAGCTAGATTAATCTGGGTGTACGAGTGCTGCGAGATGGGGCTGCAGCCTGGCCGCTAGCACCTTAGCTAGTATTTTCGCTTCCGTGTTAAGGGGCGAGATCAGTCAATAGGAGTTGCACTCCTGGGGAGGTTGGCCGGGTTTAAGTATTGCTATAAGTGTCGCCACCCTCTGATCTCTTTTAAACAGTTCCACTGGGACACCGTTGGGCCCCAGTGCTTTCCCCGGCAAAAGTCCCTTAATAGCTGCTGCGATTTCATCTCCCGTTAGGTCTGCTTCTAGTAGTTGTGCATCTTGCGATGTTAGTTTTGGAAGAAATATATCTCTTAGGAAGTCTAAGTTTTCCTCAACCATTGTCGTAGCCACAGGAGTATAAACTGTTTCGTAATGGCGTGCAAATGCCTTAACAATGTTGTTGAAATCTGTTATCATCTTCCCGTTAGGTAATCTGAGTTGTGCTACCCACCGATTGGCGCTTTCCTTTTTTTCTAACCACGCCAGCAATTTGCCAGCTTTGTCCCCCACTTCATATATTGTGTGCTGCGTCTTCGTGATTCGTGCCCTCGACTCCTCTCATACGTGGTCCCTGTAGGCTTGAGTAGCAAGACTAAGAGCATGGGCAGTGGCATCGTTGGGCTCTATAGCATGTGCGCCCTCCGCATGGTCCACCGCTTGCTCTAGCTCCAATACCTGTTGTGCCATGTTGCGTTTGTGGGCAGATAGCACAGAGATGCCATGCCTGCAGACTGTCTTGTCAGCCTCCCAGAGAACGACTGGGGAGGCCACTGAATGTGTGTTTGGGACCTTGATATACCCAGGGTAAATGGGGAAAATACTTCTCCAACCCGAGAGGTGCGATGTGTATGTTAATAGTATTGGAGAATGGTCTGAGATGCCTCTAGGGAGGTGTTTGATGCCTTGTATGTTATCCAAACCCGTAGGTGCTGTGAGAAAAAGGTCTATCCGGGAAAGACTGTTATGCGTGCCTGAGTGATGCGTATAATGATGTTCTGTTGGGTTTCCCATGCGCCAAACATCCACCAAACCCATTGCGTCAGTGAAGTCGTGCAAGGGCGATGTGCCCGTTGCCCGCTCCCTCGCAGGGTGTCTTTCTCATGCATCATTCATTGTGGCATTGAAATCGCCCCCTATTATAGGTTCCCCGGGGGGCAGATCGAGCAGGAACCTACCCAGGGCTGAGAAAGCGAGTGTATGTAGTGCTGGAGGGATGTACACAGATACAAAGTTATACACCTTCCATACGCACTGACAGGAGGCCGCCACAAAGCGCCCCTGGTCATCCGTCCATGATCTAGTCACTATCATAGGGCAGCTCTTTTGGATCAGGATCCAACCCCTCGAGAACCAGAGGCCACCATTTTAAAACCCCATATGTCCAGTACATTAATGGCCGTGCCCACCAGGTGGGTTTCTTGTAGAAGGCAGACTGATGGACCTTGTCTCTTAAGATACTCTAATACTAGACCCCGTTTTCTCTTGTTGCCGAGTCCGTTCACGTTCCAGGATATCATGGTAAGGGAGAGCCCTACGCACATGTGTTATCTAACCATAAGCTTGTGGCCTCAGAGGCCAAAGTCTTGGGAATTGTATGACCATTACACAGCAGTGGGTCTCAACCAATGGAATACCAAGCATGTGCAGCAACGGTCGCGTGACTAACTCTGTCTGCTGTACTTGAGCTTGTGTGTGTATGGAGAAATGAACAACCATGAACAAAAAACAAACCCCAAACCCCCCTCCCCCCTCTCTGCTCCCCTGCCAGATGGATTCCCAATTACCCGCCACCCCAACTATGCAGAATGCTTCAATCCCATTAAACAGTACTTGCGTGCGGGGTGAGGACGTCCGGGAGGCGCCTTGGTTGTCCCCCTACTCAAAGACAAAAATGCATTTTCATGTCTTGGCGATCTACTTGCAGACCAATGTCCCATAGGGAGGTTAAATATGGGATCTCCATTTGACAGCATAAGCAGACTTATCGATTTCTATCCAGCAGGTGTTTCCTATGGATGCAGGGGCTGATGAAAACATAGGGTACATACATTTCAACAATGCTACTTCTGATACCAAGCACTGTCTCTGGAGACCAAACTCTAATCTTAGTCCTGCTTGACCTACTGATCTGGGAATCCCAAAGGTTGCTTGAATGCCTTAACTACCAATAAATCTAGGAGCTTTGTATCTTTCCCTCTGGTAATGGGTGAGCCATGTTAGAGGGCTGGCAGTAACTTGGCTTTCATGACTTTACGAATATAGTCATATGATTGACAATTCAACGATTTTTTAAGCATTTAAAAGCATGAATAAAAATCACAGTTTTTCCCCTCAGGTCTTTAAAATGGTATTTAAAAGAAACCCTGTCATTAAAGAAACTCATATATTGGAAGAGCTCTAGAGTCATCTCAATACTGGGGAACAGTATTCTGAAAAACACAGTTACCAGAAAATGTTTTGTTCTGCATACTTTGAGGTAGGGTTAACAAGCTCTCTCGTTGTAGGATTATAAATGATGCATCTAATACAATGCCTTCATTCTAAAACCTAATGAAGGAAAATCCATAAATAGTGTGTTTATCCAAAATGAAAGAGTTGTGCCATCCAATGGGCTGACTTCAGTACTTTACTGAGCTGTTGCAGTCGTTTGCAAAAGCAGAGAGCCTGTGAGCTGTTCTAGTGTGCCTGCGTGAGCTTGTGTAAATAAACCAGCGGTCCGGATATATCACGCAGGTGTTTTTTTTTTTAATTGTCACATATAGTGCCTTGATTAAAACCATGCATACTGTAATGCGCACTAATAAACATTGTAACTCAGATATTAAGTTGTCATTCAGATATAATTTCCTTTTATAGGGAGTAGATTTTTAAATGTATTTGACTTCAAATGACTGTGAGGAAGAGCACCGGCTTATCCTTTCCCATCATGGCTAACTATGAGGAAAAATACATTTTCTTGCATACATTAGCTTTTGGGCCCTTGTATTGATAAGGTGTATTTATCTGGAATGGGCCTGACAGTATACTCACAGATGCCCACTCTGTCCAAAGGCATCCAGTTCATGATGTACTATGATTGTATGGCAATTTCTTTTCTTGACCTCATAATCAAAGTTTATAATGGCCAGATATTTACATCTCTGTACAGAAAGCCTACAGAAAGGAACTAATTTCTACAATATTAAAGTAATCATTCTATCCACAGGATTTGTTCCAAAGGTAGTTATTTTGTTTACTGAAGCAAATATTCTGACAGAGAAACTCATCCAACAGGGCTATCCGAAAAGATTAGTCAAGCAGACCAAGAAGAGAGCATGGTACAATCCAAGGGAATCACAATTTGAACCACGCGGACGCAGTGAAAATATTGACTGTGTGATCTGTGTGAATACCTTTAGCATTGCTAACAATTAAATAAAAAAAGATTATATGTAAACACCGAGATTTTGTGAAAAATCTATTGCCTAATCTATATATTACCCTGTTCTCTTTAAAAAAAGGTGCTAACTTAAGAAATCAGTTGGGGAGAGCAGCTCTACCTAAAACACAAACACAGAGATTCCCCTCACAATGGGGCATGGTTCCCATAATAGGACATTTCAAATGTTGTCAGTGTTCTGCCTGTAACTATTAAATTGTAGCAAAAAGTTGCACTCAAGAAACCCTCCATATTCTTTTGAAAGATTTCACGAACTGAAACATCAAAGATGTTATTTATGCGATATTGTGTCTCTCTAACTTAATTTATATTGGGCCGACTTTTCAAAAGGTAAAAAGCTACATTTTGAAGCACAGAAGTCATATCAGATGCAAGGTGGTTATAGCCTCACTAATAGAACATTACCAACATTTACTGCACATGACTGGTGGGATCCAGTGGGAAGTTATTGAACTAGTACATCAGAATCAAAGAAGAAGAGATATAAACAATGTGCTATAAGGAAAAGAGTTGAAATGGATTGCCTCTACTGACTCCATTACAAATGGACCAAATAGCCTTGAAGACTGGAGGCATGCAATACTTTTTTACCAATGGAGGAATACTGATTTCGATACTTTGAGGTTTTCAATCTTGTGAGAATACTGCAGTTGATGCAATGTAATGCATTGCTGTTTTTGGTACACTAATATCAATGCAATGTTATACCTGATGACCCATTTCAAAATGGTTTATGTAACCCGTTGCTTGTACTTTTTTAAAGACATATAGCGCACATAAAACCATATTAGGTAAGAACGCTTATCGTCTGACAAGCAGGAACTCTGCGAGGAAGTCTATCCTCACTGTCCATTGTAGTGCGATAGATTCATAAAAGTAAACCAGTATTAGGCACTTATATCCGAGTGATAAGCGAAAACATTTCCATTTTTCATTAGTGCGCATTACAGGATACACATTTTAATTAAGGCTCTATGTGACAATTAAGGCTCCATTTTTAGCTTAAAGCACCTGCCCTCTACGTGCCCACAGCTTGTTTATTTCAGTCGGGCTCAAGCAAGCGCAATAGATTCCCTCCAATGTTCTTTGGCATTTGCAAGTGACTGCTTTGGTTTGAGTAAGGACTGAGTCAGCCTACTAAAAGTAACAACTCTTTCATTTTAGAAATAGCACAATATCTACTGATTTTTGCCACCTCCGCAGCACTTTAAAGAACTTAGAACAGAGTCAAACAACAAACTCTAAAATAGAACACCAGAGTCCCATATGATCTCAACGTCCGCCATCTTCTTCCTCTTTTGTTTGCTGCTTCGGGAGCAGATAAGTACTGTTTTTGGGGTTAAAGAAAAAATGATTTAAAGTTCGATATTAGTGTGAATTTTGAATACTTCATTGTTTAAAATGTCCAATTTATGGACATTCAGTCTGTTTTAATGTGTTTTATTTATAGTAAAGAAATGTATAGGAATTAATTATTAAAAATCTTTAATTATAATTTAAGTATATTTGTATAATGATGATTTTTTTAATCGCTTTATTAGCGTTTTTATCGCGAGTGAATTGACGTAGGTTAGGAGGTTAGGTAGAAAAGTAATATTTATTTTAAAAGCCTACTGTTGCTGGCACGAGGGTGAGAATCCTCAGCTTATGCGGCGCGAGTGAGTGAAGGCGGACATCTTATTTTCTATGTTCATGGTTTATGTTGGGAGCCCGAGCGTGAAATGCTCTGCGTATGACAGACATTTTGTTTTGAGAAATCCTAGCTTGTGCACATGCGCGGGGGGTAGTGAAGCGCATTTATTGCGTGAATATTAAAATGAAAGAGAGAGTTTATTTTAAGCGTTGCGTTGACCATCTAAATATAACTTCATGAAAAAGATTTATAAAAACAAAAGAAATAGTTTTAAAATGAAAACGTGAGAAAGTGAATGACAAAGATTTAGAATGTTAGGTACTTTTGTGGCGATTGGGATATTTTTTATAGCCGATGGGGGTAGTTGTACATGGTTGACAAGTGACTGGGGAGATTTGCCAAGCAACGCCTAACGGTAAAGTTAATGGAGGAAAAGGATTCTGTCAGCTACTCTAGTACTGCTTTATAAGCCTATATTAAGTGGAAAAATATAAGGAGAATGTCAGGGGACGATACTACAAGTGATTCTGGGATTCTTTTGACAGATGAAATTAGGAAGTTGGTGAAGGAAGCGGTAGGAGCAGCTTTAACTAGTGTAAAGAGACCTCATTTGAATGATGATGAGAAATTCTTTTCTAAGGATGAGGAAGGTAATGTATAAGATGTAGAGAAAAATGTACGGAGAAGAGGAGGCACCGTGAAGTCGGTGCAGGAGGAAGTGGAGTCCTAAGCGGCTCAAAAAGTAAGAATGTTCAGAGCAACTTAAGAGATGAGCAGGATTTTACTGCAGACAAGAGTGACATTGATGAACATGTTTTGGATTTATATTACAATGATGATGTTGATGATGAGGGAGTGAATTTTCAAGTAAAAGAAGTGATAAAAAGGTTATTAATACTTTTGGAAAACAGTTGTTTGATCCAAAGGATGTTAGGCATCCAAGGGGGTCAGAATGGTGGCCGATGAAACATGTTTCGGAGTATATACAATATTGGATAAGAAGGTCTTTAGAAAGAAGTGAGAGGAACATTATGAGGGCAGAAGGTTCTCGCCCGGTGATTGTCAAAAAAGATATCTTAACGCCAAATTTAGACCCAGAAATGATAACATATACGTTCAAGATGGGGAGAGGTCCTAGAAAGGGGTCTGGAAAAGGCCTTGAAATAGTGTGAAGATAAAATATTGGATACTTAAGGTCCTCTCGCTAGGATGTTTGATTTTGTGGAAGAAGCATATCTTAAAGGAAAGGATTTAGATTTTTTTTATTAAGAGGTTGGTATCAAAGGACGATTTGTTTCCTTGAAAACGCAAATGCTGGTCTAATTGAAGAAAGGAAGAAGACTGTGCTGTTCAAAAACACTCTTAAATTAGTTGATTTTGCAAAGAAATATACATGTGAAAATCCAAATGGTTTAATATTTGGAGATGGTGCTGTGAAAAATTAGGGAAATATGTAAATACATTTATGTCTCTGGACAGGGTCCAGACTAATATGAGAAAAGTTTTTAGTGGAGGTGCTTCAAATAGTTTTTATGGCAGGGCTGGAAGGAGAGGGCAACCTTCCGGCCGGAGCTATTATAGGTCCCAATACAGTTAGTCAAGAGGAGGAAGAGGATCGCAAAGTCAGTACAGCTTCTATCCTTAAAGAGGAAGAGGTTACCGTACAATTGGTTCTAGAGGAAGAGGACAGTCCTCAAATCAAGGTACAGGTAAGTTTGAATACGAAGATTTGTACTGGTTATATCCTGGAAAAGGTGGGAGGAAGATTGAAAGATTTTGTGGGAAAATGGAAGGAGATAACGAAGGATCCTTGGGTGTTAATGACAGTGACAGGGTTCGAGAATAAATTCATAAAGTTACCTTATCAGTCAAAAGAGCCAAGAGAATTGGTTTTCAATGAAAAACAGGAAAAAATAGTATTAGAGGAAATAGAAAATATGTTGAGGAAAGGGGCGATTGTGGAAATCGAAGAAGACAAAATAGGCTTTATAAGTACTTTGTTTTTGGTGGAAAAAAAGGAGAAAGGTTGGAGGCCGGTAATCATTTTGATGGATTTTAATTTTATGTGGTTTACAGACATTTCAAGATGAAGGGAATCCATCTTTTAGGGGATTTGTTACAAGATCTAGATTGGATGGTGAAACTAGATCTCAAAGATTCGTATTTCTCAATTCCGATGGGCATCAAGAATCAGAAATACCTCCAGTTCAGGTGGAAAGGATGGATTTACCAGTTTGTATGTTTGCCTTTCGGTCTCTCACCATGGTGTGTTACGAAAGTGAGGAGAGCAGTGGTTGGTTTTTTGTGAGAAAGAGGGGTGCGGATGATTGTATATTTGGACGATCTTTTGATCATTAATCAGGATGTGACAGAACTGAGAAATCATTTGAAGATGGTTATGGAACTCTTGCAGTTGTTGGGTTTGATAATAAATGTAGAGAATTCAGTAATGATTCCTTTTCAGTCAATTGAATTTCTGGGTTTTGTTGTGGATACGGTCAAATGTTTGTTATTACTACCGGAGAAAAAGATAAAGAAAATTCACAAGGAAGTTTAATCTTTATTGAGATGAAATTTGGTGAGTTTGAGGGAGATTGCAAGAGTCATAGGACTTTTATCATCATCAGTTCAGGCTGTGCTTCCAGGTCCTTTACATTACAGGGCTTTACAACGTTTGAAGACCTCAGGTTTGGCAAAAGGTCTATGGTACGGAGATCTTGTACAGATGTCAGAGGAGGCGAGGATAAAATTGAATTGATGGTTGGAAAATTTGACTGCATGGAATGGTCGGGCGATCTTTGATATAAGGCCAGATATTGTAATGGAAACAGATGCAAACAATCTTGGTTGGGGAGCTACTTGTATGAGTCAGGAAACAGGTGGTGTTTGGAATTCAGTGGAAAAGAAGGAGCCTTATAAATTATTTAGAAATGAGGGCAGGTCTATTTGCCTTGCAAAGTTTCAGGAGTTTATTCTGTGGCAACTCTGTTCTTTTGAAGATAGACAATATCACTGGAGTAACTTATATAAACAAGCTAGGAGGGAGCAGATCAAAGAAGTTGACAGGTTACTCAGGAAATTTGGGAATTTTGTATAGAACACAACAAGATTTCCCTTCAGGCACAGTATCTTCCAGGTCAGGAAAATGTAGTAGCGGATTGGCATTCAAGGAATTTGATAGACTTCAGCGATTGGATGTTGAACAGGGAAATTTTTCAGGAGATTCAGTTACAGTTTGGCCCACTGGAGATAGATCTGTTTGGCTCCAGACTAACATATCAGCTGAAGGAGTATTTCAGTTGGAGGCCGGATTCAGGGGCATTGGCTGTGGATACATTCAAACAGAGTTGGAAAGAGAAGAAGGGATATGCTTTTCCGCCTTTTTCAATTATTCAAAGGGTGTTTTAGGAATTGAGGAAGCTGGTTCTTCAGATCATTTTGGTAACTCCTTTTTGGAAAACTCAGGTTTGGTTTCCTTCAGTTCTGTAAATGTTTGTGGAGGAGCCTTATTTAATTCAAGCTCACTATGGAATGTTAATAGGTCGAGAAGAAGAGGAACATCCTTTGGTTCAGGAGGGTTCGCTCAACCTTCTTGTCTGGAAGATATCAGGGGATCTGTTAGATTTGCAGATCTTTTGGGAACAGCTTCAGATTTACTCAAAGAATCTTGGGCACCAGGCACGAGGAAGAGATGTAGAGGAGCATGGACAGTTTGGTCATGCTGGTGCTTGTAAAGGGATTTGGATCCCTTGGAGGCTGATGAGATCAATGTAGCGAATTTTTTAGCAGAATTGTTCGAGAAGGGTTTATCTTACAGACCTATTAATTGTTATTGTTTGATAATTTCAGCTAGACATGTTTTGATTCAAGGTTCATCGATTGGAAGGAGTCTTGTAGTTTGCAGGATTATGAAGGGAATACGACTGAAGAGGCCTCCGAAAGAAAAATATGGTTCAGTCAGTGAATTTAATTTTCAAACTATTTGAAAAATCGCCGCGAAATAGGTTTTTGGGTTTGAGGGAATTGTCATGGAAAATGGCGTGTTTACTATTAAAATGGTTTCAGATGTTAAGGCTTTGGATGTAAGTAGTAGGTTTTATCAATCTCAAGGTGTTATTTTTTTTAATTTGGAGGAGAACAAAGACTACGTCTAGTTCAGTTTTTTATCCTATGTTGGATGAGTATCCAAAGATTTGTATAGTCAGGTGTATTAAGGATTATGAGAGTAGAGTAGGAGAGTTTAGAGCGGATGGGGTAGAACAGTTGTTGATTTCTTATGTGTAAAGCCTTTCAAGGCAGTTTCTACTGCTACTATAGCTAGATGGGTTAAAGCGGTTATGAAAGAAGCTGGTGTTAATCTAAGTTGTTTTTCAACACATTCTGTTAGGGCTGCAATGAATACTAAGGCATTTGTGAGTGGTGGCAATCTGAATGACATATTGAAGGCAGCAGATTGGCCGAATGCAGAGGTTTTTAGGAAATATTTATTTTAAACCAATTGAGCATGTTGCAAATAAAGTAATGCATGATGATAGCCTCCTGTCTTACCATAAAATACCGATTCTCATAGATTAATTGCGTAGAGAATCGTGATTTTATTGAAGACAAGGAGGCTAGCATTATGCATTAGTACTTTTATTCAATCACTTTCACTGCATTGTTTTTTGAAGCACCTATTTCATATGTTCTGGTTCATATAACACAATCTGACAGTAATTAAATACACTGTGTAGTTGCTTACAGTTGATTGTGACATCTTGTTCTTTTGCTACAGAAGTTTAGATTTTAAATGAAGCCTTTAGTCGATTTTAATATACATTTTGTGTTATGCCACCCTGTTGTTTATATCACTTGGAAACATCAAGAAAGTACATGAAGAGAGTAAGAGATGCAAAATACGAATGTTATTCTAGGGCAACAGCTGATACCCACAGCCACCTTAATATTCATGTTTTTATTGTTCTGAATATTTAACTCCTCTTCTCACAAAACAGATTTTATATTTTCTCTGTATAGCTATTGCATCACACCTCATGGCTCTCAAAATCAGCACCTGTCACTTGAAGGCACCTATTATCAGATTAGAGAAATAATGGTTTTGTTTGCTTGTTAGCTAAGGAATATCCAGCACCTTCTGTGGTGCAAGTCAAATAGATACATACAGGTATTTCATCAGCTTTGTACTGATATTCATTACAGATGCTGGCAGACAATTTCTTGCCCTGCCTCCTTATTTGTCTTTCCCCTGAAAACCTTAGCGATTTGTTTCATGTTTCTTGATAGGATCCGCAGGGAGTCTGTAAGTGGCTGGCCTCAGTCAACGAGGTCATGCTGCACTTTCAGAAGCCTTGATTTGTTTGTGTCATGTTAATCTATTTTCCTTTTGAAATCTTGAATACAAACATAAAACTGATATTTTTGTCAGCTCAGCAAGAATTGTGTAGGAGAACAGAGGGCTAGTGTTTGACAAGTGCCATGTTGATGCTAAAAAGGAGTATGCGTAACAATATCCAGGCGCTACAGACTTACTTATTTAGGCACAGAATTCGAGGAGTAAGCCAGTTTAATTGAATAGGTACCACACAGGAGCTCAACTGATATTAGGAGACACAAAAGAGTGAAATATCCATGCCTATGATGAAGTGATCTATAAACAGAGCCTAGAATCTTTCATCATTGTGGGGTAGCTGCCACTGTATTATGCAGGCAGTCTGCAGTTCTATCTTCTTCACCATTAATGAACCCTATAGTCTTTTATTTTAATGTGGCTGTATTTGTAAAAGTTGGAATGCCACATTTTTGTGATTTCTTTGGGAAGGCATTTGTCTGTCCCCTATCTGGGAGTGATTACCAACTTCCTTATGAGTTTTAGTTGGAAATGTGGTTTGCCATTGGCGTCATTTCAATTTTCTTGACACTCGCCCATATCATCATTGGAGTTCCCAGAAAACATGCAGCTTCAATTTATAGTCACACACTGAAGAAATGCAGTTCCTGTTTGGCAGTGTTTCTTGTTTAAATCAGGGATTTAGGAAGGTGTTGCTGAGCCTAAAATCAGCATTTATCACTAAGAGACAGACCTTGACTTGTCTTTTATTGCATCAGGCATTTACCCAGTGGGCTGTAGCCACTGAAGGCCAGTTGGTAATCCCAGAGCCACTGCTGGTGCCTTTGTCAATTTCCCCAGCTACCCGAGGTTAACTGCATCAGGCACCTGGGAGCTTCTGAGTGATAGGAGTGGGAGGGATATGAAAGAGGAAGACGAGTGCGAGGTTAGAGAATGAATGGATGGAAAGAGTAAGTGAGGACAATTTTAGAGCGGTCTGATTTGAGCCTTTTTGCCAGGACTGCTTGTGGTTTGCATCCGGTCCTGCTGAACAAGAGCCATAAATGTGTTAACACAGAGTACTGTAGGTATTGGAAGATTATTCAAAGTAAAACCTAAGACAACAGAAACTCTGTAAGTCCATGGTTAATGATAAACAAAGGATTCTTAAGCATGATGCAGTGGATCTATGAAATACACACAGCCTTTGCAGCTCTTAATTTGAGACTGGTTCTTTTGTCAAGGGAACAGAGAAGTGCATAATAAGCTAAGGAAACATTTTTTCTAGAAGGAAGTATTGGCCCGAGGTTTAGAGGCTAGATCTGCAGTTTATAAGTTACAACAAATGTTTTTCACATAACCTTCTTCTACATCGAGAGGCATGAAAAAAGTATTGCATGGTGCGCAATATGTAGGTGATGTCTTGCAGATGCGCAAGTTGTCTTTTTTTGAAGGCCAGAAATTAGGGATAGTACCCTGGTACATCAAAGGGGACATGAATTTTTAAACAAAGTCATACATTGAAAGGGAAAATGTAGATTGTTGTACTTTTGATAGTCAGAAAAACTGGAGTTTATTAAAGACACAGAGGCTAATATTATTGCAATTTCCTTTATTGCCACCACACAGCAGCCAGTTTAAAGAATAGAGGGGCATATTAGCAAGGAGTAGCGATATTTATCGCTGAATGCGCCTAGCGCATTTTTTTTATCGCTGCCTATCGCTGGATATTTTAGCGGAGAAAACCTGCTATTAGCAACGTTTTTCTCCATTGTGCTAAAATATCCAGATATAGTGGCGAAATGAGAGAATATCGCTGGAAATCCAGCGATATTCACGCATTAACACCAATGGGAGCTTAATGTGATAATCCACCCCCCATTGACTATACAGGTAAGTCAACTTTTTAGCAGGCGTTAGATTCTAGCCATAATCGCGCTTAGCGCGATTTTTATTATCGCTTCGCTTGCCTTGCTGATAGGCGATAGCTTTGTTAACAACTGTTTTCAGTCGCTAACAGGTTGGGTACGCCCACTTTGCATGTCATTAGCAATAAATATAGCTGACATGCAAAGCGGGCCCCAAACCTGTAGCTATCGCCTAAAAGCTGTTGCTAACTACTGTTAGCGACAGCTTGCTAATAGGGTGATAAAAATATCGCCGCTTTAGCGGGAATAAGTCCCGCTAAAGAGGCGATATCGCCCTTGCTAATATGCCCCACAGAACTTTAACAAAATTCTAATCTCAACAAAAGGCCAGTACCCCAGCCATCTTTCCTCTTTTTTGCTGCTGCTCGCAGAGATAACTACTTTTTTATTACATGTACAGAGTGCAACAGTATGGACGTGTTTAAGTTCATAAACAGCTATCTGTTATATGTATTTTAATGTAAGGAGTAGTGTGGACTATTTGTGGGTTAAAATGCCTGTCCTTCTGGGTTGTGATTGTTAAATAATAGAGTTAGTTGAGTAAGACATTCTTTTATCAATAAGGCATGCATATTTACATTTTGACTAATTCAAAACATACAAAGCACATTGAAAATGCACATCAAAATATAGTTTACTATTGTTGAAAACTAATAGAGACAAGGAAATTTAAATACTGCGTTAGGTGAAACGATGCTGCTTGAGCATGAGTGATTGTGCTATTGGAGAGGTTTCACATTTCGCGCTCAAGTCATTTCAGAGACTCACGCAGGGAGAGCAAGCCCAGCAAGCCTAGCTAAACTACGTGCATGCCGGCTTGATGACAATTATTGTATTTGATTAATAACAGATTGGGGTAGGAAAGCCGTTTTTTTCGGCAAACTGCTGCTGCATTGTGTTTTACCACAGAAGATGTGACAGATAACGGTCAGGCAGTTAGGACTTTGTTGAATGCTTACATGTAAGGAATTTAGTGGTAGTGAGGTAGTCTTGCTGTTAGCCTTTGATTAAAGAGTTTAGGGGTATATTACCAACAACTAGCGATAATTTTTGTCTCTAACTTGTTTAGAGACAAAAATGATCGCCGCATATCGGCGATTTTTATCGCAGATAAACCTTGCTATTAGCAAGGTTTATCGCAAATGCGATAAAAAACGGCCGCAATGCATGAATATCGCTGAAAAGTCAGCGATATTCATGCATTATCGAGCAAATGCTCTTAGCCATGTTATCCACCTCCCATTGGATAACATGGCTAAGAACTGCTCAGGGCAGGTGTTAGCTTTTGGAGATATTCGCGCTTAGCGCGAATATCTCCAAAAGTTGGTAATAGGAGATAGCGATGTTAGCGACTGTTTCCAGTCGCTAACATCTTGGCACGCCCACTTTGCATGTCATTAGTGATAAATATCACTGACATGCAAAGCGGGGCCCAAGATGGTCGCTATCTCCTATTAGCTGTCACTAACTGGTGTTAGCGACAGCTTGGTAATAGGGAGATAATTTTATCTCCGCTTTCTTGGCTTTTAAAGCCAAAAAAGCGGAGATAAACCCCCTTGATAATGTGCCCCTTAGTGTCCAATTATAGTAGTTACCAGTATTAATATTGGGTTTTAGGAAGGAAATATATAAGAGTTATTTAGGAAGTGTTTTAAAATTACTTGATCAGGACAAATGTTGTAGAGAAAAATGTTTTTTCCATTGAAGATAAGATAAGCAGTATGCTGAATACGTTCTCAACAGATTTAGACAGGAAGATGGAAACAAATCAATGATTTGTTGCAAGCCAGAGACTTTACAAATAAAGAAGAAAGATTTTGGTCAGCTGGAGAGGACCCCGTAGATAAAAGAGGGAGTAAGGTGAGGAAAGGGCCAGGCCAACTTCTGGACGTGATCTAGAATCACAATCTGATGGTTCTTTTTAGCAGCATTTAAGGGTAGAGGGTGAGAAAGTCGGTATTAATGCCAATGCCAAACAATTCAGCAGGAATTTCTCTGGGCACATAATAACCGCAGACAACTACATAAAGTTAGTTAATTTATTACAAAATCAAAAATAACTGGACATAAAGACACCTCAAAACGAGAGTGTAAAAATACATCAGAATCGGCATAAAGCCAAATCTGTCAATCCAGTATAAGAGATGTAGCATAAACAAAAAGATTAATTCAAGAAATAGAATGCAGAGGATCAGCAAGCATGAGTCCAAATTTCCCTGCTTCAAGGGTTAATGGAAATCTATTTAATTATTTATTGCACTTTTAAAGCGTGCAGCTACCCAACATTGTTTACCGGCGCTGAGGGCATATGGAGGCAAATAAAGCATCAATCTATCCCTACGCTAGCACTAAAATGGCATCCCTACTTAAGCATCTTCAGGGACAAGATATAAAAAGTGTGAGCATGTCTTCCTAAGAAATCTCTCCACCATTGATGGGTCCATAGCAGAAGTAATCAAGACTGAGCTTGTTCTAAGATGCTATCTCTCCTAAGGCAGAAAGAGAAGTGGGCACCCTCCCTACTTGCCACATCCCATTGTAAATGTAAATGTAAATGTACAGGAATTTATATAGCGCAAATCACCGAGCTGTTTCTAAGCGCATTATTACAGGTATCCTTCCCAAGAGCCTTTGCGGGTCACGACATCTGCTTTGGATGTCATCCTAAAGGTAATTTTCCATGGGGCCACGATATTCTTCTACTCATCATTTCTGTCCTTGGTTCCCAAGCCTTCTTCTGTGCGAAGTACAACAGCCTTCTCTTATTGATTCAAAGGAAATAATGTAACTTTTACCCTCCTTGCCTGACTTGTAAAACAAAGACATTATTCTAGCTAACATGAGTGCTGCTTTCACCTGCATCGCAAAACATGAGAAAGGATAAATTCCACAGCACACGTGATATTCAGCTATTAATTCCAAAGCAAGAGCTTCCAGGAAAAAATATATTTCAGGCCTGCAAAATTTAGCTCACATAAGAAAGTTTCATGTACACTTTACGAAAATGCATAGGAACAAAACATGTTCATTGAATTTTTCTATCTACATGTAAAATGACAAATTAATAAACACATTTAATAAATGAATGATTGTCAGTTGCACCACACAAATTCTTCATGTTAACGTTTTCTGACAGTAACATTCATTTTCTATGTTGAATCTTCATGTTACTATCCAATGGCCTAAATACATCACATTTCATGTTATTACATTTCGAATTCTAACACTTCATGTTAACACGGCAAATGATTATATGCGGGTGCGCTCTGAATTTGTGATTAAATGCACCCCTACAAATAAATGTGGTTTTCGCTACATCAGTGAGCAGAAAGTGTAAACACCTGGAGATGGAACAGGTTAAAGCAAAGAAGAGTAAATCTGCAGTGGCAGACTTTGGGTTTTGTGGCTGCACAAAGCAAGGAAGTGTCAAGGACATGCATGAGGACCAGAAGAAGGGTCAAGATAAGGCTGTCAAAAGGCCAAAAAGTGGACGCAGGCATTCTACTCTCCTATGTAATGAATCATCTGGCAGTTCAGAGACATAATTAAGCTGCTCATCAAGTTTTGATTTGGATGAGAATGATGTTGGTACTTTTCAGTGGTATGGGCAGGAAGAAGGGGTTACTGGCACCTCATGTGGCAGAATATGTGGAGACACGGCTGTGTAAGCAAATTCCTAAAGAAGTTAGACAGAGAATAAAGTCAGTGTGTCCTAAGCCAAACTTGGGCAATAAAAGTTCGATGACTCCGGACCGTGATACAAAACATTTGCCATTCATTGGTAAAAGGGGACAAGACCATAGGAAGGGCTTAGACAAGGCTCTAAGGATGTTCCTAGATAAAATATTGGAGCTCATGGACCCACTAACAAAAATATTTGCTATGACTGAAGAGGCATATATTGGTAGGATGACTCTGAATGTTTAGGAGTTAAGCGAATGGGACCAGAGGGCAGTGTATATCCTAGGAAATGCAAACACAGCCATATCTGTGGAGATAAGAAAGAGTATCCAAATACAAATAGCCCTAAATTTAGTGGAACTGGCCAATAATGAGGTGGGCCAGGAGGCAAATGAAATACTTTTTAGAGACACATTTATTAAGGAGATGTCCAAGTATGTTGGGGCTTTCAGTTCCTTGCAGAAGTACCAGCGAGAAATAAAAAGGTCTTTGACTGTCATGTTTTTGGTGGGGCCGGGAAATCAAGAGGTCAATTTCCCGGCCATGGACAGAGCAACCATAGATCTTCATTTTCAAAAGGCTCCAGAACCTACAAATACCAGACCTCCTACCAACCAGGATATGTCTATCCTCAGGGACAAACAGCAAGGTCTAGAATGGGCCGTTGAATTTGGGGATCAGTTAAGACAAGACTCTTCTTTCACCCAGTTAAAATTGGGCAGAAGACTTGCTTCATTTTTTCACAGTTGAACACAAATAACAAGAGATTGATGGGCTCCAGAAACAGTGTTAGGCTATCATATAGATTTTGTGGAGGAGCAGGTTCAGTACCAGCTTCCAGAAATGATAAGATTCAGTTCAAATCTTTCAGTTCTGATTAGATAGGTTGTGCTAGCTTTGGAGATAAAAAGTGGAAATTGTGGAAGTGATAAACCACCTAGAGAGTTTTGTAAGCAATATTTTCCGAGTTGAGAAGAAAGACAAGTACATGAGGCCTGTAATAAATCTAAGGTATATGAACGATTGGGTAGTGTATAATTACTTTAAGATGGAAGGAAACATATGCTAAGAGTTGTATTACAGGCAAGGGATTTGGGGTCAGATGTAGGTGGCCATTTACCGACCGGTAACGGCCGATTTCGGCCGTTACGGACCGGTAAATGGGTATTTGGGATGTAGGGGGCCAATTTTACCGATTCGGTAAATTTACCGAATCGGTAAATTTACCGAATTGGTAAAATACAGAATCAGTATTTCTACCGATTCGGTAACTTTGAGATGGGACTCTTCTGAGTCCCAAAGGCCTTTCAGATTCGGTATTTTACCACCCAATCCAATTGGGTGGTAAAATACCGAATCCAGGTGTGCATGCACATGTGTGCATGCAGACCTATGCCATGTGACAGACAGACATGCCCTTAGGGCATGTCTGTGTGCCACATGGCACACATGCCTGTATTTGGGGTGCTAGAGGGTGTCAAAGTGACACCCCTTGCACCCTTGCTGGAATCGGTATTCAATGCCCATAGGAATCAACGGGCATTAACGAATCGGTATTTACCGATTCGGTAAATACCGATTTTTACAGATTCGGTAATTCAATTACCGAATTTACCTAAATCTCCCTCCTTCTATTTTACCGATTCATAAATACCGAATCGGTAAAATTCGGTATTTATGAGTCGGTAAAATAGAATTACCTACACCTGGCCCTTGATTACTTGTTTAGATTAGAAGGATGCATAATTGACTGTTCCAATGTGAGAACCTCACCAGAGATTTCTTCAATTAAGGGAACACAGGATGACTGTGTTGGTTCTAGAGGATCTGGGCTCTGTGGTCAACAAGCAAAAGTCGTGTTTAGTACCGAAACAGAAACTCAATTCTTTGGGTGTCTGGTGGATAGAGTGCAAGGTAAATTGAAGTTACCCAAGTGTAGTGTAGCTCCTATCATCCCAATAGGCTCTGCGCATTGGAATAATACCTACAATAGTAAAGGCCTAGACCAGACGTTAACTAGGTCTACTACTGTCGATATTAGACTTAAAGTTTTGGGTTTGCCAGCTTAGCTCAGAGTTCACTAGAAACTTTCTCGAATGTTCAGGAAAGAATTAACTTCCCTGATTAGACAAGAAGGGATTTAGTTTCTGACAACCATAGAACATGACAACTTTGCTCTCCCCTAATCAAGAGTAAATCTCGAGAGTCGTGTGAACAAAAGGCAATTTATTTTACTCAGTCAGTACGTGCATTCTTAGTCTCATCAGATTGTAGAGAAAAGGAAGAGACGGGCGTGTTCAATAAAAAGGTGTTATTTATTGATCAGTCTCTTTTCTCATACAAGAGAAATGGATCGATATTATTGCAATACTTATAGTTAAGTAAAGTGCATACATTAAAAGCAGAAGTATAAAATAATACTGTAAAAACATTGAAATGGTTTCTAAGCCATAAGATGTTTAAAATGAATAAAATATATTACATACACATATACATTTGACTAAACGTACTCAACTGGTGTTTCTAGATACGCCTACCCCGTGTACCTGACCTAAGTCTAATACGAGGGCGGGAATAGAAAGTTACAGTTTAAGTTAAGTTTGTTTTTACCAAGTGAATAACTAGAGAATTCTCTGCGAGGGGTTATTCAGTTCTGTACCTGGAAGTTAGGATGAATGAGGAATGGTATCTCTTTCTCTGGTCTCGATATTCCAGGCTGCCTGCGAGGGCTACCCGGAAGCGCCGGTGCTTGGTTTCTCGGCAGGAGAAAGCAGCTTCTCGTTCTCAGCGCGTCAGAAAGGCGGGGCTGCTGCCAGCGGGGTCTGCTCTGCTTCTGGGCTTCGGCAAGTATGGCTGCTCCGTCTCGTCACCACGCGTGTGTTTGCATAGGGCAAGATCGGTAATATTTATACCTTTAAGGTGCCGAGATTGACGTAAGGATGGACATAGATACGTCAATAAGGATGTCATATGACTTGCTCGTTAGCACATTCTTTTGCTGAAGTTCTCGGTGAAATCAAAACAATGGCCGCAGGGTTTTGCCCAGGTTGTCATAGGTTTGATTTGTTATGAGAACTCCGTATGCCTTCTCAGGGGCTGGAGGAATATCGCTTGTCTAATTAGATCGCAAGCGTTATGACCTAATCAGATAACACGTTCCTGTGCCGTAGTGTGACTGCGTCAGATAACGGTATCTGCATCATGGGGATTTTCTGCCTCATGGGCTGATTACTAGTTAACTTGTTAGTTTGCTAACCAGAATAGGGTCAGGAATAGGGGGATCGATTCAGAACCTATAGGAATACATCACACCCACTCCACGCTAACTATGGTCATATTTACTAATCTATGCATAGTATAACATAGTACAACATACTATAGAGTATAGTGTATACCTTACCACCCCAAAATACATAAATGCATTTTGAAATTTTCAAATATACGGAAAAATTGCAGTCATATGTATTGTATGCACTCAAGCTATGGAATAATGCTAAAGTAATCACGCATTTGTATACATTATTGCTTATTTGGTATATGAGAAATTACACATGAAATGTCTCTTAATACAGAAAAAAAGTTCGAGGCCATTCCATCACAGAATAAAATATTTATGAACATACCAGCGGGCAGCTAATGTCTATATGCTATCTAAAATTTATAAATTTTAGTTCTTTAAGAATAGTTCTTACTTTAAGCAGAAGATAGTGTCCCGAAAAATATGCAAAAATATTTTGGGGCTGCTGAAAAACTTGCTGTCCGTGAACTGGAGGGAAAATTGTTCATGTGACTTTATTTTTAAAGTTGAAGGCCGAATTCAGGGAACGCCGTGTGCGAGCTTGCTCAAAAGTCTCTATTTCTGTTCCGGCGAGAACATCATATCATTTAGGCTTTCGAAAAAGCTGTCAACAGCTTCCTGGGAAAGTTCCACTAACTCGGAAATAGGTGTAATCATGCATTCGTGCGCATGATTGTCTCCATTGACATTCTGATTCGCATTGCTGACAGAAGGTCGTACCTGATCGATGCTGCTTTCATCTTGAACTTCACTACCCATCAATCGTAGTGGTGAAGCTTCCACGAATGCCGTCATCAGGATTGGTAGCCTTTGAGGGCAGCACAAAGCATGAACCTTGATCGGGCTCAACAATGTTTCTGCATCCATTGGCGCATCCGATTGTAGCGTCAGACAGGTGTCTAACACGCATTCTTCTCCGCATAGCAGACACCTTAATACAGGTAAAACACATCTTTGCCACATTGGTCGAAATGATAGAAACCAAGTCATGTTCAGGTCTCTAAGCCGGGAGAGTCCCAGGATTTTTGAGATCCGGTCCCGTTATCCAATGGCTAGGATTGTTTCTTCCCTTGTCGCAAGAGTTTTGTCTGTGACATGGGTTGCCATAACGAAAAATAAGGACTAAGAATAGGATTCCTGCAATTAGTCCCAGGATCAGGGGAAGACCGCCAAAAATCGAATGGGCGAAATCTGGAAAAATACCCAGTATGGCTTTGAATGGTGTTAATGCCATCGAAAATACTGTCTTAAATACCTTTGAGACCCCATTGGTATCAGAAATATTTAAGATTTCATTCAGGATTTCTGCGAAATGTATGGGGGAATTCATTGATAACAATGAATGTATCTCTGCAGTCGTCCTTGCGACTTGTAGATCATACGTTTCTTTTGATGACGTGAGCCTTGTAGGCGTCTGAAGAAGCACTGTTTTCATTCTGCTTAAAGTATCTATTCGAATAGAAGTAATTTTCAAATTGGCCATGCCCTTGCCTCCCTGTCTGGAAAGGAGCTGGGGAACAATGAGCGTCCACAGCACTTGACCTTCGCAGTCGTAGTTGCGAGATAAGGAGTCCCGGGCATAAGACTACAACATCTGCGATCCACAATTAGAATGTAACTCCCATTATAGAGTCTTTGAAAGAATGGTTCTATTTCTGTTGCAGGTGCGCCTTGCTGGTGACATGAAAGGTTGTATGAATTCCCTTCACAGGCTCCATGCAAACTAATTCGGTTACACAGAAGTGTGCCACTTAGTGACATCGCACAATTGTTGCCACTAAGAAACACCTTCTGTCCTTTATTACTGACACATGCATGTGAATAGGGCAGGTTCCATGTTGTTTTAATGTACCCCTTTCCCAATTTCTCGTACATGCCAGCCTGTATATATTTTTGGCAGTATTGAAACCTGAAGGTTGAGATTGGAATATTTATTATCCCATGTATTATCCATTCACTGACAGGTCGTTCTGACATTGTCACTGGTAATCTTTCTAGTTTTTCAATGCTCAAGATTGTATAATCAGCACCCTTTTGCGCCATACTGATTTGTCTATCCGTAAGGTTAAAGATTTGGAATAGTGACGTTGTGTTGATTAAACGCCAAGGCACATAGCCTGAACGCAGGTTTTGTAACGTCCAGCCAAGCTGTACAATAGAACGCAATTGGGACTGACCGTGTTGTAGCAACAGTAAGTCCTGCGATAATATGTCGATTGCTGAAGACACAATGCTGTCCAAAGAAAAAATTCTGGAGGACAGAGTCATTAACCCATTGTCCACTACAGAAAGTGATTTTTCCAAATTAATACGGTCAATTTCCCGTATTCTCTCTGCTGTCTCAATTTGAGAAACCTTCCAGGCCTCATTGTATGCTGCATATACAGAGGCTGCTATCAAACGTTTTTGACGCTGTTTGCGTGGTCCCATTATGAAATCACGCAAGTCAGCACCATCAGTAAGTAAAGTTAGGTGTTGCTTAATTTCTGTCAGTGTGGAAGTTTGTAGCCATTGAAGGCAACATTTGCCCACACTGTAGGTTGTTATTATCCCTGGGTGATGTCTTTGGGGATATCTAGGGTCTGGCCTGGTCATTTTGAACCCCTGTGTTTTGTTCAGGAATCTGTCTTGACAGTTATTAGTATCTGTGGGCCAGATCAACCATTGTTTCCAATCAGGATGTGTTCTGTTTTGGTTTAATATATGGTTTACGTCTATCTCTTCATCTGTAGAAGTGTTGCTAAACATTGTTGGCTTTGGAATAGAGGGTTTATTTAAATCTTTGATTTTGGCTAGGCCAAGACAGGTGGTTTGTTGAACAGTGTCATTTAAAAATATCATTTGTTCTGGGATCATGCAGGCTCTAAACAAAGCTTCTATACCCTGTACTTGCCAATCTTTTGTACCCCAAACACTTTTCAATTCAACATTTTTGTCCCAATAATCAAAACCAAAGGTATTCATTTTTTCAAAAAATGAGTCCGAACATATCAATTTTGTGTTGGTTATCATGGTTTTTGTCCCTGTCTTGTTTGACAATTTAAAATAAAATGTTTCAGCATTACTTGTGTTAAACCCTGAAAAATATGAATATTTGTCGTAAACGGTTCTTGAGCTCCCTTTTGGAGGTGTTGCACAATGTTCCCATTGATTATAATTTAAAACATTTCTAGGTTGTGCAGATTTATGTAGAACATGGTTACCATAGTGGTTATAACAGTACATACTATCATAATTTGTAGAACCCTGCAAATAATCATGTTTGGTAAATTTAGCAGACATTACTAAGTCAGACATCATATTATAAATGCTTTCGAAGTCCCAATCATCAGCAAATGAGTTTGGTTTTACAAAGTCACTCAAGGAGATCTTAATTTGGTGTGGATATTTCAGGATTTCGACCGGACCATAAATTTCATAGTCAGTGTTGTCCCATGCTACCCCACCCGGTATAGGATTGGCTGTGAAGTTGGCTGAAGAAAGTTCTCTTTTCTCGACGTGTGAAGATGTGTGTGGTTTGAGGATCAAGTTGATTTTCTGACTTGCTGTGTCCATTTTAGCATATTTTCCCTCAATGAAGCGTCCCAAAGTAAGTACCATGATGAGCCAAAGTATGAGGATAAATGCACCAAAACCCACCCAAAATTCAATCCATGGGGAAATCAGATATGTTTCTTTCAGTTGTTTCAAAAGTTCTTTAGCTTTATCTTTAAAGGTTTTTGATGATGGCTGTGTCTTTGATTCACTGAAGCCTTCAGAGGAATCATCGAAGTTTATGAAGTAGCCGGATGCAGTTCTGTCAATTGTTCCAATTGCTTCAGGATTTCTGTTTTTTGCATGTTCACTTGGTACTTCACTATAAATTGGTGTGTCTCTTCTAAATGTTTTTATTTGGGTTTTCAGAGGTCTGAGTTCTATTGCATTGTTGCATAGTCCTTGTTGTTCTTCTGTAGGCGTTTCGAATGTGATGAGCCTCTTCGATAGGACCTCTGTACTGGTAGCAAACCTTGGTGTTCTGCTACTTATTGGGAGTTCACTTGGCCTACTGTTTGTTATCGGCCACATGATTGTGGTTTTACCAGGTCGATGGATACAACTCGGTTCTCCTTTTTTCCAGCAAGTGGCGGTAGTACAACTGATCTTGTCCCGTTGACAGACAAGACAGGAACTGCTTTTCTGTAAGAAGGCCCAAATTCCTTCTTTACCGCGATCTTCTCCCTGACTAGATCCCCGACTTTTGGAATCCAGACAGGTCTTGCTGGGACAGGTGGTGGTTCTTCAGTGGTTGTTGGCTGTTGTTCCAACTTTATGTTGCTCAGGTCTTTTCTTGTTTTGTTTAAGTCCTGCAAAATAGCCAAACGGTCTTTGATATCAAAGCTTTTTTCTTTCACCACTGAAGTCTGACTGTCAAGGTCAGAGATTAACATCCTAGTTCCGAATAATAATTCGTACGGACTGAATCCCTTCAGAGAATTTCTTGGCAAGTTATTTAGACTACGTTGGACACTTATTAGATGTTTGACCCACCCAGCTCCCGAACCTAATATCCTTTCCGTTATAGATTGCTTTATGCCTTGGTTTTTTCTTTACACCATCCCGTACCCTCAGGAAGGAAGTGAGAAGATTCCCGCTGGGCTATGCTCATTTGGTCATGTTTCCCCTCAGGCTGGAGGGCTAGAGTGAAAACAATGGTCAAACGTAGCATGCTCTTAGCGTATATGCCATTTAGACTCGCAAATCTTTGTATAACAGTCCAGACGTCAGCCGAGTGCTGAGGATCTACATTATAAGTGGAAACTAGCCTGTATATGTTAATCGCAACCCTTCCTTTTTACTCTTGATTTTTTCTGGAGCAAAACGGCGAGGTATTAAACTGTTTCTCTCCCCACTGCGATCTCTGTTGCAGTTTGGGCAGTTTTTTACAAACATGGTGTGACGCAGGCTCATGCCTGGCCACCAGTACCGTGATTGTAATTCTTCCAGAGAATCTTTCAGTTTGAGGTGTCTGAGACCCTCGCCCATATGTGCGTCTGCGATTAACAAGTTTCTCCTGTCCATGTTTGGAATCACTCTATCCCCCACTCCAGGGATTCGAGCAAAAGGGACGGAGTTTGCATCGATTATGTATGTATAATTGAGTGGATAGTTGATCGGTAACGCTGAGCAGTCGCCTTTTGATGACGTTTTCACCGCCAGCACTGTTTCACCGTCAATGTATTTTGATGTACGCTTTTTTCGAACTACGGGAGCCGATTTAGTGGCTGCCGCGCTGGCGGTTTCAGCCAATGAATTCCCTGCAACGTGAACGCCATCACGCTGATGACTCAGTGAGTGTGTCACGTGAGTCTTTGGTAGCTCTTTCTGAAAAAGAGCTATTTGTTCCCAGAGCAGTTTTTGCTTTATTGGTGCATCTGTGTCATCTTTGTAACCGTTTTGAATCCATGTCTGCAAATCGCTGTTATATGATTTGACGCAGTAATATGAATCTGACACTATAAGTGTCGGGAATTCGCGATCCGCATTATCTAGCGCCATTTTCAATGCTAATATTTCAGTCTGTTGTTCTGAATTAGTTTCTACTGAGTGTGTTTTTGTTAATAGAGGTTTTAGTTTACCTCCGCGCCACACTTCTTTTGTAATCTCACATGTGGGGTTGTATGCTTGTTCTCCCCAAACGGAGGGTTGAGCATATCCGTTTGTATAGATTACACAGGCGTAATGTCGTAAAGGCAGAATGTCGATTGGCAGAGGATATGTTTTTTCATATTCTAGATTTTTTAATTCTTCTAGCTCTGGATCAAAGTAGTAGTATACTTTGTCAGTTGTGATTGAATTCACCCATTGTATCCATTCCGGGTTCAATGTTGTTGTTGGTAAATTACACGGTGTTGTTAATGCCTCAAAGGCTGATTCTGCTGTTCTGACTATGATGTGTCTACCGTCAGCTTGATCTTTTTCTCTAGCTATTGCGGTTTGAACTGCATGAATAATTTTTTCTTTAATGCTGAATTTCTGTTCAGCTTCTGTGTACAAGTGTGATTTGAATGCAATTGGTACCTTTTCTCCCTCATTAGAGGTTAGGTATGTGAATCCGCATCTTCCTCGGATGACTCGAATCACAAGATTGCGTGTGTTATCACGTGTTTCTAATTTTGTTTTAATTAGCATGTCTGTTTGTAAGGATCTCAAAGTTTCTGTGTGTATTTGAGTCCAATTGGATCTTTTAAAATCTGGTTTTATCAGATCATAAAGGGGTTTGACCCTTTCTGCGTAATTTGCAATGTATGTTCTTCCGAAATTTAGGAAGCCTAGAATTGACTGTAGGTTTTTTAGTGTTCTAGGTGCTTGGATTACGGCGCATTTCTCTAGGAAATTGTCAGCCAGGCTTTTGCCTTCACTTGATAATTCATATCCTAAGAATAGGACTGTCAGATGGGCAATTCTGGATTTTTTAAAGTTGAATTTGTAACCCTCTGCTGCGAACCCAAGTATTATGGTGTTCACTCTCTTCAAGTGAGTCTCCAAGTCATCGTCTGTTAAGTAAATGTCATCGACATAAGATAATGCTTCATCATCATATATTTGTAGTAATTCTGTTACTCTCGCTGAGAATACTCCCGGGCTGTTTTTGTACCCCTGGGCTAACCGACAGAATTGTTTTTGAGTGCCATTTATTGAGAACGCAGTTAAATATCTGCTCTCTGGTGCTATGTTTTGACAAAAGAATCCATTAGAGATGTCTAAGGTTGTTTTGTATTTTTTGCGCACTATGTTATTCATTAGTGCAGCACTGTGTGAGTTTTGCACTGCAAAAGTTTTGCAACATGTGTTAAGGTGTCGGTAATCCAAAACTAGACGATATGAATTGTCTGGTTTGGAGACCGGAAACAAAGGGTTGTTCATTTGTGAGGTGCAAGTTTCAATCACCCCCTGGTATTCTAGCTGATCTAGTATTTCATTTACCTGTTTTTTAGCTTCTTGCTTAATTGGGTACTGCCTTTGTGCAGTTGGTTGTGATTTTAACTGGATTTTGTGAGGAGGAGAGTCCTCATCCCATCCCACGTGATTTTTATATAAAGCAGGAGCTAGAGCTACTGCCCACTTTCTGGCAAGTGTGTATTTTTTATGAATTGGGATATGATTTGAGAAGGCAGGCATAATTACTTCTTCGCTATGAGGGCACTCCCTGACAAACTCTGGTGGCCAATCTTTTTCAGCTAGAAGGATATCATAGCCCTTGGAGAGATTATCCCAAAATAGTCCCCTTATTTTTCTAGTCTTATCCCCCTCTATACGCAATGTTATTTCGTATATTTTGTGAGGTTTGCTAACTCTGGTGTCCGCAGTTTCCACTTGAAGATATTCATTCGTGTCCACTGTCTCCAGATGATTCATAAGGACTTTGCGAGCTATGCTCACTTCTGCTGCGCTGTCTAGCATTGTCTGAGCCCATTCCCCGTTTTACAGTTGTGTCCTCAGTATTCTCGGCATTGTTAACTACCTTGAAACTGGCTACCTTCTTTTTTGGAAATTGCAATTTCTTTTTTAGCTGAGCAGGTTCCTTGTCTTTGGACTTGGCGTGCTCTTCTCTTTGTTCTGATCGTCCTCTTCTTTCCGATTTCTGCGAGGAAGTCTGAAAAGATTGAGAGGGACGTGTATCAATGTCTTGATATCTATCAGGCTTTTTTATATTATCCCTATTTCTAAGGTTATATCTTTTCCCAGAGGGGTCACTCTGGGGTGACCTGTGTCTTTGGTTCGGAGATTTTTCTCTTCGCCTAGGAGACCTTCCTCTGGACTGGAATTTCTTTTCTTTAGGATTGGATTGTTTGTTTCCATCCCAGTTCTTTTTTGGTGATGTAGAATTATTATTAAAAAATATTTTTTCAGGACTTTCAATTAGTTGCGGTTTTACTGGTATTCCACCTAAACTATCTCTACCTAGTTCCTCATAGGATTTTTCTATGATTCTGGCAATTTCAGCTGGTTGGTCTGCTATATCTGTCTCTTTTAACCTCTGGCGGATCGCCACGTTTGCTGCTTCTCCCTTTATGTTGGCTAATAATATAGCCGAGACCTGCTTGAAGTCTTTTAGTAATTTCATACCAAGAGTTAAAGCGGGTTCTGGACCGTATTCGTCTTGAATTTGTTTTAGCACATCTGGTATTACCGAAATGGATGGAACACCGTGCGTTTTTGTGTAGATGGAAGCAAAGACTGTACCCCAAGTGTCACAGTCCTCTATGTGTGGTGCGATTCCCATTGGAAGACAGATAGTCAGAATCCTGTGCTTTTCTAGAGGGGTGGTGTCTGGAAACACCGCCTCTATTTGGGTGATTTTCTGCGCCAACCAGAATGGTATTTGTTCCCGTTTAGCCGGTACTTTACCTAGGCAGGATTGGATGTTCTGTGGTGTAATTTTATTTGTGTTCCCCTGGTGAGGGGTCAGCTGTGGAAGTTTAATCGCTGGCTGAATTGAAGTCCGCATCACATACTGGACTAATTGTCTATGTATTTTTATTAATTGTTTTAGCTGTGTTAACAGCTCTGCTGCAGACATCCCATTGATGTCTGGATGTGGTGTGTATCCGGCTAGGACCGGCCACGTTGCTCCTGGTCTACCTAAAGGACCGAGCCTGGTGATGTGATTGTTATGTTTTAGGGCGCCATCAAATAAGAGCAAATGCTCTTGAAATTTGAGTGGTACTTCCACCTCCTCGAAAGGAGTGTACTCATTAGGAGGTTCCTCTATTTTGTAATAGTGGAAGTACTTTGTTACAGCATTCGCTGCTGGAAAATGTATCCATGAATAGTATACCTCTGTCTGCCGATATTCGTGTGCCTCAATTACGAATATGACTGTGCCACCTCTAGGTGTCAGTCCATTTTCTATAAGTTTTACGGTTATAGATTTCCTTTTGATGACCGGGATGAGTATTATATCCTCGTCTGCCGCCTGCATGGTAGCATCAGCTGCTGCGAGTTCAGTTGCTAATCTAACTGCCTCTCTTTCATCCTCATTGTCTGACATTTTACTGTCCAAAAGGTTATTTTGTTTGTTTGCAGATCAGGTTTCTTATGGAAACAAAGATTAGATGCACAATATTTTGGAACTGTGTATCCTTCAACGTTGACTATACCAAGAACCATACATAGGAGTTCCCTCCTGCGAGGTCTGGCGGATATAACCTTTCACCCACTCCAGACGTCTTTGGAGTATTGTGGGAAAAGGGGTCTGAGTGAGAAAGCACGACTGAGTTACTCTAAATGTCTTACGTTAGTTTTATCGCCCTTTCCAAACGCGTTGGGCGCCATGTAGTGTAGCTCCTATCATCCCAATAGGCTCTGCGCATTGGAATAATACCTACAATAGTAAAGGCCTAGACCAGACGTTAACTAGGTCTACTACTGTCGATATTAGACTTAAAGTTTTGGGTTTGCCAGCTTAGCTCAGAGTTCACTAGAAACTTTCTCGAATGTTCAGGAAAGAATTAACTTCCCTGATTAGACAAGAAGGGATTTAGTTTCTGACAACCATAGAACATGACAACTTTGCTCTCCCCTAATCAAGAGTAAATCTCGAGAGTCGTGTGAACAAAAGGCAATTTATTTTACTCAGTCAGTACGTGCATTCTTAGTCTCATCAGATTGTAGAGAAAAGGAAGAGACGGGCGTGTTCAATAAAAAGGTGTTATTTATTGATCAGTCTCTTTTCTCATACAAGAGAAATGGATCGATATTATTGCAATACTTATAGTTAAGTAAAGTGCATACATTAAAAGCAGAAGTATAAAATAATACTGTAAAAACATTGATATGGTTTCTAAGCCATAAGATGTTTAAAATGAATAAAATATATTACATACACATATACATTTGACTAAACGTACTCAACTGGTGTTTCTAGATACGCCTACCCCGTGTACCTGACCTAAGTCTAATACGAGGGCGGGAATAGAAAGTTACAGTTTAAGTTAAGTTTGTTTTTGCCAAGTGAATAACTAGAGAATTCTCTGCGAGGGGTTATTCAGTTCTGTACCTGGAAGTTAGGATGAATGAGGAATGGTATCTCTTTCTCTGGTCTCGATATTCCAGGCTGCCTGCGAGGGCTACCCGGAAGCGCCGGTGCTTGGTTTCTCGGCAGGAGAAAGCAGCTTCTCGTTCTCAGCGCGTCAGAAAGGCGGGGCTGCTGCCAGCGGGGTCTTCTCTGCTTCTGGGCTTCGGCAAGTATGGCTGCTCCGTCTCGTCACCACGCGTGTGTTTGCATAGGGCAAGATCGGTAATATTTATACCTTTAAGTTGCCGAGATTGACGTAAGGATGGACATAGATACGTCAATAAGGATGTCATACGACTTGCTCGTTAGCACATTCTTTTGCTGAAGTTCTCGGTGAAATCAAAACAATGGCCGCAGGGTTTTGCCCAGGTTGTCATAGGTTTGATTTGTTATGAGAACTCCGTATGCCTTATCAGGGGCTGGAGGAATATCGCTTGTCTAATTAGATCGCAAGCGTTATGACCTAATCAGATAACACGTTCCTGTGCCGTAGTGTGACTGCGTCAGATAACGGTATCTGCATCATGGGGATTTTCTGCCTCATGGGCTGATTACTAGTTAACTTGTTAGTTTGCTAACCAGAATAGGGTCAGGAATAGGGGGATCGATTCAGAACCTATAGGAATACATCACACAAGGAGTAGCTGAAAATAATAAAGAAAGAGATTCTGAAGGTATTGAATATGGAATAGATTTCTATAAAGATGCTAGCTGGAGTGGTAGATCTTTTACCTTCCATGATTCAGGATATTTTTCTGGGACCTTTAAATTATTGGCCATTTCAGAGGTTAAAGACCAGGCGCTAGAAGTGGTTTGAAGTATTCAGAGCAGATTGTGCTTATAGGAGAAGTGAAAGGAGAACTTGTGTGGTAGTTAAGGAATATGGAGGCTTGGAATGGGAAAGCTAACTTTGGAGGGAATCCAGAGATGATAATCGAGTCAGATGTGAATTTGGCAGGGTGGGAAGCTTGCTGTGGTGCAATTTGAACAGGAGGTATATGGTCAGAAAAGGAAAGAAGGATCCATATAAATTGTCTAGAGCTTTTGGCAATTCCTTTTCGATAAGGGGTGTTACAAGGAACACAACTCAGTGTTCCATACTCCTGAGAATGGGCAATGTATCAGCTGTGAGAAAGTAGGGAATCCGCGATCAAGCGATAGGGCAGATCTAGCACAGATTTTCTAGGATTACTGTCTGAGTCAGATTGTTCTAGTGCAGGCAGAACACATTTTATAAAGCTGATGGTGATTTGGGGACTTTGACAAGTGGATTTGGTTGAGAACTGGCTGAAGGTCCCAATAAAGGTGTTTTTTCAGCTGGCGTCCGGATCAGGAGTCAGCAGAAATAGATGTTATCAGGCAGGATTGGAGGGGTCTCAAGCTAAATGCATTTCTGACGTTCTCGATGATCATGTATTTAACTTTGATCGTGCGTGGGTGGAAGGAGTCGATGGTGTTAGTGACACCTCTATGGAAGTTGCAGGTTTGGTACCCGATTTTCCTGGAGATGCCAGAAGAGTTCTGTTGCCGACATTTCAGAGGCTTCTGTTGGGCCCTTTGGAAGGCATTTACGAGTTGGTAATGTTAGATCAAAGGAGGCTGGTAGCCTGGAACACTTCAGGCATATCTGGGAGGTGTCAGGACTTTTTCAAGAAGATTCCGATCTTATTGGAGAATCCTGTGCTTCTGGCACCAGGAAGATGTATAGATTGGCAAGACATGGTTTCCTGGTGTGTGAAGAGGGATTTTGATCCAGTTTATATGAGTGTTGTAGAAGTGGTTAAGTATTTGTCTCATTTGATTAAGTCATGTCTATCATAAAGGACTATATTGTGCATAGATCTTCTATTGCTTTAGGACATATGTGGTTGAATGGTGTTTCTGTTGGGCATGATGTTTTGGTTAAGCATTTGATGAGAAGTATAAGAGTTTCTAGACCGTACATCTTATGATAAAATTCTGTTTGGGATGTTATTAGAGAGCTTAACTATCTGGAAGGGACAGAGAACAATGCTAAGTTGAATTTGAACGTTGTGTCTCAACAGCTGACTATTTTGCTGTGTTTAGTCTTTTTTTAGGAGAGTTTCAGATGTAAGAGCTTTGGATGTTAGTTGTAGGTGTTTTAGTTCAGAAGACATATGTTTTTATGTTAGTAAAAGGACCAAGACAAATTTGAAAACAATCTTCTATCCTTATTTTGATGAGCATGATAAGTGCTGTGTGGTTCATGGCATGAAAGAGTTTGAACATCAGAACATCAGTTGAATTGCTGCCCGCATAACGCTGGTGAATGTTATTCTTTTGGATGGACTGAAGATAGGGATATTACCATGGGACATCCAAGGTGACATGACATATTTAAAGATTGCCTTACAATAAAAGGGAAAATTGAGGGAGTCTGTGGATGACATCAGGGTGATTGTCAAAGTTAACCTTTTTAAGGGATAAGTTGGACTTGAAGGGCCCTCTAGATGTTTCATAGATCCATATTGTATGAATGTTACCTATGATGTGAGGAACAATGGTCAATTATCTGCACTTGTTTACCATTTTAAATGTTAACGAAGATTGTTGAGTGTAAATTTAATAGGACCAATGTCAATTTCCTTTTCTTTGCAGGTCCCAAAGTCGGAATTGCAAATAACAAAAAAATGTGTTCACTCAAACCAACTGGAATGTCTTGGGACTTGTTATACATGTCTTCTTAAGTGACAGGTCTTCAAAGATGTTGTTATAAATAATAAATGAGGTCAGCGCTTCATCTAGGTTTTAATATTCATGCTTTTCTGCAAATTCTATTCAAAGCTGGAAAATTATGCGTCGGTTGACCCTACATAAAGAGTACTCTGATTCAAGTGTAAGATCTGTCCACTTATTAACATGGTGGGTCTCTGAACCCATTTGCTTTGATGTCACCTCTGATGCATTCTTGATGTATTCATAAACTGGCTAGCAGGGCCACTGGGAATACAAGAAACAGCAATAAAGAACAGTTGACAAAGCCTAAACGTTTCCCATTTGACAATTTTCCTTGAAAATACACATTTACCATGTTTTCATATATTCCCTATAGTGCACACTGAAATATTTTGCTACCCAGTTCTCAAATCTTTAATTTCTGGGATCATGTAAAATATGGTTTTACAATCTGAAAAACTTTCAGTGTCAATTCATTGATAGCTTCTTTTAAGTATTGGCTCTAATTTGGCAATTTTAGAATAGTAAACAATGACCTAGTACATTTAGTGGACCAGGGACTGCCAGGTCTGAACCCTGGAAATGCAAACCATATAAATAAATAAACAAATAAGTAAATAGACCTTGAACTAAAGCATTATGAGGTTTTTTAATTTGCATCATTCAATTTCGGAAGAAAAAAACAGTACCTAACTTCTTGTTACATGCTGGAACTGCAATATAAAATCATCGGAGGGCCACTTTGGTACATGGATATGAAGGAACACAGTGGATATTGTTGCTGTCCGATTGGAGTACTAGTGCCTAAGATATGATTTCATTTCAATTGAATAATCAATGTATCCACTTTCTACTCTTTACTATCCAATACAGTACTTATTTTTACATAACATTTCTTACGTCTTTTATTGCTTTTGATCCAGAAAAAATCTTGTTGTTCCATTATTTGTGTTACCCTTTGGCCATTAAACCTTGATTAATACATTTGTGAAGCATAGAATTAAGTTTCTCACACATTAAGATGCATTCTTAGTTACGAAGGCAACACCTCTTGAGAAGCAAATTAATAAAATGTGTCACAGTGACTCACCTAGTTTTGAGCATCCCAGCATTTTGGAACACCTCTGTTTTCATTTTAGAAATGTCTAATTTAATACTTTTCCAGTTATGACAGACTGATCATGCCCTAGAAGACTGCCCCATCACTGCCTTTTACCGACCTCTCTGGGGTTATGACGCACAGGATTGTGAAATCCTGCTCTTTGCCTCCAAAATGATTTGTTTTTTCTTGATTCTGTAATCTAATGTCTCTTGGATTTGCTTACTATAGTCCCAATAATATTGGTGCACTTTGAGTTATTGGCTGCAGCACCATGGAAGCAGCATAGGGAGCGGGCAAGAAAACAGTTTGTTGGCCATAAACCATCAGGAGCAGTCACCGCCACCTTCACAAATTCCATCAACCACCACCTTAGGAGTCGACAACAACAGTAATGGTATGCCTCTAGTGTGACATCCAACAAACACGTCACTGACACACAGGCACACATCCTGACACTGTGTGTGGCATCAGGAGTGGGAAGAAATTGGCCCTGAGTCAATTGAGCATCACTTGACCTGTCACCTACTACTGGTGTGCCTGCATTCTGTCTCCCACTGGGCTTCAACCTCACATTAGCAACAAGGTTGTGTGACGATGTGTCGCACACTCCTGCCAAGGCTCTTAGCCTGAAGCAGCCCGATACAGATCCTGAAACTGTTGTTTGCCACAGCGCACAAACTCACTACTTTTTATTTTATTTTATTTATTTCGAAGGTTTTTTATAGTGCAAACAAGACCCCTGCGGGTATCAGAGCGCTTTACAGGACAGATATATGAAACAAAACAAGCATTGAGAGATATAATTATGTCCAATACAAACCAACAATCGTATTACAAGTTATATACATAGTTCATGTGAGTTTAGACAAGAGAAGACATTTCATTTCTTTTTTGAAAGATGCAGTGAAGGGATTTAGCCTAGTTTCTGGGGGCAGTGCATTCCAAATCCTGGGAGCCTTACCAGAGAAGGCCCGGTTGTATGTTTTCTTCAAGGCAAATCGTTGTGGTTTCAGTAGAAGGGTACTGGAACTCCTGGAGGTTCTGTTGCCACAAGAAAGCACCAGTTTCTGTGCCAGATAACTCGGAGTGTTGTGATGTATGGCCTTGTTCATCATACATGCGATTTGTAGTTGAATTCTGGCTTAGAAAGGTAGCCAGTTAAGGGCTCTAAGGTCCGGGGAGATGTGACAGTTTCTTTTGGAGCATGTGGTGAGTCTAGCTGCTGCGTTGATTGAAGATCTTAGAGTGGCCGTTGTCGATTTGGGTAGACCGCAAAGATAGGCAATCCCATATTCCACTCTTGGGATTACTAGTGCTTGAACTGACAGTTTGAAGTCATTTGTGGGAAGGAAGGGTTTTAGTTTTCTCAAGGTGTACATCTGAAAATGTGCTCCTTTTGCTGCTGCTCTCATGTGTTTCTGCATGTTTAGTTTTCTGTCAAGAGTTACTCCCAGCGATTTCCCTGTGTCGATAATAAGATGTTGGCAGTTGAGTGCTGTTAGGTGTTTCAGCCAATCATAAATAATGGTCCATTGGTTGGAAGGAGCGATTATGAGGAATTCAGTTTTGAGTGTGTTTAGTGTCAGATGGTTTTCGACCAGCCAGGTCTGAGTTTTTTGTAGCGATAAGTTGATAAATTTGATGTCCTCTAGCGAGTGGATCTTTAAATATAGTTGTGTATCATCTGCATACATGTGATAATGGGCATTAGAGAAGCTGAGAATTTTGGTGAGCAGTTCCATGAATAGGATGAAAAGTGTAGGAGAGAGAGATGATCCCAGTGGGACTGGGATGGGCTTGGACAAGGATTGATTAACCTTGAATCTTTGTGATCTATTTTGAAGGAAAGAGGTTAGCCAATTTAGAACCGTTCCAGATAATCCCATTCTGTTCTTCAGGAGATCTAGCAAGTTGTCGTGTTTGACAGTGTCAAAGGCCGAAGATAGGTCAAGCGAGATTAGCAAAAAAGCTTTGTTTTGGTCTAGGATTTTTAGTGCGTCATCTATTATGTGGGTCATGGCTGATTCAGTACTGTGCCCTGCAAGGAAGCTGGATTGGTATTGGTTGAGTAGGTTGAAATGGTCTATGTGGTTGCCAAGCTGTATGTGGACACATTTTTCTTAGAGTTTGGCCAGAGTTGGGATTTTGGATATTGGGCGGTAATTATTTAAGTCTGAGAGGTCAACCATTGGTTTCTTTAGGATGGGGGATACCTGCCCAGATTTAAGAATTTCTAGGATGATTCCTTGAAGCAGAGAGGTATTTATAATCTTGGTCCATAGAGGCAGTAACAGTAGAATGAAGTATTTAGGTAATTTGCAGGAAGAGAGTCTGTGAAGTGGTTGGAGGGATTCAAATCCATGAGCATTTTTAAAATAGCGTCTTCACTATATGTGTTGAAGGAGGACCAGGGGGCGTTATTTTTGAGGTCGAACTTTGGTGATCATATGAGTGGGGCTCCTGGAGGGGGAGATGAAATGCCCATGTGAGTGTCAGTATGGGTTATTAAGTCATTAAGCAGGTCCGTCTTTATGTTTTCTGTCTTCATAGTGAAGAAGGAGACAAATCCTCAAACTGCTTACTACAAGCATCAGCTCCTCTGCAGAAGACCTCTCTCCCTTCTATCCCATCCCAGTTCTCTAGACAAGCTGGGCCACTGCCCATTAAGCCAAACCTTTGCATGGTAAATGTAAAAAAAATGCATGCACACACAGATGGTGCACTACCACCAGGAGGTAGCACCTCCTTCTTAACAATTAGGGAGTGTAAATCCTGCACGCTGCATCAACAACATCCCTCACACATGGCTGCCCCCGGAGAGCATAGTTTCAAAGGCACCACTGGATCTCAAAGGTGAAATGGAGCAAATCTGCATCCAGCAAAGATATTTAAAAATACATTTAAGTTTGAAGCTACTGACTTGCCTAGCATCTAGATCCCCCACCTGGATGTAGGGAGACAACACTGACTTATGAGAGGTAAAGCATCATCCTCAACCTGTTTTCACACGTCATGGCAATTTCTAATTACAGCCACAAGTGAGCTCATGGATCAAAAGCTAATAGGACAGGAGCAGGGGCACTCAGCATGAATATATACCATCCAGCAGTCTTGTAGCAGGCAGATTAACCACCATGGGAGACAACAACCAAGGATACTGGGTTAACCCTATGGAGGTGAAATAGCAGCCATGCCTCTCTCTTAGGCCACACCAGCAACTGACCAGCACCATTTCGTCAGACCTTTCTCATAGAGCAGTTGGACATTCTAATCCACTCCCTCCCAAGAGTGAACTTTGAGACCCAGGCACAGAGGATCCAGAATGGTGTATATGTGTCACCCCGCTTTATAACTAGTTCAAGGCAATGAAAGTGACAGATGACAGATTAAGCGCTTACTCCCCCTCCACTACTCCGGAGAAAAGAGTTTCAAATTCTTTGAAAACATAGCCCATGCGGTAGATGCATCTAACTATGAAGGGGAAATCCCCGCACTCAATAAATACTTTGATCCACAAATTAACCCTGATTTTGAGAGGTTTAATCTGAGGTAAAACCATCATCATAGAGTCCGCTGACATGGTCTATGCCAGGTTGGGGAACTTGCACTTGCATCATCCTCTGAAACCAGTGTGTGCTCAATCAATAAATCAATCAAGAGTATTTGTAAAGCGCGCTACTCACCCGCTAGGGTCTCAAGGCGCTGGGGGGCTGCTACTGCTCGAAAAGCCAGGTCTTGAGTTGCTTCCTGAAGGAGAGATGGGCCTGGGTGAGTCGTAGGTGGGTGGGGAGGGTGTTCCAGGTCTTGGCCGCCAGGTATGTGAAGGATCTTCCTCCGGTGGTGGTTCTGCAGATCCGTGAGACGGTGGCGAGGGCGAGGCTGGCTGAGCGGAGCTGGCGGGTTGGCGTGTAGAACGTGTTGAGGTATTCAGGGCCCAAGTCGTGGAGAGCCTTGTGTGCATGGGTGAGGAGTCTGAACGTGATCCTCTTGCTGACGGGGAGCCAGTGCAGGTCCCTCAGGTGGGCAGAGATGTGCCTATGTCGGGGGATGTCCAAGACGAGTCGTGCTGAGGCGTTCTGGATGCGCTGGAGTCTTTTCTGTAGTTTGGCGGTGGTCCCAGCGTAGAGGGCGTTCCCATAGTCCAGACGGTTGGTGACGAGGGCCTGGGTGACCATTTTCCTGGTTCCAGTGGGGATCCAGCGGAAGATCTTACAGAGCATGCGGAGTGTGTTGAAGCAGGAGGAGGTAACAGCGTTAACTTGCCAGGCCATCGTGAGGGAGGAGTCAAGGATGAAGCCCAGGTTGCGTGCGTGGTCCGTGGGCTTGGGTGGGGGGCCCAGAGCAGGGGGCCACCAGGAGTCATCCCAGGCGGAGATGGATGGGCCGAGGATGAGGACTCCCGTCTTGTCTGAGTTCAGTTTCAGGCGGCTGAGCTTCATCCAGTCTGCGATGTTTTTCATTCCGTCCTGGAAGCTGGCTCTGGCGGAGGTGGGGTCGTTGGTGAGGGAGAGGATCAGTTGGGTATCGTCGGCGTAGGAGATTATGTTGAGGTTGTGCTTGCGTGCGATGGCTGCGAGGGGGCTCATGTAGACGTTGAAGAGGGTGGGGCTGAGGGAGGAGCCTTGAGGTACGCCGCAGATGATCTTGGTGGCTTCTGCGAGGAAGGGCGGGAGACGGACTCTTTGGGTTCTGTCGGAGAGGAAGGAGGTGATCCATTCCAGGGCCTTTCCTTGGATCCCGGCGTGGCGGAGGCAGGTTGTCAGCGTGCGGTGGCAGACCGAGTCGAATGCAGCCGAAAGGTCGAGCAGGATGAGGGCGGCGGTTTCTCCGTTGTCTAGCAGGGTCCGGATGTCGTCGGTGGCCGCGATGAGAGCGGTCTCGGTGCTGTGGTTCGCTCGGAATCCGGACTTCGATGGGTCGAGGGAGCCGTTCGTCTCCAGGAAGGCTGTCAGCTGTTTGTTGACGGTTTTCTTGATGACTTTTGCAGGGAAGGGAAGGAGCGAGATGGGACGGAATTTCTTGAGGTCTGAGGAGTCTGCGGTGGGTTTCTTCAGGAGGGAGCTGATCTCTGCATGCTTCCAGCTCTCCGGGAAGGTGGCGGATATGAAGGAGTTGTTGATGATGTCCCAAAGTTTGGGTGCGATGATGGAGTTGGCTTTGTTGAAGATGTGGTGTGGGCAGGGATCGGCTGGGGAGCCCGAGTGGATGGTGTTCATCCTGTGGGTGGTATCTTCCGTGCTGACCTGAGTCCAGGCGCACAGGGTGGTGGTGGGGGGTGTAGGTTCGGTGGTGAGGTACGAGTTCTGAGCGCCGAAGCTGTCGTGTATGTCGATGATCTTACGGTGAAAAAAGGTGGCCAGAGAGTTGCAGAGGTCTTGAGAAGGCGTGATGTCGTTGTTGCTGGCATTGGGGTTCGAGAGCTCTTTCACGACGTTGAAGAGTTCCTTGCTGTTGTGGGTGTTGTTGTCCAGTCATTCTCTGAAGGATGACCTTTTGGTGGTGCGGATCAGCTGGTGGTGTTTGCGGGTGTCGTTCTTGAGGGCTGTCATGTTATCCGTTCGTGGAGAAGTGTGGCTCAGGGGTTAGAGGCAGCAGACCCGGAAGCTGAGATCGGTCCTGGACCAGGGTTCAATTCCCCGCCTCGGCGGGTCTTGGGCTAAAAATTCCACGGACTCGATAATTCTCGCCCCGGTGCCTCCTCAACTCACGGGTTCACACTCTGCGACTCTGGGCAATAGCTTGCTTAATCTCCACAACGGCCCCTCGCGGCGGAATGCCTGACTTTCACCTTGTGGATACCCTGCTATCTCACAGGGGAATGTCAGGACGGGTTCCCTAAGCAAGCGCCGGGAAACCCACTGCGGGTAGCTGTGCGCTATATAAGCTCAACTACATTTACATTTACATTTACATCCGTTGACTGGTTGTGGCGCTAGGCTTACTCCAGGTCACGGCAGGATTTCTTGGAGTCTTTGAGATCGTTGGTGAACAACGCGGCTTTCTTGCTGTTGAGGTTGCTGGGAGGGTTTTTCAGTGGAGCAAGGGTGTCGGCGCAGTCGGTGATCCACTGTGTGAGGTTGCGGGCTCCTTCGTTGGGGTCCATGGTGTTGGTGGGAGGGTTTAGGCTCAAGGAGGTGGTGAGTCGGTCGGTGGTGATCTTACTCCAGCATCTTCGGGGGGTTTGTTGAGGGCAGTGGTGGGTCGTTGTTTTCCTGAAGTTATAGTGTAGGGAGCTGTGGTCGGTCCAGTGGAGCTCGGTGGTGTGGCTGAAGGAGATGTGGTTGCTGGAGGAGAAGACGGGGTCGAGCGTGTGGCCGGCGTAATGGGTGGGGGTGTTGACCAGTTGCTTGAATCCGAGGTTGACGAGGTTGTCTAGTAGGGCGGTGGTGTTGTTGTCCTGGTCGTTCTCCAGGTGGAAGTTGAGGTCTCCTAGGAGGATGTAGTCGGGGGAGGCGAGGGCGAGCGGGCTGATGAAGTCTGCGATGGCCTCGCTGAAGTGTGAGCGTGGTCCCGGGGGTCTGTAGATGAGGGTTCCTCTGAGGGTGATCTTGGGGTCGGTGTGAATCTGGAAATGCAGGTGCTCTGCAGTGGCGAGGGTGTCGTCGGTGTTGATCGTGATGCGGATAGTGTTTCTGTGGGCGATGGCGATGCCTCCTCCGGTCTGGTTGACGCGGTCCCTCCGGATGATCTTGTAGCCGTCAGGGATGGCAATGGCGATGTCGGGGGCAGAGGAGGCATTCATCCAGGTTTCCGTGAAGAAGGCGACGTCTGGTGCCGTTTTGTCCAGGAGGTCCCATAGTTCGACGGCGTGCCTGTGGATGGAGCGGGTGTTGAGCAGGATGCACTTGAGGTGGTTGTTGTTGGCCGCTGTTTTGGCTGGCGCGGTGCAGGACCAAGTGCAGGTGAAGTAGCAGGCGTGGCAGGTGAAGGCTCCGTGGGTGCGTTTCGGGGTGGCTTGGTAGCAGGCTGGATGTCGGCCGGTGTTGAGTCCGTGGAGGGTGGCGGCGTCGTAGCTCAGTCGGGTTGGCTGGCTCTGGCGGCATCCAGGGGTTCTGGCGCTGGGCGCGGTCTAGGCGTGGACGGGCGTAGACTGGCTTACCTTTGGTGCGCCTTCGGCCCGCCCGCTGCGCGTACGCGCAGTCTCCGGCATTTATGGCGAAGTGGGAGGGAGGAGCAGCTTGGAGGCGGGAGCGGGGCGGGGAATGGGGAACGGGAGACAGGAGAAGGGGGCGGGGCCGCTGGACAGCAGCGGCGGGGAGCAGAGGGGGGTTGGAAAGAGCGGGAAAGCCGAGCGGGGAGAGCGAGGGCAAGCCTGGGCAAGCCTGGAGAGCGAGGGCAAGCCTGGAGAGCAGGGCCCTAAGGAGAGGCGGCAGCAAGAGGGCCAAGCAGACAGCGGCAGCAGAATCCGGGCACACGGGGCCGTGCGGTAGTGGAGTGACCGGGTCAAGGGTCCGTTCATATAAGTGTGTGCATCAGCAGTGCTACAACTTCACATCTTTCACATATTGCACAAACCAGGAATGTACCAAGAGAAAATGATAATGCTGGCAAGGTCTCACAAGCTCTCCAACAAAGGAAGAGTCGGCATCTGGGAAGAGCAGCCAACCCCTCAGACCTGCCTGCAATGACGATTAGGAAAAGGGAATCCTCTTAATATTCTTTGCCAGGAGCAACCCATGTCAATGCAGGAAAACGTGGACCACTTGTGAAACTGAAATACAACACTCCAGAAAAACAGCCATGAAACAGGACAATCAGGTAATGTCATGTGTCAGCAACAGCTCAACGATATCCACCCACAATCATCACTGATCACAACAGAGACTAGGGGCCATATTATCAAGAATGGCGATAACATTATCGCTGCTTTAGAGGCAGGAAACTTCTGCTAAAGCGGCGATAAGGAGCTTGATAATATGCCCTGGAGAATTCCAATAGAAGCCCAGGTTTGTGGTCCTTCACACCAGAACATGGGCTTCAATTGGAATTCCCTAGGGCATATTATCAAGCCCCTTATCGATGCTTTATTGTCAGTTTCCTGCCGCTAAAGCGAAGATAATGTTATCGCCATTCTTGATAATATGGCCCTAGGATCATTCGTATGACACCACTGACCAATTGTCTCTGGTTGGTGTAATTCTTAACACTGTTAAACATGTAAAAGACCATTGTCAGGCAAAATGCTTTGTAGCAGCAGTTGGAACAAGCATACTATGTAATTGCACAATTGTGTAAGAACTCAATCTGATCAGCTTTGCAATCAATCTTAACTGAAAGAGATTTACACCATCTTACAAGATTTTGTCAGCCTTTTCGATGGCTTTAGTTGCTTCAAGGCATTCTTGATAAAACTACATATAGATACATCAATGCCCCCAGCAATCTCTAGCCACTGGCATGAGTCATTCCACGAGAGGTTCATAGAAAAAAACTTGGGTCCAAAACCCTTAGACTCTCATAAGGTGGTTGCCAACAAGTCCAAGCTACCATGCACTATCCACCTGTGCATAGATAGACATTCAGCTTCATAATCAGGCATCATGGAGGCAACAAAATCTGCCCTGCTTGTTTGCCAACCTCAAATTCAACCGCCACAGCACAAAGTAGTTCACAAAGCTGAATCTCCACTCCAGATACCATTAGCCCCTCCCTGAGGAATGTTTGCTCTACATCACTTTTTTCTCCAGTCATGGTGGTCTCTGTAGATAATCACATTTGAATGTTGGAATCTTCTCAGCCACAGATGTGTTCCAGAAAATTAGTAAAGAGGTCCTCATGGGACTTGAGAGCGTGCTGAACCTCAGCGGCGACATACTGATTTACACTCACAGATTCAAAGAACATTATAGAAGGCTGAGGGCCACCTTCTAGAGGCTCGGAGACATAAGGCTAACCTCCAACAAGAATAAAATGTCTTACCTGAAGCAAAATTCTGTGGTTACTTAGGGGTATATTATCAAGGGGTTTTATCTCCGCTTTTTTGGCTTTAAAAGCCAAGAAAGCGGAGATAAAATGATCTCCCTATTACCAAGCTGTCGCTAACACCTGTTAGCGACAGCTAATAGGAGATAGCGACCATCATGGGCCCCACTTTGCATGTCAGTGATATTTATCACTAATGATATGCAAAGTGGGCGTGCCAAGATGTTAGCGACTGGAAACAGTCGCTAACATCGCTATCTCCTATTACCAACTTTTGGAGATATTTGCGCTAAGGGCGAATATCTCCAAAAGCTAACACCTGCCCTGAGCAGTTCTTAGCCATGTTATCCAATGGGAGGTGGATAACATGGCTAAGAGCATTTGCTCGATAATGCATGAATATCGCTGACTTTTCAGCGATATTCATGCATTGCGGGCGTTTTTTATCGCATTTGCGATAAACCTTGCTAATAGCAAGGTTTATCTGCGATAAAAATCGCCGATGTGCGGCGATAATTTTTGTCTCTAAACAAGTTAGAGACAAAAATTATCGCTAGTTGTTGATAATATACCCCTTAATCTCTGGAGATTATGGGAAAGTTGACCGCTTCAATCTAGCACATATCACGATGCCGCCTCACCAGCCTCTGTAACAAGCAACATGAGAAAACAACAGCAACCCCATAAATACCTGTGCCTAGCACCGCAATGCATATGTTGGAGTCAAATTTGTATTTGTATTGTTTTTGTGTGATAACGGGTGCATTAAAACAGCCCCTGCATTTGGTTCCATTTTAAGCCCTGGTCTATAACCTGATTTAATGGCAGGACGTGTATTTCATTTAATTACCAGGCACACCTGCACTCTTCTATCTTCTAGACATGATGAAGTATGTACCTTCTTTTTTGTTGTTTTCTTGTTTGTGCTGTAGTGAAAATTACAGATAGGTGAGACGGGTGCTTTATCTCTTCAGCTGCACAAATGTGTTGGGTCAGCAACACAACAAAGAAACCATCTGATTCCGTCCATTAATCCATCATTAACATGGTTCATATTTCGACCACTTCAACAATAATAGTTGATGCTGTTAGCTAGGAGGTGAAGTGCGCACTTTTTATGAATGGTTGTGTCAAGTTGAACTTTATCAGCACTGCTCAGAGACATGGCTTTATTTTAAGTCTCATGCATCAGCCCACGTGATGAACGTTACATCTTTTCTTTCTACCCAAACTTTAAAAGGAAGTGAAGTACAAAAGAGCCACTTACAAATGTTGTTGAGTGCGGTCAATAGCTTTGGCACTTTTCTTTGCCTGCTCATCCATTGACTGGTTGACTCTTGACTGCATTTATTCTCTTTTGTAAACAAAACACTTCAAAGCTGAATTCATTTTTATGAGCGGTGCTTAAGTGATAGCAGTGTCTTTCCTCAGGTTATTGGTGTCGAGTTTGTCTTTTGGGTTCTCATGGTAAATTATGGCTTCTCGGAGTAAAAATTTTAGTAGTGTGTCTCGGAGGCATAGTGGCAAACTCTCTGCAGTTCAAATAATGGGGAAGGAGAAATAAAGCATATCACTGACACAATATTGTGGTAAGAAATATTGTAAAATTAATGTCGTAAAAAAATCCCATATATATAAAGGAAAGTATAAAAATATCAGAAAGAAAAAACTAATATCGCTAAAAATAGACAAAAGTATTGATTTTTTTATGAAGAAGTAAATTATAAATATATTAATATATAATGTTCATATAATGTAAAATAAATATATTTCACTAATTTGTATTACTATATTTATATAAATAAATACTTATATATTAATATACACAGATAGTGTAAAATAATAAAAAACTATTTGCTCAACATGTTATTCATTTTTTAATGTAAAATGTATTATTATGAAGATATATATATATATATATTCATAGTACTCAATTTCAAATATTAAAAAAGTTGATATCATCTAAAATAAATGTTTTCTTAACAATGTGCTATACAAATATATCAAATAATTAATAAACATTATTTTTACCACTATTATTGAAAATCAAATTAAACATAGATAATATTAAAAATAGTATTACTTACCTAAAAAAAAATATTCTTGTCAATGATATTTGTGCATCACAATATGTGTGTATCACAATATTTATTTTCTGATATTTCTGTCTCCTCATATTTTTAATCTGATATTTTGTCAAAACACTCGAACACATGCCTTCCCAAATAGGCTGGCCAGAGTTTGCAACAAGAAGATCTCTCCTAGGGGTTGGAGCTGCTGACTTTTGCACTAGCGAGCCAGGTTTAAATCCCTGCCTCAGCTCAACATTCTGTGATTCTGGGCAAATCACTTAAAAGCTGATATAGAATTAAGGGGATGGGTTACTCCATCACAAACATGATGGATAACCCATCTGCCATATTATAAGTGCATTATTACAGGTGCATTATATCCAAAGGCACTTGTAATACAGTGGAAAGGATATTCATCATATTTGTGACAGAGTAACCCATCTCCGAACAGTTAATGACGTGCTTAATCTCCTCATGCCTAAAAATGTGTAACATCTGGTTCTCATTTAAAGATCTTTAATGCCCGCAGGCCAAGTACATACTATATGAAACTGTAAATTTACGCAAAAAATCTCTAATCTTGCTAAGAGCTCCCAAGTGATTGTACTTTGTAGAGGACAGTTGTAGTGATGAAGTAAACTAATATGAAGCATGCCAATGGAAGGGTGTGAGGGTAACCACATTTTTTCAGAAACATCCTATAGCAAAGGTTTGATGCATTTGTTGAGTTAACAAGTCAAATCAAATCAACAGTGTCAATTCGAACTGTCTAAATGTACATGTCGCCATGCATGAGTACATATGTGTTATGTTATGACAATAGGGCTTTCATTTTTTACATTTTAATTTACCATTCGAAAGTACCCATCTTGGCGAGGTAAATGTAAAAAATATAATAAAAAGTGCCAGAGCTCATTATAAGACCCATGTGTAATAACAAACATATGATGCATAAGTCACCAGGCATGTGCAAATATGGTTCATGATGCTGTGGCGATAATTTTTTAAAACGTTTAACTTACAGTTCCAGGATAGTTGTTTTCCAGCTTGGAGCGGTACCTTAAGAAAATATGAAATGGGTGAAAAATAAAAGTAGGGGACTCAATGGAGCAGCAGAGGAGTGAGGCAAGCAGTGGTTATCAGGGAGGAGTGGTAGAAAAACAGAGGGGCTAAAGATAGAGGAAGAAAACAGAACCTGAGTGGGACAGGTCAAAAAAATATAAAAAGCACACAAAAGCGACGGTAGGGGAAAAAAAGTGAAACGGAAATCAGAGGTGAGCAGGCAGTGGTGGAGAGAAAAAGAGGCGGAGGGGTAGGGAAGAAAAATGAAGCCGAGTGAGACTACGAAGGGTAGAGGAAGCAATAGTCGAGCTGGGGGAAGCAAGGTAGAGCAGAGTTGGTGAAGTGAACAGGAAGTAGCACACAAATATATGAACGCATATGGAGTTCTGAACAAAAAAAGGAGGGAAAGAAGCTATGCAGCAGAGTACAGACAAACACAAAAAGAGGCAGGAATGCTGTTGAATATAAAGCAAGCAAATAAGTTAGAAAACAAAGGCAACCAATAACGAGCAGTGGGCCTACCTAAAGTATCGGTGTGATAAATTGGGTTGTTGGCTGAATGGGGTGGTTAAGCAGCAACCACAATCCTTGTCAGAGTGAGGCATAAGCCAACCTGAAATTAACTCATGCTCAACCCTCTTGTAGTTTGGCACAGAACAGTCAGGTTTAACTCATGCTCAACCCTCTTGTAGTTTGGCACAGAGCAGTCAGGTTTAACTCTACAGCAGCTCCGTAGAGCTCCGTGTGGCTTGGGAGCTTCATGACAAAATTTCAGGACCCAAGCTTCTATCATCCGACTTGGCAGATAGCCCACTGCATTGGTACACAGTACCTTTCCAACCATGCCAGCATTGTCCGTTTTGAGTAAATGCCGACTGCGGGACAGCTTGAAATCGGACTGACCATTGTGAGGCTGCCATCTTAAAAGCATCACAACGCGCCTCATATCGCTTGTGACCTCCAAAACACGTAATTCGATCCTCAAAGATTAAGAGAATCAACGGAGCCGTCGGTGCTGCAAGGGATATACCGCAGTGTTGAGGATTGCCGTCAATCAGACTCCGGACTGGTGGCCGCCGTGGAATCAAGATGGCATTGGTGAGGACATAGGTGGAGGGCCTGTTGCAGGGGTGACGCGGAGGACCTGCTGCGGCATCGGGAGGGTGGGGGCGCACTGAATACCGCTTGGGAGCCAAGACACTACGTTCGAGGTGCGCCTGGCAGGGGGTCCTCTACCAGACGTCACTGCGTTGGAGTGGCAGCGGAAACTCCGAGTGAAGGGGAAGACCCGCGAACCACAGAATCTCCCGTTTGTCTCTCCAGCAACAGTGGAGAGTGCCGGGGAACACAGTGGGTAATTGATGGAGGTGGCGAGCATAATTCAACGCCGCAGTCTGGAGGCCTACGCCCGAGGCCCCGAAAGCTCCTGAACGTGCCCTGAACCGAAGCTTACTGGTGAACATGAAGCTCTTCTGAAAGATCATGAAGACTTGAAAAAAAAGTTGGATGCCTCGAAAGCCAGGAACGAGGTCTTTACTAATGAGGTGAAAACACTGAAGAGCCAAATCGTAACGCTGATGGAGAAAGGAAAGCACGATGATGAGCTTATCGATGCTTTAATGGTACAGAATGGCTATAAACATTGACATTCCCCTTCTAACATCCACCCTTTAGTGATATTGCCCTGATGTGAGGATTTGCCTTGCCGACCCATTTGTCAGAGGTAACTTTTAATATGCTTAAATACGCATCTAAGCCATCTAAAATAGCCAAGGTGTCAAACTACTACACACCAGCGGAAAAAAACAGGTGGGGGACCTGGAGTGTTTTGAATCCAGAATGGCGCTGACCAAGGAAGACCTGTTAGCGTCCCTGATGGACTTCAAGACTAAACTCAACACCAAGGCCACAACCCCCCTGCCTGACCTCAATTTGGCCGCCTCAGTTGGGCTCTCCATGATGCTCTACCACTCCTGGACAATAGAACTGGTCATCGACCTGATCGTAACCACATCCCTTACCTGACCTGGATCCTGCTCTCCCCCAGGACATGTTCTCTTTGAACTTTCCCTCGACCGTGGAGACCCTTCTATTTGACCACAAGCCTGTATCCAAGAACTTCAAGGGGGAGAAAAGAAACAAACAGTGAACATGCTGTGAAAGAAGGCCAAGCACAGAAGTAAAACGTGTGGTGGTACCCACAATTGCGGCATACGCAATCCCCACTATTCCCGAATTGAAAAGTTTTCGAAGTGCCTTAATAGATAAGCTACGCGGCCACTTATTCCAGCGGTTATACCATAGGCACTCTCAGTCGCCCCCTAACCCGCTCTTCTTTCACCAGCAGGTCCACAAATTGCTGCCTGGGGTCATTGTACCACCTGCTCTCACTTTCATACATTCAACACCATCACATGCTCTCCGGTTCGACACGAGGTAATCAGTCCTCTTGCGATGAACTTTTTGCTTTCTGTAGTCAATAAATCATTCCTCACTCACTTCTTGATAGTATCCACCTTATGCGCCACACTTACCATCACACGTTTTACTTCCGTACTTGCCCATCTTTCAAAACACTTCCCAAGCATATCACGGTGCCAATATTCACCTAAATTTCTTCAGCATTTTTTTCTCTGCGTAAACATTAACCGCCCCCCCCCCCCATAGTCCTTGACCTAAGTGAAACCTCTGCGGTAATTGTCTAGTTAATCACTCCATCTCAATCTGAATATGGCCCATGTTCACTGTTTGATATTATCTTTTCTCCCCCTTTTTTCTACATTCCTGAAATGTTGTTGAATCCCCCTCTTTATCCAGTAATCACAGGCAATTGTTTTCAGGCATCATATCTATAATGTCCTCATGATGATCCTATATCTTTCTGTAAAGGATCGAAATGCTGCCGACATGTTGTCAACCTTATACACTGTTATTTGTAAATGCCATTATGTGAAAAGGTGACTTTTCTCTAAATGTTGTTTGCTATACTATGATTGCTACCTACAAACAACCACATGCTGCCTGAGCCTTCTCTGTTTCTTCCCCCCCTGTTTTGTGAGTTCTTGGATACAGGCTTGCGTCCCACTGTAATTAATTCACATGTTTTTGTTTACCTCTTTATTTGCATATTAAACTGCCCTTATCCAGCTGTATAACGGCTACAATATAGTACTTATTGGGTCTATATGCAATCTTTCCTTAATTATTTTATTTTCTTGCTAAGGGACCATTGTCTCTAATAATAATTTAAGCTCCCAAGGTCCCTGACTGATCCTAAACTGGGTTAACTTGTTTTTTACAATATGCGTCATAGGAATTGAGCAGGAATTCACAGTATTTAACATTATATGGCGCATTCCTGTCTTTTGCTTGCACTGGCACACAAGGAGCTGCCCAGTGCTAATGCAGGCCTGTGTAGTAACCAGCAATGTTTTGTGCAGTAAGAGACACCTTCCTGCACAAAAACAATCTTCCAAGGCATTTTCCTCCAGAATGCAGCACACATTGAAAGAAGGAAAAAATGAGGAGAAATAAAGATATTTTTATGTATTCCCAGGTCTACCAGCAATGGTTCATTGGAACACCCATGCTTCATCCGAGGAACCTCTCTCTGGGGCAAAGTAACACAAAGCAGCGATTTGAACTTTGTTGTGTCAGTCTAGATATATCAACCCATGCAAGGCCATGCAAAGTGGCCTTTGCACGCCTTGAGAAATGTTACTTAGTAATTGTGTCGCCCTTGTGCCCCATTGCGTGACTCAAGGGTGATGCAACTGCTAATTAAATATGTACCTATATATGCCCAAAATCCATGGCTACTCAGGCAGTGATGGGCTCAATGCACATTCTCTCTCCAGGCACCCTCCATCAAGGCCCTACGTCCTCTCTTACAAAAGGCAAATTATTTTAAGCTTTGGTGGTCTGCGTCCGAGACTTTGTGTCTATTGAAGGGTAATAAATTACACCAATTTATAGATTTGGAAAATATCAATGTTATCACATTTATGTTAGTGGGTGGTCCTATCAGAAGGTTCCTCGAACGATGGCTATATCTCCTAAAAGTACGATACTATTCTTAATATTCTTTAAAGGAATCACAAACATCATAAAAACAAAATAACTGCTGCATATCTACATTGCAATACACCCTTTCTGTTTTGATCCTGGAAAATTCTAGCACACAGATGTAGATGCATTTTAAAACCAGGCCTACATTTGAACAAAGATTTGCTTTTCTTTAGGCACACAGGACGGTTCTTATTTCACAAAATTAAAAGGCAGTTAAAAATAAGGAGATTTAAAATAGCTAGTCTTCAGGTCACAGTTTTTTGGGGTTGAGGAAACCTTTGGGAATGGTTCAAAATGTTGGTGCCTAAGATTTACTAAAAACGCTTCTTGTGATTGTCCCCAAATAATTATGGTCATGCCTGACACCATATTTTATTAATGTGTGGGTTAGTTATGTCTGTGGTAGATGTTCTATTAGTCTGTGGATAGAAGTGAGAGGAAGAAGGTGACTACAAGCTGGCTTTTGATCATGTTAAAACCTAGGGTCTTTAGAAGAAAACATATTTATGTCTTAGTTTAATCGTAAATTTATTCTGCATGAGTTCAGGACCAAATCCGAGCATACCACACTTCCAGATGCAGGTGGTCTTAAGACTTGGCACAGCCAGGCATCAATTATGTCACACTATTTGGTGAAAGATGTATTTAACAGACAAGCAGAGAAAACAACAAGGTTTATTCACAAACTACATCCTGTTGTACAGAAAGTAGAACTACAGCAGTACTATTCGCAGACTACAACATTCTGTTCTTAAACCTATAGGCAGATACCTCACCTCCACTTCTCCTATGTTTCTATGCAGAAAACCCTGCACATGTGCATATTCATTTCAGTAGTGTTAGAAATAGGGTCTCTAGTTGACAGACATATGCACCCTCTCCAAGTAGAGACCCCCATTCTAGATACACACTAAAAGATATCCTGTGCTCACCCTCTGGTAGATTGGCCCAGAGCAGTCAGGCTTACCTAAAGAGGCAATGGGTTTGTGCAACACAACACACAGTAACACAATGAAGGATTGCATTAAGACTTCACATTGGTTTAGAAAAAGTGTCAATCATTTTTATAAATAAATCAAGACCAAAATGACAGAAATCCAATAGGTAAAATTAGAGATATGAATTTTTAAAGTATAAAAATAGTTCTGGCGCTTAGAAACAAGAAGTGCCAGAGGGGGTTATCTGGACCGGGGTAAAGTCAACAGTTCAGGTTGACCATGATGGAGTGCACGGAAGAGATAAAGAAATGCAGGCCCAGTGAACAGAATGCCATGACCCTCGCCACAACAGTGAGATGCAGGGCGCAGAAGAGCGATGCCTTGATTACGAAGACCAAGCACCGAGCCGCAATGCGTTGGTTCCGAAGTGCAATGCAGCAGGTTTCTCCACGCAGTTGAAGGAATTCATCAATCTCTCCACACTGCTGCTGTGAAGGTGCGCGGTTCTGAACTGTCAGGCTCTCAAGACGATGTGTTGTTTCTGAGAGCGATGCACCGATTAGACTCCTGCAACAGGGTTGATGCGCTGGTTCTGCTACATGCAGACTGGAGATGCAACCATTTCTCTGGTGCAAGTATCTTGGTCCCTTTCCAGTGAACCAGGCACAGGAGCAAGTGTAGAGACTTTGATATCCCTGAGACTCACGCAAAAGCAGGCAAGCGAACAAGCCTTTGGAGCTCACATTGGATGCAAGGCAGAGTCCAGCTCTCCCTCAGCAGAGTTCGAGAGCAGCAGACAGCAGGACAGCACAGAAGAAAAAAAGGTCTTCCAAATCAGCAGTCCAGCAGAGTGTCAGTCCTTGATGCATCACAGCAGTTCTTCTGACAGAGTTCAGTTACAAGTCCAGAAGTGTCTGATTTTGTGGGGAAGGAGCCCCAGTACTTATACCCAGTTGTGCGTTTACTGTGGGGGTGACTCAGAAGAAGAGTCTTTGAAGTGCACAGAAGTTCTTTCTTCCCCCCCCTAGCTCCAGGCTATCAGTAGGGGATGATCAGCCGTTTGTGTGGTGACAGGGCATTGCCAATTCAGGTCTAAGTGTCAGCCCCTCCCTCACTTCCTGTCTAGGAAGAGACATCAGAATGCAGATGAGTGCGCAGACGCACCTAACATTCCTATATTTGTCACTGTCTAGCAGGAATGCACAAAGTGTAGCTGTCACCCATCCAAGACGGGCATTAGAGACAGGCTGCAGGCACACAGAGCTGTATTAGCAGAGAAATGTTCACCTTCTAAAAGTGGCATTTCTAAAAGAGTAATGTTAAACCCAACTTTGCCAGTAAGGAGGATTTATCATTACTATTCCAAAGATATAAAACATGATACAGTCACTCCTTTCTAATCAGGAATTACAGCTTAAAAGTGTATTAAGGAATTCCCAGTGTTAACCCATGAGAGGAGTAGGCCTCACAGATGGGAAAAACTAATGTAGGGGTGTTTCACTAATGGACATGCAAAACTTAGAAGTAAATGGCCTACCTTTTACATACACAACACCTTCCCCTATGGATACTTAGGGCCTACATTAGGGGGTGACTTATGTGTGATAATAAAGGGGAGTTTAAGGCTTGGCAAATGTTTGTAAATGCCAAGTCGAAGTGAAACTTCACAAACAGGCTCTGCAGTGGCAGGCCTGAGACAGGTTTGAAAGGCTACTTGGGTAGGAAGCACAACCAGTGATGCAGGCCCACTAGTAGCATTTAATTTGCATGCCATAGATATATGTTATACTATTTACAAGTTTGTTACAAGTAAACAAAATATACCAATTGTGTTTACACCAATGTTACCATGATAAAGGGGAGAAGCACATGCACTTCAGCACTGGTCAGCAGTGGTAAAGTGCTCAGAGTCTTTAAGGCCAACAAAAAGACTCCACAAAAAGAGGAGGTAACCAGGAAAAATGTTTGGGGGAAACCACCTAAGACTGACAGAAGTCTTACAAGTAGTATATTTGGGAGGGACAAGGGGGAGTGGTGGGAATATCAGCTACTGAATTGGAGATAGTATTGAGAAATTTAAGGAAGGGGTTTAGGGAGGGAAATGCGAATTCAAACACACACCCACAAAAGATTGAGAGGATTGCTATTCGCAGACTGCACAACAGCCCTAATGTTATTAAAATAGGCTTAAATATACTACACTATTACCTTGGAATACACATTTAGGGGCATATTTACAAAGAAGTGATGGAGCGCTGCATTAGCTTTCTTGGCTTATCGCAGTGCTTCGCCACTTCTGAAGCGATGGGTTGCACCGTATTTACAACAATACAGTGCAGCCCTGTGTTTCCCCTGCGCTGGTGCTACATTTAGCTGCCTAGTGGCAATGCATGCACCCTTTCACCATAGTGCAAGAGTGCCTGCGTTGTGGTGAATGATCTTTTATGTGCAGGAAGGTGTCCCTTCCTGCACATAAACAATCTTGAATAGTGATTTGTAACGTCTATGTGTGCTGCTTTGTGCAGCACACATAGAAGTTGCAACTCGTCATTTTTAAAATGATTGTTTATATGCAGGAAGGGACATCTTCCTGCACATAAACAATCAGGCATGTCGTTTTGCTGTTTTTATGTGTGTTGCACAATGCAACACACATAAAAATAGCAAAAAAGAGGAGAAATAAAGCATTTCTCCTCATTACACCCTATTAAGACCTGATTTTCCCTGATCTTGATTTTGGTACTGCCCCATATTTACACCATACTAGTAAATAGGGGTCAGCATAAAAATCAATGGGTGTTGCAGCAGAATACCCACCACAAAACCCATTGCACACCCCTTTCATGCTAACTATAGTGTGAAAGGGTGCCTTATTTACAAGTCAGCATTGCGCCAATAAAAGCCAATAGAAGGTTTAACCCTGCCTTGTGAAGAAGGCAAAGTCCGTATCGCCACCACAACATCAGAAAAGTGACATTCTGGTGGCAATAGGGGCTTGTAAATATGCCCCCTAATTTCAAATTAATGGAGTGTTACTTTTTTTTTATTAGTGTGAGGTTAATAATACATATTTACCTACATTTGCATTGATATTGTTTACTAAAGTATTTTTCATATATATTAATCTTTAATAATTTTCCCTTTACTTTCCTCACGTCTGAAAGGATACTAATAGTAGGTTGAATATCCTGTTGTGGGAGACTTCACTCCACTGACTTCAGGGTCTGGAGAAAAGTAAGTCTACACATCGCTGTACATCTACCCACTAAAAGGATGAATAGCATGAACACGAACAAAACAAAAGTGGAAAATTAAACCTAGGTGCAGTAGTAAATATGCACATGAGTAAATATATCCATGTATATTTACCTTTGTGGATACACCCTTATTATTGGTGCGTCTACAATATGGAAGGCCAGAAGGTTTTAATCAGATCTGTGTCACCTGCCCAAACTAACTATGCAGTAATCGAGCTGGGTAATGCTTTTTCAGCACAGCAGAAAGACATGCAAATGGTTAATTGAATGTTTCATGTAGATTGCCGAATAGCACAGTAACATAAGTGGCTAGTCCTCCTGAATGTTGAATTTAATAATTAATGCCATGTGATCTGGCAAACCTTTATATTTTTCTAATTCTCTCCATGTATATTCTACGTGGTCGTGGAGGTAATGTTAAGCTATTGACTACTAAAATACAATACTAGTAGCAAGGTTTTAAAAAATGTAGACCACGCATAAAATGGTTTTAACTCCTAACTCATTCATCGTGCATTCTAATAATCGTACATCTAATTCATAGTAACTACTGAAGTATGTCAAAGCCAAGTACTGATGATTAAACCTAGGCGGAGTTCATGGAGTTCTGCCATGCAAACCCCGAGAACTGACCAAAAAACTCTGCTGTGCTACGCGGAGTTACGCAGGTGGTGGAGTGTGATTGGTAATTACTATCTGCGTTGATTTTCAGCGCCGGGTGTTTGTCCTGCACTGGAAAATCAATGTGAACTGCATCATGTGCAGAACAAGAGTGTGCTGCTTCTTTTCTGCCCCTCGAGTAGATTTCCTACCCGAGCTGCAACTTTTTAAATGCAAACAGAATGTTAGTAAACGCAAGCGGTCGTGACCACCCGCGACCACCCAAACTGATAAATACGACTGTCCATGTCGAGAAATCTCGCTGGGAGATAGATTTGATGTTGGGGAGTGCGAGTGAGGAAATAAAATCTGCTCCAACTAATTTTTGGATCTCCGTGTGCTATGTGAGTGCGGAAAACTCTGCAAACTCCGTGGAGTGCGGAAAACTCCACAAACTCCGCAGAGTGGAGTTCACCGCCTGGGCTTACTGATGATCCGTGTATTCAGTAACGTGCATGAGATACAAAAAGATGTGGCAATTACAGGCCTATCGGAAAATGGCAACTGTCTTTCTTTATTAAACTGAAGAGAACAATCTCATTTTCCAAGTTAACAAGCTTAAAATGGCAACAAAGAACCAAGATCCAAAATCTGACTAGATCTGCAAACTTTTTCAATACTGATCCCAATATTGCACTGTACCTGGCAGCTGGCAGCTTTGGTCACCACAACAGGATCAGGAAGGCAGTCTGATAAAGACAACGAACACTAAAGTTACAATTTGATATTCTGCGTCACAGGATGGAAGACTTTGAAATCCTCTAATAGGAGGTTGCACTGTAAAATGACCATTCTGGTCCAAAGGCCCAGATGCAGATGAGCCCATGGTAACACAAAGGTTGCCTAAAACAAAAGTTACAAAATAGCTCTCAGAAAACTGATCTAAACCTTGTGACCAAAGAAAATCTACACTTTTACTCACTATGTTCACCTGCACCCACACAAAACTCCTAGCAATGGCCGGTCATTCTGTACTGAAGAGTCAACTGGGACAGCAGCTTGGTCAACTGGGCCAGGGGGCTGGAAACCAATCAGAGGTCCTTTGAGAAACACGCCATGACCCCTGCCCCAGATCCTTCTGGGGCAGGGGTAAGTTTTGATAGATTGTTGAGAAACTCATGCTCCCAAAAGGACCTGTTCAAAGTGGTATCCAATAGAGCCTATTCAAAGGATGGGGCATGTATCACAACCCTCATCCAAGTAGCAGTAAATCATCAGGCCTTTCACATGCAAACAATTTTCAAAGTGCTCAGGTCCTATGTGAACACCAAAGGGGAAGATAAGATTTAAAGTCAAAGTTCAACAAATGAATTACCAATGATACTCCCCCAATAGAACCTCAAACACTGTTAATAGGAAGGCTGGATTGGCACATCTAATCATGTATCCCATAGGTGAATGAATTGATATTAAAAACAGCCATGCAGAAAACAGAGGCAATATGCTTCTCAGTGTTCAATTTGAAAGGTGAGGTCACCACACTGAGGTTGACCATACTTACTAGAGATGGCCCTTCAACTTCACTACTGATAGTAGAGCCTTCCATTGCCTCCTCTGAAAGTCCCAGACAGGTGAGTTCACATGAAGAGCAAGCACCTCATCAATGTGCACTCCAACTGTGTAGTCCAAATTCCCACTAGGACTGGGTTGTTCCTTACGAAGGGCAGTTTAGAATGCAAAACTTCCTTCTGCACCTACAAGCAACTGGGTTCTTGGTTGAGGAGGGTGTGAACCCTTCTCACGAAAGAGCTACAATCGTTGTCAGGGTGAGCGGCAAAAAGTCACTAAATTAATCTGTCTTCAACCCTCTGGTAGCTAAGCACAAAATGAGTCATGTTTAAATTAGAGGCAATGTGAAAAGTATTTATGCAGCACACAAATATTAATATTGTGAAAACACAACACAAGAAAAATCACGCACCAATTTAGTAAAATGTAATCAATTATTTGACACTAAAGTGACAAAAGTACAACCAGAGCAAAGGAGTTTTAAAGATGTAAGGTGCGTATAGCGCCTAAAAGCACACAGCACCACTCGCAGGTTATCTGGCCGTGCAAGACCGGGTGAAAGTCAAATGTTCTGGCCAACCGTGTTGGAGTGTGGGCCCCACACAGGAACCAGGTTAGCCCTGCTGAAAAAGTTACCTTCTAAGTCCAGCATGAAAAATTCTGTTCACAGTAAAGTAGGTCATGAGAAACAGGAAGAGCTGTAGCACAATGAGTAAGCTAGGTGTTGCTGGCGGTTGTTGCTGTATCGTGAAGATCTTGTCGAGCATTGTAGACAGTCGTTGCTGGTCACCAAAGGTGTTGATACTGTAACGCAAAGTCCAGATCTCGTGCAGACAGTTGCAGTAGCACACAAAGTCACATTCACTGTAGTTTCACATTGGAAGTCAGTGTGGGCGGCAAGATCTTGGAAGGTACAGGTCCATTCGCAGTCACTAAGAGCTCAAAACATCAGAATGTCTTCCTTTCTCTAAGAAAGTGCTTAACAGATGTCCACCAAGGGTCAATGACCTGGAGGCATCTCTCAGGGATCAGGGGCTCACTCCAGCAGAGGGCAGCAAAGGTCAGGCAGGTCCAGTTGTAAGTCCAAGCAGGTCCATTTGTAACAGGTCAGCTGGACAGTTGCAGAGGGGCCTCTGGAGTTTGTCGTGTCCCTGTAGCACAGAACAGGAGGTCAGTCAGCTGAGCCTTGAAGTTACTTCAGCTTGGGATGAAGGGTGCAGGTCCAGTCTACATTCTCGGCAAGCAGGGCAGGCCTCAAGCTGCAGGGCAGAAGGACATCCTACTTTTTTAGTATCCACAGGTTAAGGAGTGTACTGAAGAATTAGACCTGAGGGTCCCATTTGTATACCTAGTGCCCCCTTTGAAGTGGGGGAAGCTTTTGGAGTTTTTACCCTACAGAGGTGTCAGGAATTTCCTGCCTCCATTCCCTGATCCCAGTCTGTCTGAGCACACAATAGGTCAGTGGGAATTCCTTTGTGAGTGTCCTGGGCGAGTGCCTTTGAAGTGCAAGTGTGGTAGGTGACAGTTCCTGCTCCCCGTTAAGTCAGGATGGCCCACCCTAGACTCTCTATTGTGATATGGTCTGGGAGGAATACCCAAAGGCCAACTGTCAATTACACCTAGTCATGTGACCTAGGGTTCAAACTTCAGGCACCAAATGGATACAATGATAAAATGCCTACTTTCTAAAAATGGTTTCCAAATTGTGAAATATACCCACATGCACCATTGTCAATTGCATTCGCAAACGGTGCGAATCGCAATTTTTGGCCGTTTGCGAATGCAATTGACAAAATTGGGATGCATCATGTTTTTCACAATTTTAGGAATCGCAATCATGTTGCGATTTCTAAAATTGCGATTGCATTTAAGAAATCGCAATTTTAGATTTCTTAAATGCAATGCATGAACATTTTCAATTTGCGAATTCGCAAATAGGGGGAGGTAAATTACCATGAAGTTGACCTTCATGGTAATTTGCGAAAACTCACAAAAATGCACAAAAGTGCATTTTTGAAAGTTTCATTTTACACACACACATGCCCTTGGGGCATGTGTTTGTGAAAAATGCACTTAAAGTTACATTTCAGGGATGCGGGGGGGTCCTTTGGACCCCCCCCTGCACCCTTGAAATTGCATTCTCAATTTGCCATTCGCAAATTGATAATCGCAAATTGAGAATGACTTCCCATTGATTCCTATGGGCCTCTAGGCCCATAGGAATCATTGGGAAGGGATTCCTTAATTGCGATTCGCAAATTGTGAATCGCAATTAGGGAAATTTAAGGAATCGCAAAAAAAATTGCGAATTCTTAATGCATAGCCGTTTGCGATTTCTTAATTGTGATTCCTTAATTTTTGCAATTAAGAAATCGCAAACGGCAACAATGATGCATGTGGCCGTTAAAATCTGACTTTGCAATTACAAAGGGTTATAATTTACAATTCATCATGCATCAAACATAACATTCCTACCTGCTTCCACACAAAATGTATCACATATTAAATGTGATAAGGTAACTTAATGTTATCCTATGGAAGAGGAGGATTCACAATAGTGAAAAACAATTTTAGGAGTGTTTCACTGCCAGGACATGTAAAACTAAAAAGCATATCAGGAAACACGCTTTATAGCAAAGAATGGAACATATCAGGGGCAAAGTACTCTCTTGTTAATACTGGGTCTATTGGTCCTACGGGGAAATCAAATGTTTCAACAGTAAACCTTCCCTCTGCACCGAGAAGACAGAAGTCTTCATTCTCTGTACTACCCTTTCTTCATGGGACAGCACCTGGTGGCCAACCACCCTCGGAAGCCCACCTACCCCCTCAGACCACGCCAAGAAATTTGGCTTCGTACTTGACTCATCACTAACCATGAACCGACAGGTCAACGCCGTCACCTCCAGCTCCATCAACACCCTCTACATCCTCTGCAAGACCTTCAAGTGGATCCCCAATGAGTCAAGGAAGACAGTCACCCATGCACTTATCACCAGCAGACTGGAATAGGGAAACGCACTCTATGCCGGCATCAACAAGTCCCTACTCCGCAAACTCCAGACAATACAGAATACTGCTGCCAGACACGTCCTTGGCATCCCCTGACACAAACACATCAGTCAACACCTACAAAGTCTCCACTGGCTCCCCGTGGAGAAAAGAGCCACTTTTAAAATCCTCACTCACGCCTACAAATGCCTACACAACAACGGACCCAAATACCTAAATGACAAAATTAACTTCCACGTACCAAAAAGAAACCTCCGATCTTCCAACCTGCACTGGCAGAAACCCCACGCATCCACAGAGCCAGAGCAGGTGGAAGATCCTTCTCTCACATTGCAGCCAAGACCTGGAACCAGCTACCGCAGACATCAGATGCACCCCCACCCTGAACACCTTCAGGAAGACCCTTAAGACCCAGCTCTTCGGCTAAACAGATCTGCGCCCCCCCCCCCTTCACGGATGAGTAGCGGGCTTACAATTCCCTGATTGATTGATTGATTGATCCTGTCCATATTTAGCAATTTTATCTAGAGTCTTGCTCTTACGTGCAAGTCAGAGCAAGACATATGAGGAGCTCTTTAACAAAACATTGAGCAGGCTTGCGCAGCGGCTAAACAGATCTGCACCCCCCCTTCACAGGTGTGTAGCGGGCTTACAATTCCCTGATTGATTGATTGATTGATCCTGCCCATATTTAGCAATTTTAACTAGAGTCTTGCACTTACGTGCAAGTCAGAGCAAGACATATGAGGAGCTCTCCTTGGAGATTGTGTTATTATCAATTCTAGATTTCCCTCCATTGCCCAAAAAGTGCTTTTCCGGCACAAAGGCAATAGTGTACCAACAAGGAGACTGATTTAGCCACTGCAACTGGGTTCCTTTTACATGCAAGCTGCTTCACCTATCACACCAACAGCCACAGAGGTTTCATAAGACTCCAGTTTTCGTATGCCCAGCGGAGACGAACTATGCTGAAATCCCCTCAATTCCAATTCACATGAATTACTAAGAATCATTAGCGGATGTAGATTGACTTTCAAACAGGGTGCATTGCCTAACACACGCTATTAACACTCCTAATATCACAGAGGGGATATCCTGAGCACCACTCCTAATTCCCAGGGGGGCTAATCAGAGCAAGGAACTATTCACAAACATCTAAGGCTACCACATATACCTGAAATAATTGCTCCTACCTGCCCTGATCCTCTAACTTTAAGTGATGAAGAGAATAGGGCAGTCTTAAAAACACCTTAATACATCAATCGTATTTCTTGGGATGTAGCAGGTTTGGCATCTAAAACACCCAGCCCAGAGAGGTGCAAGAGACATGGGGGCATATTATCAAGGGGGTTTATCTCCGCTTTTTTGGCTTTAAAAGCCAAGAAAGCGGAGATAAAATTATCTCCCTATTACCTAGCTGTCGCTAACACCAGTTAGCGACAGCTAGTAGGAGATAGGGCCATCTTGGGCCCCACTTTGCATGTCAGTGATATTTATCACTAATGACATGCAAAGTGGGCGTGCCAAGATGTTAGCGACTGGAAACAGTCGCTAACATCGCTATCTCCTATAACCAACTTTTGGATATATTCGCGCTAAGCGCGAATATCTCCAAAAACTAACACCTGCCCTGAGCAGTTCTTAGCCATGTTATCCAATGGGAGGTGGATAACATGGCTAAGAGCATTAGCTCGGTAATGCATGAATATCGCTGACTTTTCAGCGATATTCATGCATTGCGGACGTTTTTTATCGCATTTGCGATAAACCTTGATAATAGCAAGGTTTATCTGCGATAATTTCTGACGATGCTTAGCGTTAAAAAATTCTTTGCTAAGCATCGTTAGCGATAAATATCGCTTAACGTTGGTAATATGCCCCATGGTCTTTGCAGCCACTATACCACGCAGGATTTGTAAATTTCTATAACACAGCAGTAACTTCAGCGATAGGCAGACCTGGGTAAAAATTAACATGCTGAGCCTGTTAAGAGAGGTCAAGAGAGGTCAAGGTGGATTCTCCAGACATATTGTGCCTCAGTCTAGTTGTTTCTCCCGAGGTAACCTGTTATATACAACATTTATAGTAGACCCTCTGGAAATAAGATTAAATCTATCGTTATAGACCATTTGAGCTAACACTCCCAGCTACCGAATGAAAATTAGTGGGGGGTGGGAGACTTTAATTGCCAATTCGATCCCCTGTGCATTGATAACCACAGCTTATGGCATAGTAGGATGCAACCTGGCTAATTCAGGAATTAGAGATGCCCTATTAAGAAATGGTCTCCTGTAGCTCTCCAAATTAATGCCATCACAATAAATCAGGGGTTACGTGTCTGTAACGCCAGCTCTTGCTCCTATAAGTCAGGTACACATACATTCAATAGGCTAAATCATTTTAATCTAATCTATTGTATAATGCTGAATGCTAAAATATGGCCACATCTAATCAATATGATGCTGCTTCCCCATTCTGATAGTGATCACAAAGCCCTGATTCTCAAGCTGAGTCTGCCCACTAGAGAAGCATCTTGCACCCAAGGTGAGCTATTGATAGTAGGCTGAGACTCACGAGTAACAGGCAAAGGGAAAATGCAGTGCTGATGGCATGGAGGGACCTGTTTTCCTGAATTTTTTAGGGGACGTGAGTGAGCCCCTGGTGGCTACATAACCAGATGTCCCAAAATCTGAGGAACTATTTCTACATTGAAACCAGTTGAACAGTGGAGAGGAAGCTCCCCTTATCTTGGTATAATAAGTCAAGTAGAGATACAAAAACTAAATTAGTTCTAGTGAACAAGAAGCAAGACAGACCCTTGGTACAGGCTTCCAGGCAGTCCTACAAAAAAGTGTTATCTGTTGCCAAAAGAGATTGGGAGCGAGTAATCTGGAGTGCAACTTAGATGCTCCTAGATCAAAGGATCGTTGTTCCTTTTGGAATCTAGTGTCGTCTTGTAGTCAGGTAGAATTCTGCTCAATAGAAAACAGCATTGTTGCAATTGACTGGGTGAAAACGTTTTTCTAATTTATATATGCAGAAGGATGATAATCAGGCCCCCCAGGTAATACACTGGGCTCTGAGGAATCACAACGTTCTCATGAAAATATAGGGGAGGGGTCTCCAAGACTATCCTGCCAAGGCCTGTATTATGTCTGGAAGAGCCTGGTACCCAGGTGGTTCTTTCTCAGGAAATAAGCCTGGCTATCAGGGAAATTGCTCCAAATAAAACCCCTGGGTTAGACTACATTCCTTTTGACTTCTTTTTGAGTGGGATAGGTATTTGGAATGCATATTTCTCAATAATATTTATGGCCATGATGAAAGGTACTATCATCTTGCTGACGTGGGCAGGAGTAGAAATCATCCCCATCTTCAAAAAAGGATTCGTGCGACTTACCTGAAAATTACAGACCTATAAGTCTAATAGATTGCTCTCAAAAGTTATTCTGCTGAGTAATCTTGTGCAGACTGCAGACCTAGATTTCTCCTAAGCCATTTTCAGGGTGGATTCACAGAGTGGACCAGCACTGTCGGTCAAGAAGTATTCCGATTACAGATGTTCTTCTGGAAAACCGCCACTCTGGGTGGGGGTCAACTATACGTTGTTTTTGTAGACCTGCGCTCAGCTTTTGCTTTTGTACTCAGAACGGCCCTCTGCTGGGTACTTCCTGAGATGGGCATGTCCAGTTATCTGACTGGCATCATACTGCGACTACACATCAGAAATTATGCGCAGATAAGGTGTGGTAATGCAGGCGAGCTGACTGAACCCCATCGTGTTACTAGAGGAATCAGGCAGGAGAGCGTACTTGCCCTAATGTTCTTCACTTTATATATTAACAGGCTTGTTCATTTTCAAGAAGAATGTGATAATGATGCACCCAGATTAGCAAGCATGAGGGTTCCTGCACTTAAGTTTGCCGATGACACCCTTCTTTATTCCAATTCCCCTATGTGACCCCAAAAATTGTTGAAACAATTTGAGTGCTTTTGTAAGATGGAGGGCAAAGAGATTAATGTGAGCAAAACTAAGTATATTGTACTGAATCCCACTCAATAGGGTTCATCCAATGCTTTTAGTGGTCCCACTTATGCGTACCTTTGTGCACTAAAGCATGACGGTAAACATCCTTTACAACGCATCTTTTACCACACAGTGCTGTTACAACGCAGGTTTTACTACGCATACCATTACAACGCAATACACTGGGGGGCGCTCTAGGATAGGGAATACGTTTAATTTACTATCCAACACCTTCCCTAGTGTCCACGGGGGCTGGAGTTGGAATAGTAAATTAAACTATTCACTATCCAGCACCCCCAAGTGTAATGCGTTGTAATGGTATGCGTAGTAAAACCTGCGTTGTAATTGCATGCGTGGTAAAAGCATGCGTTGTAACGTCATACATTCAAGCATGACATTAACGGAACATATGGGATGTCTAGATCACATTATGCAGCTCAGGTTAAAGATGGAACAAGGTATGGGTGGAACTATTAAGATGCCACTGGGCTCTCAGTTATGCCCTATACAGACAGCTCTGCAGATATATAGACATCAGGCTTCAGACACAGCTCTTCATGAGCTGTTGAATCAATAGAGTGCGACGTTGCTAGCTGTGGTGGAAAATAGATTTATGCTACAGCTGGTCGGCAACCCCAAAAGTACTCCATTGCTCCCCCTGAGGTTGGACTTTGGGCCAAGATCACTAACTGACAGCGTAGGACTGTGCCCTTTGCTTCACAGTGTAAAGGATTCTGGTGATTTGAGAGTTTGAATCCTACCGGCAAGGTCTGAGGGAAATTATTTCCTATGGTGGTTATAGTAGTTTACCATGAATAAAATATGTGAAGGCAACCCTGGAAAAGTTAGGGATAACAGACCTATGGAGCACCCCTGGCGTGGCATGGGTTATTCCAAATTCCCAAGTCCCACATTAAAATGAGCCACTGGCAATTCAGGGATTGGTACTTTAACTGATGCTTTTTTCTCAGTTATCTTCTAATTAAAAAAGATTTATACAAGTGAGAAAAATGTGCACATGTGAGACAGGTGAATAGTAAGGAAGAGTAAAGGAGAAATATAAAACTGATCGAGGGGCTTTTGTATCATAGTCCTAGTTAGGAAGTTGTAGGGTAAGGTCTGGGTTATGCAGAAAATGAATACAAATTCAGTAGATGCACTGGAATTTGGTCATGAGCGATCAGAGGGATCCACTGCTAAGTCGGGGAGGTCACTGCAGTGCCGGATTAGACCCTATGGATGCCCCTAGGCAGTCGAAATTTCTGTGCCCACGCAAATTATCTCCAAAAGCTTTTTTAATCTAACAACAAACAATTTTGATAAACCAATTTCATTACATATTAGTAAACATTAACAGTTATTAGGCGAGTGTCTACTTTGCTTATTTGTTACACTGGAACAGCGTCTCCTGGTAAAAGGAAAAGGACAGAGTACAGGAGTGATGGCTGGGTCTGTGGTCAATCTGTGAGGACCAGAGGCAAGAAGGGTCATTATTCAAGTGGTGCCCTGTAAGGATACTATCACTGCTAGTCATGTTAGGGTCTAAAAATCAGTAGCAGTCTGTCCCCTGCCAAAGAGGTGAGGCGGCTAAAAAAATAAATAAATAAATAAAGAGTATAACTTACCTTCACACCACCGCTGCTGTCTCCCGCCACATCACGCTGTTCCTGGGCACAGGCTCCTAGAATGCACTGGGGCCAATCCTGACATTGCAGGAAAGCAGCTTCAGGATTGGCCTGAGCACCTGCAACTTGCGCTCTCAGGCAGACTGGGAGTCTGTGTCTGCTCTCTCCAGCCTCAGCAACACAGATGGGACTGGAGAGAGCTTCACTGTGCATGAGGTGTTTGGCCAGCCTGAGACGGCCGGCCAAACATGCGCAGTGAAGTGAGTGCCCACCACTTCCCCACCAGCAGTCATCCCCCTTGTCCCGCCCCCAAGACTTGTCAGAGTCCTGGGGGCGGGTAGAGGGGATTAAAATAAAACGGGTTTAAAACCTGTTTTATTATTGTTTTATTTGCTGGGGGGCGTTGCTCCTCTGCTCCATTGAAACGGCCGCCGCTGCTAAAAATGTAACAGAAAATTGCAATCAGCCATGAGGCGTTCTCGTGAAAATGCGGTCTAGAATACTGGTTTCTGTTTTGGGATTTGGTCATTTTGAAGTTCTGGGTCCATATTATTTAAGTGTATGTGTGGAGGTTGTCTCCCCTGGTCAGTGTGTTCACATCAGGATGGTGCGAAAAGCCATCTATGAAGAAAATAAATCAAAAGTGTCTTGTCACAGTTAGTCGAACAGAGATGGGGAAAATGAAGTGAAAAGTGTTGATGTAATATAATGTCATCTGGGTCAAATGACTTTTTGTCAAGAAAGAAAAGTGAACATATGTGTCTAGGGAGAGAGGAAGTTGGGAAGGCCATTTATACATTGGCAGCGTTTGTCAACAAAAATAGATGTCGATAGAAAAAAGCACAATAACATAAGGAGAGATGAGATCGGAGTAAAGAATGAGGTATAAGGACAGATCCTACAAATACCAACGATACAGTCAGGATTTGAAATAACATATTGCGTCAGAAATCATGATAATGTGAGGTAAATAAATATTCTCACGGTATATGAGTTACGTAATGCGTGTACTTATACAATTAGAGCAATTGGATCACAGGCAGACTCAAAGAGCTCACCTTATATGATGAATTTGTCACTGAGAATTGTACCAACAGGATTTTAAGAAGGTTCTAAATCAACAATATTTTAATTGAGTCGAGAGATCAAGCATATAGGAATACATGGGCTATAGATAATGTAAAAAATGAATAGTAATGTTTGAAGAGATTGGATGACATAGCGGGTTCACCTACATGCATTGTACAGTTGTCATTTGTAGGATCTATTTAACATGTTATTAGTCAAAAGTAAAAAAATTACAACGCACATAGAAGTAACAAATCACCATTATGGATTGTTTATGTGCAGGAAGGGAGACCTTCTAGCACATAAACAATGTTTCCCACAACGCAATGCATGTTCTACGGTGCAAGGCTGCCTGCTTGGCGCTAGACAGCTGAGTTTAGCTCCAGCTCTAAGGAAAATGCAGGGATGAGCTGTACCATTGTAAATACGGTCAATCCCGCGTTTTCAGAATGGTGGAGCGTGGGATTAGGAGTTTTTGCTCAACACAATGCTTCACCATTTATTTGTAAATATGCTCCTTATTGTGCAAATGCGCTCAACAAGATTTTACCTTAATTTACTGTGATTACTTGCCACTAGCTTCCAGGTATTTCTGTAATGCAATGCAATGAATTTGGCTGCACAAAATCAACAGTTACAGTAGAAATGTTTAGTAACCTGATAAGCACACATTTATAATATTTACACACCATAGGTCCTTATTACAAATCTGGGACAAACTCAGTTCACTTTGTAAATTCTGATCTCTGCACAAACCCAATTTTCCACAGGTCAATTTCGATCGGTCAAACCTGCAGACATTTAAAGACATGGCCAATTCAGTGTGGTATAAAACTCCAAACATACAATTGAAAGAGACCTGGGAAGCGCAGTTCCATGGAAATAGATAAAGGGCTGTAATTCGCCGTACGAAGATAATCAAACATATCTGCTGCTTCAGTCCAGATAAACTTTTCAGCAAAAATCCATGACACTAAATGCATAACTCACTGCTAAGTGAGAGTGATTTTTATTTTTGGGCATTTTATTATTGTGAATTTAATTGATCAATTCATGAAAAACATCGTTCTCTCAAATTATGTAAAAGGACAGGCATCACTTTCTGATCGTTCTAGGGAAAAATTTCAACAACTCGCAAAATTCCTGTCTTTATAATTATTTTTTAATGACGATGATTTTAATTTAATTGACATTTGATTACTTTTCTCTCACTTAAATGTGGCTAACGGGGTTAAAAATGGGATCGTTCTTATAAACATAGATACTCACCAGCGAGGATTTGCTCACACTTACTGCAAGATTGTCTGTTCAGTCCTGTTTTTTTCTCTGCTGATTAAACGCTATTGATTGAAATTCCTGTCAAGGGCCTTTCATGTACTAAAGGGAGGAAATGCTCCTAGGGGCGGCAGGTGATCTCCCGAAACCATCAAAGGTATTGATTTCAAATCATTTCAATCGGAGATGCCTTTAAGCCTGCGTTAGGGAGAGAATAGCTACTACTACTTAGCAGTTTCATCCTGTCAAACATCAAGTGATTTCTTTTCTTAGCTGTGAATCCAGATAGTTTGATCTGCAGTATTGGATTTTTCTCTTGTGCTCCTTTGGTTTCCAAGCCGTTGATGCACAAAGCACAGATGGCAAATGATGCCATCTCTCTCAGGGCTTTCACTAACACAATCTAGCGTGCCATGTTGGGTGTCAGCTTAAAATATGAATGGAAGGCTCTCCTCAAGATCCTTGCCCTCCAAAACTGGCTAAGCTAATTGCAGAGACTATCGCTTCTCAGCTTATAGCCATCTTTCATCTCACATTCAAGGCCGGTCTGTTCCCTTCCTTCTGGAAGAAAGCCTACTTACGTCCACTGCTTAAAAAGCAACTCTGGATCCCAAGGATCCAATCAGCTACCACCGAAATTCCTGCCTACCTCTGCCAGTAAAGGTTGTAGCAAAAATCATGAACACCAAGCTAGCTGAGCATATTCAATCCAGCAATCTTTTGGACTCCACTCAATTTGGCTCCCGCAGCGGCTGTAGCATGGAGACAGCCCTGATCAAGGCTAAAAATGAAGCTATGCAGCCCATGTGAATGTGGTGTCTTCTTCCGCCATTATCTCACCCAGAACATTAAAAAAGATACTACTTTTCATTCCAGCACACCTACAGAAATCTCGTTTTACATCACTGATAATGACAATCTAGATTACTGCAATGGCCTACTCCTTACTGCTCGCCATTCATTATAAATAAATTGCAAACGCTGCAAAAAGCAACAGCCAGACTTCCTCTAAAGATCTCACAATTTCACTCTGTGTCAAATGCCATTAGAAACTTGCACTTACTACCCATTAGATGGAGGAATATTTTCAAAGCACTCTGTTTAGTGTATAAAGCACTTCATGGACTTGGCCACGACTTCTTACAACACAGTTTCAATTCATATACCCTAAAGCAGGACCCTATGCTCAGTCATTGCCAAATTTGCCATTGTCCCCAGGTTCAAGCAAACCACCTGAAGAGGTAAGAGTTTTTCCTGGGAGCCACAAAGATTTTGAATGCTCAGCTGCTGCACATCAAGGGTGCACCCAACACACTGTGGGGCATATTACCAACGATGAGCGATATTTATCGCTAACAATGCTTAGCAACTAATTTTTTAACGCTAAGCATCGCCAGAAATTATCGCAGAGATAACTTGCTATTAACAAGGTTTATCTCAGAAGTGATAAAAATCCTCGCGCTAACTGCCAAATGAGAGATTATCGCTGGAAAACCAACGATAATCTCTCGAAGTTTGTCGTTAGCTTGATGATAGGGGCTCACAAATGTAGCCAGGATATCCACCTTCCATAGGATATCATGGCTAAGTCAGGAAAAGACAGCGATTCCTCCTCAGCACGCCACAGACCATTATTTTGAGCACAACTCATAAACAATAGGCAGTGCCAGCCCAAATTACTTTCTTTGTCAGTCCACTTTCTTCTGTCCCAGGGACTGAGCACGCCACAAAACAAGATGAATTACGATACCATTTCCAATATGACAGACCTCAAAGCGGATACTTTCGCTTTTACAACAGATGATGCCAACAAGATCTACAGCATGATTCAAGAAGAAATCGTTCATACAACTAACACACGTACCATTGAAAGCAATATCAAACAGTTACTCTACCTATTGAAAAAGGAATCCAACCAGAAGCTCCATGCCAGCACCCTCGTGCGGTACCATCGAGCCCAGCGGATCCCCCGAGGCCTAAGGGTCGCTTTGAAACCATTACTATGTAAGAACAACACGCGATTTGTTGAGAGGTGGTACGCCATCCTCAACAAATGCTCGCTAGACTTAATTCTCCTCATCATAGAGGAACCCCCGAAAACACTAGAGGAACTTGCTACCGACATTAAGAATATCAATGCAGAATTGGCCAATGCCATGGAAGCCAGCGAATTGACAAAGATGTTGGAAGACGTCAATGCTCAATTAGACAAACATACAAGGGAGACACAAGAACGCAAAATTCGAAAATTTAAACGTGACACCATAGACTACAAGCTTGGGGAGGTGTACACGTGGGCTGATGTATATGCCCGTAGATGCCCAAACCGCACTTATAATCCTTATTCTGAATATGAAACTTCCTCGTCGGAAGGAGACACGAGAACACAAGCTAAACAAAGAACCAACCGTCCAGAACAGCAACAAACAGCAGGTCCATCAAACACTGCGGTTAATTTTTTAGAACAAGGCAAGGGACAACAACACGATACAGGCGGGGCAAAATCCGCAGAGGTGGAAAAAGTCACAGAAGTAGAAAAAACACCAGCAGAACCAGAGAAGAAAAAAGGCCTGCGCAAGAAATAAATAACCAGAACAATCTTGTCATAAATATCTCAACATATCAACTCACACCAGAGGAAATACACACTTTGCAGAAAGGCCAATAATTCGTACCTTCAACACGTACAAATACATTGGAACTAGAAGTTAGTGCCTTTAAATTGATACGCAACCTGCGTTTACGACACTACTTTCAAAACATTGTGACGACATCGCAAACAAACAAAGACATGTTGAGAGGTCTACGACCACATAGTACATTCATGGCTCCATTGAGCCACAAGATCATAGACATATTTGAAAATCAGGTCAAACATGAAATCACCTCACTTCCTTTCCAACCGAGGATCAAAAGAAGCAACCTCACTAAAAAAGAAATGAATATCTTGCAAAGATTGGCTAATAACACATCCATTTTCTGCCAAACAGCTGACAAGGGAGGTGCGTTAGTAATAATGGATGCCAAATACTACCATGAACAAATCAATGAACACACTTCTGATCCCAACATCTACGCTCCTCTTCTGATGGATCCCACCAATGAATATACTGGTATCCTGAACCACATAATTCGACGAGCGCTTGACAACGGAACCATTGATGATAAAGTCAGGAGATATCTGACACCGAACAACCCCAGACCACCTACCATGTACATGGTACCAAAAATACACAAACATTTAACCAAACCGCCCTTCCGACCGATAGTGTTGACCAAAGGCAGTATACATGAGACAACTGGCAGATTTTTGGATAAGTATCTCCAACCTTATGTGCTAGAAGCAGAATCATACATCCGAGATTCTACAGATTTTATGGTAAAACTTAACAACTGTATCAACCACTTGGGAGAACAACCATTGTTATTTTGTACTGTAGATGTACGCACATTGTACACTTCCATACCCCATGACCTTGGTATCGAAGCGGTGGAGAAAGTCCTTACAACATCCATACTTGATCATGATCTACAAGTGTTTCAAATGGAACTGTTAGTGTTCACACTATTCCATAGCTACTTTACAGTCGACAACAACTGGTATCATCAACTATGCGGTACTTCCATGGGCAATTGTGCCGCACCATCGTATGCTAACATTTTCATGAAGGTATTTGAAGAAACTCACATTTTGAGCAGTAACGTTTGGAAGACTCATGGCAAGTTATACCTTAGGTTTATTGATGACATTTTTATACTTTGGACAAGCAACCAGACAAACCTACTTAACTTTCTAGAAAACTGGAATCAAATAAACAACCGTAAACAGTTCACATGGAACCTGGATGAGAACACAATTCACTTTTTGGATATAGAAGTGAGCAAAGAAGGGAACAAGATCCTAACAAACCTTTTTAGGAAACCCACAGATCGCAATTCCATATTGCACTTTGAAAGCTTTCACCGTCCTGGTCTCAAACACAACCTACCCTACTCCCAACTTCTGAGAGTTAAACGAATAGTATCCTCAACTACAGAAAGTTTAGAACAACAAAAACAGATGCTACAAAAATTCAGTGCTCAAGGATACCCCCAGGAAGTACTAGACAAGGCTTACTCCAGAAGTAAAAAGGCAAAGCGAGAAGATCTGTTATTAACCAAAACCAAAACAGAGAACATCAGAATGGTAGTGGTATCTAAATACACCACTACCAGCAATCAATTTCGGAAAATCATTTTGAAGCACTGGCCTCTTCTCAGCACAGAACCAGATTTTAATAACATTTTTGTACAACAACCGATCTTCGCCTATACCAGAGGGCGGAATTTGAAAGAAATCCTCACGAGACCCAAAGACAATTTGATTTACAAGGGATTAGTGCCCTGTTTTAACTGCAGTAAACCTTAACTTACTAACACCGTTCCTCAACCTTAACTTACTAACACCGTTCCTAACCTTAACTTACTAACACCGTTCCTAAGGGATGATATAGCACAAGCACAAGATCTACAATGGTCAATTCCACACCAGGATCGCCAAGGCATCATGGGAAACCAGGCACGAAATCAAACTGGTACAACATTCATTAAGGATATAGAAGCGTTGGGCTTACGTGTCCTTAATGGCCGATTTAAAGAGGATACACCTCCAGCATTTACGTATGTTGCACACAATGCGAGCACTAGGATTGATTATACAATGGTCTCACTGAATATATTTCAAAACATAAATTCCTATAGGGTGGTTAAAGTTGGAGATAGTGACCACTGCCAGCAGTTAATAACTACTAACATTAGAAACAATATTTACCAACCATATCATACTATGCCGGGGTTCATCGGAACAATAAATTATAAAAAACTAATTTGGACCAATCTGAATAAGCATAGTATGAATGAAAAAGTTGAGAATATTATAAAGAGCTGCTTTTCTGAAAATACGACGGAAACAGCAGTTGAGCAGTGGGAGGAATTCACCAAGAAACTAGTAAAACCACAAATCTGGGTTAACCCCAACAAAAGAACGGAAAAAAGGAAAGAAGAAAGAGAGGACTCATATATGAATCTCCCTTACACAATAACCAAGTTAAAAAGAGCCCGGAACAGAATAAGGAGACAAATTAGTAATACAGCAACTAATGATGAAATGTCGAACAATCTTAAAGCTTTAAACCTACAACTGAAAAAGCTAATATGGAATGAGAAATACCAAGCTAAACAGGAAATGTGGTCCAAACTATTTCATGCAAGCAAACAAGCAAATGCAAGAGAATTTTGGAAAATAATAAATAAATTAGTACGGCCAAACAAACTGGAAGTTTCATCAACTCTAACTGAGCAAGAATGGGTTGCCTATCTTGGAAAGCACTTAAACACTAACGGAGCTATAAAAATCATTACAAACAAACAGCATAGCACAAAAAAAGACACAGACGAAATGCAAGAACAAATTTTTATCTCAAAAGAACAACTAGTAAAACTAATAAGGAAGCAGAAAGATGGGGCACCCGGCCCCAATGGGATACCGTTTGCCCTCTTTAAAGAAAACCCTGACTTTTGGTCGATTTACTTGGAAATGGTATTTAAAGAAGTCATAGAGACAGGTAACATCCCGGAGTCCTGGCGAGGATCTTTAATCTCCCCCATATTCAAGAAAGGTAATTGGGCCCTTGCAGAGAACTATAGACTTATCACCCTACAAGATACGGATGCTAAATTGTTTGCTGGAATCTTACTGATTAAATTAAATGAATGGGCATCAGAAAATAAGATTTTGCCATTCAATCAAACTGGTTTTATTAAGGGGCTTGGAACAATGACCAACATCATGGCACTAACACTAATAATTGAAAAGTCACTCAGACTAAAACAGCCCCTGTATCTATGTTTTGTAGATTTTAAATCTGCTTTTGATTGTGTGCAAAGGAACTTATTGTGGAAAAAGCTTTCTGAAAAAAACATTCCAAATGATCTATTGAAACTGATTCAACTACTGCATAATAAAACTTGGGTAAGAGTAAGAATGGGGGATGGCCGATCACTAACAAAGGAGATTCCAGCAATAGATGGGCTAAAGCAGGGATGTGTGTTGGCCCCTCTCCTCTTTAATCTATTCCTTGGAGATCTATCAGGCAACCTGGATGAGCTTAACGCACATCCTCCGAAGCTAGGGGACAAACATATCTCTAACTTAATGTATGCAGATGATGCCATCCTTTTAAGTCACACTAAAATCGGTCTTCAACGTTTAATTAACAGAATAGCTTTGTATGCTCAAGAAAATGGAATGATAATAAATGAAACCAAAACAAAAATCATGGTGGTCACTAGGAACATAAAACTGAGGCAAAAAAAGAAATGGTATATGGAAAACACCCAACTGGAACAAATAGAAGTATACAAGTACTTGGGTGTACTCTTTGACCAAAAAGGAAATTTTCAACCACAAAAACAGGATATACAAAGAAAAGCTAATTCACTTACTGCAGCATTTAAGATAGCACAGAAATCGCTCGGAAATCTGACCTATCAACCGCTCTTGAAAATTATAGGGGCCAAATTGCTCCCAACTTTAACATATGGTAGCGAAGCATTAATGGGGATGGATGCGGAAAAGATAAACAAGGTTCTTTCCAAAACGTATAGATCTCTTTTTTATCTCCCAAATAACGCTTCACCGGCACAAATTAGACTGGAGTTTGGTTTAAACAATCAAGATTTTGCAAGAAAAGGCCAATTTATTAAAACTTGGTATAGGATTAAAAATGACCATGATAATCATCTATCTCAATTACTTTGGCAAGAAATAAATATGAACACGAAATCAGTTGCATGGAAATATCTGAATGAGGCAATAGAAGAGTTTGCACTAATGCCGATCTGGATAAATATGATAAGCAATGGATTATTTAAAAAAATAGTAAACCGAACAGCAAATCACCTATCACTAGTAAAGGACAAAGATACTTTGGCAAAAAGAAAGCATTCATGGTCAGTGATAAATGGACACGAAAAAAAGAAAGTACAAGAATATCTGGAGACACCCTGGTCTGAAAAAAGCAAACAATGTCTCATAAGAGCAAGATTCGGAATACTACCAGGCCTCAGTCATGTCCCGCCATGGAAAAAGACCAATAGCAACACATGGTGTAGACTATGTAACGGTGGAGAAGAGAATATTATCCACCTTCTATGTATCTGCCCTGGACTACGTAATGAAAGATGCGCATTACTGAAACCTCACTTTAATACGCGTGGAATAAGGACATGTAGACAGGCATTAAAAAACTGTCTTCATTCAAATGATTTTGTCATGAACGCCGCCTTTGTAAAGTTCCTAAAGATAGCATCTACCAAACTGGGAGAATGACTCAGAAAAAATTGCTTTTAAAATAATTTTTTTATAGAAAACGTTTTAGAATATAATTGTTCTTTTACTGCATTTTAAAAACTATGTTTTTGTATTGGAAACATTGTAAGATTTTAAATAATCAAACAATAAAGAATTTACTTACTTACTTACTTACTTACTTAAAAAACTGCAGTAATTGCAATAACATCATTCCAGGGAACTTTACCAACCATCCGATGAAAGGACACAAAGTGAAACTTAAGGTTAATGCCAAATGCAATTCTACAAACATTATTTACATGCTGAAGTGCCCTTGTGGCCTGAGCTACATCGGCCACACAGAGAGGAAAATACGAACACGTATTTTAGAACATAAAAGTAACATTCGCACTAAGAATGCGAGATCTACAGTGGCAGCACACTTCATGGATAAAAACCATACAGTAGCCCAATTGAAATTCCTGATTTTGGAGCAAGTTCAAACCACAAGACAGAATAAGAACACAGTACTTAAGCGAGAGAAGTTTGGATTCGCTATCTGGCGACAATGCAGCCGCATGGGTTGAATGATAGAATGGAATTCCTTTGTTACTTATGAGTTATGACAACTAGCTGATATCCGTTCACGTGCTAATGTTTATGTATATGTGATTGTTGATGACTATGTTTGATAACCTCGTTTTGTTTGATAATTCTAGTTGGTTCCCACCAGGGGGTTAATTATAACACTAAGGATTGCACCATTTAGTTTGAGATACCGATATACACTAGTTAAACTTCCACATTTGTACAGCATGGGTATCCCACCACATCACTCCAAGATGGCGCCCGCCTTTTGGGACGTAAACCGTTGTTTATGTTTATGACCAGCACATTCTATTCAAACACTAACAGAGACGTTGCACGCCAACAACACAAAGAGACCACGGTACACCGAGCTCCTAGCATCATCAATTCTAGAGTAAGTACCTCATCTGAGGACACCTTAGTCACGACCGTGTATGTATATGTAAAACCGGACTCTAACCGGAGGCGCGTTACTTAATGTATTTCAGATCTCAGCGGTTAACCCTCAAGTTCATGTGAGTTTGTTTGGGCTTGACCTTATGTATCTAGCCGGCTCATGGTTTTAATTTAATTTCACCCGAGGCCCGTACGTCACCAGCACTTTCACAATCACGTAGTTCATGATTAGTGTGCACCCGTTTGTTTCACTCGGCAGTTTGTTCACGTTATTAAACACATAGAGCACACATTTTTCCACATGGCAGATCCTTCACGTTAACAAATCACACAAAGTACACAGATGTTATATTTCCAGTCACCAGCAAGTTTTCACTTGGTAAACACCAGCCGGGTTGACGCACGTAATTGACTACATTAGCACTCATGGGTAGTCACTTTTGGCACTTTTTATGAACATTGGCGTACTCAGACTTACGGCTGATAGTTATCCTCCTTTTTTCTTTTCGTAGAGTATCCCCTGACGAAGGGCCACAATAGAGCCCGAAATGCATTGGGACACATAAGAATCATTATTCACTTGTAGTGGATGCAATAACCCGAGAATTGTTTATTGTGAAAATCATAGCAAAAGCCATGAAGTCAATGGATTGCTGAACATGTGATGAACTTTTGATGTACTAAAAGTTATTAAACAACAGTGAAGTGAATTAGACTATTGCAGTCATTTGTGCGGTGCCCGGAGGTGCCCTACCCCACCACGGGGTAGCCTCGTAATAGACTAAGTCAGGAAAATACCAGGTGTAAAAAAAGCAGTGCTAACCGCGGTTAGCGCTGCTTTTTTAATCACTAACAGGGTTAGCGAAATCCTTGATAATAGGAGAAATGTCGCTTGACAACTTTTCTCCTATTATTTTTCTCTGGAACGGCCCCTTTGCATCTCATTAGAGATGCAAGGGGAAGCGTAGAGAAAAAGGGTGCTAACATGCAAATTTGCATGTTAGCACCCTGTTGCTGATAGGGAGATAATTTTATCTCCGCTTTCTTGGCTTTTAAAGCCAAAAAAGCGGAGATAAATCCCTTGATAATATGCCCCTGTATCTTCCTGGTTCTTCTCCTTTCCTCTTCTCTCTGCCTTAAAGCCAGCACCAAACCACCTCCGGGTATTCAAGCACTTTAGAAAACCTATTAACATACCATAACAAGTAACTTTCTGTCACAACATCATGTGAAATATAAGGACTGTCAAGGCCTGCTGGGTTACGGAATCAACGAGAGTAGGCAGTTTTGATGTCTCGCCTGAGACTAACATATTTAGCACATTGTAAGGTATAAGTACTTAGAATCAGGCTGGGGAAAAATTGGGGAGAGGCAAAAAAACTGCTCAATCTGTGAACTGCCTAAAATGGCAAATCAACCAAAGAGCAATACAGCTGTATGGTACATGATGCTAAAAGATTTCTGTTAGATCTGGTATCCTTGGTGTAGTTTCCCCAGACTTTTTGCCTTTTGACCTCTTGTTTTGTAGACTTAATTTTTGCTGTCTTTAGGATTCGCCACACATTAACATTATTAACCAGTTCTAAAGTGCATATACTCTGTACTCTAGATATGGTAACATTGGCCTATCTCCAATTTGCATATTAAATTTACTTAAAAGGCCCTAGTAAAGTGCACTCCATGTGCACAGGGCCTGTAAATTAATTGCTACTTGTGGGCCTATAGCACTCATTGTGCTACCCACTACAGTAGCCCTTCAGACATGCCTCAGGCCTGCCACTGCAGAGCCTGTGGGTGCAGTTGTCAGCTGACATTTTGACCAGGCAAGGTACCCTGCTTGCAAGGGTCAAACCTTCCTTTTTATTACATATAAGTCACCCCTAAGGTAGGCCCCGGACAGCTCTGAGGACTAGTTGCAGTGTATTTAACATGTAGGAAATGTACTTTTAAGTCTTGCATGTCCAGGTAGTGAAATACTCTTAAATTTGTGTTTCCCTCCTGGAAGGTCTATCTCTTCCATAGGTTAACATTGGAATTGCCTTAAATCATCTTTTAAGTGTAATTTTCAATTTGGAAAAAATAGACCTTTTGGTGTCTCTGGGCTCACAATTTAAAATCCCAACTCATGGTAAAGTTGGATTATAAATTGCCAGTCTGAAAATGGCACTTTTAGAAAGTTACCTTTTTCTTATTTTAACCATTCTGTGACTTTGCCTATCTCTGAGTACAAATCTGGGTTGGGTGACAGCTGGGCTTTGTGCATTCCTTCTAGATGGCCACAAACGCAGGAAGGTAAGCGTGTCTGAGCACTCATCAGCATTCTGAAGGCTCTCCCTGGGGAGGGAGGAAGCGAGGGACTGACACCTACATCTGAATAGGTGAGGTCCTGTCCCCACACAAAGAGCTGATTAAACCTTAGTAGGAAAGGCAGGGACCTTGTATAATTCAAAAACCCTCTTAACGTCTCCTCCACGTCAAAGGCACAACTGGATAGAAGTACTGGACCCTGACAGCAACAATTCAGTACACTTCTGGATCTTAGGACATTCAGCCAGGAAGAAGGACTTCTGTGCTGCCAGGAAGGACTGCCACTCTGCTGACCTGCTTTGCTGTGTTGGCCTACTGCTTTTTGCCTGGGAGTGAGAAGGACTGAGCCTGCATCTCTACATCTTCCAGGAACTTAAGTGACTCCAAGGGTTTGCTTTCTTGCCTCCTGTTTTGAAGGGCCATCAAGGGCTTCCTTCAACTCTGCTTCCGCTGCTGGACTCCACCAACTGTGAGGCCTTCCCTGCCAAGAGGTGCCAATCCAGCACTGGGCCTTGAAAGTGTATTCTGCAGCTGTTTGTCTACAAAAATCGATGCAGTGAAAACTGTATGCAGACCAGAACCAACACAGAGCCCTTCGACGCTGACGCAGCGCAGCTTCAAGGCTTGACAATAATGGGAGGCCCGACTGTGATGCTGTACAATGACGCAGCGCCCTCATCGTAAGAGGTTCGACAACAATGTGGCACCTGACTGCGAGGCTCGAGAACAACACATCTACGCTACTGCGTGGATCTGGATTGGGGAGGGCTCATCCCCGCCTGGCCCGATGGTGACGAGAGGAGCAGCAAGGCAGCCGTCAACAGAGTGGAGCGGCAGGTAGGTCTTTCCTTGTTCCTTTATAATTTTAACCCACTCCGCAAACCCTTGCTCTCCTCCGTGGCTGCCCTACCACTCAAGATAGGCGACGGCCGCCACTGAAGACCTGGCAAAGTCACTATTCCCATAAAAAAGAAGAGATGTAAAAGAGACATATCAGAGAAATTCATATTCATGTACATTGATAATGAAAACACAAAAAAGGGATATGCTATCCTTGTCAAATGTGCAGTCCATACGCCATGGTATAAATGCTAAGCATGTATGAAGCAAACACATTCGTGCACATACTATGGACCACCAATCATAAGCCCAAATATGGCTTAGATAGCTATGGTTTACGCATGAACACGAAAGCAGGATAACACATCTGTAATATTTGCCTTGCCCTTCCAAATATGAAATCAGCGCCATTAAGGCCCCCTGCACTATAACATGCAAAGATCTTCCAACAAGACTACAATCTCCCTAATTCAAATTCCGTGAACTCATTATCTGCGGCGATATTTCTGCTTCTGTTGCCACAGAAATACTTTCTCTTAATAGAAATATTTCTCTTTTGTCCAGAATTTTAGATACTCCGTGGTTATTATGATAACCCCATCAAAATGTAAAATATCCGCCTGAGCTCTCTGGTGTATTTCACCTCTCAAGTTGCGCTCGCCGATGATGACAGCACCCTTGTAACTTCGGCAGTCTTCTGAGAAGCCAGCAGAGCTTTGAAAGCAAGCCTTTTGAAGCACTGAATCGAGCCGAGTGCGGCGCATTACTCACAGGCCGCATGATTTTAAAAGCGAAGGCAGATGGCTGGTATCAAAACACAGATGTGAACCTAATTATGATGAGCAAGGAACTAAGATTGTCATGTACGAGATTTCTTTCATTTAGTGAAGGGTTACGTTGATAAAGCGACACATTGTGATAGAGGGACGTAATGTTGAAAACATTTGTAATTCTGAGTTAAACAGTTTTTTTCTTGTTAAGGAGCTTACTTAGAGAAGAGATTCTACCTTCCCGCGTCGTTATTTTTTAATAAATATTGAGAGAAAGAACAAAGAATTTGATTCCCGAACCTGCATATGAATTAGAGTTTTGAAAATGAAAACATATTTATTTTACTTAAAAGGCATTTATATAGTGAGGAACTGAGCACCTCGCCTTGACAAACCACTGCAAAATGTAAGCTTACGCCTACCAGGCAGTGCAAAATCCAGCACAAAACTGCATGGGCTTCAATGGAACACAGGCTATCACATTTCAGTGCAAACTTGCCACAGCATTGAAGCAGTCTATGTGAAGGCCTTATAATTTATCCTTTTCCCTTTTATTAGCAAGAAATCTATGCTGCAATATAAAGTGTGAAGACGGCGTTAAGTCTTACATCAATGGGGCATATTCTCGAGGAGGTATCGCCGAGTTATCGGCACTTTATCGCAGCCAAAGTGGTTATAAATATATCGCCCCATTCACAAGCTGGTGCTAACAGCCCATATCACCAGTATACCTGCAATAGCAGCAACAAAAAACATTGCCACAGATGACCCCCCGCAACTATCGCTAATGAGATGCAGAGTAGGCGTTCCCATGCCAAAAGCTGCGACAACACCACTCCGCAACATCCACACCGACCAGACAGATTGGCAATAGGATTCCCAAAAATGGGATAAGGCGCGTTAGCAGCAGGAAATTAACACCTGCTCTGACCTGGTGTAAAGTCGGACGGCACCATAAAAAAGAGACAAGGCCAGAGCCACACCAGAAAAACAACAGATGCCATGGGGCCAACGATCATACAGCTCTGAGCCCCAACAGGGCCACAACACGCACCGCCACCCCTGCCCAGAACCCCCCCCCTTACCAACCCCGGACCAACACTGAGGCAGTGCAGACAAAGACAGCAACCCTCAGAAAATGCACCAACCTCACAGACCCAACACCAGAGAATGTCATTGCCCATTACAGGCCAAAGGGACATCCATCCTCTACATCCTGACCACCATTGTCCTCAGGCTAACGTGACCAACACAGCAGACAACCAACATCCTACCTCAGACAAAGCTGCTGGTCGTGCTCCACGTGTTGGCCTCTGGTACCCTTCAACCAACAACCGCCTCAGTCGGAGGTGTCACACAGCCAGCCCAATCCAAGTCCCTCACAGCGGTCATGGATGACATGATCAGCTTGGTAGCCCACTATCTATACTTCCCCCACACTGCGCAGGAACAGCCGGAGACCAAGCAAGGCATCTATGCCACAGCTGGCTTCCCGCACGTGTTATGGGGCAATTGACTGCAAACATGTCCTTCATGTGCCTCCTCGCAATACTGCTCACAATAACGGCAACAGAAAGCACACGTATTCCATCAATGTCCAGGCAAAAGCGGACAAAGGTGAATCTCCACCGACGTCGTCGCCAACCACCCAGGCAGTGTGCATGATCCCTACTTCTTCCTACAGTCCATCATCAACCAGCGCTACCAGGATGGCACCCACAGAAATGCAGTGCTCGTTGGCATATACCAAATAAACACACCACACACCTCAACTCCACCATCATGCAACTCACAACACTGTGAATGCACACGCCACAAGCTCACATACAACATGCCAAACAACATGCCCACCCACCAGACACAACAACACAACTTACTGTGGGAACCTGGGCCAGCCATGTACATTAGCCATCAACGGCATGGCATCTCAGCCACACAATAGCAGAATGAGTGAAGAGGTGGGGACCAGGCATGTGCGAAGGAGGCAAGTGACTGATGAATAAAAATGTACACTATGCCAAGTGTGGCGTGGATCTGCTGAACAGACTGCATTATGCAGACCACACACATATCCATGGCGACACAGTCCGCCAGAGTTTGGAGTGTATTGGACAGTGGACGCAACCATGTGACCCCAGCCAGTGAGGAAGATCGCGGAAATGTAGCTTGTTATGTCTCCCCCTTAAGCATGAGCGGAGAGGGCTGGCCCAGCGTACGCCAGGCCAGCCTAGTGGTGTGCATAAAAGGCAAGTAACTCTGGGCGTGGTCCTCTTCCAGAATGGAACAACGTTGTTTTGGGGCTTCTCTTTGCCCCAAAGACAGTGGCGACTGCCTCTTTTTTATTATGCGTGTGCATCCAGTTATCTTTAATTCAACAATTCTTTTCCTACCTCTTTTAAGTTACTTCTGTTTTTTGTACTCTGTTTTCATTTACTCATTTTTATACTCTTTATGTCCTTCAAAAAGTCATGCAAGGTAAATGCCAATTTTTCGTAGTTTCTCATGTTCAAGAATACATGCAGAAAATGTCATTCATCTTGATCGTCACTAGCAATTTATTCCAGCCCAATGCATTTTTGACCCCCACGGGTCCTTCGTCAGGGGTAACTGTAAATAACAACAAAAACATCCTTATAAATACTTCCCCTCCTGTAATCCCTGACTGCCCTCGGGATTGGGTGTGTGAACCTAACTCCAGACCTTGACCCAAAAACACAGGAATAAGGCAACCGAAACTCAAGGTATGTGGACTAGGACTTTATGAGTATATCATGTACTTCATGGAATTGGTACTTTACAATCCAATCAGAACAACAAGTGTTAACACCACCCTAGATGTCCTTTAGGCTTTCTGACCGTCCTCCGCATGAGTGCCAGTCCCGACACTCCCCAACAGAGGGCACAGTGCTAAGTAGTGGCCGACAATGCCACTCAAGCCTTCGCCTATCCACAGACGGTCTAGCCAGCCGTCTTAACCGTCCCCTGCACGAGTGCCGGTCCCGACACTCACCAACAAGGGGTACAGTTAGCCTGGGTGAGCAACACCAGAGGCCTCTTAAGGTAAGGGTGTCAAAGGCAGTGGAGTCTCTCTCCCAACGTCTACTTTAGTTAATTGTCAATAATCACAGGGTGAGTAGTTATCGTCACTTGCTCCCCTGAGTATGAACAGCCACAATTAACTGAGCGCTGCCGGACGTGGAGACTCACGGGGACAGCCGAGCACTCACTTCGGGTCTGTAAATAAGGCAAGGGGAGGATGTCCGTCCACAAACAATTGGACTCCAGCTAGCGTGCACGCTCGGGGATGGTTTGCAAAGCGGCCGCACAACTAGCTCTGTACGTACCCGCTCGGGGCTCCGAGGCATACTCTCGAAAAGGGTCGACGTCCCTTACCTTGCGGCGATTCCGTAGCCCTCCGGTCCGTCACTTCAATATTCGACGGGTTCCGCGGTTGCCGCCATTGTTTATATACTGCTGCATATGGTGCGCATGCGTCGCGCATTGCCTCAAGGGACCTGTAGTCCCTTCCGGTTCCGACATCCCGGAACTGTAGTTCTTTGTCTTGTTTGATCGCGATGTTGTTCTTCTTCCGTTCTGCGGCTCCGGCTCCTACGCGTCCTAAAACATGACAACACATCCCACCTCACACAGGTCCCACCGACGGGCCCGGCTTCGCAGGATACTTCTTGTGGAAAGCCGCAACCAGCCTAGATGCCGTTATGCCCGCTACGGGCTCCCATGATTGCTCCTCGGGGCCGTACCCCTTCCAGGCCACCAAATACCATAGTTTGACTCTTCTCCATTTCGAATCACGGATACCCTCCACTTCGTATATACGGTCCTCCTTCACCCGAACCACCAAGGGAGCAGGGGGCTTCTCGGAGACCGATGGTTTCAGTAGAGAAACGTAGAACACCGGATGAATCCGCATTGTAGAGGGCAAGGAAAGCTTCATGTTCACCGGGCTGGTGCATCTCTCAATACGGAACGGGCCTATGTATTTAGAATGAAACAGACTATGTTTCCTGAAGTGCATGTTTCGGGATGAAACCCATACGTAATCACCCACCTTGTACAAAGGTCCTGGTCTTCTGTGTCGATCCGCCTGTGCCTTGTACCTGGCCATGGCCTCTGCCAAACACTTTTGGGTACGCACAACCAGTTCTTTCAGTTGGGCGGTTCTTCTGGTCGTTTCTGGCAAGCCTTGATTCCCTGGGATGGTGCCCGTAGTTGCCGTAGAACGGGGACACCTTCGTGGAACTGTGCGTGGCGTTATTGTATGCTATTTCAGCAAGCCATAGGTGTTCCACCCATTCCTCATTACCCTGGTTGATGAAGCATCGTAGGTACTGCTTGAGGGTTTGGTTGAGCCTCTCCGTTTGGCCGTCCGTCTGCGGGTGGTAGCTGGTTGACTGAGCAGACTTGATGTGTAGGGAGGAGCACCAGGTCTTCCAGAACCTCACCGTGAACTGCGATACCCTGTCCGATACTATCACACCGGGTAATCCATGGATACGCACCACGTCTTTCAACAGCATACAGGCCAGCCTCCCTGCCGATGGCACCCCTTTACAGGCTATGAAGTGTCTCATCTTGGTAAGGTAATCGACCACTACCAGAATAGCGGTCATCCCCTGATCCACCAGCAGTCCCACTATGAAATCCAAGGATATGTTCTCCCATGGCCATGGCCTTGAGGGCATTGGAAGGGGTTGCAGCATCCCTTGGGGTTTGCGATGATTGGGTTTCATGGAGGCGCATACCTCGCAGGAAGCGACCCATCCCGCCACGTCCGGGCGTAGGCTAGGCCACCAGAAGTTTCTCAGGATGTACTCCCCAGTTTTCTCCGCCCCTAGATGACCCGCACTTGGCGATTCATGGCACCATCGGAACGCCTGTTTCCTTAGTTGTGGGTTAGGCAGCAGCATGCGACTCCCGTTCATAGGAATACCATCCTTCATCTGCCACTCCGGGTGGTGATGCAGCCAGATCATCCACCCGTGCGTACACCCCCCCTTCTGAACCCCCTTCAGGAAGTTGTTGGGTTGTATCGCCCCTATTTCCTTTTCGGGTTGGATGATGGAGGTAACTGGCGTCGGGAGTTTCGTTGGTTCAGATGACTGGCGGGAAAGAGCATCAGCCTTGCGGTTCTCTGCCCCGGGTCTATAGGTGATGACGAAATTGAATACCGAGAAGAAGAGCATCCACCTCATCTGCCTAGGAGAGAGGTGCCTGGCTGCTGTCATGATTTGGAGGTTTCTGTGGTCCGTGAAAACGGAAAAAACATGATTAGCCCCATTAGTAGATGTCTCCACTCCAAGAATGCGTCCTTGATAGCCAGAAGCTCCTTCTCGGCAATATGGTAGTTGCACTCAGCCTCGTTCAGCTTCCTGGCATGAAGGCCACAGGGTGGAGCACACCGGTACTTGGGTGTCGCTGTGACAGGATGGCTCCGAGGGCCACATCCGATGCATCTGCCTCTACTATAAACGAAAGGTCCGTATTCGGGTGAGCCAACACCGGTGCCGATCTGAATGCCTTCTTCAGGGCAGAAAAGGCTACCTCCGCCTCAGGGGTCCAAACAAAGGTTTGCAATTTCCTCAATAAGTGCGTGATAGGGGCTACCAGTCCCGAAAGTCCATCTATAAATCGTCTATAAAAGTTGGCAAAGCCAATGAAGCTTTGCACCTCCTTGACGTTCCGAGGCTATTGCCATTCTTTTATGGCCTTTACCTTTCGGTCAGCCATCGTCTGGCCGTCAAGGCTCAACATCACTCCCAGGAATTCCACGGTCGTGACATGGAAGTCACACTTGCTGAGTTTACAGAACAACAGGTGTTCCCGTAGTATCTGCAGAACCCTAGAAACATGCTGTACGTGTTCTGTTTCGTGGTTGGAGTACACCAAGATATCGTCGATGTAAACTACAACGTAAACGTCCAGTAGTTCTCGAAGTACATCATTCAGAAAGAACTGAAACGCTGCAGGGGTGTTACAAAGGCCGTACGGCATCACCATGTATTCGTACAGCCCAAATCGTGTCTTAAACGCCGTCTTCCATACGTCCCCTGTTCTCATACGCACTAGGTGGTAGGCCCCTTTCAAGTCGAGTTTGGTGTACACCATAGCCGTTTTCACTTGCTCCAACATGACGTTTATAAGGGGCAATGGATAACAGTTTTTTACTGTTATGGCGTTGAGGGCCCAGAAGTCCACACAGGCGCGGAGTTCCCCATTGGCTTTGGGGATGAAGAACAGGGGAGAACCGGCCGGGGATTTCGATGGGCGTATGAATCCAAGGCGTAGCATGTTGTCTAGGTATGCGCGCAAATGCAGGTTCTCCGGTTCTGACAATGTGTATAGCCTTCCTCTCGATACGCTTTCCCCAGGGACCAAGTCTATCTGGCAATCGTAGATCCGATGCGGTGGTAGCTCTTCAGCTTGCGTGTCATCGAATACATCAGCGTACTCCTGATAGACGTCGGGGAGTTCAACGCTTTTCTCCGCCGCAGTGGCAATGGCATGCGGTACCTTGCACTCCACCTCTTGATGAAAAACTGTCACCCCGAAATTGCGGGCACAGTAACCAGACGTCATGCTTACTTCGAGAGAGGCCCAGTCGATCGAGGGGTTGTGTTTCTGGAGCCAAGGTAACCCCAGTATCACTCCGTATTGGGGTGCTTGGGTGATGTTGAAATCGATGTCCTCCGAATGTTCCTTTCCGTATCTCACTCGGACGTTCCCTGTGCGTTGACTGATGGGCCCTGAGGCAAGACGTCGCCCATCCACCGCAAAGACATCCTCTGCCACGTCCTTGGATGTAAGCTCAATGGATAAGTCTTTGGCCTTCTCCACATCCATGAAGAGACCCGTGGCACCTGAGTCTACCATGGCGTCTACTGGAAACCACTCCTCCCTGACATGAAGGTGGATGGTTATGAACAAATTTCAACTGTACGGAAGAGATTAAACAACGACTCCTAGAATCCCCTTCTCTTTTCCTGGAGTCCATCAGTTTTCCGCAGGGTTGTCAACGGTTGCGGTTGTCATCCTGGGGCTCTTGAAGCGACCAGTCTTTGGCTTGGCCGGACACTCCCTCACAAAGTGGCCTTTCTTGCCACAATAAAGGCATAGGCCCTGTTTGCGGCGTGCTTCCTTTTCCATGGATGTTAAGCTGGCCCGTATTGCCCCTACATCCATAGGCTCTGAACGTGCTGTAGGGGGTGTTTCCACGGCCCCAGAAGGCCCGTGGACTGGTAGGGTTTTATCCTTTTTTTTATGATCCCCTCGTCGTTCTCCCAGTCTATGGTCTAGGCGAAGGACCAGGCTGATGAGATCCTCACACATGGCCGGTTGGGGGTCGATTTGGGCTATCACGTCCTTTAGTTCTTCGCATAGGCCTTGATGGAAGAGCGCTGCCCTTTTTGACGTAGGCCACTTGGTTTCCGACACCAGCCGTCGGAACAAGTTCATGTATTGCACCAGCCCGTTGTTACCTTGGCGCAATTTTAGCAGCTCTCTATCAGCCGTATAAGAATCAGCTCTCTTATCAAACACTTTTATGAATTCCTCCTGGAAAGTGTCCAATCATGTATAAGAGGGTCATCTCTGCTCACTAGTGGTACTGCCCACTGGGCTGCGTTTCCGGCCAAATTTGAAATCAGAAAGGCGTCTCTCGCCTGATTCGTGGGAAATGACCTGGGCTTGCATGAGAAATGTAGGGCTACTTGTGTTAGGAATACTTGCACTGTGATTGGATCTCCGCTGTAACGTTCGGGTGTAGCAAGCGGTATAGACACCGGCAACTCCACCACCACCGCAGCCGGCTGAGCCACCACTGGCGTACCAGCATCAAACGGGTTCCTCTGGAGGTGTTCCAACCTGGCCCGTATGTCCGCGGTTTCCAACTTTGAGGCCGCTAGTTCGTTCTGCACTGCATGGAGGGCGGCTAACACATCGTCCATGTCGGCCATGTTCAACAACCCAACCGGGAGGCTGATTATGATGTATACGGTCGAATATTATGTAATCCCTGACTGCCCTCGGGATTGGGTGTGTTAACCTAACTCCAGACCTTGACCCAAAAACACAGGAATAAGGCAACCGAAACTCAGGGTATGTGGACTAGGACTTTATGAGTATATCATGTACTTCATGGAATTGGTACTTTACAATCCAATCAGAACAACAAGGGTTAACACCACCCTAGATGTCCTTTAGGCTTTCTGACCGTCCTCCGCATGAGTGCCAGTCCGGACACTTCCCAACGGCGGGCACAGTGCTAAGTAGTGGCCGACAATGCCACTCGAGCCTTCGCCTATCCACAGACGGTCTAGCCAGCCGTCTTAACCATCCCCTGCACGAGTGCCGGTCCCGACACTCACTAACAACTGTACGGAAGGGATTAAACAACGACTCCTAGAATCCCCTTCTCTTTTCCTGGAGTCCATCAGTTTTCCGCAGGGTTGTCAATGGTTGCGGTTGTCATCCTGGGGCTCTTGAAGCGACCAGTCTTTGGCTTGGCCGGACACTCCCTCACAAAGTGGCCTTTCTTGCCACAATAAAGGCATAGGCCCTGTTTGCGGCGTGCTTCCTTTTCCGTGGATGTTAAGCTGGCCCGTATTGCCCCTACATCCATAGGATCTGAAGGGGGTGTTTCCATGGCCCCAGATGGCGCATGGACTGGTAGGGTTTTATCCTTTTTCTTATGATCCCATTGTGGGTCTCCCAGTCTATGGTCAAGGCGAAGGACCAGGCTGATGAGATCCTCACACGTGGCCGGTTGGGGGTCGATTTGGGTTATCACGTCCTTTAGTTCTTCGCTTAGGCCTTGATGGAAGAGCGCTGCCCTTTTTGCCATAGGCCACTTGGTTTCTGACACCAGCCGTCGGAACAAGTTCATGTATTGCACCAGCCGGTTGTTACCTTGGCGCAATTCTAGCAGCTCTCTATCAGCCGTATAAGAATCAGCTCTCTTATCAAACACTTTTATGAATTCCTCCTCGAAAGTGTCCAATCATGTATAAGAGGGTCGTCTCTGCTCACTAGTGGTACTGCCCACTGGGCTGCGTTTCCGGCCAAATTTGAAATCAGAAAGGCGACTCTCGCCTGATTCGTGGGAAATGGCCTGGGCTTGCATGAGAAATGCAGGGCTACTTGCGTTAGGAATACTTGCACTGTGCTTGGATCTCCGCTGTAACGTTCGGGTGTAGCAAGCGGTATAGACACCGGCAACTCCCCCACCACCGCAGCCGGCTGAGCCACCATAGGCGTACCAGCATCAAACGGGTTCCTCTGGAGGTGTTCCAACCTGGCCCGTATGTCCGCGGTTTCCAACCTTGAGGCCGCTAGTTCGTTCTGCACTGCATGGAGGGCGGCTAACACATCGTCCATGTCGGCCATGTTCAACAACCCAACCGGGAGGCTGATTATGATGTATACGGTCGAATATTATGTAATCCCTGACTGCCCTCGGGATTGGGTGTGTGAACCTAACTCCAGACCTTGACCCAAAAACACAGGAATAAGGCAACCGAAACTCAAGGTATGTGGACCAGGACTTTATGAGTATATCATGTACTTCATGGAATTGGTACTTTACAATCCAATCAGAAAAACAAGGGTTAACACCACCCTAGATGTCCTTTAGGCTTTCTGACCGTCCTCCGCATGAGTGCCAGTCCCGACACTCCCCAACGGAGGGCACAGTGCTAAGTAGTGGCCGACAATGCCACTCGAGCCTTCGCCTATCCACAGACGGTCTAGCCAGCCGTCTTAACCGTCCCCTGCACGAGTGCCGGTCCCGACACTCACCAACAAGGGGTACAGTTAGCCTGGGTGAGCAACACCAGAGGCCTCTTAAGGTAAGGGTGTCAAAGGCAGTGGAGTCTCTCTCCCAACGTCTACTTTGGTTAATTGTCAATAATCACAGGGAGAGTAGTTATCGTCACTTGCTCCCCTGAGTATGAACAGCCACAATTAACTGAGCGCTGCCGGACGTGGAGACTCACGGGGACAGCCGAGCACTCACTTCGGGTCTGTAAATAAGGCAAGGGGACGATGTCCGTCCACAAACAATTGGACTCCGGCTAGCGTGCACGCTCGGGGATGGTTTGCAAAGCGGCCGCACAACTAGCTCTGGACATACCCGCTCGGGGCTCCGAGGCGTACACTCGAAAAGGGTCGATGTCCCTTACCTTGCCGCGATTCCGTAGCCCTCCGGTCCATCACTTCAATATTCAACGGGTTCCGCGGGTGCCGCCATTGTTTATATACTGCTGCACATGGTGCGCATGCGTAGCGCATTGCCTCACGTGACCTGTAGTCCCTTCCGGTTCCGACATCCCGGAACTGTAGTTCTTTGTCTTGTTTGATCGCGATGTTGTTCTTCTTCGGTTCTGCGGCTACGGCTCCTACGCGTCCTGAAACATGCCACCTCCACATATATGCTCAAATATTACAAAGCTTCAAAGATCTCAATGACACATAAACTAACATTCCTAGATGGCTCAGTAGAAGTCTCATCCCCCCTCTCTATCTGCCTTCTCTCTACCGTATCCTGTGTCCCTCACTCTCTTACAAACTTACGAACACTCTTCAACTGTTTATACACCTTGTTTCCTTCCATTAACCCCTTTGCGCGTACCTGCTCAACAGTAGTCATCCCCGTGTTTCCAACTTCCCAGCGGATTCTACGTTATCCACTAACCCCTCCTTTCCTTTTAACTCAACGTTCCTGCCTCTTTTCTCTGTACCCGCCATAATTTTACCACTTAACAATTCACGCCTGAGCCGTCCATGCCTAACCCAAGCACTACAACTCCCATCATCCTCTAAATTTCTCGTGTGATTTAAACGATCATATTCAGAAAACACAAAACGTCATTTCCTAAATGTCTTTGCTTTGAGCTCCGTTATAAAAAAAACATGTTAAAAAACGCATTCATGATGTGGGAAAATATATCCATAGTTATTTCAGTCTTCTGTGACTTCCGTAAAAATAAACTTGTTACATGAACCAAGATATCCATCTTTGCATGAAGAACGTCCCGTTTTTGAAGAAAGTTCTTATGTCCTCATTCATCGTGGGTGCCTATCCAACAGGGCTACGTTACTTACATTAAAAAATATCTGGGTAGCACTCCGTTTTTCATTACACCAGTGTTTTTTACTCAAATCATCCAGCAGCTTCAACATGTGGCGTGCTCACTTTTAGCGTGCCAAGCCCAAACAGCACGTGCTTGAACTGAACAACATTGTTTTGGGGCTTCTCTTTGCCCCAAAGACAGTGGCGACAGCTTTTTTTTTATATGCATTTGCATCCAGTTATCTTTAATTCAACAATTCTTTTACTCCTTTGTTAAGTTACTTCTGTTTTTTGTACTCTGTATTCATTTACTCATTTTTATACTCTTAATGTCCTTCAAAAAGGCATGCAAGGTAAAGGCCAATTTTACGTAGTTTCTCAGGTTCAAGAATACATGCAGAAAACAGCATTCATCTTTTTCGTCACTAGCAGTTTATTCCAGGCCAATGCATTTCAGACCCCCACGGGTCCTTCGTCAGGGGTAACTGTAAATAACAACAAAAACATCCTTATAAATACTTCCCCTTCACATATTTGCTCAAATATTACAAAGCTTGAAAGATCTAAATGACACATAAACTAACATTCCTATATGGCTCAGTACAAGTCTCATCCCCCCTCTCTACCCGCCTTCTCTCTACCGTATCCTGTGTCCCTCCCCCTCTTACAAACTTACGAACACTCTTCAACTGTTTATACACCTTGTTTCCTTCAATGAACCCCTTTGCGCGTACCTGCTCAACAGTAGTCATCCTCGTGTTTCCATCTTCCCAGCGGATTCTACGTTATCCACTAACCCCTCCTTTCCTTTTAAATCAACCTTCCCGCCCCTTTTCTCTGTACCCACCATCATTTTACCACTTAACTATTCACACCTGAGCCGTCCATGCCTAACCCAAACACTACAACTCCCATCATCCTCTAATTTTCTCATGTGATTTAAAAGATTAAATTCAGAAAACGCAAAACGCCATTTCCTAAATGTCTTTGCCTTGAGCTCTGTTATAAAAAAAACATGTTAAAAAACGCTTTCATGATGTGGGAAAATATATCCATAGTTATTTCAGCACTTCGCCTTGACAAACCACTGCAAAATGCAAGCTTATGCCTACCAGGCAGTGCAAAATCCAGCACAAAACTGCATGGGCTTCAATGGAACACAGGCTATCAAATTTCAGTGCAAACTTGCCACAGCACTGAAGCAGTCTATGTGAAGGCCGTATAATTTACCCTTTTCCCTTTTATTAGCAGGAAATCTATGCTGCAATATAAAGTGTGAAGACAGCATTAAGTCTTACATCAATGGGGCATATTCTCAAGGAGGTATCGCTGATTTATCGGCACTTTATCGCAGCCATAGTGGCTATAAATGTATCGCCCCATTCACAAGCTGGTGCTAACAGCCCATATCACCAGTATACCTGCGATAACAGCAACAAAAAACATCACCACAAATGACCCCCGCAACTATCGCTAATGAGATGCAGAGTAGGCGTTCCCATGCCAAAAGCTGCGACAACACCACTCCGCAACATCCACACCGACCAGACAGATTGGCAATAGGATTCCCAAAAATGGGATAAGGCGCGTTAGCAGCAGGAAATTAACACCTGCTCTGACCTGGTGTAAAGTCGGACGGCACCATAAAAAAGAGACAAGGCCAGAGCCACACCAGAAAAACAACAGATGCCATGGGGCCAACGATCATACAGCTCGGAGCCCCAACAGGGCCACAACACGCACCGCCACCCCTGCCCAGAACCCCCCCCCCTTACCAACCCCGGACCAACACTGAGGCAGTGCAGACAAAGACAGCGACCCTCAGAAAATGCACCAACCTCACAGCCCCAACACCAGAGAATGTCATTGCCCATTACAGGCCAAAGGGACATCCATCCTCTACATCCTGACCACCATTGTCCTCAGGCTAACGTGACCAACACAGCAGACAACCAACATCCTACCTCAGACAAAGCTGCTGGCCGTGCTCCACGTGTTGGCCTCTGGTACCCTTCAACCAACAACCGCCTCAGTGGGATTAGTCACACAGCCAGCCCAATCCAAGTCCCTCACAACGGTCATGGATGACATGATCAGCTTGGTAACCCACTATCTATACTTGTTATGTTATGTTATGTTAAAGTTTGTCTTAATATAGCGCTCAGCTACTCCAAAGGAATGTCCCGGCGCTTCATCAGATTGAGAACAGGTTCTTAGGGGCGGGCAGACCAGGCCGAGGACTATTGTACAAAGAGCCATGTCTTTAGCTCTTTCCTAAATTTCAAAAGGCTGGTATTCTGTCTCAGGGGGACAGGCAGGGAGTTCCACAATTTGGGAGCTAAATAGCGAAAGGAACGCCCGCCCAGTCGGGCCGGTCGGACAAGAGGAACAGTTGCCAAGGCCAGAGAAGCTGACCTCAAAGTGCGTGAAGGCATATAAAAAGCCAGCCTGTTTCTGATATATTTGGCTCCGATGCCATGGAGCACCTTGAAGGCTAGCGTGAGAACCTTAAACACTGCGCGCTTTTTAATGGGGAGCCAATGAAGTTTTTGTAACAGTGCCGTCGCGCTTGTTCTGCGATGGAAGCCAAAAATGGCTCTAGCAGCGGCATTCTGTACAACTTGCAGACGCGAAATGAGAAAATTCGGCAGGCCCAGATAGAGCACATCAGAATAATCCAGGCGGGAGCCTATCAAAGCCTGGACCGTCACTTTCCGGTGACATAGAGACAACATCGGGAAGAATTTCCTGAGCATTTTGATGATGCCAAAACACTTGCCCACAAGGCCCATGACCTGGGGTTTCAGTGTCAATCCATCATCAATCAGAACACCCAGGTTCTTAGCCCTGGAGGACACAGCCAAGGGAGGGAACATATCTGGTGGCCACCAAGACTGCCACCTAGGGTCTGATGGGCAGCCAATAAATAGCTGCTCCAACTTATTGTAATTGCATTTCAGGCTGTGCTGCTCAAACCATTGGAAAACCGCTCCTAAGCAGCCACTGATCTGCACACCGTCAAAATCAGCACCCTTCGGGCAAGTAAAAAGAAGCTGGGTGTCATCAGCATAGGACACGATCTGGGCACCTTGGGACTCCGCCAGAGCTGCCAGGGGTGCCATGTAGATGTTAAACAAAGTAGGGCTCAACACAGAGCCCTGCGGCACCCCGACCTCCAATGGCATCATCTCGGCGGAGAACGGAGGGGCCCAGACCGTTTGTCGGCGACCAGCAAGGAAGGACTTAAACCAATTGAACACCGCTCCCCCCAGCCTGATCTCCTTAAGTCTGCACAGCAGTGCGCTGTGGGGAACGGTGTCAAAGGCCGCCGACAAGTCCAGCATAACCAGCAAGGCCTTACCTCCCGCGTCCAGCACCTCTCTGATGGCATCTGTGACTTCAAGTAATGCCGTCACCGTGCTAAAATTAGCACGGAAGCCTGACTGAGTGTCTTGTAAGATGTTATTAATTTCCAAAAAATTGGAAAGAGAGGCGTGGACATGCTTCTCCACGACCTTAGCCAAGGCCGGGAGAAGGGAGATAGGCCTATAGTTGGCATGCAGCAAAGGATCCAGACCAGGCTTCTTCAGAAGCGGCAAGATCAGGGCATGCTTCCATGCCTGGGGGACCACACCTGTGCTGAGCGAACACTTCCCCCACACTGCGCAGGTACAGCCGGAAACCAAGCAAGGCGTCTATGCCACAGCTGGCTTCCCGCACGTGTTATGGGGCAATTGACTGCAAACATGTCCTTCATGTGCCTCCTGGCAATACTGCTCACAATAACGGCAACAGAAAGCACACGTATTCCATCAATGTCCAGGCAAAAGCGGACCACCGGTGAATCTCCACCGACGTCGTCGCCAACCACACAGGCAGTGTGCATGATCCCTACTTCTTCCTACAGTCCATCATCAACCAGAGCTACCAGGATGGCACCCACGGAAATGCAGTGCTCGTTGGCATATACCAAATAAACACACCACACACCTCAACTCCACAATCATGCAACTCACAACACTGTGAATGCACACGTCACAAGCTCACATACAACATGCCAAACAACATGCCCACCCACAAGGCACAACAACACAACTTACTGTGGGAACCTGGACCAGCCATGTACATTAGCCATCAACGGCGTGGCATCTCAGCCACACAATAGCAGAATGAGTGAATAGGTGGGGACCAGGCATGTGCGAAGGAGGCAAGTGACTGATGAATAAAACTGTACACAATGCCAAGTGTGGTGTGGATGTGCTGAACAGACTGCATTATGCAGACCACACACATATCCATGGTGACACAGTTCGCCAGTGTTTGGAGTGTAGTGGACAGTGGACGCATCCATGTGACCCCAGCCAGTGAGGAAGATCGCGGAAATGTAGCTTGTTATGTCTTCCCCGTAAGCATGAGCGGAGAGGGCTGGCCCAGCGTACGCCAGGCCAGCCTAGGGGGTGTGCATAAAAGGCATGTAACTCTGGGCGTGGTCCTCTTCCAGAATGCCCAACGTGTCTGCCAGGCCAGCGCCTCTCAACCCGCCATATGGCGGATGCTGTAACCGTGAGCAGGGTTGCCTGTGATCCTGTGTGTCTGCTGCACCCCGGAACGCTGGTCCCCGAACCGGCCTTGCCCACCCCTGCGCACCCAGGCCTCAATGCCCACCTGCCGACACTGGCGTGTATCGAAGGTGGGCCATCACATGCCGGTGCAAGCTCCAAGCCAGGGGCCCGGGACCGTGGCAGCCTCCTCAGACCATCACAGCCTCCACAACACAGGCCCACAGTACTCCTTTCTCGTTGACAAACTCCACCGGCATACACAGTGGACTAGTAGGCCACACATTTGGAACAGAGTCTTGATTACACCATGTCAGAGAACATTCATTATGGCTGAGTTCATATCACTATACTCCCTTCGATGTGGTGCTTCCAAGTCTGTGCACAGCATTATAACCACATGTGTTCACGCGGACTACTGCCCTCAGCCTACGCTGCGCTCGAGTAGGTCACACAATTGGAACTGAGTCTATATTTTTCAATGGCAGAGTACATATCAGTGCACGCAAGGAGAGGTGTAGGAGGATTACGTGTTTCAGTCAGGAGAAAAAAAGAATCTTCGTTACAGAGGTGATCGAACACTACCGACAACTGCCCTTGTGTCACTAACTCTGTGCATCGCAAGCCAACAACACGTGGCTGTGGGCCCCTGCTGAACGATGCCTCCGGCCAACACTGCAGTCGAGTAGGTCACACATTTGGAACTGAGTCTTGATTTAGCAATGGCCGAGTTCATATCATTGTACCGGCATCATCGCAGACTGCATCCCCTCTCAGCCCCCGTGCCACTAAGTCTGTTCCCGACATTCATGGACACTTTCAGGTTGAACTTTGTTGGCGTCTGAGTCAATGTACTAGGGGGTAGTCTTCATCCTCACGTAGCTGATACCGAATTGGTGGTGGAAATGAGGCTCTAGCATTCCACTGCTTCATTTGCTGCTTCCGGACTGCTACTGCCCTCTGCATCATGCCCTGGAGGACACCTTCCAATGCCCCCCGCAACCCTCTGCCACATTCCCCTTGGACATTGTCCAGGACCCGCTCAGTCCGCATGGCCCTACATCAGTGGACCGCAAGTCACCTTCCCTTGGCAGTGTGCCTGTGCCGGCCACTGTGCATCCGGGGCCACTAACTCTGTGCAGCTCAAGTCAGGGACCCTGTCTGATTCAATATTGGATGGCCTCTGAGACGATGGCCTTCGGGTCGTTAACGCCATGTGTGTGTGGCCCTGCGCTGTCCGCTTCCTCCGGCCTCAACTGCGGTCCAACAGGGCTAAAACATCAAATTGAGTCGATTCACCGCAGAAGGCACACTCCACCATTGCCAGGACCACCTCCAACCGCCATCTGCCAGAGTCGAAACTGTCATACTGGCAGACTAACGGATGCCATCATCTGCCTGATACCCTGCTCAGCACTCCAGGTGCCACTGACTCAGTGCTCCTCAACCCATGGACCGTTACTGATTAAGTTTTGTGCTGTGGAGAGGTTGTGCAGCAATGTCACCTCAGGCAGTGTGGGAGACCTGGGACAATAATGAGAAATATGATGCAGGTGTAACACACCCCACTGCAGCTGCATCAGGTATATCATGAAGGGACACAATCCTAGACAATTTTTACACATGAGCATGCTCAGCTCTAGTGCCTGCAACTCACGGACACTTCGGTTTGCATATTGGGTGACCTCTGCACTTGCTCCGGCTACCTCCATGTTGCTCCGCAGTTGTCTCTGTTATGCTGGTGTTTTCCCTTTCCATTTTATTGGTGTTCATTGTTCAAGTTGCTGCCAGCACCAACCACTCCATGCGGGCTAGATTACACTCACCCCACACACATCCTGCACAGGATTCACTGTACATGTGGACCTGTCAATAAAGGGGCTGGGCACACATGCCCGTAGCCAGTTCCACATACTATCTGTGTGTGTCCCTGTGGTCATGTTGTATGCATGAGGGCCCTGGGCCCTATGACATTACATTGTGCTGTGTGCAGCGGACGCAGCCAGGTCACCGCAGGCAGCGGGTTAGAGCTTGGACATGTAGCTTTGTTATCAACCACTCAACTCAATACGTAAGAGGAGTGGACTGGGCCGTCGTATGCAGAGCCAACGTGGGTGTTTGAATGATAAATGGGTGCCTCTGGCTGTGGTTCTGTACTGGAAATGTGCATATGCATGTGTCTCTGTAGCAGTGTGGGTCTCCTTTGTGGGGTGTAGGTTGTCCCTGAAGGGTATTAGACACCCACGTATGTGATATAGTTTGTCTTCCATGGGTTCGGACCGCATCCGCACCTGTTCAGCTACCTCCTTTTGGCATTCTGACACCTGGCATTGGAATGGCATGTGTGGCTCGGTGTTGTGAGCCAGCCATGCTTTCGGGTGCTTCTTGCTGTGTGGTCTGTGCAGGGGATGGGTTCTCCTCCATGTAGCTTGGCTGCCCTGGTGGTGGTTTGCCTGGGATGTCCATGAGCTGATGTGGGGCGTCAATGTCGAAGGTGTGGTGGTCCACTCCGGAATCACTGATGGGTTGTCTGGTCTGTTCTGCTGGAGGTGTTCTTTGTCCATCTGCAATGTGAAGGGGAGATGCATGTTGACATTATGTTGACATGTCTGTTAGTGCAGTGTTCTTGTTTAAATGCAGACTGTATGGCAATGTACATTGTGACTGGGAAGTGTTCGATTTTGATGGTGGACAGTGGATATTTGGACAGCATGACGGATGTGAGATTGTACGCGTACATACCCATCTCACAGTTTCCTGCTCTGTTAGATGTTATTGGCCTGTTTCTGCGCATGTACAGAGCCAGTTGTGTCCTCTGTGTTGGTTTTTCACATTGTACCACATTGTCGTCAATGTGGATGTGCTGTGATTACTATGGGTGTGTGCTGCAGTGTGCCACAGGGATCAGGGACATGGTCCCAAGTCATTGTGGGTGTGCAGTGTGCTACACATCATTGTGCATGTGTGCCATTGTGCCCATCTCCCCCGTCCCCCCAGTCCCTGATCATTACTCGCCCTGATGATGTTGTGTCAGGTCCTCTCGAGCTGTGTCCGGACTCCCAGCTGCTTACACCTTCTCCACACTGATGACTGTGGCCTCGGTTTCCTCCAGCTCCTCCTGTGGTGCAGGACTCCCACCTCCTGTCGCCGTTGCTGCCTTCGTGTTGGCAGCGGGTTTGTCCTTGGTTTGGTTTTCACCACATGCCAGCTCTTTATGGCCTCCTCCATTAACCAGCTCGACACTCCAACTGCATTCACGGTAGTCCAATTGTGGGTCAGTTGATGGTAGTGTCCTGTCACGGCCGTGACGCTGATCTGGTTTGCCTGCGGACTGCACCATATCTTCCTCTCCCTCTTCTCTTTGGCCTTCCCCGACCCCGTTGTTCCGCGCTAGTGGTCTGTTGGTCCTGTGGGGTTTGCGTTGGAGTCTGCAGGTGGTCTGGGTGCATCCATGTTGCTACGCACTTTGGATTGTTTTTGGTGTGTTCTTTTTGTTGATTTTATAGTCCATTTTCCCGCTAGACGCATGGGATTTGCAGGCCTGCCACTGGCTTTCGCTGCTTAACGTATCGCGATTGACCTTATCGCAACTTTTTTTGCTTTCATGTTTTGCATTTTTGCATTGACTTTATCGCGGACATTTGACGCGTTGTCAGGGGCCTATCGCATGATGCCTCCATGTTGTGAATACTTTGTTAACTCAGCGTTATTTTCCCGCGATAGACTGCGATGATGAAATTTGCGTTAAGTTAATTTTGCGATGGTTATCACACGTTCTTGAGAATATCACCCAATGTTTTTTATCGCCCAAGTTGCAAATATAAAGCTTTTTGGGGGGAATTAGGAAGGGAGATTTGTGTTTCCCCTTATGTTTAATCTCTTACTGACTAGAGCAACAGCTGTCTAGTTTTAAAAGGCTCTTTTCGAAATATACCTATGATTTATAGTGGGTTTAGAGCCCACTGTTTTCTTTGGTTGGCTTTGTTGTCAGTCTCATTTGCTTGCTTTTTATTCTATTGTTATCCTTCCTCTTTTTGTGTTTGCACCTTCCCTGGATCATAGCGTCTTTATCCTCCTTTTGATTGGCTGAATTGTATATTTTCACTGCTAATTTTTAGAGAAAATGTTTCTGTTTTGTTAAGCACTCAACGAGAGTGCCTGTGTTTTCCATTTTGTTTTGGAGGGCTTGACAGCTGCCATGTGCGGCTGAGTGGTCCTTGCAACAACATCGCTTTCACGCAGTGATTTGTTTTTATTTTCCAGTCTAAGGGGAATCCACCATCTCAGATTGGTCAATAAAAAAAATGGTGCATGCATTATTCTGTATATGTGTGCATACATCATAATGAGTGCACACTCCTAAAGAATGATGTGACTGCCAATAGCAGCCTCTTCATTGCACCATTTTTTTGATGATGCTGCACATCATTCTCAAAAAGCGTTTAGCTGTTTACCGATGTCTACCGATGCTATGTAGCATCACCAAAATGCATTGCTAAACGAAATAAGTACCAAAGGCGAGACCCACTGTCTTTGCTTATGCTTGTTCAAATGGGCAGGAACTCTCCCTATCCTTTACTCCCCATGCCACAATTACTTTTGTTTTTTTATTTAACAACATTGATTTAAATAAATAAACAATGTTTTTCTATTCTCTTCCTTCAATTGGTAGGAATTTGATTATGGTGTGTAGTCGATTCATTTTGTTATTTCTAGTGAAATGATTCAGTAGTTATATGGCACAAAACCGTAGTGATATATTGGGCCACAGTACTTCTGTGGTACCACTCCGGAATACCACGGTGAATGGAGATGGCAAAACACAATATGATTGGCTAATTCTAAAATGAAAAGGCAGTGGTGATTACAGCACACTTTTCCTCTGTTGTGTCTTTCAGTATGAAATATAGGCGATTAGAGATGATGTAGTATAGATGAAGGACTCAGTCAGTGTAGACAACTCAGCAGGGATAGGGAAAGTTAGTTTCATAAATGTATACTTAGAAATAAAAAATATGGAGTACTGCAGTACTATAATAAAAGAGTCTAGGAAGTACAGAGAAGCTTTAAGAAATAAAATAGAAAACTTATATCTGAAAAAATTAAACTACACATATTGTAGGGAGGCTCTCTAAAGAGGGTTTGTTCGTTTTCAAATCTAAACATATTTAGATGTGTTGGAAAAGCCATGTTTTGATGTTTAAAAGGAAAAGATGATTTCCATAGGTTGTAAAATTGACACCACCTGGATGATACAGTGCTGCATTAGAATATGAAAAACTTGAAGACATTCCATGATCTATGAGAAATACTGACACAGTCTTGTTGACATGGCTTCAAATCATTTCAAACTTAGCAGCATTTAAACGAGACCACCTCCACTTTGGTCTCTTACAAATATTAGAGAAGACAAAATGTGTGTGTTGGAAGCTTAACCATTAAGTCTGAAAATGTCTCCTTCATGTCAATTTCTATTCTAACTTCAGTTAAGTGGCCTATATCGTTGCCACCACAGTGGATGATCATAAATTGTGGATGGTCACAGGCATTCACAGAGAAAGTGAAAGGAGTAACCGATTCCATCTGAAACAGTTTCCCCAATCATTGTAATGTCTATTCCTTTCGAACCTAAATTAGCTCAAAAATCTGCTTGTCATGGTCTCTGGTCCATAAAATGAAACTGTGCATAACATGCCAAACACAAACCATCTTGCACTTGACTGGCTTACAAGAATGAGCAAAAAAAAAACAAATATATACATAGTTAGATGATTGGCCCGTAGGAAACTACTTAACACTGGCAATTTTGAAAGGAGGACAATGATTGGCTTATATTCAGTTTGGTCTACAAATGTGGCACAGTACTAACAAAAACAAAATTGATGTAGTAAAATAAAATAGTGTGCTGCAGCGAGGTTTCATAAGTATTAAAAAGGCATAAGAAACAGCCATACAGGTCACATTAGATTGAAAACCGATACACAATTAGATAGGAAATACGATGAACAAGTAAATCATTATGTGGTTGTTTATTAATACACAGTGGGATATGCATTCAGCCTAATACCATTTAACACATATTTCTGGTTACATGAAAACAACTAGAAAACTTGATAACAAATAGAATGGAGAAGTAAAGCAATATGTCATTGGTTTATACCTCAAAATGGGCTATGAACACAGCCCAATGCTGTTAAGATTGATAAATACGATGTGGATGTACGCCATGATATAAGTATGAATAACAACGATCTTGCATCGCTGTTGGTGAATCCACCCAATATGACCTCCCCATCAACCCGAGTCAGAAATACATGATGAGGTATGCCCTGCAACCTAGGCCTGATGCAACTTTGACAGATCACAGATGAGGTGACTCGCAACCCTTAGACAAATGCGCAAACTGGAAAACCCAGATCGATTCCACCAATAGGCAGTAATATCACAATGGTTTTAGGAGATTGGCCCCAATAAAACATGTTTGGCCCCAGGGGGGCGTGTTCCTAAACACCATAAAGTTAGATGCCACACTAAGTTAGAAACACTCAGCCACTCAGAACACAGCATGCACACTACATGTAGTGATCATGCGCTCCCCATGCCAGACATCCGGACCCGTACACACTGGCCCCACATTGTGTCCATGCAAGGTGAAGACCCACCTGCACTTCTGATCACATTACTAGATTAATGGCCCCTTGACTAGGCCCAGATTTCGGTCTCCAAAGGAATGTATAAGCTGCTTTATGACTCTTCTTGTAATGTAGAAAAAACAGCCAAAACCAATGTGCATTGAGACAGTCTTCAGACCCTGACTGTTGCCTCTTCTCCCAGCTACTGCATTTAATTAAACCATCTTTTCCTGTTTCGCCAAACTCCTTTTGTCTTTCATTTTTTTCTAGGTAAATTGATATCCAAGCAACATTGTGGCATGCAAGACAGGAGAGATTGGCTCTTTGAGTCTGACAGTAGCCAAAGGAAAAGGACTCTGCCCATACAGATTCACATCTGTGCAGCAAGAAGGGTGAGCAGATGCCACAATTAACTGGAAGTTCTGCTGAATCCACGGGGCGGAGGTCCATCCTGGAGCCCCTATCAGTGGGTAAGAGACTACATCTGACCCTTAGTACCAGCATTTGGCTTATGGCAAACTAGGAAGTAGTGTAAAAGCTAACCCGAGTGCCCTGCTACTAATCTGACATATTTCTGATTTTATGTGCCTTACTCAAGTAGTTGGAAGGCAGCCACGGAGGTGATCCCATGAAGGTCGCTTTTCTCTGATAGTCAGGATGCTAGGAAAGGTGAGTGTTGTTTAGTCGCTTGGACTGCTGGGTGTGACACAGAGGGTTCGCTTGTCTTAAGGTGTTAAACAGGGAAGACTTGGAACATTGGGTGAGACACAGATCGCACACATAGGCTCTGCGTGTGATATACAGTAGGCCTGGGTGGAGTTCATGGAGTTTTACCCCACTGTACTCCGTGAAGTGCTGGAAAAACACTGCTGCACTCCGGGGAGTTCCGCCAGTGGCAAAGTCTTTTAAGTTGTGCTGTTCGCACTGACATTTTTTTCTCACAAGCACTCACTAATTTAACATTGGCGAGCCACTCGAGAGAAAAATCTCCCCTCCACGTCACCTCCAGGAGGTTTTCGGAACAGCACGGAGTGGGAAATTCTGCTAACTCCACCAGCTGAGCAGAATTGTTCACCCACCCATAATATATTTCGATCCTTTTAGCCTTAAGGTGTTTTCTTAGTGCTATCAGTTTCTTAACACTGGTAGCTTATGAAAGAAGTGAGAGGTGTTATTCGCTTGGACAACTTGGTGTGATAAAGCCGGTATGCATGACCCCTGGGTGTGCCAAAGAGTGTAATTCGGACGTTATGGAAAATATTAAAGCTTGGAGAGTAAGGTGCACTGTGCTTGGCCAAGGATGGCCTGTAGTTGTCACGTTGCTCCTTCTTGTCTGTGTAAGTTGTTGCTATCTTTGTCCCCGAGCCAATATTGACAGACTGTCAGGCTCACTTAGTTTCAGGTAACATGTAGAATCTCCCCTTGTCATTGAGCAGCATGCACTTCAGAGTGGGCTAAGGTTTATTTGGACAAGGTCATTCATTTTTTTTCCTTGTGATTTTTTCTTGTGGTTTTTCAATTGATGTCGTTTTTTTTGATGTTTTGGTGCTGAAAAATTATTGCAACTCTGTTCTATGTTGAATGTTATGTCCAGCTAACGATTCTATGTGCGTATGAAAAGGTCTTCATTTGTTCACATTTTGCTATATCTCTGCTAAAAAACTATTCATAATCTTTTGAATTAACCATTGCATTTTCTCACAGGTTGTTGTGCTGGAATAATCCCTTGTACATATTTTCAGAGTACAATGTAGGATTATCTAGAAAGCCATAAGAAGTTAATACATGTTCTAGTCCCTTCGAAAGGGTCATATTAGCAAGGGCAGGCGATATAGTTATCGCTGCTTTAGCGTCCGTTTTCGGGTGATAAGCGGCAATAATTATATTGCAATATCATCAAGGACACGCTAGCGCGTGTTTCTTTTATGTAGAGCCCGTTTTTTCACAGCCTCGCCTCGTATCACTAATGAAATGCAAAGAAGGCGTGGCTGTGAAAAAAACACATGAAAATAGCGATATTAACAAGGATGTGCAGCGATAAAAAAAATCACGCTACCTCAGCCTTAAGGCTGGAATTTAACGTCTGTTAAATTCCAGACTAAGGCATACTAATAATGGTAGGTGGATTATGGTGATACGACAGGGTCTTATCAGCAATGTTATTGCTGTTTTCCTTGGAACATCGCTGGAAAACCAGTGATGTTCCATGGTAAACACCGCTTTCGCTGAAATATCATCGCCATAGCGCTATGCATTGTATATATAGCGTTATCATGGCGATAATTTTCAGCGATAGCTGGCGATAATATTTCTATCGCTATGTGGGGCAAGTGATAATTATCCCCGGCCCTTATTAATATGCCCCAAAGTTCCCGACCCATCATGGAGTCACATGCAAACTAGGATCCCCACGCAGACTAAAAAGCTAGATAAATGTTGACGTGAATGGCACGCATACACTAAGATACATGTTTTCATCTGGCCAGAGGGGGGAACTTTCAACACCAACATAACAGGACAAACAAAGACACACATTCAGAACAAGAATATAAGGCATAAGAAGGCTAGAAGAGAGGAATTGTTAGAATTGGGTGCTATCTTCAAGGTGACACCACCCACACCATATGCTGGCAGAGAGGTGCTTTCTCTGATGCTGGCTGACCCAGCCATTCCTGCACCAGCTTACACCAACCTATCAATTGAGGGGGCGAAGGGCCACCCACCGAAAGGCAAGCCACTAGATCTAGGACTGGGAGTTTGACCAACCAGCTAACCCAAGATACTCCATCCTCACCCTTGTTTGGCACTAAGGTTTCCTCAAACTCGATCCCCCATCTGTCACATTCAAAACATCAAGCCCCAGGGGGACAGGAAACAGGTACCCCAACCCATCCAGTAAGACAACCTCAGGTGACTGGGGGACTTGTAACAATCCCGTACAGCGACACTCTTAGTGGGGTAGGGAAAGAAATCCCAGTCCGCTGAGACCTAGCGACAAGGGTAGTCAATGCCTGTCCCGAGCACATGGCAATTACTGACTGACCCCATGAGAAATAATAGTGAGAGTCAATGGGGAAGACTTTGCCTTCCTATTTTGTGGCCTACTAACAGATTGGACTAAGGAGGGCAATCAATTTGAATGGTCCTGGCCTAAGGGGGGGGGGGGGGTTGTTTGAGCCAGAGGGCATGGCCACGGCAGAGGACTGAATCAGATATGGGGAAGGAAATCCCAACTGGGATTTCCCCTACATGTAGCAATGCCTCGTAAGGTTGGAGAGAAAACAATTCTTGAAGAGAAGGGAAACAAGAGTAAGAAGAAAGAGGTAAGCTCATGACCTGGATGTCTCTACAGTATCGCTGAACAAGGAGCAGGCGATCCTGCTCAGAATAGCTGTAGCTGCGTTGGCAGAGAAGGCGACGGCAACAACAAAGGTGCTACCGCAGAAGTTCAGGAAGAATCTTGCCAGGAGCAACAGGGTTTGAGGAAGTGGTGCAGAGATTACCCGAGGCCAGGACCAAGTCACATCCTCTCCTATCATCAGAGACTCCGTTAAGCAGCAGGGCCAACGTGGGTCAGCCCTGTGCTCATGCGGGCAAAATAGTAACCCCAGAATTCCGGTGTCCCATGCTATTGGTGACCTAATGATCCCACGAGGAGCCCACTGTGACGATATTGATGAATACCACACCCTACAGTTTCCTGATCGACACAGAGGCAACAAAGTCCTGTCTTAAAGAAGGGATTATATTCCCATCCAAAGATTCCTTGGACACGCAGGGGTTCTCTGGCATGGCCCTGAGGGTTACCTTCACAAAACCCCAAAAGGTAGACGAGGGAGGCAGCCATGTGAAGGGGCAACTATTATATCATCCCTCATACACTACTAATCTTCTAGGTAGAGGCCATTGATTTCTCAGAGGATGGGACATTGACATGCTCAACCCCTGGGATTGTCCCAAAAGGTTATTATAGTGATTGGTTCACCCCTTATACTAATTAGGACGCCAATCACTGTGTAGATAGTCACATTCTTTATAGTCCTATAAGCGAGAACCATGTTGACCCGCATTTCTAGCAACCACTGAACATTATAGCAGTGGTGTGCTAACTCAGGTTTTAGCCAGGACAAGTAGACTCACCGATTAAAACTAATTATGAGTGCTACTTAGTCTCCTTTATAATTTTTCCTAAACTACCCACACACCTTTACACTAATCTACTCTTCATGGCCCTACACTCACACCTCACCTTACGGCTTAGGAACAGAAGACCTCCCAGCCAAGAGCTCCTCATAGGGTGCTCATCAGGCAATGCAGCACTGCCCTGATGAGGAGCAAGCCCTATGATAAAGCATGACAGCCTGCCGGGTATGTGAGGGCCATAATTCCAAAAGTGGGAGACTCCCACTCTTACCTTTGGACATATAGTTATACTAATCCTCGTCTTCTACTTCTCCCTTAAAGAACTGCATACTCTTTTGAATTCATATGTTCTAGGGGCTTGCATGCTGGACCTATACGAGCCCCCAGTCTCTTTTCCTTGTTTTAACTGATGCTCTCTAGGCATCTCTAAAAACAGGACAGTGCCATTTGGTAAATTCATCCACCTTTTGAGCACACGAGGTCAAGGAGGGAGATGAGACCCACGACTGCACAACCCACACCCGAGAGGATCAGCCAGGCAGAGGAATATCCCATCCCAGATAGTGAAACATTATTCATCGATGGATCCTCCACAATAGACTAACAAACAGTTTTAAAATACAGACTGGGGCAGCATTGTGGACAGCTCATAGCCAGGCGGCCTCACGGATGCTGCACATCACCATGCAGTGAATTCTTCTCCCTCACTTCTCAGCACAGGCGGCAGAGCTGACAGTATTTTATTATTTATTTATTTTAAAGTTTTATAGAGTGCGAACTTGAACCGTGAGGGTATCAGAGCGCTTTACAGATTCAATAGAGTAATACAAGGTTACGGCAGGACATAAAAAACAAAAACAGGCAAAAAAAGGAAAATCAGTACGTCGAAGAAGTTACAGAAACAGGAGGTCGTAGGTGGGACGGGGTAGCATACAAGTACTGTACATTGAGGAATAGAATAAGCTATAACAGCAGGAACAGAAATAATACAATAAACAAAGGAGAAATGTACAAGGACGCAGGACAAGGCAATAGTCTCTCAGGTGGCTGCGGGATCGAGTTTAGTCAAGGAATTTACCCATGAGAAAGGCCTTGGCCTCTTTTTTGAAGTGTGCAAAGGAAGTTATTTTTCTGATGTCGGGAGAGAGGGAGTTCCATATTCTTGGTGCAGTCCCGGTGAAAGCTGGATTGTAGGTTTTTATTTTCCTAAAGCGTGCAGGCCGGAGTAGGAGGGTCTTGGTCGAGCTCGAGTTTCTGTTTCCTCCGGATAACACCAGCTTCTGTGCAAGATACGCGGGGGAGTTCGAGTGAAGGGCTTTGTGCGTGATGCATGCCAGCTTGAGGTGAATCCTAGCCTCAAAGGGGAGCCAGTTTAACGCTTTCAGGTGAGGAGTGATGTGATCGAATTTTTTTGAACCTGTAAGTAGTCTGGCGGCTGCGTTGAGGCAGGCTTTTAAGGGTGCCCGCGAGATCTTGGGTAAGCCAGAGAGGGTGGAGCAACCATATTCCAGTCAAGAGATGACTAATGATTGGACTGCGAGTTTTAGGTCCGGAGCGTCTAGAAAGGGTTTCAATTTCCATAGGTAGCTCAGGTGGAATCTGGCCGATTTCGCCATTGTGTTGATGTGGTCTCGCATGTTTAGATTATAGTCTAAGGTAATTCCCAGCGATTTGGCTGAATTCACAATGGTCGGGGAGCAGTTCAAGGCTTTGATGGCTTTGATCCAAGTCTGGATATCAGGGTTGTTCTTGGGCGGGGAGATTAGAAGGAACTCAGTTTTCTTAGCATTGAGTTTAAGTTGATTGGAGGAGAGCCAACTGACGGTCAGTTTTAGGGCCTCATTCAGGGTGAGGATCTCTGCAAGAGATGAGATTTTTATGTAGATCTGAGTGTCATCAGCGTACATATGGAAGGAGATATTTGCAGTGCGCAGGACTTCGGCAAGAGGCTCCAGATAGAGATAGAAAAGGGTGGGGGACAATGTCGAACCCTGAGGGACTCCCACTGTGACCACGAAGGGAGCGGACAGTTCGCCATTGACTAGGAATCTCTGGGATCGGTTTTGGAGGTAAGAACTAAACCAGTCGAGGACTGTGCCATCTAAACCCATCCTGAGATTGAGGCGTTCGAGTAGCATCTCATGGTTGACCGTGTCGAAGGCCGATGATAGATAAAGGAGGAGAGATATACTGTCCACGCCGCCACTGCCAGGAGTTAACGGAGAGAGCCAGGATAGCAAGCCGCCACCGCCGAGAGTCATCCAGTCACCAAGTCTCGCGCCGCCGCTCCGGGGACCACATTACCCGGCAGGCCTCGCGGCGGCGCGCAATTGACGCGGCAGGAAAGCGCCAGAAGGCGCCATAAAGCAGCAGATACCCCGGCAGAGCGGGGGAGACATACTGACCACGCCGCCACTGCCAGGAGTTAACGGAGAGAGCCAGGATAGCAAGCCGCCACCGCCGAGAGTCATCCAGTCACCAAGTCTCGCACCGCCGCTCCGGGGACCACATTACCCGGCAGGCCTCGCGGCGGCGCGCAATTGACACGGCAGGAAAGCGCCAGAAGGCGCCATAAAGCAGCAGATACCCCGGCAGAGCGGGGGAGACATACTGACCACGCCGCCACTGCCAGGAGTTAACGGAGAGAGCCAGGATAGCAAGCTGCCACCGCCGAGAGTCATCCAGTCACCAAGTCTCGCGCCGCCGCTCCGGGGACCACATTACCCGGCAGGCCTCGCGGTGGCGCGCAATTGACGCGGCAGGAAACCGCCGGAAGGTGCCATAAAGCAGCAGATACCCCCGCAACGCGGGACGCCCGGGGCTAAGCCCGGGCAAAGGGCGGGCCCTCTACGGCCCTCATCGGCAGGAAGCGACAGGGACAGGGCTAGAAACTCTGTTGGATGCTTGAGGCATAACCTACTTTCCAAGTAAGATATTGTTGTACTTAATTTATATTTACCACCAAGATTGAGGAGATAGTCTTCTGGTATTAGTGGCAGGATGCCGAAAAGAGGTGCTGTTCCTATAGCAAATACTATGGAAAACTACTTGGTCCAAACTGTGCAAAAAAGAAATATACAGAGGAGAGAATCTTTGGGGTTGAGTCAATCACCTGATCTACGATGTTTGAGCTCTACCATATTTCCCCCCACTGATGATATTATATCCCTGGAGACTGATCTTGAAGCTCGTTCCATCCTTTCTACTAATCAGGAAACCAACTTCACCAAAAATACTGTGCCAGGCCCTGAGGTATTTATTGTGGACCCCGTGAACAATATAGACAGTGACTTTGAACAGGAGATACAGGCTAGTCCTTCAGATGAAGATCAGTCTATATCTGATCAGGCCCCTAGGTCAGAAAGGACAAAAATCCAGCCAAAACGGGGAGGGCTAAGGTCGGGGACAAGGAGGAAGAGGGCAAATACTCCAAAGGTCAACTTAAAGGAAAATGGAGAGGGAAGAGCAAAACTTAACGTTGATGATGACTTGTTTGTCAAAATTGCTGAGCTAATTGAAAGCAAAATTAAAGCTATTGTTAAACCTCTAATTGCTAAAATAGACAAATTACAAACTGAGGTTAAAAAGCTAGGTGGCCAGCAGAATAAGCTAGTGGAGGGTGTTGAAAATGTCACTAAGCTGGTTGTTAACATGGGCAATAATTCTGGAGAGCATGTTGATCCTGAGGGTGAAGGCACAGATGAATTATCGCATAATAATCCCCCAATGCAGTTACCGGTTCTAAAAGCTAATGAAATAGCTGGTAATGGGGACGGTCCTTTAACAGTTGAAATTTCCCCAGTACAACCCCAGATTACGGACCCTTTACAATTTATAGTTGAAGCTTCACCTGTTGTCCTAGTACTAGCCAATGTTCCCCCCTTAGATGCTGGTATAGTAGAATCCTCCAACTCCATATCTAATAAGGCATTGCAATGGATTACAAATAATATGAGGCTAGCCCCAGGGGGGGGGGCAGCAACTGGCTCAGGAGATTAAGAATGCAAAAAGGGTCTCCTGGCTAGGAAACCGTCCCAAAAAATTTAAAGGGGATTGTGTAGCAGTACGTTTTTCACATACAGGCGTTTTGCCAAACATCCTCGCTAATTTATTCCCGCCCCAACGCAGGCAGGGTACTTTTGTCCCACTAACTTTAAAAAAATGTTATGGAGAACAACAGAAGGTCACCTACCCTAGGACTCCAGCTTTTGGGTGGGATAATAACTGGGATATAAACAACAGATGGGGTCAAGATCAACGTCAAAATATCGTAAACAACCCAACTCCTTCAGTGCACCAAAATCCTTTTGCACAACCTCTTTTGTTGTCCAACCGATATGCTCCTCTATCCTTTCTGGATCAAAATGATTGAGTTTTGCCTGAACATATAAGCTATGAAGAGAACTATGTACCAGTATTTAGTATACTTACTTGGAATATTGCAGGAATCAAGGCTAAAGTAGGCAATGTGGCATGGACAGATTTTATTGACAAGTTCGACATTATTGCATTGCAGGAGACATGGGATACAAATAACAGCTTTTCTTTAGATGGCTATAGCCATTTCTGCACACCTGCAGTGTCTAGCACTGCAGGAAGAGCCAAGGGAGGATTGTTAAGCCTCTTTAAATTAGATATTAAAGGTAGCCTAAAGAAATGTGATTCGGGAACCGAGCAATGTTTAATTGTTGAACTTTCTTCAGTAGAATTTCCCAACATTCTATTTAATAAATTTTTATAATTCCAATGCATCTGACTGTACTTTATATAGTCTAGATAGATTGGACCTTTTTTTGTCAGTCTATAGTGAAAATGTTAATTCTTTTGAAATTATTTTCTTGGGTGATTTTAATATACACCCGTGTTCACTAATGTGTGTTTGCGATGATGCAGAATCCCCTCCAAATTGTTCGCCCATCCATCTTGAACATAACAAACAGGGGGATTGTTTAGAGAATTTTTTAGCAAGATGGAACTTATATGAGTCTGGCTGTGGGGAGGGGGGGGGATAGGGCCCCTACATTTAAGGGAACAGACAATGGCTCTATTATTGATTATATATTTATTTCAGTATGTTTTTTAGCTAACGTTTTAATGTATAAAACTGTGGTTTCCGTCTTCAGTGATCACAACCCTGTCTCCTTGGATCTAGTAACTTCTGATCATATAGGGCGAAAATATGGCCCTTGTATCAATAAACAAGTACTAAAAGTTAAAGATCAGGGACGCAGACTGAAATGGGATAGTATAACCCCGGAATCCTTCGTACAAGAGGTACTCTTTGAGGCTGAGACCGAGGTTGGTGTGTGCCTATCTAGCGAGTCTGAAGACAGGGAAGTGATATTTGCATTTGGTAGTATATGTAGCAAGATTAATAGCAGGTTATCTGTTGATTCTAAACCTAAGTTAATGCCTATCAAAAGATGGTTTGATCACAGATGTTCAAAAGCACATTCTGCACTGCTAAATGCTTTAAAAGCTGTTCCGAAAGATCGTGAAGTTATCTCCACCTGTAGAGCCCAGTATAAAAAGGCCATAGCAGACAGGAAAAAACAGATCAAAGATGAAGCCTGGACACAGCTCTTAGACCCAGCAATATTGAAAAACAGTGGAGAATTATGGAAGATTGTCAACCAACCTTTATTTACGGGGGAGGAAAATTCCCCCCTTGAAACTAATATTCTTGATGAAGGTTGGATTAAACACTTTAGTGACATCTATTCTGATCATACCAGTGGAGATCCTGGGGCCCAGGAGGTTGACACTAATGTCATCGGGAAACAATTGCACTTTGAAGTAACGGAAGGTTTACATGCCATAGATTGTACCTTGAAGAAAAAGGCGCCTGGACCCGATGGTGTTCCTGCAGACGCCTTTAAATGCTTCCCTAATTTTTGGTCGAGACTACTTTGCAGGGTCTTTAATGCATTAAACCATGATAATATTCCTGAGTCATGGAAAACATCTATAATTATCCCTGTGTTCAAAAAGGGAAACAGGCAGGACCCTGCCTGTTATAGACCAATCTCATTGATTGACTCATCAGTCAAGATCTTAGGAAGAGTTATATTAGTAAAACTGAATGAGTGGGCTAATGAGAACAGTATTTTGACAAATGTGCAATATGGTTTTAGACCTAAAAGAAGTACCCAGGACCAATGTCTTAATCTCCACTTGCTGATTGATAAATATACCAAGGCTAAGGAGGGGTCCATGTACCTTGGTTTCATGGACCTCTCCTCTGCCTTTGATCTGGTTAACAGATCAAAGCTTTGGTCAAAACTACTGGAAATGGGCTTGGATAGGACAATAGTCAATCTATTGGCTGACCTGCACTCTGGCCTTACTGCAAAAATTAGAGTTTCCTCAAGTGGAAGGTGTACCGACGTTTTCGCTTCTGAAAAAGGGGTTAGACAGGGGTGCATTTTGGCTCCCCTGTTGTTCACATTATATGTGAATGCCTTGGAGCCTGCTCTCAGGGGCGTGACCCCCGATATTCCGCGTGCAGGAGATCAGGGGATCCCCGTTCTCCTTTACGCGGATGATGCGGTCCTTCTTGCGCGTACCGGGGTGGGGCTCCAACGCCACCTGGACGCCTTTGAATCCTTCATGGGCTCTCTTGATTTAAAAATAAACGCGAAAAAATCTCAAATTATGCTTATGGGCAGGGCAGTTAGAAAAAACTATCACAAAACTTTTCTCTGCGGACAGGAAAAGCTTGCTCGTGTAACCTCCTTTCCCTATTTAGGGATTACCTTTGATGAGAAGGGAAACTGGGGACCCCGTGTTAAGAGTAGAGTAACTTCGTTAGCTAGAACATCTGCAGCCCTTCAGGGGTTCTCTAAGAAACTGGGGGCCAGGCCAATCGCAGCCATATTGAAAATCTATAAGGCCAAATGCATCTCAGCGGCATCATGTGGTGGTTCAATATGGGGATATAGGGGATTGGATCCCTTACAGACGATGGAAAACAAATTTTTTAGATCTGTCCTTGGTGTTCCACAGTCAACCCCGTCTTACACTGTTCATATGGAATTAGGGGAAGGCTACATCACAGACCTGATAAAAATAGCACCTTTAGTAGCTTGGCTGAGGTTGTGGCTCAACAAAGAAATCCCTTTAAACCATATTATTATGAGAGACTGTTTGTGTTTGGACAAAGTTAACAACATTAGGTGGTTGACATACATCAAGGAAACTTTTTCAAGGATGGGGAGCCCGGAGCTTTATTCTGCAATAGATTCTATAACATCTAAAGATATAGAGTCCACAAAACTCGCAATGAAAGGGTTTTTATCTCTGGAGAGGGAAGAATGTGAGCTGAAAAAACCCAGTGTCAGGGCCTGCCTAATATTGTCTATACCTGATGGCCCAGAAAATTATTTGAATACGGTGACTTATCCCCACCACAGGTTTATTTTAACTCGTTTTCGTTTTAATTTAATACATTTTAATCTTGGTTTTTATCCTGTATGGAGTACCCCAGATAAGGCGCCACCATGTTCTTGCGATCATTTCTCCGAACAAAATACTATGCACTTTGTGATGTTTTGTAGTCATTACATTGATGCCAGGAGAAAGTTTCTTGTGCCTATTCTCAGGGAAGCAGGATTTATCCAAGTTAAACCTGCTCTTATTTATTTACAGCTTCTACAGACTCCCAAGATCATGTTTCATGTAGCTAGTTTCTTGGTGAGAGCTATTAGGAGTAGGAATATTAGATAAAAAAATGTGGTTATCTCCCCTAGTAGTACAGATTGTGTACTCCAAACAGGCACTTTGTAATTATATTAGGATTTGTAATTATATAAGGCTTTGTAACAGGGACAAGTGGTGTTAGTAATGTTTGTCTTGCTGGGGTTTTTTCTTAGCATTTTTTTTAGCATTTTAGCACTTTGCACTTTGTATCATTACATCGTCATGAATTGTAATATGATGTATGATTTTTTATCTTATTGTATTTTAACTGTTTTTAATGTATGTATTTTCTGTATATATTTGTGTTTTGCCATTGCCTTTATATGATATTAAGTTATCGCAATAAAGTATTTTGTCTGACTGACTGACTGATAAAGGAGGATCAGGAGACAGGTTTTGTCTTGGTCAAGGGCTTGAAGAGCGTCATCAACGATGTGGAGCATGGTGGTTTCGGTGCTGTGCCCCGGTCGGAAGCCTGATTGGCAGTCATCGAGTAGATAGAAGTTGTTAATGTGGTGACTTAGCTGTATTTGTACACACTTTTCCAGCACTTTTGCCAGGAGCGGAATGTTGGAAATTGGTCTAAAGTTGTCTGGGGAGGCTGGGTCCAGCGACGGCTTTTTCAGAATGGGTAGGACTTGGCCTGTTTTCAGCGAGGTCGGTATTGATCCCTGTCAAAGGGAGGCATTGATGATTGCAGTCCAGCTGGGAATGATGGATTTGGAAACGGTCGCGAGACAGTTTGAAGGGAGCGGGTCATTGAAGTGGTTGTTGGGGTTCAGGTAGGCAAGGATTTTCGCGACAGTGACTTCATCATAGGGTGCAAATTCGGACCAGTGTGCTAAATTCTTCGGTAAGGACCATGGCGGCAGAGAGGGAAGAGGCAGGGGGTCAAAGTTCGGCGGGGGAAAAGGAGGCGGCCTTGAGTTCAGTATCTAAGGTTTTGATTTTGTTTGCGAAGAATGAAGAGAAAACCTCAGAGGAGATGAGATACTTGGGGTTTTCTTTCGATGTTTTGGACAGTTTGTTCAACTGGAGTTTGATCATCTCAAAGAGTTTGCGAGGTCTGTTCTGGGCATTTCCTAGTTCCGCTCTGAAGAATTCTTTTTTTGATTTGACGATGTTTTTGTTATAGATATTTCTGGCCTGTCGAAGATGGTTTAGGTGATCTGTCGAGGGGTGCTGTCTCCAGATTCTTTCATATTGCCGGAGGGATCTTCTCTCATCATTGAGGGAGCCAGTGAACCATGGGTTTCTATCTCTGACTTGAGTTCTTTTTAGTTTAAGAGGGGCTAGGTCATCCAAGATGTTTGACATTGTAGCAGAGTAGTGATCATTGAGGTCATTGACCGAGGTGATGTGGGGTGGCCGGGGTAGGTTGGTTTTGCAGCCGATCTCAAGTTTGTTGATGTCAAGGTTTTTGGTGTCTCTGACCCAGCGTTTTGGGAGTACCTGTTGTGGTGACCATGTCTTTCGTGTGCTAGGTAACAGAAAGGCGAATGCATGGTGGTCCGACCAGTCGCAGGGCTCTATCGAGGTGAGCTTGACGGTGGTTTCCTTGGAGATGATCCAGTCTAGGGTTGCTTCTTTCGAGTGGGTTGGGAGAGGGCAAGCATGGGTCAGGGCTAGATCGGCCAATAGGTCTTTAATGGCGTTGACATGGGGATCCTTAAGGTCATTCCAGTGCAGGTTGAAGTCGCCGAGGAAAATGTCCTTGGTGTTTGGGGAGTTCTTAGCTGTAATAACTTCCATGAGGTAGTCCGTGAAAGGTTCATTTGTGCCTGGGGGATGATAAAAGATGTGTAGGTGGATGGTCCTACTATAAACTGAGAGGGCTAGATATTGGCAGGAGTCAGTGGCATCCGTTAACAGCTCAGTGACAAGGAGGTTAGAGCGATAGATGCAGGCAATTCCGCCTCCTTTTTTGTTGTTGTTCTGTCGAGCCTGGCAATGTTGAAGTTGGGGGGATGAAGAGGTCGAGGCATGGGGATGAAGATTCGTTAAGCCATGATTCTGTTAGAATGGCTATGTCGGTGTTGTTGTTCAGTATGAGTGCGGCGACATCGGCCGCCTGCTTCACTGCAGAACGGCAGTTGAGTAAGAGACCGGTCATAACGGGGGAAGGGGTGGTGGTGGGGGTCGGGTGTCAGGACGGCCAGGGGCACTGGAGTAAGGTTGCTTCTGAGCATTCTTCTATTACTGGGGGGGGGGCTAATCTGTGTGGGCTGATAGCTACCGTGCGGATGGGGTGTGCGGCACTCACGTCACTCACGTCAGGTAGACAAGGAGAAGTAGGGGGTGTGTTACGGTCCAGAAGGATGTCCTGGATCTCCTTTTCAGTGAGATCTAGTGGATTAGTTGTGGTGAGGGAGAGGTTATAGGTGAGGGCAAGGTCAAAGGTTTCCTCCTCAGACAGGCAACTAGTGTGCTTGTGAGGGCGTAGATGCCTTGAGGATGTCGGAAATTGGCGTTTGGGGAGCTCTGGGATTAGAAAGGGGGCAGGCTGAGGCTTGAGCTTAGCGAAGGAGAGTTTGGCGAGGTGGAGGAGGTTTGTAAGATCGAGGATGGAGGAGTGGAGGTTCTGAATTATTTTGGAGGCTCTGGAGTGCAAGGAATGGATGTCTGTGGGGGGGTGTTGGAGGGTATGGGTGGACTGAACTGGGAGTCGTGTGAGAGGAGGCTTGAGTGTTAGCAGTGCTGGCATGACCTGCTACAGCAGGAGTCACTGAGGGGGGTGGGACTTGGTGGCTGGGGTGGATTGTGTATGGGGTCATAGAGGGGGTGGCTTGAGTGCTAGCGGAGTATAAACTGAAGCCCGCACACAAAGCTCAGGGAAGACGGTAACCATCTACACCTACTCTGTGTATGTCACTACCACAGTGCACTCAAGCATAGGCAGATGGGGAAGATGAGGGCTTTTAAAATAAGATAGCACCCCTGTTGCAAACCTCCTAGAGTTGTTGATAGACACACTAACTTTACCTAGGCACATGACTGTGTGAAAATGTGGCACTCATACCAGGGGCAGGGCTTTCATATCTTGGGGAAACGCATTCGCCAACAAAATTGTGAAAAAGGCATCCTACGGGAAGATCAGAGAAGCACACATACTCCCCTTACAGCAAACTATAGGGACCAAACCATCACGCGACAGACACAATACCGAAAAAGCAGGACTGTATTTGAAGGAAGTGCAGAAAACAGAATTGCCTGATGAAAAGAGGCAATGCATAGCCTGGAGTTGTCCACAAACCGCACACAACCTTATATACCAACATGTACACAGGTGGAAACCCGTCATGCCCCAAAGCCTAGTCAACATAACTTTACCCCAACTACACTTACCCACACACATGGCAAAATATAACCCAATAGCTCAACTCCAAAGCAACTGGTTCCTCCCCAATCTATCTGAAACCGTGACCATGAACCTGAACAAGTGGACAGTCTACAAGCTAAAGTCACCCAAGCCCACACTGAAGGTTGGTGTCATCGGCCATTCCCCGACAAACAGGGCCGATCAAGGCACTAAATAGAGACTTCATCGATATGATCGACTGATCCACTAATTACCAATACCTGATAGTATTGGTCTGCCCATATTCCAGGTGGATCAAGGCCGGCTCCTGCATGCATTTTGATGCTGAGGCGTTGGCCATGTTCCTCATCAGGGAAGTGATAACAAGGTGGGGGATACCGGATGTCATTCGATCAGACAACAGCAGGCACTTTGTCAACTCTATGTTTGACCACATCTGCGCCCTTCTAGGTATTTCACACAAACTAGCCTCAGTTTATCATCCCCAAAGCAACAGCATTGTTGAGATACTCAACGTCCTGCTGGACAACAAGATTAGCAAAATTTGTACCAGCCCTAGCAAAAATTGCCTCCACTGTCTACCTCTAGCCTTGTTCACGCTAAGGAGCACACCTAGCAATGAGCATGAGCACACCTGATTGTAATGGGCAGACTGATGGGAGCACCCATCCCAAAAAACATTGACCACATTGAGCACTGACAAAAGCTCTTAGGCACTAGGGGGCAAATTGTATGTGTATCTTTCTGAATTAACAAAAAAACACCAAGTTCCTATCTATGCAGGCCCACTGCCAGAGCTAGAAGTGCACCACAGCCCAGCTACCGTACCAAACACCTCTGCCTAGGCTGGAAGTCTACATCTGCAACCTTGTGATTAAATGGAAGCAAGCCAAGTTTGAAGGGCCCTACTGAGTAATATTCCCAACATCTATCGCCCTCAAGGTAAGAGGAAGAGAGGCCTGGATCCACCTCTCCGACGTACGGCTGAAACCTTACCCGTGAAATCATCCATGAACTATACCTCTATTTTATACAGATATTTTTTACAAGCAGGCTCTTTACCCACTGCCAAGCAAAAGCAAGCTACAGACAACCCTTCCAGACACCATCCAGTTATGTTCCATATAGCTACCCCCAATATAGGCTAACCTTTCACCTATATTGTCCCCTACCATTACACTACATAACAATTCTTAGTATTGACCTTTTACCTAGTTACGATGTCCAAAGATGACATGGGTTTTTTTCCAAAAAGCTTAAGCCTCATTCATTATGCATGAGGATTCTGTGAATCACAGCAGGACAGCAGACCTACCATCTCCTGCATAATAACTATGCATGAGGGTCATTCCTTCCGTCATCCTAGTCCAACATGATAGAGCAAGGTATATCCCCAGGTGGGACCAATTTGGGTATATATTCACCATATCTTGCTGAGGTAGTCGTAGGAGAAAAGGACATGCATGCTGTCACACTGACGCGAGACACTGAGGCTACTGCACACAGACTCTCCAGTTTGCAGTGATCTGACATTCCTTGCGGGGTGTACATCTCGAGACCAAGACGGGGTCCCACAGTCTCTCACTTCAGGTAATGGGGTTGACTTTATCCTAGAAGGATTCTTAGCTTTATAACCACATACCTGCTAGGTACACTTAGGTACATCTAGTTAGAGTTGCATCGTAGGAGTATGCATTTACTACTAACATGTATTTTGTACTCATTGTTTTAGCACGATGGTAGAAATATGCCATCATTTTACTCTGTTAGTACTTATAATCATTTATAACGGTTACTGTATACTGGTTGTTTCAGCACACCAATTTTACACTAGAATGACTCTGGTTCAATACATGCTTTTTGAAAAACGTCCCCACCATTTATTCTTTGTATCTCTCTGAGACAAAGTGAGCATGAGTGACTGAGCGAAAAGTAGTACACAGTTTCCACGATCCCTTATGGGACAGAGTTGTCACATTTGATAGTTGCCAAGAACTATTCCCTCCTTGGTAAGAGGCATTTCTAGTGGCACTGTGAGCTACCTGGTATACAGGCTAACATACCCGGTAGGGGTGTAAAGAATCAGTCTGACACCAATGCTACAGTGTATGTTGTCTAAACACGCAGATCCTATAGAGGTTTATAGAAACTACATGACATGATGCCACCAACGTTGGTATGGTACTTATTCAACAGTAAAATCTGAGTAGTTCAGTCATAATTTTCTCAGAGACCCCTACTCACATTTCCCCATTGACATATGGAGTAGGAAGTGAACTTATTTGCTGTAGGTTTATCAAGCTTGAAAGACAAATGGTTCCTATTGTGCATAAAACCTTCTCTCAGTTTCCTTGAAACTCTTCCTTGAGAAAACATTTGTCAACAAATGGCTGACGAAAACACCGCTGGTTGCGCACAGCCTGCTGCAGTCAGGGATGAAGGAATAGAAGGGGAAATTAACATTTCAGAAAATGTTAGTAATGCCCTTACTCAAAAGCTAACAGACTACGGAGTTACAGCTAGGGGTGGGACAGTCACTTTCATGATTGAGGCACACACATCCTATAGAACAGAGGCATTATATTCATGGGTTAAATTCCCTCAAGCAGATGCTCAATCAAATACATTTCATTCTTACACTGAAGATGAAACACCAAATGAATACTGTCCGTATGAAGACATTGAAATTCCGCTCACCTACCAGGAGCACATAAACTGGTTTAAAGGCGCCCTCCCCATACAGAAGACAAAGTAGGACTTGGTCCACTCGGAAGAGATGGAGCCGCTTGGCCAGTCTTAGTGGCTTATACACCGCATCCAGACATTGATTCAATGCCAGTAGCAGACCTGCGTCCACTTCATAAAGACATTATAAAAAATTACAGAAACCTGACACAGTTCATGTTGAGAACACTCACACTTCAGCCAACACAAGCTATACCAACAAGTCAATTCAGGGTTCTACAACTAAAATTACCCCACAAACGCTATAGGCAGTTATGGGTAAAATGCCCACTAAACGTGAGGATAGCTCCCCAGACAAAGAATTTTACCACTCGGGGTACAGTTTTCACTGCCTTGTATACCAGACTGCATGGTATCCCTTCATTAGCAGTAATACCAGATGTATTAAGACACAAACAAACTGAGTGCGGAGCAGAACCCGCTCTGAACTTAGGGATGAAATTATTAGGTCATTGTGCCCAGGTATTAGCTATAATATTAGCAAATATAAAAGGGGAGGCAGTAGTAGTGGCAATTTGCCCACGGCTGAGGGATTTCACTCCTTTACAATAGGAATGTGAATTATCTTAAATTATCCCAGACACCTATGCTTAATTTGGTAGAGATAGTTTGGGAGCTAGAGCAACAAAACCTCAACTCTCGGGTGGTCCTAAAAAGGATATAACAAAGCAAGTCCCTGATTCTTCCAAGAATAAATGGGATATAACAACAAAAACTAAAAGTTTAGAGAAAGTATATCTCTATCTAGGAGTGGATCTCCTCAACAGGAGCCTTCCAAAAGGAGGTACAACCTTAGGAATAGAGATAACATTAAAAAACCTGACAGGTATCAGGATACTGATACACATTCCTCTCGTTCCTTTCAGAGAGAGAAGGATGGTCAGAACACAGATAAGAAGAGCATACGAATTCCAGAGACATGCAACACGCTTCAGACTACACTTCTATAAAATAAGACAAGCCAAAATCAAAACCTCAATTTAAAAAGAAGAAAGTAGCAGATCTTAAATTTAGGCCTGCCCAGAATTCTGAGGTCTCAACTACTGAACGGGGAATGGGCCCTGATGATGCTAGATAGCACAGCAGAAGTAACAATAGCTCACCAGACCCTGATGGAATTTCTGATGATAGCGGAGTTGAATGATCATTTCACAGTGGGAACACCTGATAAGAGGGTAAGTGACCCACGGAGGTTACATGAGATAACACTCCAAATGGAGGGGGAAAAAACCCAGAAAAGTTAAAGGTCTCTTTCGGGAGAACTTGACTTATGATTATGACATCCTTTTAGCTGAAAAAGATTTGCCACCTGCATATTTTTATGGATTGCCCAAAGGGACAAACGGTAATTTTACCAGCCTTTTCCAATCATCTTCCAATGTGCTTAAAACACACATATTCACAAGAGTGGGCGGTAGCCTTTGCTTCAGCCCTATATCGCAACCATGTTGGGTGGGATGCTGAGTTACCACACCATGTAATCCCAATAAAAACTACTACAACTCCACAGAGACAGTACCCAATAAAACAAGAAGTGAAAAAACAGGTCAGGGAGATCTTAGATCAACTTGAATACCATGGTATAATAGAAACTTGCACCTCTCCAATGAACAATCCTTTGTTACCCGTAATGAAACCCGATAATTCATGCCGTCTAGTTTTAGACTATAGGCATCTGAACACATGCACTAAAACATTTGCAGTACAGAATGCACACAGTGCCGCATTAATGAATAACATTGTGTGGAAAAATACAAAACAACATTAGATATCTCAAATAGATTGTTCTGCCAAAATATAGCGTCTGAAAGCAGGTATTTAACAGCATTCCTAGCGCTTGGTTCACAGCGTCAATTTTGCCGACTCCCTCAAGGGAAGATGAATAGCCCAGAGTTGTTTACCGCTAGGGTAACATAATTACTTCAGAATTTGGATGAAGAGGCATTGTCCTATTTGATGATATTTATCTGATGGATGATGATTTACAGAATCACTTGACCAGAATGAGCACCATATTTTTGGGGTTTGCCTCTGAGGGCTACAAATTAAACTTTAATAATTTGAAAATAGCCCATCTCAATGTCCTATTTATAGGATGGGAGTTATCAAGTGAAGGAAAACGCCTGGCAGCTAACTTTTTAGAAAAGTGTGCACTGCTCCAACCTCCTAAACATTTGAAGAACTTACAATTCATATTCTGATTTTTTAGTTTTTGCAGAACATACATTTTAGATCATGCAGAAAGAGTAAAACCTTTCTACGACTTGATCGGACCTGATTTCTCAGTTAGGCATTGGACACAGGAACACACAGATATCCTTTGTTCCCTACAAGCTGACATGATAGCGTCAAACACTTGTAGATACCCATAAATGTCCGTAACCTGGTGATCCGCGTTATAGCGTGTCAATCTGGGTATACTTACCAAACCTTCAATGAAGGGGAAACAGTATCCATACCTTATAAATCACATTTGTACACAAATGCTGAAATGCGCTTTGCTTCTACAGAGAAAATCCTGACAGCAGGTCAGACTGCTGTAGTGAGAGAAAGAGCACTGGCTCAGGGGAAAGAAATAATAGTAGTAACTCCGGTACCAGCCTTAGAGGCTGCTACAAAAGCGAGCGTTCCTAATGCTAAAGCCTTACATCCAAGATGGACACAATGGGCTAATTTTCTCACTGCCACAGATGTTGAATCCAGATATAACCCAAGGCTAAAAACACAAGCATTCCTGCAATATGAACAAGAATATCCTCTCCCAAATAAAATAATGCCTCTAGATCAGTATGAATACATTATTTACACTCACGGATCTGCTCAGCCGGCCATAGGAAGTAAACAGCAATACAGTGCTTCTTGTATGATTATAAAAGGTCGTATGCAGGATGTTAATTTCCATTCCAGCAATACGAAGACACAGGCTCTAGGAGACTGCACGGCTCAGCTTTTGCAATTGTTTCTTTTGCATATGCACGGCTCAGCTGGCAGAATTAAAAGCCCTATTACTGGCACTAATAAATATGGATTGGGAATTCCCCACACTTCTAGTGTGCAATTCTTTTTATTGTGTACAGTCATGCAACAAATATCTCTTTTACTGGGGTCAGAATTAAAGACTCAAAAGGTGGCACAATTAAGCATAAAATATTTTGGGAACAGGTAGCTGAGTTGAAAAACGAACTACCAAGAGCTCACGTGATACACATGCTGAGTCATCAACGTGATGGCATTCACGTGGAAGGGAATTCATTGGCTTATGAAGCTGCGAAGGAGACAGTACGTGCTGCTGCCGTAACTGCAATCACTCATTCAAAGATGAGAATAAACAGATAGATAAAGGTAGCTGTTATTGCTTCACGCAAAAACAGCCCAGCCCTACTGAAAGGCTTTCCACTCAAGTAATCCTGCAAGTTAGATGCAAAAAACATTCTGTATGCTCAGATTCCAGGAGTGGGTGATAGAGTAATACCAAACATGGTCGCAGATTAGGCTTAATACTAGCTGCACATGAGGGTCTAGGTTCTGCACACGCAGGGATTACCGCAATAGTTTCTTTACTGAAACAACGCTATTGGTGACCTGGTTTGATAAAACAGACAAAGAATTGCGACATCTGCCACCAGTTGAAGGGTTCCACTGTAGCACGTCCAGCGCAGACACCATTAATAATATTAGAAAGACCACTTGCTTCTGTTTATTTGGACCACTACTGCCCCCTACAATCGGAAGGGGTTTACAAGTATATCATGGTGGCAGTGGATTCATGCTCCAGATTCCTATGGGTATGGCCTCAGCACTCGGCTAACGCTCAACCTGTTATAAAAGATTTGCAGGTCTTTATTGTGAAATATGCAGTGAGCACAATGCACTCTGACCGTGGCCCCATGTTTAGCTCTAGGGCTTACATGGAAGGTTTGGGTGTAGCATTGCTGTACTCCTCTCCGAACCATCCAGAGGGAAATTTGGTTGTGGAGAGGAAAAAACAGGACTTAAAGCAATCTTTAACAGCAAAAGTATTAGGTTCGAGCGGTAGTTGAGTTATTCACATGTATGGGGTACAGCGTGCCCTTAATATTTTGCCAAGAAGTCCTCTAGGGCAGTCACTCCTTATGAGGTCGTATTTGGGACGAGAATGTGGGTACCTGATCTCGATTATAAAAACACAGTAGTGGATGAAAAACCATTTGACATTAATAAAAGTGGATGAAAAACCATTTGACATTAATAAACGTTTGGCTGTTTTACCGGATCTAAACAAATCCAGAGCACTACTAAGCAACGTGCAAGTAAAGCGCACCACCGCTGGGGAAGTTAAATCAGAAATTACTCACAGTAAGAACTGTCTAGATTCCTAAAGTCAGGGATCTGGTCAGAGAAAAGATCAAGGACAAAAAATAATTTGGGCCATCCTGCAGAATGTCCTAGCTGTCGAAGGAACAAGAAACAGTACTTCTACCGCCTCTTGCCGGCAAAAAAGAAAAGAGATTTGTCTCCATTGATCTGATCAAACCACACTATATGGCCGATACTAAATAGTAGGCCCCATGGGCTCCTGGGTAGCTGATGCTCTCCTCTTGCTACCATAAAGGAAGTTTAGACAGAGAGCCTCATAACATTCGAAGAGTCACCAATTCGAAATGATGGAATTTCCAAAAATGAAATGGAACTCGTTCCTCTGGAAACAGAACTTCAAACTACAAATGAAAGACAAATTTCAATTTGGCCTCAACAAGAGACACCTGCAGGTTCAACACAACCTGCTGAAATACCAAAGATTCAATGAACTGCATCTGGCTACATCATCGATTTTGATAACTTCTCTCTTGATCCCAGTGAACCTGAGACAATGCCAGCTCCAGTTTCCCGTAAGCAACAAATTTGTAAATTCTAAACTTTTCTAAAAAAGACTTAATTAATATCACCTTGGCTTCAGCTCTGGATCATAACTGGAATATTGGTTTTTCTGTTCTGGATTGGCCTAGTATCTGTCTTTTGCTTACTTATAAATGGAAAATATCTCCCAGAACGCTCGGCAGTATCGGATGTGAACTGGTCCTGAAACTCATATTTCATCTCATCGTGAACAAAGAGACTTGTTTTCCGAGAACATTACAGCTGTTCCAATTCCTGATGGTATAGTTTGGGACAAGGTTGACTATGATGTATTTGGCCCCACTGAACGTTTGAAAATACTACATTTATTAAAAATATCTCTAAATAATATTATTACCTCCAGTACATTTTCAGATGATTGGGACATGGAAACTGTAAATAATATGTTGTCTGATTTGGGAAAATCTGCTGCATTTTCAAACAATGAAATGTTAGAGGACACATCTGACTTTGATAGCATGTACTGTTACCGCCATTATGGTCATCACTTTTTACACATATCAAGTATCCCACTTAATCTCTTCACATACCACCAATGGGAACATTGCCCAACACCACCAAAAGGTTGCACAGAATGTTTTGTATTTTTCAGGGTTTAATACTTCTAACCCACCTCATATTACTATAAGGTTGCACCTACATCTGCACAGAAAAATATGTTGAATAACACCAGCCAGATTTATTCTGCATCCTTTATTGCCCAACTGTCTGAACAGAGTTGCGACTTATGGAAGGACACTATAGACACAAAATTGGTCTGAGGTTCAAAAGAATGGCAGTTCAGGGAACAGAAGCACTATTCAGAGCATGCCTCATTCCGCAACAAATAATATTTCTGAATGAAACAGTGCAATAGACTTCCTGTCTTGGACTAGCCAAGAACAAGGATTTGAGCACACCTCAGATTACCACACCTTCACAGATCAATGTCACATCACGTGGACAGGATACAACAGATGACATCATGCAGTACAGTACATCAGACCCCAATTGGAAAGGATAGTTAGTTTGGCTCACTGACGCAAACAGATGTCAATCAAGATTCAGGGGTACAGCCTTAGGATTTAGTATCCATAGGCCAGACCCAAGATATGTCCACAGAGAACATCCGGGGTAGTGACATCATACAGGGTTGGGAAGTTTTGCCTCGATTGGCTAAAAAGCTTGACACTGTCCCAGGTGAAACAGCACTTATCCGTACTCACAGATTACGTGAATTCAGGGGATTTTTCAATAGGTCCCAGAAAACCACATTAGAAACATTTCTATTATGCTTTCTATACTGAAATCTGGAAAATCTCTCAACAAGAAGCTGCGGCAAGACTATGAAATAGATAAAATTATCCTAGAAAAGGCGTTAGCTTTAGTTGACAATGGTATGACTACATTAACATCCAGGATTTATTCACTGGGCAACATTATATCTTCTGCTATTAATATATTAGAACAAGACTACGTTCTATTATGTTATTAAGCTGGACGCTGCAATCATTGCGCGCTGGTTATGTGCCTTGGCGATTTATCAACAGTATGCCCCTATTTTCTGCATACAATCTAACTGAAAAGCAGATAACAATGGCACAAAGGGGAGCAAAATATACAATGCTGCGTATTGAAAAATTAAGCAAGTTACTTTTTACTGTGGCACAGTCACCATCACAGAATGGTTAATCCATGGCCATATAACACTACCAGTCGCAACTTTCCAGTTTCAATATTGCCTAGAACAACAGCAGGTGGGCAGATATGAAGCGATGGGTAGTTAACTCATCAAGGAATCTTGGGAATTGCCGTACAGTTTTGTATGCAGGAATGGGGACATGAAAGTATTTAATAGCTGTACCAACTGCGAGAATTCCTTAAATGGATCTCTCATATGTCAGGATATCATGCTTCATAGGGCCTGTAATGGTTCCATTGCTAACTTATCCTGCCATTTGAAAGGTTCCCCTGCTGCCATGATTAATCCGGTGGTCAAGTTGCTTTGAAATGAGAGTTACATGATGCTGAATGATCAAGGTTGTTGTGGGATGCTCCTGGGCATCGCATATCTTGTCACTGTAAACTACAGGGTTACTTGCTTTCTGGGAGTATTGTTTCCACCAACTCATACAGTCAGGAAGGTGCCGTTATGGCCTTCGTTGAATGTTTCCTTTATACAGTTTCATACTCTGAGCCAAATGAAAGCCATGCTTTTACAGCAAACCATGCCCTTAACCTCGGCCCGAGAAACTTATGATCGTCAGGTTGCAAGGTCCTCGACTGTGATACAAGCACTTGTATGAAGAAGCTGCCCTTTCCATTTCACAGAAATGGTACAGCGTATCTTCAACATGTCTGATACTGTGGGTATTGCCCACCTGGATTATTAAGCACCTTTCAGACAATCCTCGGATTTGATTCCAACTTTATACACTCCGTATTCAGAGGCATTTTTGGAGGGTTTCCGCTGATCCTGTTTCTAATAGCAGGTATCCTGATTGTAATGTTTCTGCTATGTAATGGACATGTAAGTCACTGAGGAGACGGAAAGAAAGCTCTTGGAGCACCGATACCGTGATCTCATGGTAATCCATCTGGGCACACCTCGTCTTCGAGAATTTTGCTAATTTTGGTTCTTGTCATTTAGATTAGTCTGGATTGACTGTATTCTGCCTGTCCTCTGATGCCTCCGTCTCCGTCTAACACTTCCAATAATTGTGCCACTGGACCTTGATGCTTTACTGGACCCGATAACAGCCCATGTTCTGTAGTGTACTCAGTGTATTCCAATGTTGATGTCTGCATTCTTAGAGTGACCACAGGATGCTTCAGCTTCTCTCACAACGGATATCGGCTCCTCAACAAATAGTCAGGCCTCGGATGACATTAGTACCTCCCCAGCAAAGGCTGTGGTGAATACGGAGGAACGTCTGTCCTCGATTGACCTGATCTACTAGGTGTTGCAGGGACCGTCATCTGCGAATTCAAGCAACAGTGATGTTGCGTCTCACAGCCAGGACATATAAACATTTGGTTCATTGTGTGCTGGGAAAATTAGGCCTTTTTCAAAAACAACTAAATTTGGAATTTTAAAGAAGACACTTTTTTCTAACAATTGCATAACTTTCAGTTTCTCATTGTTCGGATTATATAAATGAACTTATTTAGTACAGACTTCTATCATATGTACTATTTTTCCTTTTTAGTATTTTTCAGAAACTTTACGATTTTATGTACTATTTTTATTTGACTTCTTAATAGTTGCGTATCACGTTTAGCAATGTGTACAATTTTTTGTATGTCATCCAGTCGGAGGAGGAGTGGGTGTTATGTTCCATATAGGTACCCCAATATAGGCTCAGGTAGTCACATAACCTTTCACCTATATTCTCCCCTACCGTTACACTACATATTAATTATTAGTACTGACCTTTTATCTAGTTACGATGTCCAAAGATAACATGGGTTTTTTTCCGAAAAGCTTAAGCCTCATTTATTATGCATGAGGATTCTTTGAATCACAGCAGAACAGCAAACCTACCATCTCCTGCATAATAACTATGTATAAGGGTCATTTCTTCCATCATCCTAGTCCGATATGACACAGCGAGGTATTTCCCCAAGGGGTACCCATTTAGGTATATATACACCATATCTAGCTGAGGTAGTCAGAGGAGAAAAGTACTTCCATGACGACACACTGACGCAAGACGCTCGGGCTCCTGCACCCAGACACTCCAGCTCGTAGTGGTCTGAATCCCTTGCGGGGTATCCATCTCGAGAACAAGACAGGGTCCCACAGTCTCTCACTTCAGGTAATGGGGTTGACTTTATCCTAGAACGATTCTTGGCTTTACACCCACCTACATGCTAGGTACGCTTAGGTACATTTAATTAGGGTTGCATCGTAGGAGTACGCATTTACTACAGTCATGTATTTTATATACCTGCCTGTATTCATTGTTTTAGCACAATGGTAGAAATCTACCATCCTTTTACTCTGTTAGTACTTATAATCATTTATATCTGTTACTGTCTAATGGTTGTTTCAGCACACCTATTTTACACTATAATGACACTGGTGAGAGGGGTTTCTAGTGGCACTGTGTGCTGGCTTATATACAGGCTAACATACCAGGTAGGGGTGTATAGAATCAGTCTGACACCAATCCTACAGTATATGTTGTCCGCGCAAATCCTATATATGTTTACAGGACCTACACGACAATCCCAAGACCTGCAGTGTTAGAAAAGTTACGCATCATTGCATCTTTTTACACCATCTGTTTAGCATGGGTGTGGCTGGATCCATCTGTGGTGATAAATCTTCCTAATCAAGTGGAGCCTTGTAATGAAGTAGGACACACCAGTAGATAGTTGATGGATGAAATATTTATTCTTCAAGTATTTCAGGATGTACAAAACGTCCTATCGACACAGCATTAAAGTAGTAACTGCAATGGAAAAGTATTTAACAATAAATGGCATTAAACACAAGTGATGTTCCCTCTATCATCCCGAAATTATCAGGATGGTAGAGAGGTTTAATCGAGTACTCAAAGAGTACAGTTGACAAAAGCTCAGGGAAAAGACTGGAAATTAGAAATTGCTGAACGTGTAAGAATCTTTCACCTCACTCCTCACTCCACCCCTAATAAGCTTCCTTTTGAACTGTTAGAGGACACAGTCCCAATACTCAACTTTTTCAGTCATGGATGAGAGACAAACGTCTTGTTTCCAATTCTGAGATTGTTTCGGGAACTAGTGTTTCTGATGATCAGTATAATTCACAGAAGTCAAAAAGTGTAAAGAGGAAAGATTGCTTTGACAATAAGCATGCTGTTTCACACACTTGTGTACAGGTCAGTGACAGAGTGAAAGTTCGCTTTCCCCAGAAATTTGGTGATTTATCGAAATATTCTTCTCCTTTTCTTGTTAAAAAATGCTTCCAAAATGCTGTCAAGCTAAGTGATGGTCGCATATGGAATTTAAGTAGAATTTCCGTTTTAAAAAACAATGTCTCCGTTATACCTAATGTTCACAATGAAACACATTTTTAAAAAACAATGTTGCAGAGGAGTTGTCGTGTTAAGAAAATTCCAATGTCTCTTCATGATTTTGTTTTTAAGTAATTGTGTAAAGAGGAAAGGTGTGTAATACGTTTTACTTGTTTTCATTTATGCTTAGTTATTTCTTTCTTGTTGTTGTTTAAGACTGCCTTCTTCATACTGTTCTAGAATGAAATGCTAGTGTTCTGAAATTCTAAGTAGTGTTTTGAGTATGTTCTTTGGGGCAGTTACTCCTTTAATGCTGTGCAGATAGGACGTTTTTTATATCCTGAAATACTTGAAGAATAAATATTTCATCCATCAACTATCTACTGGTGTGTCCTACTTCATTTTCAATGGTTTATAGTCTGAGCGAACAATAAAAGAGTTTCCCTACAGGAATTTTCTTAATTTCCTAATGGCCCAGAAATTGCATAAAGTCTCCTTTTCTATGACTAAGTATTGAGCTTCAGTTCCCACAAGTGCTCTAGAAAGGAACATTATGGTCACTTCTTTACCACCTCTTATTTGTTTTAATACCAACCCCAGTCCCTAGCATCCGTAAGCAAGATCGACTTGGCAGAAGAGTCAAAACTGTGAAGTGAAGGTGCACTGCCAAGAGCTTTAATATTGTCACCAAATTCAGCTATACAATTGGGAGACCACACAAATTCCGTTCCCTTTTTTAAGAGCGATCTTAAGGTTTGTGTGCGTGAAGCAAACTGAGGAACACATTTATTGTAATACTCTGCCATCCCAAGGAAGGTAACTAATTCATCTCTATTCTGGGGTTCAGCAAGATTTTCAATAGTTTTGACCAAATGATCTCTAGGTCTTTTACCTCCTTTAGTTAATTTGAGTCCCAAATAATCCAATTCAGAAAGATTAAACTTACACTTGTTCTCAAGAAGTGTCAAACCACAAGATTTAAATCTGGACAAAACAGCTCTGAGTCTTTCATCATGTTCTTTTTGTAACAAGCCATGTATAAGAACTTCATCCTGATATATCTTAACACCTGTCAACCCCTGTAAGACACTATCTATGGCTCGTTGAAAGACCGATGCAGCTGAGTTGAGACCAAAAGGGAGGCGTGTAAATGTATAAGTCCTGAAAGGTGTAATGAAAGCTATCAAATCCATAGAGTCACTATCTATCTTGATTTAGTGGTATGCTGCCCTCAGGTCTAAGGTAGAGAATACTTCAGCCCCTTCTAATTGAGTCAACATCGCAGAGATATTTGGGAGGGGATACTTGTCTGCAAAAACTGCACAATTTAGGTTCCGAAGGTCAACACATAACCAAATCTCGCCAGAAGCTTTACGAGCCAAAACGACCGGAGCAAACCAATCGCTTGCCTTGGTTTCCACTATGTTACCCTCTTTTTTGAGTTTCTCCAACTCACTTCTCATAGACTCTCTCAATGACAGGGATACACTTCGTACTTTACATGAGACTGGAATTGCGTTCACCCTGAGAATGATCTTATGAGTGTAGTCAGAGAGACATCCTAAATTCTCTCTAAAGACTTCTTCAAATTCAGAGCGAAAGTCTTGTACTTGAGTACCATTGACTTACTGCTCTGTACCCTCAAATTTGTGCATATAATTATTCTCAATCTGATTAGCTGTGGAGGTAAAAGAGTCTCTCATAACAATGCATGGGTCAGCACCAGGGACCAGCATCACACCCAGGTCGGCTTGGTGGATCCAGCTAATGATACAATCGCCTCTGCAGGAAATGTATATTTTCCCAGCAGTAATCTTCCCTTTATACTCAATTTCTCCCAAAAAATAACCAAATAGTATAATAGGTTGTCCGCCATAAGCCAAGGGCCTAATATCAGTCTTGAAAACTTTAATCTTCCCGATCAATTTGGAATCATAGAAGGCTTTTGGAACCAGAGTGATTTTTGCACCGGAGTCAAAAAGCATTTTGACAGTACAACCATTCACCTTAACAATATCAATTGGATTCTTTGATACACTGGTTGAGTTTTCAACTGTTTGAACCAGGACTTCACCACAGTGCAGTTCATCGGATTCTGAACCTGAAGTATTCTGTATAAAAAAAATTTCACTCGTTTATTCTTTATATAAACTTTTGTTCTGCACACTTTTGCTAAATGACCAATCCTGCCACAAGTTTTACACTTAGTAGACAGAGCAGGACATGATTTATCCTTTGCCAGATGGCCAACAGTGTCACAACAATAGCATTTAAAATTAGAACCTTTTTTAGAATTCACTTTTGTAGTATCTTTAGGTTTTTGAACACTTTGTTTGGTCACGCTTTGTACTTTTTCATTACTAGAGCTAGCAGTAGACTCTTTTTTAATCACTTCAACACAAGCAAAAGAGTGTTCCAAGCACTTGGCAATAGAGACAATGTCATCTAATCTAGGATCATCTGTTTGCCGTAACTCATCCTTCACCTTTTCAATATTGCAACCCAACATAAATTGATCATGAATGCGTTCTTCAAGTGTGTTATCAAATTTACATGTCGATGCTAGTTTACGTAGATGGGTGACATATACTTCAACAGACTCTTGTGGAAGTTGCATATGGTATCTCTCTAAGACAGTACTCACTTTAGGAAGGTAGTGCTTATCTAGCTTCTTAAGGCAACTCTCAAATTCATTTAAACCATTAGATTCTTCATCATTGAGTTCAGGTAAATGTTCGAACACATCCTGTCCCTCTGAACCTAAGCAGTGCAAGAGGAGGGCAGATTTCCTTTCCGCACTCAATGAGACCCCACAAACTCTTCCATAATTTAGGAAAACTTTCTTCCACTTCGACCATCAAATTGAAGGTTCTTCAGGGTTGGACAAGAAGAAAGGCGGTGAGGTGACATTTTGCATGTTTAAAGACCTGAAAGATGAGATTTCGCTAAGAATGAAACGTTGTTACTGTAGATACAACATGAATACTGTTGATAAAATAATAAACACAAAATGAAGGTGTGTTTATCACCGTTGTAGAAGAATAACACAAGATGAAGGTGTGTTTATCACCGATGTAGAATAATAAACACATAATGAAGGTGTGTTTATCACCGTTGAAAATAAAAAATAAAAAAAACATAAACTGAACGTGTGTTTATCACCGTAGAAGGAAGTAAATGATAAACACGTGGTTGATTTTTTTTTTTTATTTACCAATGTTCGTTGAATTTTGAAGATGGCATCGCGTGAAGGTAGATAAACACAGAATTAGTTTTATTTGTTGTAAAACTCACTGCTTAATTGGTGTGTCACCGTAGTAGAAAGTAAATAAGTTGAAATTATTTTTTTTTTATTTGGCAATGCTTGTTGAATCCTAAAGGTGGCTCCGTGTGAAGGTAGAAAAACAAGAAAGTAAAAGATATTACAAGTCTACCTCGACATTTCTACAGCGCTTACATAGGGACCTCACTTACATTGAACTGAACACTAGTATTCCACAAGCACTACACAGTGCACTCTTACACAACACATGGTATGAGCACATGACTGACTTGGGTGCCAGACATTAGTTAGGTTGTGCAATATTTGCTCACTGATACCCCATGCTGTAGGCACTGACAGACTTTTCTTATCCCAAGCGATAGCTCCTGGAAAAGCAAAATGTCACATCCACCTGTACCTATGTAGAATAAGGGCCAATATCCAATCTAGTATAGAAGAACCCCATAGAGTAGAAGTAAATATCACCTAGTATAAAGCCAACCCCACTGCACTGTACCTTCTCACTGAACCTAGTGATATTTAAACTGAACTGTACAGAATGCGCAGGAGGAACACCTAGGTGGAGGACACTCTTTGGCCCTGAGATTTTCTAAAAAAGAGGTTCTTGGAGGTAGCAAAACCATTGCCTCTGTACGTGGTCCCAGGGTGGCCTTAGCATGTCTGGGGTAGTCTTCTTTAATAACAGAGGGACCCCAGGCACGGAGTTCCAGTGCAGGGAAATCCACCTTGATGATACAATGGGAAATTAGTCAAGATGGGAAGGGTTGAATGCTGCCACAGATGCCCCATGTCTGGAAATCTGGAACACTGAGAAATATAGGTACACATGGCTAGAAGAGAAGGGTCATCGCCTAATTGTATGGAAATTAACACTGTATTCCTTGTGTTTCAGAGGCAAAGGAATGATCCCGCGTGGGAAAAATTAAAATTGTGGTGCAATATTGCATGTATCAGACATGCAATGTGGTACTTCCGTGCTGATGGATATCTACTGGCAATGTGGGGAGTTTGCCTACGCTCAGCACATCCCTGGATTATGGGGCCTCTAGGTAACCATACCCACCCCAACGCTGGTCATCCCTGGAGAAGACCTGAGTTGTTCAAACATCCACTACAGAAGAAAACAGCTCTATTGCATCAGGCTCGAGGGAAAAGAACTGCTGATTATTTTGGCTGGGCTCAGTACAAGTCCATTCCAGAAGAACTCAGACTGTTTTCTGACACTCAAGTGAAAGCTGGAGGGTCCATGCCCTTCTTTACCCTGCAAAGAAAGGCGAACACACTCAATTAACCAGGTGGGAATTGCTGAAAATGATCAACAATACTGAGCTCAGTCTAATGCTGTCTAGGAAGAACTAAGAGCCATCCGCCTCCTGGTGATACAACATAGGTATGTGTGGTACTGGATCACCACAATGGAGAGTGGAGTGTGTGTCAAGATCGGTGCATTCGCCTGTACTTTTATCCCTGGAAACGACATAGACAATGAGATGGCAACTCTTGCCATCCAAGCATTGCATTGTCTACAAGCTGACAAGAGGAAAGAGGGAGGGGCCTCTGAGCAGGATTGGTGTATCAATTTGTTTTCCTGGCTTCCCTCATGGGTTACGAGAATGCGCACATCATTGCTCCCGATTGCAATTTTTGTGCTGTTTTTGTGTGGTTTCATACAAGTGGGTGCTTGCTGCTGCAAAAGCGCAGTCCTCAAATGAGGTAGAATACAAGTAACTAGAGAGGTAGTAATGGACACAACAGAAACACTCCAAACCTCACATAATGTGACTGTCATGAAGTGTGGGGCAATTGATGAAGTTGTATGCCATGATAGATGTCCATATAAGAACAAAATTACATCGCTGTTATCAAATTCACCCGATAAGACCTACCCATAAACCCTGAGTCAGAAATACGTGGTCAGGCAGGCCCTGAGATCTAGGCCTGAAGCAACTGATTGACAGATCACAGGTGGGGTGACATACAGCCCTTAGACCAATGAGCAAACAGGAAAACACAGATCGACTCCACAGATAGGAAGTGACACCACAATTGTCTTAGTAGATTGCCCTATATATGACACATTTGGCCAGAGGAGCGCAAGTTCCCAAAACATCATAAAGTCAAAATGCCACACTAAGGTAAGGAACACTCAGCCAATCAGAACACAGCACGCACACTACATGAAGTGATCATGAGCATCCCATGCCGGACATCTGGACAGTCACACACTGGCCCCACATTGTGTCCATGCAAGGTCCAGATCCTCCTGCGTTTCTGATTAGATGACCAGATTTATGGCTCCTTGACTAGGCCCAGATTTCTGTCTCCAAAGGAATGTAAAAATTGCTTTATGACACTTCTTGTAATGTATAAAAAGGCGGCCGAAACCAATGTGCATTGAGACAGTCTTCACACCCTGACTCTGTTGCCTGTTTTCCCAGTCACTGTGTTTAATTAACCCAACTGTTCCTGTTTTGCCAAGCGCCTCTCCTCTTTTTTTCAAGGTAAAATCACATTCGAGCACCGATACTACTAAATAACAACAACTAGCATTCCTACTCTGGTGACTGGTGGCAATCAATACAGCTCAATTTCTTTTTCAAAGATATTACAGAGAATTTGGAAATTATGCCTCAATACCTCCATCTACATATTTTTTCGCAAAAACTGGTATATTATTTTGCTTGAAAATAAAATTCAGGGAAATAAAATAACAGAGATACATGTTGCATTAGTACAATAGGCACTGTAAGCTATACTTCTTTATATATTTTCTAAAACATATTTGCTAACAATGAACACAATACTTACAAATCAATTGCTGCAGGAGAACAAATGGAAACTGTACAATACAGATAGGACAAAGAAAATAATGGAACAACCAGAAGGATACCTACAGAAAAACAAGACTTCTGGTAAGACTATGTCACGGGGTCGGTGACACTGACAGACGGGGTGTGGACTTTAACGACTGTTTCTTTAAACCCGATTTCCTAGTTTGAATAAATCACTACGTAAGACCCTATTCTCTCGTGGACTTGCTTTCTTCAAAGCCTTCGGCTTAGTGATATTGTGACAGACTACTACAAATATATTTACTTTTTCGACTCACTTCAACCCTAGTAAAAAGGTTAGTGAGAAGCAATTGCCATGGAGTCCACAATTAACACATACCAATTCCAACACATAGCTTCTGCCTCTTCGACAAAATATGCACTTTTACAAGAAGAGAAAGGATTAGAAATATAACTGCAATGCTTCATTAAACTTGTGTCCTCAAAAACAGCTTCAAACACTTCCTTTCGTAGGGTAAAATATTGATAAACTGCCACAAAAAAATTATGTTCATCATATTTACTGACAATTTGCTTGAGTGAAAAATAAATGCATATGAATGTCTAATGAAAGGTCATTTCTACTTAAAAAAATATATATATATACTACCACAAACCTTAGACGTGTGCCCATTTTGGAACAACACTGACCTACACAGACTTTGTTAGGTTGTCTCAGAAATCACGTGTGACATCACATTCCATCATATCAAAATGCTCTCCACACATCATTTAACAGTAAACAAAACCTGAACGGATATTATGATTTGTAAAACACCATGGGGCATATCAACAAGAGACATACCTCTGCTTTTCCGGCACATAGCGCTGGAAAAGCAGCGAATATTTTAACTCATTATTATCTAGGCACCTCTAACATGCATTAGCGCATGTTAGCAGCCGTTACATTAACGCCTTGGCCCGCATTGCTAATGAGATGCGTTGCTTCCCAGAAAAAAACAGGGAAAAACTCACTAACCAGACATCGCAGAATTGCAAGCTGGCCCCCTGACAAACGAAGCGATAATAACCGTGGTTATTGCTGGTATCTAACGTATGATTTATTTTTGACTTAGATATCTGTATAATGGGAAGTGGATCGCAAGGTTAAGTCCACATCTCCCTATTATCTACATTTTCATTAGCTCAGTTCCCTTATCGTAGGATTTCGCACGCTTATACTCATTCTCCCCGTCTATCACCGGATTTCCCATCACCTGTTAGCAATGCATTGCAAATACGCCGCAAACACGGAGATGTGATCCGGCGATAGACGGCGATAATGACAAACGTACAAACCGTGTTTAGCGATAATTTTCGTGTGTTGTTGTTGCTATGCCCCTTCATCTCATCTACGTACTTATCAATTTGAAAAAAAAAAAAAACAGTCAATTTGAACTGAATAATAAGGAAAAGACTGAAGAAATATGTGAACCTTATAGTATACACCCACTACAGAGACATAATGGGCGAAGCAAGACATTATCCACATGTATTCTCCACAGGAAAGGGTGGATGATATGGTGATCATCCAGTCCAAATTTCTGCCTCTGAGAACTGAAATACAAGATTCTATTCAGAGGTTCCATACCTTCGGCTAGATATTCCATATATTTCCACACTACTATATGAAAGTGAACTTTCAGTCACTTTATATACTTTTGCACATTATGCAAACTGGAACTGGCTTTACTAATATAACAAAACACTAATCACAAACTGGATAGCTTGTGAGAGTCGCGCACTGTTCACCTGGTGTGTTAACACCTATTCACAATAATTATGATCATCACAATGTTAATTTTCACACTGTTATATTTGCTTCATTTAGGTTAAACAAAATCAGACAGTTATCTGAATTGTGTACATAACAATTGAATAAATCAACTCATATCCTATACAAATCTCGCTATTGTACATTATACATAATGCATTAAATGAAAATCATTGCAACAATTCTATTGACGTTGCCCAGTGCATTTCGGAACCAAATGGTCCTTCCTTAGGGGCTGATCTGTAAATGAAATATATTCTAATGAAATGTTAATGTCCATGGTGATAACAAATCCCATTTGTGTGTAAATAAAATGCGCTTGGTATTTGCCTACCTTATTGACTCTAGTGTGGCGTTCCTAAAGTTTTAAGACCACCTTTTCTGAAAAAACCAAAGTAGTACAATGACAGTAAGCTAATATGCGTCCATTACTGCTATGTGACGCAGCAATATTAACAGTGCCAGAAAGACCTAAACGTATCTAGGCTTACCATTGGGGGCCAAATCACAGGACTTGATATAACTGCAAGTGAAAACAAGTTGAAAATGTCAAGTAACACTCTCATGTCAGAGACTTAAATTGAACCCTTAACACAAACACTGAGGCGATCATACCTTTAAAACCTTTGTCAATGCGTTTTACTGCAAGACATATAAATGAATCCATGTGTTAGAACACCATATGATGTGACTCACCATGAGTGAAGTAACAAAACACTCAAATAATCTTATCCCGTTATCACTATCACAAACGATAATCTAAAGGGAACAAAGGAAACATCCACTGTAGAATTGTTGAATAAGGATTTACACCTAATATTCTAAGAGTGCACCCCAAACCCACATTAGTATTTACTAACATGACAGCACAGGATTCATTTGAAAATGTGCACAAGAAAGAGGAAATTTCATAATATAACTTGATCAACATTATGATATGTCAACGAGGGACAAATGAATATTGGTTTCGTAGACACAGAGAATTTAAATGTATGCGCAGGAGTTAAGGTCGACCTACTTGGTTTATTATTTTAAACTGTGCTGAGTAGTGATGAGACAAGTTGTATCAATTTCTTCTCAAAGCAAATGCTAATATTACAGACATTACCAGCAAAAACACAATTTGAATTATGTTTTTTTGGATCCTGTCAATGTTTGCTGATATTTTAACTACTTGATTTCTTTTAGCAAAAAGATTATTAAGCAAGAGGTGTACCACGCCAAACAAATCCATTCTATACTTTATTGAATGTTATGTCACTTGTGACATAACAAAAAAAGAGCGAAACAAAAAACTATTTGAGCAAATTTTACTCTATCAATCACATAAATGCGATAAGTACTGCTTAAGAAAATAGCACAACAAATTTACATATTGCTCAAAATATCGCTTTGGATTCCCTAGAACAATTCAACAATTTCATATCATTTGAAAGACTTGCAGTTACTGACAAATCATGGAAAAACACTTCCAATCTGAGAAGAACACAACCATCACAACTGATCAATGACTACAACCCTTCAATTCTACACATGTGGGAAGCTAACATGGATATATAATTTGTTGCAGATAACTCTACACTTGTTGCATGTTTTGTTACTTCCTACCAGTGATGTCATCAGTGATGTCATATGTTAGGTCATAAGCAGTGTATTGTGGGGGCATAAGTTATAGTTAGCTCGGGTAACTATAACTGCTGAATTTCTTTGGTTTTGTAGGAATGAAATGTCAGCCTAACTATAACATCCCAGTAACCTTTGATTCTTCAGTGAATTTCTAAGGTGTTTAATTATATTTCTTAACTATTTACCTTTGACCTTTGGTTTTGTCAGTGATTTTCTAAGGTTTTTAAAATTTTTATTTCCTAACTATTATGTCCTTTAGCTTTTGTTTTTTCAAGTGCATTTCAAAGGATTTTTTAAATTTTATTTACTAACTGTAACGTGTTGAGGTTTAATTTCTGTGAAATGAGCATCATGTTAGAATGAATCCTGCCCTGCATTTTTATCCAAGAATAAGGCCACCCAACTGAAGTACTTTCTACAGACAAATTAGTAAGTGCTACCCCGTAGGTTAAATGTGTAGTACATTTCCTAAACGACTGTATAAAGAATGCCAAGGGAAATTCTCCAGTGTCTTTGTGTTTCTGCCAATGTGATTGTTGCTCAAGCTTCTTTAACAGATAACTATACAGAGTGGAACTTCAGAGAAAACAAACTTGGATAATTTTTTTTATATATATACTATGTAGATGGGGGTCCAGCGGCCTCTCTCCTCCGGCCAATTCCAGTCCTGGGAACCTGATCCATGTTACCTGGGGCACCCAGTGTGCACTAGGACCGGCAGGGATAGCCTCAAGGCCCCATGGTCTCAGCTGGCTCCCTGCTTCCTGCCGGCACCGGTATTGCTCTGACAGACAGTGAGCTGCTGAAAGGCAGTTCCCTGTCTGTCAGAGCAATTTTTCATCTGTTTCCCTGCACGAAATATGCATGCAGGGAAACAGATTAAAACTGTGCTTTCTGCAAGCTGGAGCTGTTTGACAGCTACGGTTTGCAGAAAGCGGAGTTAGGTTTGCTTTTGCTTGGAGGGGGCTGTGTTTTTTAAAATTTCTCCAAAACTACCAAACGTTTTTATACCAAATACCAAAAAGCATTGTTTCTGGACCAAGAGCTAGCTAGCTTTGTGCCAAGTTTGGTGTAATTCCTCCCAGCAGTTCAAGCTGTAGTTGTGCTAACAATTTTGTGTGGAAATTAACACTGGAAAAACACTTTCTTTGACCCCCCATTTTTCTCAGCATCTGCTTGACGGATCACCCTGAAAATTTCCCTGTAAAAAAACCATCTAATGACACTTTTTGGGCAAAATTTCATTAAGAGTCATCAAGCAGCGACTAACATGTAGGCAAGTCACAAACGCTTTTCCCATGAAAACATGGTCCTAGCTAAAACTATCATATAGGTTATATTTATATAATCCAAAGGTTACAGGGAAGTTATATTTAGGGTCAGAATTTACTCACACAAAACGAGAGAAATTCAGCCGTTATAGTTACCTGAGTTAACTGAAACTTGCGCCCGGCAGTGCACTGCTTATAACCTTACATATTACATCACTCATGACATGATCAGTGACATCACTGATTACATCTAAAATAACTTATTTAAAAACAAAATTCAGCCTGATTCGCGGAGCCACAGTGAATCCCTCCAAATCTTCTTTTTTAAAATGTTTTTTTTGGCCCTGGGGGTCCCTGTGGGACCCCCTAAACATGCCTAAGGGGTCAAGGTGTTTCCACTCTGCCCCCATTTCTGTTTTTGTGTGTATTTTTTTTAGTGACTTGGTTCAACCGAGTCACGAGATGGCTGCCAGCATTCCTGGTTTTAAGTGTTGATAGCCAATCAGATCTCAGGCACGTGAGCGGTGGGTTCACAAATCCACTGTGGCCAAAGTTGTATATCTGATAAATCTTGACATTTCTCAGGAACTACCAAACGGATTTACAACATTTAACAAAAAGAGTTCTTTATGGACCAAGAGCTACCTTTTTGCACACCGGAACTGGCTACCTTTGCAGAAGGGCTTAGGGATGTCATCAAGGCTGATCATTTTCATAAAATTAACTGGCTGTGTGACACCAGAAGTCTCTTTGTTACCATGGGCTTGTCACATCTGTGGAAAAATCCATCTAGTTCACAGTTCCCATCAAGAGATATAATCAAGGAAGGATATTGGGAACTGATGGAACGGGATGTCAATAGAAGAAGTGGTTGCACAACGTTGAAGGGAAGTTTTTGTACAATTCAAACTCTGGGTGAGCCTTAAGTATTATTGGAATGCAATTTCGAAGCCCCTGGATCGTAAATTGTACTTTCAATTTAGAGTGAGCTGTTTACCACTAAAATTATTTCATGTAAAATGGACAGCATCAGGGGATAACAAATGCCCTAATCGCAATGATTCAGAAGAAGCCTACCCGCATGTATTGTTTGTCTGCCCCTCTTATGTTGGTCCTCGGAAATTATGCAGACATGCAAGAACATGGGCACCAGTTCATGTGCTCTTACCCTGAGAATCCTGGGCACTGACCCATCACTCCGTTATGCAATTCCAGTAGCAAAGTTTTTGAGATGGATGTGGTCCATAAGATCTCAATTAAAGACTCTAAATAATTAAATACAGAGTCATGCCATCTGTGGCCGTGTAATCAGTTTTTATTATTGAGCGGTGGCGCATTTATTAATTTTAATGCTTTTGTCATTAACCAATAACTTCCCTGCTCATGCCCTCTATTTTAAGGTTTTTATTCAAGATAATTTTTTTAAATAATATTTTTAATCAACTGTCTTATTTTTCTTATCAATATTTTATGCTTAATGCTTTTATGACATGTATTGTCGAATAAAGCTTATCTTGATGATGATATATATATATATGTAAAATTAATTAACCCTTACCATCAAGAAGGATTATGCAGGCACTCCTGTATGTGATAATAATGTTTAATATGTTGCTTCCCCAACACGTTTTTGCTGTAGCCTTGGTCATGGTTCTAATGTGAAGCAGAAAACAACATTTACATATAGTTAAAATAAACACTGAGAACAGAATGATTGTGAAACAGGTCCGACAAAAAAAAACCTTAGAGTAAATGTAAATGTAAATGTAAATGTAGTAGTACTTGTATAGAACACGAATCACCCATGAGGGTATCTCGGCGCTTGTACGCATACCACTGTGGAACCCTTCCTGGCTTTTCCCTGTGAAGTGCCCACTCCTGGGCACCCCCAAGGTGAAGCCAGGCATCCTAGCGTTGTTGGGGCCGTTGTGGAGATTAACCAAGCTATTGCCCAGAGTTGCAGAATGGGACCCATGATTAGAATAGGCACCGAGGCGAGAATTATCATGTCCGAGGAAATTGAACCGAAGACCCGCCGAGGCGGGAATTGAACCCTGGTCCCGGGCTAGACCTCTGCATTAGGGTCTGCCGCTCTAACCATTAAGCCAAACTTCTCCTCCATCGCCATCTTAGAACATACCAGTCATCATATATAAGAGAATGCAACCGATAACTTAGTGAAATAAAATTGACTTTGGCACCTCCTATTTATGTGAGTTCAAACAATTATTATAAGGATGTGCAAGAGGCTGGTCTGTCTGTCTCAAAATGTGAGATGAAATCATTTGACATTATATGCGGTGAAGCATGCAGTTTGAACAACATGTTTGAAATTAAGATACATATTGCAAAAAGTCGTATAATCGACCACAAGTAAAGTCACTTGCATACATATGATAGTACTCATACATATAACCAGTGCTTGTAGGGGTGCGTATCAAAGCCATTCTCAATGGCATTTGTCCAATCGCTGACCAGGCCCACCTGGTGTGGATTGTTGGACCCCAAGAAACTTGTGATGAGGTTCTTGGACATCATATGTCAAGAAAAATCATAGTTAATCCCAGAACATTAGGCTATAAATATGATTGAGCCCTTGTGTAATGGCACTCAAAGTGTGGTTTAAGACACTAAAAAGAAATTTTGCAAGTGTGCTCAGTGTCCCCAAAATAAAGAGAAATTCTAATAAAAATTATAACATAATAATCAAAAGCCACTCACCAATGCGTGAATTAGGTGTTTAAGATACACACCCTATGATAGGGGATCCGCGCAATAACCAAGTACAAATACATGCAATGGGGAGGCATATCATTTCAGTACTTGCCTATTGCGCAAGCATCCTATTTATAATCCGCTCCAAGTGGGCATCAGTTCAAGTGAGAGTGGTTCTGGGCTACCCATACAAACTAACTCCGAATCATAAATGACAGTCCTGACCATGCAGGCTACAGTGTTTTTACAGTTTTGCGCAGGTAGTCAAAGGTGAGGTGCTGCTTAAAAACTGAAGAACTATGTGCTCAGCTAGCTGCTCTCAGCTTCAATCAGTGTGTACACCTGGGTGAAAACAAGAACTTGAAAAAGTGTGATTAAAATCAGTTGAACATTAAACTGCATTCAAACAATCAGAAGGAAGGAAACATAAGTCAAAGGTATGACATCAACATCAACCTAAATGCACAGACATCTTCTCACTAGAGTTAGGCCCAATGGGTGTTGTGGTATTGAATTCCAGAATGCAGTTAGATTCTAGTACCCACAATTTCTGATACATTTACATATAAATTTACTACATTCATGACGTGGGCTGTCTGCCCTTTAGTAACACAATAGGATCATGGATGGGGCACTGACACATTTCAGACACTCATCCGAGGTCACTATTAGAATTAGGTTAAATACATCACCATACTTCTACTCACTACACCAGTTCACCCCAGTTCAGACCCAGCCATATGCAAATCAGTCTTGACCCTGTTCCTCATGGGAACAGTCCAGCACTAACTGCCAAGACAAGTCCTCCCTAGACCAAAAGCAAGCATCCTGGGGCCGGTTTTGGGGTAACACCCCTCATCAGCCAGGCTAGCATGAATCCAGTGGCAAAGTGAGCAAGGGACCCACTTGTGGGAATACCCTGCCAACACTCAACCCTAGTCACTACTAGATCTGGGTTAAATCCATCATCATTCTTCTGCTCACTTCACCATACCAGTTCAGACCGAGGCATATGCAAATCAATCTTGACCCTGTTCTGCATTGGAACGATCCAGCACAAACTGCCAAGCCAGGTCCTCCCTAGACTGCAAACAAGCATCCTGGGACCTGTCTGCCCTTTGATACCATTCCCATAGGCACTTTGTCTTCTTTTCTTGGATTCAACATTCACAAACCCAACATCATGAAAGTGGTACATTTATATGTTCGTTCATTATCCGAAGAAGAGACTGAGCTACTCTCTCTTGGTCTCTCCTTCTGTCCATCTACCAATGTCAACTATGTACAAGCTATAACAGATTTATTGTGTTTTACATGTAAGCTTAGACTGGAGAAATGGATTTAGACTCAACCTACTAGATTTCAAAACTCTATTAATCCACTTACTGTGGGTGATTTGTGTATTGAGGATGTTGGAACACTGCACACATTGTGGATGTTTGATGACCAAATTAACCATGATGATCCCTTTTTAAATTTCCTCAATCCTGACATAGATGTGGGGTTAAGCTGTTCTAGCAATTTTAAATCTAAGTCTACTTTTGTGCCCATTATTGATTGTGAAGTGGTAGAGGTGTTTGAGGGAGGGGTCACTATAGTGCTGCAAAGAATCAGGTATAGATCTTCCTGTAGAGGTAAGAGCAACCTGACCTATTATCAGTTTTCTGCATTAGAGAGTCTAAAATCATATTCCTCCATTGTGATCTGCCAGTCTGTCAAGGGTGAGTAATGTGGTGGTTCTTTTCAAAGTGGACTCTCTAGCTGAAGGCAAAATGCAACTCTAAAACCTGCTTTTTTTAATTTATCTAGCAAAGCAGATGTAGGCACATCCAATAAGAGGTATGGAGAAATGTTGTCCAACTAGAGGTAAAGAGAACTCCTAGAATGGGAAGAATATCTCTTCCTCAAATGCACACATTCAAGGATCCCGATTCTGTATCTCCTGCCCAAACTACATAAAAACCCACTTAAACCACCAGGGAGGCAGATTGTTTCTTCTATCAGTTTACTGCTCGAGAATACATTGAGATACATCGACCATTACCTTAGACCACTTGAAACTGCACTGCCAGTGTACATTGACAACATTCACTAGGAGGAGGATTACACATTAGTGACCCTTGATGTCAGCAGCGTGTACTCAAGCATCAGACATGATCTAGGAATCTAAGCATGCAGACATTTCATGAGAGATAAATCCACCTCCCTCCTGTTACACTCTGAAAAGATATCAGGCATGGTACACTAATGTCTGACAAACAATCTTTTTGATAACCAACTGTACAGACCGGCACAGGACCTGTCTATGGGAACCTGCTTTGCTCCCAACTAAGTGAACTTGTTCATGGTCTGGGTGGAGGAATAGTAGTGCACCAAAACAAGTAGCTTTGGTGAGCGATTGGTGTTCTGGACCAGACTCATAGATGACATTTTTGTCACCTGGAAAGGTGACGTGAGAACTGCCAATTAATTTATCTCTAATCTTAATGAGAACGAGTACAATCTCTAAATCGTAGGACACATCGGCAAATCCAAAATAACGTTTTTGGATGTGGACATTTCTGTAAAGGGAGACAAACTAGAGAGAAGACTTTTCTGCAAAGAGACTGCAGGCAATAGTATTTTAATAGTAACTAGTGCCCACCCATTTAGCTTGATCTACAGCATCTCTTATGGGAAACTTTTGAGAGCAAAATGGAATTGCAGCACCATTGAAGCTTCTGCTGAAGAGAGAGAGATAGTGAGACACAGATTTAGGAAAGTGGCCACAGCCAAAAGTGTAGCACTCATGCTAATGCTAGAGTAGACTTGTTCCCCAGAACACAACTCTTATACCCAAGTGACATACCAAAAGAAGAAGGGACAGAAAGTGTGAGATTCATTACTACCTTCTCCAACAAAGCATTCAACATACATGGTATTTTCAACAAACATTAGCATATATTTAAAACTAATGAGATATTAGAAAAACTCTTGCACTTTACTCCCCCAAATTTACCTTCTGGAAATGTTGCTCCTTAAGGTCTTAGCCACAACCAGGTCACACAGCACACTACAGACAACTTTAAACAGGGGAAAAGTTGTTTTTTCGCTGCATGAAATGCAAGGCGTGCAGTAACAGCTCTGATTGCTCCTGGGTTTGTATCCCCAATACTTCCAGGAATCACATTATCAGAAAAAGATTTATGTACAACACTGAAAATTGTGTTTATGGTTTGAAGTGCACCTGTGGCAAAATGTATATTGGGAGCACTATACAATAGGCCAGGAAACGTGTATTAGAGCAAAAGCGGGCAATTTGCAACAACAACAAACACCATCCAGTGGCACAACACTTTGCTGACAAACATTTACAGAAGAAAAATTACTTACATTTGTGGTGATTGATGACATCGAACTAGAGATCAGTGGCAGCAACAGGGAGCAGCAATCGTGGGTAATAGAATCAGAAAACATTCTGGAATTTAATACCATGAAAACCCTTTGGGCTAAACCCCAGTGAGCTCAGCTCGTCATGAGCACCGGAGCACCGTGGCTCATGACGAGCTGAGCTCGTAATGCTCGTAATGAGCATGGGGGGGCTGTGCGCGCCCCCTGCCCCCCCAGCACAGATGGGGAATAGCCCCAGCATTCAAGGGGTTAAAAATACATTTTCAGGCTGACTCTGCTTTGGGTACACCCGTAAGCAAAGTTTTTTTTTTTTTACGAGAGAAAGTGGAACACTGGGTAATAGGAAATTTGTGCAGATGTGGTGATCCATGTACTTTCCCACACAGATGCGATGAAAATGGGGCTTATCAAAATGTGTGCATAGGATTCTGGGTAAGGAAATGCTGGGGGATTCACTCCACGCAAGCCACACTGCCAGTCAAGTGCCAGTCCGCATACACTGACAGCCAAGTGCCAGTCCAAGTACACCACCAGGCAAGCGTCAGTCTACACACACCACCACCAAGTGCTAGTCCACACACTATACCAGCAAAATGCCAGTACAAACACAGCAGCCAACTCCAGTTCACACACACTGAAACTTTCACTGGAATCTAGTGGCTTTCTGCAGATCAACCTAAAAATATCATTGATCAGCCCCCCGGGGGGCAGAAACAGATAAAATGTGTGAAAAAAGGGGAGCAACCCTTGACTATGAGACCGATCCCTGACATGCCCATAAACATATCCCTGGTGGGCTTTCTGTCCCCACCCGGGTTGTGGGACAGATTGGGTGTATTAACCACGATCTGCCCCCAGAACAGAAAGACTGTGCCCATTTTGTGGGGATGGGATGGGGGTATCAGCAGGCCCATTCTGGGCTCCCCCCACCCATACACAAAGTAAAAATAGTCCCTGGTGTCTAGTGGGATTTCTGCCCCCCTGGGAGGGCAGATCTGGGGTAATAACAACCATCTGCCCCTGGGGGCAGAAAGACTGTCCCATTTGTGTTTGGGGGTGTGGGGATAGTGGCATGTCCATTTTGTGCAGCACCACTCCTACATATTAAAGATAAAAATCCCAGGTGCCTAGAGAGCTTTCTGCCACCAGGGGGCCGATTGAGGGCTACTGCCCCCTGGAGGGGCAGAATGACTTATGTTGCAATTTATTTTGGGTAGAGGCATGGTCTTGCATTTTGTGAGCAGACCCTATTCCCTTTTACAAAAAAACAATCCCTGTTGCCAGTGGGCTTTCTGCTACAAAAACTACAAATAAATGATTACATTAAATTAACTTTAAAAACAACTAAAAACGTATAAACTATTTTAAAAACATTAGCAATAATTATACAAGCAATTTAAAACATATAAAATTAAAATTTATACCAAAATACATTAAAGTGATTGAAAAAAGAATATTATTAACAATGATCTCAATATTCTTGTCAACAATATTTTGCACAATATTTTTGTGCATCATGATATTTAAATGTGGCAGATTTACAAGCCCCTGCATGGGTGCTGCTGTGGGTGTTCCCACGCAAAACCCATGGAACCAGACACATTTCCAGATTTACGAGGATTCGTAAACCTGGAAATGCGCCAATAGTGAAGCTCAACGATGAGAAATGTTTTAATTTCTCCTAGGTTTTTTCCTCTTTCAATGAGTACCATAATGCAGCACGCATTGAAAGAGGAAAACGCCTGTAGTGATTGTTTTTGTGACTGAAGGTGTCCCTTCCTGCACAAAAACAATCTCCCCATGATGCAGGCATCCTTGCACCATGGTGCAAGGGTGCCTGTGCTGGTGCATGGCAGCTGTTTGTACACAAGGGCAGAGGAGAGCACAGGAATGTGACATTTCATTATATATGTTGCATTCCTGAGCTCTGAAAGTGCTACAGCGTGGTGCAGCCAAAGGGATTGCAGTGCCACGCTGCGGTACCTTCTTGCAAATCTGCCCCAATATTTTTCCCCTCAATATTTTGTTTTAATGCCACCCAGAACCACTGTCACTGGTACTCATGCCCATTTGGGCTGGATTATGAATAGTATGCAGGTATTGAGTTTTGCTTGTGTTGAGTGTTGATATCTCTCCCCATTCAATGTATTTGTACTTGGTTATTGCACTTACTCCCTATCATAGGATATGCTTCCTAAACACCTCATCTGCGCATTGGTGGGTGCCTTTTGAGCATTATATTACTATTATATTAGGATTTTTATTAGATTTTCACCTTACTTTGCGGACACTGAATGCACGTGCAAAATGTCATTTGTAGTGTCTTAAACCACAATTTTAGTGCTTTTACACAAGTACTTGATCATATTGACAACCAGATGCTCTGGGTATTACCTATGAAGTCTTGTGACATATGATGGGCAACAACCTCATTGCAGGTTTCCCGGGGTCCAACAATCCGCACCAGGTAGGTGTGGTTGGGGATTGCACACATGCCATTGAGAAGGGTTTTGATATATACTCCTACAAGCACTGGTTATATGCATTAGTACTATCATATGTATGCATGTGACTTTACATGTTGTGGTCGACTCTAAGACTTTTTGCAATATGTGTCTGACGTTTAAACACATTGTGCAGACTGCCCGCTTTACCACATATCATGTCACATGATTTCATTTTGTTGTGTAAACATCTCGCATTTTGAGACAGACAGACACACCTTATAATACTTGTTTGAACAAATAGGAGGTGCCAATGTCAATTTCATTTCATCAATTTGTTGGATGCATTGTCGTTTATATGGTGACTGATATGCTCTAAGTGGACAGCCGCTCTTAAGGGCTTTTTGTGGGACTTTTAATACAATCAGTCTGTTTTCACTGTTAATATTAACTATGTATACATTTTGTTTTCTGCTTCATGTTTGACCCTTGACCAAGGCTACAGCCCAAATGCTTTGGAGAAGCCACATATTAGACCTTATTGTCGCATACAGGAGTATCTGCCTAATCCTTCTTGACGGTGAACACTAATTGCTTGGTGCTTAGGGCTGCCGGAGCCCAACTCAGACCGCTGCACTTGAGCCTCAAAACTCTGGGATCTCTTGGCTGTTATATATATGTGTGTGTATATGTATGCATACACACACAAACACACATATACATATATGTATACATATATAGCCACTCTCGATCAATTACTTAACATGTGTATACCAGAGCAGAATTGAACACAGACCACTGTAGATGCTTTAAAATTATACGCGTTTCGGCAGCAGCCGCTATTTTGGTGACACTAACACGTATATATACATTTAAAACAGTTCAATTTTCTCATAAAGCACTGTTTTTATACCTTAGTGGATTCCCTGTCTGTAGGCTAGTGGGATTGGTTTAATGTGGTTGGTCATGTGATCAACAATAGATCTTTTAACAGAAAACCTAATTTACCTGTACGGGTCTTACTGAATTATACAAATAAATGTTCTGCATTCCCACCTCAGTTCAGCAGTCTCAGCCTAATTTTTTCTCTTCATCTCATCCCCTCATCCAGGAAAGATATATTTATTTTATATATTCATAGGGGAGCACTTCTACAGTGCTTACGTTTTTAAAAGAATATGCACCAGTGCCCAAAGGTTTGGTCAGAAGTCAATGGCCTGCACTATTGTATGTTGGCACACTGAGTACTAAGGCTGTGCAGTCTTGAATCCACCTCATGCCTCTTTAATCCACCACCAGACACTCCCTGCTATGTTATGCCACCCTTTGCAGGTTCAAGCTCTGACCATTGGTTGAGTATGTCTTTATTTCTCTTCCTCCTACTTTGCCATTGTGTTTTATTCCCTCTCTTGCTCTCGGTCAAAATCTGACATGGAATAATGAGTATTGGTAACCACAAACGGGTGCCAGGGGACCCTGACGGCAACCACCCCTTCAAATCAAGCGGTCTTTCACCTCCAATCTATTTGGAAACAACCTCCCAGGGCACTCACCATATTAGCAGGTTCATGGGGTATTACAGATGCCTTGCAAGTCTGCCTATAATGGGAACCCTCGTCTCATAAAGCAGCACTTTCGAAAACTTTCTTTTTTCAAAGTGTCATTTTTTATTGACTTAAACAAGCTAATCAATGCCTCTGAATCTTCCCACAATCCTTCTAATATTTTCTCTTGATTCAATTTACTACCATGTTACACTGTATTTCAGACCTCCTTTACCAAAAGAACGGCATTAATTATTTACTTCACAACTCAAGCAATATATCAACATATTCAAGAAGATTTGGTTATGCTTTTCTGGAATATCTTGAGGAACTCCATTATGACAATTTTTCCGATGAGAATCTTTGGGATTCACTACAAAATCTGAACAATGTGCCATCATGCGAACTCCCCTCTACATCAGGCATGACAGCCTCCTCTTGATTAGCCTCTCCTTGTATACCCCATGCCACAAATCATTATAACTATTCTTCCTTGCCAGCTCTGTTGTTTAGTTTTTTTCACTATATTCTGCTACTGAGTCATACTATTCTTTGGTGCCACGTGCCCCTGGTATTTTAGTGGCGCCTCTCCCAGAGGAACTGCGGTGGGTAGCACTCAAAGCAAGTAGACCTATATTACATTTTATAGAAAACTTTCAATTTGGCCTTCCTCAATCTGCTCTCACTTTCACTGGTTTGGCCAATGAATCCTACATTCCACAATATTGAATATTGATAATGCAAAATGTGAATTCTGCAGTTCTAGAAACCTTTGTTAGTTTCAAGCATTGATTAAAAACCATCTCCTTAACAAGAGCATCATTGGATGCCCTCTTTCAGATGCTCAGATAAATTCCTCAAATGTAATGATAAAAACAGCATGCTCTTGAGGAACAAATGGCTTTTTTGTATGTTTCAACTGTATTTCATTGGCCCAAGTCTATTGAGTCCACACATTCAAAGACAATTTGAGTGAAATACTTTTACCCTTTTTCATAGAAGCCAATTCACTAGGCCAGCTGTAGAGGAGTTGACATTACATACCCTTTGTCTCCTAATGACATCACTGGTCTGACCTCTTGTTTTACTGTCTGCCCCACAATATCCACCTGTTTGCTGATGAGTGCCTTGAGTAAGAGAAGATATTATAAACAATCAGAAGAAACAATGCTCCAAGAGCTCTATCTAATTTCTGTTTATTCCAATGCCTTCTAGATCCCTAAGTCGAGATGTAGCAAGGAACTCCTAGTGGTGGCAAAGGGCATGGAGTTCTTCAATAATCCTTATTCACTTTCAAGTGTTAATACCATAAAAGCACACAATAAATAACAAATCCAATAATAAATCTGGTGAAAATAAAAACAGGCCACACCTGGTGCAGCCGGTGGCTTAAAATAGCTGGTGCTAATGGAAATGCAAGCAGACCACTAGCTACATATTACATAAATAATACATCAGTAAAAACAAGACACCATGGACTTTGCAAGGGGTACAATTAGGGGGAACAGGCTAGTTAGTCACAACTGGATCTAAGTCTGATAGCAGATTTTGAAAATTCAAGTACATAGAACACAGTGCTGCCTGTCAACATTTGTAGATAAATAAAAGCTGATCATACTTGCGTAAAATGAGCTCTTTTCAAAATTGGAATTATAAAAGATTTTCTAGGGGGTTCATAAAAAACCACAAAACATATTAAAATGTGCCATTTCCTATGTAGATTGACCACACAGCCATTGATTATCACAGCAACAAGACAGCAAGATTTGACCCTTGATACAGCCCCTAGGATGAGCAAGAAGGAGATGGGAAATGTTAAATCGGAACCTCGTGAGCAGCAATCTATCATGCGAATTCATGAATCCCAGTAGGTAAGGCTCCGCCGTCTTGGTAGTTTTTAACATGATGAAACGGAGTATACTAGGCGTTAGGAGCACCCTCTCTTCCCTTGCCATAACCCTCTGATCCATGAAGCTCACCTTTATGGGGTTCAGATCACTCTTGGTTATCCGGTCCGGTTTAGTGAAAAGATCACATCTCCCCACGCCCGTTAAGGAGTCTTCAATATACTTCAACCATGATATTTGTGCAGCGTGATCAAGGGCCAGAAAATCGTTTAAGGTGAGTTTGTTTAATGTTGTCCCCTTACCTGCCCACATTTATAACCATAATGAGACAGGGCGTATCGCTATCATGTCAGTTATGTCAGTTATGCCAAGCTCCTTATGTATTGTGAACAAGGGGGTGCCCTGAGGAACCAATAGGAGCCATCTCAAAAACTTATTTTCTACAATTTGAAGGTTCTCTGTGTTAGTATATCCCCAGATTCCACTGCAATATAACACCTTGGAGAGACACTTGGCGCTATATAGGTTAAATAGGGCTCCCACAAATCTTTTCTGCAGTCTAGTTGGGAAATGAAATACGGCTGCGATCTCTCTGGACAGAGCATTTCTCTTGCAAGTGAGTTGGAGCCCCCACTTCACTTTCTCGTCCAATAGGTAAGAGAAAACCCTCGTTCTTGGGACTGTAGTTGACCCTACCATAAAGGTGTATGGCCTACTCGGGCAGGCCTCTATTTACATGATAAAAGATTTAGAGTTCTTAACCATGAGGTCCTGCTCCCCCATAAACTGAACAAAGGAGTTAATTAAAATGTGTAGACCCTGTTTCATCCTGGCCATCAGGACACGGTTGTCTGCATACAGCAGGACAGGAAGACCATGCCGTCTTGCCTGTGGACAATCTGCCCTGGTGTTTCTCTAGACCTTTGATGTATACATTAAATAGAAATGGGGCCAGGATACAACCCTGTCTACCCCATCTCCTGATAGGGAACAAGGGTGAGGCCTTCATGCTTCCAGAGTAACGCACAGCTGCCATGGTATCTAGATGAAGATCCCCTAGGAAAAGGACTATTTCCTTGTCCGCCCCCAAGGACAGCGGGGTCTGCAACAGCCTGCTTCTATTCACGCAATCGAATGCAGAAGAGAGGTCCATGAAGGCCTAGAAAACAGTACCAGAGTGGGTGACCATGTACTTGTTTACTATCAGGAAGAGGTTCAGACATTGCTCTATAATTGAAGAACCAGAATGAAACTCGTATTGAGTATCTGACAGCCCAGGTGGATAGTCCAACAGAGAAATGGCCCTATAACAGTGTGTGCTCTCTCTATTCCCATTTTTAAAAACGAGAACACCAGTGGAGGTGGCCCATGAGGTTGGGTAACCAGCCCTGACAGCCGCATTAATAGCAGCGGTAAGCACTGGGCCCAGAACTCCATTTTGGACATGTAAAGGTCGGGCAGAATGTCGTCCAGACCGGTGGCCTTGTTTCGCATCATGTCCGCTATTCCCTGCCTCACCTCTTCCTCGGAGACTGTTAGAAAGGACCTTTCATTTAGTCCCGTAGTCACTGAGATCTGGGTTGTGGTACCCCCAAACATACCCTCATAATGGCTTACACCGTCATCTTCTATAATGTGCGCATCAAGAGCACTAGCAGTCTCTACTCCCAGGATTGGGCTGTTGATGATACTCCAGTACTTAGTGCTGTGCCTAATAGTACTAGGCTCCATTAGTTCCCCCAGGACTCCTCCTACAAGATTTCTTTACATTTTTTTATTTAAGGTTCCATTCATGCCTGCGTGCGTACCGTGCTGCGAGAGACCCTCAGGCTTTTTGCATTTTGTGCACCTCCAGGCACAGAACAACATGCGCGTTGGTGGCTCACTGGCCGTGAAGAGTGCCTTGATGTGAAGTCCCGTGGTATGGTAATCCACTCTCCGGAGGCCCTAGGGCTTTTTTGTGCGCCTCCGGGTGCAGAACAACAGGCTCTTTGTCGGCTCATGGGCCGCAAAGAGTGCCGGGATGTGAAGTCCCCCGGTACGGTAATCCACTCTCCTGCATGAGCATGGAGTTAATAGGAGGTGTTACGGCTAGATATCCCTAGCTGACCTCCATGTGTGTTTTGAACCAATACATGCCAGTGGCGCATTTGCTGAGGTTCTAGTGAATGGGTCATTTGAATGCCAGTCAACCAGAGGCTTCTATTTTGAATGAAAGTTACAGATTTTTGACCTAAAAGAATTGTATTCAAAGTTCTTTTAACCAATGATACATTTAAACCATTGAATCAGCACACAAGAGCATGCTGTATCACGAACAACCTGTGGTGATTGGTGAACTTTCAAAGACGTGGGTAGAAAATAATCTAACACAGAGAGATTTAAGCAGGCAAGACTGACTTCCTCCAAGGGCATTGGAGAGATAAAGATTCCTAAAGGAAAATATTTTAAAAAAATGAATCACATGGTGCATTTTACAGCACAATGTTCACATACCAAAGTATATGTTCACAAATCCCAGAAAACAACAAATCTTCAAGATAACCTGGGAGTATAGAAGTATCCATAAGTTGAGGAGTAAGTGTGTCAGCATTTTAGAGACCGAAGGCATCATATCCCTTTTTATACCATCAGCAACACATCCCTTCATTGATTTCAAGCACCTGTCCTTCAGAAACCTAAAGACCTTTCATTTCACTGACCAATGTTAAGTATCTTTCAACTTGATGATTACTACTCTTGGGTCAGTCTAACTCTGGAACCATAATGCAATTAGAGGTAAGAGAATGTGCTCCACAGGATTTGAGGAGCATAACTGGACAAACATGCACTAACCCATAATACAGGGTTCACGCCCATGGTACAAGGTTATAATATTTAAGTGCTTCATATATTGACAATTTTTGAATGTTAGTCAATATTTTTACAGTGTTATGGATCAAAGGAAAGGTAAATAATTAAATTATTTAGAAAAGAGGTAACAGGATGCTGTTGCTTCCCACAGATATTGGACAGGGCAGCTACTATGAATTGAAAATTCTCCTTCGAGACAGCAACCTTCCCGGATCGCTGGAAGCACACCGAGATCAACGCCTTACTCAAGAAACCCAAGCGGTCCCCAAGGACCTCAAGAACTTCGAGCCCATCTCCCTGCTCCCATTCCCGGCAAAGGTCATCGAGAAGAGAGTCAATGAACAACTGACCCGCTACCTCAAGGAGAACAACATCCTGGACCCTTCCCAGTCCGGGTTCCACAGCAACCACAGCACCGAGACTGCCCTCATCGCCGCCACCAATGACATCAAGTAGGTGCGGGACAATGGAGAAATGGCGGCCCTCATGGACCTGTCAGCCGCCTTCGACACGGTCTGCCACCACACACTACGAACATGCCTCCGCAACGATGTGATCCAAGAGAAGGCCCTTGACTGGACCACCTCCTTTCTCTACGGCAGAACACAGAGCGTCCGCCTTCCCCCCTTCTGCTTCAAAGCCACCGAGATCATCTGCAGCGTACCCCAGGGCTCATCCCTCAGCCCAACACTGTTTAACATCTACATGGCACCGCCCGCCCACGTTGCCCGTCGGCACGACCTCAACATCATCTCCTACGCCGATGACACCCAGCTGATCCTCTCCTTTACCAAGGACCCCCACACCGCCGAAACCAACCTTCATGTTATGTTATGTTATGTTATATGAAATTTATAACGCGCACAATTCCTCTTGAGTATCCTGGCGCGATATGGTCTCAGACATATGGCTAGATAGAGAATTAATAGGCTTGCTTGACAAGGTGAGTTTTGAGGAGCTTCTTAAAGCATTGGAAATCCTGAGTGTGACGCAACACAACAGGAAGGGTATTCCAAAGAATGGCTACTTTGACTGAGAGAGACTGGCCACCCATCCTGGAGCGACAAAAGTGGGGGATGGCCATCAGTCGAAGAGAAGCAGATCTTAAAGCTTGTCAAGGTGTATAGAAGGCCACCCTTTTCCTGATATAAGAGGGACCTGAATCATGTAAAGCTCTGTGCGCTAAAATAAGAGCCTTGAACTGCACCCGCTGGACCACGGGCAGCCAGTGAAGATCACGCATTTGTGATCGAATACTTGATCTCTTAGAGATGCTGAGTAAAAGTCTGGCCGCCGCTTTTTTAATTATTTGCAGTTTATTAACCAGATATCCAGGGATGCCAAGGAAGAGCGCATTGGCATAATCCAGGCGGGATAGGATAAGCGCCCGAGCCACCATTTCCTTGGGGAAAAATCTGCTTAAAAATGTAAAAGTTCGAAAGCACACGCCAGTAAGTCTCTTGATGTGATCCGTGAACCTGAGATCTTCCCCAAACCAGATACCCAGGTTCTTAGCCAGACCACCCTCAGAGAGTGGGCGGAAGAAATCAGAGGGCCACAAGGTTTCTGTGAAGAAAGGGGGAAATTGACCGTAAAGTATGATTTCTGATTTGCCCTCGTTGCACTTAAGTTTGGCCTGTGCAAGCCATGTAAACACGGTGGCTAGGCATCTTTGAGCCATATCCGTACATAGATCAGGGCCATTCCAGGTAAACAAAAGCTGGGTGTCGTCGACGTAGGCCATAATTTTGGCACCCAGCTCTTCAGCCAGGGAGATCAGTGGAGTCAAATAGATGTTAAAAAGCAATGGACTCAGGGTCGAGCCTTAAGGAACTCCAGTCAGGATCTCCCTGGCAGAGGATGAGAAGGGAGGCATCCAGTCCTGCTGGGAACCGGTGTTCAAAAAAGATTCCAGCCAGGCCCACACAGCACCAGAGAGGCCAATGGCCGATAAACGAGAGAGCAGAAGCTGTTGAGGTACCGTGTCGAAGGCGGCAGAGAGGTCCAAAAAAATCAGAGCTGCTCTGCCGCCCCCATCCAGGCATTCCCTGATAGCCTTCGTTATCTCCACTGTGCTGTAGCATGATCTGAAGCCTGACTGTGCCGGATGCAGGACCCCCAAGGTTTCCACAAATGCTTCCAGTTGGCGAAAAGCCACCTTCTCACAGACTTTGGCCAGTGCTGGTAATAGGGATATGGGCCGATAATTGGCAGGAGTTGAAGGATCCGCTGATGTTGTTTTTTAAAAGCGGAAGAAGCTTAGTCTATTTCCAATGTCTAGGCACCATCGCCGACTGCAGCGACCAATTAACGATGGACGTAACTTCCGTGCCTACAGCATCTGCCATCCCGGCCAGAACTCTGGCCGGGCAAGGATCCGAGGGAGAGCCCGATTTGAGTGATTTGAGAATGGTAAGAATATCTGGCAACTCCACCAAGGCAAACTGAGAGAATAACAGGTTGGGAGGAGAACAAACAATAGGCACTAGGGGAGAGCGCTGGGGAGTATCTGACAAGGCCAGGCTTTCCTCAATTAGTTGGATTTTGTTAATGAAGAATGTTGAAAGCTCCTCGCACCACCCCAGAGAGGCAGGGATGGGCTTATGTTCTGCTCGAGGCAACATAAAGCTTTGTACAATGGTAAAGATCTCTTTGCTGTTGTTGTTGGCTTTCATAATTCTAGCTGCATAATACTCGCTTTTGGCTTTTCTAACAGCAGTATAATAGATTCTCTGAGTCGAGCGCAATTCAGATTTAGCTAAAGGGCAGTACGCCACCCTCCATTGGCGTTCCAGCTTCATACAGCTCAGTTTCAAGTCCTTTAGCCCAATGGAATACCAGGGCTGAGAGGGCGACGATCGGTGAACCATGCTGGGCAGAGGTTTGCATGTAGATTCAACCGCCCGGCTGACCCAGATGTTAAACTGGTCAAACGTGCCCTCCAAATCAGCCGCGGGAGCTACCAGCGAGTGGTTCAGGGCCTCTATTAGCCCAGGAATATTAATCTTACGGGCAACAGGTCCCGATGGCAGGGATGGCCGGCGGGAGAATTTTTCTAAGTCCCAAGAAAAAATGATCAAGGCATGATCTGACCAGGTCACCGGCAAAGGTTCTTTAACATGTAATTCAAAGTTGGAACACACCAGATCAATCAGGTGGCCCCTTAAGTGAGTGGGCTTAGAGACCCACTGTGTCAGCTGAGTCAGGCCCAGAAGATCCAGTAGAGCTGATGAGGAATAAAGGGTGTCGCTGAATGGATGAGGAACAGCCGACTGAAGCGGAACTCGGACAAGACGGAGGTCCTCATCCTCGAACCACCCCTTCGGCCTGGGTAGACTCCTGGTGGCCGACCACACTGGGAACCACCCCAACACTCACCGACCATGCACGCAACCTAGGGGTCATCCTCAACTCTTCCCTCTCCATGACTAAACAGGTCAATGCCATCTCCTCCTCCTGCTTCAAAACCCTCTGCATGCTCCGCAGGATCTACAAGTGGTTCTCTACTGAAACAAGAAGAACGGTCACCCAGGCCCTCATCAGCAGCAGGTTGGACTACAGAAACGCCCTCTACGCAGGAGCCTCGGCCAAACTCCTGAGACAGCTCCAACCTATCCAGAACGCCTCTGCACGCCTGATCCTTGTCATCCCTTGCTGCAGCCACATCACACCCCACCTGAGAGACCTGTACTGGCTCCCGGTCAACAACAGGATAACCTTCAAGCTCCTCACCCATGCACACAAGGCACTCCACAACACTGGACCAACGTACCAAAACAGAAAACTCAGCTTCTACACCCCCTCCCACCAGCACCGCTCCGCCGACCTCGCCACAGTCCCCTGCTTCCGAAGAGCGACCTCTGGGGGCAGATCGTTCTCCCACCTCGTCGCCAAGACCTGGAACACCCTCCACATCCACCTACGGCAGACCCAAGACCTGCTGACCTTCAGAAAAGTCCTCAAGACCTGGCTTTTCGAGCAATAGCAGCATTCCCTACCCCAGCGCCTTGAGACCCTCACGGGTGAGTAGTGCGCTTTACAAATGATATGATTGATTGATTGAAATGTATGCAGTTGCTTCGAAAAACAACAATCCATTCTGCCATCCAAAATGGACTCCATATCTGGTCTCCAAATCTGGTGTGCATCTTCAAAATATTTTCCTTGAGGCAGCAAAAATGTGTTCACGTTCATATGCGTTTTTATAAGTCTACTGAACCAGTTTTCTATTTCTAAATATGTGTATCAGTTTTTTGTGATTTAGGTTTAACATCAGCCTTTTCAGATATGAACAAATTTCAATCTAGTGTTTCCAGCACCCCCCAAAAGATAGAGGACGCCTTGTTCCAGTTAACAACTCAATGGATTATGGGAGTTGTGACCCTGGTTACCAAAGTAAAACAATTAAACTAAATTACCATATATCATTAATTATTATAACGAAATGTCCGGGAAGTCTAAAATTATGGATTCTCTACAAATTTCAATAGAACACAACTAGACAATAGAGGGCGTTTCATTTTTGTCTTATTATAGGTTTAATGGAAAAATATACTACAATGCTACTACTGCTCTAAAGACACAGCCAGGATTGTTAGAGCTAGGGGTGTTTCTCCTTTACAATATTTCACGTGCTAGTTTTCCAAGCAGAACACTTTCTTCAAGACTTGGCGTATTTCTCTATTATTGCATCAATATCACTGCTCGTTTATTTGTAATAGAGTTTACTTAAAAAAGCTTTTATAAATTGCATTATACAATAAATTATCATTATCATGTGCTAAGCAAAGAACAGCCTTGGCTCTGCTTTCCATTAAGTAGTCTCCTAATTAATTTCATTTAGAATGAGAAGAATCTGAAGTTTTTTTTAAATTTGAGGAATCGTTGCTTTTGAAGATGAAACACCTCATTATTTGAGCAAAATAGCAAGCAAGATCAGAAGACTTAAAATGCGGAACTTATCTCATTGGCAGGCTTATTTATTATATTATTAATACTTTTCTGGTAGCAGTATACTCTTACACATGGGAAAATGTTCTCCACGGTCAGAAAATGTAATGAGTTATCTGGTGAAACTGGCAAATGCTCGCAATGTCATATCATTTTCAGCACATTTTCCTGGTAAAGATGAAAACGCATTTTGGTGTTCCTAACAGGCAGCCTTAAGATAAGTTCATGCGCCACAATGTCTTCATTTAAGAAGTGCCAAAAGAGAAAGTACTTTGACGGGACAAAAGAAACGGGGTTTGGTTGTGCATGGTCAGGTAAGTATTAGACATATTTTATTTTCAAAGTCTGCCTCCCACACAAACATGTCCTACTGAAGTCAATATAGCCAGAGAGTCACAGGGATTTTGCTCCTATACAGAACTGTGCACAGAGACCCAGTACCTCAGTGAATTGTGGTGTACCAAAAAACTCACCTTAGTGCCTAGAAACCCTAACCAGCTAGCATCAGTGTCACATTAACTCTTCGTCCTATAGCAAAGGAACCAATGATTGGACAACCCAGAACATGCGACTTAGGTTATACTCAGGAATGGTGGGAAGCAAGAACACTCTTTTGTTATACTCTCATACCAGTCCACAACAGGAGTAAAAAGAGACACGAGAAAGGTTAAAATATTTATTTTAACGTCTTGCTCTAAGATACAGTATCTTTACTAACATAAGCAGACATATGATTAGAAATAATATGATCAGCATTGTTACAATTCCATAACACACAAAAGGAGAAATCATATTACAATGATGGTGAAACAGGTACTATAGTGCTTAGTAAATCACCTTCCGTGTGTAGGGACTATGTTTTACAAAATATAGAAGCTCTCTTAGGCTTGTGCGGGGAACCCCATACCTCTAGAATCAGCAGGAATAGATCACATCAGGATCTGCAAAAGCTCTCTGTCTCTCTGGAAAAACGGGATTCTTCCAAGTGTGTGCAATCATGCTCACAGTGCATTATTAAAGGTGCCAGAATCACGTTGGCTGCAGCTGCATATATGTTATGGCTAAAACGGGAGCCGATCCGCCCGAACACAAGCTACCTTGTTATGATAACCTTGGAGGCTTTAGAACTCAGTGTGCAAACTAGAGTCACGATGTAAGTCTGGCGATCCTCAAAACAAGCCATTCTAATGTGAAGCATTTCACGCAGCCTAACTTACAACAACAGTTATATGTAGTGTCGTGTTGAAAAGCAGCAAAAAGGTAAAATGGTGCTTAAACTTCTAATAAGCCTTTGCTAACATAGCAATGTGAGTAACAAGGCCCAACCCTTACTAAACCCTTCCTTGATCGGAGAATGCACAATAGCGGGGGCAATTTGTAGAACACAGAGTTCAAGTTCGAATGAGACAGAACAAAGTTCAAAATTACGCCAAACTGGATAATTGGGAGTAGAATCCGAATTAGTGACCATGAAACATTTTTTCAAAACCCAGTAGGGGTGTATTGTGTCAAAATACATGTAACTTGTAGAGTGAGAAAAGAAATGAAGGGAAAAAAAATGTCATCAGTCCATTCCCTGTCTATGAAGCAGAAAAAAAATGTAACTTCAATCCAATAGCGTGTAGGCACAGTACGTTGCAACAGCTTCCAACAGGAAGTCGTTGTTATCGTCAGTGAACATTTCAGCCATTCAATTTAACAATGGAAAAGAACACACATGTTCTTCAACAGCCGGAGCCTCTAGCACCATCAGAGGACAACTTGGGTGATCTTCGAGATAACTGCGTGCCAGAAAGTCATGGGCTGCAGTCTAGATATTCCAATTGCCTAGGACCCCATGAGCGCTGCGCAGGCCATAATCCCGACTCCAGAACAGTCTAATTCATGAGCAACTAAGGGGCACATTAGTAGATCATAATCCGGGTTAGGAGACAACGTATTGCAGAGACACAAATCCAGAGCCCATTCAAAATTGCAATCCAGGCAGTGGAAAACTGGCTGCACGAATTTAAAGTACGAAAACCGGAAAGATGAACCATACGCCACACTCAGAGTAGCCAGAGGTAGCGATCCATAGTATTCAAGCATTCGGTTACAAAGTTGGAGCAGCTGGTGCTGGCCATCGTGGGGCACAGAATGTGCAACCATTTTGAAGTAAGCAAATTAACAGCAGTACACGGCAGCCAAAGCGAGAATTAACGGGAAAACGCCAAAGACGCTGGAGAAAATAGAATGAAAAATGCCGGTATCACACCAAATATAGTTTGGAATGAAGTCACAAGGCTAGAACTTACTACTTTAAAAAAATGTGCCACGTCTGTGGTCGAGGAGGCATTTAATATAGTGTAAATCAACGCTCCAAAATGGAGGGGGAGATATGTATTGAGTAAGGAATGTACCTCAGTACTAGTATTAGCCACATGAAGGACGAATGTTTCACGCGCAGATGTAAGGGCGACTTCTTTTTGAGACCAAAGAGCCCTTATTCGACTCATCTTGTTGAACTCTGCTTTTAAGTTCGGAATGGAAGGCCAGATGGATATATCGATCTTCCTATGCAGAGGAGGAAACAGTAAATTTTTACAACAGACTACATGATGGGAAACAGTCACTATGTACAGAATTCCTGTCAGCATACCACAGAAATCCTCATTATTTAATAATAAATACCTACCGTTTGCTAACAATGTGAAAGTCAGTGTAATAGCCGGGGCTGGTGTACCTTTTAAAATGCAGGCTAAATTTGGTGCTTCCTGGTTGCAAGAACCATGCAATTGTATATTTCTACAGACCAATGAGTGATCGGGTGTGAAAGTGCAATCTTCACCTTTCAAGTAAACATCTTTTCCCTCCCTCAGACACCTATAGGTGAACAGCGGGAAAGGCAGCCTTATTAACTCATGAATAAGCCAAATTTCAGAATTTGTCTCGGCCACAGAAAATGGTAAAGGTTCTAACTTTTCAATATGCAAAAGTGAAAACGTAGCATCTTTTATTGAGATAAATTGTTATTTAACAGTAAGATTAAATGGTAAAAATAGCGAAGAAGTGTTCATATTGTCCCAAGGCACTTTCCCAGCCTTCAACGTTTGTAAAGTGCATGCAAACGGCATAATAGAACACATTTGATTTTGTCCATGGTACAATACTGAGACTCCATCTGCACAATATCAACAACAGACGAAACAATATTATCTAATGTTTAAATTCAGGAATAAAGTATGTTAATGCTATTATCTATAACTGCAAGCACTTTTTCTAAATTAGCTGGATCAATAGCTCTTAACCTGGAAGCAGCTTCAATTTGGGACAGTTTCCAAACTTCGTTATATAATTCATAAATCCATCTTTTGGATCTGCCTGCTGCAGGACCTTTCACAAAGTCATTCAAATCAACATCATTAGACAATTTGGACAGATGCAGCTTAACTGACGCTAAAGTGGAGTGTTTGAGCCAGTTCTGACATAGCTTGCCTACAGAATATGTAGTGATAGAATGGTCACTTTGAAAATGGGGATCAGCTCTAACCTGTGTATAGCCAGGGGTCAAACCCAGAAAATGATGCTGGCATGAATCTGCACTTTTGTGCCATAAAAGCCAACCTTGGGGATCCAAACTGAAAATGTTAAAAGAAGAATTTAGTAGCAGAGTCTGTAAGTCACCAAGGGACCTACTGGTTTGATTGTTCCAATTGGGGTAATTTCCCAAATCAGGAAAAGAGGGTGCCTTGAATTATTCAGATGTAGCCAATCCAAAGAAGGTAGTTTGTGAAATAGTCGAGTTCAGAAACAACATATGGTACGGGATGAGACATGCACGATGCAAAGCCTCAGTGCCTTTTACTTGCCAATGCTTAGAACCCCAAACAGATTTAAGATCAATGGTATCTTTCCACAGCTCATAGCCTCCTATTGCCAATTGGTCGATAAAGGACTTCGAATATAATAATTTAGTGTGGGTAAGTCTAACCTTGGAAGAGGACTTCTCAGTCATCTTAAAATAAAATGCATCAGGGCTGGATTGAATAAAATCAGTAAAGTAGGAAAACTTTTTCAAAAGGGTTTTGGAGCTGCCTTCAACAGGAGCTGGACAATGTTCCCACTGTGTATAATTAACCACATTTCTAAACGTGTTTGCTTTGTGCAGAAAGTGATTGCCATAGTGTTGATAGCAACAAATTACCATAATTCGCAGGGTCTAAATACAAATCTTCAGCATCAAAGGCAGTATAATATTTCAAATAAAAAACAGAGCCTCTACAGCTTGGACGTCCCAATCATCTAAGCTTATATTTTGTTTAACTACATCCCCCATTGAAACACAAAGTACATTAGGGACATTAATAACCTCGGTGGGTCCGTGTATTTGAAATTTAACAGCATCCCATACAATCCCATCTAAGACAGGCCAAGCAGTGATATTCACAAAAGTCTGCTCCCTCTTCATTCTGTGTGATGAGCAGTGGGGGGGCAAAGTTCCATTAATTAATCTAATTGTCGTTCTTTCTTTAACATAGTGTCCATTCACAAAATGTAAAAAATACACCACAAATCCATTGGACATGAATAAAAAAACTGAAAAAAGCACCAGCCAAATGTAAGTTCATGGGGGAATTAAAAAATGTTTTTAAACCAAACAGCAAAAATCGAAACTTTTGAAGGGGACTTTGATGTGGTAGAGTCAGTGTCAAATGAAACATGTGATTGATTAGCCACACATGTCTCTAAATCAGGCATAGATACGTCTGTGGGATACATATACTCAGTATCATCAAGAGGCTCAGCAGCCAGTGGATTCAATAGAGGATTTTTAACTGTAGTAATCTTGATGGCAGCATCAGGTCCGGCAGCAGGTGTCAGAACCAAAACAGAGTTTCCCAGCATAGCTGGACAAGAAACCACAGGTGTCATACTAAGAAGTATCAGCCACTCTTTGTAGTTTGACATTGTCAATGGAGATGTACCTGTTTTCTTCTCGACCAGGAAGAGGAGGTAAAATGACTGTTCTTATACCCTGCATGCCAAGCACAGGAACTGGAGCATGATATGAGGGGCCAAACTCCTTCTTGTTCTCGGCCTTCTCTCGGACCAGTTCACCAACTCGAGGTAGGCAGCCAACTACCGGAATCTGCAAAGCAGCATCAGATGTGGAGGGCAAATGTTCCTTTGCAAGACTATCTCTTGTCTTTTGTAGATTCTGGAAAATAGCACAATGGTCATCTACGTCAAAGGGAGCGGCAGACACCGCCAGGTCTAGACCCTCAAGGTCCGGAACAAACATTTTGATACCAAAGAGCATTTCATATGGGGTCCGCCCACCCAGAGACCTTCTAGGGAGATTATATAGTGCACGCTGAACGCTATTGAGGTGGGCTAGCCAGTTGTGGCCTGTACCTAATATCCTAGCTGTCAAGGATTGCTTTAAGTCACAGTTCATCCGCCCCACATGGGCGCCATGTCGCAGGGATTCTGCTCCTACACATAACTGTGCACAGAGACCCAGGACCTCAGTGAATTGTGGTGTACCAAAAAACTCACCTTAGTGGCTAGAAACCCTAACCAGCTTACATCAGTGTCACATTAGCTCTTCATCCTATAGCAAAGGAACCAATGATTAGACAACCCAGAACATGCGACTTAGGTTATACTCAGGAATGGTGGGAAGCAAGAACACTCTTTCGTTATACTTTCATACCAGTCCACAACAGGAGTAAAAAGAGACACGGGAAAGGTTAAAATATTTATTTTAACGCTGTGCTCTAAGATGCAGGATCTTTGCTAACATAAGCAGACATATGATTAGAAATAATAAGATCAGCATTGTTACAATTCCATAAAACACCAAAAGGAGAAATCATATTACAATGATGGTGAAAACAGGTACTATAGTGCCTAGTAAATCACCCTCCCTAGGTAGGAACTATATTTTATAAAATATAGAAGCTTTCCTAGGCTTGTGCGGGGGACCTCATACCTCTAGAATCAGCAGGAATACAACACATCAGGATCCACAAAAGCTCTCTGTCTCTCTGGAAAAACAGGATTCTTCCAAGTGTGTGCAATCATGCGTACAGTGCATTATTAAAGGTGCCAGAATCACGTTGGCTGTAGCTGCATATATGTTATGGCTAAAACATGAGCCGATCAGCCCGAACAACAGCTAGCTTGTTATGATAACCTTGGAGGCTTTAGAACTCAGTGTGCAGACTAGAGTCACGATGTAAGTCTGGGGATGCTGAAAACAAGCCATTCTCATGTGAAGCATTTCACGCAGCCTAACTTACAACAACAGTTATATGCAGTGTCGTGTGCAAAAGCAGCCAAAATGTAAAATGTTTTTTAAACTTCTAATAAGCCTTTGCTAACATAGCAATGTGAGTAACAAGGCCCAGCCCTCACTACATGACTGATAATTGTGTACTTCAGATTCTCAATATTTTAGTGCTTTGTACTTCATTGTTCTTGGGTTGAGCAAAAGTGCCATGCTAACCAGGCGATAAGGTTTGTACTACATAAATAAATACTTCCATAATATTGTTATAGTCTTCTTTGTTTCCCAGTGCTACAGCAGAAACTCCTGTGCTGTGACCTGCCAATTGGCAGTGAGCGTATGCAAGCTCTCTTTACGCCAGATAAAAATTGAGGTGCTTATTTCTGAGAGCCCTGCATCTCTTTTGCACTACGTAAAGTGGTACATGTGTGGTGCAGGGCCCTCATTTCAATTTATGAAGCCACCGAAAGCTACCCTGCATAGCTTTCAGTGACCTCAAAAATCATTAGTAAGGCGAGGCAGCACAAATAACTGCATCATCTTATTCTGCGCCTAGGAGATGTTCCATTGGTAATGCAGTGGGTTTTCCCATGCAGCACCTATGGAATGTGATTTTGACCCAGATTTACAAAGTCATGCAAACCTTGGGAAACGCCAAATCTGTACGCCTTCCGAGGTGTTTATTTCTCCTCGTTTTTTCCTCTTTCCATGGGTGCTAGAGGAAAATTCCTCTTAGGATTGTTTTGGTGCAGGAAGTTGACTTACCTGTGTATGTCGCAACCACCTCTCCTCTGTCCTCTTCTCTGGAACAGAAGCACCCAGGCTCCCAGTCTCTCCCAGCCAATCACGATGCTGCCTTACTTCAGGGTTCTGATTGGTCTGAGCACTGTGGGTCCGTGAGGGACTGGGAGGATGGGAATGTTCTTCACCCAGGCAGTACAATACAGCCTGTGGGGAATATTCACAGTGCGGGAGACGGTTTGGCTGGCCCGAGACGGCAAGCCAAACCGTCATGCGTACTTATGATGCAGCCACCACTCCTCCCTTTGCTGGCATCACACAGCCCCGCCACGCCCCACCCCACTCTAACATGGACCTTAAAGGCAGACTAAAATTAAATTATAATAACCTTCTGTTATTATCATTTTATTTTTACTTTGCTCTGCTTTTTTAGCAGTGGGTCAACTATCCTCTGCCTTAGCGGAGAAGCCTCCTCTGAATATTGTTTTGGATCAGTGCTAGAGGAACAGACCTGAAACAGGTTAATGGCAATTTTAGCCAGTTTGGCAGAATAGGATGAATTTCTGCCAGCAGTGGAAAGGATTTTTTTTTATTCTTCTAACCCTGGGAAACGGAGAAGGTCGGAGAGACAGGTGAAGAACAATAACCATTGCCAGGACATCGAAGAGATGCATTAGAGTCTGTTGATGATTTTGGACCTTCAAGTTGGAGGTGAAACAAAAGATGCTTGTGTGGCTCTTTAGGATATACTGCTCAGTGCACAGTTTATATGTCAACTCAATAGGTAACCGTAATGAAAAAAGCTTTTTACAAGAATCTATAGCTGCTGTGTCCCCAAGTTCGAGACTGCTACTTTTTCTGTATCCTAATCCTCTCGTACTTCCGTGCAGTCAGAAATCATGAAATACATTTGGAAATAACAGAATCAGAAGCTCACATCTTGCTGTTTTGCCCGGTCTACCAAGGTGCCAACCAGAAATGTCTTCGGGCAGTGTGTAAGAACTTGAGTTTCAGGTTGTATTTAATTACTTTTAGGGTGTTTGAATTAGATAAATCTGTTTTTATTGTCTTTGCAGTGTTTTTTAAATATTGGTTTGTGCATGCAGAAACCCAATGTTGATGTCGTAAGATAGTATTCAAATTGAGCTGCTGAATTGTAGTTTGATCTGTTACTTGAATGCATATAGTATTGAGTGTATGTGATATATTTTTATTATTGTTATAGTTGGGACGTTTTAGTTAATGCATTTTTATCTGAAATAAACCTTTATGATGAACTGGAAAAATAATTACTTCCAAAATCTTCTTTTACCCTGAATTTTACTCGGAATGGGAAGTGGAATTGAATGTGACACCAAAAATAAATGTTGATTTTAATAGTTCGTGAGAACATAGAGTGTGAGTAATCAGTATTGGTATTGATGATCATTCCAACCTTAGGCAGTTTTTTTCAGAGCCTTAACTTGTGTCTGAAAATATTTTATGGCCCAGATTTACTAAGCATTTGCGTTGGCCTTGCGTCACGCAAGGCAGGACATAGAAAGACTGTAGTAAGATTTGCAAAGGCACGCAAGGGGTGATTTGTGCCAACTTGCTTGACTTTGCAAAGAAATGTAATGCAACAGAGCAGCTTGTGCTGCATTGCATTACATTTTGTAGTGGAATGCGTTCTATGGGAGGAGCATTAGCATTCCTGTGCTTCCACCCATGCAATTCGAACCAATCCCAGATTTGCTGTAAACCTGGTATTGCACAAAATCGTAAGCCACCTTGACCATGGTTTAATTTTGCATCACGCATAGAAAGAGGAAATTGCTTATTAGAATTTTTTTGTGTGCTGCAAGCACAATTCAATCTTGCCCACAATGCAGGCATCCTTGCCCTATGATGCAAGGGTGCCTGAATTGGTAATAGATAGCCTCAAGTGCCTCAATTGCACCAGCACAGGAAAAGGAAGAACATCATATCTCAGTAGGCAGAGCACTCAACTTTGCTTACTGCCCTGCATTGCATGAATGTATGGTAAATGTGTCCATAAATGTATAAATGGCCATTGCTTAAGTAGGAAAGCTATTTGTCAAGAGTTACATATTACCAGAGGCAATTTCAATAAGTGGATCAATCATTACTGAAAGCACATGGTTCTCGGGTTTATGGGATACATATTTAATTTGGGAGCCATAGAGAGTAGAAAGAACCTGCAACAAAAACGAGGCTATGTGTATATGATGCACATAGACTAAAACATGTGGGTGCAGATATACAAAAATATCATGCAACGCAGCACAGCAAGATATGAGATGTTTTCCTCTCTCTCTCCACTGGCTCACTTTAGCACACTATGTGCCGATGCACACACCATTGTGTCATAGTGCAAGGGTGTGTGCGTTCTGTAAGGAATCACTTGTACTGGAAGGTGACCCTTTCATTACTAAACCAGCTTTTAACACTTTTCCAGCTTTGTATGTGTGCTGTACTAGTTGGCATGCATGTAAAGCGGCTAGAAAGAGGAGAAATAAGAGCATTTGTGTGAAAATCCATGGGTGGTTGAATGGGAGACCCCTCACTGTGCCAATTGAACAGGATGTATGTCGTTACAACGCATGCTTTTACAACGCATGCCATTACGACGCAACTTTTACAACGCAAGTCGTAACAACGACTTGCGTTGGGGGGCGCTGGATAGTGAATAGTTTAATTTACTATTCCAACTCCAGTCCCCGTGGATAGTAGGGAAGGTGTTGGATAGTAATTAAACTATTCCCTATCCTAGAATGCCCTCCAGCGCAATGCGTTGTAATGACTTGCGTTGTAAAAGTTGCTTCGTAATGGTACTGTGGTGTAAAAGTTGCGTTGTAAAGGATGTTTCCCAATTGAACAGCCCCTTGATGCAACTAATGCACAGCAGGGCAGGGCACAGCTTTGCACTATTTTGGGGAACTTTCCTATGGAAATACTGGTTTGCGTTGAATAGTGAATCCCAGAATAACACTTTGCGTCGGGTTTGCTTTACAAAAGTAAAGCAATCCAAGTACAAAGCTTTAATAAATCTGGGCCGTGATATTATTTACTGGGAGCCAGTCAATGGTTGCTTAAGTAGGAGATATATGGACCAAACCTTGAGAATGAGAAATATAGCATTTGTGATGTTCAGCACCAACGGGATGTGATGATAGCAATGAAAGAGGCTTGATAATGTATACTGTTCCCATAGCCTAAGGTTGACTAGGTATAGGCATGGGACACTGACACTCTATGGGGGGCTGATAGGAATAAAAGAATGTCCGTCAGTAGTTTTGGATGTTAGAAACAGAGAGCTATGCCAAAAGTTGGGTTAAAACAGAACAATTCTACAGATTGCAGCAATGCATCGGTGTACATTTTATTGGTAAAAGGCATCTAATATCAAAGCTGGGACAGCTCAATTTTCTTTGACTTTGAGAGAGATCGGGATCTGTCCTAGATAGGATTCCAGCTGAAAGAACTGAGACTCACAGTGATTATTTTGTGTTTAGATAGACAGCCTGGCAGCCCATATCTCTCTGTTGCCATAGCATTTGGAGATGGCAGCCCCACTAGCTAACACAAAGTGCCTGCTTACTATGATTACCACTGGCTTAACATGAAGCTGACTGTCAACTCAGACATCACCTTCTGTATCTGATGCAGCTGCACAGAGGAGATTGCATTCTCCCAGTACAGCTTTCTTTGACTGGGAGTTATTGCTGCTGTAACGAGAGGTTCCTTCCCAATAGGATCAAGTTATTTTTGGGCCATAAAGAGGCTATGAGGCGTGGCTGGTCCACAACCACACTGAGGCGAGAAATAAGTAAACATTTAATAGCATGTAAAACACATGCAGGCCCTTTGTCCCGGTAGATTCTGATACTATGAGATTCAAAGCGGAGCACACTAATTAATATACAAAGCCAAAAGTATTTTGTGGTAAAAGGCAACCATTTCTCAGAGTAAAAGCCACTTTGCTGTGTGTTTTATCAAGGAGGTGTTACTGGTGCAAACACGCATAGGTTTTGACAAAATAACTCATCCATTTATATACCGAGAGAAGGTTTTACTCAAAAACTACCACCTACTCAAAGCAGGCAAAACAAGGGGAAATGTGCTCATTTCTCACAAAACAATTAACTGTTTGTGTGCTACAGTGCACAGAACACATCAAATGTATGGGAATCTTTTGGGTTTGTCTAGGCATATCAATTGTATTTGAAGGGTGTGCTTCCAATACACATTTTACAATAGAGAGCAGACACTCACCTTTGCACCATGGTACAAAGCTGAGTGTTGCACACTGAGCCTTTTTTGAGCATCATCACAGGGAATGACAGCAGCAGCAGGTACATCATAGTGATATGCCCCCTTTCGGAACTCAGTACAAGAAATTGGACGACTGCTCTGTATTGCGTGAAAGAGTTGTAAATCTGTGCTGCAGTGTAGATCTCTGTCTGAGGTGAGGCTGCTCGTTGTTCGGCAAATATAACATCTGCATAAAGTGTCGAACATAAACAGTGTTTCCCTGTAATGCTAGATAATGGATGATTATGGTCAAATCAATATATCACTCTGTTCCTCTATTTGTTAAGTAATTTAAAGACATGCTATTACATGTTACAGTGTTCTCTAGTGCTGTCCCTATCATGTTTCCATCACTGGATCCTGCAATCCAAGAGCAAATTGGGAAATATGTACAAGCCCCTATCGCCACCACGACATCACTTACATCGACGTTGTCGTGGCGATAGGGGCAACGCCTTATTTACAAGGCAGCGTTAAGCCACTTAACGTAGCTTAACACTGCCTTGTAAATAAGACCCCCTTTCACGCCATGCTTAGTGTGTAAGGGGTGGGCAGTGGGTGTTGCGGTGGGCGCTCCTCCGTAACACCCGTTCATTTTGTACAGGAAGGTGCCCCTTCCTGTACATAAGCAATCCTTTAAATAACAATGCCATTTTGTGACATTCATGTGTGCTGCTTCTAGCAGCACACATGACAGTGACAGAATGGCTTTTTAGGATTGTTTATGTCCAGGAAGGGACACCTTCCTACACATAATCAATCCTTCCCTGCACGCAAACACCCAAAGGTGCCTAAATTTGGCACTAAGTTGCTAAACTTAGCGCCATCACAGGGAGAAATAACAAGGCTGCACCACATTCTTGTAAATATGGTGCAGCCTTACGCGCTTGGGAATAGTGAAATATTGGCCAGACATGTGGGTGATACTTCTGTGTGATGGCCAAGGATTCATAAAGAGTCTTTGAGCTCCTAGGAAGAATAAACATATAAATGCACACCGAGGCATCAACTTCAGATCCATGTAGGAAGTCCCAAGGGGCTCAATGATTATATCACTTCTTTTCTGCACTATATTCACTAGGTTGGCTGGTGCCTGTCTAAAAAGATCAGAAACATGAACCAGCAGTGTCGGCGATTCCTCTTGTGATAGCTTTCCCTTCATCTGGCCGGAGGAACTTGATAGCATGCTGACTCCTGTCAAAAGCAACAAATCTCAGATTTTCATTCAATTCATGTTTATTCTTTGTTCGTCATTCTCAAGAGGTAGTCAAAAGCATCATATTGATGAGAAGGAGCCTCCTACTGCTGCGGCTGCATTGAACTGACAAGAGTACTGGTCTTATCAATCAGGGTATTGTCATTTACACCTGTCGACAAAAGAGATATTGAAACTCTAAGACTGTGAAATAAAGACAGAAGACCTCTGTTTTAAAATTAATGAATCTTCCCATGTCATATCTGGCATCAAAGAACTACATTGGCATACAGTACTATGGAAAATAAAGTTAACATTTCTTTCACCATTTCAAGTTTCATGTGGGACTCAGCTCCTGAAGTGCACACCGAATCACAATTGAAAGAAGCAGAGTTGTGCAAATTTGCTCAGTCAATCCAGAATTACAAGAGCTAGATTTAACTGATAGACACAAAGGCCCAAAATTTAAAAGAATTGTGTCTAGTTTGCGTTACTTTTTTAAAGCAGAGCCATCGCAAAGTCTAGGATGATATTTGCATCCGTGCAAATCATGATTGGCGTTGGTTTGTAACCAAAAGTAAAACAAGGCAGCACATTTCTGGTATGCATTACTTTGCATCTAGGGGGTATTCCATAGGTGGCATATGGACATTCCCATGCAACCACCCACGGGTTTTGATGCAAATCTCTATCTAGTTCTCTATCTGGTTCAAATCTCTATCTGGTTAGCGGCGTTCTTTCACCACGCAATGTGCTGCAAGAGCAACACAAACCTTACAGGTCATTTATGAAGCCACGTAAGGATCTTTTGTGTCGCCCTGAGTGTCTCCATAAATCTGGAATAAATCAACGCAGCAGAAATCGCTGCTGTGCCTTACTATGCCCTGGGAAGGTGTTCCATGTGCGTTGCATGGGTGTTTCCATGCAACTCCCATTTGTTTCGACGCATTCCCAGATTTACCAGAACTGATAGAACTGGGAATGCGCAAAAAGGATACAGCTTCTCAGACGAGGCATAACGAGGAGAAATATCTTTATTTCTCCTTGTTACTTCCTCTTTGCATGTGCGCTGGACATAGAAAGAGGAATATGCCTCTCAGGTTTGTTTTATGCAGGAATGTCTCCCTTCCTGCACAATAATAATCCTGTGTTCAGTGCTGGCACTCTTGCACTAGGGATGCTTGGGTTGGTGCTAGGCTGCCAAAAGGGTGCCAGTGCAAGGGGAAAAGGCAGGAATGAACCATATTCCCATAAAAATACAGCACAATCATGCCCTCTCCCTGTCACACAGCTCAGCAAGGTGACTTGCGGAACTGCACCGAGTGACATTCTTGTAAATAAGCCCTAGAGTGTTGTAGACAGGGATTTGCAACAAAATCCTGTGCTGCCCTGAGGCAGGCGCAACATAGAGAAATATATTTATTTCCATAATTTTCTTCTCTTTCCTTGTATGCTACATTATACAGCACACAAACAAAGAGGACACTGCCTTAAACCTAGTTTTCATGCAGGAAGATGTACCTTCCCGTACAAATATAATCCCTGTGTTCAATGCTGGCACCCTTGCACTATGGATGCTTGGGTTGATGCTAGGTTGCCAAAAGGGCGCCAGTGCAAGGGGAAAAGGCAGAAATGCACCATATTCCCTTAAAAATACAGCACAATCATGCCCTCTCCCTGTCACACAGCGCAGCAAGTTGACTTGCTGCACTGCACCGAGTAACATTCTCATAAATAGGCCCTAGAGTGTTGTAGACAGGGATTTGCACCGAAATCCTGTGCTGCCCTGAGGCAGGCGCAACATAGAGAAATATTTGTATTTCCATTAAATTTGCCTCTTTCCCTGTATGCTACATGATACAGCACACTGCCTTAAAACCTAGTTTTTGTACAGGAGGGGACTCTTGCTAGGAGGGCTCCAGCACAGGGAGAGAGCAGAACTGAGCCACTTATTTGTAGATATGGTGATGTTCTGCTCTCTCCCCTTCATGCATCGTAATGCAGTAACTTAACTTGCTGCCCTGCCAATCCATAATGTGGGAGAACTGTAGATTGTAGAGCAGGCTTCTCTAACAAGTAGCTTGTAAGCTACTGGTAGCTCTCCAGCTACCAGTGTGTAGCTATCCTGGTAGCCTGTTAAATTAAAAGCTTTTGCTTGGTTGAATTAATATTGAATTAATATACATATACCAACATTGGGATTATGTATTCAAGATGAAAATGTGTTTATTTTCAGAATGCATAAGCTTATATTTTAAAGAAAAATGGCTGAATTTGCAAAATAGATGTAAAGCTTCTATTTGAGTGATAAATCATGCGGCACTGGGGAGATGTTTTACAAATGTTATTACCTTGGTATCAGATGCATTGCAGTTATGGCTGTTATGTATTACCCATGTAGAGGCAGGCCATATGGACAAAGCCTGTGTTACATTACTGTTGAGAGCCATGCCTGAATTACTGAAATGATAGCAGGTAGTAACCTTGCTTAAGGTGGTCATTAAAGTAATCTTGTCTGATGTGGACAGTATTACACCACTAATCACATTAGCAGCTCTCAATGAGTTTTATTTAACATAAGTAGCACTCAATATAGAAAAGGTTGGAGAACCCTGTTGTAGAGGAATCTCTCTCTAAACTTGCAATCCGGGGAAAGCAAGTTTCTTGAACGAAGCCTTTGTAATAATCTATCAAATCATCAGTACAACATACACTACCCACAAAGAGGAGCCAGCTGTGTGCGTTTTTACCCTGTCGAAGATCAGTTCTGATTTGCCTCCTACATGCTCTGACCCTCCTCAACTTAAGATGCTGTATCATCAAGAAAGGGGACCACAATTCATGAAGAACTACCGCCTAGCCATCATGAGCACTAACAAGTGTCATTCTGTCTTCAATCACTATTTTACAAAACAATAAAATTAATTAATGCAAAATTTGCTTTGATATTTGCTAAATTATATTTTTCTTTAATCAAGAGAGCAAAATGGCATGAAGTACCTTTTTAAATTTGAGATCTGGGTCTTAATACTGAAAAATCTGTAGTAACGAGGAATTAAGCGACAAACACTTCTCTGACCAGTGAGTCCAACTGGCCAAACCGCCCATTAGGTTTCTCTCATCTAATTTGTACCTGGCCCTGGGGTCGACAAGCAGGTAGATAAGAATCTGTGGGCCACAGTGGAGCTGAGCGCTCTAGTGGACTAACGAACAGTGAGGTACCCCCCCCCCCCTGCAAATTACATAGAGGAGGCCCCCAGGCTCCGGACACAGTAAGGATCTCTCAGGCCAGGGGCCCGAGCACAGTCCCGAAGGGCGCCCCCTGGAGCTCTGGCCCCTTTGCACCATGGGGTCTATTGTTATGCCACTGAGAGCTCAGCTCGGTGTGATGAGTGCATTGTCAGAGTTCCTCTGGGACTCTGAAGATAACATCATATTCTTCCAAAAACACCTATCCTGTCCACATTTTACTGTGTGTGGGGTTCAGCCAAGATCTGCAAGCAAAATATTGTGTCAAAAACATCAACTTTGTGTAAGAAAATATACATTGATGGCTATACATTTACTGTTATTAACCTCACATCATTGTACCTTGACAATATATACATGTACAAGGTATGTAGATATGGCGTTAACAATAGATATATAAAATCCGTTAAGGAAGTGTGAGGGAGGTACTGGCTATGAAACATGCCATTTCTTCTTATAAATTGATTATGTGCCTGTTTTATGCTGTTTTTGAGTATTTTAGTATTTATGGAGTCTTTTTGTGACTTGTTTTTATGATGAAATTGTTTAAAGACGAAGGTCTGACTAAACATATGAATCTTGTGTGAATAGTGAACCTACTCTTATCTGCATATGCTTACCTTCACAATATTCTGGTAGTCGATATTATAGACACAATAGATCCAAAGAACGATATTTAAATGTCAATGTTTTGGTGTTAAACCATGTTTTTTGTTTAGTGGTAGCCCACCATCCTTCTTTTGCAAACTGGACCTATGATGTCCTTTCTGGACATGACGATAATTAAGAAAACATTTCCTTTTATAGACTAGACCCCAGGTTTAAAGGGCTTCCAACAGGGTCAAATGTTTCCTTAACTGTGAACTGTAACTAACAGGTTTGGTTGGTTGTTACTTTCGCAAACAATCACTCTGAGCGCAAACACCCTGTGCCATCACTCAAACCTGCAATAAGTAGATATAATTACTATGCAACTTTAAACAACCAGAAGAGTGACAACTGAGGGCTTTATTTAGTTTTTGGTGACAGGCACACCATAGTGCTAGAGTGCTGGAGTTCATGACATCTGCCATCCAGGCGAATAAATCCCAACACTCTATAGAAGCCTCTGCATGTCTGGTATAGCTCTCTGTGACTTCAGAGAAGCCACCACTGTGGTGAGTGACCACATTGTTTAAGGGGGGGGCACTAATCAACGTTTTTGTATTTAAAAAATAAACTCACAAAGCAGGGGTGTTTTTTTGAAAAATGAAGAATTAATAGCCTTGATGGTCTGGGAGTTCTCAGTGTGTGGATGAAAATTTTATTTTTCCCTGTTTGGGAACGCCAGCTTGTATCGGGCAGTCCTGAATAGTAGAAAATGTCACAACGTTGGTACTAAATAGGGTAGATGATCTGACATGCATTTACAGATGGCCCAATATCAAACAGGCTGTCAGTCAATGGTTTCAAGTGGAAGAGCCAGTGAAGGCTCTTCCACTTGGGGAAGGAAATATGGCACATAATAGAGCAGAAGGACCAGCATCCTGGCAGATAGACGTGGGTCCTCTGCTCGCTCTGCCAATGGATTCAAGCTAGCCTTGCTGAGGGGTCGAACCCCAAAACAGGTCCCAGGATGCTTGTTTCCTGTCCAGGGAGAACCTGGCCTGACAGTTTAGATTGGACTGATCCTATGCAGAACAGGGTCAAGACTGATTTGCATATAGCTGTGTCTAACCTGGGGTGCCATGGTGATCAAAAGAACGATGGATTAAACCCAGATCTGTGACTGGGGGTGAATGTTTGATTTGCTCTGCATTCTGTCCATCATTTGAACTTTTTGCTTCAGTGGAATCAAAGGCCTATCTCGCCCTGTATGTATAACACAGTTAATTTTAGAACACAATGAGCAAATTCAATAACATCAGCAATAGTTACTGAAATTGATCATCAAGCATGATAAAGAAAATACAACCTCAATTGGTTGAATGTGCAGTATATTTTACTTCTTGTGAAAAGAAAAGAATGTGATCCAAAACGCTTCCCAAAAAGTTAGATTTATGCCACATCAACTCTAACCTAATACAATAGCTATGAGGAGTGGAGGGACAAGGTTTAAAAACATTTATCAAAACGCTACAGAAAGACCAAGAACAAAATTGAGAACTAATAAACTGGATATTAGTAACACACATTATTAACAGGTCATTCAAATGACGCAATCGTAGAATGCAGCACTATTTGGGAATTATTATTGTTATTATCGTTGTTAATATTATTATTATTATAATTATTACCTTTGCTGCTGCTTCCCCTTTTTATTGGTTGGTCAGTCAGCTTTACTGCTGCTTTCACAGTACCATCTTGGCTAGCCAACACCCACAAACTCCTAACAGGACATTTTATACATGAGCGGTAGCAGGGATCTTTTAGACCACTGGCACTCTCAACTTGGACACGTCATGCACTACCATGCAAAAGAACATTTTCAGGAAACTTAACATACAATCAACACAGACCATATATGCCATACTGTTGATAGTAAGGCGGCCACCAGCTCTTGTCGACACCGATTGTCCGATTGTCTTACACACATGTGCTTTTGCCAGGCTATTGGCATGGTACTGCTCTAGAAGGTGGATAAGTGACTCAGTACAGCTCTCTTGTCCAATCCATCAAACACCAAGAACATTCAACCAGGAGTCCTTGAAGTGGACACATTCACCTAAAATAGGTTCACCCACTTTTACGCAACTGATAACACATCTTCATAAGCTGGTTCTGACTGGAGAGTGCAATGGAAAGCTATAAACCATTTAGAGAGTCATCTCTGGAATATCAAAAGAAATGGCATTTCATATTAACTGCAGCTTGTGTGCTATACACTCATCATTAATACTCAACACTGTTTTATGAATCCTATTATAATAAAATATGGAACTCGGGGGACAGCTCTCTCTAATGAGCATGTGTTAAAAACACTATGTCACTTTGCTCTAGAATGTGCAGTCCATTAGGCCTGCAAAATCCAGTGGTGATTTACACACACTTTTCAACACTGAGCCTCCTAGGCATGATTTTCACACTCTAAGCCTCAGGCCTGATCACATAAACCGTACATGTGGTGGAAATGTGTGCCCCAGTACTAATTAACACATTACTGTAAAGGTGTGACATTTTAATCTATTTATTTGTTATCGCAGTTACTGCTGTTTGCTTTATGTCTGCATTGAAAGAATAAGTAGAATTAATTTGGCTTTCACACTGGAATTGAGACAGAAATGGATGTTACAGTTTCTCCGGCCGAGAGAGTCTCTGGGTCAGCCAAGAAACAAGCATCAGCAATGCCAATAGCTCTCAACTATGCTAGAGTTATTGGCTTGCAAAGTGTTTTAACCATGTTGTACAATTAGCATGGCTGCTGTTCCGCATAGCTAAAAGTTAGTGGCATAGAGTATAGTGGCATTGAGTTGAGTAGAATGATGTAGCGAGGAGTGCAGTGTGTAAAGTGGAGTGTCATAGTGTAGAGTGCTTAGAGTGGAATGACATAAAGTGGATCAAAGTGGAGTGGAGTGGCGTAGAGTGTCATAAAATGGAGTGAAGTGGCGTAGAGGTGAGTAGCATAGCGAGGAGTAGAGTGTTGTAGAGTGGAGTGGCATAGACTGGAGCATCATACAGGGGAGTGGCGTAGAGTGACATAGAGTGTAGTAGAGGGTTGTAGACTGGAATGGAGTAGAGTGGAGTAGAGTGTCATAGAGTGGAAGGGTGTGGAGTGGCACAGAGTGGAGTAGAGTGGCATAAAGTGGAGATGTGTGAGTGACATAGAGTGGAGTTGAGTGTCATAGAGTGCTATTGAGTGGAATGTGTAGAGTGGAGTATGCACAGAATGGTAACGCACTGCAATTATAGCAAACGCATTTTCAATTTTTTAAACCCTTTACATTTGCACAGACATAGTTTACTGATAAAACCTTACAGTGAACAAATGATAATGTGTGGAAATCAGCATAACTTAGTGTATTGATTTGTTTTCATCCTGTTAAAATATTTTTTCCACCACCCTTTAGAATTACAAATACATTTGCTTCATTTGTGCTTTATCATTCTGATATTTTCTGAAATATTTGCACAGTTTATTTACAGGCATTTACATGTTGTGATGTGCTAAAATAAATAACATCCTACATCTTTTTTTACATTCACACACCTGGCCACATACCTGGCATGATTGCCACATAAATGCTTTTACTTTGCAGTCAAAGAAAGAAAACAAACCACCAAGCTCTCAAGAAGTCAAAGCCTAACATTTGACCTCTGTCTTTGAATGCACTGCTCATGTGACTAGATAAAAACTAAATGTAACGGCCTGTTTCTTGCTCACTCACTTCTGATTTCCAACATGGAATGTGCAAGAAATTGAGGAAGAGGATTGTTTAAGCTATGCTATGGGTAAAGAGCACTGGCCAACATTTACAAACTCTAATACAAAACAGTGTTACTCACAGGCATGCAAGATTGATAACTGGCACTGGCAAGGATTAGTAGAATAAGTCAAGCAGAAAGATAGGAGATGGGAAACCCTTCTAAAGAAATACTGCACATTTACTGCTTCCTGAACTTGCATACAAGGGAGCTAACTGAAAACCCATTTAGTCTAGTGGAGGAGTTCCCGGAAAGCGAGCACTTGTGAAAGAATATAAGGAGCTAGTCAGACAGGTGGTAAACAAGCTATGCTCTACTGGAGGAGCAAAGACATGTTGGGTGGCCTAATTCAAATAAAGACTAATACGAAGCTCCCCCCCCACTGGAAGGAGACTCCCGGTGCACAGCTTGAAATGGACAATAATGTCTTGAGTGTAAACTCGTTTTAAATCCAAAATGTAATTGCCAACAAAAGTATAAAGTTATCCATTGAATGATTTATTCCATGAATCAAAGCTTTTTGCTCATAAATCAAAAGTTATTTCCAATGCCTGAATTCGACATCATTCAAAAAATAATTTTGTAGACATAACTCCCAGCATGATTCCCAATGCATTTCGGGCTATGATAACGCCCTTCTTCAGGGGATTGCTCTAAAAACATAAAGGAAGGCAAAATAATGTCACTATGATGTAAATGCAAAAAGTACCCTTCACCACAGCTTAACGTGTGCAACAAATCGTGCTGAATATCAAGTAAAAAAACACCCTCGTTATACGAAAGAAATATCAGACAAAGTCCATAGACGTGCGTGCGTGTAAAGAGACTCAGAAATAATGAAGGTCAAACCAGCGTGCTCATGCAAACAGCTAAAACGTGTGTCCAACCAAATATACACCACTGATAGAGAAGGTGAAGAAACAATTAAACCTGCGCGCAGCTTACACATGCAAAGCAGTTAGCAACTCATAAATCAAGTTAATAAATCCAAACTAGTGTCATTATTAGCGTCCTCGTGAACGAGGTACTTACATGCCACGAAGTGCGCGTGCCGGCTCTCAGTGTTCTAAGCAGGCAGCCTCGATAAGCGGGGCCGCCAACGCGTTTTTAAAAGCATGCAGCATCAAACAGGATCTCCGTGTGGGTGTAAAAAGAAAGGTAGGACCCAAGGCCAACCACAATGAAAAAGAATAAGTGAGCGCCATCTTAGAGTGGTAAAAAACGACCACTGAAACAAAAATCCCCAATATGAATATAGAAATAAACGTTCATTGTGTGAAATGTATAAACAAGCACGTTACACGATATGTTATACAATAAGGGTGATCAATATGCAATTAGTGACACATCAAGAAAACAAGATATGGGCATTTAAATATAGCACAAAAATTCCATTCGGTCATTCAGACCGTGTGGCTGCATCGTCGCCATGTAGCGGATCCAGAAGTTTTCTCTCTTGAGCAAGGTGTTTTTATTGTTGTGTGTGATTTTAACTTGCTCCAAAACCAGAAATTTTAACTGAGATACTGTGTGTTTGTGTTCGACAAAATGGGCTGCAACTGACGACTTGATGTTTCCTGTCCTGATGTTACTCTTGTGTTCCAACAGTCGAACTTTGACCTTTCTTTCAGTATGTCCCACATAGCTTTTGCCACAGGGACATTTCAGCATGTAGATCACGTTGGTCGAATTGCATGTAGCATTCACTCGCAATTTAATCGGATGACCCCGCATGGGGTGATTGGTGACGTTGCCCTGTATGCAATTGTTGCAATTGCTGCAATTGTAACATGGTCGCAAACCCTTGTATGTTGTCTGATGTTCTTGTTCCTTCGGTTTGGACAGAATCTCTTTGAGATTACGTCCCCTCGTGTACGCAAACAGAGGTGGATTAGCAAAAGTTCCGTGAAAATCAGGCTCCAAACTCAACAATGACCAATGGTTAATGATGATTTTCTTGAACAAGCCACTCAAAATGGAATATTTAGACACCTCTACCATTCGTGTGTTTTCCACTTTAGGTTGGACCTGTAACAGGTCTTCTCGTTTCATGTTGTTGCAAGATATAACAGCTTTATCTAATATCTCCTGTATAGTATCTTCACAGGATGAGTGTCAACAAGAGATGGCAAACATGATTAACAGGTTTCGTGCTCGTGGTTATCCACAGGAGATATTAGATAAAGCTGTTATATCTTGCAACAACATGAAACGAGAAGACCTGTTACAGGTCCAACCTAAAGTGGAAAACACACGAATGGTAGTGGTGTCTAAATATTCCATTTTGAGTGGCTTGTTCAAGAAAATCATCATTAACCATTGGTCATTGTTGAGTTTGGAGCCTGATTTTCACGGAACTTTTGCTAATCCACCTCTGTTTGCGTACACGAGGGGACGTAATCTCAAAGAGATTCTGTCCAAACCGAAGGAACAAGAACATCAGACAACATACAAGGGTTTGCGACCATGTTACAATTGCAGCAATTGCAACAATTGCATACAGGGCAACGTCACCAATCACCCCATGCGGGGTCATCCGATTAAATTGCGAGTGAATGCTACATGCAATTCGACCAACGTGATCTACATGCTGAAATGTCCCTGTGGCAAAAGCTATGTGGGACATACTGAAAGAAAGGTCAAAGTTCGACTGTTGGAACACAAGAGTAACATCAGGACAGGAAACATCAAGTCGTCAGTTGCAGCCCATTTTGTCGAACACAAACACACAGTATCTCAGTTAAAATTTCTGGTTTTGGAGCAAGTTAAAATCACACACAACAATAAAAACACCTTGCTCAAGAGAGAAAACTTCTGGATCCGCTACATGGCGACGATGCAGCCACACGGTCTGAATGACCGAATGGAATTTTTGTGCTATATTTAAATGCCCATATCTTGTTTTCTTGATGTGTCACTAATTGCATATTGATCACCCTTATTGTATAACATATCGTGTAACGTGCTTGTTTATACATTTCACACAATGAACGTTTATTTCTATATTCATATTGGGGATTTTTGTTTCAGTGGTCGTTTTTTACCACTCTAAGATGGCGCTCACTTATTCTTTTTCATTGTGGTTGGCCTTGGGCCCTACCTTTCTTTTTACACCCACACGGAGATCCTGTTTGATGCTGCATGCTTTTAAAAACGCGTTGGCGGCCCCGCTTATCGAGGCTGCCTGCTTAGAACACTGAGAGCCGGCACGCACACTTCGTGGCATGTAAGTACCTCGTTCACGAGGACGCTAATAATGACACTAGTTTGGATTTATTAACTTGATTTATGAGTTGCTAACTGCTTTGCATGTGTAAGCTGCGCGCAGGTTTAATTGTTTCTTCACCTTCTCTATCAGTGGTGTATATTTGGTTGGACACACGTTTTAGCTGTTTGCATGAGCACGCTGGTTTGACCTTCATTATTTCTGAGTCTCTTTACACGCACGCACGTCTATGGACTTTGTCTGATATTTCTTTCGTATAACGAGGGTGTTTTTTTACTTGATATTCAGCACGATTTGTTGCACACGTTAAGCTGTGGTGAAGGGTACTTTTTGCATTTACATCATAGTGACATTATTTTGCCTTCCTTTATGTTTTTAGAGCAATCCCCTGAAGAAGGGCGTTATCATAGCCCGAAATGCATTGGGAATCATGCTGGGAGTTATGTCTACAAAATTATTTTTTGAATGATGTCGAATTCAGGCATTGGAAATAACTTTTGATTTATGAGCAAAAAGCTTTGATTCATGGAATAAATCATTCAATGGATAACTTTATACTTTTGTTGGCAATTACATTTTGGATTTAAAACGAGTTTACACTCAAGACATTATTGTCCATTTCAAGCTGTGCACCGGGAGTCTCCTTCCAGTGGGGGGGGGCTTCGTATTAGTCTTTCATCCACACGCTGACTAGGCCAATCGGCGTCATCCTGGGAGCACGCAATAACCGTTAACTGGTTTACCATATGTACATTTTAGCTGTGCAAATCTGCCATATATTTCTTGTCTAATTCAAATAAAGCCAGCAAATAGAAAACAAGCAAATGAGAGTTACAATTCACAAAGCCAATGGTAAGCAATGGGCAGAATCCATTCCCAGGGAGGCTTTTAAAATGTCTCCAAGAGGTCTTTTCTAACCTCACAGCTGCGTTCTCTGGTAGGTTTCAACCAAAGAAGGCAGGTACAGAAGATAACACTGACATTTTAGTAAGGGGCAGAATGCGGTATTCATTTTTATATTTCCAGCCTGTCTAATGCCTCGCCTTCATTTTCTGACAAGGAGCTATTGATGTCTGACTAATGTAACCCTGCTTCATAACTGCCTTGTTTTTTAATTTGGTACCTGTTATGTACCTTGCTCCCAACATGAAGTAGAGTTATGTCTTGTTGCTTAGCTTGTCCATTGTATCATCAGTATTCTGTATTAGTGCCTAAAATGATTTTGGTGGTGTTGTGTGTGAACACAACATTGCAGTTTGTGAGGTCATATTGTCTAGGGTTATTAACCTGTGACTTTAACCTTCCTCTGATATTGCTGTTTTGCCCATACATAATAAATATAATTATCATTTTATATGGTGACTGTTAGAACTGGGATTTCTGGTTGGCTAAGGCTTACGCTAAAGCTAGGCAGAAACCACCATTCTAGTCAGGGCAAGGAAGTCACACGCCAAGATAGCCCCTGCTCACCCCCTTGGTAGCTTGGCACGCGCAGACAGGCTTATCCCGGAGGCAATGTGTAAAGCATTTGCACACGCACACAACAACAACAACATCATAGGCACACCACAAAAGGAACTCCACACAAGGTTATATAAAAATAACTTTTGTATTGTCAAAACACATCAGATAGTAATCACACAATATACATTGTGCCAACTGGCACGGGCAATATTCACAAGGGATTATTTACACCAGGACAGGGCCACATGGGCCACTGTCAGGAACAAGCACTTGTTAGAACTAGTACTTAGAACAGTTGTAACACAAACTGACAATTGTATAACATCACCAGTAACCACTGGTAAAGGTAGGTACACACTACGCATTACTAATAACCATAGGCCTAGATCACGCAGAGACACACACTCACTAGTATAACATACTAGGCAAAGCAAACTTTTAAGCATGAGCACATTTAGAAGTATACCACAGGCATAAAGGCAAGGCACATTACGCAACAATCACATTTAGGCCTAACCAGTAGAACTACAGTAGGCAATATCTCCCTAGTCTAAACACATTAGACTCTGCCTCCTAAGAATAAATCACATTTAGGGGCGTAACTCACAGTGAAACATAATCTCACTAACATAAACCTCCATAGGTAAAACCATCTCTAGAGGTATCAATACAGGGTGCGTAAAACATACTAAGTGCATTACATTTCCTAGCACCACATCACTCTAGCCCATAAAACACATTAGGCAATTACCATCATAAACATTGTAAACTCACATTGCGCAAAAATCACAATAGGCAATTACCATCATAAACATAGTAAAATCACATTGCGCAAAAATCACATTAGGGCCTTGAGACCTACCCACATACCAGCCCCCTGGCCAACTGGCTATCCCAAGAAGGGGCTCAAATGCCCTGTGCCTAGAATGTCAGGGCGCGCTGCCAATGCAGCGCCAGTCAGGGGTGCGCCACCGGCGCAAACCTAAACGTTGCAGCTGCCCACTAATTGCTGGGCAGCTCGGAACAGTAACAGGGCCTAAACGTTGCAGCTGGCACTAAGTGCTGCGCAGCTGTAGAAGTCCTGGCACCTCTGTGCCATCTCTGTCCCTCCCAAGGACTCTCTCTCTCAAATTGCGCCTAAACAGTGCAGCTGCCCACTAAAGGCTGGGCAGCTGGGAAATCAGCAAAACTGTGGCCTGGGCTCTCATTAGCCCTTACGGACATTGCGCCCAACGTTGAAGCCCTCTGGCTCTAAGGACAACTAGCGCACACATTGGAGCCCTCTGGATCTGAAAATCACCATTAACATGTTGGGGCGACCCACTGCCATCCGGGGCCGCCCTGAAGGCATCTCTACATGTTGCGGAGCGCGTGGACTCCGGACATCACTCTGTCCCAACTGAGCCCTCGAGGCTCGAAACACAACTGCTGGGCCTTCGTTGGAGTCCCACTCAGGGGACTTGGAATATGCTAATGACCCCGGAGCCTCTCATGGGCTCTCAAGTAAAATGTGCCCCTTGTAGGAGCCTTCAGGGGCTCAAGAAATAACTATGCCCCGGCTTGGGAAATATTGAGGCCCATAAAGCCTAAGATATCGCCCCCAACGTTGGAGCGGCCTGCTGTAAGCTGAGGCCACTCTAAATACGTCCAGGCACTGTGCCTTTAGCAGGCACTACTAACATCAGCCCATACTGAGCCCCCCAGCCCTTCTCTACTCACCGGGCTGTTCTCTGGGGACTCCGCTCCACCTGTGGTGATCTCTCCTCACTCCCTGGACCGGTGGCTGTGCTTCTCTCGGGGCTGTGGTGACTCCTCAATTCCAGCGCGGAGGGGCAGGCACCGTCAATGTGCCGCCCGCCCCCCCGCACCTGCACCATCTCTTCTTGTGGCACCCAGGCCTTCAGAGTGGAGCCGCAAGGCTCCAGGTCAACTTCTCCTCCGGGGCTCCCTCCCAGCTCACGGGGCCCCGGGCGGCCATTCCTCCGCCAGCTGCTTCTTTCTCGGGCCGGCGGCGGTGGGCGGGACTTCCTGCCAGATTGCAGGCCCCGCCCCCGTCCTGGCAAAAGATGCCTGGCTTCCTGCCTCGGAGGGCCGCCAATGGCAGCGCGGCCCCGAGCTGGGAGGCGGGCACAGCGTCTCGTTGGTGATCCCCGGCGGTGAATTCTTGGCACACAGCACTCCTAAGCGCTATCGGAAAATAAAGCGCTCCCAGCGCTAGAGGACCAACAAGGTCCAAGTGGAAATAAAGCGCTCCCAGCGCTAGAGGACCAACAAGGTCCAAGTAGAAATAAAGCGCTCCCCAGCGCTAGAGACACAAAAGTCAAGGACAAAGGTCCGGCCCCCAAAGGTTTAGGGACATCAATCAGGCATCCAGGGGCTGGGCAGGGCCCAGGGAGGCAAGCCTTCCCCTGGGCCACAGCAGCAGCACGCCCCTGGCAGGATTCAAGTAGCAAGACAAGAACATCTTCAGCGTGTCACAGCACCCTTGTGCTGTATACAGCACAATCCTTTGTCTATGTCTGCAGGGTGGGGGGAAAACCAGGCGCAGCTGGTTTGGGAGCACTCTTGATGTGCTCAGCCACCCCTCCCATTCACTAGTCAGGCTAGGGTCATCAGTCGCACCACAGGGGGCGGAGCCAGCATTGTGTGGGGAAAGCCCAGCCCCTATTCAGGTCCCAGGTGCACCCCTCGCTCACATCAGCATGCTAATCTCTCCACTCACCACCGGGGCAGACCCATCCAGACTCTTGGAGCCAGGCTCACCAGCCAGCTCCAGCCAATCACGTGCCAGCACACTCACTACACACGCACACCCATGTCTAGAAGTGGCACTTCCACACTAGACACATTCACATCATCGCGCAGCATTCAATCTCACGAGTTTGCACACACCAAACTCGACCCTGCACTCCCCACACATCAGGAACTACCATGGTCACACATATTCCCCATGCATTCCTATGTGAGGGCAGGTTACTCTCACTACACACACAGAGAGCGCACAACTTTACACTGGACCACAGTGAAAAGTGCGCAGAGACCTAAAATCACCAACACCAGGTTACAGAAACAGGCTAGGCAAAAGCAAAAAGTTTCGGGGTGAACCTGCCAAAAAGGGCCGGGTCCAAAATTGACAATGTGCCTTACTTTCATATATATAAATCTAATGTGGTATGTTTTTTTTTTTGGAGTAGCTTTGCACACATACAGGCATGTAGGGGTGTATGATTTCTCATCATATTCTTTCCATGATATGTCAGCTTCATGAACCCCTATATGTGCAATTAAATGTTCTGTCTCATGGGAGAAAGGACGTTCTTCTGCTGCTCTAGGAAGGATCATCACTTAAAGAATATTCGGCCAACACAGCTTGCTACAATAGAAGGCTGGGCTGACTAAGGATGTATTTTCTTATTGAATCAGGTATGAAAATGTTGTATTCCATCTCCTAAATTGGCAGATTTGTTGTTGCTAATGATTAGTAGCAGACTCTATTTAGGACGCACATTCAAATATCATCATTTAGCTTTTTCACTAATATTGTTTTTACAATGTGAGTTTTTTCTTGCATTATGTCACATAGATTATGTACTAGTTCATAACTGATAAAATCCTGTAAGAATTCTAAACCAGATTTCTCATGTGTTTCCTCCTTAAATAGCATAACGAAACCTTAGGGGGTTTCCTCCTGCAAGGTATAGCCACCCATATACAATTACCCTACAGCCTACGTGTTCACGTTCATCACCATGCAATCCCAGCATCAGGCTTTTATGTGATACAATTAGCTTTAAAAATGTGAACAAGCCTTGCTGTTTTGGTGATGTTAGGCAATCCAAAAAACTGATTTGCAAAATGGGAGTTGGGAGGTTGTGTTTGTACTTGGCTTCAAAAAATTGGCATCAATTCAACCCTTAGGAAAAGGGTCTTGTAGGGTTACTTTGAAAAGGATATACCGAAAAGAAATATAGACTAAACTAGCAGACCGTCCCGACGTTGTCCGGGTATGAATTGCTGCCGGCCAGTAGTATATTGTTTTGTAGGATTTCGTTTAGATAGCATTTCTTATCTGTGACAGGCCTGTGAAACGCTCCGATTCACAGTGCACTGCTGATGCACTTAAGATTGCGCGTTCAGTAGTGTGTGAACTCGAGTTTCCCTACTTTATTTTTCGTTGCAATATTATATAGCGCGAACTCGACAACATGGCATGAGCACAATTTACATTACAGAAGAACACATTCATTTGTGGTAGGCACGGGGAGACAAAGCGATTTGCCTGGAATCACAGGATGTTGAGCTGATGCCGAGATTCGAACATAGCTCCCCAGCTCTAAAGTTCGCAATTCTAGAACTTGTGGCGGGAGGTGTGTCTAAAAGTGTATGTCGGCGCTGGCCATCAATGAGGGAGACCTGTGCATTTTTCAAATGGGTGGTGAAAAAATATGAGTATGTTGCTGGAGATGTGGGCCGCCGTGCCACCAATGTACTTACCGGGCGAGGGTAAACACCCATTATTCCGCAACTTTCTTTCCGCATACCATCACTCCGTATACTTTCATTACGAAAGTACCATGACTCCGCAATGCCATTATAACGCATGGCATTACATTTCATATGCTTTTACCACGTATACATTTACAACGAAATTTGTTGTAAATGCATGAATGGTAAAAGCATGTGTTTTTTACTGTTTGGATAAGGTAAGTATGGGTATAGGGGTATATGTTTTGGGGTACTGAGGTATATGTTTTGGGGTGTTTGGGTATTTTAAGGTTTCAGATATAGTTTTGGGTTATGGGGTACAGAGGTAGTTTTAGGTTTTAGGGATAGGAATGGGTTTTGGGGTACAGGGGTATTTTTAAGGTTCAAGGCAAGGTTTGAGTTTTGGGGTATAGGGGTATTTTTAAGGTTATGGGGTAGGTTTGAGTTTTGGGGTACCGGGGTATTTTAAGGGTTCAGGGCTAGGTTTGGGTTTTGGGGTACAGGGGTATTTTAGGGTTATGGGGTAGGTTTGGGTTTTGGGGTACAGGGTTATTTTTAGGGTTCAGGGCTAGGTTTGGGTTTAGGGGTACAGGGGTATTTTTAGGGTTCAGGGGTAGGTTTGGGTTTTGGGGTACAGGGGTATTTTAAGGGTTCAGGGCTAGGTTTGGGTTTTGGGGTACAGGGGTATTTTAGGGTTATGGGGTAGGTTTGGGTTTTGGGGTACAGTGGTATTTTTAGGGTTCAGGGCTAGGTTTGGGTTTTGGGGTACAGGGGTATTTTTAGGGTTCTGGGGTAGGTTTGAGTTTTGAGATACAGGGGTATTTATAGGGTTAAGGGCTAGGTTTGGGTTTTGGGGTGCAAGGATATTTTTAGGGTTTAGGGATAGGTTTGGGTTTTGGGGTACAGGGTATATTTATAGGGTTAAGATGGGTTAGTGTTTAAGGGTGTTGAGGTATTTTAAGGAGTAAGGGTGGGTTATGATTATGGGGTACAGGGGTATTTAAAGGGAGCAGGGTGGAATTAGCACACAATATGAGACATAGCATAAAGGGCGGATCGTACCACACGCCCCCACCGTTTGTCACGCCTCAGCACACGCCCACAGCACAACGCAGACATGCCCACAAGGGACTACTTTGCTGGCACGGTTACTTTACCTTTTAAATGTATATGGTGGGCGTCTGCATAGCCTATGTCCTTCTGCTGCAATTGCCCTTTCCAACGCTGTGTTGGGTGTTGTGATTGGTGCTGTGGTTCCTGAGATTACTCGCCTCAAATGTTTGGGCTCTCTCTTTATTATATTAGTATGGATTGTCGCCATCACTACTTTACCCTTTAATTTGAAACTATTTCCTCTACAGTTCAGCATTTCACTTTTTTATTAGATTAAAGTCCACCTGCTGTGTTTCACCCATGTTCCAATGCCAAAGAAACACTGACTGATTTGGATTGCCCCAGGATCCCGGCTTGTGGGTAGGGCCACACCAGAGAGCATCCATTTGATGGTACTTGCGTCCATCACTGCTGTGAACCCCTGCTGACATCCTGGCTGAAGCTTCAGTTTTCGCCCCCAGAGGTTTGCTAGAAGGAGGAACTTAGCAACAAGATCCATTTCCCCTTTCTTCTGAATTGAGTCCAATCCATTCTATTGGGACAGTACTATTTAGGATACTCCTATGACCGTTACCCACACTACAGAGTAGATTAAGTTTTTTTTTATGTCCCAAGCCCCCGGTCCTGAAGAAACGCCACACATCCAGTTGGAGTAATTTAGGCGTGAAACATGTCGACCTTTTAAATCCACTTTTACTCGTCATTACAAGTATTTAGCTGTTTCAAAAAAAATTTATTAAGAATTTTCTCATATACATTTAAACATGGCTTTCAGTTCCCGGGGTAACACCGCCAACTGGTTGAAACTGCATGAGATGCTTGGTATGGTTACATGATCGGATGTCCCCCTGAGTACTGTCCTACTATAGGAGTAGAGATGTGTGAAAAGAGTGAAAGGAAAAAGTGTGTATTGGAAATGAAAAAGAGATCGGGCACGGTGGTATTTTGTACACCTACCTGTCTACGCATGTGGATAAGGCTTTTCTGGTATGTCAGTCACTCTGTGCATCTGTCAATCATGGGGGCTCATAGTGTCCCAAGAGCTCATCCAGCGTGGACCACATACCTCTGGTCGTGGGCTTCCAGGGGGAGTTCTGGAGTGCAATGCTATCAGCGCCTCTCAAGTATATTATCCAGTTGAGAGGTAGTTTTAGGTTTTAGGGATAGGAATGGGTTTTGGGGTACAGGGGTATTTTTAAGGTTCAAGGCTAGGTTTGAGTTTTGGGGTATAGGGGTATTTTTAGGGTTATGGGGTAGGTTTGAGTTTTGGAGTACAGGGGTATTTTAAGGGTTCAGGGCAAGGTCTGGGTTTTGGGGTACAGGGGTATTTTTAGGGTTCAGGGCTAGGTTTGGGTTTTGGGGTACAGGGGTATTTTAGGGTTCAGGGGTAGGTTTGGGTTTTGGGGTACAGGGTTATTTTTAGGGTTCAGGGCTAGGTTTGGGTTTAGGGGTACAGGGGTATTTTTAGGGTTCAGGGGTAGGTTTGGGTTTTGGGGTACAGGGGTATTTTAAGGGTTCAGGGCTAGGTTTGGGTTTTGGGGTACAGGGGTATTTTTAGGGTTCTGGGGTAGGTTTGAGTTTTGAGATACAGGGGTATTTATAGGGTTAAGGGCTAGGTTTGGGTTTTGGGGTGCAAGGATATTTTTAGGGTTTAGGGATAGGTTTGGGTTTTGGGGTACAGGGTATATTTATAGGGTTAAGATGGGTTAGTGTTTAAGGGTGTTGAGGTATTTTAAGGAGTAAGGGTGGGTTATGATTATGGGGTACAGGGGTATTTAAAGAGAGCAGGGTGGAATTAGCACACAATATGAGACATAGCATGAAGGGCGGATCGTACCACACGCCCCCACCGTTTGTCACGCCTCAGCACACGCCCACAGCACAACGCAGACATGCCCACAAGGGACTACTTTGATGGCACGGTTACTTTACCTTTTAAATGTATATGGTGGGCGTCTGCATAGCCTATGTCCTTCTGCTGCAATTGCCCTTTCCAACGCTGTGTTGGGTGTTGTGATTGGTGCTGTGGTTCCTGAGATTACTCGCCTCAAAGGTTTGGGCTCTCTCTTTATTATATTAGTATGGATTGTCGCCATCACTACTTTACCCTTTAATTTGAAACTATTTCCTCTACAGTTCAGCATTTCACTTTTTTATTAGATTAAAGTCCACCTGCTGTGTTTCACCCATGTTCCAATGGCAAAGAAACACTGACTGATTTGGATTGCCCCAGGATCCCAGCTTATGGGTAGGGCCACACCAGAGAGCATCCATTTGATGGTACTTGCGTCCATCACTGCTGTGAACCCCTGCTGACATCCTGGCTGAAGCTTCAGTTTTCGCCCCCAGAGGTTTGCTAGAAGGAGGAACTTAGCAACAAGATCCATTTCCCCTTTCTTCTGATTTGAGTCCAATCCATTCTATTGGGACAGTACTATTTAGGATACTCCTATGACCGTTACCCACACTACAGAGTAAATTAAGTTTTTTTTGTTTGTCCCAAGCCCCCGGTCCTGAAGAAACGCCACACATCCAGTTGGAGTAATTTAGGCGTGAAACATGTCGACCTTTTAAATCCACTTTTACTCGTCATTACAAGTATTTAGCTGTTTCAAAACATTTTTATTAAGCATTTTCTCATATACATTTAAACATTGCTTTCAGTTCCCGGGGTAACACCGCCAACTGGTTGAAACTGCATGAGATGCTTGGTATGGTTACATGATCGGATGTCCCCCTGAGTACTGTCCTACTATAGGAGTAGAGATGTGTGAAAAGAGTGAAAGGAAAAAGTGTGTATAGGAAATGAAAAAGAGATCGGGCACGGTGGTATTTTGTACACCTACCTGTCTACGCATGTGGATAAGGCTTTTCTGGTATGTCAGTCACTCTGTGCATCTGTTAATCATGGGGGCTCATAGTGTCCCAAGAACTCATCCAGCCTGGACCACATACCTCTGGTCGCGTGCTTCCAGGGTGAGTTCTGGAGTGCAATGCTATCAGCCTCTCAAGTACATTATCCAGTTGAACCACCCCTTAAAAGATACTCTCCCTGTGTCTGTCTATTTAGCGACCACCATTTTGACTGCTGATGTTGGCAGTTAAGAAAGGTTCCCTGGAGCACTGATAGCTATTTTTATTCTCACTCACACGCACTACACGCACTATACTCACTATTTCCCACCCCACCTCCGGCAAAGAGCCCCCCTGAGGGGTCCATTGGGCATTGCAGCGCCGGCCCAACTAGGAGCTGCCCTATGATGAATCATGACACCTTTAGGGTGTGTGAGGGCCCTTGCTCTTTATTGGAGCTCTCCCCCTTCTGATCCGTCTCCCACCTGGGTCCCCCCCCTTTCCCTTCGTTCTTTGACCTTCCCCTTTCCCTCTAGGAACTGCATACTTCTATTTTGATTCACTACAGGTAAAATGATCAGGACACCTCACTTTGAATTCATGCGATCCCAGTCATTAAATTGGGTGATCTAAAGCAAGTCATTGAAACTCACATTACCTTGTTTACTTTATCTACCAAATTGGAAATGCCAAGATGTGATTCAATTTACAGTTGGGGCATAAATACAGTGGGCAGATTTACAAGAAAGTGCTGCAGCACAGCAGCGCAAGCCATTTGGCTGAGCCACGCTGCAGCACTTTCAGAGCACAGGAATGCAACATATTTACAATGATATGTTGCATTCTTGTGCTCTCCTCTGCACTGGCGCACAAAGAGCTGCCATGCACCGGCGCAGGTACCCTTGCGCCCCGGTGCAAGGATGCCTGCGTCATGGAGAGATTGTTTTTGTGCAGGAAGGGGCACCTTTCTACATGAAAACATTCACTACAGGCATTTTCCTCTTTCAATGCATGCTGTAGAAAGCAGAACGCATTGAAAGAGGAAAAAAACGAGGCAAAATTAAAACATTTCTCCTTGTTGCGCCTCCTTATGCCACCCCTAGGGTGGCGTAGCATACTTTTGCATTTCTAGGCTTATGATTCCTCGTAAATCTGGAAATTTGTCCGGTTCCATGGGTGTTGGGTGGGAACACCAACAGCAACACCCATGGAACGCCTGTTTCACGCAAAGTGCAACGTGTAAAGGGGCAGTATTTACAAGGACGGGAAAAGCCACGGCAGGGTGGCTTTTCCTGTCCTTGTAAATATGGGGTAGAGAAATACACTGCCATTGCGTCACAAAAAGTGACGTATTGGCAGAGCAAGGGGGTTGTAAATCTGCCCTACATGCATACTGCAATAAATGGCAAGTCAAATTCTTTCCAGGTGATGTAGAGGAAGAGGTTGCTCCATCTTCATTTTTGTTAGGAAAACATTGTACCAAACTGTGCTTTTCGGAATATGTTTTTCAAAATAAATGAACTAGCAATCATATTTCAAAGTATGCTGAAGTGGAATTTATGGAACATTGCAGTACTTTAGGGTCTGTGAGAAATGTTATTTACTTGCATCAGCACCGCTTGGAAGTGCCTTTTAGAAAATTGAGCTGACAATTCACCTGATACACCAAAGAGAAATATTTCTGCAGCGTGAAAAGCAGTGCCTGAAACGTGCCCAATACTGTCTATTTGCAAGTTATTAGGTCATTTAAATGCACGTTGTAAAATAAAATAACGTCTGAATTTGATAACATAGTTCTGTAATAAATTGCATTTCATATGGTGCTTCTACCATTTCTAAGACTTGTAAATAACTGTTTGTATTGTTATCTAATGTATGGGCCTCAATTTACCAACCTTAGAATGCAGGAAGGCTGAGACTGCCTTGCCGGTATTCAAACTCCTCACGTCAGATCATTAAATTAGTCAGTGAATACGGGACTATTTATCTAAACATTCTCACTGGAATAATAGCATACAATCAGTATTATCTCTTGAAGATGGAATTATTATGAAAGGGTGTGTTCTGTGGGTGCCAGTGTATTTCCAATACATTTGCATGGAGCACAAATATTCCTGATTCAGTAGTGGCCGGTATAGTGGACAAGTGGAAGGGGGGCGGTCAGGGGGTTCGGTGGGGAAGGGAGTGTAGGGGTCAGGGTGGACACAATAAAAAAAAAAGTACCTGCAGCCGGCCATGTTGCGCTCTTCTGCTCCTCTTCTCTAAGCACAGGATCCCAGACTGAACTGCTGCCAATCCTGAAACTTCCCTCAGTGCATGACATCAACTTCAGGATTGGCATGAGCACTCTTGATTTGTGTTCGCAGACACACTGAGAGCCTGTGCCTGCTCCCTCCAACCCAGCAACTCAGCTGGGTTGGAGAGAGTGTTGTAATATCCTTCAGTTAATTCACTGTAGTTATGGTATGTCCCACTCACCCCTTTCCCCAGCCCGTTGTTAAACTGACCCATGGAATGTTGGTGGGGCATTCGTGTTAGAACGTTGTGTGAGGCTGGCAGCGCAGAGACCAAGACGTGAATAAAACTGCTCTTATTCATCATCCAGTGTGGCAGTGATTATTCTAACAATTTGGCGACGGGGCTGCGCGGGGGGCAGGTCCTGGTCTTCCCCCGTTTCTACAGTGCTGCCGACAAGCCGTGACACCATTTGAGAAGAAAAGCCGTGAGTCATTCTGAAGTTGACAGCGCTATATTAAACGCGAACCACGCATAGATTTATAGAAGAAGTGTGAGAACACTATGCACATATTTAAACAGGTCCGCGTTGCGCTTTCCGTCTCGTTTTGAGGAGTGTCATCTGTGAGACACTAACGAGTAGCGGCTGTGAGACGAGGTATCCAGCCGGAGAAGTCGGAGAATCTGAGTCCGATGTAATCACGGCTTTTGGTGAAATATGTATGTATGTATGTATTGCGACTTATATAGCGCACGTATCACCCGAAGGCATCAAGGCGCTTGCCTTGGGAACCCGTCCTGGCTTTTCCCTGTGAGATAACCCCTACTGGGTATCCCCAGGGTGAAAGCCAGGCATCCCGCAGCGGGTGGGCCGCCGTAGTGGAGATTAAGCAACTATTGCCCAGAGTTGCAGCGTGGGACCCCATGATTAGAATAGGCACCGAGGCGAGAATTATCGAGTCCGTGGCCTTTTTTGGCTCCGGACCCTGCCGCGTCGGGAATTAAACCCTGGTCCCGGGCCAGACCTCTGCATCAGGGTCTGCCGCTCTAATCAGTGAGCCACAATCCTCCACTATTTAATAGCTATTGGGGGCAATAGGTTCTCATCTGTGAAAAAGCTACACATATTGCTACATAATTTAGGGAAACATGCTAGAGAGATATATGACAACTTACGTGATGTTGTTAGCGATAGCAGTAGTGGAGGTGTGGATGGTGATGCTCCACCTGATGTATATCAAGTTGCGTTGATAAAATTAGATGCACAGTTTGGGAAGAAAATTAATGTGGTGTTGGAGCGACACAAATTCTTCTCCAGGTCTCAAGGGAAGTATGAGAGAGTGGGGAATTATATAGCAGTACTTAGAGGCCTATCTTCCACCAGTGATTTTGGAAACCTTACTGATTCTCTGATCAGAGACCAACTTGTTAGATGTACATCTGATAAAAAGATACAAGAAAAATTGTTAGCAGATGCCCCAGATTTGAAACAGGCTGTGGATATAGCTAAGAGCATTGAGCACACAGCCTTCTGCATGAGTGAGATGAAGGATGCTGTTGAAGTAAAGCAAGTGTGTGAAGAAGAAATACTGAAAGTATCAACAAAGCATGATAAAAGCAAAAATATACCAATGGGGAGTTCTGTTCAAAGGGCTGAAACCCAAAAGTTAAAATGTTTCCGTTGTGGCAGTCCTAACCATCTTGCAAATAATGTGAAGTGTCCAGCAAGGGGTGTTATATGTAGGAAGTGTAACAAACGGGGGCATTTTACAAAAGTGTGTCATGAAATGAAGAAGGATGTGGCTCATGTAATTTTTGATGAGGAAGTACCTAGAGGTGACATCCTATTCCAGGTTAATGAACTCCTTGAGAGCTCTGATTGTAATTACCCTGAGTGCGAGATTTGGCTTGACAATGTACCTTATAATGTATATGCTGATTCTTGTTCACCTTATACACTCATAAATAAAACCACATTCAAGGCAAAGTCTGTTGACAAAAAGTATGCGCTACTACCTCCAGACATCAACCCAGGAGGATACAACCGTGACACCATACCCCTGGTCGGAATGGTTACTATGCACATCAAATTCAAGGATAGAGTCACTGTGGGTAAAGTGTATTTAACCAAGAAGGGATCGTGCTTACTGGGGTGGAAACATCAGAAAGACCTTGGCATCAAGTTAGATCCCAATGCCTCTGAGCCAGTGTACTTGGTGGAGCAACCAAGCATAGGTACAGAAGTGTGTGATGAGTTCTCCGAGGTATTTTCTAATGAGTTAGGTCTGCTGAAGGGTTTCCTCCATAAGATAAAATTGAAGAAGCATTGCATGCCCACTGTGCATAAAGCTAGATCTGTACCGTTAGTGGTGAGAGATTCTCTAAAAAAGGAACTGGAGAAGTTGGAATCCATTGGGGTAATTGAAAAAATCGAGAACTCAGAGTGGCTCGCCCCCATTGTGGTAGCTTCTAAAGGGGGTGGCAAAGGGATTCGTTTATGTGTGGATCTCAGGGACCTCAACGCTAACATCTGGGTAGAGAGGCATCCTCTCCCAATAAGAAATGAGATGCTCAGCATGTTAAAAGGTGCAAAATACCTCAGTGTTTTAGACCTCTCTGCAGCATACCACCAGGTTGCCCTTCATCCGGAGTCTAAAAGCCTGACTTCCTTTATTACGCCTTTTGGGGCATATCAATACAACCGGATGCCATTTGGGTTGGCATCTGCGGCTGCTGTATTCCAACGCATTATGCAGCATATCTTAGATGGTCTTGGAAAAGTATTGTGCTTCCAGGACGATATACTGATATATGGAGACTCAGAAAGCGAGCATAACATGAACCTGAGAGAAGTTTTGAGCAAGTTGAGTAAGGCAGGCTTTACCATCCAAAAGGACAAGTGCAAGATAGGAGTGAGGTCGGTGACTTACCTAGGGCACACCATTTCAGGAGAGGGAATTAAGCCAAAAACTAACCTCGTGGATGCAGTGATATTAGCTCCTGCCCCCTCTAATAAGGATGAGCTTAGATCCTTCCTAGGTTTGGTGGAGTATATGACCAAATTCATTGAAAAAAATTTCAAGTCACACATGCTCTATGAGGGAACTTTTGAAGAAGGGTAGCACCTTTGTGTGGAGTTCTGAGTACCAAAAGGAATTCAAATATGTAAAGTCAGCCATTGCCAAGGCACCTACCTTAGGCATGTTTGATCCCGATGAAAAAACTACACTGACTACTGACGCAAGCCGTAAAGGCTTGGGGGTATCCCTCACACAAATGATTGGTGGGGGTGAGAGAATAATTGCTTTTGCTTCTAGGGCGTTGAAAGACCCGGAGTCAAATTACTCTACCATTAAAAGGGAAGCCTTAGCGTGCTATTAGGCAATAAATCATTTAAAATTATTTCTGTGGGGATTCCCTTTACCTTGAGGACCGACCACAAGCCACTAATTCCATTATTCTCTACAAAGAACATTGAGAGGGCCACTCCACGCATTTCAAAATGGGTGTTAGCGTTGCAAGGTTACAATTTCACCATGTGTTATGTGGCCGGGGAAAAAAACACTATAGCAGACTGCATGTCAAGATGTGCCGGTACATGGAGAGGACAACTGGTGCAGTCCACCAGAAGAGGTTATTCTTGCAGTGGAACACCCGGCCATTAGTAAGGAGGATTGGGAGAAAGAAGCTCAAGATGATCAGGTGTTAAGGGAGTTGAGGAGGTTAATTGAAGAAGGGTGGCCTGAGCATAACAATGAGTTGACAGAAAACCTCAAACCATATTGGGCAGTAAGAAATGAGTTGTCCAACATGAATGATCAGGTGTGCAGAGGAAATAAAGTCATTCCTCCCAGTAACATGAAGGGCAGGATTATATCATTAGCACACGAAGGTCATCCAGGAAGAAGCATGACCAAGAGTAAGATCAGACAACATTATTGGTTCCCCTAGATGGATGGGTTGGTGGAAATCACTGTAAAGGACTGTGAAGCATGTGGTAGGTGTGACAAATCCAAAGTAATACACAAAGCACCACTCATTCCTGTGGGGGTACCGACTAAACCTTGGGACAAGCTGGGAATTGATATTATAGGCCCTTTGAACCTAATTAACACCATCCAGAAGTTTATGTTTGTAATCATTGATTACCACTCTCATTGGATCAGTACCAAATTTGTGCCTTCAATAACTACACAGGTTTTGATTGAGTTTTTTCAGGATGTGTTTGCTATTGAAGGAATACCGAGCACCCTGGTGACAGATAACGGGGTTCAGTTTACGTCAGATATAATGAAGGAATTCTTATCTGAGTTGGCCATTTCACATATAAGAACTCCTTTTTACTGTCCAAAAGCAAATGGAATGGTAGAAAGGGCAAATAGAATGTTGAAGAACTCTATTCAAATGGCTGTTACAATGCATCAACCTGTAGAGGAAGCAATAAGGCAGACATTATGGTCTTATCATTCTTCCCCTAATGTTGTGACAGGAGTATCTCCTTTTGTATCCCTTAAAGGGAGGAATCCAGGATCTAGGCTCAACCCAAACTGGTTAAATGGAGGTGTTCCGGTGTGGGTGGATAGAGATTCTGTGAGAGAAAAGGTGGAAATACATCAAGCTGATTACAAAACCAAATAAGACCAGAAGTGGGGCACCACTAGCAGGAAGTTCTATGTTGAACAGTGGGTAGTGATCAAAAGACCTGTTACAGGACATGCAAAAGTATCCTCCTTCTCCAAACCAGCGAGAATACAGCGTGTGAACAATAACTCGGTGGTTCTGGAAGATGAAAGCACGTGGAGCATAGACAATGTAAGTTGCTGCCCCGATGTGTGTGTTCCAACGGCTGGTAGTAAGGAGAACCAAGATGATGTTTTCCCGGATGTTTAAGCAGCCAGAGAAACTAGCGTGCGTCAGCCACCATGTTGGCAAAAGGACTATGTAAAATAGATCTGTTTTAGTATACTGTGCCTCCCTCGGAGGTCTTGTTCTGCATCTTTTATTAAGTTTCCTTACAGAGGGAGATGTGTATCCTTCAGTTAATTCACTATAGTTATGGTATGTCCCACTCACCCCTTTCCCCAGCCCGTTGTTAAACTGACCCATGGAATGTTGGTGGGGCGTTCGTGTTAGAACGTTGTGTGAGGCTGGCAGCGCAGAGACCAAGACGTGAATAAAACTGCTCTTATTCATCATCCAGTGTGGCAGTGATTATTCTAACAGAGAGATTTCACTACGCATGATGATTTGGCTGGCCTGAGACTGCCGGCCAAACCGTCATGCGCAAAGAAGGCAGTGCACCGATCACTCCCCTTAGTGCCTGTCACCCCCAGGCCCTACTACCAAGACTCGGCAGGAAAGGAAAAATAAAATGAGTGTTTATTATTGTGTTTTTTTTCCTTTCCTGCTATGTTTGGGGTGGAGATGCTCCTCCCACATAGCGGAGGAGCCGCCTCTGTCTAGATTGCTGTTCAAATATACCTCTTTCTCTTGGCCTCTAGTTCATGTAATTATTCCAATTTATTTTATGTTTCTTGTAGTTAGTTTCGCTGTCCTTTCTACTTCTCACATCATTTATTGTTCTAGTTCACTCCTTCTTTTTCTTTGCCAGCTCCTTTTCCTTTATGGGTTTGCTTTTCCCTTGCCTTTCCTTTCTTCTTGTTTCTTCCTCTTATGGCATTTCCTGTGTTTTTCCCAATATTTCTGTTGCATCCTATCCTATCACCCACTTTCTTTCTTGCTGAAAGTTCAAACCACCATTGAGGAAGAAACGCAGCATTCACTTCAAAAATTTCAACCGGATTTGAAAGCATAGTCATCCACAGGTACTTTAGTGGTAAAAGTCTTGCAAGCTTAATGCATGTGATGAAGCAAAGCTTCGCATATTTTGCGGCTTGCCAAAATCAAGAACCTCATTTATGTGTAATAAGGTAACAAAGTATGTTTTACTAACACTTATTTTGTTTAAAACAAAGTTCTTGAAGCTTGCCTATGTGTATTGCTAATGAAATTAATCCGTGTCCTTTTAAATTGGCCGTCGCTTGTATTTTAGTTACTGCGCATGCGTCAGCCACACTCACGTGTCCTGACGCGTCTGCAGAAGTGGAGGGAAAGTTATGCGCATGCGTAATTCATAGCTGTGCTTATCATGTGGTACTGCTCGTGCCACTGCTCTTGTGTCCGTCTCAATGTAGCTAACATTTAAATGCATAAGTTTATTCCTTGATGATGAGTTAAAAAGTATAAACCCTGTGATGTGTTTTCCTAATGACATTATTATGTATTAATTTGTTTTCGCTTACTTTTCATGTACCGCGGTAAATGGGGGTCTGAGTGAGAGGAGAGCCATATTGGAGGTCCCTTCTGCGCCTGTGCGACATTCGGCAGCACGAGGGACCTTGGCTGATGGAACATAGCCAGCTGGCAGTGATGGGCGAGATGCTCCTGAGAAAGTCACCTCTGCCCTGCGAGAACAGCGAATGTGGCTCCTTATGTGATACATTGTAATATTGCGCTACTGTTAGCTCATGGGAACCCCAAATCTGCTAGGCGGTACCCAAATATGTTAATGAAGGCTTCAATTCGCGTATTGTGATTGGTGTGTTACCCAAACCCTACCTTAGGACCAATCGAAATTGAGGGATTCTGACACTTTGCAACATTGGGGGGTGGTACACTGTCCCCAAACTGTATATCTACCCTGGGTTCACCTAGTGAACCGTCCGACTTGTCTGGTTTAGCTGACCTGTCACTGACCCAACGCACTCAATAGGTGACTGAAGATACAGAGCGCTGCGGAGCACTCTGTCCGAATTTGACCATAGACTAAGGTTCTACTGAACCTTAAAGTGCTGGCAAGCACTTAACTGGGAGTTCGCTGACCCAATCGGGGTCCTGATCGATAGCTGCAGAGCGGGTGGAGCGCAGGCGTTGCTTCCGAACTGTGGGTTCCGGTCCTGTCCTGAAGAGGGTCCTGTCCTGAGGGTTTGCTGTCCTGTCCTGAGGGTCCTGTCCTGATTCCTATTCCGAGGGTATCCTGTCCTGTCCTGGGTGTCCATTCTGCACCTGCTGTCCTTTGAGGGGTATCCTTCCTTGAGGGTTTCCTGTCCTTAACTGACCCGTGGCCAGGGTTTGGTTTCCACACCTTTTCTAGGTAAATATTACTCTGAACCTCTTGAAATTCTTGCACCTTCTGAATTTCTAACTTTGCTTAAATAAAGTTCAACATTGCATATGTTATATTTTCCATGCCTTTCCGCAATTATTGAAAGTCATTTATAATTTTGCAAAGTTATTCCTATGCCTTCTCAATTGTTAGAAATTATAATTTGCATAGCAGTGTGTCATTTTCTGATATGGTCTAGAACTTCGTTGCCTAGATTGTTCAAAGGCCCCTTCACCTTAAGTGAAGCGTGTTATTCATTATAAGCTCTTCTACAGTAACACACACTTAGTCTATCCCTGTCTAGATAATACTGACTTACATAGTATTTTCTCGCTACATTTTATTAGTACCTTGATGATTATTCTGTCATTATTTCTTTCTGCCTATGTGATTTACGTTATCTTGGTTATTGATTGCCTTGTTTTATTGTACCTCATGCAAGAAAATATTGAACTTTAGATAAACATTTTAAAAACTTCCAGTTGTCCGTGGTCATTTAAACAGTATTTGAATGTTATTGGTTTGGTTTGTATTTTGCTGCCTTTCTTTTTACAGCTAGCTCCCTGATTCATTGTGGTCATTAGGCACCCACATCGGTGGATGGTAAGTCGGGTGCACCGAAAATTGGTAGCAGGGAACACACACACACCAACCTGATAGAGCTCGTGAAGTCACCTGATCGATGTATATGGTGATTTGAAAAGTATATGGGCCCTGAAGCCGGAAACGGCGAAAACTGTTGGTCGGTGGCCTCGCGCGCTCTATCAGTTTTCTGGTAGCTAGAGGATGGTTAGGGACTAGTTGAGAGTAAGGCAGGGATTAGTTGGACTAGTTAAGTCGGAAGCTGCTATTATATTAATGCTGCTATAAGAGCGGCTGTTCTGAGGGAACTGATCACTCTCTTGTGAATACGCTGCTGAAATTCATGAATTTTTGTATTGTCATTATTCTTGTTCTTATATTATTATATGTACTAATCCATGCAATTGTCAATCGTTTAGTTAAGTGTTGTCCGAACTCCCCGGGGAATTGAAAGGGCAAGTGGTGAATAGAATCCATTGTCCTGAGGTCACAGGTTCGAGGAAAGTTAGGTGCAGGTTAGGATAACCGGGAAGCACTAACTAGGGTTTTCTGAATACATGTGTGAATAAATGACAGTAACGGGGTTCATTGGCAAAATTCCCATAGTGGCGTAACCTAGTAAGGGTCACATCGGAAAAGTAGCAGGTTCCTCGGAGCTAGCGTGAAAGCAGAGGGGTCCGCTGAGAAACCTTAAACTTGGAATATATCCCGGAAAGAAGTGGATGAGTTTAGGGGAATAACAGGTTCACCGATGCTAGAGTGAAGGGTAGGCGGAAGAGATCTGCCCGCAGCGAGTGAAAAGTAAATGGAAGTAGTTTACTTGCTGTAAAAGAATTCTTTTTCTGTCTAGACACTTGAGCACTGTGGCGAATGTGTATTTGTTGTAAAATAACCAAGCACTGAGCACTTTAAAAGAAAGAAAGTTTCCGTTACCTTGTGAAGGGAGGGAGTCAGTCGCGAAGCACCTCTGACGTCACTCTGTGCCGCGCTGGGATTGGTAGAAGCAGCGGGCGGGTAACGGAGCTGAAATTGTAAAGGAGGGGTGAGCGCCGGAGCGTGGGAACTGTCTCACGAAGGGGCCGCGCACCCATTGGCGGAGCTTATTTTGTGTCGCGCACCCATTGGTTGCACGAATTTCTGAAGCACGTTCTGATTGGAGGTAGTTTGTAAACAAAGTTTAGCGCAGAAGTCGTATGTGGCACTCGCAGACTACAGGAACTCGACCTGATCCAAGGCACCTAGGGTTTGAAAGGGATCAGTGGAAGACTAATAGATACGATATTATGTACGGAACCAAGAGAAAAATGTCCCTTGTAAGTAAGGTGAAAAATTATTTTAAAACGGACAAACCGATTAAATCTAGGGAAGGTGTTCTTGTCCCAGCACCCAATACTCCCGCCTCATTCATGATGTTTGACCGAGGGTACAATACCTGTGTGTGGTTGGAGAACTGGGTGAAGTACACAAAAGATGACGGAGTATTGGCTTTTCCGTTAGATGGTACTTTCAATGGTAGGATCTTATTTAATTTAAGAACCCGAATGAATGAACTGCATCCCAGACCGAGACTAACGCAGTATGAGGCATTAGAGGAATGGGAGATTGAGGCTTTTGAAAGAGAAAGACCCCGAATGGACAAGGGTTTGACCAAGTGGTACCCCAGGCAGAAACAAGAGTCCAGGGATAAAAGGATGAAACAATGGAGACAGAGCATGATTGTTGAAGGTCTGTTTCCCATGATGCCGGCATGTCATAACATTGGAACGGGTGAGAAAAGTACTGAAAAATGTAAGCATTGGGGAGCCCTGGGGGATTCAGATGATGAACTAATAGATGACATCTGTACCAGAAGTCCGCCACCTTACAATGAGGGAACCCGACCTTCCAGTGTAGGAGATGTTCCCCGACGCCACTTCCTAAAGGAAGAAGACAGGTCCCTGGGACTGGGAGGGGGTGGTCAAGTATTACCCTATCCTGAGAAACCCGAACTGGTGGAAACAAGGGATATATATCCCAAAGTGCCCGCAAGTCAGGAAGAAAAATATCCACGTACGAAAACTTTTTTCCCCAGACCCTTGTATGAAAGCGAAGAGAAACCCTCGAATTCGGGACTGCCGTTTGTTCAACCTCCATATGGGGAAGAGCGCAGGTCCTTTAATACTGGAACTTTATTCCCGAAACCAAATTATGGGGGAGGACCAAGTGAAACGCATCCTACTGCCCCGAGTTTTACTCCTCCATTGACCCCCCAGATATTACATGACACAACTCTAAGAAGGGTACTAGTGGAAAAGGAGCAAGAGGCTCTAGCTAGACAAAGAACAGAAATAATTCAGAAAATTTCTCAGATAAATACCAGTCCTGAGGCATTGAGTATTCCAGTAACTATTGGACCGGTGGTCCCGTTATACGGAAATGGTAAGGGAAATCCGATTACTCCAGTTATGACCCCAGTCATGGCAACCCCGAGACAGGAACCGATCATTATAGATGATCAGTCCAGTGAGTGCGAGTCTGAAGTTGCGTTTTTGGAATTGCCAAACAAACAGACTGGAAAGGGAACACAGCAGAGGTATAACCCTTTTAATACAAAAGAAATTAAATTAGAAACAGCAACAGGTACTAGGAATGTCTCTCTGGTAACTCCGGATGAAATTGAGAGTTGGAGTCGTGAATTAGAGAAGCAGACTCCGCAAACAAAGCCTTTAGACCTCTACAAGCTGAGGGTTGAAATAGAAGAATTAATGGCAGGAAATGTGGGGTTGGATCGATTGAATACCTACTCTGAGGAAGAATTGTCGTTCATATGTAAAAGCTTTACAAGGAACACCAGAGTGCTCCATGAAAAACTGACCGAAACAGCAGTTAGTATGGGGGTAGATATCTCAAAATCCAAGCCCTTACAGAAACCGTACAGAGCAGACTTCTCAGACAAAGACATAGAACACCTGAATGTGGCAGGGAAGAAGTTGCAGATTAAAGAATTAATGGGGGTACTGCAGAAATGGGGAGATGTGGAAAAATGGAGAAGCAGGTGGGCGAAAAAGAGGGAAGAAGTTCGCTCCCGACAAGTGACTCCCGAATTTGCTCTAAGAGAGGTAGAAAAACCTGAGCAGTTATGCCCCATGCGCGAAGTTCCAGGAGGTAAATATGTGCATGTCCCCTGGTCTAGGCAGGATATTGTGTCCTTCACGAACGATTTTCCAAAATTACGAGAGAAACCAGTTGACTGGTACCGGCAAGTGGAGAGGTTCGTGAAGGTACAGAAATGTCTGTGGAAAGACCTGGATGGGTTTTTCGACATTGTGGTTCCAGTAGATTTATGGACCCAGTGTAAAATAAACATAGATTGGCCCAGTGAAGAGTATCCCAGAAACAAGGAAACAGGGGAGCCATCAAAGGAAGTCATGCGAAAATATGAGCAGGTAATTCAGCACTTGAAAGAAAAGGTGCCCGCTAAGGAAACTGATTGGACAAAAATAGATAGAACAACACAGGAAAGGGACGAGACAGTGCACTCCTTCTATGAGAGGTTATTGCAGGTATTTAAAACATACAGTGGTATTGACAACATCGACCTGAAGGATATGACGCACTTTATTTACAGGTTTGTAAATGGTTTAAGACCTGAAATTTGTCAGTGGATAAAAGACAATAAAATCTGTTGGCATACTAAGAAAATGGATGAGGTCCTGCGGTACGCTAAGTACTGCGAGGACGAGATGGCAGAAAAGAAAAAGGCCCTTAAAGAGAAGGTTATGTGGGCTCAGGTGAAGCTCGCAGAACAACAGGAAAAACAATTGAGTAACATGGTTAAAAATGCTGAGAACAAAAGTCCTGGGGGAGGGGGTGGAGGAAAGCCCCGGCCCAAATTTAGCAGGGAAGAGGCTATGAAAAAATTTCCCTGCCATCAGTGCGGCGAAATTGGACACTGGCGAAACGAGTGTCCCCAATTAGTCGATGTTAATGAGAAAACTCCTGATTTAATTCCACAGACGCAGAAAGAAAGACCAAGAAAGACTCAACCCCAGGTAAAAACAGTTCAGGTGCCTCGAGCACCCAAGCAGGTATACAGGGGAAGACAGGCAGAAAACGAAGAGATAGAGGTTTGGGAAAGCGGGGAGAACAGAAATACAGCAACTTCGCAGTATCTGCTGAATGATACCTTCCTTTGTAATGATCAGGACTGACGGGGCCTGAGAGGGGAGGACGAGGAGTGCGTACTTGGCGCTTCCTTGCCGGTAGACCAGTCTGGACCATATATTGAAGGAAAGGTTGACGGAAATGATGTCACCTTTCTGTTGGACACTGGCGCTACCCGTTCTACTGTAAGAACAGTGGACGTTCCAAACCTACCCCTCTCGGGAGAAAATATCCAAGTAGTAGGTGTATCTAATCAATTGATTAGTACTCCTGTTACCGAACCAATGGAGATTTCAATTGGAAATTTTAAACAGATGCATAGATTTGTCGTCTGTGACACCAGTCCAGTAAATTTACTGGGACGTGATTTGCTGTGCAAAATGAACTGTACCATCTTTTACACACCAAAAGGTGTTGAAATACAGACCCCAGATGAAGACGGCATTTATAAATTATTGTTGCTTAGACCTGACTCAGAAATTAAAAGATTGACCCTGCAGGACTTGCCCCAAGAACTACAGGAAGCCGTAAAACCAGAGGTGTGGGATTTCACTGGAAAGGATGTGGGGGTGATGAAAGATGTGGACCCCATACAAATAGCCATCAAGGACAATGCAGTATATCCTAACACTAGGCCCTACCGAATGAATGCTGAGGTGAAAGCAGGTGTCACTCTGGAAATACAAAAATTATTGGAAGGAAACATCATACAGGAAGTGATGAGCAGCCCATGCAACTCACCGATTATGGGCATCAAAAAGCCTAGTGGCAAGTATAGGGTAGTGCAGGACCTGAGAAAGGTTAACAAAATTGTAGTTCCTTGCTGCCCTATTGTCCCAAACCCTGCAGTGATATTGTACCAGATTCCTTGGGATGCTGAATGGTTCACTGTGATTGATTTGTGTCATGCATTCTTTTCGATACCCCTGCACCCCGACAGCAAATTTCTTTTCTCATTTGCTTTCGAGGGTCACGTGTATTGTTGGAACCGGGTCCCTCAGGGGTATACAGAGAGCCCCTCTATCTTTAATCAGATCTTGAAGAAATGTCTAGAGACTTTGATCTTACCTGGGAACTCTGTGTTAGTGCAGTACATAGACGACCTTCTACTGGCGTCTAAAAGTCACAGAGACTGTGTAGTTGACACCATTGCCCTCCTAAATCATCTGTGTGAGAAAGGGCATAAAGTGGCCCCTGACAAACTACAGTTCTGTGCAAAATCAGTGAAATATCTAGGACACCAGATAGAAAAGGGTGTCAGAAAAGTCACTTCAGAAAGAGTGAGAATAATTCAAAAGATGCAGTTGCCCCGTACTCAAAAAGATGTCAGAATGTTCCTGGGAGTATTAGGGTACTGCAGGCAGTGGATTCTGGGATTTGCAGCCTTAGCCAGGCCCTTGATAAAAATGACCACGAGAGGAATGCCAGATGTTGTACAGTGGGACGATGAAAGTCTAATGGCTTTCACAAGATTGAAAAACTGTCTGTGTACAGCCCCTGCGTTGGGAATGCCAGATTATTCCAAAGAGTTTGCCCTTTTCTGTGACACTCGCGATAATTGCGCATTGTCTGTCCTGACTCAAGAACATGGCACGACCAGAAGGCCTGTGGCCTATTTCTCTGCCACACTGGACCCAGTAGCTGCTGGGTTACCAGGCTGTCTGAAAGCAGTAGCTGCTACCTGTGCAAGTTTGGAACAGAGTGAGTCCATTGTCATGGGACATCCTGTGACCGTGTATGTTTCACATGGAGTGGTAATTCTATTGACCAGAACTAAAACACAGTATCTCACCCCTAGTCGGCTGACTAAATACGAGAGGATTCTTGTGGGTGCAGCAAATGTGAGCATTGTTAGGTGCGGTATTCTGAACCCTGCCACCTTACTCCCCGACCCCTTGGAAATGGAAGGTGGGGATGATGATGAACATGATTGTATTGATCTGACAGAGTTCAGTACCAAGCCACGCCCAGACATAAAAGAAGTGCCATTGCCTGAGCATGATAAAGAACTATTTGTAGATGGTTCCTGTCTAAGACATGAATTAGGAGGCTTGAGTGCTGCTTATGCAGTAGTGTCTTTCACAAAAATTGAACAAGCAGGTTACCTATATAACATCAAGTCTGCACAAGTAGCCGAATTGATAGCCATGATAATGGCTTGCAAAATTGGGAAGGACTTACGCATAACAGTGTATACTGACAGTCAGTACTGTTATGGCGTTGTGCATGACTTTGGCCAATTATGGCTGCAGAGGGAATTCATGACTTCCTCAGGTACTCCCATTCGGAATGCAAAAGTTGTTCATTACCTTTTAGAGGCCATTCAGTTGCCCAAAGAACTGGCAGTGGTAAAATGTACTGCTCATCAAAGGAGCATGGACAGGATATCAATGGGAAACGATTATGCTGATCGAGTGGCTCAATGGTGTGCCAAAGATCGGTATATTGTAAATCCAAAACGAGGGGGGCCAGGAACCAGCTGCCAGCTTCAGGTGTTTGAGGAAGTGCCTACATGGGATGAGGTGAGAGAGTGGCAGGAGTCGGCTCCTTGGCAAGAAAGAGAGAAATGGAAGGAGGATGGGTGTAGACCGAGACGTGTGGATGGTGTGATTTTGGGCCCAACTGGTATGCCTGTGTTACCCCGACACTTGCTTGGCACAATGGCAAGATTAATACATGAAGGATCACACATTGGTAGGGATGCCATGATTCTGGTATTTCAACAGACTTGGTACAATAAAAAGTTCAGGAAGGTAGCAGAGTCCCTCTGCCAGAGGTGCCTGTCATGTCAACAGATGAACCCAGGCAAAAGGACAATGGTTGAACTGAGCAAGATTGGGAGATCAGGGGGTCCCTTTATAAAGATACAGGTTGATTTCATCACCATGCCCCGTTGTGAAGGGAAACGATATGTCCTTGTCATTGTTTGCGTATTTTCAAAATGGGTAGAAGCTTACCCTACTCCTCAAAGTGACGCACTGACAGTAGCGAAGTGTTTACTAAAAGAACTGATACCTAGGTTTGGAATACCATGCATTATTGAATCAGATAAGGGTGGACATTTCCAGAATGACATACTGGCTGAACTTTGTAAGGCCTTTGGAATAAGGCAGAAACTCCATTGTGCATACCACCCAGAGGCTTCTGGAATAGTGGAACAAGTAAATGGAACTATCAAAAACAGACTAGCAAAGCTGACAGATGCTACTGGCATGACCTGGGTGAAGGCCCTGCCCCTGGTCCTGATGGGACTGAGAAGTGTTCCAGACCGCAAGACAGGCCTAAGTCCCCATGAAATCATTATGGGAAGAGTGATGAGACAAGCATGGGTGCCAGGAAGCAAACTGTTGAGTATTACTGATGATTTGGTGCTTGAATACTGCAGAAGATTGGGTGACCAAGTGCGTTCTATCTCTCGCCAGATTGGAGACGACGGCATCCTCAATCCAACGACTCCTCTCCACAGCTTGGTTCCAGGAGACTGGGTCAAAATAAAGAAGCACACTCGATCAAGCTGTCTGGCACCAAGGTGGGGAAAGAAACGCCAAGTAATCCTGGTGACAACCACTGCAGTGAAAGTCGCAGGTGTTCCCCAGTGGATCCACGCCGGACACACCCAGAAGGTATTGCCAGACAAAGGATTTGAAGAACCAGGGCAACCAGCAGAGGACCCTGAAGAAGCCAGACCAGTAGCAACTGACAACGAGCAGCCCAGCACCAGTCAGGTTGCAGGAACAGCAGACGTTGGCCCAGGAGTAGTTGACTGCGAACTGCCAAGAAACCAGCCTGCTGAAGAGGTCCAGGAAACTGAGCCAGGAGTAGCTGAAGACGAGCTGCCAAGCATATGGCCAGAAGAATGGATACCGATGATTGATCTGACCGAAGATCCTATCAGAACAAGAGAACGACTTAGTGAAGGTAGAGAGTGGACTAGTCAGGAAAAGCAAGGCACAGGCGAAGAACCTCAGCCACTTGAGATTCAAATGAAAACTGAGGAAGGAGAAGGTCAGACAGGGACAGAGCACGTGATTGATGCAGATCAAGTGAATAAGACTGAACAAGTACCCGATACTGAACAAGTGCAGGATACAGAGCAAGTGTTTGATACTCCTCCACTAACTCCTGATGTGGATAAGGGACAGACTAGACATAGAGTAATAGTTCGAGCAGAAGAAAATCAAGAGATCGAAGTGCTTGAACAGGATCAGATAGGGTTAAAAGAACGGGTTCAGGAAGCAGAAACAGAAACAGAGACGATCGAAAGCCAAAAACAAAATATTCCTGAACAAGGCCAGATTAGCAACCAGGCAGAAGAATTTGATGCTAGCCCTGGAACTAGTCAGATAAGGGAAGTAGGAGAAGAAAGTGGAGAAGAATTACCACAAGATAAAGAGAACAAGAGAAGAAGAAAAGAAAGTGAAGTCCAAGTACCGACTAAGAGACTAAAGAAAAGAAACAACCTTGAGCCTAGGTTTGTAAAAAGACTGAGACTAAGGATAAAGACAGTGGAAGAAAAACGTGCAGAAGCAAGAAGAAGTGCTCGAATAGCAGAGCAAGAAGAAGACTCTTCCAAAAGAAGGAGTGAGCGAATAAAAAGACAAAACAAAAAGTACAAGTCTCCTGAATGGACACTGGTTTTGGAAGAACTTGAAGATCTTGATATAACTGACGTGAGCGAAGGAGAACCTGTCCCAGAGTACTCAGCTGAAGAGGAAGACGAACCACCGTGAATTTGCACAAAGTAAGCTAGTTGTGTAAAAAAGTAAAAAGGAGGGGTGAGAACACTCCTACTGAGCTAAAATGTCTGATTCAACAGTGAATGGTAGTCCTAGTTGCAGCCGTTTTAAGACGTGTTGCAAGGTGTGTATATGTAGTGTAGTAGTACTGATAGTTATCTGGATAGGATTAACAATTTTCATTCCCTTTGCTGTAAGTAAAGATACTAACATTGTCCCTACTGAAGTTGTAAATACTGACAATGAGGAGCTGACAACACAGAGTGTAGAAAGACATGAGAGAGCATTGAGACAAACTAAACGAGACTTAGAAGCATCAGATGAGAAAGGACTACATTATCATGGAATGAAAAACAGGACACATTTGAATGTTTTCGCAAACTTGTTAATACACTATGTAGAGACTATGGAAATTGAAGATTGCTATGTCTGCATGAAGCTACCTACTTCGGTGGCTGAAGGCGTGACATACCATCATCTGCCATTGACATATGGAATTTCCTGTAGCATTTTAGCTAGTTTATTTTACAAAAGGGGACCGTTACAGTATTATTACTCTAACAATGACGTGATCTTTTCTGAACTTCCTATACGTGGGAACTTGAATCCTGTACATACCAAAACTGACACCATAAGATATATGGGAGACTACTTTCTGACTATAGGGAACATTGACATAGCAGACGCACACAGAGATAACTTGACTTGTTCTTTGCGTGAGCAGGAAAAGATGTTCCTGAACATGGCAGAGAAAAGGAGAATTAAAATTCAGAAGAAGGCTAATGACGAAAGTCAGAAAAAGCCAAAGTGGGCAGAAAACATGGAAGGCACCTCATCTGGTGGAGCGGGTCCTGCTCTGTTGCTGGATTTTGAAAAGAAAGGCAAGCTATGTCTTCACCGCGAGAAGACTAGCTATTATAATAATGTTTTCATTGGTTCCAGTGAATGCGAACATAATTACAAGGTAATTGGAGGTTGGGGTTTCAAAAATGGGTCAGAGCCTGTGTTTCCTGGAATTTATTATATTTGTGGGGACAAGGCTTATTTCAAATTGCCGGATCACTGGTATGGGAGCTGCTACTTTGGCATTGTTTTCCCGAAAATATACCATGTGAATGGAAAAGCTGGAAGCAATGAAGATACTAACGGCTTAGTGCGTAGTAAAAGAGAGAGTATAGGTGAAATTATGGGTAGTATTTTCAGTGCACTGATACCTGGAGTGGGAGTGGTTCTGAACACTCACAGAATTTGCAAATTGTCTACTATAGTAGATGTGCTGTCTACTGAAACAGCTCATGGATTTCTGCTGGTCAATACCGAAATGGTTGCGATCAGATCAATGGTTTTACAAAATCGACTTGCTCTTGACACCTTATTAGCGAAAGAGGGCGGAGTCTGCCGGATGTTGAAGGCGCAACATTGTTGCACTTATATTCCGGACAAAAGTGTACAGATCAAAAGATATGTGAAAAACATTACTAATTTGGCAAAGGAACTCAAACCACTCGAGGTTGATAGTGCCTGGAAGAGACTGGTAGATGGTCTCTCAAATGTAGGTCATTGGCTTGCTAGCATAGGTAAAAGCTTATTATTCAAAATTCTGATGCCAATTGGTATTATAGGTCTTATTATACTTTCCATTTTCTTATGCTGTAAATGCCGCAAGCGCACCAGAAAGCACGAGGTAAATGCAAGAGGAGTGAAATGAAGTGTGGATGAGATTGAACTAGAGGAAGTGAATGATCAGATATACAAAAAGGTGAAGACTTCTCACCCTACTAAAACTGAAAGAGAAAAATTAGAACGGTTGCTGGAAGAAATAGAACTTTATAAAGTGTGAAAGAAAGTTGGCATCTGGTTCCATTATAATTTGTGATGATAGTAAATATCATCAAAGAGGGGATTGATGAAGCAAAGCTTCGCATATTTTGCGGCTTGCCAAAATCAAGAACCTCATTTATGTGTAATAAGGTAACAAAGTATGTTTTACTAACACTTATTTTGTTTAAAACAAAGTTCTTGAAGCTTGCCTATGTGTATTGCTAATGAAATTAATCCGTGTCCTTTTAAATTGGCCGTCGCTTGTATTTTAGTTACTGCGCATGCGTCAGCCACACTCACGTGTCCTGACGCGTCTGCAGAAGTGGAGGGAAAGTTATGCTCATGCGTAATTCATAGCTGTGCTTATCATGTGGTACTGCTCGTGCCACTGCTCTTGTGTCCGTCTCAATGTAGCTAACATTTAAATGCATAAGTTTATTCCTTGATGATGAGTTAAAAAGTATAAACCCTGTGATGTGTTTTCCTAATGACATTATTATGTATTAATTTGTTTTCGCTTACTTTTCATGTACCGCGGTAAATGGGGGTCTGAGTGAGAGGAGAGCCATATTGGAGGTCCCTTCTGCGCCTGTGCGACATTCGGCAGCACGAGGGACCTTGGCTGATGGAACATAGCCAGCTGGCAGTGATGGGCGAGATGCTCCTGAGAAAGTCACCTCTGCCCTGCGAGAACAGCGAATGTGGCTCCTTATGTGATACATTGTAATATTGCGCTACTGTTAGCTCATGGGAACCCCAAATCTGCTAGGCGGTACCCAAATATGTTAATGAAGGCTTCAATTCGCGTATTGTGATTGGTGTGTTACCCAAACCCTACCTTAGGACCAATCGAAATTGAGGGATTCTGACACTTTGCAACATTGGGGGGTGGTACACTGTCCCCAAACTGTATATCTACCCTGGGTTCACCTAGTGAACCGTCCGACTTGTCTGGTTTAGCTGACCTGTCACTGACCCAACGCACTCAATAGGTGACTGAAGATACAGAGCGCTGCGGAGCACTCTGTCCGAATTTGACCATAGACTAAGGTTCTACTGAACCTTAAAGTGCTGGCAAGCACTTAACTGGGAGTTCGCTGACCCAATCGGGGTCCTGATCGATAGCTGCAGAGCGGGTGGAGCGCAGGCGTTGCTTCCGAACTGTGGGTTCCGGTCCTGTCCTGAAGAGGGTCCTGTCCTGAGGGTTTGCTGTCCTGTCCTGAGGGTCCTGTCCTGATTCCTATTCCGAGGGTATCCTGTCCTGTCCTGGGTGTCCATTCTGCACCTGCTGTCCTTTGAGGGGTATCCTTCCTTGAGGGTTTCCTGTCCTTAACTGACCCGTGGCCAGGGTTTGGTTTCCACACCTTTTCTAGGTAAATATTACTCTGAACCTCTTGAAATTCTTGCACCTTCTGAATTTCTAACTTTGCTTAAATAAAGTTCAACATTGCATATGTTATATTTTCCATGCCTTTCCGCAATTATTGAAAGTCATTTATAATTTTGCAAAGTTATTCCTATGCCTTCTCAATTGTTAGAAATTATAATTTGCATAGCAGTGTGTCATTTTCTGATATGGTCTAGAACTTCGTTGCCTAGATTGTTCAAAGGCCCCTTCACCTTAAGTGAAGCGTGTTATTCATTATAAGCTCTTCTACAGTAACACACACTTAGTCTATCCCTGTCTAGATAATACTGACTTACATAGTATTTTCTCGCTACATTTTATTAGTACCTTGATGATTATTCTGTCATTATTTCTTTCTGCCTATGTGATTTACGTTATCTTGGTTATTGATTGCCTTGTTTTATTGTACCTCATGCAAGAAAATATTGAACTTTAGATAAACATTTTAAAAACTTCCAGTTGTCCGTGGTCATTTAAACAGTATTTGAATGTTATTGGTTTGGTTTGTATTTTGCTGCCTTTCTTTTTACAGCTAGCTCCCTGATTCATTGTGGTCATTAGGCACCCACATCGGTGGATGGTAAGTCGGGTGCACCGAAAATTGGTAGCAGGGAACACACACACACCAACCTGATAGAGCTCGTGAAGTCACCTGATCGATGTATATGGTGATTTGAAAAGTATATGGGCCCTGAAGCCGGAAACGGCGAAAACTGTTGGTCGGTGGCCTCGCGCGCTCTATCACATGCACAGAAAAGAAACTGAAGGGCAGATTTATTTAGGTTTTGAGTCACCCTTGCGCCACCCAAAAGGAGCACCAGGGTGACGTAAAACCTAAGTCAGATTTATCAAGCCATGCAAGGCCACCTTCAGTGGACCTGCATGGCTTAATACATCCAGAGTAACGCACTGCAGGGCAAATCGCTGTGCTGCGTTACCCTGCCCAAGGGAGGCATTCCATGGGTGGATAAGCAACAGTGCGCTGAGGCCAAGTGGTTTCACTTGATTTTGTTCAGAGTTTGTTTTAACAGAATAGGGACATTGTGTACGCCTAGGCAGCACGCTTTGTTATAAAGGAATAGAAGGCAGATAAATCTTAACTAAAAAAGGTGTGCCCCTCCTCCCATAAAATGTATTGTTCTCACACATCCACCATGGATTTTGGCACATTCACAGGTTTACCAAAACTAGTAAACCTGGAAATGCTTCAAATTGCTATGCCCCCTTAGGGGAGGCCTAATTTCTCTTTGTTTCTCCTCTATCTCTGTGTGCTGCATTCTGTAGCCAGCAGGGTGCCAGTTTAAGGTAAGGACAGGAATTCATCACATTATGTTAAATACGGCATATTCCTGTCCTTTCCCTTTCATGCAGTGCAGCGAAGCAAGGTGGTGACCTGAGCTGAGTGAAAATTACATAAATATGCCTCAATAAGTGTTAGACAGACAAGTTTCCCTCATGCAAAACGGGAAGAGCAAACATATCTGCATTTTATTCATACATAGAACAGACGTTCCACAAGCATCAAGCAAAAGTGCTATGCAAATAGGGATTTTTAGATTCAAACTTGGAAAAGTAAAAACAAAGGTATAAGTCCAAAATGAGTAAAGAAAAGCTAGGAACGGCAGAAGGTGTTCCAGATGAGATGAAGTCACTTAGCAGCTATATGTATGCACATACAAATCAGTCAAAAGTGCTAGGCACTATTCCTCCCATCGAAGAATTAAAATGTGACATCCTTCACCAATAATTTATTAGTGGTATAACGTACACTTGGATTGTACACTTGAAGGTTCATGTTTTGAATTTGGGAGAAAGTTGTTCAAGCTAGAAATATCTATGAATAAAGAGGAAAGTTGTGATTGAAGTCAGGGCATTTTTAATGTATGACCAGAATGCACACCTGTGCCTGCAGGTGCTTGAAGAGATGGTGAGCAAAATACACTAGGATTTATGAATAGCCAGAGGGGCATTGAGAGAGACAAACATGTTAGCGGCAGTGACGGGCGAAGAAGTGGGGCAGAAGGAGACAGAGAAGAACACAGACTGACACATATGTAAAACTAGATATGTAGTGCTGGAGTAAGAGAGAAAGTGAGAGAATAGCTATAGAAAGTGCAATATAGATTGAGATACACGTATAGCTGAAATCACAAAAACAGATTAACTAGATTGCTGTCCTCAGCTCTCCTGCAGAGTGTTTCACACTTAAGTTCCAAAGTCAGTGGAAGACCCTGTGTTCACAATTACAATATGACTGACACCACAGAGCCTGCATATCCCTACTCCATGGGGGCATATGGGAATAGTGTTTGCTAGCATATTGTACCACCTGCACCCTGAGACTTCACAAGTGTTGAAGACCAAGTTTCCCTCCCTTACAAAACTGAAGGGAGCACATATTGGCACTTCTTGCACAACTACACAATGGCACAATAGGTCACGATCTCAGCCCAAATGAACAGATATTTGCACCTAGCACGGTTGTTTGACCAAAAAGCACCAGGAAAACCTACCATTTTTTAAAATAACACCAGGCTATTACTATCCCTCCATTTTCTTTGTGACTCTTTTTAGGCAAGATAAGTTCATTTTTAAAGCCTTTAAGCTCTCATGTCTAGGACCCTTCTAGCTCTCACTACTTTCAAAATCCTCAATGCAAAAACAACAAGCATTTACAATGCAATTGTCTTGTCTTTGTTAGTTAGAGCTATTGGCATTGCAAATGTCATTTTTTTCATTTATTGTTTTTTTTAACCGATAAATATATGGTATTGTCATTTACAATGGCAATAGGTAAGCATTAGAGAGTAGTAAGGAGTAATAGCTCAATCTCTCGCAAATGTGAGACCTATTGCATTTGCACATGCACACACACACACAGAACCACACACAGAGCCCCGCACACACACAGAGCCCCGCACACACACAGAGCCCCGCACACACACAGAGCCCTGCACACACACAGAGCCCTGCACACACACAGAGGCCCGCACACACAGAGCTACACACACACAGAGCTATACACACACAGAGCTACACACAGAGCCACACACAGGGCCACACACAGAGCCCCCCACACACTCAGAGCCCCCCCACACACACAGAGCCCCACCACACACAGAGCCCCCCCACACACACAGAGCCCCCACACACCAAAATACTCAAGTAGAAAAATACTGCGTAAAAATTGGGAGAAAAATAGTCAAATTAGCCAGCAGCAGAGGAATGAAATAACAGACTAAATGGCAGAAAACATAAAAACTGGATGAAAAATAATAAACAAATGTAAATTTGGCAAGAAAAACAGTAGTAAAATAACGTACAAGTTGAGTGATGAAGTGACAAAACGCTCAACAAAAGAGTAAGCATTACAAGTGTTACAGAAAACAGACTAAATGAAAAGAACTAGCTCTCACCGAACAAATAAATCCAAACTCTGCAGCAGTGCAACTTGAAAGAGACGCTCGCTGCTGACATCTGTGGTCACCGCAGGTCACACTTCAGGATCCCACGGGGCCAACTGCCAGCCCTCATCCTTCCGGGGTTGGGGTCTTGAGCACCGCAAGCCATGGAAAATGTAAACATGAGGGCAGAGACGGGCAATAACTAGGTTCAGTTAAATCTGAACTCCCGCAGCACAGGCGGGTGGGAGCACCAAAGGGACAAGTGGATTTTGTAATAGGAGCCATGGTCAAACGTAAAGTTCTGGGTCGTGCTGGTGAAGGACTGTCTTGAAGCATCAAAAGCTAGTGTAGTGCTTCAGACGATACAGCAGGGCACTGCCCTTGTTGTTGGCGATGGAGAAGTAGCCACTGCCAGGGGAGAAGTCCAGGCACTGACCAAGGTGGATGTTTTTCCTCTTGGCCAGAGGGAAATTTGAGAAGACGCTGAAAGTGGGCACATGCACTAGTCGCACAGTCTCATCTGCTGCACTGGATGCCATGGCTAACATCTCGCTGGTGGGGTTGAAGGCCAGGGCGGAGGCACAGGTGGTGAAGTTCAGGAGGGCTTTGATAGGTCGGGGCTGGGCCTCCCGCATACAGTCCTCCTGGGAGTAGACGTTGACCACGCCAGAGCTGGAGCCACAAGCCAAGTACCGGCCATCCAGCGAGGCTGCCAGGCAGGTGGATCACAGGCACCCCTCATCGTTGAAGCGGTGGAGGCAGTGCCGGCTGCCCACATCCTACACATACATGCCACCCTCGTCATCGCTGCTGTAGATATAGGCACTGTCAGTGGTGAATACAGCACCTGCAGCTCTTCACTTACACGCTGCCTAGGAGTTCCTTGGTGCGCATGGACTGTAGGTGCAGGTAGCCGGAGACCCCGTGCAGCAAAAGCAGGGTTCCGTCTGGGGAGATCTCGAAGGCCCGCAAAGCGCTCAGACAGGCCGTGGGGCTGGAGGGAGCACAGCCCACCACCCATCATGTCGTACAAGTACAGGCTGCGGCTGCACTCGCCGGTGGCCAGCACTTGCTGCCCGTCGGGGGTGAACCGCGCCCGGTGCACGGGAAATCCCTCCAAGTGCAAGCTCTGGATCAGGAGGCCGGCGCCTCCATCCACCTGGAAGAGCCCAATACTGCGGTCCAGGCCAGCAGCACGGCCGCCGTTGGGTGGAAGTGCACGCTGCTCAGCTGCGCCTCGGAGGGTCGTGCAGTGTTAGCGGGCGGACACCTTTTGATGTGCAGTGTGCCGCCAGCCTCAGACAGCCTCGTCACAGGAAGCGCCAGGGCCTCCCCTCTCCACTCAGACGGCCTCGTCATGCCAGGGCCTCCCCTCTCCGCTCGCGGCGAGCGCACCTGCTGCTGCCAGCTGATAAAACATCTGCTGCTCTCAAACTCCCCCATCAGACATCATCGTGGCCGATATTTATTTGGGAAGGAATCCTCTGCATGCACTGGGAGATTAATGCTGCTCTCTGCAGCTAGGCCAAAGTTACACACGTAAACATCCAGCATCGGCAATTCATACAATGCAAACTCTTACCAAGTCTTGTGATCTAGCAACAAATTACTGCGCTTCCAGCAGCAGGAGTCTATAAGCCCCGTCCTTTTCAGACTGGGGGGCGTGTTTTTTGTTGAGTGACTGAAGATGTCACGGAAAGAAAGGACAGCAAAAAACACGCACCTCATTCCGAAACGGACGGGGCTTAAATTGACTGACAAAGCTTTTCTCCAATGGCTGGCCGCCATTTAGGAAGCCAGCCAATGGAGAAGAGCTGGCTTGTTTACCTCCGTACTAGAAGACATAAAATCTCGCCAGCGAGACTGCGCAAGCGCAGCCTACACAGGCCGAGACCTAAAAAAGCGTTTTTGTGTTTTCCTCCCACAAAATGTACCTTAGGTTATTTTTTGGCAACCATAGTATAAATATAAACTAAAGGATGATGTACAATGGAAGAAGGAAATATGTACGGAGAAGTGTGGACCTTTCACACCCGCCAAAATTACAGTTATATTACCAGTCAGTTTCACTGTATAAAAAACAGACTGAATGTTTCGCATTATTTACAGACTGATTTTAGTGTTACTAAATTCAGAGATACCTCTTTATGTTGATTCAACTCTGTCCTGCAGGACATTTGCTATAGCCAGCAGCAGATGCTAAACCCACAGAGCTATTTTACCTGCTCCCACAAGAGGACAGGGTGTGCATTCCCTATTCAGCATTGGTCCTTGGGTGAGACACAGTCCATTTGGGAGCAGTCAGCTAAATGATTATCAAAAAGAAACATTTATATCCATTGTATGCCCTTGGGCTTTCCTACTCACAGTGTGCTCCTGAGAGGCCAGTTCCTCTGGCACTGGAGATCAGAGTCCAACAGAGTTACTCTAAAGGCAGGTCTATATCAGCAGGTGACAGAGTGGAAATTGCATTTACATTTTAAAGACGAGCAAAAACTGGACATGGAACTTTTTGAGAGAAAAATAGATAAACGCGCGTCAAATACACGTTATAGAAAATATGATGAAATGAATCGAATTTTAGTAACTGCATCATAAAAGCATGCAGAAAAGCAGTAGGTTAGATGGTATTTTACATATATATAACATAGGTTGTGATTTACTGAAGAAAAATAATTTTATTTAACATGTATTAGAAAACATATACAATACGAAATTCTCACGTTATTGAAGTTACTTATAATCGGTTTACAGTTCATATAGAAGTGAGGAATAATTAATGAGATGCATGGAATTGTATAATTAATTATGATTTTGATAGAGCTTTTATAAGTGTAAGCTTTGTAAGTAATAACGTGGGCACCAAATATGACACACATGTCCTAAAAGATCCATTCACGAAACTCTCGGAAAATGTTCTCCGTTCATGAGCAAATAATAACTGCTTGAAACGAAAAATATTGAATATATTTTTAAGTGCATTTACATGTTAGTACTTTTAAATGTAGTAGTACCCTATTTCTATTTGACTTAATTTTGCTCATACTAATGTCCCTAAGTGCATCAGAAATTAGAAAAGAAACTCAATTTCTTCATAATTCCATATAAATGTAATGCTTATAATTCTATATGTCACTGCGTTATATCAGTCTAAGTTAACGTTGGCTAAACTGTATCATGGAGTTTTCTGCTACGTTAAGCCTACTGAACGTGAGAGAATCACTTGATGTAGCAATCGGCATGTAACAAGTTCTTTCTTCCGTCTTGAGTTCTAATGTATTGTATAACAGAAATTGCCCTTTCTAACTTTTCGCCGGACACTAGCTCTATTGTTTAACCGTTCCTATGCCGGATGACTTAAGGACTGCATAATAATTCCACCTATTTCCTCTGCATCTTGTGTCTCCAGATCCACATTCCAATATGATCTGACCAATCAACTGAGTGGTCTGATCAGATGAGGTGACACCAGGTGGTGTCATCCAGGGAAATGCTAAGAATATAATATTGCCTGATGATAAAGATTTAGGAGAGCTTCATCTTTGCTTTGGTACAGTTTTGCTGCTCTTGGAGCCTCTTGTGCATTTTTGCAGCTGGTGATGGTGAAAGACGTCTGCAGTTCTGCATGCAGGCTATTTACGACCTGATGAAAGAGATTTGTAGAACGTTGATGCGGACTCACCTGGTTTCCTTTCTTAATCAGCGAATGGCCTACATGTGATTAGTGGTCCGTTCCGTCCAAGACTACTGGAGCTGGCAATCTCACCTCCCATCTTGAACTTCTGAGGTTTAAGTACTGATTTGTTCTTTGTTAATTGTCTTATTTCTGATTATGCACTTAATTCTCTCTAGATCTGATAAACTAAATATTAGCTAAATTGACTTGCTTATCCTGATTTTCTCACTTAGAGCGAATGAGCATTCCAAAATTAATTTTTACTGGATGACTAAAGGGCATCGAATTAAAGAAGTAACAGGACACCGAGTGCTAATGCTACTATTTTGTAGTGCTTTATCTGAACTCTTAGTGTGTATGATTTTGGCGTGCCTACATTTCTTCAGATTTGGGCCTACAGTATTAATCCTTTACCTTCTTAGCATTGTCTTAAGCGTAATTTCCATGAGCTTAATTTCAATATTGTTGTTCAGTCATTCAATTACTGGTCCTCATTGAATGTTGACACCTTTTATATCCAACCCCTCGCAGCACACAGCAAGGTCCATCGGAGGACCAAATGAGTGGAGATGATTACATCCTTTGTTTGCAAAAGTAAGTAGGAGACTTGGGGCCCAGTAAACGCTACAGCACAAGCTAGCCGGTCCTTGTTCTTTGGCAGTTCCCCATTCTTCTAGGAGTTCTTACTTTGTGCAGGGGGCTAAAAGTTGAGGTGGAGAGTTGTAGAGGTGGGTGTCTCTGCCTAATTGAAAAATACTGCATCATTCCTTCAAAATGGCAAATTCAAGCTGTTGGTAAGGCGTTTTTAAATCCATAGTAGTTGGACTGCCTTTATCTCTGTTTCAAGAAAGAGTGTGAAACCTACTGACCAGATCATCTAAAGTCTTGCTTGTGTGCCGCACCCAGATCCTGTGCTGATTTTGCCACTTGGCTTATGAGATTTCTATTGCAGGTACGTTGCCTGTTAACAGGACTCCTTGTTGTTTATGAGTGAGTGGATAGTGTAGCAGTGGGATCCATTCTGGATTACCTCTAGTTTTGACACGGCACAGGATGGAGGTGTTGATTCAGCCTCTCCATACAGTGTATTGCCTCCATTCATGAGCTGGAGCGTGTAGCTCAAGACACTGAAGCGTGGAAGATAAGGAGGCAGGTTTACCATTACAAATTCTAAGTGTCCTATTTTGCAAAGGGTTGCTCATTAGTCCTTCTTGAGCACTGCAAAAATATGACTTGTCTACACTGAAGAAAGAAGAGGAAGTATGAAAAGGAACCACTTCACACTGGTTTCTGATTTGTAGGCATTGTATTATCACTCCTTTCCTAGAAACTATAGGCTTGATTTGATTCTTGATGGTAAGAAATGTAAGCATACTCCTTCACAACAGCAATGGATTATTCTTACCACTAATAATAAAATCTTCCTGACAAATGTATACGTGGGCGAATTTTAGAATTAATCATGGCGGAGACTACTCCATCTCACTCCATGGTCTTGCAGCGTGAGGACCAATGGAAACCGACCTGTCATTCCGCCCACCTATGAAATCACAGGTCAATTCAGGCCAGTTTTTACATCCCCTTGTAACAGCCAGGAAAACCCAGTGAATACTGCTAAATGCACCACTCGCCATACGAGAGGACTCCAAAGGCAAGGGGGGCATTGTATTTTTTATTTTAAAAAGAAAATCCAGTTTTGGGATTTTCTTTTTGAAGATAAAAAAGGAACCTGTTTGGTGCAGGTCTTCATCCCACTGGCAGAGCCCTGTAATAAACAGGAAAATGTATTGACAGGAACCCCCAGGACGGCGGATTCTGCCAAAGCTTCCTAAATGACCACCAGTTTTGCACTCATTTACAAATTGGTGTGTGGTCGCTCTGCCATGGAAATGGAGCAACTAACTCCACCACCAGGCAGAATAACAGGCCCCCTGCCAGGACTAAAATCAAAGCCAAAGTATGGAAGTGGGGCTCAAACCTTCCCACTTTCTTCCAAATGTCTTCACAAAACAATAGTACAAAAAGTTCAATTGCTGAGAACAATAGATGTCTTCGTTCTAGTTGTTCAAGTTGTCCTCACACTCATGCGCTATAATTTTGCTGCAGGTAAGTAAATATGAGTTAAATAGCCCAGATTTTTCCAACACCATCGTAGGACCTGATTAAGAGTCTGGCAGTCCGAGGACTGCCAGACTTGTCGTCGCATGGCAGTGGCGGTCCAGCAACTGCTGCATCAGCAGTTCGACTGCCCCATTAAGAGTTGGGTGGTCAAACTGCCCTGAATCCACCAATGCCATCAGGAAACCAACGCTCCCTGGAGGTGGCACAGCGGTCAGAGGGCACAATATGCTTCGTGGGACTGCTGCGGTCTGCTCATGCATATTATGAGTTTCCTCTCCATCAGCGGTTACTTGGGGGTTCCTACTCCATGTCCACCCTGGCGGACAGGAAACAAAGGTGCCTCCTCCGTTTGTGCATGCACACAGGGGGACATAACATGTGCCCCTGTGTGCATGCACAAAAGTTCCTGCATGACATGGATTTTCAAGTTTATGCCATGCAGGAACCTTATGAGGCGTTACCCTTACGGTGACTTTTTCAAAGGTAGCGTGGCCCTTGAAAGAAGCCACGCCATGGGAATGCCATGCCACCAGCCTACTAGACTACAAATAACTTGTAATCTGGCGGGCGGGCGACAGCGAGTCTCGGCAATGTGGGGCCGTAGCTGTGGAGTACTACCCACCCAATACCGCTGAAACTCATAAACAAGCCCTAACAGTCCTGAGAGTAGGCTGATCCCAAGTAAACGGACCCGTTGTTTTGATCTACCAGCTGGACAGCAGAGTAATTAACTTAGCCCAGCAGAGTAGGTCAAAGCTCAAATTTCATTTAGAGCTGCCTAACAAAAATACAGCAAACCCCAATTAATTTGATGCAGTGCAAAGAAGCCCAAAATAATGTTATATTTGCACTCAGAACCTTAGTAATCACATAGAAATAGATGCTCAGGGTTTCTCCAGAAGGAGGCAATGTGAATTTAAAATTTTGGTGCGGCCTCCATCTACTGTGTGACTACTATTAAGCACCCCCGGCATATAGTGAAGTATTGCAGGTTCACAGTAATGCACTACAGTCTCACACTATTGTAAAAAAGAAATGTGGATATTTATTTTTCGATGCCCAATTAAATGATAAGACCTTCACACGTAAAAGCCAATGTACCCAAGTTCTCATCCACTACAGGCTACTGGCGTGCAGATACAGGGCTAAGTTAGAGACTCTTCCAAAGCACTTGACACTTTCGCCGTGAGGGCAACGGCTTTGCTGGCCATCTATTCACCTGCACAGCGCCGTGAAGGCAACGGCCGGACAGAGGCAAAGACTACAGTTCCCAGGTGCCCCAGGGACCGGCGGCGCACCCGGGACATCACTGGCTGCGCCCGGAGGCTCTATTTAACACCGGAACGCCTCCCGTCCCGTGGGACGCACGCGGGTGACGCCGGGCTAAGCCCGGGCAAAGGGCGGGCCATCTGTGGCCATCAGGGGCCAGAGGAGGCCGGGTCGGGCCACCCCCTTAATCACCGGGTCCTGAATCATGGGTAAGCGGAAATTACACACTTCCCAGGAGCAAGGGGGAGGTGAGGCGAAAGTCCCTAGGAAGTCGGCTTCCATTATTTCCTACCTTACATCAGCTGTGGGGGTTTTATCCTCAATAATTGAATCCGCTGAGAGAGAATTGGGACTGGCACCAAACTCAGAGTGTGGCCTTGTCCAGGATTTTGTTGGTCAGAAAACTCACATTCCCTTGGAACCTAATATGATTATCAATCGCCCTAAAGTGGCACAGCCAGAAAGTGGTGTTCGACAAGAGGATAACGCACCCCAATCCACAAGTCAACAGCTAAGATTGTCCCCAAATGTTAAAGGGTTATTCAACAAACCTAGCTCTGTACCAAAGAAATTGTATAAACAGAAGCAGGTTAAGGACATTAAAAAAACTGCATCTAATGTTGAGTTAAAGTCATCTAATATAACAGAGCATAATGTTCAGGACATGATAGAAGAATTATTTTCTACTAGACTGAGCAGGCGCTATCCAATATTGCTAAGGATATTATTGATACTATGAACTCGTGTGTTTCTGATTTGTTAGGGAAGTGTGAGTGTATTAACATGTTTTTAAGTCAACACGAGTGTACTGTTAGACAAGTACCAATGCCTAATCAATTAGCTAAATCCCTAGTGGTATGCAGAAAAGATAATGTAGTACAAGATTATAGGCTATTGACAGAAGTTCCCCATTTGGTTAAACCCCCACTTCTTAACACTGATATACATAGAGGCCAGCGAAATACTAACGAGGGTAGGGATTTACATCTCAGCTCACTAAATTACCCTGAGACCCCAAATATCCTGGCCCCTAATAGGCAAAGGGGTCTAGAAACTGGAGATCTGTCCGGAGGTGAAATTTTACCTCAACCAAACATCAACCTCCCACCTGAAGCTGCACCGTTGGTGATTGTACTAGTCGGGGTACCACCCTTAAAAATGGGAGAGAAGGAAACCCCCAAGGCCCTTATGGCCAATACAAAGAACTGGTGTGATTCTAATTGCTCAGGTTGCAGTAAAATCCCACAGAATATTATTATGGCAAGGCGTGCTGGGTGGCTTGGGAGATCGGCAAAGAGAATAAAAGGGGACTGTGTTATTGTTAATTTCAACAATCCTCTCATTGCACCACGGATGTTATGGGATGGGTCGGACATGATGAATGAAGATGGTAACATCAGAGCAGTCCCCCTGGGATTTTTTGACCCCATCCCAGGATCTCGTACAAAAAAACCAACACCCTGCCCACAGTATTCTAAAGCAGGACAAGGATGGCAGCCTTGTAGTACCTTTAAAAGGGCCCCTTTAATAACAGGGAACAAGTCAGGAGTTACCACCTTAAACAATCATTATAACACCCAGGATATAAGGACTGAGGATAGCCTTATTTTAGCAAACAGGTTCTCTCCACTATCACGCCTGAATGAGATTGATTGACTAGGGTCATCCGCTATAACCACACTACAACAACCACATGAACCTGACCCTATTACAACTGTTGATTCTAACTTTAGGTTACTAAGTTGGAATATTGCTGGGTTAAGGTCAAAACGGGAGGACCTATCTTGGCTTAGTTTTATTAAAGCCAATGATGTGATAGCATTCCCAGAGACATGGGACCTGAAAAATAATTTTTGGTTGGATGGCTTTACATCTTATTTCCAACCCGCACGTCCATCTGCTTCAGGGAGAGCCAGGGGAGGACTGTTGTTACTCCTTTCAGTTAGTCTGAAAGGGGTAGTTAAGACTATAGACTCTGTTTCCCCCAATTGTTTAATAGTTGAGATCTCCTCTGAGACTGACGGGAAAACCTTGTTAATAAATTTCTATAACTCAGGGGAGAGTGATTATTGTAATGAACACTTGTGTTTTTTAGAACAGTTTATTGTAAGCTATAAAGCTCAACAAACCACTTTAATCGATATTATCCTTTTGGGAGATTTTAATATTCACCTTTGTAATTTTAATTGTCAACTCAATGAAGGTTATAGCCCTTCCTTTGCGTCACCCCCACATTTTGAACATACTCAGAGGGGAGTGGCTTTTGGGGATCTTTTATCATGTGTCGATCTTTACAAGCCATCTTTCTTTGATAGACGCGAGAGGGTAGCAACTTTCAAATCCAGGGAAAGGGAGTCAACCATTGACTACATAATTTTAGCTCCTGCCCTGATGGGTCACGTAATTTTTTACAACGCAGTCAGTTCTCCATTTAGCGACCATAACCCAGTCAATCTGGTGTTGAACGCAGGATTTTCCCGTTCTGTTAATCTAAATAGCACCAAACCCCAAATAAGTGTGACTACTAGCGACCAAGGGCGAAGGTTGAAAAGGGCGAAAATAGTACCAGATCAGTTCTTAGACACCCTCTATGAAACGATGAGCGTTGAGTTTAGGAAATGTACAGATGGTGCCACCCCGACAGGGGAGAGCATCGAAGCTTTTGAAGCAATTTGTAAGCCAGTCGCTATTGATCTAACTGCCCCTGCTAGACCTACAAGGAAAAATGTGAAAAGATGGTTCGACACTAAATGTTTTAGGGCTCATCGTATTTTAATGGAATCATTGAAGGTTTTACCCAGAGATAAAATCCTGATAGCTAATTGTAGAAAGGAATACAAATCATGTATACAAACGCGCAAAAATGAAATTAAATCAGAGGCCTGGGACAGTCTTATGTCTGATGCAGTCTTAAAGGATAGCTCCAAGTTTTGGGCCACCGTTAACAATCTGCTGCTAACAGGTGAGGACAACGAAAATCTTGAAACGAACATCTTGGAGGAAGATTGGGTGAGACATTTTGAACTAATTTATGCAAGTAATGAAATATTTGATAGCTTTATCCCACCTGCTGGTATCCCACCCATATTTAACTTACTGTTCATAGAGGCGGATGTGGAAAAAGCAAAAATTAACACTGCCGCCTAGACGGTGTCCTTGCAGATTTATATAAGGGAAATGTTAAATTTTGGGCTGCAATTTTAACGTAGGTTTTTAACTCTACTGTTACTCATGGTTTCCCTGCCTCATGGGCCCTTTCAACCATTATCCCGATTTTCAAAAAAGGACAGAGAGGGGCACCGTGATGTTACAGGCCCATTTCCCTTATAGACTCCTCTGTTAAAATTCTAGGAAAAGTTATTTTGTCTAAAGTGTCTGAGTGGGTCACACAAAAAAGTATCCTAATAGAATCCCGATATGGATTTAGGCCGGGCAGAAGCACCGTGGATCAGTGTCTCAACCTGTACTTATTAATTAATAAATACACAGTGGCCAGTAGGGGGGCTGTTTATCTGGGTTTTATGGACTTGTCCACAGCCTTCGATCTAGTTAATAGATCGAAGCTGTGGACAATTTTATTGGACATGGGAATCGTCCCCAGTTTGGTTTGTTTTATGGCAGATCTTCATTGGGATTTAAACACAACTGTTAGGATGACCCAAGATGGTATTTGCACTAGGCACTTTAAATCAGGGAGAGGGGTTAGGCAAGGGTGCATCCTGGCCCCTCTTCTTTTTACATTATATATTAATGTACTAGACAAAACCCTGGAAACTGCTACCCTGGACGTCCCGTGTATAGGAGGCAGTACCATCCCAGTTCTCCTATACGCGGATGATGCTGTCCTACTAGCACGCACCCCGATAGGACTACAGAGGTTGGTGAACTCCTTCGAGGAATTCATGGCCTCGCTGGACTTGGTGGTTAATTCCGCGAAGTCTCATGTTATGGCTATGGGCCCCCGAAGGAGTAAAGCAAAAACATTTTATTGTAGAATGTTGAGGTCCTAGGAGTGGGAGCTTTCACATATCTGGGGGTCCTGTTTGATCATTGTTGTACATGGATACCCCAGAGGTTAGCAAAAAAGAATGCCCTGGTGCGAGCAGGATCAGCCTTGTTAAATTTGACACAGCACCTCTGGGGAAGACCATTTGAGGCAATCTTGGCGATTTATAAAGCTAAATATCTTGCACTGACACTTTATGGTGCTGCGATCTGGGGATATATCCCGATGGACGATGTGCAAAGGGCCGAAAACAAACTGTTTCGGTGTCTTCTATCTATCCCTCAGTCTACCCCAACATTTGCTGTGCACCAGGAGCTGGGGATGGGGTTTGTTGGTGATCTGATTGGTTTGGCCACCCTTATTTGTTGGATGAAAACTTGGCTTAATCCAGAGCTAACACTAAATCGACGTATTTCAAAAGATTGTATTAGTTTAGATCGGGGAGACGAAATACAGTGGCTCTCATATGTTAAAGGAATGTTCGTGAAACTAGGGCATCCAGAAATTTATGAATTCCCTGAAAACATTGTTAAAGGTGACATACCGTGGGTCAAAAAGAATTTCTTGTCCCTAAGGCTCCAGGAGCGGGAGTCAGAGGAACTATTAAAGCCCACGGTGAGATCGCACTTCCTATTAGTTACCTCCCCTTCTATTGAACGGTATTTAAAATTGGTAACAAAGCCTTACCATTGCTGGCTGCTAACTAAATTTCGGTTCAATCAGATACATCTTTTATTGGGAACATATCAGGGATGGTCTGTACCTGAAAAGGCAGTGATGCAGCGCCCCTAGAGGAAATCTGTCTTAATAACACTACCCAACACCATGATACTCACCATTAATCATAAATCTCTCACAAGGCCCATAAACTACCGAGACAAATTTTGGGCAGCTGAATCATGTGACCTAATTAATCAGAACTATTCATAAAACTATTTACACTTATATATACAACTGCAGTTTATCATTTTTACCATGGATTTCTAACATAATGCATTTTAATTAAGTCACTAAGGTAAATGGATCAACTAATGGTAACTAGATCATGAATAAACAAGACCAGCTTGAAATTTCAAAATCTAATTTATCAGCTTTATTATTCAAGGAAAGAGCATTTTAATGTATGAATCTTTATTTTATTAGCAGTAAAACAGCATTTTATTGAGGAAAGGCACATTAGTTTGTCATTTCAAAGCATCATCATTTAGCATGAATTAAAGTAAATAAACAAGTTTCCTAACCCCTAAGTTCTATTTCCCTATCTGAAACTCACTTCATCTAAAAGTTAAAGTCATTAAGGCCTACTATCCGTACGTGCGCCAAATGTCCGTCAGCACGTCTCGCCCTTCAGGATTCGGGAAACAAGCAGCAAGCAGCCCCCTCCCGTTTTGGGGCTACGTTTTTATATCTTTCTAACTAGCTAATCTCACTAAAAGTATTCTTTTTCTTGACCGTCCAGAGTTCGGATTGGTTGACAAATGTCAGCCCATATGGTGTCATCCTCTTTCCTGAAGCCTAAATCAAACTTTTTCTTAGAGTCCATTGTCCCTCATTCTCAAGTCACGCAGCTTCCTCAGATCGAAACATTTTTGCATTCGCAGGCTGTGACTTCCTTAATTTGGCAGACTTTGCCGGTTCCTGTCCTTGGATTTAGTCCTTCCATGAACACGTATAATACAATTTTTAATTGTGCTTGCAAATGTTCTCAACGTGATAAAACTTTCCACGCAGAGCTCTCTTGCTTTCTCTGGACAAGACTCGGCAACACCATCTTTTAAAACGTTAGGCCTCAGGCCTCAGGCCTCTTTCATGGAGAACTAGTATTCAAAGAAACACAAGACACCAATTAATTAGAGTAATGGAAACCCTTCTGTTACCCACCCCCTTTGCTAATTAATATCCCATTAATTTATGTTAACTAGCTGTAAGCACATGAAGCAGCTTTTCACATACAGATTACAGATTTCTCCACGAACTCATACCACATAAAGACAAAAAGACATAACATAAGCACACAAAATAAGCACATGCCATTATTTAAACAGCCGCATTTAATACTGACAAAGACAATAGACAAAGTTAGTTCATTATTTTTCACGTACTTGCAGTTGCAACATTGAGCACATATATTAATCCCTTGTGTCGTGTATGCATTTTAAACTAGGTTGGTTAATACATTTCACTTCATGCTGATTAATATGATTATTTTATTATGGAAGTTTAACTTTGCGAGTCGAAACAAAATATATTTCTGAAACTCGATCCATCAATTCCCTCATCTGGTGATTTAAAAATCACCAAACTACACCCAAAAATTTAGCAAAATTTTATTCCACAAACATGTTTTGATTTACACTGTATTAGTATTTCTAAAGACTTGACTCAGCTGTTTGTCTACAACTCTCATATTGAGTCCTACGAAACTCTTCCATCTCAATCTCTCTCTCCTGTTCCTTTCTAAGTTTATAGATCCTTTTCTTTTCCTTTAAATACTTCTTTCTCTTGTGTAACATGCAACTGATCTTCAACAAAAGTATTACATAGACTATAACTAATAAAGGTGTCAGTATTTTGCCCAAGATTGAACTACCAATCTTTTGAAACCAGGTTTTGATTGCTGCAAATCTTTTCCTCAAACGTTCTGAAAAATCCTCATCTTCTAAGGGTACAATTTCTGAATGTATCTCTGAAATGTTTTTGATATACATCTCAATACTCTGACTCTTATCAGGGATATAGGTGCAGCAGTGCTGGACATGTAAAATGCCACAAACTCCTCCCTCTTTTGCTAGCAGAATATCAAGGGCAAGACGATTCTGCATTACCATTGACCTTATAGCAATAGGCTCAGTATCCACTAATTGAAAACCACTAGCTGTATCAGTTGACAACCTGTCAACAATTGTGGACAATTTTCTGATTTTAACTGCATTTAGGGTTATACCCACTAAAGGTATTACTGCTTCAAAAATGTCTCCCAAAATTTCTGAGAAACTTTCACTTTTAAATCTGCTCAAATGACTATTAATCTCAAATGAACCCTCTGCATTTCTGTCAACATGAAAATTTTTTGGAAAGACTAAACCAACAAAGCAAGTCCCATACCAATGGTCTGGGAGGTTGTAATAGGCTTTGTCTCCACACACAAAATAAATTCATGGGAAAATTGGATCCTTGCCACCTTTGAATCCCCAACCCCCCAAGATTTGATATGTATCTTCACATTGACTGGCACCCACAAAGTAATTATCAAACAGCGTATTATCTCTTCTAATGCAAAATTACCACTAACAGGTTTATATGTGAATAGCAACGTTTGCCATTTAACTTTTCGTCCTCTATTTGCCAAAACTTTGATTTAGATTGCTTAAGCATTTCATTTCTCTTATAAATTGCTCTTCTCTCTTCAACTAAATTCAAGAAGGACTTTTCTTCAGTTCTCAACGTACAAGTTAAATTGTTTCTAAAAGCATACTCGTAGGTGAATTCATTAGTCACAATAAAAAATTCCCTCATCTGTTTAGCTTGCTTATGCTTATTTAAGCTTTTCTCAACTTTCAAGTTTGCAAAGATTTCGTCATGATTCGAATAGTAATATTCAAAACAACCAGTTTGATAAAATAAATTAGCTATCACACTGCAGGTTATGCCATAAGTAGGAGGAAGCATATTGTATATCACTCCCTCCGAAACAGAAGCAGGCAATTTCACACAGATAACACAGTCTTTGACTTCCATAACCTTAACATACTCAGCTAGAAGCCTTGAAAAAGTGTTACTAGAAAAATCACCAGCAGATCTATCTTGGTGGATCTCTGGTTTATGATCAATAACTCTGTTAGTTTTACTTGCTGCACTATGTTTTTCTTGTTTAACAGTAGCTTTGCTTGTCATATTAATTTTGTACGTCTCCTTGTCGATTCCAAAAGGGAAAATGACAGCTAAAACTAACCAGACCAGGATTAATAAAACCACACAGATTAAAGACATTTTACAACATCTCTTGATGATAAAACATCTCGACTTATTATTAACAAAAGGCATCTTTAACTCAGAAATTAAGCCTTTCAAAGAAAACAAAAATCAAACATTTCTAAATATTTCTAAATTAAATATTTCTAACACCCCCCTATTTTTGATTTTTTTTTTTAAAGAAAACCCTACTTTCTAACAGCTTTTCTTCAACCTTGCGTCTTACATCAATGAGTTTTCCCAGCTAACACAATTTCTTTGACCTTATGTCACCTAACACAATTTCTTCAGCCTTATGCCAAAAACAATTTTCTTCCTGACTGCTACTATTCACCTCCACCACAGGTGGGATGATAATGTAAGTCCACTCAGGGGACTTGTACTTTTGGTTTGGCTTTACAATTCTTTTTGCTCTATTATTAATCACTTCTATTTTCTTTCCTGCTTGATTTTTCTTAACAGAGTCACTTTTCCGACTAGAGACTTCATTCACCTGCTCTTTTGATCTGTTCAGCAATTTGAATTTTAGGTCCTCATTTTCATTAGGCCAGTTATCACCTTTTCTTGTTAATTTCTTTTTGGGTTCAGATGTGTTACACTCTGCTCTCCAAGCTCTCTTTCTGAAATTTCTTATTTGAGATTCTTCATCACTGTCTTCAGTTTCACTGTCAGAAATTTGAATTCTGGACTCAGGTACTTCTTTACTCGGCAGCTTCACTCTGTTAGGAACTCTATCCTTATAGCTGGTACTTGGTAATTCGTCTTCTTCTTCTTCTTCAATTACCTTCAACTTCCCAGTTTCAGAATTTTCATTCCTTCTTCCAAAGTTTCCAATCTGCTTTTCAATACCGTCCTGATTTTGATTTTCTTCTTGTTCAGACTCTTTTTCTGCTTCTTTTTCTAAGACGACTTCATCATCTTCAGAGTCTAGTATCACAATCTCTTCAGTATCTTTATCCAATGCCTCATTCGCATTTGAATCTTCCAGATGTCGTCTTTCCTGTCGATCTTCAGGATCTGGATTTCTTTCAGGTTCTTCTTCGGAATCTGAATCAGTTGTAGTGTTACCTTTGTCAGGATTTTCAGGTGTTGGCACATGAATGGTGTGACTAGCGTGAATCCACCTTTTTAATCCTTTGCACTTTACTGTATTTGTTGTGACAAGAATCACCTGTCTGGCCTTTTGCCACCTGGGTACTAGGCAGTTTCTTCTTCTGTGAATTGTTGTCCTCACCCAATCTCCTGATAACAGATCATGAGCTTTTTCTTTGTCTCTTGCAATTATATCTGTTCCCACCTGATGGAACACAGAAGTCACGACATCAGAAAGGTTCTTGCAATATTCCAAAATGACGCTATCATTTATACTCATTATCTTTCCAACTGGTATAAATACTTGTCTCATGACTCTTCCCATGACAATATCATGAGGGCTCAGTCCTGTCTTTTTATCTGGAGTAGTTCTCAAAGACATTAAAACAAGTGGAAGTGCATCTGTCCATTTTACTCCTGTAGCTAGACACATTTTTCCTATCCTATTCTTAATTGTGCCATTCACTTGCTTAACAACACCTGATGCTTCTGGTCTGTAGGCACAATGCAGCTTTTGTTCTGTATTTAATGCTTCACAAATCATTTGTAACAATCTGTTTTCAAAATGTGTTCCACGATAAGTTTCAACAGTCACTGGAAATCCGTACCTCGGTATGATCTCCCTTAAAAGCAATTTTGTAACAGTAACTGAATCATTGTGACATGTTGGGAACGCTTCCACCCATCTTGAAAATAAACAGACTATCACAAGCACATACCTCAACTTGTTATGGGGTGGCATGTCAATGAAATCCATTTGCAACCTGGTGAAAGGACCACCCTCCTGTCCTATGGTTCCCATACTCACAACTGTTTTTCTGTTTGGGTTCATTTGTTGACAGACTAAGCATCTCTGACAAAAAGATTCTGCAATTATTCTGAATTTTGGGTAAAACCATGTCTGCCTAAATAACCTGATCATAGAATCTCTCCCTATGTGTCCTGGACCATGATACATTCTAGTCATGTCAGCAATCATGCTATTTGGCATAACTGGTCTGTCGTCTTTATAAACCCAGATCTCATCTTCCTCTCGCTGTCTACTACCTGCTCTTAACCATGAGTTTTTCTCCTCATCATCTGCCTCATCTTGTAAATCCTTAACTCCTTGCCATGTCTCAACTACAGATGTTAGCATGAGTGAATTCAAAACATGTTCATTGTCTTTTTCCCGATTGATTGAATAATTATTTATTGCACAATGCTTAGCAATCTCATCTGCACAAGCATTTCCTTTGGTAATGTAATCATTACCCTTTTTATGTGCTGTACACTTCACGACAGCAATTTTCTCTGGTAGCTGGATGCCATCGATCAATCTTTTGATCAATTTTGCATTTCTTATTGGTGATCCCGCAGAAGTTAAATAACCTCTTTGAGACCAGAGTTGGCCATAGTCATGAACTACGCCATATCCATACTGACTATCAGTCACTATGATAATTCTTATTCCTTTTGCTCTTTCACAAGCACGAATCAAAGCAATCAATTCTGCTACTTGAGCTGAACGAATTCCTTTGAGACAAGAAGCTTCAACTACATCTGCAACTGTGCAGACAGATTATGCTGCTCTCAGAACACCTTCATTCGTTCTCAAGCATGATCCATCAACAAAGTAAATAAAATCTGACTCTGGCAATGGAACATCTTTAATGTCCTGCCTAGGTTTGGTACAGTATTCTAAAACATCCAAGCATTCATGATCAATGTCATTCTCATTCCTGATTTCTGTTACAGTACCATCAGGCAACAATGTGGAAGGATTTAAATTTACACACCTTGCTGTCGAGACATTATCTGATCCCAGAATAGTTTTCTCATATTTTGTTAACCTGTTACTTGTCAAATGCTGTGTTTTGCTTCTGGTAAGAAGAATTTCAACGGAATGGGGTACATAGACTTTTACAGGAAATCCCATTATGATTCCTTCGCTCTGCTCAAGGCTTACACTGGTTGCAGCTACTGCTTTTAAGCAGACAGGTAATGCTTTTGCAACAGGATCAAGAACTGCTGAGAAATAAGCAATTGGCTTTCTCAGTTTGCCATGTCTTTGAATTAGAACTGACAATGCACAACCTTCTCTTTCACTGCAATACAGTTCAAATTCTTTCTCATAATCTGGCATTTCTAATGCAGGTGCTTCACACAAACTCTTTTCTAACTGCTCAATAGCTTCTAACTCAGTTTCTGTTAGAATAATCGGGTCTTTTATGTCTGCTTTTGTCAGTCTCTGTAGTGGTTTCGCAATTACTGAAAATCCACTAATCCATTGGCGACAATAACCAACCATTCCTAGAAACATTCTGACCTGTATTTGTGGTTTTGGAGGTTGCATTCCCTGAATCATTTTAATTCTCTCAATTGTTACCTGCCTGATTCCTTTTGCAATTCTGTGACCAAGGTATTTTACTTCTTGTTTGCAAAACTGTAATTTTGCAGGGGACACTTTATGTCCCTCATCTGCCAAATGATTCAACAAAGTAATTGTATCTGTTACTCAGTTATCTCGTGTTTTTTCAGCCACTAGCAAGTCATCTATGTACTGCACCAATGTTGACTTACGAGGTAAATCTAGATTCTCCAAGGATTTCTTTAGCAACTGATTAAAAATAGATGGACTTTCTGTATACCCTTGAGGGATACGACACCATGCTAGAATGCGATCCTGGAACCTGAACGCAAAAATTTGCTGGCTATCTGGATGCAATGGAACAGTAAAGAACGCATTGCAAAGATCTATGACTGTATACCATTCTGCATCATGTGGAATCTGATATAAAATCACCGCAGGGTTTGGAACAACTGGGCAACATGGAACAACAATTTGATTAACCTTTCTCAGATCTTGAACAATCCTGAAAGTTCTGTTCGGCTTTTTAATTCCCATAATCGGTGAATTACATGGACTACTCTCAATTTCTTTTAGACCACCCTGTTTTATGAATTTGTCAATTACAGGTATGACACCTTCAATAGTTTCTGCTTTCATTTTATATTGAGGAATGTTTGGAAAATCCACTCCTTGTTTTACTGTGATTTTTACTGGATCAACATTTTTCATTAAGCCCATTTCACTTCCTGTCAAATCCCAAATTTTAGCATTGACTGTTTCTTTTAATTCTTCAGGCAGATTATCTTTTTCAAATGCAGGAAATAATTTATTTTTCTCTGCTTCAACCATTAACATAGTTAATTTGTACAACCCATCTTCTTCAAGTGTTTGAAGCTCTATACCATCCGGTGAGCAATATAGTTTGCAGTTCATTTTACACAAAATATCCCTCCCTAACAGGTTTACAGGACTGCTGTTACAAACTACAAATCTATGTTTGTCTTTAAATTTCCCAATTTCAACCTTAACTGGTTCTGTTAAATCTGTTTTAATTTGTTGATTAGCTACGCCAACTACTTGGATGGTGTCCCCAAAGAGAGGCAGGTTTTCTATTTCCACTGATCTAACAGTAGAACGGGTAGCACCTGTGTCCACTAGAAAAGTGATTTCTACATCATTCACTTTCCCACTTACAAATGGACCAGACTGATCTACCTCAAGAGTGGCTCCAAGCACACACTCTTCCTCCTCTCTCAGGCACCGTCATAAGTAATCTTCAGAATCACTACCTCCATTTTCATTCAACCAATATTGTTGAGAAATATTTGGCACATTCACTCTTTGCGGTCTGTTTACCTGATCACCACCACAAAATCCTGTCTCTGTATTGTATCTCTGCACATTCACACAATTTGGAAGTGGCGGTTGTGGAATCTGACTCTGCTGATTTACTACCTGTCGCTGTTGCTGTAGCTGTCGCTGTAGCTGTTGCTGCAGATTTATCTCATTCTGCATCTGTGGATTCAATGATGCATTTTTAAAATTTCTGGGCGGATTTTTACATTCGCGCTTCCAGTGTCCAATTTCGCCGCAATTAAAGCATGGGAGTTTTTGTTTAAGCTCTTCAATATTTACATTAAATTTCGGTTTGTTATAATTACCCTTAAATTTACCTTGATTCTGATTAACATTTTTATTATCGAGGGTTGCTATTTGCTGTTCAGCTACCTTTACCTGTGCCCACATAGCTTTCTCCTTTAGCTTTTTCTGCCTGGCATCTATCTCGTCACTACAATATTTTTCTCTTCTCAGAATGTCATCAACTGAAAGTGATTGCCAAACAACAATTCCATTTCTAATCATATCACCAATTTCAGGTCTTAAACCATAAACAAACCTGTAAATAAAGTGGCTTCACTTATTTTTTCATAGCCACTGTACTGTTTAAAAACCAACAGTGACCTTTCATAAAATGAATGTACTGATTCTTTTGGCTCTTGGTTTGTTCTGTCTATTTTAACCCAATCAACTTCTTTCGGGGGAATCTTGTTTTTCAACCAATAAATTACTTTATCATACAGTTCCATAACATCTGATGATGGAGCACCTGTTACTCTATTTCGTTCAGGTTCTTCCTTGGGCCAACCCACAGAAACCTTACATTCTGTCCAAAGATCCGATGGGACAACAATGTCAAAGAATCCATCAAGATCAATCCACAGAACTTTTGAGACTTTGATAAATCTATCCACCTGTCGATACCATTCCACAGGCTTTTCTCTCAGCCGAGGAAAATCATTTGTGAACAACAAAATGTCCTGTCTTGTCCAAGGGACATGTACATACTCACCTCCTGCTATTTCTCTCATCGGGAACTGATTTGCCATTTCACCTCTTTCTCTCCTCACTTCCTCTCTTTTCTTTGTCTATTTAACTCTCCATTTACTTAAGTCCCCTAATCTCTTTAAGTACACAATCAAATCCTTAATCTGCACTATTCTTCCATTAGAATTCATGTTTTCAATATCCTTTTCGGTAAAATCTATTCTGTAATGCTTTCCCAAATTCTTCTGCCTGCTCAAATCAATTTCCAATTCAAGAGCCAATTCTTCTAACTGATTATACCTATTTTTAGTTTTCCATTGTATACTTTTACAAAACAACAATAATTCTTCATCCTGATAATGCTTTAAATTGTCAGGTCCAATTGTGCCAATAATTAATTCCTCTAAATCTGCTTTTAGTTTTGCAACATCAAGTAATTTATTTTCCCGAGTCTTTGGGGTATGCGTTAAATCTATTTTATTTATGCTTCTTTCTGGAGTCTCAGTATCAGATTCTGCACCAAATGGAGTTTTACATGATGATCCTTCATTAAAAGTTATTCGGCCATTGTTTTTTCTCGGTGTATCTCTGATAATTCTGAATACAAATTTTCAGCTACCTTCTGAATTTCTGCATTTAATGGAATAGTCAAAGCTGAGTGTCTAATTTCTCTTTGATCAAATACTGGTTGAACAGAACCAATTGTTACTGGTACCGTTACTGCTTCCATGCCTTTAGTTAACTGCTGTATTAATTCTTCTTTTGCTCGAAGATATTCTGAGGTATTTGGCATTTCCCCACAACCTTCTATACCCCTTACATTTCTTGGGATTCTGTGAGCTGGGGTTTCATCATAATTTCTGTTTTCACCAGAAATACTATAGTTTGTCCTAGTTTCTACTCTTTCAGGTGTTTTTGCATTATTTGTATATAATCTAGGTGATGCTTCATTAATAATTTCTCTAGGAGGTGCAGTTGGGGAAATTCTTGTTCTTGGAGGAATTATCGGGGAAGACCATGTACAAGCTAGTTGATAAGGAGGAGGCTTTTTCAGTTTTGTATTATAAATCTCTTCTAAAACTGGATCTTCTAAATCACTTTCTTCAACAATATTATTTATCTTTTTGGTATTCTTTTGACCTGGAATTTCAGTAACCATCTCTCTCACTGGGTACATACCATTACACATGTCTGCCTGTCTCCAACGACGCATTCTATCTTCATGAGTTTCCCTCTTAATGTCTAATTTTGGACCTCTGGTTATGCCAATATTTTCTCGTGCAAGTTCAAACATCTCATCCTCCCATTCAACTAAAGCTTCAAATTGAGTAAGTCTAGGCTTTGGCACAAGAGCCATCATTTTTTCTCTCAAGTTTTTCAAAACCTTCATATTAAATGATCCATCTTCCGGCCATGCTAAAACACCATCATCTTTGGTATAATCCATCCAATTATCAAACCAAAGGCAGGTATGATAACCATATTCACCTTCCATATAGGCTGCAGGTGTTTTGTACTTTATGAAGTAACTTTCCAACTCGCGTTTCTATTTTCCTGTCAGGTTTAATTAAATCTTTCAATCTCTGAAGCCATCTAAGCTTCTTTTCCTCTTTCTTGTAGAAATAACCCATGTTTTTAATCAAATCCGCTTAATTCTAAATGATCGTAAATGTTTTCTTGTGGTTCCGCTAAACCAGCCAATCCGTGCGCGTAACTCACCAACAAGCCAATCAGGTTAAGTTACGTCACCACCTTGCTCAACCAATAGAATTGCTGTTTTCGGAATGAGCCAATCAGCTGTCAGCTCGACTTGGTAACGTGAACCAATCAGTACGCTAGCTGTGACGTATGTTAGCCAATCACAGCGTGGACCCAGTGACGTACACAGCCGCTGCAGCTTCGCTGTCTCTCGCTCCTAGAGCGCACTCCTCCTTCACAAAATATTTTCACAGCGCCATTTTAAACAAACTTTTCAATGAAATTCAGTTAATAACTACAGAAAAACAAACCATTTGTCTGTTTGGCTAAAATAAAGTGACAGTTTTTACAATCATTCAAGTATTCTTTGCGTGGAATAGACGACGCTATTCTCACAGAATATTTAGATTTGTTGATAAAGTAATACTACTCTACCCTTCTAGCAGGTAATGACGAACGCGTTTCCCTCTAAATTCACATATAGTGTCAATTCAAAGTTTTAACTCGAACGTAATTACAAAATCATTCACGCACATTCAAACGGAAGAAAACCTAACCATGCATACATGAATCTTGGTAGGTCTTTAACCAAACATAGAAAACCTACACTTGCCAGTAAGATAGACAACGCTTCCTTACCCTTCACTCAAGCTTGGATACATTCTACTACTCTTTTCACAGTGAGTTTTAAAACAGGTTCCTAGTCCCTATACTTAAAAGTTACAATTTCATAAACTATCCTCACTATACATTTAACCTAGCACACCTATGGTCCCTAAACCTGTTCTGTACGTCCACAACACTAGTGATATATGTCAATACCACTATTTTGAAACAGAACAAATGCACTGTGCAACTTCACCTGTTACACTACTCTTGTACCGGTACAAAACCAGGAATTTTCACACTGCTGGAAAAAACCTTGCGACTACATATAACAACTGAACAAACTCAACATATGTTAAACATCGATCCTATGTAATTACCATGTAGCATGTCCGTTACCATAGTAACCGTAACTCTGCTACCAAGGAATTGATGCAGCGCCCCTATAGAAAATCTGTCTCAACAACACTACCCAACACCATGATACTCACCATTAATCATAAATCTCTCACAAGGCCCATCAACTACCGAGACAAATTTTGGGCAGCTGAATCATGTGACCTAATTAATCAGAACTATTCATAAAACTATTTACACTTTTATATACAACTGCAGTTTATCATTTTTACCATGGATTTCTAACATAATGCATTTTAATTAAGTCACTAAGGTAAATGGATCAACTAATGGTAACTAAATCATGAATAAACAAGACCAGCTTGAAATTAAAAAATCTAATTTATTAGCTTTATTATTCAAGGAAATAGCATTTTAATGTATGAATCTTTATTTTATTAGCAGTAAAACAGCATTTTATTGAGGAAAGGAACATTAGTTTGTCATTTCAAAGCATCATCATTTAGCATGAATTAAAGTAAAATAAACAAGTTTCCTAACCCCTAAGTTATGTTTCCCTATCTGAAACTCACTTCATCTAAACGTTAAAGTCATTAAGGCCTACTATCCTTACGTGCGCCAAATGTCCATCAGCACGTCTCGCCCTTCAGGATTCGGGAAACAAGCAGCAAGCAGCCCCCTCCCGTTTTGGGACTATGTTTTTATACCTTTCAAACTAGCTAATCTCACTAAAAGTATTCTTTTTCTTGACCGTCCAGAGTTCGGATTGGTTGACAAACGTCAGCCCATATGGTGTCATCCTCTTTCCTGAAGCCTAAATCAAACTTTTTCTTAGAGTCCATTGTCCCTTATTCTCAAGTCACGCAGCTTCCTCAGATCGAAATATTTTTGCATTCGCAGGCTGTGACTTCCTTAACTTGGCAGACTTGGCCGGGTCCTGTCCTTGGATTTAGTCCTTCCATGAACACGTATAATACAATTTTCAATTGTGCTTGCAAATGTTCTCAACGTGATAAAACTTTCCACGCAGAGCTCTCTTGCTTTCTCTGGACAAGACTCGACAAGACCATCTTTTAAAACATTAGGCCTCAGGCCTCTTTCATGGAGAACTAGTATTCAAAGAAACACAAGACATCAATTAATTAGAGCAATGGAAACCCTTCTGTTACCCACCCCCTCTGCTAATTAATATCCCATTAATTTATGTTAACTAGCTGTAAGCACATGAAGCAGCTTTTCACATACAGATTACAGATTTCTCCACGAACTTATACCACATAAAGACAAAAAGACATAACATAAGCACACAAAATAAGCACATGCCATTATTTAAACAGCCGCATTTAATACTGACAAAGACAATAGACAAGGTTAGTTCATTATTTTTCACGTACTTGCAGTTGCAACATTGAGCACATATATTAATCTCTTGTGTCGTGTATGCATTTTAGACTAGGTTGGTTAATACATTTCACTTCATGCTGATTAATATGATTGTTTTATCATGGAAGTTTAACTTTGCGAGTCGAAACAAAATATATTTCTGAAACTCGCTCCATCAGCAGCATTTTGTAACTGTGATAATCGTTCAATCCAAGATTCTATGCATTTTATGTTCTTTTGCAAACATTATTCTACGATCAGGAAAAGGTTTATTATCCCACTTTTAAGAGGTTTGGGCTCCATCAAGTTAAACTTAATGTATTTGCAATTGCTAAACAATACATGGAACATTTTTAACATTGCTAGTTATCTTGTTGCAGCCATAAGATGTAAGAAACTAAGAGGTCGGAGTATAAGTGAACCATGAATTTTATTGTAGCCCTCTGCCTCTGTATATACATGAAATATGTTAGCAACCATCATATGGACTCTCTGTGACTATTCTACAGTTTTATATTGTATTTATTGAATGTTATTTACATGTGTACTTTTATGTTTTTAATTAATCGAATAAAGTGATTTGATGATGATGATGATGGCTAGTTTGCTCAGCCCACACACGCTTGCACACACAAGCTCTCCTTTAACCATCATGGAGACTCTTACCACCATTGCTCAGAAGCAGAACTTATTTTAAAATAACACATTGACGGTCAGCACTCAAAGCCATTTTACCAGAGCTTGCAAGTTAGACTCAGATGGTAAAACTGACTCACAGGAGAGGACCAAAAGTAAAGTTGTCCAAAATCCAAAAATCCAATAAGCTTGAATGAATCAGAACCAACTCCCTCATAATTAATAAGTACGTCACTGGGTTGTAACAATGATGTGTATGTTGATAGTGGACAGACATGCCACACTGAAGTATTGACAGTGGTTGCAATGGACAATTTCAATATTCCCTGCTTTGCATTTGGAACATACATTGTAGTTCCCATACCTGGCTGAAAGATAGAAATGTCATCGTGAACTAGTCTTGTTTGTGGCTCCGCTGCACATTTGCAATTTGCTGATGCTAATTGCACATATGCATGCACAGACATAGACATTTCAACAATTGTGATTCTCGATTTGCATCTTAAGAAACTTGCACTGGCATCTATTTAATTGGCAGTATATCTTCCATTATGGCATTACCATGGGGTATTTGGTAGAAGGGAGCAGACTGTTCCTACATGGTCTGCTAATGGAGTTTCCCGGAGCATGCCGGACATTTAAATCATCATGAATGTAATTGGTGAGTATGCACCGGGCCAATGCACAGAGGTGAGCTGAGATCCAAGCCTGCCACCAGATACTGAAAACTTTATCTTCACAAACCTATCCTTCACTGCTTCCTTTCATCCTTCCACATTTCTGAGGCTCCTGACCATGTGTATATCCACTCCAATTCATTGAACCTGCTGTTGACATCCTGTCATATGGTCTGCTTTTCTGCTTCACAAAGAGTATGAGGGCTCAGACCGTGTAATTCCCTAAATTGGTCCAATGTAAAGTTTACCACAGTGTCTGTCTCCTTCTCAGTAAGGGGTGGCATGCATCATAGTACTGTTAAAGGCCTCAAGCTCCACGTCTCCCAGCACAAGAGATACACTGTAGCACCCAGGGACTGGCCTGGATATATGTCTTTAAAATTATAATTCTTGTCTGTGTGTGTGGTTGTATTCAGGTGTTGGCTTCATCCTTACTCTATGACATTCAGAGTCTGGATTTCTCCACAATTGAGTGGTAAACAAAATTACAGCTAGGATTTGAACTTAATGGGTTGAAACACTTGTGCTTACTAATAGGCATATTTTTAGGTTTGTCATTTGTAAATTAAAACCAAGCAAAGTTATCACTTAGGAGCCATTTTATTACACGTGCCTACTTCTCCACTCTGATATTTATCCTTGTGAATTATGCTCAACCTAGTTTGATAAACGTTATTGTTTCTGAGGCTCCTAGGTGTTATTAATTACAGAATCCAGTAATAACAGGGTAAGAAAAGAATAACATGTTCAAACAGCCAAAATATATTGTATTATATTGTCTTATATGTTTTCTTCTAATGTTTGAACAGACAAAGTGTATTTTTTCATTGACCAAAATGCTAAATGAATAAATAAAATTCAAGAATGGAGGTGCACGAAATAGAGTACTTGAAAAAGGTCAAAAGAGAAAGAGGAGGTGTGCGTCCTTCAGAGAGGACGTGGGTCTCCAATATGTCACTAAAGTTAGAAATGAATCATGAATCTCGTTTCCCCGCGTAAAGTGCACTTATCTCTATTTAGTCTTAAAAGCAATACCACATGAGCAAGTGCAGATGAGAGATACTTATATTCTCAATCTGTACTTCACCTTCCCTGGCACCGGCATCATTAAAGTTGGTAATGCCAGTTAATGGAGAACTCCAGGTCAAGGCCAACTGATCACTGTGCCTAATAGTGCATAACAACACCCACATCTGTATGTCTGTGAATCTAAATGAGGAACTGAGATGTGCTTCTTTTCGTTGTCTTTTATGAACCCAGTTTGAACAATGTATAAGTAATGGTCATCTTTTTTTATCTTAATGGGGTGGCTTGACTGCATAACATATTAACTACGGAACCTTTGTGCAATAAATTCATTTCTCTTTCCTCTGGTTGATTTACTGGATTTTTCCCAAAATAGTATTACTTGACTTCACCTGACAGTTAGATATTTTTTTATTAAAATAAGATAATAATGAAACGGTGGAGCTGGCTACAGTGCTGAAAGTGTATAATGCAGTTTAAAAAATAACTATGCAGATACTGATTTTCTTATTAAAGGTGAGATTACGTGCCTGCAGGATTAAAGGTGATAACGTTGACTCTGTAGACTTTAAAGCCATTTTGTTCTTCGTATTCTTTTCTTATTAGAGCTATTAGGTGCCTAAATTAAAGGGTTTGATTACTGGCTGCATTGAATTTGGCTTAATGATTCACCTCTCCAGAGCAACGAATACCTTGGCCTTTGTAACTTCGTGGGATAGGGGAAATTGTCAGGCATTATTAGTGGGACCCTGAAGGCCACTTTAGAAATGGGAAATTACTGGGAGAGTAGAGTAAATCTCTGAGTGGCCGCTATGGCATAGGAGCGTTGACCCCCATCGCCCTCTGCTGGCCAGCTGAGGGAAAGGAGAAATAAAATGATAATAAAGCAGTATTATTATCATTTTATTTTTCCTCTGGACGTATATGGATCTTTGAGGGTGAGGCCATGCCATACCAGGCACGGAAGGGGATTGGTGGGCAACACTGCTGTCATTGCGCATAATGGTTTGGCCGGCCATCTTAGGCATTGGCTTCTCCCCAACCGGAGCTTCATTGCCAGGTGGGGAGAACACAGGGAGCTGGCTACCGGTCCCCTTTGGAGTGGAAAACAAGCCTACGCAGACCAATCACAGTGCTTCTCTCATGCTTGCCAGCATGAGAGTAGCACTGGGATTGGCAATGGAGAGTATGGGAGTCTCAGCATGCACACAGCAGGACGGAGTAGAGTGGCAGAACGGCGATCGGCGAGGAGCAGGTAAGTTATGTTCTTTTTCTTTATTTTGTCGCCCGTCTGTCCCCCACGTCCGCCAATCTGCCGTGAGACCAGCCGCTACTGAGTGGAATACACAAGATTCACACTGTTCCCTTGACCTTGCAATTCCAGTATAGTCGATAACAGGAATAATAAAAACAACAAGTTATGACTATATGTATAATTATGCAACTGTCTGGTCCCCTTAGGTGCGATCTTTTTAACTGTTGTGATAATTATATGCTATTACGAGTTTTTGCCATGGGAAAGTGACTTCACATGTAGGTAATGCCCCGGTTACTTACCGGTAATCTTCATTACTCCGAGTCCTTGTCTTCCTCGCCACAGTAATTACCCATGAGCCTCCAGCTCCCACAGAAACTCCAAGCTAACTTCAACATTCTAGTCTCCCTCTCCCTCCTCCAAGATGGCCCCCAGTGGCTACAGCCAATCCCATAAAGGGATACAGAACTATCCAATCGACCTGAAACACCAAGCCGCAGACATGAAGCCACCACCAGGGCCGGGAGGGAAGGGAAACTATACCGTGGCGAGGAAGACAAGGACTCGGAGTAATTAAGATTACCGGTAAGTAACCGGGGCATTACCTCCTCGTCCGTCTTCCTCGCCACAGTAATTACCCATGAGCCGATACCAAAGCAAATCAGCTTCATGCAAGGAAACAGACCACCACACGAAATGCAGTGAAAAACAGTTTAATCACAAGAGGTATAACAAACAAAGGAAAAACCTCAAGGCAAACCAGCAGTAAGGACAGAAGAGGCAAAGGAAACAGAACCTCCACCCCCAACCTGAAGGCAGTAATGGGACATGAAGGTATGAGGGGATGACCAGGTGGCAGCCCTTCAAACATCCTCCATGGAGACCCCCTTGAAAGCAGCCCACGACACAGCAACAGACCTGGCGGACCGACCCTGAACAGGAAGAGAGGGAACCTCGGAAACAGAACCATACACCAACAGAATGGCCTCCTTGATCCAACGACTGACCGTGGAGAGGGAGGGCTTCAGGCCCTGATGGGACAAACCAAAATTGACAAATAAATTGTCCACCTTACAAAAGGAAGAAGTGCGTGACAAATAAATCAATAAGGCACGACGAACATCCAAGAGGTGCAAAAGACAATCAAGGAAGGATCCGGGCAAAGAACCGGAAGAACCACCTCCGCAGACTGGTGAAAATAAGACTCCACCTTAGGTACAAACGTAGGATGAGGGCGCAAGACCACCCGATCTGGCAAAATAACCAAAAACGGAGCAGACCTCAGGAAAGCACCCAACTCCCCAATGCGCCGGGCAGAAACAATAGCCACAAGAAACACGACCTTGAGCGTCAAAAACTTCAAGTCCACCGATTCCAAAGGCTCGAAAGGAGCCACCTGCAAGGAACGCGACACCAAAGGAAGACCCCAAGGAGGAGGACACAGGATAGGACGTGGACGGTGGAAAGACAGAGACTTAAAAAGCCGTGCCACCGAAGGGGAAACCGAAACCAAAGGGAGGACATGAAAAGCCCACTGAGCCCGGAGAGTGGAAATGGCTAAGCCCAACTCAAACCCATCATTCAAAAAATCCAGAATGCAAGCCAGATCCAAAGAAGCCATCGACAGCCCGCGACCCACACATCAAGCAGCAAAATTATCCCAATGCTTAGCGTAGGACTTAAGTGTAGAAGGCCGCCGGGACTGCTGAATGACCCCAGCAACAGCCAAAGAACAACCCTCACGCATCAGCGAAACCCTCTCAAGACCCAGGGACCGAAACACAGGCAGAGGAAGTAGAGGACCCATCAAAGGAAAAGGTACGAAAGGCAAGGCCAACCCCGGGGTCACAGCCAATTCCAACAAGAGGGGATACCAAGGGCGATGGCACCACCCCGGAACGATCAGAAGGACAAAGGACCCCTCCCTCTTGATCTTCTGCAAGACCGCTGGAATCAGGGGAACAGGAGGAAAAGCATACAACAGGCCCCTCGGCCAAAGGAACGACAGAGCGTCCACCCTCCAAGCATCCTGGCAAGGCATAATCGTGCAAAAGCAGCGGATCTTGGCATTGGCCCTGGAAGCAAAGAGGTCTACCATCGGAGACCCAAACATCCTCCGCAACTTCTGGAACATCAAGGGCATCAGGGACAAAGACCCCATGGATGGAAACACACGGCTCAGACAATCCGCCACAGTGTTCTCCCAACCAGGCAGGTAAATTGCAGACAGGGACGCCAGGTTCACCTCTGCCCAACAACAAATCCGTCGGCCGAGGCAACTGAGGAAACGAACCCTGCACCCCCTTGATTGTTGACGTAGGACATCACCACCTGATTGTCCGTCCGGACCTGCACATGGTGACCCCGAAGAAGATCCGAAAAAGCCAACAGACCCAACAGGACGGCCTTCAGCTCCTTGTAGTTGGAAGAAAAAGACAACACCTACTGAGGCCAAACCCCCTGAGTCGTCGAATCCCCCAGAGTAGCACCCCACCCCAGCAGGCTGGCATCGGTAGTGAGAACCCGGGAGGGAAAAACCAGAAACGGGCGGCCCTTGGACAGATGACCCTCGTCCAACCACCACTCCAGGACCACCCAAGCCTCCGGGGACACAGGGATCAAAACACCCATATCTAGGGAACAGGGGTCCCAATGCAACAAAATGTGGGACACCAAGGGATACATGTGAAGGCGAACCCATGGAACGGTCAACAAGGACGCAGACATCAGCCCCTGAACCCGCAACCACAGGCTCACAGGATGAGAAGGCCCCAATAACAGGGACCGCACAGCAGACATCAGGGACAGAATCCGAGCAGGGGGCAGGAAGACCATCCCCAACTGAGTCCTGAACAGGGCCCCAATGAAAGTCTAGTCCTGCGCCGGATCCAGGGAGGACTTCGGCACATTCACCAGGAACCCGTGATGCTCCAGGACATGGCACACCCTCCGGACATGCAACTCCGCCTTCGAAAGAGAAGAAGCAGAAATTAAAATATCGTCCAGATAAGGAAAAACACTAATGCCCTCCCCATGCAAATGTCCAATAAGAGGAGCCAGAACCTTAGTAAAAATTCTGGGCGAAGAGCAGAGGCCAAAAGGCAATACCTGGAACTGATATTGACGACCCAGTATGCAGAAACGTAGAAACTTCTGAGAATCCGGGTGAACAGGCACATGCAGATAAGCATCCTTCAAGTCTATGGAGGCCAGAAAATCCCCTTGAGAGATCAGAGAAAGTATCACCTGGAGGGAAACCATCTTGAACGGCTGGTGAGGAACCAAAGTATTCACCCGCTTCAAATCCATCACAGGTCTGAGATCCCCTGTGCGTTTGGACACTAGGAAGAGAACGGAGTAAACGCCCAACCCCAACTGATCATCGGGCACTGGAATCACAGCCTTCTTGACAACAAGGGATTCGATGCCTTCCAAAAGCGCCACCCTTTTCGGAGGGTCTCTGGGACAAGGAGTGGACCTGAAACAGTCTGGGGGAGTCTGGGTAAACCCAAGACGCAAACCTTCCGAAACCACCTGAAGCACCCACTGATCCGATACAGTCCTGCGCCAAGAGTCCAAGAAGCAATGGAGGCGACCCCCAACCGGACCCACACCAGGAGCGATACAGTCATGACTTCGGAGCAGGGGTGGAGGAGGAAGAAGAACCGGAGAACCGTGACTTGTCAAAGGAAGGAGCACCCCGGCCATGCCCCCTCCCAAGAAAGGGCTGATGTGCACGGCCTCTTCGAGAAGGACCAAAAGCCCTCTGCGACCCAAAATTACGGAAACGACCAGCCCGATCAGGTGCCAGCAGTTTACGGTCCTCAGCCGTCTTCCTCACCATGTCATCCAATGGAGCACCAAACAACCGCACACCAGAAAACGGGATCTTCATCAAAAGATTCTTTTGGGCCGCATCAGCCTTCCAAGACCAGAGCCACAACTGTCTCCTAGCAGCGACAGAAGACCCCGCCGCCGAAGCTGCAGCACCCAAGGAGTCAAAAGAAACATCAGACAGCAGACAAACCTGTTGCTCTATCAAAGCCAGTGTGGAAGAAACATCCTCACCCTGGTCCAATAAGTCAGACAAGGATTGAAAATCCCTAAGTAAATATTGAATGGTATAAGAAGGATGGAAAAATTAGCAGCCGCTAAAGTGCGTTTAACAGCACCATCAACCTTCCTATCCACTGGGTCTGCAGGAGAGGAATCCTCAGACACCACAGCACCATGAGAGGACATACTGGCCATCAAAGAATCCACCTTGACAGACGAAGGAAACTTATCAGCAAAGTCCTTCAAAGGGTAACGTTTATTCAAAAAACGTGGAAAAGCACCCTTGTCCACATCCTTCCACTCTGACTCCAAAACCTTTAAAACAGAGGAATGAAGGGGCAAAGACTCAGGCTCCTGGCGCTGATATTGCGCAAAAAAATCCACATCCAAATCCTCAACATCCTCAGGAAACAAAAGGTTGGTGCGAATGTGATGCAGAACATCCTTAAGGTCGGCCCCTTGCACAAAACGCCCCATCTGATCAACATCTTCCTCGGTATCGGAATCAACAGGAACATGATCAGCCTTAGCCCTTTTTACAGGAGGAACAGCCCCCTTATCCTGCAAAGCGGCCGCCACAGCAGAATTAATCATCGTCTGCAACATGGCCAATGAAGGAATGGTCACCCCAGTACAGGAAGAGCCTTCCCCTGCATCAGGAACAGTCTCATCCACAACACCAGTCTCCATGATAGCCAGGCCACACTGAAATCACTGACACGAAATCCCGGCAAAAAACACCATTAAATGTGGCGGCAAGCCGCCTAAGAAAACCAATCGACAGCCACCGGCCCGCCTCCCAAGCACACAATACCCGGAGGAAGTCCCGCGCGCACACAGAGAAATGCACGCCAGGAACCAGAGCGCCCTGGCTAGCTGTGTCAACCAGAACAGAAGAAGCGCCATGAGGTTAGTGCGTGAGCGAAAAAGACACCCCCCCACAGAGGGAGAGTCCCTCACTGCCAAACGCAAGAACCGGCAAAGCACCCGGCCGCGCAACATCCGCTCAAGCAGGACGCGTGGCCGGTGAAAAAGGCAAACACCGATAAGATCCCGCTCAGCAGGACCCCGTAGTGCATATCCACAGAGGGAGTCACGCAACGACCCCACACCCAAAAAACACTCCAAACCCGCTACGAGCAGGACACGGAGCGTCATGATAGAGGAAGGGAGAAAAGACACAAGTAAACAAAACAAACGAACTTCCCCCCCTAATATCATATCAAAAGAGGAGAAACGGGGCAGCTCTAGCAACACCCCGGCTCCACTCACCTGAAAAACAAACAGCACTCGGAGTACTGCAGAAACTAAAAAACAGGTCGATTGGATAGTTCTGTATCCCTTTATGGCCACGGGGGGCCATCTTGGAGGCGGGAGAGGGAGACTAGAATGTTGAAGTTAGCTTGGAGTTTCTGTGGGAGCTGGAGGCTCATGGGTAATTACTGTGGCGAGGAAGACGGACGAGGAGGTAATGGTGTAATATTTGTTGCAGGAAAACCTGTATAATTTTTGCCCCATTTTCTGAGCATTTCAATCCTGAAATATTGTGGGTGGCTTTTCCAATACGAACTGTAAAAGTGTAATAGTTACTGAACAATTCATAAATGTGATCCATGTGTAAAATAATGTTTTCACAGTGATTGCTATTAACACTCTGTCTTCTAATCAGACCCTAGGGGCCAAATGTATCAGTCCTTCCGTCTATGCAAAGTCACCAAAAGAGGATCTACCTGGTGCAAAGTTTTGATTCATTATTTACTTTCCAGTGCAAAACTTTATTTGCACCGCAGAGTTATTTAACAATTCACCAAGTAGCGGTATGCACTGCTTTATTTTACATGGGTTCAGGGAGCACCCATGGGTGGTACATGGTGGTTCTCCACACTACCACCCATGTTTTTTGATACAATACAGACATTTTTAGACAATGTTTTCCACCCAAAAAATACACCTATTTGAAGCAATTGCAAAGATGGAGAATTTTTGTTGTCTCTCCAAACGTTTCAAACTTCAGATATGTGCTGCACTGTACAGCACACATGCAAAGTAGGGAAAGTTTCAAAGTATGTCTGAGATTTTTGTGTGGGCACAATGCCAGTGGTGGCCTCTCCCGTGAAGCAGCAGTGGGGCGGGGAGGTGGGGAGAAGGGGGAGAGGGAGTTTAAAAGACCGCAAAAAATTATCACTTACTTACCTGCTGGCCAGCCAGCTGGCTGACCGCCTGCTCTCCTCCGTCCTCTCCATCATCTTCCTGCCTTCTGTGCGAGCATTGGTCTGAGTGCTGAGGTTCAGCGCTCAGACAGGGAATGCGAGCCTGGGTATTTTCCTATGCAAAGGGCGCATGACTGTTTGACCAGCCCAAGAGGGCCTGGCAAACAGTCAGAGTGGCATCACTCCTCCCCCCTGCCCTGCCCAGCCTGCCCCGCTAAATTTCCTCAGCACAGATTTTTCAGCATATCATAAAGCCTTTCTGTTACGTCAAGCTTCCTTTTGGCTACAGGTCCCTGATTCCCCTTGCCCTTTATGGACCAAGATTGAGCGTCTCTTTCTTTCCCCTTTCTCTTTTGCTGAATATCTCTCTTTTTCTCGTAAGCCCTCCCTGATTCCTACTCTCATTCATAGACACACTGTTAAACTACTCCTATCTTCTAATCCTCCTCCCCCTGCGACTGTTGCTGATTTTCTCTCATCCCCTATTTGGCACAATAAATCTCTTCTAATTCGAGGTAAACCCTTTTACTGGAAATCGTGGAGGTCCAAGGGTTTACTCTGGATATCGCAGCTTTTCTCTCATTCCGTATTTTTGCCTTTTTCTGCCCTAATTTCCACTTTTGATTTACCTTCCTTGTTTGCTCCCAAATATCCTCTTCTCAAAGCAACGGTTATGGAGGTTTATACGAAGCTCTTGCAGGCGTCCTCTTCCCCTACTCCACCTAACCCTACCTTTCATCTTCACTCTATTCTACAAGCTACTCCTAAAGCTTCTGCTATTTACAAGCACCTCCATACGCACTCACTCCCCAGACCCAAATCCAAGGTGGAGGAACAATGGGAGAATGATTTTTCTACATCATGGCCGATATCTCTATGGGGCAAGATTTGGATAAAAATCCGTAAAACTTCTAGAGCGGCGTCCTTGACGCAATCTATATTTTTCATTTACATCAGACTACTTCACACACCTACTACTCTTCATAAACAATTTCCTTTCACTCCAGACTTCTGTTGGTCTTGCTCTTTACCCAATGCTAACTTATTCCATATGTTATTTCTTTGCAAAAATGTACATACTTTTTGGTTACAGGTTTGGGCACAAATTAATGTTATTTTTCACACCTGTATTCCTTTTTCCCCCACCCATGTCTTCTTGGGAAGTCTTTCACTTTGCTGGGATGCTATTGATTCTACTGTTCGTATTGTTGATTTATTATTAGCAGTTGCGTTTCAACAAATTACTATTAATTGGAAGTCTTCCTCACCTATTACTTTCCAAGCATGGTGGTATAATGTGTGTCACAATCACAGGCTTGATACTGCTTTTGTATTTCCTGCCCAGATGACAGCTAAACGTGCAGATTTGTGGCTTCCTGTTACGATGTATTTAGATAATTGTACAACCCATTCATTTCGTCCTCGACCTGCCCAGCAAGAGGTTTCCAAACCCCCTTGATTCCCCCTTTTCATTCCACTTCTTATGTTAACATATTTACCTGCATAACCTTATTTGCATTTGCTGTTTATTTTTAATGATTGTACCCTTCATATTACTTTTCTTAATACATAGAATGAGTTCATTGTTTATTCTCCATCCTCCTATTGCATACTGATCTTCCTTTATGCCTTCCCCCCTTCATCCCTCCCCTCTCATGTCTCTTTCTTCATACTTATCTTATTGTATTTTGTATTATTACCTTTTATTATGATTAATAAACTTTCTTGAACTAAAAAAAAAAAAAAAATAGATTATGAGAGATGACGATTACTTTCCAGTCAGGAGACTTTGAGTAAATGCAGTTGCATACAGCAGGATGTCACATCCATGTTGGGCTAGAGAGGTCTGACTGAAGTGAATGTCACGGTGGGCGAAGTGAAAGAACACATGCTTCTGGTGATGCTGGGAAACTTTGCACTTCTTTATCCAAATTTCCTCTACTGTCACAACTTAAACCTTTATCTACCCCAATTGTAGGACCCCAATTGTAGGACAAGCTGAAAATACACTGCAAGGGTGACATTGTCAAGCAGCTCTTGTAGAGATGCCTATGACTAATGCTATTTAACTGTCTTTGCTGGGCATCACTGAGAGATGTCCATCTCTGTCGCAAACGTAGTGCTTCGTAAAGGACAAAAACATTCTATGGAGGGCAGTACTTCACCTTTTCACTTCCAATTATTTCATACGTTTCAATTTACAAAAGGCACAATGTTTAAGCCTTACTGTTCCTCTGGATTCCTCTGGATTCTCAGAAGCCATTCAATATCATATACTTAGTCGAGGACAAAACTAAATCCAATTTAATCCGTGATGTGCAAGGCAAATGTCTCCGTCATTTCAGCTGCCGTTTTTTCCTATAAAACAAGTTGCAGTCTGTGAACAATTGTAGAGTTTGACAATAAATCAGTTAGCCATGCCTCCCAGGAAACATGCTTCTCTGTACATCTTTATAAAGTGATCAATAAGTTCCAGTTAACATGGCAGCACATTGGAGGACATGTTTGTCATGGCCATAAGGTGCACTGATTAAAACACACAATTTCAATGGACCATAAACGTGCCACTGGTGTTACTCCACATTATGATACAGTATGTTGTTCTTCATAGATTCATAATACCACTGTGATTTGTGTGACAACATAAGATGTCACCAAACAGTAAAAGCTGTTTGTAGGGGGGCTATTGGGCAACACGAGTGACAGGACACCCTACCTGCTAGACAGACGCTCGCTCCTGGGGCCCAAACGCTGTGGTCTCGCCGCTGCCGCATCGTACCACCTCACGGCTGGAGACTACAGCTCCCAGGGAGCCTTGCGGCCACTTCCTGCTTCCTGCCACAGCGCGCCCGTAAGCGCTACTTAAACAGGACGCTCCCTCGGTGGAGCGGGGGCTATTGGGCAACACCAGTGACAGGACACCCTACCTGCTGGACAGACGCTCGCTCCTGGGGCCCAAACGCTGTGGTCTCGCCGCTACCGCATCGTACCACCTCGCGGCTGCAGACTACAGCTCCCAGGGAGCCTTGCGGCCTTGGGTCTTTTCCTTAGGACTTCTGAGAACCGTGAGTGTCTTTGTTGGGTGACCTCGACAGGCTGCTAAATGAGCCGGTCTGATATGGCTAAATTGCGTTCTTCCAAAACGCCAACACTACCAGGGCCGATAGATAATTATATGGTAAAAGTTGTGAGTAAAATCAATACAGCACGCCGTATGTCTCTAAGCCGAATTAGCCCGCCTGCGTCACCAACGAATGGATCATTACTACCAGAGTTTTGTGATCTTGTTCCAGGGGGTACTCAATGTACACAAATAGCAGCGGACATAGACACATCTGCCATCTCAGTACCAACCGTGGCGATATTAGATCATTCATTGCCTTCTACAACCCAACCTTTACCAACATCGTCCCCGGATCCATCTCCAGTACACTCGCAGGTACGAAGAAAAGGGAGAGTGAGAGCCTGTAGAGGGTCACAAAATAATCGGGGAGGGCACAAGAGAGGTAAGAAGACAGCCATCATACTGGATGACGAAGTAGGAGCCCTTCATGACATTCCAAACGAGGGGGATACGACTAAAATTAATAGAGATCAAATTGACTCCCTGATGGATATGTTTGTGCTGAAAATGGAGTCTATGTTTAAACCATTGGTAGACAGAGTCGAACAGGTCACAAAAGAAGTATCCAGACTGGGTACTCTTCTAGCGTCCCATCTGGCCGCCTCACAAAACCCTCAAAAACTAAATGTTAACACTAAAGAAACTAAGGGTCCTGCTGTTCCCAGTAAGGGGGTTGTGGACAAAATGGACCAGGTCTCGAAGTAGGTTTCTAGGTTGGGAGTTCTCCTATCTGCACATTTGTCCTCATCTAAAACACCTAGAAACACTAATACGGGCACTGCGGTATATGAGGGGGCTACAAGTTTCGGTAGTGGGGGACACAAGTCAACACACATCATGCCAGTTGTAACACCTGTAACAACTGCTCAGCCCCCTAGCCATCAAACTGTTTCACCACCTATTTTGAGGGCTAACTCGCAACCTACTGTTGCTGGGAACAATTCGGGTCTGAGGGTAGGCAAGCAAAGACCCCTGGTCAATCTCCCGCCAGATTGCGCCCCGTATATAGTAGTGTTAACCAATGTTCCCGGGGTAGATTCGGGGTCAAATGATGCAAGGGGAGAAACGATTGATTCTTTGAATCACAAAGTAGTTGCATGGCCGAGTAAATATTGTGGTTTCCCTCTTACATTTTGTAATGACATCATATCGACACGCAGAGTGAGCTGGATAGGTAATTCAAGAAAAACGATGAGGGGGGATTGCATCATTGTAAACTTCAAGCACCCACAGCATGTAGCTACTGTCCTGCTGAGGGCTGCTTCTTTACCAATCACAGATGATTTTGTATGTGCACGCCCCCTTGGGTTTTTCTACAATCACCTTAGTAACATTTCTAAATTCCACGCAGCTCAACAAAAACCATTATCATCTCCATCCATGCAGAGTACTGCGTTTTGCACCCATCCTGGTTATCAAAATTCCCTACCATCGGATTCTTATTGTTATAGTTTGTGTAGGCCAAATCTTCAATCTGAACAAATTCTTCCACTGTGTAATCCGTTTGCGCCTTTGGCATCTCTGGAGGAAAATGATTGACTGGTAAATAATTCAAGATTTGACCCCCAATCTTGCAGAATCATGACCTGGAACATTTCCGGGATTAGGGGTAAAGGTGAAAATGAATTATGGATTGATTTTCTGAAAGCTTTTGACATTTAGGCATTTCAGGAGACCTGGGATACACTGAACAGCTTTTCTTTGGATGGCTATAGACATTTTTTTTATTCCCGCCACAAGAAGTGTGGCAGGTAGATACAAAGGTGGACTACTAAGTTTGTTTAAACTTGATCTAAAAGGTGTCTTAACCCAGCTTGAGTCAGGTTGTCAAAATTGTCTAATTGTTGAATTGAACTCCCCCGATTCTTCTAATATTCTGTTTATTAATTTTTACAACGCAAATGAGAACAAAAGTACCAGACATAATCTGGACTACCTCGATAATTTTTGTCAGTTTACAGAACTAAGGTAAATTGCTTTGAGATAATTCTCCTAGGTGATTTTAACATTCATCCCTGTAATCAGCCCTGTGCCAACTCAGTAGAAGAGGGACCTCCCTGTTCTACAGTTACGCATTTTGAACATTCAAAAAGAGGGGCGGCACTTGAGGACTTCTTGGCGGAGTGGAATCTGTATGAATCTGGATGCGGGGAGGGTGAAAATAAGGTCCCTACTTTTAAAGGACTTGGTGATGGCACAATTATTAATTTTATTTTTTTGTCTTGTTATGTTTTAGGGAAAGTGTTTTTAGTGACCACAACCCAGTCCTTGTAGAGGTACTGTCCAGGGACTTTTTAACCATGAAATCAGTGCTACATACTGGTGGCCAAAATGTGATTCCTAGAGACCAAGGTCGTAGGTTAAAATGGTCGAATATTAATCCTGAAACTGTTGTACAGGATGTTTTGGCTAGGGCGGAGGATGTAGTAGCTATATGCTTAGACACAGGGGCATTAGGTACCCAAGTAGTTGTGGCGTTTGATAACATCTGTAAACAGATCAACCAAAGTTTAACTGGTGCAAAGGGGCCCCCCAAACATCATGTAAAGAGATGGTTTGATCACCTATGCTCAAGGGCACATGCTGATTACTTAAGGCCCTGAAAACCAGCCCAAAAGATCGTGCTCAGATAGCCATGTTAAGAGTACGTTATAAAAACACCATGAAAAATAGGAAGAACGAGTTAAAGGAAAAGGCCTGGTTAAAGCTACTTGAACCAGAGACATTAAAAAATAGTAGTAAATTCTGGGAAGTAGTAAACCAGTCACTTTCTCAAATGAGGAAAATCGTGTCCTTGAGTCCAATATTCCTGATGATGCATGGATTAAACATTTTGGGAATATATATTCTAACTCTGCCAAGCAAGACCCTTATAATGACACCACCCATAGCAAGAAGGGTTCCCGTGTTACTTTTGAGATCCTAGAAGTGGAAAGGGCGATAGACCAGACCTTGATTAATAAGGCACCTGGCCCCGATGGGGTCCCTGCCGATATTTTTAAACATGCCCCAAAACTGTGGTCGAAGATTTTATGTGAGGTTTTTAACTCAATAAATCAAAATAATATCCCAGCATCGTCGAAAGAATCCATTATTGTCCCAGTCTTTAAGAAGGGCAAAAGAGCAGACCCAGCCGCTTACCGGCCGATCTCCTTAATAGACTCATCCGTTAAAATCTTGGGACGTGTCATTTTACACAAATTTCAGGAGTGGCTTGACGATAAAGGGATATTGTCAAATGTGCAATACGGATTCAGATCCAGAAGAGGTACCTTGGATCAGTGCCTTAACCTCCAATTGCTGGTCGATAAATATACCAAGGCCAAGGATGGGTCACTATACTTGGGGTTTATGGACCTGTCCCCGGCCTTCGACCTTGTTAACCGTACAAAACTTTGGCAGATTTTAATTGATTTAGGTCTTGATCACGCCTTGGTAAACTTTTTAGGGGACCTACATTCGGGTCTCCTGGCTTCTGTTAGGGTGAACTCAGAGGGGCGTTGTTCTAGCCACTTCAAATCAGAAAGGGGGGTCAGGCAGGGGTGTATCATGGCCCCTCTTCTCTTTACAGTTTACATAAATGCCCTCGAACCTGTGCTTAGGGAGGCCACGCTTGACATCCCGCATGTAGGGGAACTGGGCATACCAGTTCTCCTGTATGCGGACGATGCGGTCCTCCTGGCACGGACCGGGGTTGGGCTCCAACGTTTGCTGGATGCTTTTGGCCTTTTCATGACTTCCCTGGACCTGAAAATCAATGTAAAGAAATCTCATATCATGATTATGGGAAGGGGTCTGAGAAAGAAAAACTTGAAAACGTTTTCCTGTTGTGAGGAGGAACTTAGTAGAGTCCATACATTCCCGTACTTGGGGATTACCTTCGAGGAGAAGGGAAACTGGGGACCACAGATTAAAAACAGAAACACTGCCTTTGCTAGAACCTCCTCAGCAATCATGGGCTTTAGCAAAAAATTGGGGGCCAGGCCCATCGTGGCTCTGTTGAACATTTATAAAGCCAAATGTCTGACGGTAGCCACGTATGGTAGCTCTCTATAGGGCTATAGCACCATAGACTGTCTACAAGTCACTGAAAATAAATTTATGAGATCGATCTTATCAGTGCCACAGTCTACCCCATCATACACGATTCACTCTGAGCTAGGGGCAGGTTTTATTACAGATATGATAAGAGTGCCCCCCTTAATATCCTGGCTGAAGACCTGGCTGAACGATGAACTCTCCCTGAATCATGCTATTCTTAAAGATTGCCTCTCATTGGACAATGTAAATAAAATTAAGTGGTTATCTTATGTTAAACAGTGGTTTTACAAACTAGGGAGACCGGAGCTCTTTTTCTCACCTGGTAAAATAACTCGTAAGGACATAGCATTAACAAAGGGGGCTATGTTACAGATACTGTCCTTAAACAGAGAGAAAGCCGAGCTCAGAAAACCCACTGTAAGGGCTAACCTCATTGTTGCCAATCCTCCTGGACCTGAATTTTATCTTGTTTTAGTTAATCGCTCTTACCACAGGTTTCTTTTAACACGTTTTCGTTTAAATATGATTCATTTGACCTTAGGTCATTTTTCTGAATGGAGCAGTCCTGAACAGGCCCCACCGTGTTCCTGCGATAACTTTTCGATGCAGGACACAATGCATTTTTTGATGTTTTGTGATCATTACACGGCTGTACGGACGAAGTTCCTCGTTCCTATCCTTAAGGAGGCAGGGTTTTTTCAAGTTAAGCCCGCTCTCCTATATCTACAACTACTAAACACCCCTATGGTATTTTTCATGTTGCTAGTTACCTGGTGGGTGCTGTCAGGGTTAGGAACCAGAGAACGATAAATTGTAACTGATTGTATTTTTATTTAGATTAATTCTTTGCATTGTATATATGTTCTCTTAATTGTAATGTAATATGGCAGCTAAATTTTACTGTAAAATGGTTTTTCTCTTTTAACTCTTATGAAATTTGTGGTATATTTTTAACATATGAATTGTAATTGTTTTTAAAGTGTATTTGATTGTATAGTATGCATCACCGTCTTTTTATGATATTGAATTATCGAAATAAAGTATTTTGACTGACTGACTGACTGTTTGTAGGTGAGACATTTCAAGTGGCAGGCAGCCGTGGCACAGAAAAGCCTTGAACTTGGCAGGTAGGAGAAAAGCTTCGAACCCCCAGACAAGCAAGGTGAAAGGAACAGGAAATTTACCTTGCAAATTAGGTGAATTTGTAAAGTACAAGGTCAGGTGACCACAGGCACCTCAACATGTAATGTAACAGGAAGATTTTGAAGTGGCCCAGAACACGTTTCACCCTGCTGGGACACTCAGGATGCTTAAGTGACAGTGCACAAAATTAACCTTCTCATGCCCAACCACAACCACTCTTTGTTTATTCCACAGCCTGCCATCACTTGTACGCACTGCTTTGGGCGAGACCTGCACCACCCTAACTGGATTGAAAAGTTGGACTCTCCTTTTTACACATGTCCAGGTTTCTTTTTTTTTACCTAACTTCCAACCTCACTTTGCTCAGGGTCTCTTGCCTACACTTACACCCATCTAGAACATATTTTTTCTCATCCAACACCTTGCTTAAATGACCAGTTGGAGAAAGTGGCTTGTTACTTGAAGTTCATAGTATTCATCCTCAAGTAATAATGTCACTATTCCTTACTAGGGCCAGTAAGGTCTCAACCAATTTAAGTCTGAGCTCAACCCTTTACAGCTGTAGCACGGCGCAGGAAGGCTTGAAGTAGGAAAAGTGTGTGAAGCATTTATCAGTCTGTTGTATTCTATGATGCTGCTCTGCTGATGCCGTTATCTCACAGTGTCTGGTGCATGCTGAGAATGTTGCCATTCAAAGGTCTTACTCTGTAACTTTTACTGTGCTGCCAGGGTGCTCTTGGCAGGTGACGACCTTCAGCTGTGTAGTCTTTCCTTCAATAAATTCACCCTTCAAAGAAACCGCCTTGGAGTGACTTACTACAAATTTCTGGCGACAATTTGAGTACACAGCAGAACTCAGTGTGAGTTCCTCACAGTTTCCAGCCTGATTTCAATCATCCCGGCTCAACTCGGTATCTACTCTCAACTCGTCACCTGCCTACGTCTTATCAAGTCATCTATCTCACCCCTTGAAGAACTACAATTTCCACCAGTCATCGTGCTTCCATACTTGCGCAAAGACACTTTTTTCCTATGGACTCCTATCAACCGTACCTCCTGAATCTCCTTTACACTTCGTTTTCAGCGGCTCTCCTTCGACTTTTCTGCTTCTGTCTCTAACATCGGGGCAGTCAAGTTGGATGCTGTTGTTTCACGCAGTCGCCACTGTCGAGTGGTTGAGTCCCGCTTTTTCATCGAAAGTTTGCCGCCCTCAAGTGGGTGAGTCGCGTTCCTGGTATCACTACTATCAACTTGCCGGTGGGTCAAATGTCAATATTTTATCTCTTTCCCGGCTATCTACATCTGTTTCTACATGGGTGCTCTCCATGAGGACGCGCACAAGCTTGTGCATGCGCATTTGAGTCCCTCAACTTTCTCCTGTACTTGCTTGCTTTGACGTCATGTCCTGCAATACGTTACCATGGTGATCGTCGACGTGGTTCACTGCGTTCACGTCACTTCTTCCGGCTCAACCAGTGATGTCATGACCACCATTCTCATTGTTTAATGTGGTTTCTCGTACACCTTGTTTCCACGGCAACGCTGTGTCTGCTACATGGATTCTTTTTGATGACTGCCTTTTCCCTATTATCCCAGCCGCACTCGCTCTTCATTGTTACTTGAGCTATGCGAACCTCTGTAATTCGCACCCCATCTCCACTCCCTACTTATTCTGCCTGTTGCGGGTTTCAGTGATTCACACACTTTTAGCAGATCTGCAAAGTTTTGACACCTAAGTTTTCCAACGTGTGCATCACAGTGGTTCACACACTTGACATTGTCTGCTCTACTCTGCTCCACGTGGATTCAAGTGATTCGAACACTACTTGTTTTCATTGTTTGTTGTGCAACCACTTTCTGCTTGGATCCCAGTGTTTTCACAATTTTTCTTGTTTTTTTTTCTTCTTCCTTTTCAAATCAACATTGAGTCTACATTATTCAATATTTATTTCTATTCATCTAACAGGTGTGCCATGCAAGTCATTTCTTCACCTTCATTTTTCCCTGATGTTTGGTTTGATGCGATTTAAACTTATTTGAGCGCCATTGGAGCTTTAAGATTTTCTGCTGAGAGGAAAAAATTCTTTAGGTTTCGAGGGGAGGTCAATTTTTAAGCACCTACCACAGTTTGTTTCCGATGGCAAAGAAGATTTAAATGAATATCAAACAGCTATGTGCAAACTCAAAATTTGCTTCTACAAACAGCCTAGTTTAATGGTCTTGAGGCATAAATTCTTTAAAAGGAAGCAAACCGATGAAGAAGACGTTGATGCCTATATCTCTGTTCTTAGAAGATTAGCTTCAGTATGTATTTTTGAAAACTTTACAGAACAACTCATCAAAGACCAGTTTGTCTGTCAATGCAGAGATAAACATATTAGGCAAAAAACTGCTTGCTATGGGAAACCCATCTCTTAATGAGACAATTAAGGTTGCAAAAAGCATTGACATTTCGCAAGTTTCTCTTTAGAAACTTGATGAGAAGCCTATTGAAAATATTAATGCTGTTGGAGGGCCCGATTCACAGAACTAACTTAAGACAAAATCCTAAACGTACTACTTTTAGTATTCACAGAATGCACTTACTACTTTTGGTATTCACAGAATGCACTTACTACTTTTGGTATTCACTGAATGGATTTACGACTACTTACTTTACGTCTGCACTCGGGCCGGAAATTCCGGCCCTGAGGTGGAGCTTGCGGCCCAGAGGCGGAGCTTGTGGCCCGGAGGCAGAGCTTCCGGCCCGGAGGCGGAGCTTCCCGCCCAGAGGTGGAGATTTTAGCCATGGCTAAATCCCCCACCTCTGAGCAGGAAGCTCCACCTCCGGGCCGGAAGCTCCGCCTCCGGGCCGACCTTTCCGGCCCGAGTGTGGACGTAAAGTTAGTAGTCTTAAATCCATTCTGTGAATACCAAAAGTAGTAAGTGCATTATGTGAATACCAAAAGTAGTAAGTGCATTCTGTGAATACCAAAAGTAGTAAGTTTAGGATTTTGTCTTAAGTTAATTCTGTGAATCGGGCCCGGAGTGTTTAGCAAAATTAAAAATAAGTTTGTTAAGAATAGTGCCAACAATGCAACCACATCTAAATGTGATGTTACCATTCCCAACAGCATTTGTCTGCGATATGGTAGCCCTCCTCACTCCAAGGGTAATAAATGTCCCGCCAACAACGTTATGTGCAACTTTTGCAAAAAGATGGGTCACTATGCTAAAGTCTGCCTCAAGAAGAGATTTCAAAAGAAAAGTGTTGCTTGTATTGTAAAATCAGATGATGACTTTGATACTGAAGTAATTTCTGTTGTTCTTGATGATTGTTCTTCTAGCAATGTTATGAGTGAACCTCTAACTGGCAATCCCTCTCTAAGTGTTGACCCCATTGTTGAAATACTTGTTGGTGATAAGAAACTTCAAATGATGGTGGACTCCGGTGCCAGGATTACTATGATAACTCAGAAGTTGTTCACTGAAACATGGGGTGACAGATAATTATTACCTCCAGATCACTCTCCTGTCTCCTATGAGAGACGTAAAATTGAACTTATAGGTTTAATTGAAGATGTTTTGATGTTTAAAGGTAGGAAGATCAGAGGGAAAATGTATGTTTCTGTCAAGGGGCTTAACATTCTTGGGTGGTTCCACCAGGGCTTGTTTGTATGATACTCAAGCCAGGCACCAAGGAACAAGTTATGCTTGTTACCTGTGAAGATGAAAGTATCAAATGGAAAATCGTGTTTCCCTCTGTTTTTAGTAACACGCTTGGAAAAATTTCAGGATTCAACCATAAAATTATTGTGAGGGACGGTGCCACCCCAGTCAAGCACAAACTCAGAGGTGTCCCATTTAGCATTAGAGAGGACCTCAATAAAGAGCTAAAGGGTTTGTGTGACAAGAAGATCATCAAACCAACGGAGTCATGTCTATGGTTGTCACCACTGTTTGTGGCCTGCAAACGTGATGGGCAATTGCAGGTGTGTGTCGGCCTCATGTCTCTCAACAAAGAGATCTGGGTAGACTCTCACCCTTTGCCTAGAATCACTGATCTATTTACCAGTGTTAAAGGTGCCCAAGTGTTTTCTAAGCTAGACCTGGCTAGCGCATACCATCAGATCGAACTGCATCCCGACTCCCGCTCTCTCGCTGCCTTTGTTATCCCATCTTGGAACATTTCGATATCGTAGGATGCCTTTTTTGCTTGCTTCCGCTGCGTACGTGTTCCAGAGAGTTATGCAGAACTTGTTGAGAGGGGCTGAAGGTGTGCTTGTCTTCCAAGATGATGTGCTGATTCATGTCAAAGACAACGACTCGCACGACGTCATCCTCTGAAAGGTATTCAATATTTTTTTTAAATGGTGATGCTCTCAATACTGAAAAATGCAAATTCCTCTGTAGAGAGATTGAATATCTCAGTCATCTGCTAACAAATGAAGGGATTAGGCCTAGGCAGGGTCTCATTGATGCCATTTCTAACGTTTCTGTACCCAAAGACAAGACTGGTGTCAAATCTCTGCTAGGTTTATTCGAATATTACTCAAGATTTATTCCTAATTGCACTTCAATTGTTCGTCCCATTAGTAACATGCTTAAAATGGGGGTCAAGTTTGATTGGTCTGAAGAATGTGATCTTGTGTTCAATGCAGTTAGGTCCTCTCTTAAGAACAGTGATGTCCTCACTCCATTTGACCCTGATTTGCCCTGTTGTACAGCTGTGGATGCTAGCCAGGTTGGATTAGGTGCTATTGTCACACAAAGTTATGGGGACAAGGAAAACACTGTTGCATTTGCATCTAGAATGTTGAGATGTGTTGAGGTCCAATATTCCGTCATCAAGAAGGAATTGCTTGCTTGTTTGTGGGCCATTGCAAAAATATCACCCTTATATGTGGGGAATGCGTTTCAAATTTTGTTACAGACCACAAACCTTTGGTTTCCCTATTGGGTTCCAGTCCCAGTAAGTATTTTACCAAGCAAGCTTCTTCAATATCAATTTGATGTTTCACATATTTCTGGCGGGAGGAATGGTAGGGCAGGTTTTCTTTCTTGTTTCCCTCTGAGCAGTGATGGTTGTGAAGGTCCAGTTTCCAAGAATTGGATGAGGAAGATGCTGAAGATTGTTTTGTGGCTGCCATGGATATTTCTCGTCTTGCTCTTGGGTCTGAAGGGGATTGGAGAACGGCTTTATTGGAAGATGATCTCCTCCAACAAGTGTGTGGATTTGTCAGAGAGGGGTGGCCTAGAGAAAGGGTGTTATCTTCCCTCTTACAACCCTATTGGAAGTTTGAATCTGAAACCTCATTAGAGGGTGGTGTTCTCATGAGGTGTGACACTCATCCTGCCCCATTCTGTTAGATTGTCATTATCAAGAAAGCTCATGAGGGACATTTAGGTGCCACGCTCACCAAACGGCGTGTCCATCAAGATGTGTTGAGGTCCAATATTCCGTCATCAAGAAGGAATTGCTTGCTTGTTTGTGGGCCATTGAAAAATATCACCCTTATGTGTGGGGAAGGCGTTTCAAATTTTGTTACAGACCACAAACCTTTGGTTTCCCTATTGGGTTCCAGTCCCAGTAAGTATTTTACCAAGCAAGCTTCTTCAATATCAATTTGATGTTTCACATATTTCTGGCGGGAGGAATGGTACGGCAGGTTTTCTTTCTTGTTTCCCTCTGAGCAGTGATGGTTGTGAAGGTCCAGTTTCCAAGAATTGGATGAGGAAGATGCTGAAGATTGTTTTGTGGCTGCCATGGATATTTCTCGTCTTGCTCTTGGGTCTGAAGGGGATTGGAGAACGGCTTTATTGGAAGATGATCTCCTCCAACAAGTGTGTGGATTTGTCAGAGAGGGGTGGCCTAGAGAAAGGGTGTTATCTTCCCTCTTACAACCCTATTGGAAGTTTGAATCTGAAACCTCATTAGAGGGTGGTGTTCTCATGAGGTGTGACACTCATCCTGCCCCATTCTGTTAGACCTGTCATTATCAAGAAATCTCATGAGGGACATTTAGGTGCCACGCTCACCAAACGGCGTGTCCATCAAGATGTCTGGTGGCCAAGTATGGATTCTAAAATGAGTGTCCTGGTCGAAAATTGCCATGTTTGTTGCTCGGCTGAGAAAAACTTTAAGGTTAAAACTCCCCCTCTTTCACCCGAGTATCCTTCTGGTCCCTGGGTCAAAGTAGGTGTTCACATTATGGAGCCACATGAGGTATTATTCCAGGGGAGGAGGTACATTTTAGTTTTGATGGATTATGCATCAAAATGGCCTGAGATTAAGTTGGTCAGAGAAGCCAGTTCCACCAGTGTCTTCAAATGTTTGAATGAAGTCTTTCTAAGAGAAGGGTTTCCCCATTTTCTGGGTTCGGATAATGGAACTCAATTTCTGAGTGGTGTGAAATATCTGAAGAGCTCCCTCTACCACCCACAGATCAACAGCCTTGTAGAAAGGACGAATCAGGTGGTGGGTGAGTGTGTTAGGTGGGCTGTGTGTGGTCACCATGCTGTTGTAAAGTCATTAGAGAGCATGCTTTGGTATTATGGGACCACTCCCCATTCATCTTCTGAAGTTTTCCCTTTTGAGCTTTTGAGGGGAAGGAGGGCCAATACATGCTTCAGGCCTGCATGGATGAGCAGATGGTTAAAATCTGAGTCCAATGTAGATTCCCTGATGGACACTGTCAAAGTTAATTCTGAAGCTGTTCAAAGTAAACAAAAGGTATGGTTTGACAAAAAAAAAGGTGCCAAGATTGTTTCCCTTAGTGCGGGTGTTTTTGCTCGCATTAAGATTCCTGTGCATACCAAGAAAGGGAAGTGTTAATATGGTGAACCTATCAAGGTTATAAAGATTGGTAACAATGCTGTTCAAGTGGAAGGAGGTAATTGGTGGACCTTGTCTACAGTTGTCAAAACAAGATCTAATCTCATGTTGAGTTGCCAAGAAGACAGTTTTCCTCCTGTTCCCCTCGAACGTAGGAGGAGTTCCAGAATCATTATTACTTCCAGACGTTTTTGTGAATGATCTTTGCACCTCACGATCAGTTTTGTGTTTTGTGCATATCTTTATTTTGTTTTTAGTTGTTTATTAATTCTCTTTGTTCTGTTGGAGAAGGGGAGGTATGTTGTATTCTATGATGCAGCTCTGCTGATGCCATGATGTCACAGTGTCTGGTGCATGCTGAGAATGTTATCATTCAAAGGTCTTGGTCTGTAACTGTTACTGTGCTGCCAGGTTGCTCTTGTCAGGTGATGACCTTCAGCTGTGTAGTCTCTCCTTCAATAAATTCACCCTTCAAAGAAACCGCCTTGCAGGGAATTACTACACAGTCCCACAACAGTTAAAAAGCAGAAAACACAACACAATAAGAATCCAACTTTATTAAACAAATAGACACCAAAATGACATAAATCTGATCTAAGGAACCAGAGTTATGATATTTAAAAGTTTTAGGTATTTCTAGCACAAAAAACACAAAGTGCCAAACCTTGGTTATTTACTCTTGCTAGACTTGGTCAAAGATAAAATTTAAGGCTGAATGTGATGGAGAGTGGGTTGGATAAAGGGACCTGCTTTGTCCCGGTGGAAAGCTTAGCTTCTAACGTTGACATTTTTCTGGTTGTCAGCGGGTCGTGGGGCCAGGTGGGTCAGAAGAGGAACTCATCAATGGTGGCTAGGTGAAATGCAGAACTTCAGTGGCAGCCTCGGCTCTGGCAGGAATTTTGAGGCTGTTGAAGGCAAGAAAACTCCAAGCAGGTGAATTCCTGGCTGAGGAAGGTCTCACATCAGTGGGGTGCTGCTCTGAATTGGTCTTGGCAAAGAACTCTACATTTGGACTTAGAAACTTTTTGAAAGTCAGGCTCCTTCTACCTGCACACACTGCACACAAAGGCTCATCTGCTGCCCGATGTGGGGATCCTGGTGGTGTGGGCTGGCGACTTTAATTGCTTCTTGGACAGGTCCCTGGACAGACATCCCCCATGGATCCCCTCTAAACATAACATGACATGACAATTCGGGGAGTCATGGACATGCTGGGCTATACGGACACGTGGCGCATGATGCACCCGGAGAAAGGAGAATATACCTGCTATACCCCAGCACACACAATGTACAGTAAGGTGGACCATTTCCGCTTTCAGGGGCGGTGGCCATGGAGACACTACACACACAGTTGTTGGGACGATACCTTTCAGATCACGCACCCGTGCTTCTGGAGTGGGGACCACAGGGTGATCTCCTGTTGGTCCCTCTGTGGCATCTGTAGGCCCTAAAAGATATTAAGGGCTTAATCTGATGACACTTGGGGATCTACTACAGGCAGAGGGACAGAATTGGAAGCACTGAAGGTGGTGACTCAGGAGTAATGCTGCTCCAGGGTGGGTGGACTAAGAAGACAATTGGAGAGAGACTTATCAATGGTGGATGATAACCTGACTACTTTGCCGGGAGTAAAGCCCGATGTGGGAGCCCAGAGGGAAACGCTGTTCATGACCAATGAAGAATGGGAGAAATATGGGATGGGCTGGACTGCCGGATTCTGCATGAATACTGCCAAAAGCTCCACTGGGAGGGGGACAAATCATGTTGTTTGTTAGCATGGATTTTTAAGAATAAATGCTCCCCTCCAATTATTCTTATGCTCCATCAGGCAGATGGTTGCCATGTATCTACACAACATGGTAGTAATACCCTCATGCTAGCCTCCCTATTGTCGGTATACAGTGAAGAGGTGAACGTAACCCCAGACATATTGGAGGGTTTCATGGATGACCTGACTCTCCCCATTCTCACTGAAGGCCTATGTGAGGGTCTTGTTGAGCATTCTGTTTGGAAGATTGGAAAGAAGCAGTGAACAGTATGGTTCACTGCAAATCTACCAGCGATTACGATCTGCCAGTAGAGCATTTTCAGTACTATGCAGACCTCCTACTCCCTCGCCTACTGGAGACCCTGTGAGAGGCCAGGCAGGTGGGTTCTCTACCACATTCGATGAGGGAGGCCAAATAGTGATGCTGCTTAAACCAAGTAAGGCCCCGTGTATGCCAGGCTCCTATTGGCCTTGGTCAATGTTGGGCGTCAACACCAAAATACTGGCTAAGGTATTAGCACTCTGTCTTAGCAAAGTAGTAATGTATCTGGTCCACACAGACCATTGTTATTTTATGCCATGTTGCGGTACACACACAAGCCTACGTAGGTTGTCTCATGTCCTGCATGCCATGGAGGATATATACATCAGATCTATCTCCTTAGCCCGAGACATCAAAAAGGCTTTTCAATACTCTAAGATGGGACTATCTATGGCAGGTGCTGGCTCGAATTGGCCTTGGCCAGGAATTTATCTCCTTGGTATGTCCCCTATACAATATGCCGACTGAAAGGGCCAGAAACAGCAATGTGATTTCTTAAATTTTTCCCATTCAGGGTGACACGAGGCAGGGTTGCCCGCTGTATACACCTTTATTTACCCTGGCGATGGACATGGCACGCTGGGGCATTGTTGTGAGCATCCGGGTTCACATTGTGTCCCTATAAGCAGATTATGCCCTGCTCTACATAACCCACCCATAGAGGGCATTACCTGTTCTTCTGGGTATCCTAACAGGATTTGGTGCTGTGTTGGGACTGAAGGTTAACAATCAGAAATCAGTTATGTTTCCGCTTGCTGCATTGGTCGGTAATGAGGTAGAGGACTTACCCCCAAAGGAATTACGATGGGAATGTGATCATTTCCGGTACCTTGGAATCCAAGTGGCACATTCAACCGATGTGCAATACGTATTAACTATATGAGAAATCCTTACAGGTTTACAGTCCTCTAAGAGCTTCGAGAATTGCTTTCCCCTCTCTATAATGGGTTGTGTGGCATTGGCTCAGATGGTCCTTCTGCTACTTAGTCTGTACATCCTTCAAAAATGCTACTGCTGACTTTTAAACACCCTCAGCTTGGGCCAGCAGCGGTGAGTTCGGGGGCGATTTTGAAACGCCTTAACTCGGGCAGGCGGGTGTGGCTTTGGGGGTGATTATAATTGGTCTCTCATCCACTTCCAGGATCTCAGAGCCAGCCCTTTTGGTAAGTTGTGGTCCTTTGTAAAGCAAGGCAGTTCCATGTTCACAGCGTTGCAGGAACAGTCCTTGGAGTCTTTTATTGTCCTTATGATCCCAGGGACCAGGGGATCAGTCAAGCTTCTTCTGGAGACACTCTGGAGATGTTATTCCAGTTCCCCTCTGGCAAGGCAAAATCAGCATGCAGTAGGGCAGCTCAGCAAGTTGGGGCAGCAGTTCCTGGGAGCAGTCAACTTCAAGAAAGTGGCAATCCTCCTGGCGCAGAAGTCTATACACCAGCAGAGTTTCCTCTTGGTCCAGCAGTGTAACAAAAATGTTTGGCTAGGACCCTCCCTTTATACCCTGGTGCCTAGTCACTAGAAGGGGGCAGAAGCTTCTGGAAAGGTCTAGGGGGTTCTGGGGTGCTCCTTGCCTTCCCTGACCTTACTCCTGGTGGTCTACAGTGAGAAAGACAGGGTCGTTAAGCCTATTATGGGACAGCCGGGCCCAGTCTATCCATGCGTAAATGTGTGAATCACCTCTCCCTCATCGCAGCCCAGGAAGGCTATCAGCATGCAGATGGGAGGGGGGAGTCTGCAGTGCACAAACTAAGTGCAGGCATGAAAATGTTCTCTTTCGAAAAGGGGGCTTTCTAAAGCAGTGGTGCCAAACCCCATATATCACTAGGGAGGGTTCCCCGTTACGATTCCAACTATACCAAACATGACATACCTATTAGGTCCCAGTCAGAAGTTGTCCCATAAGGGGTGGTTCCCAATGTTAACCTATGGAGGTGTAGGCCTCACTGCGGTAGCAGGGGCCTGCGGCAGATATGCCAGGGTCACCATGTTTTTAGGGGAGAGCATCCACCGCTTAGCACTGTTTAGCAACGGTATGGCACCCAGAGTCCTAAGTCCAACAAAAATGTCCGGTCAAAGTGGGAGGCAAAAATGAAAAAATTTAGGGGGGAGACCACCCTAAGGCTGACAGGTCCAACATATTGCCACTTGTGTAAATATTGACAGGATCCAATTGAAATACAGTTTGTATGAAGGTTGCCATGATGTCGGTATCTGTGTTGTTGAAAAGTTTTTGTTTCATGGGCTTGTGACATGAACACAAAGAAAAGTAATGGATTCAAACATTTACTGTCATGTTGGATCTTCAGTACATATTGGTTGTGGAGAAGGGTGGCTCAATGGTTAGGGCGGTAGACCCTGATGCAGAGGTCTGGCCTGAGACCAGGGTTCAATTCCTGCCTCGGCTGGTCTTGGTGGATCTTGGGCTCATAATTCCTCGGACCTGATTTTTCGCCTCGGTGCCTACTCTAAGCATGGGTCCCACGCTGCAACTCTGGGCAATTGCTTGCTTAGTCTCCACAACAGCCCCCTACAGTGCTGGGGATGCCCAGGAGTGGACATTTCACGGGGGAAAACCAGGAAGGGTTCCCTAGCGGTATGAGTACAGCACCAGGACACTCCAGAGTATCAGTGCGCTTTACAAATACGCCTACATTTACATTTACATTCATGGTTCATCTCAGAACATGATATTCAAGCAAAGAAATGGTGTACTATGTCTGCGCATTGATGATTTCCAGCCACGGTATTGTGGATGTCTCCACCATCTGCCTCGTCCTCCTCATCCTCATTCTCCATCGGGTCCTGTTGTTTTTGGTCCCCGTACCAGGGGACATTGGTCAGCACACATTTGTTATCCAGTAAGGCACAGTCCAGGATTCGTTTACACACCGTTTGGGTCAAGTAGAGTAGTTTTTCCCCTGAGATGTCACAATGTTCCACAATGTTGCATGTCTTGATGAGTGCCTGGTTTTAGGCCTTCTCTGGCTCAGTCTGGAATGTCCATATTGGGTCATTACTCAGGGCTGAACCCGATATCCTTGGTTAGCTGAAAGTGAAAAGAAAGAACAACTGTAAATGCTTTTTCTCACTGTTACAGATACATTCAAGTCCATGTGTATGTGTAGTAATATTGTCAGGCATATTTCGTACTGATTTTCATAATATGGGTTACTCATACAAGTGGACAAAGGTTTATATATGTCTCTTCCATTACGTCTCTTCCATTACTCAATGTAATTGCAAATGCTGAACATGGGCTGAAACATCTATCACTTCTACATCCTGGCTGTCATCTTGATCCTGTAGCTTTCTATTCTGGCTATTTGGAGATGCCCCTGCCATAAATGATATGTTTTGTGTACACACTACATATGTGAAGTACCTGATTGGGGATCAGATATTTTGCTAGTTGGTCCTCCCTAGGTAGGTAGTGACATAGCAGACTTGCCTTACACTTACACATGCATATTTCCATGGTAAACCACAGATGTTGGTGGTGGGCTACATGACATTGTAATGTTTCATATAGTTACCCTAATATAGGCACAGGTAACATCATACCCTTCCACGTAAATCACCTCCCCTACATTAAACAGTAACAAGCCTTTTAAGGATTGAATGCCTTTTATGGACTGAACTTTTTACCTAGTTCTAGGCCTGGGTGCGGAAGGAGGGTTTCCCTGAACAATAGTGTTTTATGACTTCATCTTTAGATTGACACAGCATGAATGTATATTCATAAGTCTACTTGGAAACCAGGCAGGGGCTATACACCACCTTCCTAATATCTACGCACAAGGTTCATCACATACTTCATCCTCATACCCAACAATGGCTAACACAAGAACAAGGGACAAAGGGACTCTATATACTTTTCTGTATAAATACAGTACCTCTTGCTAGCAGTAGTTAGAGGGAACCGAGACTTCCAGGCCGGATCATTTCTTTCGCATGGATTTCAGAGGCACAGGATTTTTGAAGCTAGCGGACCTCTGCAAAACTCAAGCTGGCGATGCATCACGTTGGTCAAATCTCGCAAATAACAATGCGTCTGTTTTATTGTGGAAATTATGATGGAATGCCAGCCTTGCATATTTTAATACTTAGGCAGGCAGTTCCGATGCAGGCTCCTTTTGACGTAGGACTCCTATAAGTGACTCATCCTCCAAGATACGTCACTTTGAAAATATGGAGTACTGACTGTGCCACCAATGCTTCAAAAGCTTTGACGCAAGCTACTTGTAAATTAAGCCCTCATTTATTAAACTGGCTTTAGCCTGCCACCCTCCTTCTACCCCGGATGTGGTGTTACGGCCAGAGCTGCCAACTTTTGAACTCGTGAGCAAGGTTTAATTTTCCCCATTTGCTGACCATCCTGCGATTCTGGACAAATTACATTATCTCTCTTGTGCCTATGAAAAAGGAATGTGACCTTGTGTAATGTAATTGGTGCTAATGTAAAGCACTCAATAACTTTGGGTCTAGTTTGCGCTGCATAAAAAGTGCACAAAGAAGTTAAAAAGAAAGCTTTAACGTAATGCAAGACAAATATATATCCATTTAGTGATAGCTTTGTACAAAGTTAAACCCAAAAAATCTCGCTATATCACAGCTTTCCCACTTAAATTGTGTGATCTTAAGCAATATTTTCTTTTGCCAAAACTCCATTTTTTAAAAGCGCTTTCAAATATGTGAGTTCAGAATACCAGTTGTACAAAAACCTGTTGGCTTTGATTTATTAGACTATGTGTCACTGTTGAGAGTTCTCGAGTTCAGGCTGCATGCAGGCAGTGCTCGTTTTTCACAGTGCTCATTCGTAGATCAAAAAGTTGTCATCAAGTCCTTGGCCTCTCAGTACAATGCACAGAACAGTGATCACAGTTAGCTGACAGAATTCTAAATTCTGCCAAACTGTAAACCATCCTAGGCTGGTGCTTCTTATCCAGCACATTTACTCTGTGTCAAGAAAGCAAGTTGCCTAATTAAATTGAAAACTTGCTTTCTAAATAAAAGAAATATGCGCGTGATTAATGACATCTCAGAAAATAGGTAAGCTCTATGTCTAGAAAGCAAGTTGGCTAATTTAATTGAATTGGGTAACTTGCTTTGTAGACACAGAACGCATGCTGGGATTAATTAATTTAATAAGTATTCTCTGCGACTGGAAAAGCAAGGACAATAGGGCACAGGAAAGAGAAATAAGAAAGGAGAGGGGAAGGACAGCAAAGTAAACTCGATTGCCAAGTTTAAACAAGAGAAGTCAAGACCACTTACACCAGCAGTTTTGATGTTGGTGTTGAATTGCACTGGAAATACTGCACACCAACAGTCCACGGTGCTTCCTCTCCATGAGGCTAATCTGACAACTCCTGAAATCCTCTCAATGGAATGCTCTACACAGATACACCAGGTGCAGAAGCATCTGTTGATTCTCTTGACTCTGTGTCATCAGGCCCTCTTGCAAATGCTGCAACCCCTGCCTTTCCCAACTCGTCATCCTGTGATGACTTGGAAAGGGAGGGGTGGTGGGAGGTAGCTGATAATTGACAAGTAGCCCCAGGGTACAAGGATGATACTGTGCATACCCGGGTTTGCTTCAGAATGTGACGCTTTATCGCATCATTTTTGGTTCGTCCTAGTAGACCCTCAAGTATTGTGGAACTGTGCTGGCAGCATGTAGCTTGTACCCTGCTTTAATATTCACTAATGCCAAGTGGCAAATGCGCACTAGAGCATGTGCCTATTTAAAAATGCCTGACTGGTTGAGGTATGTTTTGGATAATGGAATGAGCAGGTCAAGGCAGTGAATGCTTTTAGCATAATGTAAATAGGATGGTAATTCATTTTTGCAATTGCCATTCATTTTTCAAATAATTGGAAAGATATGGCCACTCCGCCCACCCTCAGAAATCATCGCTGGTCTGCAGATCTTTGGCCGGGGTGATTTTGATTGGTCTAGCATTCTGGTTAGCACTCTATGAGCCATCTTGATTTCAAAGTCTTTCTGTAAGTCTATTTTTAAGACTTGTGATACCCAGTTTCCAAAAAGGGCACACACGATTTAGATTATTTCTCTGCATTTTCCAATAAGGTTTCCTCTCCATCCTCAAGATCAGTAATCTCTTTTTCTAGGACCACAATGTTTTTGCTGTAATAGCAGACTTCTTTTGGTATGAAGCTGTCCTCAACTCTACTAATTCGAGATTCTGCTGTGTCCATGCTGGATGACATAGTTTGGATTTCTTTCCGGGGGCCTTGTGTTTCTACTTGCAAGAGATCAGTGCTTGTCTTTGTCAAGTTTGATAGGTCTTGGCGTGAGTTCAATTTCTCTAATATCAGTTCCATAGTTGTCCCCGAATCAGATCTGTTCTTCCTCTGTGAATCAGGAATTGGAGGCTCCGACTTTGCTCGCTTTTGAGCTACTTTTTGTACTTTACTGTTGTTGGGGTCTCTCTCTTTGTCTTTTTGATCTGCTGTATTCTGAATAAAATGGTTTCTTGATGGGTCAAGATGGCGTGTGGTGAATAACCTTGTTCTTTTGAATGATTCTGTGTTGCAGTCCTTTTAATTCACCTAATTATTCTGAAAAACATTGTCTACCCAATGGTTTTTAATCAACACTCACTCACAATGTTACAAAATATTGTTCTAGAGATGACCTCAGCTGGATGGTTGATTGGTGTTAGATGATCAGCCTTAGGGTGGTCTTCATCCAAATGTTTTGTCTTACTCCTTCATTTCTGCTGATCTTGTCTTTGTTGGATTTAAGACTCTGTGCACTTTACCACTACTACCCAGTACTAAAGTGAGTGTGCTCTCTCCTTTCAACATGGTGAAATTGGCTTACACCCAATTGACACATTACATTGACTTATAAATCCCTAGTAAAATGGTGCTACATGTAACCAGGGCCAATAAATTAAATGCTAATAGTGGGCATGCAGCACTGATTTTGCCACCTTCTTAAGTAGTCCTGTGAGCATGCTTCAGGCCTGCCTTTGCAACCTGTGTGTGCTTTTTAAAGTGCCATTTTTGACCTTGCAAAAGAAACCTTTTTTCAGAGCCAAACCTTCTTTTTTAATACATATGAGTCACCCGTAAGCGTAGACCCTAAAAAATACTTAGGGCAGGGTGCTATGTATTTAAAAAGTTGGACATGTACTTTTAACTTTCCCATGTCCTGGTAGTCAAAAACTTTTACATTTCTTTTTAACTACTGCAAGTCCTACCCCTCCCATAGAATATCATTGGGTTAACTTATTACATTTAATAAGTTATAACTTTCAATTAGGAGCAGGTAGAACATTGAGTTTGATATCTATGGTCTTATTATTTCTTCTTTATTGGTAATGTTGGATTGTAAGTCACAATTCAGAAAATTGGCATTATCTTGTTCAAATCATGTGTTGCCTGCAGCCTGTATCATGGGCCACATGACTAGGTATAGCTGGCAGTTCGTCTTTGTGTATAGTGCCCTAACAGTGACACAAAGGGCAATAGTAGCTGGCAGAATAGGCCACCTCTGGCTTGATGAGGGGAGAGCTGTCACCTAGTCACCTACCATACTTGCACATCATACAAGCTCTGCCCAGAAGGCTCACAAAGGGTTTTGACAAAAGTCTTTTGTGACCCTAGAAATGCTGGGACCAGGTGAGGAATGCAGGAAATTTCAAACACCTCTGAGGGAGAAAACCTCCAGATCCTTCTGGTACTTCAAAATGGCCACCAGGTATAAATAATGGACACTCAGATCCAACTTTCCAGTCCACATCTGGATCTGAGGAAGTCTTATGAAGGGCTGTTGTGCTGCTCTGCAAGAATGACTGCCTCTCTCTTGCCCTGCAGCCTAACTAAAAGGACTAGACCTCCATTTTGATCTTGGGACCACCAGAGTGACTCCAAGGACTAGTTGGTTGGCCGCGTGATCAAGCCTCAGGGACAGAAAAGAATCTTGAACCCAGCACCTGAACTCTGCTTGCTGGGAGTGTTGCCAACCCAGTGCGGACCCCTGAAAGTGGGCGTGAAGGTGCTCTGCGAGCCCAGCTGCAGTCCTGTGGGCAGAACTGATGCAGCACAATGCATCCCTGCGCAGCTCCACTTTGGAATCTCCACAGCGCAACACATCCCTGAAACTTGACCTCGCTTCATAGACCCCAGTCCCTTCGGAACTGCCAGTGAGTGTGCATCTTCAACTCAGAACTTCATATCGCAAGCCCATCATCGACGTCATCCTTGAAGATAACATGTTTATGTTAAAATTTGGTAGAGCGCAAACAGCTGCCTCAGCAAAGGGGCGTCCCGGCGCTAAAGAACCACAGAAATTCCACAAGGGACAGAGACAGGAGGATAATGGGACCTAAAGGGGAGGAAATAGGTGGGTTTTGACGGCTCTCCGAAAGGCAGACAGATTTTCCAGGGAGCGAATGCTCACAGGCAGGTTGTTCCAAAGTTTGGCTCCTAGCACTCTAAAGGAGCGTCCTCCAGTGCGAGCCAACTTTGTAAGAGGGACCGTCAGAAGTTGTTGGCCTAGTGAGCGCAGATTGCGTTGTGGCACGTAAGGGGTAAGGAGCGGTCGGAGAAGTTCTGGGCATCCAGTCTTGAGGATTTTAAAGATCACAACGAGAGCTTTAAACTGGATTCGGGACTCGATAGGTAGCCAATGCAGTTTTCAAATTGTATCTCTGGCCGAGCACCTGGGACTCCACATGAGGACTGGGACTACACATAGGACTCCACCTAATAGCCCCTCAGCTTCCTCGGATCGGGCGTTCCATGACACTTCCTCGATGTGAGATCTTACAATGCTTCACAAACCAGGATTTAGGGTACTTTGTTCAGCGGATCTAACTTGGTTCCTTTATCCAATCCGTGCTCCATTGTGGTCGGCCTGCACTTGTGACTTTGTCCCGGTCCAGTGTGTCCAGGCAACCACAGTTGCCGCTTTATGTTTCTGGGCACTATTTTCACTTAAATCTTTAAAATTGCATATCTCCAGTTCTACTGATTAGATATTTATCGTATTGAACTCAAATAGTTTCTTACATTTTGCTCTATTTTTCTAAATTGGTGTGGAATATTTCCTGTTTGTATTTTCACTTTATTCCTGTGCTGCATAAATAATTGACACATTGCCTCTAATTAAGCCTGACAGCTTTGCGCCAAGCTACCAGAGTTAAGCACAGGTTAATTTGGGGTTTCCTTGCTACGTCACCCGAAAGGAATTGTGGTTGCTGCTTGAGTAGGGTTTTAATCCCCCTCAACCTGTAACTTAATCTCCAAAAGTTGGGATCAAGGTTGATATTTAGATCACCTTGGTCATCCCACCTCAGGAGATTAGAGTCTTCACAACATCAACTGCACTAGTTGCCAACTTCCCTTCAAGCTCCAGCATAGCATCAAACACATCCCATATGTGAATTTTTGTTTCATCATATGCAAACATCTTAACAGGAGAACCTTTCAGTTCTAATGGTAGAAATCGTTTGAAAGTTTCCAGTCCTATTAATGTAAAAGGTGAGCCTGAGTCAGCCATGACCTAAATATCAACCCCATTCACCATTTCTTTACAATACAGCAGTTTCTTCTTTGATGAGTCAAGAAGAGCCACACGCTCTGTGCACTTATCCACATAACGCTGATCAAATGTTACTTTTCCATCTGTAACAATGAGAACAAAATCCTTTCCATCATTCTCACCACATTCATCCACTTTTGACACTACGGATTTAGGTGAACTGTGGCAAACCCTAGCAAAGTGCCCTTTGTGATTACTTTTACAACATATATGAAATACTGATATACAGTTCCTAGCTGAACCAATATGAATACAACTCCTACATGGTACCACTGACGGCAGTAACAGCACCTGTGCCATTGGTGCACTCTGCTCATCAGCCCGGATAAATCAATCTCTACATGCCTGGTTCTCCAAGGAGTTGCCCTGGTCCCCCCTTTGTTGCAGTGATTCTGCTCAGAACCAGAACTATGCTTGGGACAACAGAACATTAATAGGCAGGGACTGAGTCACCCTACCGGTGTGCAGTCATAATATCGAGTCTTTTATTTCGACTGGACAGAATATCGAGTAGAAAATATAGAATGGACATAATATCGACTAGACATAATATAGACAACAAAAATATCGACTAGAGAAAATTAATATCGAATAGAATGGACATAATATCGAATCAAAAATATAGAATGGACATAATATCGACTAGACATAATATAGCCAACACAAATATCGAATTTAAGGTAAGTTAATAATACATTTTATTTTTTTGTGTAATATAAGTCTGTAGCGGGTTGTGGGTTTATAGGGGAATAGGGTGGGAAGTAATTTAATTCTAATTAATTAAAAAGTTAATTTATTTATTGATATTTATTTAGAATTAATTGTTAATTACTTATTAATTGGTAATTAATTAAAATATAATTGGTAATTAATTATAATTGATTAATTGATAAATATTTTAATTTTAGTAATTTATTTTCTGTAGCGGGTTCTGGGTTTATAGGGGAATAGGGTGGGAAGTAATTTAATTATAATTAATTAAATATGTTAATTTATTTATTGATATTTATTTAGAATTAATTGTTAATTAATTATTAATTGGTAATTAATAAAAATATAATTGGTAATTAATTATAATTGATTAATTGATAAATATTTTAATTTTACTAATTTATTTTCTGTAGCGGGTTGTGGGTTTATAGGGGAATAGGGTGGGAAGTAATTTAATTATAATTAATTAAATATGTTAATTTATTTATTGATATTTATTTAGAATTAATTGTTAATTAATTATTAATTGGTAATTAATTAAAATATAATTGGTAATTAATTATAATTGATTAATTGATAAATATTTTAATTTTACTAATTTATTTTCTGTAGCGGGTTGTGGGTTTATAGGGGAATAGGGTGGGAAGTAATTTAATTATAATTAATTAAATATGTCATTTAAATTATTGGTATTTATTTTGAATTAATTGTTAATTAATTTTTAATAGGTAATTAATTAAAATATAATTGGTAATTAAAATAAATTTATTAATTTTGAAATTGTAAATTAATTTATTTTTAATAGGTAATTAATTAGTATGAGTAGGCAATTTTTATAATTAAATAATTTTATTTTGTATTTATAAATAAATATTTAATATTTTTTATACACAAGTAAAATATTTTATTTATTTGTAATTGGTATTACTATTTATGTTATTTATATCTATTTGTGAAGTATTTACTTTCCCTATTATTGCACTCTCTGAAGTTGGAATAGTAATTTTAACCCCTACGCTATACAACACTTTCCCTACTGTTGCACCCACTGGAGTGGGTATGCAACGTTTACAACGCAACTTTTACTATGCACTACCATTACAACGAAACTTTTACAACGCAAAAACTTTTACAACGCATACATTTACAAAGCATGTTTTTACAACGCAGATACCTTTACAACGCATACCATTACAACGTAAGTATTGCTAAGTATATAATTATTTTTAAAATGTTATATGTTTGGGTTTTTGGGTAAAGGGGTATTTTTAGGGTTCAGGGTCAGTTTTCAGTTTCTGGGGTAAAGGGGTATTTTTAGGGTTCAGGGTCAGTTTTCAGTTTTTGGGTAAAGGGGTATTTTTAGGGTTCAGGGTCAGTTTTCAGTTTTTGGGTAAAGGGGTATTTTTAGGGTTCAGGGTCAGTTTTCAGTTTTTGGGGTAAAGGGGTATATTTAGGGTTCAGGGTCAGTTTTCAGTTTTTGGGTAAAGGGGTATTTTTAGGGTTCAGGATCAGTTTTCAGTTTCTGGGGTAAAGGGGTATTTTTAGGGTGCAGGGTCAGTTTTCAGTTTTTGGGTAAAGGGGTATTTGTAGGGTTCAGGGTCAGTTTTCAGTTTTTGGGTAAAGGGGTATTTTTAGGGTTCAGGGTCAGTTTTCAGTTTTTGGGGTAAAGGGGTATATTTAGGGTTCATGGTCAGTTTTCAGTTTTTGGGTAAAGGGGTATTTTTAGGGTTCAGGGTCAGTTTTCAGTGTCTGGGGTAAAGGGGTATTTTTAGGGTTCAGGGTCAGTTTTCAGTTTTTGGGTAAAGGGGTATTTTTAGGGTTCAGGGTCAGTTTTCAGTTTTTGGGTAAAGGGGTATTTTTAGGGTTCAGGGTCAGTTTAGGGTTTTTGGGGTACAGGGGTACTTTGTAAAAATAAAGTAAAATTACATTTAAATTACATTAATTAAATACAATTAAATAAAATTAAATTATATTATAATATTTTTAATTAATTTATATTTAAAAAAATATGATATACTTACCAATACTTACGTTGTAATGGTATGCATTGTAAAGGTATATGCGTTGTAAAATCTTGCGTTGTAAACGTATGAGTTGTAAAAGTTTTTGTGTTGTAAAAGTTTTGATGTAATGGTAGGTGTTGTAAAAATATGCGTTGTAACGTCATACATCCCTGGAGTGGGAATAGTAATTTTAACCCCTACGCTATCCAGCGCTTTCCCTACTGTTGCACCCACTGGAGTGGGAATAGTAAATTTTACCTCTACGCTATCCAACACTTTTGCTAATGTTGAACTCACTATAGTTGTTACAATAAATTTTAACAATTTTCTATGCTACGCTAAAAATGTTATATATGTTTATTTAATAATATGTTTTTATATATATATATATATATATATTCACTGAAAAAACCATAGGTTATAGACCATATATAGTTAGGAATTAGCATTTAGAAAACCTTATTTTACTCACACAAAACCATTGAAATTCCATATATAGTTAGTTGCACTAACTATATATCGCGCACCCGCAATCCACTGCTGATGATGTCACATATTACATCATTCATGACATGGTCAGTGACATCACTGATGACATCTCAAATGACATCACTGATGACATCACTGATAACAACATCCAGTGATTTTTTGTTTCTATAAAGTTTAAATATGTCTTACATATTGAAGAATGAGTGGATGTGTAAGTGTCTGGACGAAGGATTTAGTAGGTGCATGACTGACTGTATGAGTGAGTGATTAAATGTGTCTCACTGACTGCATGGGTTAGTGACTAAACTGTCTTAATTTGTGCATCATTATGTCTGTTGTTCTGTAAACTGCTGCATGTGTTGATCAGTAGCTATATGAGTAACTATATGGGTTATTGATTGATTGCCCAAGTATTTGTATGGGAGACTGAGTGTGTGTGTGGCTAGCTGGGAGGTGTGTGACTCTGTGCAGATCAATCTGTACTTGTATCAATGATTGTATAAGAAGGTAAGTATGTGTTAGTATATGTTTGAAAATGTAAGGTGCTCTATGTTCAACTGTATAGACAAGAAAATGGAAGTGTCATTGATTCTTTACAGGACTGACTAGGTGTGTGAGTAACTCCATGGATGAGTGGCAGACTGTGAGTGTCTGTATAGGTGTATGAGTGCATATGATAGTGTTGTAAAGATGAGTGATTGTATGTATGAATGATTGTATGGGTGAATGAGTGAAGGTGTGTGTAGACGTAGCAATCAGTGAGTGCGTATGTAGTAACTAGTATTGGTGTGTCAATGGTTTCAAAAATTATACTCTCTTTTTAACACTGGGTGAAACAGAGGTTATATTAAAATGTGAGGAGATGCATTGTATTGTCACATGAATGATATCATCAGTGATGTGGTCATTGATGTCAAATGAGATGTCATCAGTGATGTCATCAGTGATGTCATTTGAGATGTCATCAGTGATGTCATCAGTGATGTCACTGACCATGTCATGAATGATGTAATATGTGACATCATCAGCAGTGGATTGCGGGTGCGCGATATATAGTTAGTGCAACTAACTATATATGGAATTTCAATGGTTTTGTGTGAGTAAAATAAGGTTTTCTAAATGCTAATTCCTAACTATATATGGTCTATAACCTATGGTTTTTTCAGTGAATTTTCAAGGTTTTGTAAATGCTAATTCCTAACTATATATGGTCTATAACCTATGGTTTTTTCTGTGAATTTCATTGGTTTTTTAACAGCTAATATCTGTAGCTGTAAAATGTATTCTTCTTTAAATCCAAAAATATATTTTATATGTTTATGAATAATTTTTTTTTAAAATATTTTTTTTTCTTCGTTCCCGCTTCGCGAATCGGGAAGCTTCCCGTTAGCTGACCTTGATGCCGCGAAATAGACCGCGAGCCGGTAAACGTTTCTTTACCGCAAGTGCCGCGTTAGAAAACAACATCGTGACGCCTCCCGTCCGCATGACATTTCACGTTGTCGCGTGATACGTCATATGACGTGCTACGTTAGCGAACTGGTACGCGAAGCGAGTCGCAAAGCGCAGGTTTCTGGAAGCAAACCGGGAGGCCCTGCAAAGCGCTTAACATAAACACAGCAAGTCATGTGACTTGGTAATAATACTTTTCATTGGTTCATTTCACTTTTGGTTTCCTAATGATGTAAGACTAGGTCATATAATCTAAAATGAACACTTTTGATTGGTTGAGAACTCTTGTTTTTCCCAAATGATGAAAATCCCTCCTTCTTTCCTCACTCTGACTTTCATCATTGTGAGAGAAAGACCCTTTGTGATCACTGAGCAATGGCTTCTTTAGTAGCTTCAGCTGGTGCTTCCCCACCACCTCCACCACATCCAAGGAAGAGTGGACCACCTGCTCAAGTTATAATTCAACAAGAAGAAGAAGAAGAGGAACAGGACGACGAGCACGAAGAGAGGCAGTTTTTGCCTGAGCAGCCCAGGACGTCTCACCGGAAAGAAAACTTCATTTGGCAATTTTTTAAAATTCCCAAAGGTCAGAAAAAAGTAAATGCAAGATACGTAACTTGCCTTATATGTCAAGATAGACTGTCCAGAGGAACCGAGAAAAAATACAGTTTCGGAAACTACACAATGCATCGCCATATGACTAGGTGGCATCCTAACAACTACAGTGCTGCACAGTTTCGGAACGACCTAGATAATCTCCCTATTATGGCCAGAAGATCTGTTGTACCGGAAGTAACGGGACCAGAGGGCAGGGAGATGGTGCCAAATATACAAATGAAATTTGGTGAAGTAAAACACATCTGCGTATTTTGCGATGGATTCATTTCCTACGGAGAAAAAAGCATCACTCTGATCAACAGAGCTATTGACTATCATATGCAAGTTTGTACGAAACGCCCAAAATAATAAATACTTCTTTTTTTGTTTTGTTGCTCCTGTTGAGCCCTTTACAATGAATCGTTTTCATTGCCCCCTCCAAGAAAAACCCAAAAAAATATAAAACTGTTCAGAAAAATTCAAAAAAAGTAAAAAAATGTTCCGAAAAATAATTAAAAAAATATAAAACAACAAAAACAATAAAAAAAAAGTTCTTTTCAGAACTACCTCCCCGTTATTAAAAAATTGGTACAATATTTGGAACTGTGCCAACCTCTATTTCTCTTAGTTCGCTTCCCAGTTCGCTCGCCGGTACGCGAACCAGAAGCGAACCAAAAACAGTAAGTATAAGGGAAGGAAACAGACACTTATGTTAAAAGAAAGACAGCTATAGGGGAGTAAACTAGAGATACTATTACCCGTAATCCACTGCTGATGATGTCACATATTACATCATTCATGACATGCTCAGTGACATCATCAGCAGAGGATTGCGGGTTTTTTGCCAACGTGCCTTATCCACGGTTTAATAACGCTGCCTTTTGCTTTATATAAGTTTTCAAATTGTATGAAATATATACCAATAGGTCGTTATGAACCTTTAGGTAGTGCTTTTCTTCATGAGGTCTGGTCGCTTCCATACACATACAGATGTTTCAAAGATGATCAAGAAGTTTATCTGAATGGAGAGGAATGCACTGAGACGCCAGATCATTCACTAATGTGTAGGCACATACAGTTACACGGTTCATGCAACAAACACCGACCAAATATGGCTTGCGTGTTGCAAGGCACGCCAGTTCCTGCTATCATCCCCACGTTCAAGTTGTTGGAAAATGGTAGTTATTTGATGCTCAATAATGAAGATTGTTCTGAGTTAATTAAAAGTATTCCTTTTATCGTAACAGTAAGTGAACGGGTTATTTGCTGCAGAAATGTTCTATTTCCTCCCACACATGAACATAGGGAGTTTTCAATCTGGCCACAAATACCAACCTTGGGACAGATTTCAACGGCATGGCAAGAATAAGAGCTCTTTTGTCTCAGAGAGAGGTGGCCTTGAGTTCGGCCCGTGAAACTTTCGTGCTTCACATAGCGAACACCCGTACAGAGGTGCAGACCCTTTTCAATTCAGATTTGCCTTTCAATTTCAGCAAGATGGTTCCGACTATCTTTAACGCATCCTCCACAAAGACCCTGGCGCACTTTTTTAAAGTTGTTACCAGTGGTCTCGTGACTTCATTTGAGAAAATCTTTGGAGTCATCCCTGCTTCCTTTCATTCTATTTTCTCCACTCTGGTTCGTGGATTGGCATTTTTACTTGCATTACCAGCGGACGCTCTTGTGCTTTTTACATTTTTAAATATGGATGTCCCTCCTATGCAACCTCCCACCCTGCAGCTGCTGACACTGTTCCGCAATCGCATGCTAGAATATTATGGCACAATGCCGTTGGCGATATTAAGCACGGCATATGGATTATCTTTTCGATTCTCGTACTTCACCTGTGTCCAGCCTGTATTTCACTGCCTGACCTGTGATTTCGATTGGGCCATTGATTTGTGTCTCTGCGGACCGGTTTCTCCTGACGTCGACTTTAATCAGCTGATGACTCCTATCATTACTCACGAGTTGGTTTGTCCTGGCGAAAGGATTATGGCTGTGGCATTGATGCATGGACTACTTGGTCCCTGGAATTTACTGGCGGCAGCACAGTCTTTCTTGGAACAGAGCTTTCTTGAAAACCCACCGAGCTGTCCTCTGATGGTGATAGAGGATCCGGTGCTGGGAGAGCACGTATGTTCTTTTCCGCTTTTAAATTGGATGGCTGAACTGTTTTCGGATGAAGACGGTGACTTCCTATTGGAGGCTGTTGCAGCTTATTTTGCATACACAGTTATGTCATAGACCTTTTTCATGTTTGATATGCTGAGTACTAGCATTTCATTGACAATTCATTGACTTATTTGTCAAGTTTTTATTATTTACCTTGCCTATTGGCTTAAGACTCGATAAAGTACTTGGCTGTTTTATTTTTCTTTAGCATTAAATTATCCTAGTTTTTAATGCTTTACCTTGCGGACCGTCCACATATAAACTTGCAATCTGCTCTCATGAGATGGCACTTCTATTATCTTATTCAGTTCGTTTCCGGATCATGGGGAGGTGTCATCTAGGTCCTGGATATCTTTACACCGTGTTAAGTTAGCATGGGCTCATTACCGGTTTAAACGCCATTTTTCCTTTTTTGCAACTTCTGCACACGACACTTAGTTGTTGCTTTAGCTTTCCACCTAGTAGTTCATCGTGGTTTACATGAGAATAATATGTTATTGCTCTACTATCTGCTTTGCTTGTTAAACTATATCTGTACAGCGAGTGCTAAAGTTTCAAGAACAACACGATACAGAATTGTTATGAGGTCTGATCTCCACGACTTCATACTCATAACATAAGTGCAACTTCTGCCAATTCTGGGCATGAGGCGGGTTTTATATTGCTTTGCCGAACACACATACACAACAGTTGATGCGGTTCACATGAAGAGAGAGCTGGTGTATGCTGATGTGATTCCTTCAAATCTAAGACACTAAAGTATGGGCACGCCCTAAACCAACACAAAGAGACCTTCTTAGCAAATAATATAATATGTGTATTAGGGAGGGTGAGATATAAGCAGCCGCGGGCCGTGGAGGGAGTTACGGTGAGGCAGGGAGGCGGGGAGGGGGAGAAGCAGGGTGGAGCCCTCTCTACCTTGCCCCTCCCCCTCCCCGCCCTCCCTGCCCCACCGGAACTCCCTCCACGGCCCGCGGCTGCTTATAAGTGTTGCTAACTCTTATTCATTTACAGCATGTTAACATACTGTCACCATTCGCTTTTTATGTACTAGTAACTATGCTGGTAATTTTGCTACTGATAATATGTGTACTTGTATTCTCCACCCTGCTTCTCCCCCTCCCCGCCTCCCTGCCTCACCGTAACTCCCTCCACGGCCCGCGGCTGCTTATAAGTGTTGCTAACTCTTATTCATTTACAGCATGTTAACATACTATCACCATTCGCTTTTTATGTACTAGTAACTATGCTGGTAATTTTGCTACTGATAATATGTGTACTTGTATTATCTAAGATACTACGCCTGAGAAGACGGCATTAGTAAATAAACATTTCAAATACACATGTGTTCTTCTTAACTCCATGTTCTGGTTTCTAAGAAATATATAACGACCGACTGTTCATGAGTTCCACGTATCCTGAGGTACTATAAGTTCATATTCTGGATTGTCTAAACATTGAGAGTTTGTTATATCCAATGTGACACTGTACCTAGCTTGCTAAGGAGTTTTTGATTACTAACGTGAGTTTTGGGACACCCTAATTCGCCGAGGTTCCAATCCTCTGTCCACAGTTCTGTGTGAGAACAGAAACCCTGCGACAGGGGCACCCCCGACCCTTGCTGGAGCTTCATCACACTTGCGATACAACTCCAGCAATGCGCCACCTTTACGGCACAGATACATCACACATCTGTGCTGTTTTTGCCCCATGATGCGCCGCATTGTAAATGCAGCACACCATAGGTGACGGAACAGCGGCACAGAATGACTAACACATCCCTGGTGATGCGCCAGTCATCATAAATGTATCCCTATGCTTCTTATCTTGTTAGAGATGAACCGCCATATGTATCATCAAAGTTTTTTGCATTTCCTAAATAGCGAACTTTAAGGAATAAATAGCGATTCTTTACCATTCCTAGTTTGCGATTAGCTATTTGCTAATTACAAATTACCCATTCATTTCCTTCATTTCCATAGGGCGGTTGGACTCACTTTTAGCTCGAACGGCTGAATGGATTTCCACGAAACTTGGCAAAATTGTAGGGACTGGTAGCCCGATGTGCCTTTGCTATGTCTCAAGATATATGCTCCAGTGGTTTTTACGAAAATTAACTTTGAAAAATATATATTGGGCTACATTGGCCTATATATATGTTGGAGCCCAAATGTAGCCCAATGTAGCCCAATGAAGCCCAATGTAGCCCAATGTAGCCCAAAGATGGCCGCCAGACACACAAAAAAACAAATGTAGCCCAAATATCAGCCAGATGTAGCCCAACTATAGCCCAGTGACAGAATGACCAATCAGCTTCGCAAACCTCCGTTACGCGAAGCGGAGCGCTGTTACAGATATATATCTTTTTTTGAACGTTAATTTCTCAAAATCCACTGGAGCACATATATTGAGACCTAGCAAAGGCACATCGGGCTACCAGTCCCTAATATTTTGCCAAGTTTCGTGCAAATCCATTCAGCCGTTCGATTATTATTATTATTTTTTTTTTTTGCCCCGCGGGGCCCTTTTAAAACCTCCACATCAAACCTAGGGGGTCAGCGAGGATCTACTATGCCCCCTTATAGTTATTTCCCCCTTTGTTTTGACCTCCTCTTGTCTCTCGATCCTACCGAGAGACAAGATGGCGGCCGCTACGGACTTTTTGGAATGTTGACAGACGCCGGAGAACCAATCAGCTTCGCTTCACAAACCTCCGTTGCGCGTAAAGTACGCGTCCTGGGACGCTGCCAGGTCCGCTGTTACAGATATATATCTTTTTTTAAACGTTAATTTCTCAAAATCCACTGGAGCACATATATTGAGACCTACAAAAGGCACATCGGGCTACCAGTCCCTACAATTTTGCCAAGTTTCGTGCAAATCCATTCAGCCGTTCGGGCTAAAAGTGAGGCCAACCGCCCTATGGAAAACTCAATGTTAAAAACACGTTTTGGGACCCCCCTTTTTTCTCGGCCCCCCCTTGACGAACCCCCCCCAAATTTTCAAGGGCTGCTCAGAAACACAATGTGCCATTTTCCTGAAAATTTCAGCCGATTTCGTCCACAAACGCCAAAGTTATTAGACATAGAATTTTCAAAAATCCCATAGAGAAAAAATCCTAACTATATATACCTACTGGCGACCGCCAGTAGGTAATATATATATATATATATATATATATGTATTATTTTTGGTGATATAATTTTTATAATTATAGAAATTATTTATTAAAATTAAATTTTTAAAATAATTATTTCTAAGTTTATATTAAATATATTTATTACTATATTAGTTTTAACTTAATTTTAAGACATTTAAAAAAATCGATATTTTGACAGTCTATATTTTTGTAAGTCGATATTTTGGAGTCGATATTTTGGTACTTACCTGTTTGTAGATAGGGAGTCGATATTTTGTCACTCGATATTTTTCACTCGATATTTGTGTATCTCGATATTTGTGACGTCGATATTATGTCAGTGATCCCACCCTAACACCTCAGTAACCATGAGCCCAAGTCCGCTTAGCTATAGCATCACACATGCCCTCCTACCCACATCCAGAGAGTCAAGTGAATTGACACAATGATCTAAACCCTCTCAGGGATCTCGGTAACAGGATAACTCCTTTCACTCTCAGATTCGTATTCATCCACAAGAAGATATAACAGAGACACAAAGGAAGTGTGAAATGTTTATTTAAATCATCCTGCCCTAGAATGCTGTATTTATGCCAGAATTTGAAAACAAATGCCTAACGAAAATGCAGTCAGCATAGTCAGTAAACCATATAGTATGAAAAGCCATGTCATATTAGAAGACAGATAAGCCTATCCCCCTCCCTTTCTACAGAAGTGGAATGATTATACAACAAAGATCTCTGGGATTAATAGCGCACCCTGTACCTTAGGATACACGGGTGGATGTTCTACAGCTCAGACACAGCCGTGATCTCCTCTCTCTCTATCTATGTTACATTACTATGCATACCCATATGACCAGGCTCACATGCTCACAAACAACAGCGGCACTTATGTGTTGTGTCTAGGTGCTAGTGCCTCACCATAACAAAATAAGAATGGACATTGTTGTTTGTGTTCATGTGACAGTGGGAAAAGGATCTTCTTTCCCATCTCTGCTGCTTCCCTGCTGAACTTCAGAATCTCACACTCTAGCTCTGATTCCACCACATCGTGACGACCCTCATAACCATGGTGCCTGTTTAAAAAGAGTGTTAGCGAAGCCAGGTTACTGCACTAACAAAGGGACTGGCATAAACAGGACATTTGTTATTGAGAAGCACGTTACAACATTGAGACTTGTGTGATTACTGAGGCGCGCTTGCAAGAAAGAGACTTGCTTGACTCATTGAGAAGCACTGAATAATGGATGCTTTACAAATACAGAAATGTCAATCTCCTTAAAAGGACTCTTTGAGAACTGACCATTTTTATTGGTAGCTAAGTCTGAGTTGCCATAATAGTCTAGAGTTATGACCTAAACAGCTCCCGGAATCAAGCCAAGAAATCTTCATGTAACCCATTTGTGAACTTGAATGTTTTTCTTGGTACACCTTTTCAAGTAGAACTTATACAGTGGTTTGATAAGAAATCGATCACCTTTAACTATTCCTGAGATAATTGTGTTCTGTTTTCTGATTACAAGGCAAGTCCACAAGCAAAAATGGAGGTGGCTCATGAACATTCAAACCCTCAGCATCTCAGTATCGGAAGGCACAACGTAGGTCAAGAGAAGAGTCAATTTAGATGATCGGTCAGTAAACATTTTGCTTTTCAAGAACAAACTCATGGGAGTTTGTTTTTGAAAGACAAATAAATAATGACCTCCATAATGTGGACATTTTTCCCAAGATATAAGGGTTGTGAGGGTAATTTTTGTTCTGCCAGGTTTTTCGATCACACTGCCAGCCCTAAATATGACGGGTGGTCTCATGACTTTGTCAGAATACGTTTTCCTTTGGCAAACCGAAATGGGGCACCATCAATGGAAGTCTAGAGATCAGAATTGAGCAGATGGATCAAGGGTTTGCCTCCTTCGTATTTGATCCAGGTTCCCCCTGTTGACAAACACTATATCGGGCCCTATGTGAAGGCAAAGAGTATTAGGCTCATGTCATAGTTCTCATTTTTAAACATTTATTTTATTGCAGTCAGGTCCTTTCTATATCAAAGTGTCCCCAAATCAACAGTTTTGTTAACAGTGGAAAGAGGGTTTTTAAAAACCCTTCATATTTTGGACCTTTTAATGTCTAATTCCTTTTTATGTTGGCTATTCAAACTAACAAAATAATCACACAACAATTATTGCTACCGCTTTTTCTTTTCAGAAATCATTTAACAACAGCCCCACAGTGTGAAAACAGAATATATGCAACACTCATCTCCAGGGGCCAGTTTGATAACACTAGCTAGCTAGACTTCATATTATGAAAGAGGTATAATTTTCATTCCAATATGTTATGTTATACACATTTACTAGCACACCTCTGCCATTTTGTAAGATCCCCTTAGTTGATGAGTCTGGCGGTCCTCAGATCACCAGACTCTTAGTGGGGGTTGGTGGTGATCTTGCGACTGCCACATTATGACACAAGTGGTTGTGTCGCCTTAGGACCCCAGACATCACCGGAAAACCACCATTCACTGGTGGTGGCCCAGCTGTCCAGAGGCATCCATATATTTGGCGGGACTGCGATGGTCCCGCCAAGCATATTAGGATTTTGCTCTCCGCCAGGGTTTTCAAGGTGTTCCTGCACCATGAAAACACTGGTGAAGAGGAAACAAAGGGAACCCTACAAGCCCCCCTTTTGCCTAACGCCCTGTGGATGCACACAGGGGGTCACACATGTGCCTCCCTGTGTGCATTCACAGAAGTTCCAGCATGGCGTAGACTTTTCAGTCCATGCCATGCTGGAACTATTTTTGACGTTCTCATTGCCGTGCCTATTTTATAGACACCGCCGTGGGAACGCCATAGGAATAGCCCGAAACAACTAAAAAGTAATTATACAGCAGGTGGTTTTCATGCCAGTTTGACGGTGCGGCAGCAGGGTTGTCCCGCCGCTGCACCGTCAAACTCATCATCATCGGCCCCTAAGTGTTTCTGGGGGCTGGAGATGGTGTATTATACTTTTCATTTTGCCAAATTTAACTTTGTATACATTTTACATAGATGGTTGGGAGAGGCTGCAGTGTCCTTAATGTGATGAACCTATTCTCGCTCCAGCATGCCCTTCCTCTAAAGTACACATATCCTAGCAAATACATTATACTGTATCCTTAGTAAAGTAATCAATAATGGAAATTAAAAGGTGATATATAATGTAACCAGTAATGTCATCACTGTTATCAGTAATGGCATCTGTCACATCATAGGCCAGGTCATGAGCATTCCATTTTTAGGGGAATTGTAGTTTGCATTGCAGGAGAGCGACTTATAGTTTGTTAAAAGACCTTAGATGGCGAATTTTAGTTTTTTTAGGTTTTGATAGTAAATCATAGCATCACTTTGTAGTGTTTTTCTGGGAATTTCTTACTTTTTTCCCATGTGAATGTTTCAGTGTTTGCTCTACCTGAACATTACTGTACTCCACAGAAAGAGTTGAACACAGGGCTTGACCTGTGCCCAAACCTGGTAGTCATTTGCTGGGGCATCCTTGCTGCCCCTGTGCCTACCAACAGGGCTGATGACTCTGTGTTTTTTTTGTAAACAAAATGATAACACTCAAATTCCAAAATTTGAGAGTTCTTTCAATTTTGTGTATTTGGGAAAATGTAAAGTAACATGGATTTGTAGAGTGCAAAACTTGTTGCCTGGGAGTAGGTGAGGGGTCTGCAAAAAGGATCAGTTGAAGAGCCCGGTTTTCAGTTTCTTGTGGATATCCGTAAGTGACATGGCTGACCTGATGTGCTGGAGAAGGCCGTTTCAGAACTTGGCTATCATGTAAGAGACGGGCCTCACTCCTGTCTTACTTCTATGGATACCAGGGGTGTGGGCAAGCACAAGCGATGCAGAGCGGAGGTTCCTGGTTGGCTGGTGGAAGTGTGGAACACATTTTCATTACGAATTGGCAGCTGCATGCCGTTGAATTTCAGAATGTGTGCAAATTGACTGTGTGCTAAATTCACTTTTTACTATTTTTCGTTCACTTTCTCCACAGTTCTGTGAATGTATCTGGCCCTCTTTAGTGCGCAGGCCCAGTCATCATTCCCCTTTATTTCGTTAATAGTTTTCCATGGCTACGAATGTGCCAATTTCAAGATGGTAGAACTAGATAATTCAAGCCATTAATCATCCAATCACATTTCTTGAAAAACTGTAAATGTGTTTAACAGAACAGACTGGTTTTCAGGATGGGAGCCGCTCTAAGGTGGCTAAAAAGCAAAACGTCCTATGGTAACTAAAATTGGAAATGCTTTGTTTGAACCTCCAATTAACAGTGTTTCCTCTGCACAGATCTGCTCAAAACGTCGGTTCTGGAGCCTTAGCTAGCATTACAAGTGTGAAAATGTTTCTGAAGATTTGCCAAACAGTGAAGAAGGTATAATCAATCCCCAAAAATATATTTACAATGAAAGATACAGCGGAACCATAACTATTATTAACTCTGTTATATACACACTTACTATTTAGGTTTGCCAGTTTTTTATTGGCTCACAACACGCTCTTGTGCTATGTGTGACATCAGATATGACACAATTGATGACATCACTTATAACATGAACACAGATATTGTTAATGGTGTTCTGATTTAAAATAAACAAACATATTGTCACACCTTTAAAAATGAAATAAAAAGAAAATGGAATATTAATACTGCGTACAGAGGGAGGGAAGATGATGGAGGGAAAACGACACAGAGAAAGGGAGCAATCGAGAGCTAAAGAGAAAGAGACAGAGAGAGAGAGTGAGGGGACATTAATGTAAGGGGGAAGAGAGACAGAGAGATAGATTAAACATGGAAGGCAGAGAGAGCCAGAAAGAAGAATGAGGCATGATGAAAGAGTGAAAGATAACGAATGAGATAGAGAGAGTTAGAAAGAAAATAAGAAAGCAAACAAAAAAGAGAGGGAGAAGAGAGAGAGAGACACACACAAATATAACAGACGAAAAGAGAGAAACAGTCAACAATATACATGGAAAGGTGAAAACTTCAGACAGCTGGAACACAGCGCAAACATGTAAGGACCACACATCCTTCAAGCCTTAACTAAAACCTACGAGCACCTCCCAAAAAAAGACTACCTCCCACTCTGCAACTATAAGCTCAAAGTCAATTGACCAACCATAGGATAGACAGACAGGTGGAAGAAACCATCCATGGTCAACAACATAAGCCACCAAATCCCTTCAGATTTCACCAACCCCCCCACATTCCCATCCTCAGCCAAAAGAAAGCCTACTTATGCCCGACCGCTTAACTGTGATTATGAAAGTATAGGGTTTTGTACAATAAAAAAGACAATTTTTGCAATCAATGATGCAGTGATGATATAATAATGGATAACATCATTGATCTCACTTGTGATGTAATAGATTATGTCACTGTGATATCACATACAGTGCATGGGCCAAACCTGCAGTGGGGTTTCCTGCTGTGTCTGCAGCAGCGGTCTGAGCCTTCCCTTCTGCCAAGCCTTGCAGAAACATTGACAATAATAAATGTTTTTCACATCCCTGTTCAAAGTGTACCTAAAATACCAAGTATATATTTGTATGCATGTATAATTTTGTTCAGGTTTTCTTCCAATTTTGCATACATTGTGTTGGACTTGTCCCTTTTGGCAGATTCACCCCGAAACTTTTTGCATTTTTCATAGCCTGTTTCTGTAACCTGGTGTTAGTGATTTTAGGCCTCTGTGCACTTTTTCACTGTGGTCCAGTGTTAAGTGTGTGCGCTCTCTGTGTATGTGTGCTGACAGTGGCTTGCCCTCCCATAGGAATGCATGGGGATATGTGTGTCCATGGTAGTTCCTGATGTGTGGGGAGTGCAGGGGCGAGTTTTGTATGTGCGAACTCGTGAGATTAAATGCTGCGTGACGGTGTGCACAGATTTAATGTGTCTAGTGTAGAAGGACCACTTTTAGAAGTTGGCATTTCTGTGTGCAGTGAATTTGAATTGACCGTCTGGCTTGTGAGTGACAGGGGCTGGCTGGTGTGCTTGGCTCCAGGATGGGTCTGCCCGGTGGTGAATGGAGAGATCTGCATGTAGATGGGAGGGAGGAGTTGCACCTGGGACCTGAATAGGGCTGGGCCTTCCCTCCACAATGCTGGCTCCACGCCCTGTGGTGCGTCTGATGTCCCCAGCCTGTCCAGTGAAAGGGTGAGAGGAGCTGAGTAAAACAAAGTGCTCAGGAGCTCCCCTGAACCCGTTGTAGCTGGTTCTCCCATTGCCTGCACCCTTTAGACAAAAGAAAAGGTTTATAAAAGGATGGGCTGTGACCCCATGTCTCTGGTCCACTTTTAGGATCCTGATTGCTGCAGGGCGTGCTGCTGGGGCCCAGGAGGACTTGTCAGGAGGGCTGCCTCCCTGGGCCCAGCTATGCCCTGGAACCTTTTTGCTGTATGTCCTTGATTGGGGACCTTGGGGACTGTGTGCTATGTTCCCCGCCCCAGGACTTTGGCTTCCCTTAGCGCTGCTGGAAGCGCTGCCTCTTGATGGCCCAGCGGAGGAGGAGCAGGACTGCGCAGAGCGATGCTGCAGCCCCCTTTGCGAGGGATTCCACCGAGATGGCCTTAGTGGTGCGCAGGTGCCCACCCCGCAACTTGGGCCATATTTGTATATTTTCCTGCGCTGGTGCCCACCCCGCAACTTTGCCTGAGTTTTGATTTTATGGATGGAGCGGGCACCCACCCCGCTTTCTATTTTTTTGTAAAGAGGGAGCCTACCCCTCATTGTGCCCCAGATTGCCGCCGCAGCCCGGCTGCACCAGAAGTCAGGCAAGTCAGCCTGTGATGGGGGTGGGGCTGCGGCAGGACCGGAAGCTGTGTGGCGTCGGCGCGGGGCTCCCATGAGAGATGGGAGCCCCGGTATGATCAACCTGAGGGATGTTCCTTCATGTATTTATATTCCAATTTATTGGTTATTTGATATCCACGCAGTAGGCCTATTTATGTTTTATTTCATAAGTATTTTCACTGTAAGGAAATATGTTGTATTTCTAACAATTTTTAGGAATTGTGACTTGTGTGTTGCAGATTATGTGAGGTATTTTTGTATCGAGTGTGGGGTTTTGTATTTTCTTATAAAACTGTTTTCCTTATATTTATTGGAATATAAACACATGAGGGAACATTATTTGGATTGTCAATAATGAAGATGCATTTTGGGGAATGCATTAAAGACTAAAACGAATCTTCCAACTCTTTGATTCCTTTTGGAAATAGGTGGTTTATTATTTTTTGAAGGAGCAAATTATTATTTGTTTATAAAACTGGAGTGTTAATGGACATGTTGCTCCCACCAGCAAGTAGGTGTTCCAACTTGCATACTAGTTTAAAATGGTAATACACCCTGTATTGAGGTGTGTGGGTACACTTTTAGAATTGTTGAAATTCATGGCTTGTTCAAAATCAATAATTACTTTTTTTGGGACTGCAAAATATCATTTATTTTGTTTGATTAATTTAAGGAGTTTGTCATAGTTTGCACTTTCCTTGTTTGGCTCTAGTGCATATATTAAAAGCACATTTGTGTTACAATATTGCCTATTTATTATGTACGTTTGAGTAAATGTTGCTTGGCATGATTTAAATGTCCTGACCATCCTCTATGTATTGTAATGTGCTGGGATTTATACGTTATTGTTAGTAGCATAGGCAATTATTATTTTTCATTACTTTCATTTTCTATGTCTCTCATAAAAAGTATGCACTGACTCTTTCAGCTCTTGGGAATATCTAAAAATCTTTGCCGAAATATTATCCTTTTCAAATACCTTCTTTTTGAAATGTTCAATAAATTTTCAATTTTCATTAGCTAACTCATCAAAAGGAGCATTATGTGGTGCTGCTAGCTGTTTATTCAATTAGCCAAGCAACAGTAACATTACATTCAGAACGCAAATCACTTGGAAACACAATATCAAGCAATTTTCAAAATTGTAGTGAACCTATGAACTTTGTTGTACCACTTTTCAGGCTCTTCTCTCAATTTTGAAAAATCTGTAGTAAAGAGATAAAGATCAGACCGTTTTCAAGGCACATGCTCTAAATTCCCTCCATGTACTTCTTTCAATGGAAACTCCAAACTTTTCCCTACTTCTGAGTGACTGACGGATCACTTCGCATTCCTTCCCATCTCTTTTACCTTCGTTTTACTTATTGTTCCCTTGTTCCATCTTTCTCTATACTTTTTCAAGTCACACCATTCCCTTGTTCCTTCAAATAAATCTTTAATGTGATCTCTTAAAATCATGAATCCCAATTCCATGTTTCATCATGAGTGAAATCCATTTTATAATTCTTTCTCACATTTTTCATTTTGCTGGTGTCAGCCTATTATTCATCAGCCAATTGTTCCAACCTATCATGTGCTTAATTCACAGATCTGATGCTTCTTTGATCAAATACCTAATTTCATCAACATTCTATGTCAATATATGTCTAAATCAATCATCCCACTTAACATTTCTCCAAATTCAGTTTATTTTGTATGCATTCGTTCCCTCCACAAGTTATGTCTAACCCTCAGTAGAAAATAGAACAGAATCCTAATGGCTTTTCAACACATTATCAAATATTTTCAGTCAAAACAATGTAACAAGCATTCAAAATAATTCAAAATAAGCCAGTGAACAACTACCAATCACACTGCTGCTCTGTCTAATGTCACCCTGTCACCATGGCTCTGTCAGCAACCAACCTATCACAGTGTGACTTTGTGGTAACCTCTCCTGAATATCCGTGCAGATGCCAGACTGACTGGCCAATTGCATTGTGGCTTCTCCATGAATGAGGAAAACAATTTCTAAGCCCTTATCTCAATGGACTCACACTATATATAACAAAATAAGCCTTGTCTGCTCAACCTAAATAGGAAGAAATTAGTAAGTCAAAGAAAAAAAGATCTCACAAACAAAAGAAACAGGAGTGGCAATGTTTCTTTATTGGTTCAAGTCAGTTCACACAAGGCAGACACCCATCAAGTGGTAATCTACCCTAGCTAATTCAGTTATTCCAGTGAACTTAGAAGTAAAAGACACCAAGCTAAATGAGACAATCAATCTCTTCTTCGAAAAAGGAAAACTTGCTTATTCAGAAATCCCTGTCAGTGAGTATGAGGCGCACCGCAAAATGCACTATCTTCTACAGAAACGTAAACTACAATATCTTGATATCTTGGATTTTGATGAAGTCTAATAACCAATCATAATTAATAAATAAAAAAACAAAATCTTAATAAAACTAAAATCTTTATAACCCAAAATCATAAATAGGAATAACACTTCAACTAAGAGTGATCAAACCACGAATTGAACCCAAAATGAACATTGAAAAAAAAAATGCCTCACATGGAATATACCAATCCATCTCACATTCAAAATTCACCAACACTCTAAAAACACATTACTCTGAGTCATCAAAATCATTCCGCCCTGTTCATACATACACTCCAGATTACTCAGGAGCAGCACTGCAAGACAGGTTTCATGGTTAAATCTTGATCCTAGAAACTCTACAATAGAAAATCCACTATCTCTATGGACTGTGCAAAAGAGAGAAAGAAGGATCCTCTATCAAAAAAGGGACGTGCTCTTCAACGTGCAACCATCCTCTGCTACCAAGATTTGTAAGAGTAAAACACTGTACCCCAAAGTCAAGACACCCCAATATTTACCTTTATGAGACCTACCATGTTTATGTGGATCATGTTCCTTGCGCTGGTCGCGGTCTGGTCGTGGACGGGCGCAGACGGGCTTGCCTTAGGTACGCCTTCGGTCGCCCTTATGTAGGGGAGGGTGTCAGGATTCGGGGAGGAGGCAGGAGAGTGGCTGGTTAGGGGGTGGGGCTAAGAGCAGGAGCGTCGGTAGAGCAGGAGGCGGGAAGCGCTAAGGTGCTGAAGAGGAGCGGGCAAAAGCTGAACCTGTGAAATAAAAGTCAAGAAAACTCGCACAAAACCAAATTGAGTGACACACAGAGCTAAGGAATGACGAGACTCCAAGTGCACAAAACCTGTGGCAGAGTCGGGTGCGGGGCTCGAACTCTGCTTCTGAGGGCTGCTGGCGGCAAATACCCAACTGGCAGAGCTTCCGGGGAGAGTGTTGCCTGGACCGAGGTCAAGGTGAATGCAGGCGCTCCCCGCAGCGGTCGTCGTTATGTAGGGGAGGGTGGCGGGATTCGAGGAGGAGGCGGGAGAGTGGCTGGTCAGGGGGAGGGCCTAAGAGGAGGAGCAGGAGCGTCAGTAGAGCGGGAGGCAAGAAGCGCGAAGGCATTGAAGAAGAGCGTGCAGAAGCTGAACCGGTGAAATAAAATAAAGAGAACACGCACAAAACCAAATTGAGTGACACACAGAGCTAAGGAATGACGAGACTCCAAGTGCACAAAACCTGTGGCAGAGTCGGGAGCGGGGCTCAAACTCTGCTTCTGAGGGCTGCTGACGGCAAATACCCAACTGGCGGAGCTGCCGGGGAGAGTGCTGCTTGGACCGAGGTAATTTGATGGCTCTGAGCCAAACAGTGGGATAGAGCAGCCGCCGTTGTTTTTACACACAATTTTTACATAGGAAATAAGAGATTTTGCAGAATCATCATGGTGTGAGCAAAAGTATAATTCCCTCAGTGTTAGAAGTGGGGGTCTCTAGTTGGCTGAGGTAGGTACCTTAATCCAAATGGGGACCCTTGCTTCTAGTCAGGGAAAGGAGGGACAAACTCTCAGATAACCCCTGGTCACCCCCTAGTAGCTTGGCACGAGCAGCCAGGCTTATCTCCAAGGCAATGTGTAAAGTATTTGCAACCACACTCCCAGTACCACAGTGATAACACCACAAATGAACACCACACTGGTTTTATGAAAATAGCAGTATCTTTGTCAAAAGGAATACGATGAGACCAAACGATAGAAATCCGACATATGTGTATTTGTAATATTTCACTTTGCTGGTTATTAGGCCAGCAATCACTTGTAGGTTCTTGCGGTATTAATGAGCTGTTCACGATGATCAAATGCAGTCCTTATGCAATGCTATGCCGTTCATAATGCAGTTCATAATGTAGTATTAGGACAGTCCTTAATGCATGTACTAATCAAGTTCGTAACGCAAGAATAATGCGTTTCGTAATGCAAGAACCAGGCAGTTCTTAATGCAAGAATAATGCGGTTCATAATGCAAGAATCAGGCAGTTCTTAATGCAAGAATAATGTGGCTCGTAATGCAAGAATAAGGCAGTTCGTAATGCAAGAATCAGGCAGTTCTTAATACAAGGAATATTGCAATAAGCCAATCTGCGCTCTCAGCTCGGGCTCCACTAGGCACAAACAGCAGAGAAAATAGTTGTAAGCTTAAAAGGGAGGCCCCAGCACTGCTAGGCAGATATGGATCACTCAGGGGCTCAGCGCCTCCCCAGGCCACATAGGCTTGTGGCTCCCGACCAGAGTCCAAGCCTTACCAGGGGGGTGCACTGCCTCACTCTCTCTCTCTCTCTGTTCGTCTGATGTCCTGCTGGCCGGCCCCGATGACGTTGCAGTTCTGTTGTTAGGCGACGCTGTAACTGGACGGGTTATGGCGCTGCCTTCTCCTTCGTTGACGATCTTGGGCAGATTCCTCTTGGCGAAAAAACAATCACGATCCCTTTCACCTTGCAGCTTCCTTAGCTTCTAGAAATCCTTTAGCACGTTGCGGCTCGGGCCAGCGGCAATCCTTACTCACAGCCTCAGTTATGATGACGGCTCGGGCCACTAACAGAAATGAAGCAGCATGGACGATGTTTCATGCTGCGGGGGCAATGTGGTCCCGGGGCACCTCGTAAACAGCACCACGGACCACACGGCAGTCTCAGGCGTGCAAAAAGCACACGCACCAAGCGTCGCTGAGACACAGTCTGAAATTTTGATGTTCCTGAGTTTCCACAACAGGGGACCATCTCTCCTCAGTCACTTGGAGACAAGTTACTTCAGGACACAATACACAGCAAAGTCCTCTCAAGCAGGGGACCCAGCACACAGCAACGTCCCTTGTCCTCTCCTTAGTCAAATCAGCAAACTGCAGGCCAGCCCCAGAACACACAGCAAGGGAAGTCCTTCTGTTCAGTCTCTTCAGCTGTTCTTCTTTGGCAGAGGTTCTGCTTAATTACGAAGTAATTTCAATCCTTTTGCAGTCTGGATTTCAGTCTTGCATTCAGGGGTTTCAGCTCTTACATTTATAACCCTAAATGCCTTTGAAGTCTTTGTGTTCAGGGGGCTCTGATCCCGGTCCAAACCAGACCTGGGTGTCTTTCTGCACACCCTCTTCCTTTGATAGTCAGGATCTGGCTCCCAGGCGCTCCACAGGAGGTGAAGCCATCCTTTGGTGGCAGCAACACAGCCCTCTTCACATCCGGGGGCTACTTGTCCTTCCACATCAAATGCAGGCCAGCCTGTTGCTGTCTCACCTACTCCTCCCTGGTGTCAGGACACTTCCCAGACCCTGTCACATCCAAACCCAGACAGGCAATGCACAACCAGGCAGAGGCACACAGGATGGCTTAAGACAAGAAACCAGCCGCTTCTAAAAGCGTGGTTTATAAAAACAGAATTTAACAAGCATTTGCAATGCAATAGGTCTCGTATTAGGAACGTTAGAGCTATTTGTATTGTAAATGACCCATTTTTTATTTAGGTTTTGTTTTTGAAAATAGCGAAATTAATAGCTTTGTCATTTACAATGCCAATAGTTATAACTCTCGCAAATGTGAAACCTATAGCATTTGTAATGCAATATGTGTTGTATTTCCGTGACTTACATGTATTGATATTACAAATAACAATGTTTTTTTTTAATTTTTAATAATTAATACTTAAATAAAAGTTATTGTAATTTATAATGGCAATAGCTTAAACTTTTGTAAATAACATTTGGGAAGATTATGTTCAGTGTATTTTATTGTGACAAAATCTAAGAACATATGTCAAATATTACCATCTTTTTGTTACATTTGTAATAAAGCTTGAAACATTGAGATAACATATTTGAACCAGTTGTTGTTGAATGGTTGCACAGATTGATGCTGTGGTGGAGCTCAGTGATGTTGTGGTGCCACTGAGTGATGCTGTGGTGGTGCTGAGTGATGCTGTATGCTATTCTATGTTTTGTTTTGCTATCCTATGTTTTGTTTAGTTATGCTATGCTATGCTGTTTTGTTATGCTATGCTATGTTTTGCTATGCTATGTTTTGCTATGCTATGCTATGTTATGCTATGCTATGTTTTGCTCTGCTTTGTTATGCTATGCTATGTTTTGTTGTGTTTTATTATGCTATGCTTTGTTTTGCTATGCTATGCTATGTTTTGTTGTGTTGGTATGCTATGCTGTGTTTTGCTATGCTATTATGTTTTGTTATGTTTTGTTCAGCCATGCTATGTTTTGTTTTGTTAAGCTATGCTGGTTTGTTGTGTTTAGTTATGCTATGTTTTGTTATGTTATGCTATGTTTTGTTATGTTATGCTATGTTTTGTTATGCTATGCTATGTTTTGTTTTGCTATCCTATGCTTTGTTTTGTTATGCTATGCTAGGTTTAGTTTTGCTATCCTATGCTTTGTTTTTTTATGCTATGTTTTGTTGTGTTTTGGTATGCTATGCTATGTTTTGTTTTGTTTTGCTAGGCTATGCTTTATGCTATGCTATGTTTTGTTATGCTATGCTATGTTTTGCTCTGCTATGCTTTGTTATGCTATTTTTTATGCTACTTTATGCTATGCTGTGCTTTGTTGTGTTTTATTATGCTATGCTTTGTTTTGTTATGCTATGCTATGTTTTGCTGTGTTTGGTATGCTATGCTGTGTTTTGCTATGCTATTATATGTTTTGTTGTGTTTTGTTAAGCTATGCTGTTTTGTTGTGTTTTGTTTTGCTATGTGTTGTTGTATTTTGTTATGCTATGTTTTGTTATGTTATGCTATGTTTTGTTATGCTATGTTTTGTTATGCTATGCTATGTTTTGTTATGCTATGCTATGCTTTGTTTTGTTATGCTTTGTTTTGTTATGCTATATTATGTTTTGTTGTGTTTTGCTATGCTATGTTTTTTTATGCTATGCTGTTTTGCTCTGCTATGCTTTGTTATGCTCTGCTATGTTTTTTTGTGTTTTATTATGCTATGCTATGTTTTGTTATGCTATGTTTTGTTATGCTATGCTAAGCTTTGTTTTGTTATGCTATGTTGTGTTGTGTTTTGTTATGCTATGTTGTGTTGTGTTTTGTTATGCTATGCTATGTTGTGTTTTGTTATGCTATGCTATGTTTTGCTATGCTATATTTTGTTATGTATGCTATGTTTTGTTATGCTATGGTTTGTTGTGTTTTGCTATGTTTTGTTATGCTATGTTTTGTTATGCTATGGTTTGTTGTGTTTTGCTATGTTATGCTATGATTTGTTTTGTTATGCTATGTTTTGTTATGCTATGCTTTGTTATGCTATGCTTTGTTATGCTATGCTTTGTTATGCTATGTTTTGTTATGCTATGCTAAGCTTTGTTTTGTTATGCTTTGTTGTGTTTTGTTATGCTATGCTATGTTTTGTTATGTATGCTATGGTTTGTTGTGTTTTGCTATGTTTTGTTATGCTATGTTTTGTTATGCTATGTTTTGTTATGCTATGCTTTGTTATGCTATGCTTTGTTATGCTATGCTTTGTTATGCTATGTTTTGTTATGCTATGCTAAGCTTTGTTTTGTTATGCTATGTTGTGTTTTGTTATGCTATGCTATGCTTTGTTGTTTTGTTATGCTTTGTTGTGTTTTGTTATGCTATGCTATGTTTTGTTATGTATGCTATGGTTTGTTGTGTTTTGCTATGTTTTGTTATGCTATGTTTTGTTATGCTATGTTTTGTTATGCTATGTTTTGTTATGCTATGTTTTGTTATGCTATGCTTTGTTGTGTTTTGCTATGTTTTGTTTTGCTATGCTATGCTTTGTTATACTATTCTATGTTTTGTTTTGCTATGCTTTGTTTTGTTATGCTATGTTTTGTTATGCTATGGTATGTTTTGTTGTGTTTTGTTATGCTATGCTTTGTTATGCTATGCTATGTTTTCCTATCCTATGCTTTGTTTTGTTATGCTATGCTATGTTTTGTTATGCTATGCTATGCTTTGTTTTGTTATGCTATGTTGTGTTTTGTTATGCTATGCTATGCTTTGTTGTTTTGTTATGCTTTGTTGTGTTTTGTTATGCTATGCTATGTTTTGATATGTATGTTATGGTTTGTTGTGTTTTGCTATGTTTTGTTATGCTATGTTTTGTTATGCTATGTTTTGTTATGCTATGTTTTGTTATGCTATGCTTTGTTGTGTTTTGCTATGTTTTGTTTTGCTATGCTATGCTTTGTTATACTATTCTATGTTTTGTTTTGCTATGCTTTGTTTTGTTATGCTATGTTTTGCTATGTTTTGTTATGCTATGGTATGTTTTGTTGTGTTTTGTTATGCTATGCTTTGTTATGCTATGCTATGTTTTCCTATCCTATGCTTTGTTTTGTTATGCTATGCTATGTTTTGTTATGCTATGCTGGTGAGGGTAAGTGAGGGTGAGTGAGAGTGGGTGAGTGAGGGTGGGTGAGTGAGGGTGGGTGGGTGAGGGTGGGTGGGTGAGTGAGGGTGAGTGAGGGTGAGTGTGTTAGAGCGAGGGTGAGGGTGAGAGGGTTGTGAGGTTGTGTGAGGGGGTGTGAGGGTGAGGGCGAGGGTGTGATGGTGTGTGAGGGTGAGAGGGTTGGGAGGGTGAGGGGGTGTGAGGGTGATATTCTCCCAAACCCTGATGTGCTGACCTCCTGATTAACACTCGACAATGAGTGGCGGAAAAGTGAATCAACTAATATGTGCACCATGTGCAGGAAACATCAATTAAAAAAACTGCAACAGAAGAAGTCCACAAGGTTTGTAGTGGGTTGGATGACTGGGCTGTAGCGATTTTTTTTCTGATTTATGAATCCCACAGACTTTTAACTGATATTTTACATTTTTTTTTAAAAAGATAAAAGCAGATGTACTGCCAGCTTTGAAATCGGAACACTCGTCTGTATATCAAACGCTTTGGAGTTTATTTCTTTAAATTGAAGATTGCATAAATGTATATTACACGTTAAAGATTTCTACTGATTTGTGGAAAGTATTGGAGGCTAAGTACAGTTGTGGTAATCAGCTGAGCATCGTTAACCACAGGACGTCTAGAGACAATCTTTTAGGACCCGCTTAGGGTGTGTGTGTGTGCCCTTTTTGTCCAAACCTCAGGTATTGTGTGTTTTTTATATAGCACTAGAAACAAGTAGCAGAGGGCGCACAAAGGATAAAGGTCAGGTAGCACAAGGGCAGTTAGCATGAGAGTACTGTCAGAAGTTAGGATAGGGCAGAGAGCACAGAAAAGTGAGAGGTAGAACTGAACGTGGCTGGAGAGGGAGAGCACAAAGGACAGAAGACTATGGGTAAACAGAGCGGGAGCAGTATCGGAGCACAGGATGGACAGAGACAAGTGGGGCAGAGGTGACAACAGTAGGGGGCACAATAATTGAGGCAGAGAGCCCCTCATTGCTCATCCGCTCCTGCCCCACGGTATCTACAGCCCCTCACTGCTTACCAGCTCCTGCCCAGGGGTATGAACCGTGCCTTGAGGCTCACCAGCTCCTGTTCCGAGGTATCTACAGCACCTCGCTGCTCCCCAGCTCCTGCCTACTGGGCTTCGCGGCATTTGATGGCTGAAGGGGAAACCCAAGGTGGGCAGAGCCAGGGAGGGAGGAGAGACAAAGTTCTGAAAAGCAGGGTATTTGATTAAAGTCAATGGAGGCATTTTGTTGTCAAGGGAGGAATAGAAGTAAAATTTAAAAAAGCACCCCGAGTGCCTGTGTAGACGGTGCCACGGCTCTCGGCTTACAGCCCAGGATTCCTTAGTATGAGTACCATCTTGAGAAAATGTAGGGACATTATGATGGAAGGAAGAGGGCGGGCAAAGCATAACGAGGAACGTGCCCCGAGCCTAGGACTCCACCCCGAGTGATAGTAATCTTTCCCCATCTGTGTGTGCGGGCCATAAAAAGGAGGGCGGAGAGGAGAGCACCTTGGCAGAATTAGGGCCCGGGGTGGCGAGAGTTTAGAACTAGTGAGGAAAAAATGTATTTGTTTACAACAGCTAGAGCAAACTGCGCCACTTTGCCTGCAAGTTGTCACCTCCCGGCGTAGCAGTGAGTGGGCTGCTTGTCTGAATGCTGCTGCCTGTGTGTTTTATCTAGGATTGCGCATTCCATTTGAATCCAATTGCATTGCGTCTGCCCAGGTCAAGGATGAATGGCTGTCAGATTCCCCGCGGAATGAAAAGAAGAAAAACAACAGCAGGAGCACGAGATAATCTGAGAAAAATGTTAATGGGCGGGAGGCGGGGAGGTGTAAATACACACTGCGAGAGCACAACCTGGAGAGCAGGTTTAGGCAGGAGGGGGAGGAGTGTTCATGCTGGGGCCAGCCGGGAGCAGCAGACTGGTGGGTCAGTTACTATACATATAAGTGGTTGTGCGCTGTAATTTGTATATAGCAATAAAGGGGATTACGACTGCCACCCTAGGGGTGACCTACCAAACAAGCCGAGTTTATGTGAAAATGTAAATTATTTGTAATCCACGCTGTATCTCCACAGTCCGGCCCCATCCACAAATGGGCTCATTGAGCCTGCCTCGTGCCTACATGAAGGGGGAATTACAGGGCAACAGCAGATGGAGGGGGGCGGGGAGGAGGCTGGGAGGAGAGGCTGAGAGGAAAGCAAAGAAAGGTGAGAAAAGGGAGAGCAGGAATAGAAAGCGGTGCGAGTGGGAAGAAGGAGAGAGAAGGAGGAAAGGCGGAACAGAAAAGAGGAATGGTTTAGGGGTTAGATGACAGCTAGCATGGAAGATAATTATGTACAAAATTCCCTTCTGAAAAGCAAGACTGCATCTAGGGTCAGGACTCGGAGTCTGCGCAGACAGGATTCTGTTTAAATGACACTCACACACAGTCTCACAGAGCTCGGCAGTGAATCTATGGCCAGTAGATGGCAGCAAATGTATGGGAATGATTAATAGAACAGAATGCTAGTCGTGACTGAAAGTTTATTAAAGCAGATGGGCTATCTAATTTTAAATACTCCTCGCTGCTAAAACAAGGAGGCCCATCCCTGCGGCTGTTGAACAGAGCATCAAAAGAAGCTCTCGGCATTGCAGTGGGCGGGGCAGCCGAACCCGAACCCTTTGAAGTAGCCAGGCTGAAAAAAATGCAATTAGGATGGCCTGCGGCCGTGAATAAGTGACGGCGGGGGGCGGGGCAGCTGAAGCCTTTGATGTGGCAAATGCTGCTGGCAGGGGGAAGCCTGTGGGGAAATGCAAGCTCGTGCACGGAGGAGCTTGTGGTCACGTGATTTCACGTGAACTATTGAGAATCCTCATCATAAAAAAGTGGATGGATCGGAAAAGGTCTCTCTACGAGACCTAAAAACCATCTTCCCAAAAAGATGTGCTAAAAAATTCTGAGTTCAGGCACACTAAACTCCATCTTTCCATCTCATGCCTATGGGAAGATATGCTGAAAACATGGGACACAGCCTCCCCCATTCTGTCCTATGGGCAAGATGGTCGTGCAACAGTGAAAAACCAATTTGGCAGTATTTCACTGTCAGGACATGGTACACACCTCAGTACATGTCCTGCCTTTCACATACACTGCACCCTGCTCAGGGGGGTACCATGGGCCGACTATAGGGGTGTCTGATGCGTATAAAAAGGGAAGGGTAAGGCCTGGCAAGTGAGTGCATTTGTCAAGACAACAAGGCAGTTAACAAACTGCACAGAGGCACTGCAGTGGCAGGCCTGAGATCTCTTTTTAGGCTACTTGTGTGGGTGGCATAATTAGTGCTGCAGCCCCACTAGTAGCATTTGCATTACCAGCCCTGGCACACATAGTGCACTTTACTAGGGTCTTTACTAGTACGACAAACATGCCAATCATGGAAAACCAATTACCACAACATTTTATACAGGGAGCACTTGCACTTTGACACTGATCAGCAGTGGCAAGGTGCACAATGCATCTAAGCCAGCAAAACAAAATCCATCACGGCATAAAAAATAGAGAAGGTAGAGGCAAGAAGTCAGGGGTAATCACGCCAAGAAACGCCTGGTCTAACACTCAGCACATCAGAGCACATTGAAAAAGAAACGTCATTATCTTAACCCCTTGTGCGCTGCGCCAATTCTCCAGCAGTGTGGGCGAATTAGCGAGTGGGTGGGATTCAGATGGCCCCCGGCTGTCCTCCGCAAACGCTCACCATCAGGTGGGACGGCCAGGGGCCGTCCGAAGCACTGAAGGGGTTAACATCTATGTACCTTAACATGTAAGCTCTATCCCAATTTCTTGAATAATTATTTAGCACCATCTATGCTAACACTATCCAGAGATGTTTGAACAAACAAGTTACATTTACGGTATCACACTATTTGAATGAATAGACTTCACTGAAGCAACGGAAAACATAATAGTATGTTGCTAATTACATCCAGATAGGAAAGTTTACTATGAGCAGAACAATAAAAACAGTGAAGAATATTCTAATACAATGCACCTTAACTGTACTCTGCAGAACTTGTAGACAGAGGATGTGCACAAAGGGGGAAAACACTGAAGGAGTGACAGAGACAGCTTCCTTCTTAATGATAATGGTGTTTTGCGCAGTAATGGGGCCTAACTAAAACACATCAAAATATACACTTCTACACATCATTGGAAATCTGTTTTAAAAGCAGTTGTATTAAATATGTGGAAAAAGGCGTGTAAATGCATTTCGCATATTGTTAATGATGCTCCAAAATATAAATCCATAAAATGTAGTTAGAAGAAAATTGGCAAACTACGCAGCATCAAAAGACATGTGTAAACCTTTCGAACCTGACAAGGAAAGTCATGATGTCATCCAAGTTATCAGACCAGGCTTCTGTGAACTGCAGTGAAGGAGAAATTAATGCCATTTTACAAAGAAGATTATTGGGATGAACGCTGTTTGGCAGGCCTCAGAACCTAACAAAGATTAAAAATGGGTCAAAAGCAACATTTGTTGATGTGCACCGTGGGCAGATGATGCATGATTGATTGGTCCATTGATATGAGTTTTGTAAAGAGTGACTGTTATCCGGTAACCAGGTGTCCTGGCGCTAATAAATTCAAAGGTGAAACAACGTTAATTGAGGGAAGACGAATGAGTCTTCAAGAGATTTTGGAATGACAGCAAGGAGGGGTCGAGTCTAAGGATGAGAGCCAAGCAGGGTAAAGCACCTGTGGTGCCTTGCAGGGTTCAACCCACCAGGGGGCCTCTAGGCTTTAATGGGGGCCCCATTTGGCTCAGGCGCAATGAATGTCTTTCAGATAAGGGAGGATCAGGGACCCCTTCATTACATTCTGCAGAGGGGCGCCATCATTTTGCATTACCCCACTGACTGCAAGGCATTCCAAGCTTTAGTGGTGGCTGAGATATAGGAAAAGGACTGATCACCCATCCGTGCCCTGTTAATTTCGAATTATTAATAAAAAAGGGCAGCTGTAGATAGGACGGGCAGATATAGTTGCTTCTCTTATTGTAAATGGAAATGTTTACAATGATTGTGACATGTTTACCTCTGTTTAAACAAATGAAAGGAAACCTTGACTATGGGCACCATAGTCTGCACCAAAATGAGGCAGGCCATTTAAAAAGTATTGGTAAACTCTGCTGTGCACATCATCTTTCTAAGGTTTGGCAGATGACTAGAGCCACTATTGTACTCCTTGTAATAAGATGCATAACTAATCAATAAAGTGTTAACTGCCTCATTACAGTGTAGAATACTCTAATCACCACTTCATAATTGCTATGTTATTAATGGCTATAAGTAATTCCCTGACTGCACTGACCTGCCTTGCATTCCAAGTTGAACTAAGAAGTGATAGTAAAATTCTGCGGCATTAAAGGTAGCTTCTTACCTGGTATTTCCAGTGCCATAAAGTACCTTCATTTGTATGTTTAACGAACACTGCAAATGGGCAGGCTGTCGATGTATTAGTGGAGCGTTCACTCTTCAAAGTATAAATGCACATCATGTAATGTATGTAGCTTACAGATTTCATAAAGTCAGTGGTGGGTGAAATACAGGAAACAAAGACTATGTGAATTTCTGGCCTCAGAGTAAAGCGTATCTCTCATAGTTATACCTCCTTAGGCGCGAGTAACTTAACCAGACCCTGTTTTATTTTTTTATGTTTTAATGCTTGCATTTTTGCTTTTCTCATGAGAAACCAGTCGCAAATCCCAGAGTGTGAGGCATTTTACAGGAATAGATTAATTATCTTGGTCTGACATTTAAACGATACATAAGCTGATAACATTATATTAAAGGAAGGTTATCTGAAGTAACAAAGATAATCCAAATGACACCTTTTATAGAAAACACATAAAAAACGAATAAAGCACATTTGTCCTAGCCTACGTTAGGCATTAGTAGTCCCTATTTGATGCCCTTTAAAATTTTACGTCAAGAACAGGGTTCCAATTTGTTGCAGATGCTGTTTTGAAATCATCTACTGTAGATTTAATGAACACATAATCCTCATTTTATTACAGTTAGCAACCTAATTATATAAAATGAGTCATAAATCCGCAAATGAATAAAGATGCTGTAAACAAAAGAAGACGGAAAAGGGTATTCATCAAAGTATTGAAAGCAACAAAACTCAGGCACACGTTTCCCTTAATTTAAAATGTGGCTATTTTCTCAATTCTCACTCAATCAATCTGCCTGACCATGGCAGCCAAGGTAAGCAAATGCATGGCACCATCTGTGGAGGGAGTACTCACCCCTGGTATATAGTTGCCCTCAGTCTTACACCAGTGACTGACTATGAGGGTGCGCCAGGCCATGACGTCTAAGAGATAACACCTAAAAAGTCAAAATAATGCAGTCCAACCAGGAGTTCTTACTACATGAAAATGAAAATAATGAAAGATAATCATTGCCTATGTTACTAACAATAACATACCAATCCCAGCACATTACAATACATAGAGGATGGTCAGTACATTTAAATCATGCCAAGGAACATTTACCCAAATGTACATAATAATAGAAGTACAGCAGAGATGAAAATCTTGAGAATTATGGTGTTAGTGGTTTCATTTCGGTTTTTGTTATGAGTTTGCATTCAGAACTTCTGGCCTTATTTACAAAGGTAAACTTACAATTTTGGTGTGAGACTCAGGGGTCGATTTATATAATGGCGGACAACCCATTGTTTCACCAGGGAGAGAGGGTAGATTACACCATCCCCCTGGAAAAGGGACTGCCAACCAAATGTATAAATGACAGTCCAGCTGGTAGTCATTTATAAAGCATTGGCAGGAACTGCCATCACGGCGATTCTCGTCAATACATATCGCTGCTTGGTGGAGAGTTGTATCAGCATGACCAAACAGGTTTCTGAATGCCGTCAGGTTCGGATTGGGATATTCCTAACGCCTAACTTGCATAATACTCTGTTGGTCGGAAACCTTCTGATTCGGTTAGAAAGACACGTTCCCGATCTGATTCGGACGGAGCAAATGCCGTTAGGAGGCCTTCCTAACTGCATCAGAATCGGCCCCTAATTTGGGAAGGTGTACATGTAGCAATTTCTCTGATTGCCCTTACTCTGTCAGGCCATCACGTCTGTAGCTAAACCAAAGGCCCATCTGCATCAAAATCAAGTGGGTGGACCTTCATGTTGGTGGTGGGCATACTCCATCACAGTTACTATGGAGTACACGCATAGTTTGTACCTCATCTTCTATCGCCCATATACTCTGTAGCATGGGTCGGAGGAGAGCGTATATTAAGAATTGGATGATTTTGGGGGAGGTCCTGGAAGGTTTGAAAATAAATGTGTTCAAAAAAGTCTCTGATGTTGGTTATCCCCCTTTTATTTCCAGGGGGCTAGGAGCCAGGAGTCTAGGTGTGGTTGTGGAAATGAGAGGCCCAGAAGTGAGATAATAGGGGCATATGTGTTTTTTGATTTTGTAAGGATAGGAAGTTGTGTCAGGGAGTGAAGAGCCACATCTACCAGTCAAGCTAAACCTCTAGGGACGCGTACTGGGAGGGTCAGGCTGTTTATCGCAGCCTGGGCCTGTGTTAATTGATGAGTCACATTCACCTCTAGTCCCTTTCCCGCAAGCCACCTGGAGAGCCATTGCAGTTGGGCCACTACATAGTAAGTTTCAAAATGAGGTGCTACCAGGTCACCCTGTGTGAAGCAGAGTCGTAGAGTGATAAGGCTGTGCAGTGGCGGCCAATCGCTCTTATGAGTTCCACCGACAAAGTGTCCAGTTCTTGAAGGCAGCGGTGCGTGGGGTGTAGGGGTAGGTTAACAAAATAGTAGAGGAGTCTCTGGATCACCACCATCTTATAGATGGCAACCTGGCCTTTAACTGAAAGTTGCAGTGTTCTTCAAAGGTCGTCTGGGATCACAATGAGGTCACCGCCTTGGTGAGATCGCAGTCTCATAGGTTGTTTATGGCATGGAAAATATTAATACTGAGGTATCAGAAGGTACGATCCTCCCATCTCACCTGGCCGGCTTCTAAGGAAATGGTGAGTGGGGGTTTGTATCGGCATAAGTGGAACAGGCAGGATTTGCCTTTATTGATGAAGAGTCCCTAGGCCCTACCAAATGTCTCTAGGGTTTGAGCAATTTAATCAAGTCTGTCCCTGATGTCATGGACGTATAGAAGGACATAATTGGCATATATGGATATGGCCTGTAGGCCATCCGGGAGGAAAATTCCCCATGTCCGACCCACCCCAATGCATCTTGAAGAGGAGGTGAAATGTAGCCCCTGAGCTTAATCCTTTCTTGTAGATTCTGATAGAGAAGAGAGACCATTTCTATGAAATTGGGTCCAATCTGAACCTAGAGAGAACTGCAAATTTATATGATCCAGTTAGTGTATCGAAGGCTTTTTTCAGATAAAAAATGTACGCAGCTGAGAATGGACATCAGCCGGGGCAGCGTTCATGCATCTGTATAATCTCTGTATGTTTTGGAGGTCGACTTGGTTATTATGAATCCACTCCTGTCTGGAAGGACTAGGTGAGAGACAAACCTATACAGTCAGTCTTGTTTGGAAGGTATTTTATAGTCTGTATTTAATAGCGCTATTGGACTATATGATGTGGGATCGAGAGGGTTCATGTGCAGTTTGAGGTCCGGGACAAGGGCCGCCTCATACATTAATGGGGAATGTTTCAGTATCCAGGGTTCCTTCGAAGTGCTGCGACAAATTTGGGGATTATGTTGCTTAGTATTTTGTATAATATTCAATCAGGAGGGCGTCGCTTACCGGGTTGGACAGGTTTTAATTGTCCCTTTTATTTCTTGCAGAGTGATGGGTTCTGCCATAATTGCACAGAAATCAGGTGGAAGTTCTGGCAGGTCAATTTCTTCGGGAATCTGTAGAGTTCAGCACAGTATTGAAAAAGTGAGTGGGAGAGGCAAATGATGGGTGTATGCTGGTGAAACCTGACTGTCCCTAAGGATGGGAATGGAATGTCTGCATTGGTCCTTTGAGAGGATTCAGGCCATGAGGCAGCCCAATTTATCCACTTCAGAGTGGACCTTAGCTATGTAGGCTGCCCAGTTGAGGCAGTGTAGCTTTTCCAGTAATACCACTTCCTCTTTGTGCAGAGCAGGGAGTTGTTCCGCCTCCTGGGTTTGGTCACTTTTTTAAGGTAATTGTCGATATAGGCATTTTCCACATGGTGGATCTCTTATTCCAGAGACTTGTGATTGCATCCCTGACTTGGATGCAATGGCCGTTAACCACTGCTTCATTGACTCCCATTCCAGGGATCTCATAGTGGCATTGTTTTTGTTTAATTCAAGGTATTCAAGTAGTCTAGTGACCATATCAGATAGGTGCGTCCTCAAGGAGGGATGGGGGCGTTTCCAGGTCAGACTGGATGGGCAAAGTAGGCCCCACTTCATGTCTAGGATCAGGGACTGGGGTCTAATATATCCCTCCCTGGGTTTTCCATCTGTGTGAGGGATGGGGAGGGGCCAGGGGAACACACTACCCTATCAAGACATATGTACAGGTTGTAGACTGACGAATAAAAAAAATACTGATGTAAGATGGGGTTCTGTAGCCTTCACATGTCTGTAAGTGACCAATGGTGTAGCATTTGAGGTTGTCTGAATTCTAGGGGGAAAGTGTAGGACCTGTCCAGGTTTGCATCCAATACTGAGTTGTAATCGCCTCCAATCAACCACGGTAGAGTCGCTGATTGTGCCAAGAGTGTGGATACGGATGCAAGGAAAGAATGTTGATATGTGTAGGCGGTGTAAATGTTACAGACGATCAAAGTGAGAACATCCAGTCTGCCCTCTAGAAGGACAAACTGACGTTTTGGGTCTAGGATGGTCCGGGCAGTCGTGAAAGGGACTCCGCAGATATCCATATCACGGTGTCCCTAGTCAGGGAGGACAAGCTAGTCATAATACCTGTCCCCACCAGTACCTCTGAATTTTCAGACCCTCATCATGTGTGGTATGGGACTCCTGGAGCAATCGTATATGTACTTTGAGTGGGAAAATCTGTTAAATATTTCATCAATTTAGATAGAGCAGTACTGAGAAGAAGAAATGAATTCTGGACTCCAGCATTAAAATTGTTGGAGTGAAAGTGAGTGGAAACGATTGATGGAAGCGGAAAGTCGACTGAATATGCCTTTTCTTGGTCTTTTTCTTCTCGTGTGTTCTGCAATTCAGCATGGTCGGCGAGGGAAGAAACAGAAGGAGAAGATTATGGGGTTTTTATACTTTGGTATAAAAGACCTTCTCTGGTAAGGCAATCACTAAGAGAAACCCCAAAGCTTAAATCCAACGAGAATGAGGACAAAAAAAAATAAGAATTAAAAAAATCATATATGTACTTTGCGATGTTGTGATAAGGAGTAGAGTTTGTATTGTAATATCTCATATATTCCATATTACTATCTTGTAGGTGTTAAGCATCATCAGTAAAGGAACCACATGGTCTCCCAAAAGTCTCCCCCAATTCCTACTTGCAGAATTATATACTAAACCAAGACGAGGTATTAAAGAGATTCCTCTTGAAATGGCAGATTGGACTTTGTTTGTTGATGGTTCTGATTTAAGAAACCAATTAGTAGCACTGAAGGCTGCCTATGCATATCTGCCAAATGTAACTTTAGCACAAGTGGCAGAGTTATTTGCATTGACATGAGTTTGTTGCCAGTCAGAACATTTAAATATGATGATTTCTACAGACAGCCAGTATGTTTTTGGAGTGGTCCATGATTTTGGTCAACTGTGATCACAGAGAGTGTTAATGACATCTTCTGGAGCTCCCACCAAGATGTGTCTCTATATACATGATTCATTGAAAGCAATACATCATCATCAAACATTATTCGATTTTTGTGACCAAAAAATCATGCAAGTATACATTAAAATTATATTACACAAATATCGATACAAAAATGTACAAAACTTTTTCATTGATAAAAGACTGTATTATCAGAAAATATCAATAAAAGTCAATAGCTCAGTTGCATATATTCAGAAGTTGTATAACAGAGAAGAATATCAGTCAAGACAACCATTAAGCCAACATAAGTGTGCAAGAAGACTACACATTTGCACAAAAAACAACAAGCAGAATACATAATATATAAAAACACAATTGAGATGTGGATAAAAGTTGCAGATATAAAAAAGCAGATCGAATCTAATTAAAACCCGTGGAGAACATGAGGAACCTTAGGTATTTATGACAAAGGGTAGTGAATCTGGAACAGATAAGTACTAGTAGGCTTATTTACAAGAAACTGATGCATCACTGGGTTAAAGAAGCGATGCGCTAGTTTCCTTGCACCTGCGAGAGAAACCCTTGTGCCACCATGGATGTTCTGTATTTACAATACGGCGCACCATGCCGCAAGGATTGACAGATGTGTCAGAAATCCTGATGTATCTGTTGGAGCAAAACCCACGCATTGCTGGAGTTGTGTCATAAGACTGATGTAACTCCAGCAATGCATTGGGGTGGCCTATTCTTATTGTACTGCGTCACTCATCATGCCTGATCCAAGCTGCCATAAGGTTTTGATGAGGAGGCATACTAGAAGTGGCGCAGTGAAATCATGTAGATTACACTGCGTCACTTCTATGAGGCTTTCTGGTGTTGGAATGCCCACCCTGCATACATTATACCTGACGCAGGTATAATATGGCGCAGGGGTTTACAAGGTGACGCATCTGCCAAGATGGGCACAACCTGGCGCATTCTTTATGTTGCAGCTGCGTCCCAAAAAGTGGTGCAACAGTGGGGCAAATGTATCACAAGGGCCTTATAAATAAGCCCCTAGTTGCGTAGTTTTACAGAATGATGCACTGTCATATATACACAAAGGAGCAAATTAGACAGTTTGTACCAGTCCCCCTTGGAAACATTAGTTGATAAAATATGTCCAGTCTAAAATAGGTCAAAAGGTGACGACTTGAACATAGTTTATTTTACACATCGACTGTCTGAACAAAACAGTGGCCACCCTGAGTGAGAAGGTCTGCTTCACCCAGTCAAGATTATTTTTCAGAATGCCAACGAGACCTGAAAATAAGCTTGGATGGAGGCATGGTATCTGAAGCAAGCAGTCCCGTAAAATTAACCCATTTAAATGTAACTCCTCTTTTTACCATACTGAGCACCATAGTAAAAATGGACGAAGACCAAATCTGTGATGACATTCATGGCCAATCCTTTGTGAATGATTTCAGGTGGGATGCCAAGGTCAAAAGGCCCCTCAAAAATGTGTCTTCCGTCATCTGGATCTGGTCAACAGGTGCATATCCCCATACCTCACATCAACATTTTGCCATTGTTAAAAGCAATACAATTGCCAAAGGAAATTGCAGTAGTCAAGTGTGCTGCCCTTAAAACGGAAAAATAAAAGGTAACCCATGGAAAAAAGTATGATGAGGTGGCTAGAAACCGTGCACTCGAAAATAAAACAGTGATTCAAGAAATTAACTAAGATGAAACAAGAATAAATTCTATACAAATTATAGAAAATGTAAATTAATTTTTGTTAAGTTCAATTCAAACTTTGAGCGAATTTAAAGACCTTCACGTGGAAGCTACAGAAGATGAGAAAAAGAAATGGGAAAAGTTGGGTTAGAAGAAAAATTATCAAGATGTATATGTTACCCCTGAATATAAGCATATTTTGTTGAATTCTATGTTTTAATCCATGGTATGCTTTCCACATGGACAATCTCATTCGGGGGATGGGGAGGGGGAACTTTCATACAACATCCGGAAAATACACATTTTAGAAATGTTGCTGATGATTTATGTTCAAGGTGTTTAGTCTGTCTGAAAAATAATCAGGGAAAGAAGACAGTTACAGCAATTAATCATATTGACAAATCAAAGTGCCCATTTACAAGACTGCAAGCAGATCTTGTGGAACTGCCAGTTTACAATGGCTTGAAACACATTCCTGTGATTGTCTGCTTGTTTTTTAAATGGGTCAAGGTTTATCCCACCTGGAGATTAGACAGCCTGGCAGTTGCCAAACTTTAGTTGAGAGAATTGATAATGTGATTTCATCTTCCAATGTCAACTAAAACGGATTGTGCTGTACAATTTTAGAATGAGATTTTGCAACTAGTGTGAACTGCGCTCCAAATTGATCGGAGCTTCCATTGTAGCTATTATTTCATTCTGGAGTGGTTGAGAGGATGAATGGGACCTTCAAGAATAAACTGGCCAAAGTATGTGCTTCTACTGGTTTGAAGTGACCAGATGCTCTTCCTCTTGCTTTGGAACAACAGATGGAACCCTGACATACCACCCTATGAGGTGACCATGGACACAGTTATGTGATTGGCAATACTCGTTTGGGTGCAGTTATTTCAATTAGTGATTAAATCATTCAAGATTACTGCAAAGGCCAGGCTGATATTGTGAAATCTATTTCTTCCCAGGTGTACTTGGCAACCAAAGCAATGAAAAAAATACAGTAAATACAGTACTATGATTTGAGCCCTGGTGACTGGATAGCTGTCACAAGATATGTGTGGAAATGTTGTCTTGAGGAGCGCTGGAAGGGTCCATACCAAGTGTTTTTGATGATGAACACTGCTGTAAAGTGTGCTGATTCCTATAGTGGAGCAACATCACTCACACAAAGAGAGTTAGGTGAGTGAATGAAGAAGTGGTAAAAACAACCACTGATCACAGAGTCAAGCTCAAATATGCAGCATGTATACAGAGGCTGTTGGTGAACATTTTGAAAGTAAAGCTGATGAAACTGGTGGGAACAACAACTAAGTCATAGAAGTCCATGCTGATGAAAGTGAAAATCCTGATGAAGGTACAAGTAGTGATTTCCAGTTTCAAAGTGCGGATCAGATTGAAGACCTATTGCAATGTCAAAGTCAAAGATAAGAGTGGCAGGACGAAGAATTAATCTCTGATCCAATCGGAGACTATAGTTGAAAATATGAGTCATAATGAACCCCAGAAGAAGAAAGCAGTTCAAGTGAATGGTGCAGCTGAATTTGATCTGACTTCAAATTCGTCTGTGAATGGAAAAGCTTTTTTAGTCATTTCAGGTGAAAAAGAAAGCACTGTCAACAAGAAAGATTAAAGTTGTTGCTTCGATACAAATTTACAGTAAAAAATTGAAAAGTCAAGAGGCTTTTGACAAAACAGGAGCAGGTTGGTTTAATTAAACACAGAGGCCAGGAGAGCATCAACAGAGCTGTTTCTGAAGACAGTTTCAATGTACAGATGTTCTGGCCAGTAATCTATGAAGTTCTTCAGCTACAATAAAACGATCACACATTCATGTAAAGCATGGAGATCTGGGCCCAGTCATGAACCATAAATGCAACCATCTGATATGGGGTAGATAGGTGGTTCTTGAGCTCGTGGAGAGCGAGTGTGGGCCATGTGTATGTGTCCAGATGTCTGGCATGGGGAGTGCATGATCACTGCGTGTAGTGTGCATGCTGTGTTCTGATTGTCTAAGTATTCCTAACTACATGTGCATCTGACTTTGTGGTGTTTTAGGAATGTGCCCCTTTGGCCAAACATGGTTTATTGGGGCTGATCTCGTTGGACCTGTTTGTGGTGTAACTGCTTATCAGGGGGATCGATCAGGGTTTTCCCTGTTTGCACATTTGTTTTCGGTCTAAGTATAACCCCACCTGTGACCTATCAATTGTCTGACCACGTATCTCTGACTCAGCGTTGATGGTAATGTCATCTCGGGTGAATTCAACAGAAATTATTAGAGTTCCTTATTTTGTGTACATATAACATGGTGGCCACTGATGTCATATTTATCAACATTCTCATCAATATGCATACTTTTGTCATAGTTTACATCAACATTGTTTTTACTGGTATTGACATTGCTATGTGTGCATAGATTATGGCGTAACTTTACATTGCATTTACTGGTATTGATGTTGTTATGCGTGCATAGATCAGGGCATGCCTTGACATAGCATTCACTGATATTAACATTCCCCATTCTAGCTGAATTTACAACTACATCCTTTTTCTCATATTTCATGACAGTCACATTTTTTAGGCTATATGTGTCTCTTTAGTGTCTGCTATCCTTTATCTAGCTATTTGCATACTAACTAATTTGAGAACTGTGTTTTTACAGCATACAGCAGGAAATCCCCATTTGTAGGAAACCACACATCAGTAGTACAAAAAGGATAACTAGAATCAATGATGTGAACAGTTAGGACACTCATAGGGGGAGCCAGGCAAAAAATACTATGACGCCAGTTCTGTTTAGGGACACCTCTCACCTTCTTTATGTCAGCTTGTAGACAATGCGGTGCTTGGATGGCAACAACGAGAGTTCAGTTTGTGAGATAATTTCAAGGAATAAATGTACAACAGAAAGCATCAATATTGGCACACACCCCACCTTCCATCACAGTTAACAAGCCCATCACATACGGATGGTGCATCACCATGAGGCGGATGGCTCTTAGTTTTTCCTTAATAGCGCTTAGGACAAGCTCAGTGTTTTCAATCATCTTCAGCATGTCCCACCTGGTTATTTGTAACCAGAGGGTATTCACCTTATTTTGCAAGGTGAAGAAGGGTGTTTGTTAGAAATGGGGGTCTCTATTTCTAGTTGGGATAAGGGAGTTACACTCCTGAAATCACCCCTGCTCATCCCCTTGGTAGCTTGGCATGAGCAGTCAGGCTTATCTTAGAGGCAGTGTGTAAATTATTTGCACATAACCAGCAGTAATACAGTGTAATCACTACAAAAGGACACCACACCAGTTTGGAAAAATATCCAATATTTTGATATACTTAAGACAAGACCGAAAAATAAAAATACAGTACTTAAAATCTTCAGTTATCAAAATAACATTGAAAAACAGTTCCTTGATGTCAATAGCTCAGTCCGGGGTTATCATGGCGTCATGAGCAAACGTATTCAAACAGTTCTGGCTGACCGCGGCGTCACGGACCAGATACGGTGTCGGGAAGACCCGCAAACAGTACCTTTTAGAAATGCAGGGCGTCGGTAACCTCTCGTTGAGCTTCCGAAAGCACGGCATCCGCAGGCATCAGTTTCGGAGGTCGGTTTGGTGTCGTCGGGCCCTCAAAGTCACACGCGTTGCAGGTCAAACTCCTCTTTGTTGAAGTCAGGAGCACTGGCATCGGTAGGCATCGGGTGCTGCGGTGCGAAGTGCAGCCGTGCGGCATGCGGTGCCCTCAAGTCGTGGTGCGAGCAGCGCTCTGTGGTGTGTCAGATGGTGTCATCAGGGAGACCAGGGTCACGGTGCAAAGTGAATGCGGTACTCATCGTGGTGCTGACAGGTCACACACAGTGCAAACAGCGTTGTCATCATTGCTGAAACGCTGTCATCGGCTGACGAACTGGAGTCGATGGCACTGGCGTACGTAGGCCAAGGCTGCAGTGCGGGATGATGGCGTTGCATTGTGTAACTTTACGAACGGTGCCCTTAAACCACTGTGCAAGCAGTGGCGTCAATTCTGGTTTTGAGCGTCTTCGCAGGGGATAGCAGTGTCATCGTGAAGCAAGGCAGTGCGAAGTCCGGTGCCCACAGGTCGCGGTGCGAGCAGCTGCTCGGTGGCAGCGTCAGTAGGTGTCTTCGGTGAGACCAGGGTCGCGGTGCCTCGTTGCAGCTGTGCCTTCAGGACACAAAGTCGGCAGCGGCATTGTAGACGGTGTTGGGTTGCTTTTTCTTCTGCTGCAGCACAAAACACACAGTCCCCAGTGCTGAGGGCAGAAGAGCTGGAAGTCTTTGCTGTTCCTGAGACTTCTTGAACAGGGGGCAAGCTCTACCTCAGGCCCTTGGAGAAACTCACAAATGTAGATTGCAAAAAGTCCAGTCCAGTACTTTCACTGCCCAAAACAGAAGCAGCCACTGCAGGCCAACACAGCAAAGCACACAACAAAGTGGTAGTTCCTCCTTACAGCTTCTCCAGCTCTTCTTCTTGGAAGTCTTCTTAATCCAAAAGAGTTCTAAAGTTCTGGGGTTTGGGCCCCAATATTTATACCCCCAAATACTTTGATCTCTGAAGGCAGAGAGTGTTTGTACCTAGTCCAGACCAGTTCAGGGTACATTCTGCCAGTGCACAACTTCTTCCTTTGTCAGTGTAGGCCAGGGTCAACAGACGCACCACAGGAGGTGGAGCCAGCATTTTGGAAGGCAGGTACAGCCCTATTCAGGTCCAGGTGCTACTCCTCTCACCACTCCCAATGCAAATAGGTCTATTTGGCCTAGTGCTGACTCACCCTGCCTCCTGGAGCCACCCCAGCCCCTGTCACTCACAAACTAGACATGCAATACACAACCTTGCAGAGGCAGGCTGGATGGTTAGGAAAGAAAATACCTACTTTCTAAAAGTGGTATTTTCAAACACTGAATTTTAAAACCAGCTTCACTAAAAGGTGTATTTAAGATTCTGAGTTCAGGCATACTAAATTTGTTTTTCTACCAGGTTCCCTGGATCAGTTAGGATTATAAGATGTTATAATCAAACTGCCCATTCTAGCCTATGGGAACAGATAGCTTTGCAATAGTGAAAAACGAAATTGGCTGTAATTCACTATCAGGACATGCCACACACACCAGGGGATTTCTTTTCACAAACAATGCACCCTGCCCACAGGGGTACCTTTGGCCGACCTTAGGGGTGGCTAACATGTAGAAAAGGGAAGGTTTCGGGACTGGCAAGTGGGTGCACTTGCCAAGTCGACATGGCAGTCCCAGACTGTACACAGGCTCTGCAATGGCAGGCCAGAGTTACATTTTATGAGCTGTTTGCGTGGGTGGCACAATCCAGTGCTGCAGCCCACCAAACAACATTTGATTTATGGGCCCTGGCACACGTAGTGCCCTTTACTAGGGACTGACACATAAATCAAATAGGCCAATCTTGGAAACACCAATCCATAACACATTTTACTACCGGAGCACTTGCACTTTACCACTGATCAGCAGTGAGAAATGTGCGCAAAACACTACTCCAGCAAAAACAGAGTCAAATCCAGGAGGTCAGGAAGCAAAAACTCAGGCGAAACATGCCAAAAGATGCCAAGTCTAACAGTATTCATATGCTTGAGTTTCATAGATCAGTCTAAATTCTTTTGGAGTGTCCTTGTACTGAGCCCAGCCACAATATTCAGCAGGTCTTCTTCTTCAAGCCTGATGCAACAGAGTTGTTTTCTTCTGTAGAAACTGTTTTCTTCTGTAGAAACTCAGACAGATCTTCTACAGGGATGACCAAGATTGGGGTGTGTATGGTCATGAGGGTGCAGCTGCCACTCCATCCGGGGACGAGCTGGGTGTAGGCAAGCTCACTACACTGTCAGTATATATCCATCAACGTGGAGGTACCCCATTGCAGGTCCAGTATATACAGTATTGCTTCACAGTTCTCATTTGAACCAAGCAGAAGGACTCCTTTGCCTCTTAAACACAAAGAATACAGTGTACGTTTCTGAACAATTAGGGGTTGCCCCTTCTCTTCCAACCATGTGTACCTATTAATCTCAGTATTCCAGATTTTCTGGCATGGTGTGTCTGTGCTGGCATTTGACCCCCCTCCCATGGGACTCATTTCCCCTAGTGTTGTCGAGGTGAATGGCCCTGCATTGGAATTCCATATCAGGAGTCCATTTGTCATTGAAAAAGGTGGCCCAAAATATGTTAAGGGCCACCCTCGGATCACCTATAGAGGCGGGAGCAAATGTATTTCTGCACTGGTGTGGTGGTCTAGCTACCTCCAAGAACTTCTTTTCTATGAAGTCTCAGGGCCAAAACACTGTCCTCCCCTATAGTGCCTCTTCTGCACTATATGTCTAGCTCAGTTCTAATGTCACTATGTTCAAAAATGTACATTGCTGTGGGGTTGGTCTCCTACCATATGATGCTTGCTACTGCTCTATTGGGTTCTACTCTATTGAGTTGTATCTTGTACCTAATACTACATAGGTACGGGTGAAAAAAGACATTGTGCTATCTCAGGGCTATCTCTTTGGATAAGTAAAGCCTGTATGTGCATACAGTGTGGGGTATTAGCGAACATATGTACCAAGACCGCTTCATGGTTTGAGTGCCCATGATGGTCATGTGCTGATCTCATGTGTTGTGTAGAAGTGCACTGTGTAGTGCAAGAGGAATGTTAGTGTTTGGTTCAGCATAAGTGTAAGTGAGGTGGAAGAGGTCCCTATATAAGCGTTACAAGAATGTCAAGGTAGGTTCCATGAAACTAGGTTGATTTCTGGCTCCGGAGGGGTATAGGAGCACCATGCTAAACAGAGAGTGTACACGAATGCATCAATAGCTAACTTGGGAAACATTTGTAGGTCTTGGGGTGGTCTTCTGGGGAGATGTCTGTCTTATGGGTGCCCAGGTGTGTGTTGGTGCAATGCAGAAAAGGGTCCTTTATCGAAAAATGCCCATAAAGTCAACTTGCAGTCTGTGTTCTTGAGTGATTGGCCTTGTTGAAATTCTTTTGGGAGCGTCGATTGAAGGGGCGGTGGGCCGATATAGCGATGGTGCATTTACAGCTTGATTGCATACCTGTTTAATAAGAGCTGTGGGTTGTAGGTTAGCTTGGAAAAAACACATTGTTAGACAGTTTTCAGAAAATTCCTGTACCTTCTTTTTAGGGATACATTCTATAGCTTCACTGTGGATGAAACTCTCTTGTGGGGTACTGGAAGGGAATGGTTGCATCTTTTAGGGAATGGTGAGTTTAAGTTGTTTTAGCATTATTTTGTCAGTACTTTGATCCCCCCTATCTTCTCTATTGCAGAGAGAGTACTTTTCTCTGTGGGCTGCTTACGTTAAATGTATGGGTGTATGTGTGTGTGTGTGTGTGTGTGTGTGTGTGTGTCAATTTATCAGTGCTGGGGTGTCTTTTTGACCTGCATGTGCTGTGTTCAAAGGAGGGGAAGTGGATGCTTAAATAGGTTTTTGGGCTTTTATGGGTATTGGTGATGTTTCCATTGTCACATGCATGTCCCTCAGGTCACTGCGCATGGTGTGTAATGAGGTTCTCCCTAATGGAGTTTGGTTATTGGGTTATGCCTTCATACTGGAAGGTTGGTGTGTTGGGTTACTTTTGGTATTCTTTAGGTGGGTTCCATTTGGCATTTACCTAGGTTTTTGGGTGATGCTGCTTCTAACATAGCATACCGGAGGTAGTGTGGGAGTTGTTCTTTGCCTCTGCATGGTTGTGTAATAGAGGCACGCATGGCTGAACAACGCATGCCTCTATCATGCAGCCTGAACCACAAATGCATCTTAACCATGTGTTCCTTTACCACGCAATTTCGTGGTAAAGGCATGAATGCTAAAGGGGTATGCAAGGCTATTGTGAACGCCCTCCCCTTGCCCTAACCTGCAAACCTTCAACCTGCCCCCCCACTGTGAGGTCCAAATACCCGACCCCCTCGCACACCCCATGCTGTCCCTAGCCCTTAATATACATTACCCTACCCCCTCCCACCCCCTGAGCTGTCCTTAAAACTACCCCAACCCTTTCCACTGTCCTTTGGCCTAAAACCCTAATCCCTATTTGAAAAAACACCCGACCCCCAACCCTCCTCAGCCCTAAGACAACTACCCTGCTCTCCCCTAAGCCCAAAAACTGCCCTGGCTACCCATTCTCCTCCTCCTGCCCTGCGGCCTAAAAGTCTCTCCCTCTCTCTACCCGACCCCCTCTCACTCCCTTGCACTGTCACTAAAAGTACCCCAACCCCTTTCACTGTCCTTAGGCCTCATACCCTAATCCTAATTCTAAAAAACGACCCCAACCCCCCACTAGCCCTGAAAACTACCCGGACCCTTCCCCAGCCCTGAAAACTACCTTCGACCCCCTAGCCCTGAAAACGGCCGACCCCTCCCCATCCCTAAAAATGACCCCGACACCCCCAGCCCTGAAAATGACCCTTACCCTCCAGCCCTGGAAATGACCCCTGACCCTCCAGGCCCGGAAAGCACCCCTGAACCCCCAGTCATGAAAACTTCCCCGACCCCCAGCGTTGAAAACACCCCGACCCCCCAGCCCTGAAAACGATCCTGACCCCCAACCCTGAAAATGACCCCCAACCCATACAAGCTAAAAAACCCGGCCCGAGCTCCACTTACCTCACTATGTCCTCTCTTCCTGGCGCCTACCTGCTTCCTCCGAGCTGCAGACAGCCGCTCGACTGCGCACTGCCTTAACCACGCATATGAGTGGTTAAGGCATATGCTTGGTTAAGGCAACTGTGGTAGCGCTTGCATAGTTCCATGGCTAAGGCGGAGGTGTTCCAACTCTTTCCCCCCTGTATGGCTCAGCAGAGAAGTGACTGGGATTGTGCTTGCTCGCTGTGTTTTCGACTAGAATCAATTGTGCGATTGGGCTTTGCCATGGTCAGCCCGATGTGGGTAATGGATTCTATGAATTTTCCCTTCGGACTGGGTGTCATGTGGTTGCTTGCTTCAGAGTTTTAAGGACAATATTGTCCTGGGTGTGTGGGAAACCTGGTTCCCTAAACTGAAGCATTTGGCTCATTTTGGAACTGCAACGGGGCATTCATTTGGTGGAAACCCTTGGGCTGGTGAGACTTACATAGCTCGTTCCAGGCTAGACTTTGGATTACTAGTCCTGGGTGCCAGTCTTTATGCACCCGGGGGCATGGCCAGTCAACCCCACCATGGCGATCAACAATGGAGGGAGGCCTAGCCCCTCAGGCCCTTAGATGGCGAACTCTAGCATGAATTCCCATCAATATAGTACTGCTGCCCTAAAAGGTGGCTGAAAATGTAGGTAAGGAAATGTATCTGGAAGCTGATACATCATGTTGGGGGTAGTTTTGAACCAACTACATGTTTATATTCTGTGACTGTGCTAGGGCATTGCCACCCCAGTCACCCATCCCTGCCACTGCTGTGGCCCGGTCCTTGCTAGGCTGTGCTCCATATCTGCTGCAGTGGTTGCCATGTGCTCAGCCAACCACCCAGCCCCTGTTGCGGTGAGTTGGCTGTTGCCTGATTTCCTTGGGGCTGATTATTTAATGTATTTGCATTGCTTTGGGCTTGGTTTAGGGGATGAGTGTTCTGTGGGGGCTGCCCTGGGACTATTCCTTTCTGCTCATTTATAGGTGGCTTAGGCCAGCCATGTGACCCATTTAGTGACAATAGAAGGCCTCTATGAGGCCCAACGGCAGCCAGCTTCCCCTAATCGTATGGCGAGGAAGAGGAGGACTGCCCGAGGACACCGCGGTAAACAGGTAAGTGGTTTTTGCTTTTTTTAAATTACTTTTAACTTATATCTTAATAGGGGGCTGGAGGCAGGCGGCGAGCCAACCCCTTCCACTGCGCTGCGAAGTGTGTGGAGATTTGCCTACTCCGCATTCTCCGCAGAACGCGGAGTAGGCAAATCTCCGCACACTCCGTGGGCGAAGCGGAGTTCTCCGCCCATGGTTAACCTAGGGACCATGTTGGTCCAGGGCTGTCCTGACTCTTAGCCCTATCGTTCCCTCATTCTATTTAGGAAATCAGCCAAGGTCTCACCAGGCTTCATGCTCTCTTCCATCAATCTTCCTATGTCTGGGCAGTCAGGGAATATATCTCTTAGGGCTATCCATATCTGGCATCTGTACACATTGAAAGAGGCCCACCGTTGCTCCGTGTTGATCAGCGTGACTGAAGGGATGTAGGCTCGGAAAAACACTGGTTTGGTCTGCTCCCCAGTGAGGCTGCAGGTCAGACGTTTGATGTCACATTTAGCTAAGTTGATTCATGCGGTGTTTTTCTCAATACATGAGATCCACTTTCCTGCCTTGCTGTCAATAGGGACAGATTGTTCTTGAGCCCGCCTTTGTCCATCTGTGCCCCTGGCACATAGATGGTCCCTGACACACCCTTCTGTAGTAGCGGACATATTTTGGCATGGAGTGGTTCTGTCTGTTTCTCCCTGACATAGCGGTCCTAGCTTCTCAAACACTCCTGCATGTAGAGGAAGTTCCATCACACATCTCCCTCTCCATGTCGGATGCAGTCTTCTGTCATGGATATGTCCTCTGGTTCAAAGGATCCCTCCTTCAGCCAAGGTCTATCATACTGGCCTTTCTTTTGGTCCAGTAGGACAGCAGATGGCAAAATTGGTGGCGCAAAGGCCTTGTCTTCTTCTCTGGGCATACTTTCTGAGGGGATCAATTTGCCTGGCTGGTGTGTTTGGGGGGAGCAGCAGACATCCTTGCTGTCCTTATGCGTGCGTAAAGGTGCCATTCTAGTCCTCCCTTGTCTTAGTTGTGTTTCAGTTAGGCTATTCTGATTTCTTAATTTTTGGTCAGCCCCTCTCCTATGCCGATGACCATATGGAGTGTGAATTTCAGTTAGGTTCTCTCTTCCAAGTTTTCTCCAGGGTGCAGCCTGGGACAAAGCTCTGGCTTTCTCTGGGGGAATGTGCATTGTTCTCCCTACCTGTGGGGCTTCCAAGGTAAAAGCTCTTTCACTCTCTATTCTCAACTCGTACCTCTCCTCAAACTCACACCTGGGCTACCTTCTTAGCTAAGGTCTGCACGCTGTTCTTCTTGGTAGCATTTTGACCTCAAGCTCACTCCCAGATTCTTCCTCCAAATCCTAAGCATCCCCTAGTGGAGCATATCCTACGGCTCCTGCCTCAGCGTCGGATCTCAGGGAGCTGGGACAACTATCTTCCCTTCCACTAGTGGTATCCTCCTCCAGAACTGTTATGAACCACCCTCTGACTCTGGGCATTCGAAGGGGTGGTTAGGAGCATGTGCTCCTCATTCTGCTGGGGCTTGATGGACTGTGACCGACGGATGGGGGGGTCGAACTTCTAGGGGGCCTGGCATCAGACTGGGAGGGGGCTGGCTTCTCCTGGGGGGCGGCTTGATCTGGTGGTGTCCTTACCCAAGGTCTGATGACTTGCTGCCCAATGAGGGGCCCACCAGTCCTCTCGAAAGGTGCATTGGTGTAATCCAGCGCAGGGGTGGCTGGGATGGCAGGCTTCAGAGAGAGCACTTCCCTGCTGGTGTATGATGGGGGAGGTGCAGACTTCTTAATTGCAGGCTTGAGGCTAGCCTTACAGGACGGGGCCACCTCAAGGATAGCCCAAAATTCTAGTAGGGCCTCTCGTTTGGCTCTCTTTTGACCTACATATCTGGTCTGTGTGTGTGTGAATTCTTTTGTGCTCTGTTACTTTGGTATTGAATGTTCTCACCCCAGGCCATGGAAATGCGTATGCCTTGGTATGAGCGTGCTACTCACGTCAGTGTTTCTCTGGCTTCCGAGCCTGTATGGGAAACCTAGCTTGCATGTGGTTAAGTGGTTTCTCCATGATGGATTAGGAGACTTGTTAAGGGGTTTATGCTTTTGACTTTCTTGAGTTTTTAATAATTTCAAATTCTACTCTGACACTGGGGAAACGATGTATAAGGGGTCATACCAGCAACACTCAGCTAGTTATAACCTCTATTTTGAGAAACAGAAAGCATAACAAAAAAAATTAACAATTGAAAAAGACAATGCAATGAAATCCTCATAACTTGTAAGAAAGTGCAATGGCAAGTTCAGAACAGTACGAGTTGAGTTTTAACAGCGAAACAGCAAATACGGAATACAGATTTATAGGAAAAAACGTTTATTGTTCCATTAATTCATAAACTTACTAACAGGACATAAGATTCACATTTGAAATTCAATTGCAAAATACAACAGCACCCAACATCAACAATGCATAAATGAAAAAAAACTTGAAAGAAACTAGAAGAGAAAAATTGACAGAAAAAGTTATTCCTTTGTCTAAAAATCTTAGCGCTATCCTATCACCTACTGTCTGAGGAGAGGGGATTCTATGTGTGGTACCTGGGGCTAAGTGAGCCTGATAGTCTGTCAGTATCGGCTTGGGGAGATAAATAGCAATGAGCGGAGAAAAAGGAACAACTTGACAATTATCGGCACTACCTGGCCAAACAGAAGCTACACCTTATTCACCAAGGTCCAAATGTTTTCCTAATGTACAAGTTACACCCTATATCACTCCAAGGGGTCATGCGTACTATCTGTGTAACGCTCAGCAGTCCTTGCAAGAAACCCACCTCTTCACTTCTTTCAGACACAGAAACTGACAGTCTCTGAGAAAACTCCTTTAACTAAATCAAATCAAATCAAAATATACTTTATTCGGCTATACAAAGATAACCATAAAAGATGCATGTAACAATACACAAGAAAAATCGGGCATGAATATAAATGCATAAAATGCAATAAAAAAAGCTGAAGGCCATTATCAGTATAATTTAAAAAGAACAAGACCAGCTTGCACAGTGCACTAAGAATTCATAGCTCATCCCATCATAAACATTACAAGATTTCCAAAAATGTCATTGGGTCCCGTATCAAATGACCATGCATAGTCTTGCTTTCAACATTGACTTTAGGTACCTCACCACAAATGGTATACAATCATCCTTTAGTAATTGCAGATATAAAAGTGCTGGTTGCACTTGCCTAAAGTTCATCTTTTTTAGAATAGGGACCAGAAAGTGTTTTTGTGGAACTGAGTACAAATTACAAAAGAACATAGAATGAGATAGATCCTGCGGAGACAGGCCGTCGCAGCCGCAGGGTACAAACCCATGACTAGTATAGCTGTCCTTTGGTCTTGCTAGCAAAAAATGTAAAGTGTGAGTCCTAAACCGGGTTAAAATAAACTTTTCATGGGTGGACATTGACCCTAAGAGATATGGCTCTGCTAGTGGGGTTGTTTTGAGCATTATGTGTCTACGAACACTTCCTTTTTTTAATTCCTGCTCATCCCTATCCAATTTTTTTTAATGCCAGATAAGAGGCCTTGACAAGCTCCACATCCATCCTAGTAATTTTTTCAGGCTTATGGAATAATTCTGCAAGCCCTGTCCCTTCAAGGCTATGTCTAATATAACTGAGCCACAAAATACTAGCAGCCTAATCCAGGGACATACATTCACGTATTATATTATGTGTAAGAGATAGCTCCGGGACCAGCCAGCATTTTAACCAGAATAGTATGGGGTGCATTGCTAAGGTGTCGCACAGATACTGAACACCCAAGAGGCTTTGAGGGGCCAGAAGCAGACGCTTTACAAATTTATTCTCTGCTATCTGTAGAGCATTAACCTTGTGGCCCCAGACTTCGCTCCCATAACTTGCAGTTGCCACACTTTTAGCATGATACAGCTTCAGCATAGCGCCTATTGGTCTTCTCCCTATCTTGGAGAAAAAATTAAAAATTGCCGCATTGGCCCCCTCCATGGCTCCCCTATTTTTACTAATTTGAGGTCCCCAATTTAACTTATCATCCAATATGACTTCTAAATATGAGAAAGCACTAGTGCGAGGAATAAGGACAGATCCAACCTTAAATTGGCAAACATTTTTTGGTCTCTGGCCCACCTGCATGACATAGGATTTAGTATGGTTAATGGCCATATCCCTATCCGACATAAAACTGGAGAAAGCATCCAGTAGGGTCTGTAGACCGAGTGCCGTTCTTGCCAATAAAACGGCATCATCCTTGTGGCGTAGCACGGGAAGACCATGAAGCCCTACATAGGGAAAATCTTCCTCCGTGCTACTCAGAGCCTTATCCGGATCGTTGATGTAAAAGTTGAATAGGAAGGGGGCCATCATGCACCCTTGTCTTACCCCCCTCTTAATATCTAAATCCCTAGTAACCCTAAGATCCTGGGAGAATCGTATATTAGCCCTAGATGACCTGTGTAGGTCTATTAGGAAGGTCACAAGGCCTTGCACTGCCACAGCTTGGCTCTATTGACACAGTCAAAAGCTGAAGACAGGTCCATTAAGGCAAGGTAAACAGTGCCCGAATGGGCAACAGTATATTTACTTAATATTAAGAAGAGATTGAGGCACTGTGACACAGTTGACCTACCGGGATGAAAACCATACTGGACGTCGGAGAAGATTTTAAACTCCTCCGCCCAGCTTGTCAGTCTGTCCAGAATTACGTGTCCCACAACCTTAACCACTGAATCAAGAAGGGAGATCGGCCTGTAGCACTTGGTGCTACTCCGATCCCCCTTCTTGAAGACAGGAACAATGGTCGAGGTCGACCAGGACTCAGGACCACCGCGCTTAGCGGCTTCGTTAAACACAGCAACCAAGATGGGTGCCCAAAAAGAGGGGTCTGATTTAAAAAGATCCAGGGAACGCCGTTCGAGCCTGGAGCTTTATTACTTGTTAGGCCAAGAATACCTTCCATTACCTTACCCGTTTCAAATATTACCGTAGGAAAATTGCTGATATGTCTAGCATTAAGAGGGGGCTCCATAGGGCATCCAAACATGGAGGTGAAATGTGGGAGTCGAGAGACCTTGTCGTAATTTCATCAACGAGCGGACCATTAACGATGCTCCAGTACTTTGAGCTACTCTTTAACGTACAGAATCTATCCGTGCCTTCCAATCTTCATCCTTGAGTTCTCCTTTCCTCTCTGTCAGGCAATCCCTATAGTCCTTTCTACATGATCGAACATGGGAGATGTTTCGGGAATTACAGATAAAGACTCCCTAAGCTTTTTAACGGCCTTAGAACAGGCAGCATCAAACCATCTTGGTCCATATGACACTGATCTGCCCCAGGCGGTGCTTAAACGTTTTCCCACTTTGTTTACGTTGGAAGCATATGCCTTGATTACCTCACTAGGTAGGGAGCTAGCATCTAGACATAGTCCCACCTCAATGTTACACATTTCTCTAACCTTCTGATGGAAGGTATTTGGAGAAATCTGGGACCTTTTAAGCCGGCGTCTATTATCGCTAGCCCTTAACAATCCTAAATGCTTCTCGCCTCCAACCCGTACTGCCAGGGGGCCTTGCAGTTGCACATGTATGGGATTATGATCACTGTACGCACTATCTGCAATATGGAAGTTACCAACAGATGACTGCAGGGAAGAGGAAATCAAGATGAAATCAATAAATGATCCCTTCCCTCTCCCTTTGAAGGTAGGTACAGAAAAGTTGCAACTAGGATCAGAGATGGACATAGTGCACATCAAGTCCAAGTCATTTGATAAGCTGTTTAGAGCCTCTCCCGTCCTTGAATGTTCAAAATGAAACCCATTATGACAGGGACACCCCATCTCCGAGACTCTAATAGACGTGGGGTTACCACATAGATGACTATTAAAATCACCGGCAATCACAAGATTGTGAAGGATGGAACTATATGAGTGATGAATAAAACTGCCCAAGATAGCAATGTTGTTAGAATCTGAAGGGGATGGCACTGCATTATCAAAATTAGTTAAACCCCATCTTTTGTCTCCCTGCTGCAGTATCATAGGCAGTATGCAAGGGCTAAATGATGGAATAACCTAACTCTGGCAGTCCACTGTCAGAGAGATATAAGTTACTAGTCCCCCCATGGGTCTGCCCCGAGTTGATGGTGTGGCTGGTACAAAAAAGGCCTGACAGCCCTCCAAGAAAAGATCACAGTCTATCAACCAAGTTTCCTGGAGATTGATAACAAGGAATTGTCTCACAAATTTAATCCACACCGGGACTTTAAATTTGTTCACCAAACCTGCTATATTCCATGATATTAAGTTCTTATTAGGAGTGCTATAGACTTCCTTAGTGTCAATCGCCAGGGTTTGGGATTGTGGGGGCTGTAGACCAACTAAGCTGTCCTCACCTACATCATTACACGCGTCTGCACCTAAATTTTCCGTAGATTCAATCACCGACTTATGTGGCTGCAATATGGTGGAAACAGCAACAGAACCCTCTATTACTTCAGTGCTCATAGATGCCCCCAGTCAATCGCACCCCTCAATTCCTGATAACGGGCCAAATCTATTATGTAAGTTTAACCTAAGGCCATAGCGGCCAGTGGGTAGGACTAGGGGAGGGGCCTCACGTGACGGCTGATGTATGTGCCTAAAGGATTGATCATGACAAGTACCACGTGGGTCAGTGGATTTTAAATCAGAACCTGAACGGGCTCCTACATGGTCGGGTCTGTAAAAGTGACCTAAAGGTAGAGCCCTAATCTTTGAGGCTAGCATGCTCAGATCCCTATGGGTATCTCCAAACAGGATCCTGCCTGCTAAGTGTGGATCATCGAAATTGATGATTATGAAATCACCTGTTCCTCTTTTGATACCTTTACCTATCCAGCTAACCCTGCGGACCATAATGATATTTCTAGCCACTCTAGTCCCCAATACTGTATTTAGTGAAAGCCAATGAAGGGTTTTATTTTTAAGTTGCTGATAATCTTCCCTGCCCCCCTGCGGGAGAGATGGAACATTCCCCAACACCACCACGTAGGGAGTAGATTCGGTGGAGAGATCTATTACTGGTAGTGCTTCTTCCCATGTTGGTTTAAATTCATGGCTTCTAGACTTAGATTGGGGACAATTAACGGTGGCATTATCAAACCCTCTCACACTGTTACAGTCAAGGGGAGGACATCTAGCGTCTTCTGTAGCAGATCCACCCTCCAACCTCGCTGAGGCTCCAGAGTGTAAGGAGGTGTGATGTGAGTGAAGTACTTTGGGAGGTACCTAGTTTATTTCTTTGGTTAGTCGGTGTACTGTTGCCCCACTGATAGATTGACCCGGATCCCTAACAAAGGGGCCGATTAGGATGGCGGACGGACAGTAGGAGGGACCGTCCGCATGGGCAGCGGCGGTCCCTCCATGGCAATTAGGATGTGACCGCCACCCTGGCGGTCACATCCTGGATATTTAACATTGCGGCGGGTGCTGCTTCAAGCAGCACCCGCCGCAATGTTAAAAGTGCATGTTTTACATTTACATGCACAAAGCGGCAGGCACCGCGCGGTGCCTGCCGCTTTGTGCATGTAAATACTGGGGGGTACCCATGTGCACCCCCCACCCGCCTACACCCTGGGGGCCCGCAACGGGCCCCCAAAATCAAAAGTACACATGCTTTTCCACGGCGGAAAAACCGCCGCGGAAAAGCATGTTTACTAATGCATCCTAATTTGGCTGGCGGTATCTGATAGACACTGCCAGCCAAATGAGAGCTTTTCCGCCGCGGTTGTAATCCGACCGCGGCGGAAAAGCAGCGGACAGAAACCAAGACCCACAAGCCATCGTAATGCGGCGGTGGGTCTTTGGTGACTCCGCAGAGGATTTTCCGCCTCCTCCGGGCCGGCGGTGGCTTCCGCCGGCCCGGAGGAGGCGGAAAATCCTCCATCCTAATCGGCCCCTATATCTGGTACAGCCGGGGTTGGTGGCTTGCAAGTAGATGCAAATAAAACCTCCTCAATACGGGTCAGTCTCATGAAGATAGGGGCCAATTTCATATCTAATATGTTAGCTAAGGAAGCCTCTAGTGTAGCTAGTGCCTCATTAAGAGACAAATTGGGGTCCAATGCAGGGGGAGCTGCCATTAAACCTAGGGAGTTATCTCGCAAAACAGTTTTGGATTTTTTTTTGGGAAATCCACCCGGGGTTAAGTTTTTCCTTTTAGTCCCGCCCCTTTGTTACAGTAGCTCACTGTTGATCTGAGATACAGTGGGTAGCACTTCGGTTGGGCGAGAGGTAATATTTTTTGTATTCCAGAGGTTTCCTTCCCACCTCCAGATTTTTTCTAACTATAATTGCGGGAGATAGAGGGACCACGGGGTGGGCTAGGATAGCAGTGGTAGGGCATGAATTAGAAATCCAAGCATCACCAATATCCTCCAGTATAATAGTATTGTGCTGGGAGCGAGGCTCCTGGTTGACGAGGTCAACAGAAACAACAGGTGACTCGGAGCCAGGTCTCAGAGGGGACCGCGAAAGGCGCCTATGCATCTGCTCAATTTCTTTATCTAATGCATTGGCAGACTTTACCAAAAATTAATCCATCGTGGACACTGAAAGAGACATGCCCTGCTTCCCCTTTGCTATACTAGCCGGGGCAGGCACACCCTTGCGTCTGCCCATAACAATTGATAATCTAATCTGCTTCATGTATAGCCCTCTATACAAGAGGTAAATAAAAGGGAGTGGGTAAGGAAGGAACACGTATGGTCACCTCATTTAATGAACAAGGAATTACAATGAAATTATGACTATGGCTCTCCAGTCACTAAAATGAACTCAGTTATTTGAGCCGCCAACAGTACCTTGTTTCTGGAGTTTTTACCTCGTTTTAATCCACAGTTCTAATATTCAGACCGCTGTTCTTGGTTCCACAACTAATCCGGTCAAGTCCATTACAAAGACAAGTATTCCAAGTATATAGGACCTGGCCCAGCCCGCCCTCCTCCGGGCTCTGACGGGCGCAGACGGGCCCGCCGTTTTTTTCCAAGGTAAATTCATATCTGATCAACATTTTGGCAAGCCAGCCAGGAGAGATTGGTACAAGACCGATGAGCATATTCCATAAATGATCAAAAGTTCTGCTGAATCCGTGAGGCGGTTTCCATCAGCAAGCCGCCGTCACAGGGTAAAAGACTACATCTGATCCTTAGTTCCAGTGTCTGGTGTATGGCAAACAAGGACAAGCCCCTAAATCACTTTTTCTCTAGTCAGCCCACTAGAGAAAGGGAAGGTAGTTTGTCATTTAGTTCTCTTGGACCGTTGAGTGTTACACAGATGGTACTCATAGCCCCTGGGTGTTATGTAAGGTCACTTATTTATTCTTTCCTGCTTGGGCCACGGAGCATTACAAAGATGGTCTTATTTATTTCACTTTGACCGCTGAGAATTACACGAATGGTAAGCATAGGCACTGTGTGTGATATAGGGTCACCACCTTGATATTCTTTTTTAGTTAAAGGAGGGACGCAACTCTAGGGCTGGTCTGCCCTTCAAGAACATTTACCTGTTTTTGCCCCACTGGGGCTCAGCGCTCAGCACTCAGCAGCAGCGGCAGGAGGAAGGACCGGGGTGCCTCTCTCGTGACGCTGGGGTGGGACTCGGTCTCCCAGCAGGCCTGGAGTACACTCGGCGCGGGAGGTGACGTCACCCTCCCAGCGCCACATTTAAGGATCTCCAGCACTCCCGCAGCGTGGGACGCGCGCGGGCATGCATAACAACAAGATGCGTTTGGCAAAACAGGAACAAGTTGGTTTCATTAAAGCAGTAGCCGGGATAACATCAAGAGAGTCATGTCTGAAGACAGTTTCAATGTACAGTGTTTTGACTTGGAATATATACAGTTCTTCATGCACAATAAAACAATTACACATTCTTGTAAAGCATGTAGATCCGGGCCTAGTCATGAACCATAAAAACAACCATTTGATAAGGGCGACACAGTTTTCTCCCAACCTCATGGAGAGCTAATGTGAGCCAGTAAGTATGTGTCCAGATGTCCTGCATAGGGAGCATATGATCACTGCATGTGGTGTGCATGCTGTGTTCTGATTGGCTGAGTGCTCCTAACTATATGTGACATCTGGATTTGTGTTTTTTTTGGGAACACACACCTTTGCCCAAACGTGTTTTATTGGGGCTAATCTCCTCAGGGTTTTCCTGGTTTGCATGTTTGTCTTCATGCTAAGTGTAACCACATTTGTGACCTATCAATCTGTATGCTTGGAATTGGGTCGTAAGGTCTGTCTGACCAAATATCTCTGACTCGGGGTTGATGGGGAGGTTATCTTTGTTGAATTTGACAGCAATGATAAGAGTTTGTTTTTACATGAACATATAACATGGTGGTTATTGATCTCATCTGTACATACATTCTCATTATTATGCATACATTTATCATCAACATCGTTTTGACTGGTTTTGACATTGTTATGCAGGGTATAGATTATGGGATACATTGACATTGCATTTACTGGTATTGATGTAGTTATGCAAGCATATAGCATGATGTACCTTGGCATTAACAAAGTCAAACAATTAAGTAATTCAATTAGATTCAGAATACAGTAAATGTCAATCAGTAGTTAGTAAAAAAGCAGAGTAAAAGAGAACTCCAAATAAAATATATGGATCACCTGAACAGGCATATCTAGCAACATTGTCTGTAGAAGAGTCTGGAACCAGATATTTACAGTACAATACATTATTATCAATATACATTTGAATGAACCTGAAAGTGAATCTTAAGTGGTGGATGAGCCAGCTTGAAAATATGAGGCACTGTAAAGACTAAGTAAAAATGATAGTTCTATATTTAAACAAAATACTGTCAAATGTTTAGTTCAACTGTCCTTATAATAATAATAATATTAACCTTTAGCTGCCCTGATGAAATGCTTACTTTCTCCAATGTGATACATCTCCACAAGAATTTAATTAAGTAAGTAAATAGCAAAGAGAAACATAACACACTGACATATGCGTTCTTGTTTTGGCTCAGGGAAAGTCATGTGAGACTGTCTTGACTGTATTTGAAGTCTTAATAAAAGAGGGCCCATTAAGAGCAGCTAGAGATTGATTCGGATTTATCATTTTTTTCCCTGATATTTTATAGTACAGAGATGGAACAACTCTCCCTTATTATTATTTATTTTTTTTATGTTTAAAGACCTTTATTGCATAGAATGTAGTTTACACAGCACTTAGCCTACAACCCCCGGGGGGCCGGCAGCGTAAAGCGCAAATCACATGAGATATTGGCGTGATAACACAGCCATGTGGCCAACAACCCTGGGGTCCGGCGGCGTGGTACAACAAGAAGGAAAGCGAAATAAGTTGCACACATTATTCATTGTATATCACGATGTAGTGATAGGTCTGTTTTTTGTTTTGCTGTTAGTGTTCATAGTGTGTCAACAGTTCTCTGGCATCGGAAACATGCTATCAGTAGTTCATGTTCTTGGGTAATGATAGAGAATAACCATAACAGTAACTGACAGTGAGAACAGGGGTAAGAAAAGCTAGATGTTAGTCGCATGTGATGGCGCTCAAGTGGGAATAGGTAGGTGGCGGTATAGCACACCAAGTCAAAGGAGCAGTCTTGGCGGGCAGCGGTGTCAGGAAGAGACCGCCATGGCCCTGGTCGGTGCACCTGTTGTCCCTATATATGTGTTGTCCTCCAATATCGGCGATGTTAGTGCGGAAGTCAGGAGCAATGGCCATTACATAAAATTGTCCGTCCGCCTCCGGGCGTCGCATTTCCCGGTCGTATCCTCCAGGGCAGGTGTATGGAAGTTTGTGGCATATGGTTGCTAATTGAGTCTTAAGTGGTAATAGGAACATGATCACCGATAGCACATGCGCGACATGTACAGTGTCTTGCCAATAAAGAGAGAAAAGGCCTTGGTCGTGAAACATGACCAGCGTATAAACAAAAACGTGAACTGTATCAGGGGAAGGTTGGAAGAGAAGGGCAACGGAAGGGTGAGGGTGTCTGCGTGTAAAAAAGGAAGGAGGGTCGCAGCTGTAGATTAGGTTCGATGACGTGGAATCGAGATAAGTCATCAGAGCAATGGGGTCGCGGGAGGGTCAGCGCAGGAGCGCACAGGTGATGTCCCCCGAGCGTGGCAGTCACAACAACCACACTCCAGGCGTGGGGTCAGTTTTTGTCGAGTGGGAGAAGGGGGAAGGGTAGAGACTACTTGGCCGTGCCAAGCGGGCTAAGAATTGCCAGTAATCTGTAGCGTACAGGGGCTGCGTGTGTTGTTCCCCTCATATGCATGAATCGCAGCTTCCTCTCAAGGGTACAATTGTTCGGCATGGGCTTGGTCACAGATAAATAAGGGGGGCAAGGGGGGGAGGGAGCAGTTGGCGCTCGGGCGCTCCGCTACGTCCTGTGTTAATGGGTTAGTCCAGGTGCAGGCCTGTTCAGGTGATACCCTGTTCCAAACTTGCCTGCTGAAATGACTTAAGGACGTCATCCCAGAGCTGCGCAATGGGGAATTATCTGAGTCCCGCCATCTCCTCCCGGTGCAATACTGTGCTTTCCGCCCACGCCCAATCGGTAAAGGACGTGTACCAATGTCGGGTATGCGGCGGCGTATTGACCTTCCATCGTTTGGTCAGGAGACGTTTGGCCGTGATCAATCCCAGGTCCCAGAATCTGGTCGGCACCTTGTTCAGCTTGGTGCGTTTATAGAGTCCTAGGATGCAGGCTTTCCACGTTCGCGGCACGTTTTCGTTGGTACATTGTGTGAGCAGTGTTGTGATCTCATCCCAGTATGTCTGGATGGCGGGGCATATCCAGAGCATATGCAAGAGGCCCGCTCCAACTAGGGAGCAGCGCTGACAGGCGGTGTCGGCGATTGAGAAATACTTGTTAATTTTATCGGGAGTCAGATAAGCTCGGTGTACTATATAAAATTGTATGATCTTGAATCGGGGACTGCGTGGGACATTGACCGGTCCAACTAGCACCATCGCCCACTCCTTATCAGTCCAGTCTCTCTCTCTATCTGCCGCCCATTTCTCCCTCAGCTGTAGTGTGGAGGTTTGCGTGTGGGTCAGTAGGGCCTGCGTCAACCAGTGTACAATGTGGGACCCATTGCCCATAGTATGTAAGTATTGTAGGAAGTGGTGCATTGGTGGCTCTTCAGATATGTCGCCCCAGGCGGCGGTCAGTGTGTGTATGAGGGGCGCATGAAATAGGAATTGCCCAGCTGGGAGATCTGTGTTAGTCGTAAGGTCAGCAAAAGGAAGTAGAGCTCCATCCGTATAAAGGTCTTCCAGGGTTTCCACGCCCGCCCGCGACCAGCTCTCCAGCACAGTCTCTGTCAGCACCCCGGCCACTCTAGGTGTGCCCAGCAGGGGGAGTATCGGGCCATACGGCGTCGTCGTTCGGGTGAGTCGCAGGCATCGTAGGAAGCATCTGCGCGCCACTGCTAAGTGCAGTTGGGAGGGGTAGGGGGCCAGAGTCAGCGGATGAAACAAGGTGCATATCTGTGTCTGGGTCCAGATGGTGGTGTCTGTGGCAGTGTCTCTAAAGTTGTTGCCACTTAGCCATCCCGACACCCATTGCAGCTGCGCTGCTAAGTAGTACAGCTCCATATTGGGGACCGCTAGGCGTCCCGATTCAGTGGGCATATATGACTTTGTTAGCGCAACACGGGGCCGGCCTGTATTCCAGATAAGACCACAGAGCAAGGTTTCTAGGTTGCGGAACATCCTGGTGGGGACATAGGATGGGATGTTGGCAAAGTAATATAATAGTAGCGGTAGGGCTATCATTTTTGTCAGCGCTACTCGGCTGGGCACGTTTAGGGGCAAGGTCTTCCAAAAGCCTATCTGTACGCGAATAGAGGCAATCACCCGCATCAAATTTCCCTCCAGTACATCTAAGGGGTTCCGATATATGTGAATTCCCAAATATCGGAACGTTGTGGAGTACCACTGCAGCCTCTCGCCGCCAAGATGGATATCGCTTTCAGGCGTATCCGGGCTAAAGGAGTAGGCTCCTGACTTGGACCAGTTGACACGTTATCCCGATACATCTTCGAATGTCCGAAATATGTCAGTAAGAGATCTCGGGACATTGGTCAAATCCTTGACATACAGGAGGAGGTTGTCCGCGTAAAGCGATATCACATGGACACCGTCCGCCATCGGGATTCCCCACTCGTCTCCCTGAGTCCGGAGAATCGTGGCTAGTGGTTCCATGGCTAAGGAAAACAGCAGGGGTGAGAGGGGGCAGCCCTGTCTGGTGCCTCTCCGCACTCGGATAGCGTCAGAGAGCTGTTTGCCTGTCTGTACACGGACCGTTGGCCCTTGGTACAGCATGTCAACCATGTCACCATAACCACCCCCCAGGTCGTATTTCTCCATTACTGCCCTCAGATACGGCTATTCTATAGAATCAAACGTCTTTTCAAGGTCCAATACCAGGCACCCTGCTCCTGGCCAGTGGCGGGTGGCGTATTCCTGTATGCGAAACAGGCGGCGAATATTATGAGAGGTGTGGCGCATTGGAACAAAGCCATTCTGGTCTCGGTGCACTAAGATGGGGACCAAGGGGGCTAGTCGCTGGGCCAGGGCAGAGGCGAGTATTTTATAATCCGTGTTCAAGGGGGCCAGGGGGCGATAAGAGCCCATGTGTGTGCCGTCTCTGCCTGGTTTGAGTATTGAGATAAGATTGGCCTCGTTGAGTGTAGGAGGAAGGGAGGAGTCATCCGCGGCCGCAGCATACATCTTCAGTAGCTCAGGAATGAGGATGTCCGAGCCAGCCTTATAAAATTCGACCGGTAACACGTCCGGGCCAGGGGATTTACCGTTGGACGGGTTGGGAACAACTCTCCCTTATAAAAGCCTAGATAGCCAGAGTCTGAATCTTGTCAAGCCAGACTCATCCTTCTATTCTGGTGAGGTTGGTACATGCCATTACCAAAGGTAAAGGTAACACCTGTAATTTACAGAACTTAGAAATTGCAGTAGTATGGTATGATATATAAAAAATAAGGTTAATTTATTATTAACATTGTTATTGTAAAAACTGAAAACAATCTTGTAAAAAACGTGTGCTGCAGAAACTTACGGCTATGATCCAAAACGTCTGAAACCATGAAAGTATGTAAACGTGATTTCATTTCAAGACCAGAGTCTACCATTATGCAACAACTTTTTAATTGCCATTCCTGCAGCACCTTTAAAGAACATGTAAAAATTCAACACAATCTAGAACCAGAATACGACACTCCATAAATAGTCCCTCTTCACATATCATTCCTCCTCTTTTAAGTGCTGCTCCTGTGGAGATAAGTATTCTTTACCATTACTATATAAGAATTTTAAGGTTTGTTGGTTTTAATAATGTTTTTGTTAAGTAGAAAAGCTTCTAATTTACAGAAGCGTTCACATTATTTTATTTGTAATAGATATTTTAAAAGAAAGAGTTTTTTAAATATGTGAGGGTTAAGATGTTATATGCTTAGTTTAAGCGTAGTTAAGAATGATATATTAACTAATGATGCCACTATTTTGGGCTTTGCTCAGTTCTCTCAGTTCTGTGTGTCTGTGAGAGCTTGTGTGCTTCAAAAGCCCAGTATGAGAGTCAGCACATGTTGGTGTTTCCCTTTTAAAGCAGGCAACTGAGCAGCACACGCGGTTCATGAACCCAGCGCGAAAGTTGGAGCGTACCATTGTTTCCTTTTAAAGGGGACAAGAAAGTACTCTTTGCAGGTGGTACTAGGAGCAGTCGCGTGTAGTTGTAATTCATGCGTACTCTAGAAGTGATGTAAAGAGCTGCATTGGCTGCCATGATCTCGCAAGATTACGGCAGCCATTTTGCTTTGGGCAAATTGACATTGGAGTCAATAGAATTTCAGCTGTTGATATTTTTTAAATCAGACAGTTGAGGAGAATGATCTCATCCTTACGTCTTTCTTCAATCAGGAGTTAAGATTTTCTTTTTGTGAGGTAAATAATCTTGAAAGAAATTATTAACCCTGGGCGTAAAACTCAGCTCCTCTCGAGAAGTTTATTGAGTTTTTTCAGCACCGCGTTCCGTATTGAACGTGGAGTTGTCTAAAAACTCTGTACTCCGTAACGGAGTGGAGTTTTTTTTGTGCTCGCTCACCCGAAATGCATTTTTTGCACATGCGGGAGCAACTTACCAGGTGCCTGCGATTGCTGATGAGATTACCTGAGCCGTTTGCGAGTGCCACGAGATTTGCTAGGCAGCCGCATGGTCACCAACACATCATTCGAGATCGATAGCAGACTTGCGGTGGGAGTTTTGTGAAGAACGAGCACGATCTACTGTGACTGCAATCTGGAGAAAGTTTTCTCTATGAACAGCATCAAAACCTTCTCGAAATGATGATTTGGAGTAAAACAAATCCGCAAATTGACATTTGGCTATACTTTTTTGTGCAAGCAGTCCTTTTTCTTTTTTTAACTTTTTTTTCAAGAGGAGGGAAGTGCCCCAGAGTCTCCAACTTCCTCTTTCAACTTCCTCTTCCTGTCAGGAAGGCTCCTCTCAGTGATTTTTCCATCAACTGCTCACTTTTCATTTTGATTTGGAGCTGGAAGGATCACTCTTTGTGTTTGCTGTATGATATATCATTGGATTTGAGGACTTTGGATTTGTGATTTTCACAAGTAAGGTGGCAAATTGATGTTATCTGTTTGATTTGGGCCATGCACCTAGATTTATTGTACTTTTCACTGATTTTATTTAATTTATTGTGGTGGGTGGCCTGTAGCTTCAGTAGGGGCATAGTTGTTTCTTTGTAAGTAATTTTTCTTCTTTCATAAAGGAAACATGTTGCACAGTTTCTCCATGTTTTGAAATCAATTTGCAATATTTATTTAATTCACTATGTATGTAGCCCAGTAGTCTGCCAATAGGCCTTTCTCAGCCAGTAGGCCCAGAACTACTCATGGGTGCATGAAACAAGATAGATAGTATAAACACTAGGACTTGATGAAATGCAATGGATCAGTATTGACCACAATGCATGAAACATGTCAACCACACTGTAAGAGATGAGCTAATCCCCACTGGACCATAGAGCCAGAGAGCGGCCACTCTGTCTGAAGATTAACAACCACCCTAATAAAAAGCTTATTTGGATTATACAACCTTTTTTAATGTCACTCACTCACACCACATCTACACTATTTTTTAGGGCCCTCACACCCAAGCATCATACAGAAGGAACAAAAGATCTCCGCTAAATAGCCCCTTTATGTGTGCCCGTCGGGTATTGCAGCGCCTACCCGACGAGGAGAAAGTCCATATGATGAAGCATGACACCTAGCTTGCTGGGTATGTGAGGACTCTAGTTTCGACAAGGAGGATTTCCCTCTCCCAACCTCCTTAATATGTTGTCTGCCCTGGGGAACAGCGTACTTTTCATGTAAAGTATGCATGAAACAACAACTGTTTCTGTCGTGTCTGTTTAGGGCATAGATGGCATTGGATTGATGGCAAATTTCATGAGATGTGTTGATTAGCATGCCTCTTTTGTGTGGCCAGTGTGTGAGTGTGTTTGTAATTGTAATAATAGGCCCCAGAATTTTCCTTGACTCCCTGTGTGGCAAGGGGCCATTTTGTAAAGTGTGTGTCTATAGACCTGCTTGTGTTCATTGTTTTCCAGACCTCCTGTTTGTTGTTGTGACTGACCATGTGGCCGGCGGTCAACTGGCCATTTTATGGCAGCAGTCAGTGTGCTTTTTTGCCATATGCCTTTATGTATTCCCATTGTTCCTCTTGGCTTATTGATTCTTGTTGTGGTGGCCTAACATGTGACTGGTAGCCATTTGGTGAACAGCCAGTGTGCTTTTGCCATAGGCATGCACTGTCTTCCCTTTGTAGGCTTCTTGCTTCTTGTGGTGGCCTGGCCATGTACGAAGCGGACATTTTGTGATGGCAGCTAGTGTGTTTTTGCCATAGGCCTGCATTGTCTTCCCTTTTTAGGCTAATTATTGCTTCTCCTTGTTGCATGGCAATGTGGCTGGCAGCCATTTTGTGAAGGCAGCCGGTGTGCTTCTGCCATAGGCCTGCATGCCTTCTTTGTGGTGGCTACAGTTTTTTGCTGGTTGTTGTTTTGCATGCAATTTTGTCTTCTTTTATTCAGCTGAAATGTAGTACAGTTTACTACATTTTCTCCATGGTTTTACTACATTTGCAATATTGATTTGAATTGATTCACTATGTGGCCTAGTTTGCCAAAGGTTTCCAGCCAATAGACCCAGAGTTACTCATGGGTGTATGAAACAACTGTTTCTATGGTGTCTGTTTGATTTAAGCAACATGTTGGCCATGTATGGCATTGGATTAAAAATAAAATACAAAATGTTTTTTATTTGTGAGATTTCACTTTTTTCATGTGTTAAATTAATTAAATCACTTTGTTGATTTAACTTGCAAACCTTTTTAGTCCTGTGGATTTTTGTTTTTGCCATTATAGCATTAAAGATGTGCTGGTTACCAATTATGCCTCCTTTGTCTGGCCATTGTGTGAGTGTGTTTGCAAGTAGGCCAGCAATGCATTTCCCTTGGTTCCCCAGGGCCATGTGGCGGGGGCCATTTGGTAAAGTCTGTGTTCCCCTTAGGCCTGCTTGTTTTAATTGTTTTCCAGTCATCCTGCTTGTTCTTATTGTGATGTGACCATGTGGCTGGGGCCTATTTTGTGAAGGGAGTCAGTGTGCTTTTTCCATAGGCCTGCGTGTCTTCCCTTTCTTTCCCTTGGCTTATTATTGCCTCTTGTTGTGGCCTGGCCATGTAGCTGGCAGCCATTTTGTGCAGGCGGCAGTGTGCCCCTTAGCCATTTGCTTGCATGGATGGTTGATCAATCTGATAAGCAGCTTAATAAATTATTTATTAGACCCCTGAGGGTAATTTTGATTTTTTAACTTATTTATAATTATTTTGTTATTTTAATTCTTTATTTATTTTTATGTGTTCATTTTTCCACTTTGTTTAATATTTTTTAAATATTTTTTCCAATTTGTTTTTTGGGGTTTTATTCAATTTTTTTTCCTATTTTTTTTTAAATTTCAGTTACAGAGTAACATGACTTGGCATCAGTGAACCATTAACATGAACCCTGTATCTGCTATATGACATGCACAACACTATTCATTGTCTAGGGATTGTTCCATTCCATTTTCATTTGTCAGCTCCATTCTCCGCCACGTGATGCACAATGCCAAACCGTTACATTTGTATTTTTGTTGTTGTTGCTCTTCTTTCCTATCCTTCCTGAGTGTACTGGACTGTACAGTACACCATGAAAGCCCTTGTTGTTGTCCATGTCTCACAAATGGTTACACTGTATTGTTAATTTTTTTAATAACTAAGGTAATACTAAAAAGTGTGACTACACTAAATTATATATTTTAATATTCGTTTGCAGTAGTAATTATTGAACTGCAACAATGACAAATTTCAATGATGTTCTTCGTGCTTCTTTCCTTTAGGTGCACTAGAGGAAGAGACAATATGGAGTAGGTGTTAGTTGGGGCAAGCTTGGTACAAACTATGGTACCAGAACCTAAATGACCCATCTGAAAACACGTGAGTACAAAAAGGGGTAGGCCCTTACGAACTCAGGACCTGGGTCCGTAAAGCAGTACAAAAATAGGGTTGGTCCGAGTTGGAGAGTTTCAAAAGGCTTTTAGAAAGCCAGTTATTTGGTTGGACACACAATCAACGACTTCACTGTAATTTACTTTAAAGTATATTCTTCACAAATTTAGACAATTTATTTCAAGATTCATTGGCATTTATTCAAGCAAAGTCTCAATCAAATTGCAGCCAATAGTTCATTTTGAGGACATAGTAAACATGTAATTGTAAACTCATTACATTCATAAATTCAAAAACGTGCTCTCGGTGAGAAGGGGAGGGGTGAGTGAAGTGAGGGGGACACGGTAAAGGTGTAGTGACATTTTTATGTCATCATTTTGCAATTGAAAAGCCTTTACACTCAAATCAGTAAGCAAAGGTTCCCAATGTTCATCACACATAGAGGGCGAGACACAATCTCATATTTGAGTCCTATGGTGTGAAGTAAGAAAAGCGTAGTTCTACGTTTCGACCCCCGGTTACGCTAAAGGGTTGCTTTCAGCCTCATGTTGGGGTCTTCATCAGGAAAGGGGGAGAGCCTAGGGGGCAAGGTGAAAACTTAATTTAGTAACTATCAGTGATTGTGCGTTTAAAAAATAGTGACACTGGGGATGTGGTAGTACCTACATCAGAAGACGGTCGGCATCTGTACCGTCTTAGGCGGGGCCATGGCACAGCTCCCGATTTATTCTGAAATAAATTAACACTAAGCTGTACTTGTTGGCATAGTACCCACAGCGTAATCCGGTACTATGCCAACAAGTACAGCTGAAAAGTAAGTCCCGTCCTGCGTGACCGCTCACCCCTTGGCAGTTTTCTATAAACTAGCACCTTGATGCTTAGTGTTAATTTATTTCAGAATAAATCGGGAGCTGTGCCATGGCCCCGCCTAAGACGGTACAGATGCCGACCGTCTTCTGATGTAGGTACTACCACATCCCCAGTGTCACTATTTTTTAAACGCACAATCACTGATAGTTACTAAATTAAGTTTTCACCTTGCCCCCTAGGCTCTCCCCCTTTCCTGATGAAGACCCCAACATGAGGCTGAAAGCAACCCTTTAGCGTAACCGGGGGTCGAAACGTAGAACTACGCTTTTCTTACTTCACACCATAGGACTCAAATATGAGATTGTGTCTCGCCCTCTATGTGTAATGAACATTGGGAACCTTTGCTTACTGATTTGAGTGTAAAGGCTTTTCAATTGCAAAATGATGCCATAAAAATGTCACTACACCTTTACCGTGTCCCCCTCACTTCACTCACCCCTCCCCTTCTCACCGAGAGCACGTTTTTGAATTTATGAATGTAATGAGTTTACAATTACCTGTTTACTATGTCCTCAAAATGAACTATTGGCTGCAATTTGATTGAGACTTTGCTTGAATAAATGCCAATGAATCTTGAAATAAATTGTCTAAATTTGTGAAGAATATACTTTAAAGTAAATTACAATGAAGTCGTTGATTGTGTGTCCAACCAAATAACTGGCTTTCTAAAAGCCTTTTGAAACTCTCCAACTCGGACCAACCCTATTTTTGTACTGCCATCTGAAAACACACCACTTGATCCAGTTGGAGGCACACCCTAGTGTCCCAAAAACTGCAGGTATTGTTGGTGGAGGCTATGAAGATCCTATCACGGTGGAAGGTGAAATCGAGGGAGACATTTTCTCCTGTACACAAAGCAGCCCTGTCCCCAGCACTGCAGTGGTACCGCCCACATCATCATCAGCAACATCGCAATGACATAAGAGTTAGGTCGAGACACCAAAGGGTCCAAGGCAAAAGAGTACTACGACGAAAAAACGCCCATTGAGCATAACAATATCTGGTTTCTAGAAGTCACATGCCACAGTGGCACCAGGAAAGAAAAAAATCTAAGCATGGGCCAAAAATCCGTTCCGCTCGCGAAATTTGTAAATTTTGGGCAAATTCGCGATCCGCGAATCTCGCGAAATTGCCGCAAAATTCGCAAATTTGCTCGCGGGACGGCCAGCTCACGCAAGGGACCAAAGTTACAGGCACACATGGTCACTGGAGGCAAATCTTCTGGCCCTTTACGTAGCTGCAGTGTAGGAAAAGCACTACACATTTACCCAACGAGGTAGCACTTACTGATTAGCCTGTAGAAAGTACTCCAGTTGAGTAGAGGTATTGCACAAAACGGTGGCATCTTCGTGGATAACTATGCAGGGCAGGATTCATTCTGGCACGAGGCTCCTGTCACAAAAATTAAACCTCAACAGGAAGCACTTACAGATATAAATAAAGCAGGTGCCTGAGTTGAAGCTCAAATTCAGTAACGTTTTAATCAGCCCAAAACATTAGTGAGCACAGTCGAGGCTGGGCAAGTATACTTTAACCCCATATCTGCCGTCGAAAATTAGCTGTAATACTTGAGGGAGGTCTTTGCATCCATGAGTTTCTCGGGCGCAACCCCTGTGTAGTTCCTGTGACCAGGAGGCTGCTTTCTCCTCACCTGCTGCCCTGCTCACTCTCTGACCCTTTACACAAGAGGCATGTAACACGCATAGAAGCAGCGGGTCTTTGCATCCATGAGTTTCTCAAGCGCAACCCCCGTGTAGTTCCTGTGACCAGGAGGCTGCTTTCTCCTCACCTGATTCCCTGCTCGCTCTCTGACCCTTTACACAAGAGGCATGTGAACACGCATAGAAGCCCCGCCCATTTGGCCCCGCACCACACACTAGCGGTATGAAACGTCTTCCCGCCCTTTCCCCACTATGGTGGACCGCTCACTCAAGGGACCTCGGCGTGTTTTGGTGCGGTGGCACACATGGTCACTGGAGACAAATCATCTGTCCCTTTACACACGAAATTGCCGCAAAATTCGCAAATTTGCTTGCGGGACGGCCAGCTCACGCAAGGGACCAAAGTTACAGGCACACACGGTCACTGGAGGCAAATCTTCTGGCCCTTTACACAGCTGCAGTGTAGGAAAAGCACTATATATTTACCCAACGAGGTTGCACTTTCTGGATTAGCCAGTAGAAAGTACTCCAGTGCAAATCGCAACAAAATCCGCAAGTTCGCTGCAAAATCTGCAAATTTGCAGATTTTTTGCAAATTCGCGGACCCCAGATCCGCAAAATTCACCCATAGTTAAAAAAATCCAGGCTACCCATTCTCACCATGTTTAGGTCAGAGGGGCAGTATGAATGCAATCACCCCAAGGCACGTTTGTACAATGCAAAGCTGGCTAAAATTTTTGCGCTGGAGCTCCTCCCTTTTTATTTTGTGGAAGGGGTGGGTTTTCTTGAATTTGTGGCAGCCCTCTGCCAGAAATGGAAGGTTCCCAGCTGGTCCTCTTTCACCAGAGTTGCTGTTCTAGCACTACATCACGACGTGATAAAATGACTTGGACAAGCTCTGCAGCTGAGTGCTATTCACACTAGCCACCTGATGACAGACATGTGGCCCGTTGCCAAACCACTGATTACATGTGCATCACTGTACACTGGATCTCTTTTGGGGATATTAAAGAAAAGATATCTGCAGGTGTTGACACTGCTGACATTTTTGATGATGCCCGGAAGCATGCTACTGTAGCCATTTTCACCATTGAGAAATCCCATACTGCTGCAAATATTTTGGAAGACTTCAACATTAAGGTCTTTGAATGGCTGCGACCAAGAGGGCTTAACATTGGCTTTGTTGCCATGGACAATGACAGTAACATAGTTATGGCCATGGCTGAGGGTGGCTATTTCAGGTTCCTGTGTTTGGCGCACTACATTAACACCATTGTTCAACACTTTCCAACACTTTTTGAATAAGAAGACTGCACCTGCAGAAGAATCTGCACACATTTCAGCCATTCTTTTAAAGCCTGGAAGCAGCTGAGGATCATTCAAAGTGATAATAGAATGCACTTAAAGCACTCATCTAGGAGGTGCCAACAAGTTGGAACTCAACATATTACATGCTTAAACGTCTGTTTGAGCAGTACAGACCAATCAATGAATATGTCATGCATAGAGGGATTGCAGCTGTGAAAGGCATTGAGATGGAACAATGGGGCCTAGTTAAATGCCTGACAGAGATGCTGATTCCTTTTAAGGTCTTTACACGTGACGTGAGCAAGGAGGACTGTACTATGGGCCAAGCTATTCCATTGTTGCACATGGTGCAGGAACAGCTAAAGGAAGTGTCTGCAATGTACGCAGGTGTGGAAGAAAAAAAAGAAGCATTTGACTTGGTGAAGAGCTCAGTCCTTCGCTTATTTGAAAATACAAGTATGCAAAGAGGCATTGTGTCATCCAACCACTACATTTGTGCCACAATTCTTGATCCATGGTACAAACCATTCCTGGACACTTTTCTTCCTTTTTCAGACAGGATGCTGCCAATTACAAAACTTGGATAGCTGTGCAAGCCAGTCAGCTAGAAAAAGAACGGCAGGGAATTAGAGGCCCGCTACTCCAGAGCATAACAAGTACTACGGGGCAGCCTTCAAGTTCAACTTCAGAGCCTAAGGGCAGTGCAGTTGCCGCACAGAAGCCAAAACCACCAACAACAGCAAGAACAATGTTAGAATTGGGGGTCTCTGGTTGGCGCAGGTATGTACTTGCGACAAGCAGGGACCCTCTCCTCTAAGTCAGGGCAAAGGATTACTCTCAGGAAATAACCCCTGCTCACCCTCTAGGTAGTGTGGCGCAAGCAGTCAAGGCTAATCTCTGGAGCACATACGGTTAAGCATTTGAAGCATCCCCCACAATGACCATCAACCCACCACACAGGGACACAAGACTGTAGGTTTGTAAAAATATATATATCCTTTATATATTACTTTCAAGCAGGCTTCATAAGTACAGTCTTTAAAGGGTCCAGTTACTCTCAGTATGCCATAGTTCTTAAGATAATGGACAGTCCTTGGAATAATTTCAATCACTTCTCAAAAATGACTTCCCAGTACTTCAGAATGGTTAAAGTTACTTTACAAATGATGCCACCATGGTTAAATATAATAGATAGTGTTAAAAACGGGTTCACAGTACTTAAATGGCACCAGTTAGGGTAAAAACGGATTCCACGACATTTAAAGCAAGATGCAGTTCGTTTTGCAATATTTGTTAAGGCTGTACGCCTACGACTACCGGTAAAAAGCCCTACCAAGTCTCACGCATCTCGCGTGAGACGCGTACACTGCGGCCTGACAAGGGGTACGAGTCATACTACTGGTGTGCGACTCGTACTGCGGTTAAAACAGCCCACGCCTCGCAGACACCTCTGTCTGGGCATGCCCACGATGCGGAGCGTACCAGGGGCTCCTGAGGCACAAAGGCCGGTGTGAGCCGTAGCTTCAATGCAACTTGCACCATGCACAAGTACTGTATCTTGGTCTCACTGTCACAAGCGAAGGGGGCGAGGTGTACCGGGGGACGCGTCCGGCCAGCTTTAGCGGCTGGAGGGGTGTACGCTGCGCCCAAGGGGCTCGGATGCACAAACAAAAAGCGTACAGTTCTTTACCTTCTTCTTGATCGGGGCGGACGGCTTTAGGCTGTTGTCCCACGTTGCGGTGGCGTCCTGGAGGGCGGGGTGGCGCAGGGGCCACGGGGTCGCTTCTCTGTTGGTTGGCGGTGCTTTGGGGGACACAGGCTCACAAGAGCAGAGTCCTGGGGTCCTGAAGGGGGTTGTGGTTGACGGCGAGTCTTTAGTACGACCGGGCGCACTTCGGCAGGCTCACGACAGGGAAGCGAAGTCGGCAGACGTCCGTCTTTGTGATGCGATCTCTGACGCGGGGGCCACAGCATCGCGGTACTCGGGCCGGACAGGTCCTCTCTCGCTGTGTGAGCTACGGCTCAGCTCGGGGCGGCAGATGCGGTGTGCAGGCCAGGTGGGGCTTGGCTTTACTTTGCGGCTGCAGCTTTTTGGGCCAGGTCACAGGTCACTTTGCTCGGCGGGACCAGGGGTGCATGGATTTTTCAGGGTGCGCGCTTGCACAGCACACTCAGCTTCTCTTTGTGGGCACTGCAGGACAAGCAACACCATCAGCAGTTCCTCCTTCAGGGAGGGGGCAGCGCCCAATGTTCCTAGGGTGCAGTTCAGGGGGCAAGTTCACCAGCAAGCCCTTGGAGATTGTTCACAGCAGAGGCACAAGTTGAAATAAAAAGTCTTTCCCAGTCTTCTCTCCTTCATGCAGCAAGGCACCCACCACAGGCCAGTCTCTCAGGATTAGAGACAGTAGTAGTCCATGCAGCTTTCCCAGGTCCTTCTCTTCGGGCAAAGTTTCTTCCTGGCGTAAACAGGATCTGATTTCTTAGGAGCAGGGCTCCTACTTTTATAGGAAATTTCTTTTGTTCTTGCAGGCCAGGGGGGCCTTTGCCTAATCAAGTCAGTCTCTGAGCACTTTGTTTTCCAGGCTCTGAATTCTCCTTTCAGTGTGCAGGGCAGGGACATCAGACGCCCTGCAGGAGGTGGAGCCAGCATTGTGATGACAAGTACAGCCAGGATCACTCGTTGACAGTCTTCCCTTTTCCTGGGCCAGGTGCAGGGCAGAGTCATCAGTCGCTCCCCAGGGGGCGGAGCCAGCATTGTGGTGGCAGAGCACTGCCCTATTCAGAGTCAAGGGGCACTCCCTCCACCCATCCTGGTGTTATCCCCCTATTCACCACCTGTCATCCCTAGCCCTGTCACTCACAGAACCCAGACAGCAGATACACATAAGAGCAGAGGCGGGCTGAAATGGTTAGGCAAGCAAATGCTAACTTTCTAAAAGTAGCATTTGCAAACACAGGATATACAAATAAACTTTACTAAAAGAAGTAGTTTATTATTCTGAGTTCAGGCATACTAAACTTGACTTCCTACCATGTTCCCTGAGCCTGCTGGGATTATAGAGTGTAATATTTCCAGCAGCCCATTCTGGCCTATGAGAACAGGTAGACTTACAATAGTGAAAAACGAATTAGGCTGCAATTCACTATTAGGACATGCCACACACATCAGGGCTTGTCCTACCTTATTCTTACAATGCACCCTGTCCTTGGGCCTACCATAGGGGTGACTAATATGAAGTTAAGGGAAGGTTTAGGGACTGGCAAGTAGGTGTACTTGTGCAGTTAGCATGACAGTACCAGACTGCACGCAGGTCCTGCAATGGCAGACCTAGACATATTTTACAAGGCCGCTTCTGTGGGTGGCACATCCAGTGCTGCAGGCCCACCAGAAGCATTTGTGTTTACAAGCCCTGGCACTCCTGGTGCACTTTACTGAGGACTGACAGTAAACCAAATAAGCCAATCATGGAAACCAATCACATATAGTAATTTACAGTAGGGAGAGCATGTGCACTTTAGCACTGGTCAGCAGTGGTAAAGTGCCTAGAGTCATTAAACCAACAAAAACAGGTCAGAGAGAATATTGGAGGAAGTCAAAAAGTTCAGGGATGACCCTGCCAAGAGGGCCAAGTCCAACAAACAATAACATCAACAACAGGAGCATCAGCCCCTAAATCGGCAAAGAAATGGCTTCTACTGGCAGGGCTTAAGTCCAGTGCTGAGGCAAAGGCAAAAGAGGCCAAGAAAAGTGAAGCACTCATGACCATTGACCAAATGGTCCAGGCCTATCTGGATGCCCAACATAGGTCTACTTTGATCAAAACCCATTGCTGTAAGAATATGTGAAAAGGCGCCAAAGGCCAGTGCTCATGAGAAAATATCTGGCTTGCCCCGTAGCAAGTGTCTCTGCTGAGCATGTTTTCAGTGCTGGTGGTGCCATCTGACAGTGAGAAGGACTGGTTTTTCACCCCAAAATGTGGAGAGGTTAACCATGTTCCAAATGAATAAGCACCACTGGATTACAACATACCTGAAGTACCCCAGCAGGAAGATGATGACAGCGACTCAGGTCATGGAAGTAGTGTGTTAGGTGACCTACTTCTGGCTAAACCACCAGAGTTTAAGGATGAGCTCTACTTCCCTGACAACTAGGCTTTACTTTTTTTCTTTCTTTGACGTCCCAAAAAAAAAAAGATATAGCTAAGGAACATTATTTACTTTATTTTTTATGTGTGTCTCTGGTTGACCAAACCATCCCCAACTGTCTTAATCTTAGATGCATTTTATTTCCAGATTGGAATTGCAACTGTGTGCAGTGAAGAAGTTCTGACTCCCCCTAAGCTATTTCCCTCAAGTCAGACATTCGATGGAGAAATTAATACAAACAACGGTGTGCCTGCCTCTGCCTCCAACCCTGGGCCCTGACTATCTATCTATGCTTTCCTCCTAACCTAGAGGGACTGCCCCATCCACATGTGAGATTATAATAATTCAATTTACAGTGAAGCAATGGATGATCTGCATTCTGAAATGTGCCAGCACCAATTGATCATGACGGACACACCTAAAGAACAGGTAAATGATGGCAGGCATTGCTGCTGAGTGATTGTTGTTTGTTGTGATGTCAACTTGTGACTGATGATATGTCATCATCATCATCAATCATGTGTCTGTCAACTTGAGTTGAGACTTGAGAAGAAGAACGATGATTCATGTGGTGGCAGCAGGCAGTGTGAGACTCGGGGATTGTTTGTTATGCTTAATGTTTAGTGATGATGTTTGAGATTCACAATGTTGTGGTTGCCTACCGACAGCAGATCAATAATTTTCCCCTGAACGTTGTTTTTTTCCTTCCCCTTTAAAAGATCAGCTAGTGAGATTCCTTCACTGGGTCCACTCCACACTGTTCACACTGCTTTTTTAAATTGTTTTATGCTTACTTAAACTCCTCAAAGACTCAGACCTGACCAGTCACTTAGTTAATGCAAAGCTTGTAAACACAAATCTAGTCTACTCTACAGTGAGTCTGTCAAGTCAATCTTTCTGTCCTTGTTGTCCAATAACACAATTGTACTACTACAGGCCGATCCATTACATTGAGTCAGAACTCAGTCGGGACACTGTTGGTACGGAGTTGGACACCATACTTGGAGTTGTAATCAGACTCGGGAGGAACAGAGATGATGGAATGACTCAGGGCATGTGCATGAGCGTGACTACTTCGAGAACTGCCACCAGAAGATGGAAGTTTTTAAATGTACTGAAACAAACGGCTTTTGATGATGATGATGACATTGAAGTGGCCTAAAGGTAAACAACAACAACATTAGACCTACACATGTCTGTGTAGTGGTGGTGGTGGTGAGTGTTGTGTGACTGTCTGACTGATACTATAGAAGTGCATTGAATTTTTACTTGATTGGGAGAATGGCATCCTATGTTGCTGTGTGTGTCTTTGTTCAGTGATGTCTGGATCAAATTCCAAGCTAAGTGGAGGTTGTGTAGGGGGTCTGTTGTAGTAGTGACTGCCAGAAACAAACATTTAGCCATGCTGTATCTGAAACAAAGTCTTCTGGTTGCACTCCTTTATGCAGTTTAACTTTCCCCCTTGATTCTTAAATATAATTTTTTTTCCACCTACAGGTCCTTACCCTGCGACATACTGGAAAAACAAACCACACTTACCTTACCAAACTGCATCCGACAGGCACCCAAGATTAATGGACAGTCCAAGAGGTTTGCAGTGCAGAGATGGAACTCTCAATTTGGAAATATATATACACTACACATTTTTCTCTTCAGTCATTACATCTGTGTGTGTTGTGTATGTTTGTTTAGTTTACTTGACTCCTATAGATATTTCAATTGTATTTGCTATCTTTCAAAGCCCGCTACAAGAACATAAATGTAACTTGAGTCGCTCTGGGGGCAGACAGAAAATTAATTTACCTGTACTAGTCTAGTACTCATCATCATGCATCCATTTCCGTTTCCTCCCAAAACAGATTTCTGATGGTAAGCCGCCAATGATGAATGTATTGTCATTGTGTTGTAGTGTATGTCTTTGTCAAACCTTTCCTTCAAATCCCACTTCCTATCCGTTCACTGAGCCCCTAACCCTCTTCCCCCGCGATGTGTGATTTGTTGGTGTGACTAACTAAATTCACATTACACCATTAACTGATCACACACTTGGTGCCCACTCAACGGTAGACACGACAAGGATCTAAAGTTCTGCTCTAAGTATAACTATAGCCCACACTGGCAAAATATATATATATATATATATAATACCCGAATTGACTCCGTCATTTTTTCTCTCTTACCTTCTCCCCTCCCCTCCTATGTCTTACTCTTATCTTCACTGCCTCAATTCTTTCTCCTTCATTTCTCCTTACATATCCTTCTTTTACCTTGCAAAGTTGGGTACTATACCGTTAAGCCAACTTTTGTTTGATTATGTTCCAATTTTTGTGACACCAAACAATGAACTGCACCTAACATTAGGAAGAAGTGCACTTTTATTTCATTTATTTTAAGTTGTAATCATATTTTGCACATGTAAAAGCTCTTTGTGAATAATGTTAAATACTGAGTCTTTCTTCCTTTTCATTATGTCTTCTGCTATATCACACAATGAACTATTGTGGTGGTCATGTGACCAAGAGCCCGTGAGCTTGAAACACGTCTGTTTTTGCCCGATTAAATTTTCTGAACCTACTTGGCTGGTGTGGCTTGTCATCCTTTTTGCAAAAGAGAAGAGGATTCTGTGGATTTGTTTAAGCGGTGGCGCCCGCTCGAGTGACGAGCCCCGGCCCGACTTGGAAGGGTGGAGAGCTGCGCCGTGTTTGTAAAGTGACGTGGAGTCAGGAGATCTCCGCCAGCTGGCCGCCTCAAGTCTCTACGCGAAAAACAATCTTCCCGATACGATTGAGGTAGAACTCCTCTATGCTGCGCTGAACTGCGGATGGTGAGAGGAGGAATCAGCGTGAGAACGGCAGCCAGGGCACGCATGACGATTACTGTCGGCAGCGCAACCAGGTACGGAGACGGTCGGAGGACCGAATTGCATTGTGGGCAATGGAGTTCCTGAAGGGGCGGGAGGACTCGGCAGAGAGTATCTTTAAGAAACAGAAAGGGCCCGATGGAGTCGGAGCCAATGGGTCCAGAGACATAACACCCCCTGGTGTGACATCGCTAAAACAGAAAGGGCATTTACTGGAGAGGTTAAGAAAGAAGGAGCTCAGCCGCTGGTGGGATGCGACATCTCTGCAGAATTACATAGAGATGGATCGCGTCCCCCGAGGCTTGCGCATTTTTATCGTCCCGACGCTCAACAAACCTAAACCAGAGGTCTTGAAAGCATGGCGAGATAACATTAATGCCTGCTCTAAGGTTATGATGCAGATCCTGGTAAAAAACGCATGGGAGGAGCACGAAGACCTACTGAAGGAAATCCAAGTGCTTCTTGATGACCTGGCTAAGGAAACTGACCAGAGCGATGTATTGAAAACGTTGTCAACTGTGGATGATAAGATGAAAAAGTTCGAGAAGGACTTAATCGCTAGGAAGCAGCGCAAGTTTGAGCGCGATGAACGCGATTACAAGTCAGGAAGAATCCTGACATTTGCAAGGAAATTCGACAAAGCACGCTCCTCGTTTCTGAAAGATAAAGCACTGGGAATGGCGGACAAGGACAGGTGGCAATCAGGTACAAGCCTGAGCTCTGACGCAAGCTCCATGGATGGAAATGCGCAGCCTACCTCCGATGTCACGTTTTTTTCCGACGAAATGCGCCTCGTGATGGAGGCCAAAGAACAGTCGATAAGAGGAAGAACCCGATATCAAGGCCAAGGAGGCAAGGCAAAAACAAAAAACGACGGCAGCGGCGCAACAGACTCAAACAATACTGGAGTGGGAAACAGAAGCCAGATGCAGAGGAACAAATAATGGATACACGAACCACGAAATTGACGGTAATGAATTTAGCAAACAGACAGTTATCTGAAAACGAAGAAAAGGTCTTAAAATTAGAACTGACATTTTGCCCTGATTTGGAATTTGATTATCCACAAACACGGATAGACATTGTATATGTTTGTTAGGAAGCTTAAACTGCGCAAGATTCATTCCAATAAGAGACTTAACTCACAAATGTCTGACAATGCTAGCACAGTATCAGATCAAGATATTGAACTGCAAAATGTTTTAGATATTATACATGATGAGGGTGGGGTAGACCTGACACAACCACAGACACCCGCTACCCAAGATAACACTGAGTCCACCTTTGCACCTGAAAACTTGACCCCAGTAACCAATGCTATAACCGTGACCACACCTTTTAGACCTAAATCCAGATCTACTACCACGGGACAATATAGATCTGTTCCATGACCTGGTTAACAATGATATGCTGCAACTTCTCAACAGACCCCGAGACAAAGATAATATAACACCAGAGATGAGGGCGTCACTAATGGAATTAAAGAATGACGACTCAACCGTCATTAAGCCACCTGACAAGGGTGGTAATGTGGTTTTATGGGACAAAAAAATTTATATAAATGAAGCAATGAGACAGTTATCCGACACCACATGCTATATCAAAGTGAACCAAACATATTTAACTAACCTACAGAGTAGAGTACACCAGCACATCAGAGGGTGGGCTAGTGAGAAACTGTTAAATTGGGATGAGTCCAAGTTTCTTATTAACAACAACCCTACCACACCCACATTCTACCTTCTACCGAAGGTACACAAGAATCGGACACAACCCCCTGGAAGGCCGATAGTGTCGTCTATCAACAGTCTACTAGAGAATGTCTCACATTACGTTGACTACTTCCTTAAAAACTATGTCAAAGACCTCACATCACACATAGAGAACACCAAGGACTTCTTACAGAAAGTTGAGAATATAAATTGGGAGTCTCACTTTTGGCCAGTATGTCTAGATGTGGAGAGTCTATACACATCCATCCGACACAGGGATGGACTGAGGGCATGTGAATATTTTTTAAGAACATGAAGTAGACACCTTGAAGCACACTCTCGAATGTTACTCCAAATGATAGAACTATGTTTGGAGGAAAATGTTTTTCTATTTAACGGGGCACTGTACAAGCAAATCCAGGGCACATCGATGGGCACCTGCTTTGCTCCCAGCTATGCCAATTTATTGGTAGGCTGGTGGGAGGAGCAGGTGCTCAGAAATGATGCCCTGGAACACTGGACCACCTGCGTGAATGTTTGGTTCCGCTACATTGACGATGTCTTTTTTGTATGGGAGGGGAGAGAACAAGAGCTGATAAAGTTTGTGGATGTTCTCAATCAGAACTGTTTGAACCTAAGATTTACCATGCAACATAGTCAGAAGACCGTTGACTTCCTTGACATAAAATGAAATTGTTGAGAACAAAACAGAGACAGAAATTTTCAGGAAGGAAACGGCAGGGAACTCTACACTCCACTCTACAAGCTGTCACCCTCCCAGCTTTAGATGGGCGATTCCTTTTGGCGAGTTTTTACGCGCCAAGAGAAACTGCAGCACCAAAGAGACATTTACGAAACATAAAGAGTCAATGCATAAAAGATTCACTGTAAGAGGCTACTACCCCAACATGCTCAGGAAAGGAGAGGAGAGAGTGGCAGGAATCAAACGAAAAGAGGCACTATTCAAAATACCCAAAACCACAAAAATGACACCAAATGCTCCTATAAGACTAATTACAACTTACAACACCCAATCCCCCGAGTTCAGCCAGATTGTGAGAAAGAGATGGGATATCATTTTACAGGATAAAGCCCTTAGGAAACGACTAGGCCCTCATCCGTCAATAACTTACAGAAAGGGCAAATCTATCAAGGATTTGATAGTTCACAGTCACTTAGAAAAGAAGAAGGTTTGGCTTGCAGCGAAGGGAGGATTTTTTAAGTGTGGAAAGTGCAAGGCATGTAGTCACAGCTCCAATGTGAGGGAGGTAGAACTCAACAGGGTCAAGAAAAGGTGGAAAATCAATAAGAACATCCAATGTACCACAGATCATGTAGTCCACGTAGTGACATGCCCTTGTGGCAAATGGTACATTGGCTCAACCACCTTTCCCGTCAAAAAGCGAATTCTTGAGCACTGGCGTGCTATTACTAACAAGGACTTTTCCTACAGCACAGCCAAACACTTTCACAAACACCACGATGGGGATTGGACCAAGGCAAAATTCTTTGCCCTTGACTCAATTCCTAAACATGTGGGAGGAGGAGATCGCTTAACAGCATCGCGCAGGGCAGAATCCAGGGTCTTTCTACAGGCAGGATGTATCACACCTTTTGGGATGAACTTTGATGAGGAAATGTATGTACACTTATGAACAGTCTGACCGAGACCTCCTATATCTCCTTCTACGATACTCAGATTCCATGACAACCTGATTTTTTAATTGTTTATTGGTAATTATTATTTTTTGTTGAAACTTTGGTGTACGGTGGGTGTACTATAAGCTTAAATAACGATAAACCAAAGTATTTTTGGAAATTTTACAATGCTAGCACTAAATGAGGCACGATGATGTCGTCTATCAGTATTATATATATTTGTGTGTATATTGAATCTAATCACCACTCTCTCCCTTTCACCTTTCTCGAAACTGTGCTGTTGCGGAAGAAATTAAACAAACCACAGATAGAAGATAGTGTTACGAGCACGACCAACCCCACGAGAACTTACAACTTACTTTTAAGAGCACGGGGTAGTATTTTAAGAACTGAATAATGGATCAGAGGGTGGCTTTATAGGATCTTTTGATTTTATATTGGCATTTGCCTATATTGACTGTATGACGACTCAGCAATAATGGGAATTGATATATGGATACGGGGGAGGATTTATAAGTATGAATGGATCAGGAAGGATTCAATCCAACCAGAGATTTGACTTACCTAATTAAGGGTACTATACCCGAATTGACTCCGTCATTTTTTCACTCTTACTCTCTCCCCTCCCCTCCTATGTCTTACTCTTATCTTCACTGCCTCAATTCTTTCTCCTTCATTTCTCCTTACATATCCTTCTTTTACCTTGCCAAGTTGGGTACTATACCATTATGCAAACTTTTGTTTGATTATGTTCCAATTTTTGTGACACCAAACAATGAACTGCACCTAACATTAGGAAGAAGTGCACTTTTATTTTATTTAATTTAAGTTGTAATCATATTTTGCACATGTAAAAGCTCTTTGTGAATAATGTTAAACACTGAGTCTTTCTTCCTATTCATTATGTCTTCTGCTATATCACACGATGAACTAATGTGGTGGTCATGTGACGAAGAGCCCGTGAGCTCGAAACGCGTCTGTTTTTGCCCGATTAAATTTTCTGAACGTACCTGGCTGGTGTGGCTTGTCATCCTTTTTGCAAAAGAGAAGAGGATTCTGTGTATATATATATATATATATTATATATATACATATATATATATATATATATATATATATATATTTATTTATTTTATTTATTTATTTTTGAAATTTATAAAGCGTAAACAAACTATCACCGGACTAATGCACCATTGACTATACAGTGTGTTGAATATCCAGAACTGATGGAGGACTATTAAAAGCACATCTAGCAATGAAATCAAAGATTGCACCAACGAAAATAAATTAAACAAACACACTGAGAAATGGCACCCAAGAAATTCGAAGGGGGAGGACGATGTAAAGAGTCCCTCTTCGCTGCTGCCGGGAAAGGAGGGGCCACAGGCTGACTTTTTAAATGTTCGTGCTAACAACAGCTTTCTCAAATTGCACACAGCATCTGAGGAAGTCGCAAGACGAAACGCGTCATGCTAGATGCAATAAAGAAGCTGAACGAAATTCCCCGTGTGCTCTGCGTGTCTTTGTAAGAGGGACACAATTGTGTTTAAATATTTCATACGTGCAATGCCGCTTGCACGACAGAAGCACCCGCCTCAAGCAGCTCAGCAGGAAAGCGGCGTTTGTGTTTCATCTGCGGATATATCCTGCCTGAACCGCCGTTGCAAAAGAATCCCGCCACCTGCCAACCGAGTTGGATTGTGACTAACACAAGGTAATGCCGCGCACTTAAAACGGCTTACACAGGAGCGGAATTGTGATCGACGGCAGGCGTTAAGGGGAACAAGCGGACCCAAATGCTGAACAAACTATCACCGGACTAATGCACCATTGACTATACAGTGTGTTGAATATCCAGAACTGATTGAGGACTATTAAAAGCACATCTAGCAATGAAATCAAAGATTGCACCAACGAAAATAAATTAAACAAACACACTGAGAAATGGCACCCAAGAAATTCGAAGGGGGAGGACGATGTAAAGAGTCCCTCTTCGCTGCTGCCGGGAAAGGAGGGGCCACAGGCTGACTTTTTAAATGTTCGTGCTAACAACAGCTTTCTCAAATTGCACACAGCATCTGAGGAAGTCGCAAGACGAAACGCGTCATGCTAGATGCAATAAAGAAGCTGAACAAAATTCCCCGTGTGCTCTGCGTGTCTTTGTAAGAGGGACACAATTGTGTTTAAATATTTCATACGTGCAATGCCGCTTGCACGACAGAAGCACCCGCCTCAAGCAGCTCAGCAGGAAAGCGGCGTTTGTGTTTCATCTGCGGATATATCCTGCCTGAACCGCCGTTGCAAAAGAATCCCGCCACCTGCCAACCGAGTTGGATTGTGACTAACACAAGGTAATGCCGCGCACTTAAAACGGCTTACACAGGAGCGGAATTGTGATCGACGGCAGGCGTTAAGGGGAACAAGCGGACCCAAAGGCTGAACAAACTATCACCGGACTAATGCACCATTGACTATACAGTGTGTTGAATATCCAGAACTGATGGAGGACTATTAAAAGCACATCTAGCAATGAAATCAAAGATTGCACCAACGAAAATAAATTAAACAAACACACTGAGAAATGGCACCCAAGAAATTCGAAGGGGGAGGACGATGTAAAGAGTCCCTCTTTGCTGCTGCCGGGAAAGGAGGGGCCACAGGCTGACTTTTTAAATGTTCGTGCTAACAACAGCTTTCTCAAATTGCAAACAGCATCTGAGGAAGTCGCAAGACGAAACGCGTCATGCTAGATGCAATAAAGAAGCTGAACGAAATTCCCCGTGTGCTCTGCGTGTCTTTGTAAGAGGGACACAATTGTGTTTAAATATATATATATATATATATATATATATATATTCACTGAAAAAACCATAGGTTATAGACCATATATAGTTAGGAAATAGCATTTAGAAAACCTTATTTTACTCACACAAAACCATTGAAATTCCATATATAGTTAGTTGCACTAACTATATATCGCGCACCTGCAATCCACTGCTGATGATGTCACATATTACATCATTCATGACATGGTCAGTGACATCACTGATGACATCACTGATGACATCTCAAATGACATCACTGATGACATCACTGATGACATCTCATTTGACATTACTGATCACATCACTGATGACATCATTCATGTGATGATACAATGAACCTCTTCAGACTCTAATATAACCTTAGATACACTCAGTGTAAACAGACACTCACAGACTGTCACTCATCCATGGAGTTACTCACACACCTAGTCAGTCTTGCAAAGAATCAATCACACCTCGATTTCCTCAACTATATAGTTATACACACCTTACTTATTGGAACATATAATAACACATATTTACTCTGTTATACAATCCCTGATACAAGTTCACAATAATCCATACAGCCACTCACACATTCACTGGCTCTTATGCACAGTTATTTATATATGTCAACTATCACATGTACTGTGTTTTACATATGTACTTACTTTGACATGTAGCACTGAGATATCCATTCACTCACCAATACACTCATGCACACAGTCAACCGCCCATACAGATGTTTCCACATGCACTTTTGAACCCATACATCTAGTGAATCAACTGCTCACACATCTATGCACAGAGTCATACACCTCCCAGACACCCACACACACACTCAGTCTCCCATACAAATACTTGGGCAACTAATCAATAACCCATATAGTTAGTCATATAGCTAATGATCAACACATGCATCAGATTACAAAACAACAGACACAATGATGCACAATTTAAAACAGTTTAGTCACTAACCCATGCACTCAGTGAGACACATTTAATCACTCACTTATACAGTCAGTCATGCACCTACTAAATCCTTCATCCAGACACTTATACATCCACTCATTCTTCAATATGTAAGACATATTTTAACTTTACAGAAGCATACAGTCACTGGATGTTGTCATCAGTGATGTCATCAGTGATGTCATTTGAGATGTCATCAGTGATGTCATCAGTAATGTCACTGACCATGTCATGAATGATGTAATATGTGACATCATCAGCAGTGGATTGCAGGTGCGCGATATATAGTTAGTGCAACTAACTATATATGGAATTTCAATGGTTTTGTGTGAGTAAAATAAGGTTTTCTAAATGCTATTTCCTAACTATATATGGTCTATAACCTATGGTTTTTTCAGTGAATTTTCAAGGTTTTGTAAATGCTAATTCCTAACTATATATGGTCTATAACCTATGGTTTTTTCTGTGAATTTCATTGGTTTTTTAACAGCTAATATCTGTAGCTGTAAAATGTATTCTTCTTTAAATCCAAAAATATATTTTATATGTTTATGAATAATTTTTTTTTAAAATATTTTTTTTTCTTCGTTCCCGCTTCGCGAATCGGGAAGCTTCCCGTTAGCTGACCTTGATGCCGCGAAATAGACCGCGAGCCGGTAAACGTTTCTTTACCGCAAGTGCCGCGTTAGAAAACAACATCGTGACGCCTCCCGTCCGCATGACGTTCCACGTTGTCGCGTGATACGTCATATGACGTGCTACGTTAGCGAACTGGTACGCGAAGCGAGTGCCAAAGCGCAGGTTTCTGGAAGCAAACCGGGAGGCCCTGCAAAGCGCTTAACGTAAACACAGCAAGTCATGTGACTTGGTAATAACACTTTTCATTGGTTCATTTCACTTTTGGTTTCCTAATGATGTAAGACTAGGTCATATAATCTAAAATGAACACTTTTGATTGGTTGAGAACTCTTGTTTTTCCCAAATGATGAAAATCCCTCCTTCTTTCCTCACTCTGACTTTCATCATTGTGAGAGAAAGACCCTTTGTGATCACTGAGCAATGGCTTCTTTAGTAGCTTCAGCTGGTGCTTCCCCACCACCTCCACCACATCCAAGGAAGAGTGGACCACCTGCTCAAGTTGTAATTCAACAAGAAGAAGAAGAAGAGGAACAGGAGGACGAGCACGAAGAGAGGCAGTTTTTGCCTGAGCAGCCCAAGACGTCTCACCGGAAAGAAAACTTCATTTGGCAATTTTTTAAAATTCCCAAAGGTCAGAAAAAAGTAAATGCAAGATACGTAACTTGCCTTATATGTCAAGATAGACTGTCCAGAGGGACCGACAAAAAATACAGTTTCGGAAACTACACAATGCATCGCCATATGACTAGGTGGCATCCTAACAACTACAGTGCTGCACAGTTTCGGAACGACCTAGATAATCTCCCTATTATGGCCAGAAGATCTGTTGTACCGGAAGTAACGGGACCAGAGGGCAGGGAGATGGTGCCAAATATACAAATGAGATTTGGTGAAGTAAAACACACCTGCGTATTTTGCGATGGATTCATTTCCTACGGAGAAAGAAGCATCACTCTGATCAACAGAGCTATTGACTATCATATGCAAGTTTGTCCGAAACGCCCAAAATAATAAATACTTCTTTTTTTTGTTTTGTTGCTCCTGTTGAGCCCTTTACAATGAATCGTTTTCATTGCCCCCTCCAAGAAAAACCCCAAAAAATATAAAACTGTTCCGAAAAATTCAAAAACAGTAAAAAAATGTTCAGAAAAATAAAAAAAAAAGTTCTTTTCAGAACTACCTCCCCGTTATTAAAAAATTGGTACAATATTTGGATCTGTGCCAACCTCTATTTCTCTTAGTTCGCTTCCTAGTTCGCTCGCTGGTACGCGAACTGGAAGCGAACCAAAAACAGTAAGTATAAGGGAAGGAAACACACACTTATGTTAAAAGAAAGACAGCTATAGGGGAGTAAACTAGAGATACTATTACCCATAATCCACTACTGATGATGTCACATATTACATCATTCATGACATGCTCAGTGACATCATCAGCAGAGGATTGCGGGTTTTTTGGCAACATGCCTTATCCACGGTTTAATAACGCTGCCTTTTGCTTTATATAAGTTTTCAAATTGTATGAAATATATACCAATAGGTCTTTATGAACCTTTAGGTAGTGCTTTTGTTCATGAGGTCTGGTCGCTTCCATACACATACAGATGTTTCAAAGATGATCAAGAAGTTTATCTGAATGGAGAGGAATGCACTGAGACGCCAGATCATTCACTAATGTGTAGGCACATACAGTTACACGATTCATGCAACAAACACCGACCAAATATGGCTTGCGTGTTGCAAGGCACGCCAGTTCCTGCTATCATCCCCACGTTCAAGTTGTTGGAAAATGGTAGTTATTTGATGCTCAATAATGAAGATTGTTCTGAGTTAATTAAAAAGTATTCCTTTTATCGTAACAGTAAGTGAACGGGTTATTTGCTGCAGAAATGTTCTATTTCCTCCCACACATGAACATAGGGAGTTTTCAATCTGGCCACAAATACCAACCTTGGGACACGTTTCAACGGCATGACAAGAATAAGAGCTCTTTTGTCTCAGAGAGAGGTGGCCTTGAGTTCGGCCCGTGAAACTTTCGTACTTCACATAGCGAACACCCGTACACAGGTTTGCCTTTCAATTTCAGCAACATGTTTCCGACTATCTTTAACGCATCCTCCACAAAATCCCTGGCACACTTTTTTAAAGTTGTTACCAGTGGTCTCGTGACTTCATTTGAGAAAATCTTTGGAGTCATCCCTGCTCCCTTTCATTCCATTTTCTCCACTCTGGTTCGTGGATTGCATTTTTACTTGCATTACCAGCGGACGCTCTTGTGCTTTTTTACATTTTTAAATATGGATGTCCCTCCTATGCAACCTCCGACCCTGCAGCTGCTGACACTGTTCCGCAATCGCATGCTAGAATATTATGGCACAATGCCGTTGGCGATATTAAGCACGGCATATGGATTATCTTTTCGGTTCTCCTACTTCACCTGTGTCCAGCCTGTATTTCACTGCCTGACCTGTGATTTCGATTGGGCCATTGATTTGTGTCTCTGCGGACCGGTTTCTCCTGACGTCGACTTTAATCAGCTGATGACTCCTATCATTACTCACGAGTTGATTTGTCCTGGCGAAAGGATTATGGCTGTGGCATTGATGCATGGACTACTTGGTCCCTGGAATTTACTGGCGGCAGCACAGTCTTTCTTGGAACACAGCTTTCTTGAAAACCCACCGAGCTGTCCTCTGATGGTGATAGAGGATCCGGTGCTGGGAGAGCACGTATGTTCTTTTCCGCTTTTAAATTGGATGGCTGAACTGTTTTCGGATGAAGACGGTGACTTCCTATTGGAGGCTGTTGCAGCTTATTTTGCATACACAGTTATGTCATAGACCTTTTTCATGTTTGATATGCTGAGTACTAGCATTTCATTGACAATTCATTGACTTATTTGTCAAGTTTTTATTATTTACCTTGCCTATTGGCTTAAGACTCGATAAAGTACTTGGCTGTTTTATTTTTCTTTAGCATTGAATTTTCCTAGTTTTTAATGCTTTACCTTGCGGACCGTCCACATATAAACTTGCAATCTGCTCTCATGAGATGGCACTTCTATTATCTTATTCAGTTCGTTTCCGGATCATGAGGAGGTGTCATCTAGGTCCTGGATATCTTTACACCGTGTTAAGTTAGCATGGGCTCATTACCGGTTTAAACGCCATTTTTCCTTTTTTGCAACTTCTGCACACGACACTTAGTTGTTGCTTTAGCTTTCCACCTAGTAGTTCATCGTGGTTTACATGAGAATAATATGTTATTGGTCTACTATCTGCTTTACTTGTTAAACTATATCTGTACAGCGAGTGCTAAAGTTTCAAGAACAACACGATACAGAATTGTTATGAGGTCTGATCTCCACGACTTCATACTCATAACATAAGTGCAACTTCTGCCAATTCTGGGCATGAGGCGGGTTTTATATTGCTTTGCCGAACACACATACACAACAGTTGATGCGGTTCACATGAAGAGAGAGCTGGTGTATGCTGATGTGATTCCTTCAAATCTAAGACACTAAAGTATGGACACGCCCTAAACCAACACAAAGAGACCTTCTTAGCAAATAATATAATATGTGTATTAGGGAGGGTGAGATATAAGCAGCCGCGGGCCGTGGAGGGAGTTACGATGGGGCAGGGAGGCGGGGAGGGGGAGAAGCAGGGTGGAGCCCTCTCTACCTTGCCCCTCCCCCTCCCCGCCTCCCTGCCCCACCGTAACTCCCTCCACGGCCCGCGGCTGCTTATAAGTGTTGCTAACTCTTATTCATTTACAGCATGTTAACATACTGTCACCATTCGCTTTTTATGTACTAGTAACTATGCTGGTAATTTTGCTACTGATAATATGTGTACTTGTATTCTCCACCCTGCTTCTCCCCCTCCCCGCCTCCCTGCCTCACCGTAACTCCCTCCACGGCCCGCGGCTGCTTATAAGTGTTGCTAACTCTTATTCATTTACAGCATGTTAACATACTATCACCATTCACTTTTTATGTACTAGTAACTATGCTGGTAATTTTGCTACTGATAATATGTGTACTTTTATTATCTAAGGTACTACGCCTGAGAAGACGGCATTAGTAAATAAACATTTCAAATACACATGTGTTCTTCTTAACTCCATGTTCTGGTTTCTAAGAAATATATAACGACCGACTGTTCATGAGTTCCACGTATCCTGAGGTACTATAAGTTCATATTCTGGATTGTCTAAACATTGAGAGTTTGTTATATCCAATGTGACACTGTACCTAGCTTGCTAAATAGTTTTTGATTACTAACGTGAGTTTTGGGACACCCTAATTCGCCGAGGTTCCAATCCTCTGTCCACAGTTCTGTGTGAGAACAGAAACCCTGCGACAGGGGCACCCCCGACCCTTGCTGGAGCTTCATCACACTTGCGATACAACTCCAGCAATGCGCCACCTTTACGGCACAGATACATCACGCATCTGTGCTGTTTTTGCCCCATGATGCGCCGCATTGTAAATGCAGCACACCATAGGTGACGGAACAGCGGCACAGAATGACTAACACATCCCTGGTGATGGGCCAGTCATCATAAATCTATCCCTATGCTTCTTATCTTGTTAGAGATGAACCGCCATATGTATCATAAAAGTTATTTGCATTTCCTAAATAGCGAACTTTAAGGAATAAATAGCGATTCTTTACCATTCCTAGTTTGCGATGAGCTATTTGCTAATTAGCCGAATGTAGCCCAATGAAGCCCAATGTAGCCCAATGTAGCCCAAAGATGGCCGCCAGACACACAAAAAAACAAATGTAGCCCAAATATCAGCCAGATGTAGCCCAACTATAGCCCAGTGACAGAATGACCAATCAGCTTCGCAAACCTCCGTTACGCGAAGCGGAGCGCTGTTACAGATATATATCTTTTTTTGAACGTTAATTTCTCAAAATCCACTGGAGCACATATATTGAGACCTAGCAAAGGCACATCGGGCTACCAGTCCCTAATATTTTGCCAAGTTTCGTGCAAATCCATTCAGCCGTTCAATTATTATTTTTATTATTTTTTTTTGCCCCGCGGGGCCCTTTTAAAACCTCCACATCAAACCTAGGGGGTCAGCGAGGATCTACTATGCCCCCTTATAGTTATTTCCCCCTTTGTTTTGACCTCCTCTTGTCTCTCGATCCTACCGAGAGACAAGATGGCGGCCGCTACGGACTGTTTGGAATGTTGACAGACGCCGGAGAACCAATCAGCTTCGCTTCACAAAGCTCCGTTGCGCGAAAAGTCCGCGAACCAGAGCGCTAACCGGTCCGCTGTTACAGATATATATCTTTTTTTAAACGTTAATTTCTCAAAATCCACTGGAGCACATATATTGAGACCTACAAAAGGCACATCGGGCTACCAGTCCCTACAATTTTGCCAAGTTTCGTGCAAATCCATTCAGCCGTTCGGGCTAAAAGTGAGGCCAACCGCCCTATGGAAAACTCAATGTTAAAAACACGTTTTGGGACCCCCCTTTTTTCTCGGCCCCCACTGGACGAACCCCCCCCAAATTTTTAAGGGCTGCTCAGAAACAAAATGTGCCATTTTCCTGAAAATTTCAGCCGATTCCGTCCACAAACGCCAAAGTTATTAGACATAGAATTTTCAAAAAACCCATAGAGAAAAAATCCTAACTATATATACCTACTGGCGACCGCCAGTAGGTAATATATATATATATATATATATATATATATATATATATATATATATATATATATATATATATATATATATATGTATATATATATTATTTATTTATTTTATTTATTTATTTTTAAAATTTATAAAGCGTAAACAAATGCCCTTGGGCGTCTCGGTGCTACAGATTCTATGCAGGATGTTAGAGCTTAGATTTACTGATTAAACAACCAGGTTTTTATTATCTTACGAAATTGAAGCAGTGATGAAGCAGAACGGATGTGTAGAGGCAATGTATTCCAAAGCTTTGCTGCTTTCACCACAAAACATCTATCTCCCCAGGAGGCTGTCTGGGTTCGGGGGACCACTAGCTGAAGTGCAGTCTTAGATCTAAGATGTCTCGAGGGATAGTGAAAAGCCAGTTGTTTGGTTAGAAACTGAGGGCCCTGTTTATGAACAGCCTTATAGGTCAGGCATAAGGTTTTGAATTTTATGCGATTCTTGATCCCTAGCCAGTGGTAGTTCCGAATAACATGTGAGATTGACTGGAATTTTGGGGTCCCTGAAAGCAGACGAGCAGCTGCATTTTGGACCGTCTGCATTTTGTTAATAACCCTGCATTGTGCATTTGCAAACAGTCCATTACAGTAGTCTAGTGACGATATTACTAAAGTGCTAACCAGAGTCTTCCCTGCGCTTTCTGGTAGGAATGGAATACGTTTCTTTATCATTCTAAGTTTAAAGAAGGCGGTGGACACCACTTGGTTGGCATGGGGAACAAAGTTTAAGTTGTCATCAAATATTATTCCCAAATTTCTAACCTTTGAGACCGGTTGAGGTATTTATATATTCCACTGCCCACCCATGCACAGACAGTATTCGATTTTCTATTTTTTTTCAGAGAAGCGAGTCGACAGTTTGTAGTTTGTACTAGGCTAGATCACCATTCTGTTTTTTTTTTACTTTAGCAATGCTTATCATGGTTTCTCTTTTGGCAGTCTTCTTCTTGTGTACTGTAATTCTACTAGTCATTCTCTAGTCTCCATCAGATGACTGTCTCATTTTCTCTTATTGCAACTGCTACTGTCCACTACTGCCACCTTGGAAAACCAAACCATCACCATGCAGCCATCGCTTCACCTAATCATCAATCCCAGGTAAGAGAAGAAGTATGGGAGATGCCATAATGTATAAACTATGGAAATTAATTAATTTGCACACCCATACCCCTTCCGAGTCCACAAGGGTTTTAGTTGCACACTCCTTAGACTTAGAGGAGAGACTGACAGTAGTAGGACAAGTGAGGGTACTGCATCTATCTGATGGTATGTTACACCAACGACAGATTTAAGAAAAAGGCTGCGCACCTGCAGCAAAGGAAACAGTGCGAAGTGAACCCCCCAAAAAAGATTTACGTAATTTGCAAAACTATAAATGTATTCCCCTAACAAATAAACTAGAATGAAAGAAACCCACAATATCTGACCCGCCCCTCTCCCTAACCCCAACCAATGTCCAGTAAAAAGTATAATTGTCCATAAATCAAAATTTACATTAAAAAACCAAAAAAGAACACCCACGTTCTTCCCTAATCCCACATTCCCACACTCTCCCCAACAAGACCCACCCACCAAAAAAAAGATAAAAAAAGGTAATAGAGACTGAGGTCTATGGTCATCTAGCGGCAGGCTAGGTGCGCCATCCCAATGAGCATGCAGCGCTGAAAGTTTTTACGTGAACAAGAGGGGTGGGCAGCAGTGTTTGACTTGCAGCAGGCAGGTGCCAGACCACGGCGCCATTCCACCAGGCGCCAATAGGGGGGCCTGGCCTAGGGCCCGGGACATTGGAGGCTGCAGTTGCTGCCTCCTCCAGAGCCACAAGCCACTGATATTCATCCCTGATGGCCTCCAGCACCTCCCTGCTGGGTTGGGAAGGAGTAGCTATACCAAGAAAAAAAGACAATTGTAACCATAACTCTTGGCAAAACAGTAACATATAACATTAATTATACACATTAAATTTAAGTGGCACAGTAGCACTAGCAGTAAATAAAATTTCTGGTATCCTCGATTCCTCGGCCCCTTAAGATTTGGATGTGATTAGTATTTCAGGCAATAGGCACTATGGAGTACAAAAATATTCTTCTTCTCTCTCTTGTTTAGCTAAATTAATCTTATAGGCTTGCCAGCTCAGCTTGCGGCCTAGACAGACATACTTGTGTACTGCTGTCTACGGGTGGGGCAGCTGTACTACACAATTATCTCTTTTTCTATAATGGCCAAATCAATGAAAAATGGAAAAATGGACAATTTCACTTTCACTCTGACTACTACAACAAGGCAGATGATATGATTAATTACCTATATGAATGACGACAAACAGCATGACATCATGTGATGTGATGTGAGATATTACTATTGTTTGATTGTAACCATGTAGCCAATACACCACCCATGGCTGACTCTGTCGAAATGACATGGGTAGGGAGGGAGTGGGCCTCAGAGTCGGAGGGAGGCGATTGATGATGGAGGGGTACAAACATACATAATATATATGTTGTGCTTGCAACGTACTGTGAGTCAAGGGAGTAGTCTGAAATACAACCTCAAAGTAAACCTTTGAATCACAAACCTTGAAAATAAACATTCTTTCTATTGATCTTCCCAGGGATTTTTCCATTTATCATTGCATTGTTCTTCTAGCATTATTTTTATTGTTCACCGTTGGCTGTGCTACGCTTTGCTACTCTCTGGCATGGTTTAATTTTCTTTTACATTGTCTTTGTCCACTTATGCTTATGATTGAATACCATCCAGACATCCATCCAACCAAACATGGCTATTATATTATAATATTCTCAACAAACCTTTCACCAACATACATTTTTGTCATTTAACCACCCATGTGTCCTCCTTGCTTGCCTTTGAGTTTGACCCATCAAACCCCCTGGAGATTCCTTTCACCCACACAGTTTTACCCATCCAGGCAGTCATCCTTTATTTCACCTTTCACCCATCCTGCTTGAACCACCCATGCATCCTATCAGCCACCTATATGCATCCCTTAGCCCCCTCACCCACTCGGCCTTCTCTGCCAGTCATATATTACATGTCATCATCACCCATCCTTCTTCCTTCCATCCTTCTTTCCCTTTTCATTCAACCCATCAAGGTGTGACTCTTAGTCGTCTTCATAAAATTTTCTCTGCTGAGTTGAAGATGAGGAGAGGCCATTAGTTACTCAACTCCCACTACTGCTAATGCTAAGTAAAGGGTGTCTTCTTCAACTGCTCACAAATTAGTTTAAACAGTACAGTGTACACCCTTGCAGTGAGTGTATATACTATAAATCTGATTAGCAATAAGAAAAGAATATGACTTACCACTGCATGCAACTGCTGCTGGCTCACCCCCTACAACTGCAGCATCTGCTCCCTCCTGGCTGGTGTCGCCTTCCCTGCTGGCCCCAGCACTGGTGGTTGGTACACCTAGAAAAAAAATGACACATTTTTTAGATACCAGATATGCCTCCCCCTATATTTTTTTTCACTAGCAAAAACGAAATACGATACATATGCGACACACATCAGCATAATTCGGGTGCACACATACTGAATGTCCTATCAAAAATAATAAAGTATTCGGTTGGGCATTTTGTTGATGGCAAATTTTTTTTAAAACCTCTCAAAAAGAGGACAACCCAACGGACTGGACTCAATGGCTAGAGCTATTGGTGAATCTGATTCTTTGGGAAAAAAAGAGTGCCCAACTAGGCGGGCAATCGGACATAAGCTTGGAAATTGTAATGGTGCCGTCCTCTGCCAACTCCTCCTCCTTCTACTTCCTTCTGGCCATGGTACATGGTAATCATTTCATCAACAACTGCTGCTAATATAATAATACTAGAATTACACGAGAAGAAGACACAACTTTGGGGTGTCCCATGTGACCATAATTTACTGATTGAGCCTGAGAAAGTAAAAGAAAGCGTTCTCTTCTCAACAAACAGGCATAGAATACCTTACTTGGGCATGCAATCTGCACAGCAGAGAAGTAGTACTAGTAGTAATAAGGACCAATGGGTTCTCCGAGTCTTTACAGTACCACCACAAGGCAGTCCACAAAATATATAAGGGGAGAGGGAAACTTGACTGAAAAAAACCAGAAGAAAGCAAGCTACAGACAGAGGCAGTTTGAGGTAAAAAAAAAGATTTTTAAAAAGACACTAGAAATATAAATAACAAAGTTATGGTACTGCAGGGATAGGAAAAATTTAGAAACAGATCGAAGAGGATTTGGAAAAAAATTAAATTAGGAAACGGAAAGAAATACTTCAAAAAAATAAGGAGCGGTAAAAGTTAGCGACATATATATTAATATTAACAACAGGAGAACTTACTGGGGCCAGCAGAGCCATCCGATGAGGATTGTTCATGGGAGGCACCTCCATCTCTCGCACCTGCCTCCACGACCTCGTCTTCTTGCTCCTGGATGCTGATGATCATGTAAGACATTACTAAAGAGACAAAAAATGATTGATGTTAAATGCATATTAAATAATCTCTTCAAAAAGATTTTGTGACAGGAAACAGCAATTGCAATAACATTGACCAGTCCTAAGATCAATTAGTAGTAGACTATTAGAACGGTCGTGGAACGTCCTATATTTATTATTCCACAGTTCCATTCTGATTCCCGAATCCTAAACCTACCTAGCCTTCCTGCAAAAAAGCATATATTTGCTTCTAAGCTCCGATCTTATTCGCAGTTATCTCAGACCCCTTTGACGGGCCAATTCACTAAGTCTGCAGTTAGTCTTAAATGCATTGATGGGTGCATGCATATTGCATACACCAAATTGGTTGGTTTCTATTCACTCACTATACGAACTACAAAAAAGGTTCGACTAAAGAGTCAAGGACTGAAGTGAGACGGCGCGGACCACTAAATTACTAGTTAAAACTAAATAACTAACATACCACCACTATCTTAGTGACAGGACAAGGGGAAGGAGTTTCTCTAGTTTCCATTACCTGACTTAAGTTCTCATTAATAATCAGCCCAAGCGAGTGCAAAGTTGCAAACAATTACGACTGATAATTAGGTAGCACCACGCACCTGTGTAAAACAATGATCACATAATAAAAGATTTTTAGATGTAACTTACCTGCGTGTGAGCAGCAGCATTCTTGCTATTTGGGAATAAAATAATATTCACAATAACATAGAGAACAGACACAATAATAATTATAATTAGCTACTCACCAAGCGTCAAAACCTCAATACCTAGCAGCTCCAGCAGGTCTTGCTCACTGTCCATGACATTTTAAATATATCTCAGGACATAGAACAGTTAAGAAAGGATTTGGTAACAGTAAAGAATTTACTGGAGAAATTGGGTTTTTCTGATGAATTCAACTTTACCCCAGCTCACAGGATAGAATTTTTAGGGTTTCAGATTGATACAGTAGAGGTAAAACTTCAACTACCAGAAAGGAAGATAAAGAAGGAGATTTGTCAGGTTTTAAAGAAAGAGTTTCTAACTTTGAGGGACTTAGCATGCATGGTGGTCTTGTTGTTTTCTTTGATTAAAGCAATATTTCCGGGTCCTTTACAATATTGTGCATTGCAGAGAATAAAGAAGGAAGCCCTGAGGAAATGTTTGTGGTATGGGGATAGAGTATATCTGAATCAAGACGGACGAGAGGCTTTGAATAGGTGGTTACAAAATGTGGAACATGGAATGGGCAAGCCATTTTTGCATGGGTACCAGATTTTGTCCTTCAGATGGGTGCCAATTTGAGAGGATGGGGAGCCCTTTTAGGACAGAGGCAAACAGGTGGTTTATGGTAAGAAGAAGAAAGGGGAAGCTATACCAATTGTTTGGAATTAGCAGCAGGTCTTTATGTGGCAAAGACTTTCAGAGAGGTTTTGAAAGGGAAGAATTTACTGATGAAAATAGACAATATATCAGCAGAGGCTTATATAAATCAATTATGAGGAAGCAGATCCCATCAGTTGTCAGATTTAGTGAGGGAATTTGGGTATTTCTGCTTGGAACACAAGATTGTGGTAAAAGGAGAATATTTACCAGGGGATTTGAATTCAGTGGGGGATTGGAATTCAAGGAACATCAGGGATTGCAGCGATTGGAGGATGGATCCTCTGTGTTTCAAGAAAATAGAGAAAGAGTGGGGTCCTTTGGAAACAGATCTTTGTGCGAGCAGATTGACTTTCCAATTTCAAAGATATTTTACTTGGAGACCAGACCCATATGCTTGGGCAGTGGATGTGTTTCAGCAATCGTGGAAGGGAATGAAAGCTTATGCTTTTCCTCCTTTTACAGTAATTCAGAGACTATTTTTGAAAGTAAGAATGGCGAGGTGTAAGATATTCTTGGTGACACCATTATGGGTGTCTCGGGTTTGGTTCCCTTCAATTATGGAGTTGGCTTGTCTGATTCCTCTTTTGATTCCAGCAAGGAGAGGCCTGTTAATAAATGGGGAAGGAGAAGAATATCCTTTGGTACAGTAAAAGGTAATGAACCTTCGTATTTGGAAGGTGACAGGAGATCTGAGTGTTTCAGGGGACTTTCAAACAGGGCTGTTGAATTGCTCTAAGATTCTTGGGCTCTAGGAACAAGAAAGAGATGCAAAGGAATTTGGGAAGTATGGAGTAGTTAGTGCTTGGAGAGGAACTTGGATCACGTGGTGGCTCCTGTAATAGAGTCTGTGAAGTATTTGGTAGAAATGTTTGAGAAAGGACTGGAGTTACAGAAAGACCTCCTAGACCAAGGTATGAAGTTTTATGGGATGTAAATTTAATGTTGGCTTTATTTGTGTCACGGCCTGGGAATAGATATTTAGTTTTGAAAAGACTAATGATGAAATTGACCTCCTTGCTTTGCCTGTTATCTTGCAGGAGGGCCTCAGATGTTAAGACTCTGGAGGTAGGTAATAGAATTTATGGACCAGATGGTATATATTTTGAAAGACCATGTCTACATCCATTTTTTTATCTGAGAGTGTCAGAATGTAAGAAACTTTGTGTTATAGAGTGCTTACAAGAATACGAAAATGGTGGGAGAGAACAGAAGTGATGGTGTAAAACAGGTTTTGATTTCATATGTTAAACTTTATAGAGAAGTGAGTAATGCTACCATAGCAAGATGGGTGAAATGGGCAATGGAGCAAGCTGGTATTGACACTCAGAAGTTTAAAGAACATTCAGTAAGATTGGCTATGGCTAGTAAGGCTTATTGTTCAGGTGGAAGGCTGGCAGAAATGATGAAAGCTGCAGATTGGGCAAAGGGAGGAACATATCTAAAACATTACTTTAGACCAGTTAAACTTATTATGAAATGAAATGGCGATTCTCCAAATTAAATTAACAGAAAATCTAGATGTCATTACAGACACAGAGGCTAACATTATCCCACCCTTCACATCCCTTGATGTAAGTAAAAAAAACAAATAAAACTTGTATTAATAATAAGTAAAAAAGGAAATAATGAAGAATAATGCTAATTTTGATAATAGAGGTATAGGCAATTCAATAATCGGGCTTACAGTGTGTTATGCGGATATTAGAGTATTTATTAGGATAGCAGAAATATTGACTATGTTGTTTGTTATTCTAGAGTTGTGATAGGAACGGAAGGAGAGAAAGTGGAAGAATGAGAAGTCTGAAGCTGGGGGAATGAAGAAGAGTGACAGTAAAGAGGAAAGTTTGCCGCATTTGAAGAGGAGGAATGTTATGTGAATGGACTATTTGTGGAGTATTGTGTTCTGGTTCTAGATTGTGTTGATTTGTTACAAGTTCTTTAAAGGTGCTGCAGGAGTGGCAATTAAAACGTCTGATGCATAATGTTATCCTCTGTGTCTTTAATGAATTCTTGATTCTCTATTCATTTCATTTGGAGATTCGCCACTCTACTCTACAGGACTGCTCGTGACCTCACGCATGAAACCTGACAGGCCCAACACAAACTACTTTCTCTAGCCTGCAATTCTCGAATGCTCATCTTTCTAACTGTAGCAGATTGTGCAATATTGAGTTAGGCAAAAGTATTTCCTATAATTTATGGCTAATTTTGACTTAGTTCAAGCGTATGGTTGCAAAATTATGGGCTGTCCTAGAGCTGTTATGCAACTGTTGTCTATCGGCCAGTATTTGCCATTACCAGGGTTGGTCTGGCCCACAGGGCAATTAGGCAGTACCCGTTAGGTTGCCCTGACAGATGAGTGTGTGGGACAGTTTTATAGCAGTTTGTGGGCCTTTTTATCATCTTCTGGGCTGGTTTTTATTGTTGATTTCCCTGATATTACCACAAACATTGCCTGCTGCAAGGACAGATGAATGCATTCTCCCATTCTTGTAAAATACCTACACAGCGTGTTTACCAGTTTAAAATGAGCCTGATTTGCAAATATGGGCCACTTTCTTTTTATCTACCTGGTTCGCCTAAGGCAGACACTTTTATTTTGGTGCCCGGGCCTATTTTTTTGTCCCAATCCTACCCTAATCATTAAGCACTCACTTCTGTCTTTTAACCTTTTCTTTCAAGTTTTTGTAACAATTATTGCTTCTTTTTCAGACGGTTTAATATTTATTGAAAAAACTAATGATGTTCTTGATGGCGACCATAGCCATCTTTCGGGGGCACGAAAGACAGAGAGAGGTAGAGAAAAGGAGAAAGAGTGAGAGACAGCGGATAGACAGAGTGACAAAGATGGAGGTGGCGAGAAATAATAATAAGCTCAACCACAGCAGATAAATTATGTCTCAATTAACATAAAAAGGAAGACCTAAATGCTAAACACAGCAGTTCAGAAGGAATGCATTGTTTAGGAATAATCCTTTTGAAGTGCTGATTTTATTATGTCATAAAAGCTGGTGGGAGAAGAGAAAACTACTTTGAGAATTTAAGCTTCCGTGGGATTATCTGGCATTGGGAATTCATTATGTCTGACTTTATAAATTATAACATTTAAAGATGATACAATAAATATAAGAAAGGCGTTCGACCTGTCAGTGTCTGCAATCAGTTTAAAAGGTGCAACCCCCTGTATTTCTAACAACCTCAGCATAGAAAAGTATTAAATCAAACATTGTATTAGTGATTTATAGATAAAAAAGGCTTCAACACTCCATACAGTGCAGTGGATAAAGCAACTTCCAAGCAATTTAAAAGATGGCGTCTAACTGTGATCCAGGAGAGCGAGATACCATTGCATATAAAAATGCAGATGTATATCCATTGTAAGTACATTTATTTTGTATTTATATCGTCAAGGCGTGTGTTTCGGAACTCCAGACTGCTGTAATCCGGGTTTTCGTTCTGATAATGCTGACGCTGAGTCCCTGCAGAGCGACGCTGAGCGGAGCGGTGCAAGGGAGGACGCCGAAATTGCTGCTCGCGCTCCCGGCGCCCAGCCCAGCTCAGGCTTTGAGGCGTCGTTCTGAGCTTTGCCCAGCGGAGGTTTTACAACGGCTGTGAGGCCGTGTGGAAGGCCAAGCGGACCAAGCAGAGCAAGGGAGCGAATTGCTGCTCTGTGACCCCAGGGCTCCCCCAAGGTGGAGCGAAGGCAGCGAGGCTGTAAGGTGATGTAGAGTTTTGGACTGCAACAGCATGAGTTTTTCTAAATGAGGTCACACACTGCTCGTCCCACCAGCGTGTGACCCCGGAGCATGACGGTCGATGTAGTAGGTATCAGCGGGTGCGCTTCTACCCGAGTCGTGAATCTTGAGGGTGTTCACTGATGTGCTTGCCATCCCTGGACACGTGTTTCGCGTTCATTAACGCTCGTCAGCAGGGATTAGGCGTGTGCACGTGGTTGCTGCATGGGCTGCCGAAAATATTCGTAGGTCCAGATACCTCTTATGGCGCGCAGGTGCGGAATCTCGAGGTCGTCACCTCCACCGGCTCAAGGGAGCCTGTATAAATAGTATTTCCAAATGAGGTCACACACTGCTCGTCCCACCAGCGTGTGACCCCGGAGCATGACGGTCGATGTAGTAGGTATCAGCAGGTGAGCTTCTACCCGAGTCGTGAATCTTGAGGGTGTTCACTGATGTGCTTGCCATCCCTGGACACGTGTTTCGCGTTCATTAACGCTCGTCAGCAGGGATTAGGCGAGGCCATTGACGGTTGTTTGGCGGCCTTCTCTTCCACCCCTAACTATTTTCTCTACTGATGAGGGAAGTTATCCCGAAACCCGAGCCATGTCTCGGGCGATATCCAAAAACCCGGGACATGTATCGGGTCTAGAGATCATCAGTTCAACAAGTACCTACTTGCACCCACATGGGTGAACCACTCAAGAACTCCATGTACCAGAGCCCCTAGGGGCGATCCGGAGGAGGGGCTAGCGGTGTGCGGTCCATTGCAATGGTTTCTACAAATTGGCTCCCTTGAGCTTTGAGCCGACGGGCTCCTGGACGAAGCACCTGCATGCCGGTTCGGACATCGAGGCCATTGACGGTTGTTTGGCGACCTTCTCTTCCACCCCTAACTATTTTCTCTACTGATGAGGGAAGTTATCCTGAAACCTGAGCCATGTCTCGGGCGATATCCAAAAACCCGGGACATGTATCGGGTCTAGAGATCATCAGTTCAACAAGTACCTACTTGCACCCACATGTGTGAACCACTCGAGAACTCCATGTACCAGAGTCCCTAGGGGCGATCCGGAGGAGGGGCTAGCGGTGTGCGGTCCATTGCAATGGTTTCTGCAACAGCATGAGTTGTTGCCAGACTGTAGCTGATGCAACCATTTTTCGCCCCCTCACCTTCAGTGCCCCCTTGTCTCCCTTGTGCCCTGAGATTGCCCTGAGACAGCAGACTTGTAACCTGAAGATTGCACTGAGACTACAGCCCCCTGCTACAATCTACTACTACCATATAACTACTATCATAATCTACAACCCATTGAGCACCACACTGACTACCATGGCATGCACAACTTTGTGCACTAGTTGAGTCAGTGGACTGACTGCCAAGGTGTTCATCGTTTGAACCACTCTTTGATACCACTCTTTTTAAATGAGGCAGAGATCACCTCAAGGCGGCAGGAGCTGTGAGTGTGTCCCCAACACGGCGGGGGCCGTCAGTGACTGCCTTGACACGGCAGAGTCACGAGTGCTTTGTAACGCGACAGGAGCCATTGTTTTTGCGTCTGCCAGATAACGGCCAGGAGAACGCCAGGAAAACGATTGCAGCACTGCAGCAAGTAAGTGAATAAGAGGAGTGGGGGCGGGAGTAGACGTGGCCCTGCATCCATTACCCAGCACTACACTAGACACCCACACCAGCTATGCACCCAGCACCACACCAGACACACACACCAGCTGTGCACCCAGAACTATACCAGACACCCACACCAGTTGTGTACCCAGCCTCTCATTCAGGCAGCACTACACCAGATACAAGTCCTCCTCCCCCGATGTGCACCCAGCTTGCTCTACACTAAACACCTGCCAAACAAGACTGCTCTACACCAGACCATCAACTGTGTACCCACCTTTCTTACAAACTATTCTACAGCAAACACCATCCACCCTAGGTGTGCACCCAAACTCTCTTCCAAACTTCTCTACACTAGACACCCCCCACACGACCTCAGCTGTGGACCCTGCATGTCACTAGCTCTGCATCAAACTCACACCCACCTGGGTCAGCCGTGCAGCCTGTGTGTTATACAGCCTGCTGTACACCAGACACCCACCCAAGGTGTGCACCCAACTTCTCCTTCAAACTTCTCTACACCAGACACACACACCCCACACGACCCCAGCTGTGGATCCAGCGTTTCACTGGTTCTACACCAGGCACACACACACATTCACACCCCAGGTCAGCTGTGATTCAAGCAGCCTGATGTACACGAGACGCCCACTCAAATCAGCTGGGCACCACCAGTGTGCCAGGCTGTTTTATCGCAGACACCCACCCATCCCAGCTGTGCAACAGTGTGTCAGCCAACCTGCTGTACACCAGCCGCCCATGTGCAGCAGGTGTCCCCTGGTCCCTCTGGGCAGCTTTACGACGGGCACCCACCCAGCCCGGCTGTGCACAAAGTGTCTCAGACAAGCACCCCAGCTCTAAGCCGACACACCGCCACAGCAGCAAGAGTCACAGGTTGGAATCCCAATACATCTGACTCCTAGTCATGACACGTAAACTACTGCTCAAGCAACCATTCTGCATGGGTAATCTTTAGCTGAAAACGTGTTTCATTTTTCTCGCAAGCAGGAATGGCATAATTTGTTTCATCTTGCACTTTTTTCCTTTTGTCCAGGACAATTATTTGTCAGTTCTAAGTGATTCTATTTCAGACCGATATTTACATTTTAATTAAATGAACGTTAGTTATTTTCGTGCAGCCCTCTATCCAGTTAGCAGCAACATTGTGAGTGCAGATGCTTTTAACTGAAGCTAAACTTTGAAAAACAAATGCCTCGGCATTGGTGTTAAAACATATCTGAAAAGAAATCTGTGATAGACACAGCTGCATCATGTTTAAAACCAAATGAGTTAGTGTACATGCAATGTTTTATATTTATTCAACACGTGTAAGAAGTGGGAAATGTAGATTATGCAAATACAGCTAGCTAAAAGTATGCATTAGAACTACTGCAGCGTGACTTTGTAAACTGAATGAAGTAAGTTTATTTTGCGCTGCCTAGAAAGCAGCACAATACGAGCGAATTTTAAATCAGGCGTGGTAAAGAAACACTGAATGATTCTCCCAAGATAGTGAACGATTGTATTCTCATCCCAGCTCCGTTGATCTTCTGCCATCACCTCTCCTAACCACTAGGGCCGGACTGGCCGTAGCGTGCACCGGACAATCCCCCGGTGCGCCGAACGGGTGGGGCCGGTTTTAGGCCCCTGGGGCTGTTTTTGTTACAGGGCCGTTTTTGCAGCATAGCTGCAAAATCGTCCCTGTAACAAAATCGGCTGAAAACCGGCCCTGACAAAGAGCTCCGCCGCACCCCCAACCCCTGGGGGTGGGGGGCAGTCGAGCACTTTGTCAGGGCCGGTTTTGGTTCCCAGTCCGGCCCTGCTAACCACTGCTTCTAGGTGCTCCCCCCACCATCTCCACAGACTCGCATCACGCTCCAGACCCCCCCATCATAGCGACAGTCTAAGAGGTTAAAGCAGGCCCCTACAGCGCGGGGTGTGGCTGGCTGAGGGCGGGGCAAACATTAAGAGCCCTCCAACGCATCACACTGCCAACTAATATTGTGAGAAACGGAAGACTCGGGCCGCTCATCATAGTCAGCAATGGATGCAAAGTTTG